>NC_142581.1:10490000-11772500 GCF_041283825.1 Pyrus communis
AGTCCCAGCCAAGGTCAATTAGAGAAACAAGCTTAATCTATTAAATCCTCTCTGGATTTTTTGTGAGGATTTTAGAGATTCGTGAATCGTATCTGTTATTATATATCGTGTGGTCAATTATTATCAAGAATTGTTTATGTTTATTTTTAAATAAAAATATTTAAAATAATTTTTGATCGCACGATGTATGATAAACGGGCACAATTCACGAACCTTCGGGATCATCACAAAGAGGATCCGGACTCATTTATTAAATGTACTTAATAGTACAATGAAGGATTAAATATAATAATAAATGGATACCTACCCAACTTACAAAAAGGAAATATAAGAAATATGTTAAAGGGGACAAAAGAGTGGCGCCATTGTTGTCCGCATATTTTTAAAGTTTTTTTTTTTTTAATTCAAAAGGGTTTTGAAATTGATATAATCCCTTATTTTGGTGTATAGGATTTAAAATTGTTAGAAGCTATCCTTAAGGCCAAATATTTGTTAAAATCAATACTTCGTCAATAATTTTGATCATTTCGTAAAAAATATTTGTTAAATAAAGCGATGACAAAAATACCTTCAAAAATTTTCAATTCATTTTAGCCCTTTATTTATTAAATTGTGTATTTTTGTCATTTTGGTGCTTATGTGCTAGAAATTTTTCACGAAATGATCAAAATGATTTATGGTGAATAAACTCAAGGACTACTTCTTTCGATTTCAAATCTTAAGGACCAAAGTGAGGAATTATACCAATTTCAAGGACTATTTTGGCTAAAGCCTATTTTTAGTTTCTGCCCCATGAAAACCAGTTAGACTCTAACTCACCCCTCCAACCAATGAAAATAACATTAAGTCTAATAAGGTTTATTTGATGAGAGAGAGATGAAGAGTCCACAGAACCGTCCACGGAGGGTTCTCCCGTGGAGATTGCGGAAGGGGTGGAGGAGGGGAGGGAGGAGGTGACAACAGGGAGAGAGAAAATAGAGCGAAATGAGTAAAACCCGCAATTATAATATATGCCATGAGCAAAGCTTTGAGTGTAAACAGAATTAAGTAAAGTGGTGGTAGCAGATGAATCTGCAATGTGATGCTTATAGCTATATGATTTTATGACAGCAGTTAAGTGACCATCCATTGTCCAACCTAGAAAGTGCATGCAAGTTGGTTTCTAAATGTTTTGGGGATTAGGGGACAAGACGACTAAATGCCATCTTCTATTTACTTAAAGAGTAGTGCTTCTGATATTTTCTTGTGCAACCCACGGATGCCTGTCCCAAGATGCATCTGTTACTTGTGCAACCCATTCGATCGCTAAACATGTTCCCTCAGTACAAGCAGCATTAATTCCAACATGCACATAATAATTCTCCGGCAATTGGATGTATATATTTCGACGTGTTTTTTACAAAGCACATCTAGCAAAAGCATGAGCAAAAGTGCTTCCGACAAAAGTAGTCCCAAACGGGCTGTAATTCTACATGAACAACTAGACATAGGTGGTGCATCTCTATCTCGTGCTTGTGATTACATGGTTAGTCAATCAAATATGACACTCAAGATCAACCAGGATACAGTAATACAGAATAGCTATCGAGTTTTTACGCTCTTATTTTCCTACTGGTTATCGGTTGTTCACATTTATCCAAAAGAACGATTGAAGATGTGTTTTCCAAATCCCCTCCAAGACAAAGTACTGAAGGAAAAGCTGGTGCTACGCCGTACATACCCCTTAAATTACTACAAAGCCGGGGCCAGATCCACCGAATCAGGCAGATCAAGAGAGAATTTGACAAGCAGTTACTTCATATGAGATTCAAACCATTTAAACATCCTGTCAGCGTGCAAGCTAGTCATTTCATGGTACGCAAATGCAAGATTTAACTCCTCCTGGATATAATGGGTCAGATGGTCGTCTGGAGAAACAATTTTACTCTCTCTGACAGCTTCTTTCCAACGTGTTTTACGCCCATCATTCTTCATATATCCGTTCTCATCGATAAAACCCTTTTCCGGAAGAGTTCAAACAACTTAGCAGAAACAGACTGATCAAGACCTGGGATTCTATCAGCTAACAGATGTGGCGACAAGGGGAACTCCATGCATTCAATCTCTGCAACATCGTCATCAACACCTTTCTTTTTCAAAATTTTCACGTACTTAATTACCTATCTTTTGCCGCCTAATCATATCTTTGGGCATGTGCATGAAAAGTGTAGGGGGTAGCTCTCTTCGATTTTCATTTGATCAAACACCCCTACAGCAATCATGATTGCAATACCATTGAACTTCAACACAGTGGCAAGCACAGAAACAAAGAATCCCCCAGAAGAGGCCCCCATAGCAACAAGAGGAAGCTTTTTAAGCTTGTTTTTTCTCAACCCACCATCTGATAATATGCTTAGCAAAAATTATCTCCTTCCTCATAGTCCAACATGTCCCTGCACTTGATATAGTAAGGACAGCAAACTTTCGGGAAAGAGCAAGAAGAGCAATTAGCCGTTCCTCTGGCAAACCAATGCAGTCAGGGCAGTGAGAAGATTTATCCCAAAAATATAGAGCTCTACCTCCGCAACCATGAGCCAGAAAAAGAAGTGCTTTAGGCGAATCTGGTATTTGCCATATTACTTCCGTTCCATTTGGAAACTCTAAGGTTGGAGAAAATTTCACCACTGACTCAAAGCTATTCCACTTTTCCTCTGGAAGTCCAAGTAATGAACTGGTCTTTTGATCAGTGTTGCCAACTGACAATACGAAAACCAGAAGAAATAGTGTAAAACACACTGCCAGAAATGCAACCCAACGTGTTGGAGGCCCATTCCATGCCTTCGACTTGTTTCCGTTCTTCCACATTATTACTGAAAACAAAATATTGGGGAAAAAATCTTCAGATGAAGTTTTCTTAAATCAGGAAAAAAAAAAAAAGTGGTAAAGTGCAGAAACAGCGGTTGAGAATATGTTCATTGTAATTCAAAAAGAATTTCCACAATCCCCATTTCTTCTCTGAGAGTACTAGATTAGAATATTCTAGTTCCATTTTGTTAATCTTAATTTTTTTTTTATCTTAATTTAGTAGTTCAGGGACAGAGGTCTAGGACCGAAGGGGTAGAAGAAGACCTAGGAAGACTTTGGAAGAGACTCTAAGAAAAGACTTAGAGTACTTAGATCTAACGTAAAATATGACACAGAACCGAGCGCAATGACGTTTTAGGATTCATATAGCCGACCCCACTTAGTAGAAAAAAGGCTTTGTTGTTGTTAATTTAATAGTTCAATACCCCAGAATACAAACACTGCAACAACCTGAGACAAACTCAACAATCACAGCATCAAAGCATTTTAAATCAATGGAAAACATAGAGCTGGCAACAGAGATAAACTCCATTACATACAAATCACTAAGAATCGGTTTTCAGGAAGTCAAATCGTCGCCCAACTTTCACGTACTGGAAACGGCTAAAGAAGGAGCAACCTTAGAGAATATGCATATAAAATTTCAAGGAGTGCTTATGCTGAATTTTTTTTTTTTTATTTACCTTTAAACTTAAATCTTTTCTTGAGCATTTTTCGGGTTCCTCTACGAGTGTAGAAGCACTATTTTAAAGGTGCACGTGCTAAATCTGTAGTCTTGATAAACCCTTTTCTAATCTTCCCTAATTTGATCAAGTCCCAGTTGGGTCTAACTAATGATGAATTAAGTAAACACATTTTTCTATCAACTTGGAAATATCACAAACATTTCTAAAGCTACAATCTTTTGATGAAAGACACAATCTTTGATGAGGAAATGCATGGGAAAACACTACACAAAGAGCATTTTTGTTTGAGTCGAACCAAAGTATATACACAGTTAACATACAGATTCTTTCCTAATATTTTGTCATCCTATATTTTCTCGGAAACCAAACAAGTCGTAAGAAAATTCTAACATTCGAAAAAAAAGGACCCGCTAGATCCTGTTCTGGAAGTGAGTTTTTTCTCTCAGAATTTGGTGTGGTTTTCTACGTTGTGGAAGACCACCATTGTGTCGGTTCCAATGGGTTATCAAAGGGGATTTGGGCCCGGAAATTTTGGGCTCAGTCCATGACGGCCCGTAAGGGTAAATATGAATAACTAAGATTGTTACAAAAATTAGCACTTACAAATTTATCATACAAAATATTTTCTGGTAATTTTGTAACTCTTTTTTCTTTGACAAGAGACAATAGTAAAATTTCATTACTGAATCACAAGTACAAAAAGTCCACGACAATTACAAGAGTTGTCACATGGGTATAATCTTCCGTGACCAAATAAATTGTTCTATAATTCACACAAACTAGAGTTAATAATAACCCCCTAATTGGCAACCGCAACCACAACCACACACCCACTAGCACTGTCAGTTCAAATCTATTAAAAAGACGGCAGACGGAACAAATCTATACCGCAGCCCATGTAATGTCACCGCCAAACAAGCGAGACTACATCAAAACCATCACTTGGCAAAGATAGGCCACAATGAAAAACCAAGTCTGACAATTGGGGTCACATCAAACCACTGCTCACAAATTGGCCACATCACTCATAAGGCGAGACATTACCCATTACAAGCGGTACAAACAAGCCTACACTGATGCTACACAAATCCGAGAAAACGAAATCCTGTAGGCTTAGGTCCATTGACTGGCCCATCACCACCTGTGAGTGGAGAGGGGTAGGAAGAGAGGAGTGGAGAGGCTAGGTGGAGAGGAACGCTAGAAGGAGGCGGGAGAGGCTGTCGTCGGCCCTAAGCCAAAGCAAAGGACCAGTGGTTGAAGTTTGCAAGGTTTGGGTTTGGGTTTGGGTTTGTGTTTGGAGAGGAGGATTTTGTAACTCTAATGCAAGGATCGATGTATGCCGGAATTCTCTAACGCAAGAACTCAAATTTAGTTTAATAGTATTCATTTTTATTTGTAAGCGAGAAGTCTATGTTTCGACTCATTTATGGGGCTTGGGCTGTAAATAAAAAAACTAAATTACATTTTGGTTCATGTACTTTATCTGGAATTTCACCTTCGTTCCTGTAATTTTTATTTTTTTTGGTTTATGTACTTTATCTGGAATTTCACCTTCATTCTTGTAATTTTTTTTTTTTTTTGGTTGCATTTTCATACTCGCAGGTATCTTATCAGTTGGCACCATGAGTTTAATAAAACAAATGAGCCAAATTTCTTCCAATGTTTTTGAAAAGAGAAGGTATGGGATTTGGTTTGTACAATTTGTTCCTCATCGACAGGGAAGAACCAATGATCTTTGAGAAAGTCGGAAGGAGAATGGATCATTAACCATGGAAGTTGAGGAGATGGAGTGCAGGCTGTGCTGCACTTGCTAGCAATTAACATATGCCCAAATTTTTTTCATGGTCCATGCGGTGACATCGCATTTTCAATATGACTTTGTGGTTAAAAAGCTGTCAATTAAAGACTTGGTGAGTCCCATTAGTCATAATAGTCTGCACCTAAATTTCCATTAGTTTTCCGTTAAAAGAAAAACAGTTAGCCTCACTTGTGGGATTAAAATTATCCTTTCAGTCTAAACTAATTAAGGAGGCTAAAACATTATCGTTTGATTTGGTGATGCTTGCTTGTTCGCTGACTACGGTGGGGATGAGTTAGGGACTGTGTTTTATTGTTGATATTTGATAATTAAGATATGGGGCAAACTTTCTTAAAGGTGAAATGGTAAGAGCATTTCCAGTAGTCTCGAACCCTAATTTGAGATTTATTTTAGAATTTATCCGTTGGAGAAAAAAGAAAAAAATATGTGAAAATTCATTTATTTTACCGACTACTCTAGAGTTGTTTTGAGATCTAAGTTACAGAATTTTTAGTCGAGATTCCTTTGTTTTACAGAAAATTTGGTGATGGAACCGGCGTATAACATGTACCAAGTGAAAAAATGACCAGATACGGAACTGGAAACTTAAGGTCATTTCCAATGAAAAAAGGCTAATATAGAATTATAGTCTTGCAATATATATATTTTTTTTTTAAATTAACAGTATCAGGCCATACTTATATATCATCTCCAACCAAAGGGGCTAAACATAGTCTCCTCAATAATTTACTAATTTTAAGTTTATACTTTAAATTTATGGTTAGGTGTAGTCAAACTATGACTTCATACGATTTTAATAGACTTTAAAATCAAGGTGTAGTCAATTAGGATTTTTTTTTTTTTTAATATATCAATATTTTACACTAAGGTAAGGAGGAGTTTGGCTATGCCACACAATGGGCAACCTAATTTGGTATTGAATTCGTCATTCACAAGATTCAAATCTAAGACCTTTCACTTGTAAATGAAGAAAAATACCAACAGAACGTAGTACTGAGTGGCTAGTCAATTAGGATTTTGAAGAAGGATTTTACAAGACTTTGAAATCATAGTGTAGTTAAAATAGAATTTTAAAAATACATCCAAATCCAAGAGTATTTATACATGAACCTCACAGACATCATTAGGAACCATGCTTCTCAGGTTCACTGGAGTTTGGTGGAACTGAAAGCGCGATATCAAACTCCTTTCTTTGCCCACAAGCAGTGAAATAGTTTTCATGGCATCTCGGGCTTCTTTTCTCAATCCAATGCAGGCCCTCGTTCATTCATCTCTCTCAATCCGAATGCATATGGTTTTCCGGACCCATCTCTGAAGTTCTTGCCCGAGCCAGTTGACATACGAGCTTCTTCGAATGGATTCCTTTGCTGCCAGGGTCGTGATGGCTGTAAGGCTTTTACTACATTTGTAATCCTATTACAAGGAAGTGGACAAAACTTCCCAAGCCTAATGCGGATCATGGATTCTTGTATTTGACCTGAAGATGGAGTGCGCACAACTTGGCAGAGGATTTGGGACCCTAGGTCTGATGGATGGAAAGCTATGGATCCATACGTATTATAAACGTGCAAAAAGTTTAACAAAAGTAAAAAAAGAAAAAACAAACAAAAGAAAAAAAGAAAAAAAAACATATAAAAAACCTAGGAAATCAAATAAAGAATCCATACAAATCCGTATAAATCTATCTAAGTCCGTATGTAATTGTAGAGTATATTAAAATCCTTTGAAATCTATCACCTAAAAAAGTACATTAAAATCATCTGAAATCCAAATTGACTACATTACTTTTCAAATCTAGTCGTTGAATTTGGATCAATTATTGTAACTAAGGAGTTGGGCCTCCAAAAAAGGGCTAAGAGGGAGGTCTACATTTGGCTAGTTCAATGCCTTTAGGCCAAATAATGGTCTAGTGGGCTCTATAGAATTATAACCTAGCTTTCGGTTGGAGATGAATTTTTAGGCAAATCAGGCCATTTTTTTACTTTTGGACCTTTAACCATCTCCATTGGAGATGGCCTAATAGTTAAAAATTTGACGACCAATGATCTTAATGCATATTATGTTCCGCTTTGTTCATACTAGAAAATTTCTTTTTTACTTTTTTTTTTTTTTTTTTTTTGGTTGAAAGAAACGATTCATAGAACCTGAAAGCCACCAGGCCAAACAACATACATAATGCTTCCCCACAAGGCCAGGAAACAGAAACCAAGATAAACAAGACACAATGCTACGCCATCCCTCATGACACCAACGTCGTGCCATCTACCAGCGCAAAAAGACTCCTCAACCTTACAAAGGAGGAGAACATGGAAGACCGTCATTGTTCAAAATACCTACAAGCGAAGATGGAGGTTTATCAACCCAGCCGAAGCTGCACATCTCCGGTATTATATTCCTCGCGACGACGTCCGCCACCCTATTTGCTGCTCGTGGAACCCACGACCAGGAGCATGATTGAAAACTCCTCCCAATCTCCAAAACCCGACTAAGAATTGGGAGTAGGTCCCAATCACAACTCAAAAAAGGATAATTAAGGAATCGAATAATAACTTGCGCATCCGATTCAATCACTACCTCATGCAGTTGTAAATTTTTTGCCAGTAAACATCCTTCTAGAATAACAAGAGCCTCCGCCATCACAACAGAAGATGCATGCACCCTCACACTTCGCACCGCTTTGCAACCTAAGAAGCTGTCTTTGACCACTATCCCGACCTTACCGCATAAGGAGTTTCTCTTCCAACAAGCATCAACATTAACCTTCCTCCAATTAGCTGGGGGAGGAGACCATTGAACAGGTTGATGCACACCACGAACATGGCTAATATTACCACCAGCCGACACACGCAGAGAAGAAGAGGCTACCATAAAGGATTATCTAGCAGAGACAATATTCCGAATAGTTTTGACAAGAGAAAGATGTACCTTGTTGAAAATTGCTTCACATATGGCCCTCTAAATATACCAACATGTAAAGACCATATAGGACAGAGTACGGTCGAGGTTCATCTTACAGCCCATATTTTGATTTACAACCGAGCACAACCATCCACTCAAAGTTGAGATAGAACTTCGATCAATCTGGAGATGCAAAGGACCATCCTTCCACACCCTAAATGCCCACAGGCAGAGCAGCAGAATGTGCTCCACTGTCTCATCACGTTCTGCACAAATAGGGCAAATAGGGGATGTAGCGCACCGACGCCGATAAAGGTTGAGTTTGGTGGCGCAAGCATCACGAATAGCCCTCTATAGGAAGTTTCGCAATTTTGGAGGGGCACAACAGCTCCAAACCCAACCCCACACTTGGGGATCAATACTTCAAGAAGAGGAAAGATGATCGAGGTTCACAGTAGGGTGGCGATTGTAACACCACTTCGATCCAGACTTCACTGAAAATGAGCCATTCATTTCGAATAGCCAGATAAGTTCATCCAGTCTCGTAGCTGGCCCCACATAAATGTTAGAGATGGCAACCCACTCTTCCTTCGACACAATATTAGAGAGGAGATCAATATTTCACTCCCTCGAAACTGGATCAATGAACTCCACCACCTTACACTCCCTGTTTATGTCTGTATAAAGGGACGGGTGGGATGCCCCTCTTGTATGCCCGGAACCCATTTATTCGCCCAAAACCTCACCTCTTGTCCTCCCAAAACCTGCCATCTAACACCCTCTAGAATGAGATCCCTCCCTTCTAATAGACTCACCCACGCCCAAGAGGCTCTTCCTCCTCTCTTTGCTTCCAGGAAAGAAACATTTGGGAAATATCTCTCCTTCAGAACACGCACCCATAGAGAGTCAGGATCTTGTATCAATCTCCAACATTGTTTCGCGAGCAAGGCAATATTAAAGTTTTTGAAGTACGAAACCCCATGCCTCACTCCCTTTTTGGCCAACACAAATCTTCCAATTAATCCAATGTATCCCTCGGTCCCGTCCACCAAAACCTTGCCATAGCCGTATAAATTTCATTGCACAAAGAAACCGGCAATCGGAAAACACACATTAGATACATAGGAACAACTTGAACAACCGCTTTGATTAGAACTTCCTTCCCCGCTTGAGATAAAAATCGCCACTTCCAACTTTCAATTTTAGCCAAAATCCGATCTTTAATATACTGCAAGGTCGCCCATTTCAATCGCCCCCAAATTGTTGTGATGCGCAAGTACTTCCCTGGATCATCTACCTTAGGCATATTTAAGATATCACAAAGCTCCAATGCCAATTGAAGCGGAATATTTACTTCAAAATACACAACCGATTTTTGGTTCCTTCGTTGTTTAGGAACAAGAGGGATAGAATTAGAAAACTGCTGATTCATTGTGATCAGGATTAAAAGGACCAAAATGTACAGACATATGAGTCAAATGTCAAGTGTCAAGTTTTTCCTCTCAATTATTTCAACATACATCTCTATTAACACTACAAAAAGAAAATCAATGATGGAAACATAGAGAGAAAATGAGATTAACAATTTAAATCCTTTGAAAGGACGTATTATTAGTGGCTCAGTCCCATAAGCAGTTAAATGGCCTAGAATACGAGAAAATCTGTTGTGTCACCGAAACATTCTCTTGCCTATATCTCCCTTATGTATATGAAGTTAAATGGCCTAGAATACGAGAAAATCAGATTTTCTTACCGAAACATTCCCTTGTGTATCCTTATGTAATATGTAGTGTTAATCTAGCGATCAATTATATATATGTTGGTGTGCTCTTTTCAAACTCCTCAATTAGCCATAAATATTTTAAAAGGAAAACTAATGATAAGGGCTTGAAAACTTTGAATGTTAACCAAAAATCATATAAGAACTTTATTTAATGGTTAGGACAAAGCCCAATATTAAACTAGTCCGATTAAAATGACCCAAACAACAAATTTTCGATTTTGCCCCGACGGCAGTCTTATCCGTTTATCATCGTTGTTCCTTTCTTCTCTGCTATTCCCTACCGCCATAACCTCAAATCTCTCATCTCCTTTCATCACCAACAGGAGCCGCAAAGCGAGAGAGACTGCGGCTGGGAGGGTCGCGGCGGCTCCTGCGGAAAATGAACTTAGTAACCCAGCAATTAATTCGTGGACGTGAAACAAAGGGAGGACGATAACCGTCGAGTCTGACTCAGTGAGTTTGTAGACCGATTTGATGTTCTGGACCGAGGAGGCCAAATTGAGCTACATTAAGGGGACTCCCTTGGGCCGGCTCGTGGTCCCCGACGTGTGGAGGAAGAGCGCCACGTCGAAGGGGTCGTTGACGAGTTGCGAGACCGAGTTGAGGCTTCCCTCAGTGGCGGAAGAGAGAGTGATGTGGTTGGCGGCGGTAGACATGTTGGTGGTCACGTGAAGGATGTTGAGCTTGGAAGAACCCGTTTGGGCCGCATGAATCAGTTCTTTCGGCATGATCAGGAGCTTCGATTCCTAGTCGGAGAAGTAGAACTCGAACTCCTCCGCCGTGTACGCCGCACCGAATCACCGCCAAAAACATCACAACAAACTACAGAAAAGACAAAAAAAAAATCCGTCAGAATTTTTTTATCTAATTTAAAAACTTGTTTGTTTGCGGACAAAATGATGCGATATGTACCTTGACGGTGTTGGGGAAGGTGAGTGCTTTGTGCAATTCAGGTCCTTTAATGCCATCATGTGTTTGATCTGCATGATTTTTGGTAGTTCTGATCATTTTATCAAATGGGTTATTTTTGGATCAATGTGAACTACAGAGCAGAAGAAGCAGAAATTTTCTAAGATTAAAATTGGACTGGATGATGCCGAAGCTTTGGTAATATGCTGAACAGCATACAAATTTCACTTGTTTTTGTTTTTTCTGGAAAGCTTCATGGTTTATATACTTTCCTTGTTTCTTTATGTGAATGAGTTATGGGATTTCTTTTGGGGGCTTACTGGGTAGTTTCTCGTTCAAGTGTTTGAAATAGAAACCGTTGACTACTTGAACTACCTCTGCTACTATGGCAATAACAAATTGATATGAAAACTGAGCCAAAATTGTGAATTCGAACCAAAATAACTTGCACTATTTTTGGAAGGAACAAAATAAACACTATTTCTGGAACTACAACAAAATAACTATACTATTTATGAAATTGAACCAAAATAATCCACACTATTTCTGGAACTACTGTAAAAAAACCCACACTATTTATGAAACTAGACCAAAATAACCCACACTATTTATGATATTATAGTAAAATAACCCACACTATTTATGAAACTAGACCAAACTAACCCACACTATTTATGAAACTATAGCAAAATAACCCACACTATTTATTAAACTAGAACAAAATAACACACACTATTTATGAAACTAGACCAAAATAACCCACACTATTTATGAAACTAGACCAAAATAACCAACACTACGTATGAAACTATAGCAAAATAACCCACACTATTTATGAAACTAGACCAAAATAAACCACACTGTTCATGAAACTATAGCAAAATAACTCACACTATTTATGAAACTATAGCAAAATAACCCACACTATTTATGAAACTAGACCAACATAACCAACACTATTTATGAAACTATTGGAAAATAACTCACACTATTTATTAAACTACACCAAAATAACCCACACTATTTTTTGAAACTATAGCAAAATAACCCGAAACTATAGCAAAATAACCCACACTATTCATGAAACTAGACCAAAATAACTCACACTATTTATTAAACTAGAACAAAATAACACACTATTTATGAAACTATAGTAAAATAACTCACACTATTTATGAAACTAGACCAAAATAACCCACATTATTTATGAAACTAGACCAAAATAACCAACACTATTTATGAAACTATAGCAAAATAACCCACACTATTTATGAAACTAGACCAAAATAACGCACACTGTTCATGAAACTACAGCAAAATAACCCACACTATTTATGAAACTATAGCAGAATAACCCACACTATTTATGAAACTAGACCAAAATAACCAACACTATTTATGAAACTATAGCAAAATAACCCACACTATTAATTAAACTAGACCAAAATAACACACACTATTTATGAAACTATAGCAAAATAACTCACCCTATTTATGAAACTAGACCAAAATAACCAACACTATTTATGAAACTATAGCAAAATAACTCACACTATTTATTAAACTAGACCAAAATAACCCACACTATTTATGAAACTATAGCAAAATAACCCACACTATTTATGAAACTAGACCAAAATTACCCACACTATTTATAAAACTATAGCAAAATAACCCACACTATTTATTAAACTAGAACAAAATAACACACACTATTTATGAAACTATAGTCAAATAACTCACACCATTTATGAAACTAGACCAAAATAACCCACACTATTTATGAAATTAGACCAAAATAACCCACACTCTTGATCAAACTAGACCAAAATAACCCACATTGTTCATGAAACTGTAGCAAAATAACCCACACTATTTATGAAATTATAGCAAAATAACCCACACTATTTATGAAACTATACCAAAATAACCAACACTATTTATGAAACTATAGCAAAATAACCCACACTATTTATTAAACTAGACCAAAATAACCCACACTATTTATGAAACTATAGCAAAATAACACACACTATTTATGAAACTATAACAAAATAACCCACACTATTTATGAAACTAGACCAAAATAACCAACACTATTTAAGAAATTATAGCAAAATAACCCACACTATTTATTAAACTAGACCAAAATAACCCACACTATTTATGAAATTAGACCAAAATAACCCACACTATTTATGAAACTATAGCAAAATAACCCACACAATTTATTAAACTAGAACAAAATAACACACACTATTTATGAAACTATAGTAAAATAACTCACACTATTTATGAAACTAGACCAAAATAACCCACACTATTTATGAAACTAGACCAAAATAACCAACACTATTTATGAAACTATAGCAAAATAATCCACACTATTTATGAAACTATAGCAAAATAACCCACACTATTTATGAAACTAGACCAAAATAACCCACACTATTTATAGCAAAATAACCCACACTATTTATTAAACTAGACCAAAATAACCCACACTATTTATGAAACTATAGTAAAATAACCCACACTATTTATGAAAATAGACCAAAATAACCCACACTATGTATGAAACTAGACCAAAATAACCCACACTATTTATGAAACTATAGCAAAATAACCCACACTATTTATGAAACTAGACCAAAATAACCAACACTATTTATGAAACTATAGCAAAATAACCCACACTATTTATGAAACTATAGCAAAATAACCCACACTATTTATGAAACTAGACCAAAATAACTCACACTATGTATGAAACTAGACCAAAATAACCCACACTATTTATAGCAAAATAACCCACACTATTTATTAAACTAGACCAAAATAACCCACACTATTTATGAAACTATAGCAAAATAACCCACACTATATATGAAACTAGACCAAAATAACCCACACTATTTATGAAAGTAGACCAAAATAACCCACACTATATATGAAACTAGACCAAAATAACTCACACTATTTATGAAACTATAGCAAAATAACCCACACTATGTATGAAACTAGACCAAAATAACCCACACTATTTATGAAACTATAGCAAAATAACCCACACTATTTATTAAACTAGAACAAAATAACACACACTATTTATGAAACTATAGTAAAATAACTCACACTATTTATGAAACTAGACCAAAATAACCCACATTATTTATGACTAGACCAAAATAACCAAAACTATTTATGAAACTATAGCAAAATAACCCACACTATTTATGAAACTAGACCAAAATAACTCACACTATTTATGAAACTATAGCAAAATAACCCACACTATTTATGAAACTAGACCAAAATAACCAACACTATTTATGAAAGTATAGCAAAATAACCCACACTATTTATTAAACTGGACCAAAATAACCCACACTATTTATGAAACTATAGCAAAATAACCCACACTATTTATGAAACTAGACCAAAATAACCCACACTATTTATGAAACTATAGCAAAATAACTAATTAATCTATAACAAAATAACTCACACTATTTTTTAAACTAGACCAAAATAACCCACACTATTTCTGGAAGTGAACAAAATAAACATTATTTCGGAACTACAGCGAAATAACCAAACTATTTCTAATACTAAACCAAAATAAGCCACTATTTCTGGAACTATAGTAAAATAATTCACATTATTTCTGAAACTACACGAAAATAACTCACATTATTTATAAAATAGAACAAAATAAACGCTATTTCTAAAACTTTGTGGTATATTATCCGTATAAACGTGATAAATGCATTATTTTCTATTACAAATGTGCATTTGTCATGTCTCACTAATTCATAAAAAAATTTAAACGAGAGTGCCACACCAACAAACAACAAGCTTTGCTACCATTCGCTGTCAAAGCACCAAACCTTCTCTCTCTAGATGAGTCTGGATTCCCTTTCTCTCGTCACCCTCTCTTCCTCCGAATCTGCAGAATTATGCCACTTTTCCTTTTCTTTTCTTGGAATTTGTTACACAAATTTGCAAAGAACTTGATCATCACCTTTCCCCTCATTTTTATTTTCGAAAAATGTTACACATTGTCGCCATCAATAAAATGATTGCAATTCAATCTATCATCAATATCATACATGCTTGATTTACTTTAGAAATGGATGCATGGTTTAAATTCCATACTGATTGAAGGAATTCTTGCGATATTAAGTCTTTTTACATACAAAAATAGCAATATTCTATGAATTAGAAAAACATACAAAAATAGCAATATTTTATAAATTAAAAAAAAAACAAAAATCTTCTAAAGCTCACTTAAAAAATCAAAATTTCTACATCCCCATAGTGAAACAAGGATGGTTGGTTTTGTTTATTAGTTTGGCACGTGTGGTAGTTGGACTAATGAAAGGGGGATGGTGGACGCCAGAGGAAAATGGAAGGGGGGATGGTGGACGCCAATTCAGCACCTTCATATTTAATAAGATAACAAGCTTTCTCCATCATAAAAAAGGTGACAGGCTTTCCGTTAGGGACACGTTTGGAAGAAAAAAAATTATTGTGTTGGGCTTTTAGTTCAGCCCATGAGCTTTTATGTTTACAGGGCCTGTTATATGAATAGTTTGTCCTTATGATTAAATTGTAAGTTCTTTTGGTTAAATAATAGTTTATGGTGGTTTTTTTGTTAAATTAAAGTTAGTCCAAGCCCTTTTCATTAAAGTTTCCTATTTTAAAACTACCACTATTACGTTGAAGACTACACGTAAGGGCACTAACCATCCCATTACAGCATAACACTGACATCATGTTTGCATTTAACGCATACTATGAAGATGTTTATTTAGTTGTTGATGGGTTTAACTCTCGGAATCTTTTAGTATACGCCGATGTATAATATACTATATTAATATTCTTAATTGTACATCAATTCTTTATTTATCTGATAAGTGTCTTACATTGGAGCACCATAGAATTTCCTAAACTCACAAAGTAATATTCAATTTGATCAAATACAAGTCAATCATAGCAACTCTAAACTTTTAGCTAACAAAGTGCACATGCATGTTACTCTTTCTACTACTATGTTAGTTAAGACAGAAATAATTTCAAAAACAAGTAGTTGGACATTTTATTTCAATATATAGAACACTTGTGTTGATAAAATGATTTGAACTGATGACCTTTGTATATATGTATAAAGTAAGGTTGTGAACTCTACGAAGTAACAACATTGTTTGAATGAAAGACAAAACAAAACGGCTCCGGACTCCGGTGAAATATGCCGCACCATGAATGTAAGGTGTTCCCGAATTGAACAAGAGTAATGCTAGGGAGACCAAATTTATAAATTAAATTTTGTAAACCAATGTGGTTGTTAATAATTAGGATTATTACTTAAGTGTTGATTAACATGCTTATTTTCTATTGGTGACACGTCATTTGGTTTGCAAATTTGGTTTAAAAATTTAGTCTACTTAGCATTGCCTATTGAACAATATAGATGAATGTTGATGGTCCCTTGTGTCACCAACTGATGGTCATTTGTGCAAATTTGGTTTAAAATTCTAGTCTACTTAAGAATGATCTATGAGATGCAATTTGAAAAATATACAGTTCAGATTGTTGAAGTTCGATATAGTATGAGCCCCTCAACTAATCCCCAATAAAAAAAAAATGGAAATCCTTCCTTTAAAGCCTCCTATATTTGTGTTTCTGGAAACACTAATGCAGCAAATTGACTTGTATTTGGTGGAATGTGTCTATTTGGAGAATGATTATGTCTTTGCATCTCCAATATATCTCTTCTCTTCGTTGGGATGGTCCCTACGGAGTTCGGAGGAGGATGGATTGAGGAAGACGGTGGACTGGTTCGTGAAGAATCCGACCGGCGGGAAGATGTCAAAAATTATTGTCTTGTTTCTTCTTGGAATGCCGATCATGTGTGTATCAATAGCTTTTAGGAATTCATTGCCGGAGGCAATGAAAGAAATTGAAACGAACAAAAGAAATTAAAACGAATAAACAAGTGATGTAAACAGAACAAGAAAAGAGCATAAAATGATTGTTACTTGGAATGCAAGGCAGGATTGAGGAATTAAGCGCAACAGGCACTAAAAGAAAACCCAAATGGATTTGGAAAACAGAAAGGCTAAGAAACAAAAAGAAAGGGCAAGCAACTAAGCAAGCACCAAAACTAGAAAGGAAAAGCATGATCACAGTACCAAAAGCACCACTAACCTGAAGAAGACATCTCTTGAAAACTAGGGATCTTCTGCAGCTCTCCTCAACTGGATGCAAGTCACTCTTTCAAGCAGGTAATTATACACAAAATCAAGGCTGGTTGCCCGATTCACAAACATTAAACACAAACTTTCTAGTTTCGATTTTTCCCTTTGGCAATTTGATTTCTAACTCTCTCTCTCTCTCTCTCTAAATATTCCTTATGAATTAGGAAATTTTATTTCCTTTTTATGGATGTTATTTCTAGTAGGATTCCAATATCAACAGGAGTTATCATGAGCACTATATAAAGAGTTGTTTGAGATGTATTGGTTACATCATCGATTACAATCAAAACTTGTAGCTTGAGCAATCACACTTCCTATCTCTTTCTTTCACCTCAATAACAAGTTCATCAACATGATTTTCGGTCGTAAGAGTACCAAAGGGCGAAAGACTATCGAGTTCGATCTGCCACAGGAGGGGAGTGATGTGTTTGGTCACAGTGGGAACCAAAATCAAAGTGACAAGGAAGAAAGTGGAAGCAAAAAGAAAGGTGGCTTTGTAAGACCATCTTCAAAGGAGATGTCAAATATGCCAAATAGGTTCAAAAGACATTCAAGTGTTCTCCAATGGATATGCCGTATATGATGTGGCATGTGAGTCATTTGACTCCTTGCTTTCTAGCTGCTTTTTTTTTTTTTACAGCAAACAAAGGAGTCAAATATATTTAATTGATTTTTTTAATGCATCAATCTCATTAACAACCAATAGAATACAAACTAAAACTAATTTTGAATTTTTTTTAATAGTTAATGTAACTCTAGGCCCAGTAAAATAATAAAATAAATATTTGACACATCCATTAGAAAAGAAGAAGATTTAGCACTTGTATTCAATTTGCCACATCAACCAACAAATAAAATTTTGACATACTGTATTTGACATATCCTTTGGAGATGCTCTAAGATGGCTTAAAAAAAGTCTACATAAAAAGCGCGATTGTGCCCGTAACAAAAGCAAAGGTTCTGAGGAACGTGGAAATAAAAAGCCACAACACCTATGATGATGACGATAGTGAAGGTTCGCATGACTTACATCTGGTAACAATCTTGAAGTATGAAGAACAAATGTAAAGAAATCGAAGAACTCATATGAGTGAGAGAAAGTAGAGAGAGAGAGAGAGAGAGAGAGAGAGAGAGAGAGAGAGAGAGAGATGTAAAGCTTTGTATTTCATAATGCTTATTACAAGTGTCTTACAAGGTATTATATAGACACCTAATGTATCACAATTACTCAATTACCCTTAACTAACTCACTCCTATTTGCAACTAACCCAACTAACTGATTTCATCAAATCTTAACAAGTGTCAAGCAATCATGGTTATTACTCCCCCCTCAAACGCAGTTGGGGACCCAAAACTAAGTTTGACAGAACTTGTTGTTGCAACTTAAGAAATTGAGCTAGAGCTATTAAGAGTAATTGAGCCAAAACCATTGTAGTGAGCTCCCAAATTGAGAGTATGACAGTGTTTAACAAATGTAGGACTATGCAATCTTTTGGTCAGAATGTCTACAACTTGATCTTTGGTCGGAATGTATTGAATTCTTGTATCCTTCCTTTGAACTTTTTCTTGAACAAAGTGATAATCTGTGTCCAAATGCTTTATTTTCAAATGAAAAACTGGATTTGAACATATAGCCAATGCTGACAAGTTATCACAATGCAAGCATGGAGGAATAGGAAGATATTGATGAAGACATTTGAGAACTGATATAATCCAAAATACATCGGATGCACAATGTACCAGAGCCTTATACTCAACTTCAGTTGAACTTCGTGAAACTATTGACTGCTTCTTGGATTGCCAGGATATAGGATTCGATCCCAAGTATACTACATAACCTATAATGGATCTCCTTGTATTTATATATGTAGCCCAGTTTGAATCAGAATAAGTTCATATGGAAAAGTCTGCACTCCTTGTATACTTCAAACCACAATGTATTGTCCCTTGAATATATCTCAGAATCCGTTTGACCAGATGAAAATGTATATCGGTAAGATTTGTCATGTATTGACACACCATATTCACAAAATAAGCAATGTCAGGCCTAGTGAATGTTAAGTATTGTAAAGCCCCAACCGAACTTCTATAAGCAGTTGCATCAATCAAATGAGTTCCTTCTTAAACAAGTAATTGTGTATGTGGTTTGGAAGGAGTTGATGTGGGCTTACACTAATCCGTTGCTGCTTTATGATGTAACTCCTTAGCATATTTAGATTGATCAATGAATAAAGAACCATCACTGTGATATTGAGTTGCAATCCAAGAAAGTATGAATTGTGATATCCTGTCCCCAAAATTAGTATTTTATTTTATTTTTGACATATTACGGAGATTTAACTGAAACTAGCTCATTAAATTCTCCGTTTTCGAGAAAGTGAAGTGAAGGGTATTTTTATCATTTGAAATCTTGAACTTTTCGGTCAACTCTTGAGTTCTTTAGGTAGAGCTTGATTCCACGAGCGCGTAGGCATAAACGGATCTCAATTCCGAGTTAGAACGAAGAAGTTACGAGTCTCAGAAGTAATGAGACCTTTTAGACATGTGGACATACTATAGTTAGCAAGGACTATTTGTGGAAACCCAAAAATGGGTAAGTTTCTATTTCGGGAAAATGTACCCAAAACCAGAAACCAACCCAGAAAACCCACCCAAATTGATCCCCGTGACCCCATGAATTTCCCAATGACGATTCCGGTCAACTCTAGCGTCATTTTTTGACGCCACCACCACCATCTTAAAGCTCTCACTCCCCTCTACAAAACCCATCCAAGAACCAACCCCTTTAACCACCATACGTGGTGATGCAAGGTCATGAAATCCAACGAAAACCAACAGTGCTCCGTCCACCCTTTCATTTTTTCGACGAATCGGCAAACCGATGGCCAATGCCACCACCTGGAACTTGTAGCCCATCATCCCAAGAGTAAATCTCGAGCAGCCTTGACCCCGTTGGACCACTGTAGATGACGAATCGATGCCAAAAAGCTTTAGGCACCCGTCGGCAAAGCTTTTGGACTTCATTGCAGGTATAATACTTGTTCTTCTTGTTGAGCTCTATCTTCCTGTAAATTTTGGTAGAATTTGGAGTTAGTCGAAAAGATGGGTTTTCGATTGCCGGAAACCACCACGTGCGGTGGCACATGGGGAAGAATCAGTTTTTATGGATTTTGGACAGCAGGATGTTTTTGATGTCATAAGCCCATATCCAAAGACCGTTCGTTGAAATTCGATACGATGGTTTGATTATTCAATTTTTTGGATAATTGTATAGTCGTACAATTTTTGTAATTGACGACAATCCTACCATTAGATCATCGTGCAATTTTGTGAGCATCTTATTTATCAGTTGTTAGACCTTTGAGAACTTCTGAATCGGAAATCCGATTAGTAGAGCTTCCAAATTGAATAACCTAGGTTTGTTGACCTTAGAGGACCTTTGATTGATGTTTGGGTTTTTAGTCAGTGTACCCTATTGTAGTGTGTCATTATTTTTAGAATGTTGTTGAGGCTTGATAGACCTTAGTTGGCTTATCACGATGACATGGCATTCCAAGTTGACGTGCGTCTCTATTTACGTGCAAGTGGCACTTGGCCTCGTTTTATGTGTCAATCATATTAAGTTTCCTAAGTGGGGTTTTGTGTGTTGTATTAGGTTCCTGGAGGCAAATTTGGTGAATCTAAAAGTGCAAATAACCTAGGTGAGTGACATTAATATTATGTGATATGGTTATTACCCATGAAATTCCTTGTTATATACTATGTGGATATAACATGAATTTATGGAAATGTGTGCTACTATGCTATGTTTACTTGATGATGCTATCGGAAATATATATATATATATATATATATATATATATATATATATGTATGTATATATATATGTGTGTGTGTGTGTGTGTGTGTGTGTGTGTGTGTGTGTGTGTGTGTGTGTGTGTGTGTGTGTGCTTGAAATGATTATGATATGTGAAGGCTAGTAGAAGACCGCTAAACCAGTACATAGGGTAATGTGGGATATAATTGGAATGTGCATCATGTAGAAGTGGTACATGGATGGGCCTACTTAGTTAATCCGCAATGGGGGACCATACTATGAGATCATGCTTGGTTAATCCATGATGGGCGATCCTTATTACATTGGTATGGCCATACATACATATTTAGGGGTGATCATGCTTGGTTAATTCGCGATGGGTGATGACTGCCTATTACTCTTCGTAAGAGTGGCTCTGCTTGGTTAATCCGCTATTGGGGGGGGGGGGTTACTACCTACATGGTATTCTCAGGAATGGTTCTGCTTGGTTAATCTGCAATGGGGGACCACATCCTGATCAATTACCTATTGTAGGCTTCAGCCAAGCTGTGTTTCTCTATAGCCCTAGACTATATATTACAAAGATGAGATTGAAGGCTTGTGTGGCTTAATCTAGAGAGTGACGATTGAATGAAATAGTTTACATGATGATGTTGCCTAAAAGATAACGGATTCGGATGTGACTCCTTCCTACTCATAACGAAGAATTGCAATAATGAAAAATATACCAATCTCACTCCTACACGTGATAGTATTATTGATGTGGTGTCATTCCTACACAACTTCAGGTTGTGTGATGACTAGATGTTATCTTGATAGATGTGTTGTGAGATTCGAAATTGAATAACAATTCCTATACATAATAATGAGACTTATGGTGGTTATATTATGAAATATGAGGCAATCATACCCTTGTGATTATTCGAAAATGATGAAAGGCAAGTTGTGAGTCACAATCCGAAGAGAATGACGGAATAATATTGACGGTGATCACATTAACGATTGATACGGTATATAGAAAAAGTATCCTGTGTGGACATAGCACTACTTTGACATTTAATCATTTAATGTTATTTCTATTCACATATGTGTTATTATTGTCACTCACACAAGCTTCGTAGCTTATTTGGGTTTTGCTTTGCCTGGTGCGTCATTCCCACTGCGTAGAGTTGTTTTGCAAAGTAATGGGAAATGGTTAGAGAAAAGGTTTGCAGGTGGTGGAGTTGTGTGGGCATCACACTCGAGAATAATATTACCACATTTTTGTGTAAGTTATTTCTGCTGAGTTCTAATGTATATTGTATGTGTGAGTCTTAGTGACTATTTATTTTATATTGTACCGCTACTGTCCTATCGTCGCGTGTCAATTCCGGGCGTATCTTAGGATCGGTGCGTGACATGAAAGTCTTCCCATATCCTTCAAGTCAAAAACTGCAGCAAGATCATCAATAGCAAATTGAATCTTCAATACATTAGAACCTGTTAATATGATGTCATCCACATACAACAAAAGTATTACAATATCCTTGTCATCTTGTTTCACAAACAAACTTGTATATGAAAGAGAAGCACAGAATCCCAGAGAAGGCAAGTAACTTATGAATTTAGAGTTCCAAGCCCTTGGTGCTTGTTTAAGAGCCTATACAAGGACTTAATTAGTCTACAGACATGTTAAGGCATTGTAGGGCCTTAACCAAGGAAATACAGCTGTTCCAAAAGTCTTCAAATTCTTCAAATGTGGTGGTGTCTTATATAACAGTGTATATGGTGATGTCATAGACAAGGATTTGCAACTCATCCTATTGATAAGAAAAACCGAATGTGCAAAAGCAAAGTACCAGAATTGCATAGGTAAACCAGCTTCAAAATATATTGTGTCACCGTGGTATGTCCCTTTTCAATACCAGCCAAGTGAACATATTTTCGAACACGGATGCTTATTTTTTAATTTATTAACTATGAACATTAATGTTTCTGTCTAATTAATGACTATGATGCAAATTAATTAGATATTTAAAGGTTTGTTGCTAGCTCAAACTTGTTAACATTTAACAATACTAAATACTCTTGCACTTGAGATTTTATGTTCGAACTCGTGTTTTTATTTCTTGCATTACTCCTTTGTGAATTGTGATTAATAGAGTTGTGGAAATTTGTAATTTGTAAACTATTGAAGAATCGGGAAGTTGCAAGTGGCACTTTACCACAGTTGTGAAAAGATGTTAAGCCCTTGCATGATGCCGTGTGTTCAATACTCGTCAATGGCTAACCTAACATCTAATATAATAAAACATATCATTTGACAAAAAAACAAAAAGAATTGGGAAGTTGGGGTTAAGTATACTCAGACCCCTGAGATTTATCAAATTTTTGTAAAACTATCTCACGTTTGAGACATTACACTAATACTTCTTTAGAAATGAATTAATTCACCGTCAAGTCAAATGATTGCTTGAGTAAATAATAATAATAATAATAAATAGACAACTTTACCATTATTAATTACTTGAAACTAATAAACAAAAGTTTTATAATTGTATATAAAAAAAATTATAAAACATTAAACACTACAAAAAAGGACAAAAAGAAGACCATTGCATCTTCTTCTTCCCCATGATACATTGTATTCTACAAATCTTGCCAACCACCCTCTAAACGGCATTGTTCTCCACCTCCATGGCCATGCCCCCTACCACAGCAAGTACTTCGTCGTCCTCTTATTCAATCGATGGCTGCACCTCCACTACCATTGCAAACCCGAGAGTTTTGATGCTGTAATTTTAATTCTACTTTTAGTTACCGTGGCCGTCCAAAGAGAATGAACCTTGGAATTGTCGCTCTTAACTTTTCATTTGAGTTGACACAAAGCCAAATATCTTATTCTCAATCGTTCATAGACATAAATTATTATAAAGTGTTAGCGTTAGTGTGAAAGGGAATTAAAATCTTAAAAAGTGTTAGTGTAATATCTGAAACGTAAAGAATTTTTGTGAAAACTTGATAAATCTCAAAGAATGTCAATGTATAACCCTAGAAAGTTGCTTTTTTTAACTTTTTTTTTTTGTATAAAAGAAATCAAAAGTTCATTTGTCCTCTTTTTCTTCTTGGAATGTTGCCATGTGTACTAATAGTACTACAGGGTGGAGCCTGTCTTCCCAACTCTGTCTTGTTTAGGTAAGAATTGTGGACAGTACGGGTTTGGTTGTCTTTTTAATTCATCATAAGTTTTGATGACAAGGATATAGCATATCGTGGTTTATCTACTTATGATACAATATTACGTAAAAATTAACATATGATATAAAAAAAAGTTTCAATAACAGTGTATTCATATTGTACCAGTTGCTTTCTTAAATTAGGGTAAATCTCAGTTTACTACCTTCAAGTATCGTGGTTTTCAACATTTGGTACATGAAGTTTTTTTTCATCTCATAGTCATACCTAAAATGTTAATTTTGGAACAGTCTTATACATCCGTTAGTCTGACAGTTAAGTCTCCCGTTAACTGATGACATGATGTCCATGTGGACAATGATTGGGCGCCACGTATCATTAAGGGGTCTACGTGGAAATTAAAAATTAAAAAAAAAATTTATTTAAAGAAAAGTGAAAAAAAAAAAAAAAAAAAAACCCCAAATCCCCTTCATCTGCCCACCCTCCTACCCCACATCACTGACCCCTCCTCCCACCCCACCCCCCCTAACACTCTTTCTCTCGCACCACTCTCTTTCCCTAACTATCTCATTCTCTCTCGACACTCTCCCTCACTCAAAGAAAACCCCGATCAATTGGGTCAATGAAGACCATCACCATCTCTAATGAATTTCAGACCCGATCCGATTGATCGGGGTTTTCTTCGAGTGAGGGAGAGTGTCGAGAGAGAATGAGATAGTTGGGGAGAGAGAGTGGTGCGAGACAAAGAGTGTTGGAGGGGTGGGAGAAGGGGTCGGTGATGGGGGGTGGGCACGGGTGGGGATTCTAGGGAAGACAAAAGGGATTTGGGTTTTTTTTTTTTTTTTTTTTTTTTTTGGCTTTTCTTTAAATAATTATTTTTTTGAATTTTGAATTCCATGTGGACCCCTTAATGGCATGTGGCGCCCAGTCATTATCCACATGGGCACTATGTCATCAGTTAACGGGAGACTTAACAGTCATACTAACAGATGTATGAGACTGTCCAAAAATTAACACTTTAGGTATGACTTTGGGACGAAAAAAACTTTATGTACCAAATGTTGCGTGAGTCAACCTAGGGGATTAAGTAATGTAGAGTTATTTTAGGTATGAAATTATGTAATTGGTATTCCTGTAGATTTGGGATACTTATTTCCTGATTTGTTGGAGATTTTATAAGTATATATATTCCTCTTTATAAGAAGAATAAAATTAGAACATTATTAACCAAAAACATAGAATTCTATCTTGGTACCAAAACATGTTTCGACCTGTCACATCTCAATAAAAAAACCCTAGCTATCAAACTCTGGTGTTCATCAAACCTTGAACCCAGAAACCTAAATCTGTAGCCTTTGGAATCAACAAAGCTACGATAAACATCAGAACAACCTACAGAACCTGTCCGTGCAATGGCAAAACTAAAACCTGGCGATATAATCCCCATGCAAACCGTGTCTGTCCAAGGTGAGTCATCCAACGTCAACGCCATTCTATTCGGGTTTCGGTTGAGCGACTTAAACTTCAAGGTTTGATCGAAGATGATGGAGGTTCATGCTTCAGGTCTCGCCAAGCAAGGTTATCTAACGGGAAAAATCTCAGCGGTTGATGAAGATGATCCAAGATATGCAAAGTGGTCTACTGAAGATGCCATTATGAGATGGTTGTTGCTAAAAACCATGGAACCATACTTACATGGTCTCTTTATAGACTTGCCCACGGCCAAATATATCTGGGAAAGTGTCACCCAGATGTTTTATGATGGTTCTGACGAGTCATAGTACTATGAACTCCGGTGCAAAGCTACACGGACAAGACAAGACGGCCATCCAATTAATCTGTATTTTACCGAACTAAAGGGTGTATGGCAGGACCTTGACAAGAGATGTCTCATTCACATGGTGTGTGGAGCACACTTGAAAACTCGTAAAGAAGAACTTGCAAAGGATAGGGTGTATGATTTTCTTGCTGGGTTGGATATCGGTTTCGACCAAGTTCGGAGTGAAATTCTAAGGATGAAGTATGTTCCTAGACTAGAAGAATGTTTCAATTTGGTACGACATGAATCTCAGAGGCAAGCCATTATGATGGGAACAAAGACTACAATGGCAGGGCCCTCAATGGCTATGGTCACCAAGGCACCTAATTCTCATCCACCGTCAAATAAAAACTCTCGGTTATTCCGCACGTAGGAAGATATTGATAAAGACAACTCCATTGCAATCATTGTAATGGAATAAGACACACCGAGGATACCTGTTTTGAAATTCATGGCTACCCAGAATGGTACTGGGAGAGGAAGAATGAGCTAAAGGCCCGCGAAAACAAAAAGATAGGCCAAGTCTGAATGGTAGCTACTGGACTAGGGACAGCGCCTAATGCAGCAGAAGGTCAAAATGGGCCAAAAGCCCAACGCGAGAAAGTTGATTAGGGCAGGGGGGTTGCGGCTGTCGCAACAAGTCAGCCTGGGCCCGATCTGTACAACCAAACACCAACTGCCCAATTTCCAAACCAGGCTCCAGAGGCAGTATCCACAAATGACGGGACCAGTCCACTTTTATCCTTAATCAATCAAATTTCGATGGATGATATCTCGGGCGAATCAGGTAAAATCGGTACTGTTTTAATTACATCCACCAAAAGAGACACTGGTTGGATAATTAACTCTGAAGCTACAGACCATATAACTTACGATGCATCATTATTTTATCACATGACTTCGCCATCTAAAGAGGATGTCATTATCGCCAACGGTGATGTTGCTCCTGTAACGGGAGCAGGCTTTATTTCCTTACTCTATCTTTGTCTATTCACAACACACTACTTGTTTCATCATTGTCCAATCATCTACTTTATGTTGGTCAAGTTACTGAGCAATTAGATTGTGTTGTGTTAATGTTCCCACTTTTTGCCTACTTCAGGATATCCAGACTCGGGTGATAATTGGGCGTGGTACTGAGAGGAGAGGGTTATATTATGCGGATGGTGTGTCGGCAAGCAAAGTAAATCAAGTGTGCAGTAGTCACCCGAACAAGAATAAGGCAATCTGGTTATAGCATCGTCGATTAGGGCATGTGTCTTTTGGTTATTTGAAAAAATTGCTTCCGTCTTTATTTTATGGCATTTCAGACTCTGATTTTCAGTGTAATGATTGCGTTCTTGCAAAAAGTCATCGTACTTCTTATCATGTAAGTTTCAATAAAAGAACAATTCCTTTTGAGTTAGTCCACTCTGATGTGTGAGGTCCTTCTCCGGTAGCTACTAATCACGGGATTCGTTGGTTAGTTATCTTTGTGGATGATTGCACCAGAATGACATGGCTTTATACTATGAAACATAAAAGTGATGTGGGACAAATTTTTCAACAGTTTTTCCGCATGGTTAAAAATCAATACTCTCTTCCTCTCAAAGTTCTCAGGTCAGATAATGGAGAGGAATATCTTAATGCCGAACTTTCTCATTTTTTCCAGGAGCATGGCATTCTTCATGAAACTACTTGCTCACAAACCCCATAACAAAATGGTGTCGCAGAACGAAAAAATAGACATATTTTGGAAACCACTCGAGCACTACTCATTGGTGCACACGCACCTCACTTCTAGTGGGCGGATGCCGTAAAATACTTTGTTTATCTAATGAACTGAATGCCCTCTCGGGTGCATCATTTTCGCACTCCTATAGAAGTTTTTGCTGATCATGTGACGTTACCATCTTCCCTTTATTTATCCCCACGTATTTTTGGTTGTGTGGCCTATGTGCACCTTCACAAAAATCAGCACAGTAAGTTGGATCCTTGTGCAATTCGATGTATTTTTCTGGGATTTAATGGCCAGCAAAAAGGGTACCGGTGCTATCACCCTCAAACCAAGCATATGTATGTCACCATGGATGTTACTTTTTCCGAGCACGAGATGTTTTTCCTCATTGAACAACCCTCCTATAATCTTTAGGGCAGATGACACATGAAGATTATAGTTGGATTGATCTTCCAATTAAGCAACCCGTGTGTCCAGGAGCAGTGGGTTTGCGTGATAGTGAGCCTAGCAGAATAGTTGAGCCTAGTCCGGATTTGAGTGGTCATAAGCCCAGAGGCACAGTTGAGCCCAATCTGGGTTTAAGTGATCATGAGTCCAGTAGCACAATTGAGCCCCATTTGGGCTAGCTGAATCGGGAAATGGGAGGACCAAAAGATGGGCATGTGGGCATTTCTCAGCCCAGCAACCAAAATATACCGTCACAGCCCAAAGAGCAGTGCAGCAGCGAGTTATGTCCTTCAACCCAAAGTTCTGAGAACCCAAGCATTTCAAGAAATAACCCTTCTTTGGTGGTACCTGTCCTTGTGCCCAAGGATATCCACGAGGTAAGTTCATCTCAATCCAATGGAGCTAATAATTTGACTAATATTGAAAGTACTTACATACTGCCCCCTAGACAAAATCGTGGAAAACCTCTTGACAGGTATTCTCCGAATGAAAAGGTTAGATATGCAATTGCAAAGTATGTCTCTACGCATCGACTGTTTTCCAAGTACCAAGCCTTGGTGAATACAATGGAAGGAATTAAAATTCAAACAAAAGTGGAAGAAGCTCTGCAGGATCCTAGATGGACAGAAGCAATTGAGGTTGAAATGAAGGCCTTACAGAAAAATAGAACTTAGAGCGTGGAGTCACTATCACAAGGAAAGAGACTAGTGGGATGCAAATGGGTATTCACCATCAAACACAAAGCGGATAGAACAATTGATAGATACAAGGCAAGGTTGGTTGCTAAGGGGTACACACAGACTTTCAGAGTAGATTATCAGGAGACATTTGCTCATATTGCAAAGATGAACACCATAAGAGTTCTTTTGTCTTTAGCTGTTAACTTTAATTGGCCATTGAAACAATTTGATGTAAAAAATGCATTTCTACATGAAGACTTGGAGGAAGAAGTGTACATGGAGCTCCCACCTGGGTATGAAGTGTAGAATGAAGCAGGCAAAGTATGTAGACTGCGAAAGGCTTTTTATGGACTCAAACAATCGTCGAGGGCTTGGTTTGGAAGATTCACTGATGCAATGAAGAGATATGGTTACCGACAAGGAAATGCGGATCACACTTTGTTTATCAAACGTAGGGGAGGTAAGGTCACCTTGTTGATAATATATGTGGATGATATGGTGGTTACAGGTGATGATACAGAAGAGATAGAGAAACTACATGTGTATCTCTCTTTAGAGTTTGAGATGAAAGATCTAGGAGGTTTGAAGTACTTCTTGGGAATTGAAGTTACTCGTTCCCGTGATGGTATTTACTTATCTTAATGGAAGTATGTTATAGATTTGTTGTCTGAGACAAGGATGTTGGCATGTAAACCAGCAGAAACACCTATAGTTCAAAATCATCATTTTGGCGATCTACTCGGACCAAGTTCCAGTGAACAGGGAAAGATACTAGAGGTTAGTATGAAGGTTGATTTACTTGTCTCTCACAAGACCAGATATTGCATATGCTGTTAGTGTAGTAAGTCAGTTTATGCACTCTCCTAGTGAGGATCACATGGCTGCGATGATGAGAATATTAAGTTATTTGAAAGGTGCACCTGGTAAAGGATTGATTTTCAGGAAACATGGACATATGGAGGTAAAAGGATACACTGATGCTGATTGGGCTGGGAAAATCACTGATAGGCGCCCTGCATCATGATACTTTACATTTGTTGAAAGAAATCTTGTGACTTGGAGGAGCAAGAAACAAAATGTGGTTGTGAGGTCCACAACAGAGGTTGAATACCGTGGTATGGCACATGGGATTTGCAAGTTATTATGGCTGAGAATTCTTCTTACAGAAATTGGGTTCAAACCTCGTGGGGCTATGCTATTATATTGTGATAATCAGGCTGCGAGAGAGAGAGAGAGCTAATAATCTAATTCAGCATGATCATATGAAGCATGTAAAGGTGGATAGACATTTTATCAAAGAGAAGTTGGATGTTAAGTTAATTGATATTCCCTACGTAAGATCTCAAGACCAGTTAACAGACGTGTTAACTCATGCAATGACGATTAGAGTGTTTCAGGACTCACTTGACAAGTTGGGCCTAGGTGATATCTACACACCAACTTGAGGGGAAGTGTTGCGTGAGTTAACCTTGGGGATTAAGGAATGTAGAGTTATTTTGGGTATGAAATTATGTACTTGGTATTCCTGTAGATTTGGGATACTTATTTCCTGATTTGTTGGAGATTGTATAAGTATATATATTCCTCTTTATGAAAAGAATAAAATTAGAACATTATTAACCAAAAACATAGAATTCTATCTCTAAATGTTAAAAACCACGAACTTGAAGATTTTACCCCTTAAATTATGTACAAAGCATTAAAACAACGTACTTGGATGGGCAGAGCTTTGCTTTCTGAATTCAAAAAGGAAAAAGACATTCATGAGAGCACAAACTTGACATTTCTGCATGTAATGCAGCATGTGATCCTCCGAAACATTGTCATGTAAAAATTAATATAAGGCACACAAGAAAAATGCAAACCTTTGCCGATGTGATTGATTTATGTTAGCATTCACAACAATATGACATATATGGATGTTTATTAGGTGTGTTCTATTGTTTGATGTTTTATAATTGAGACATATGTTGCAATTTATTAAGGGGAGAACGGTAAGAGCATCTCTAGCGATCTCAAACTTTAACTTAAATTTTTTTTTCACAATTCATTGTCGGAAAAAATAAAATAAAATAAAAAAGGAAAAAAATGTGAGCGCATTTATTCGATGGGATAATCCAGTTTTGGTTTGAGATCTAAGTTTTCGAGTTTTTACCAAAGTTGTCCCTTGTTTTGGAAAAAATTATATGATTCACCGTCCTATAACATGAATCATGTAAATAATGATCAAATATGAAACAAGGAACTTAATAGTTAAGAATTCAACAACTAAAAATCTTAGTATTGCGATTCGAACCAATTCATACTAGAAAAAAAATCTTTGGTTAGTCCCTTCATATCATAGAAAAACTTACCTGTTTCGGATTCATAACTCCCGTTGTTAAGAAAGAATTTTTGTTGTAGCTAAGTTTTTCTTCTTTTTATCATGTGCCAATAATTGGATGATGACTTCCACCACTCAACACCATACGACGTGGCAGAAACATCCACCTCCAGATTTTCACACTTCCTCAAAGTAATGATATAATATATATATATAATTTTGTACTTTATGATGCAGCCGTAGGAACAATCGCCTCGTAATTGATTGCTCGTAAATTTGATTAGAAATGTTTCAGAGGAATTTTTTTTTTTTTTTTAAATAGAATTCTTTCTCACGTCAACACTATACATCATTATATAAAAAAGTATGAGACGCATATCTCAAAATTTATTGGCGAAGACTACAACTATTAAATGATGAGTTTAAATTTTTTTTTTTTTAAAAACAAACGATATTATTTATATTAAATTAAGAAGTATAGGCTTACCCCATAATAGATTAGGAATAATCAAATATAAAACCTCACACTAACAAGTAAACAGAAATATCATTAGACCGTGATACTAAATGACAACAATGAGCCTAATTTGTTGATGGTAGGAGTTAACTTTTCTGATGGCGTGCCTGTCCACCATAGGAAGATTTCACATAGATCTACACCGTCGATCACGACAACTCCCCTTGCTGTCGGGTTTACACAGAGATGTCAAATCTCATCAAATTCAGTGGTCCCCCTTCATTTGACCATAGTTGATTAACATGATTAGTAAGTTTATTAATACATAATTACCACTGCTCAACCGTACAAAATTCCAAATCCTACCTGCCTCCTTCCACAAAACCCAACAAACATTCCCATAAACAAAAAATAAAAATAAATTTTTTTTAGAACGTGTTTCAAGTTTTAGTTTTATCACATCGTACCTTAAAATTTTTAAATTGTATCAATTTATATTTACGGTTTTTTTTAAACGTTTAATCTTTCATTTTTAATTAATAATATGACACATATGGATTGACATACAAGACACACTTACACATTATGTACCAAAATGTGCGGTTAGTTATCAGTCTGGAAGACAAAGCATCAATTCAAGATATTCTAAAGCTCGATATGGAGGGGTTTTTTTTATTTTTTATTTTTTTTAATCTTTTGCCCATGTAATAAAATGTGACTTACAAGTTAGTCCATTAAGAATTCCACACTTAACGTCAATTTAATGAAAATAAAAAGATGAGACGATCAAAATGACCTAATTGCATAAATTTGTATGATGTTAAAAAAACCTTATGCAATATAAAATAATTAAAACTTCGTGGATCATTTTAAAATCCCTTTTAAAAAGGGCCTGAAAAATAATTAACCAAAGAAAAAAGAACAAAGATTGTTGTAAATGCAAAATCTCTTTTAATTAATAAAATTCTCTTTGTCAACCAAAAGAAGATGAAAAGACAAATTAGTCTTCTATTACACAAAAAAATGATGAGTAATAATGTAATTTTACAGGTCCAAATTTTATTGTTTTTATTGAAATCTCACCTACAGGTGATGTTAAAATACCTTTAATATTAAAAAAAAAAAAAAAACCAAAAACAAAAACCTCCCACCTCGCCCCACATTCTCTCTCTCCGCCTCTGTCCTTCTCATTTTCTAAAAAAAATGTGTTCATATAAACAAAGTGTGTAGGCAAATACTAGTATCAATTATTGTGATGTGTATTTATAAATACCCCATGCTTTACCTTCCCTGCTCACACGTACTCTCATCTCCTTCTACCTCTCTCTTTTCATTTTCTAAAAAAATATGTTCATACAAACAAAATGTGTAAACAAATACTAGTATCACTTATTATGATGCGTATTTATAAATACCCCATGCTTTACCTTCCCTCCTCACACGCACTCTCATCTCCTTCTCACTTTTTTTCTAGTCTTTTCTCTTCTTTCTTCTTCAGTCTGTCTTAAATCCAGCACACAGACAAAAGGCTGCGAATTAAACTCAAGATCCAGTCCAACCCAGAATTGTAAGTCAATAAAGCTTCAATCTTTCCATTTTTTCTGTAATTAAACTAGTTTAATTTACTTAATCACGGGTCGATAGCTGTTAATCAAGGAAAAACTCCCTCAATGTAGACCCAGATCTCCTATTTTATGCATAAAGTAATTCGAATTTAAGCGTGTTTTATTGGGTTAACGGTAGTAAATTCAATGTGGGTTGTTATTTGTTTGCTTTACAAATGTTGGGTTTTTGGCAGATTCTGATTTTTTAGTTGGGTACGATCTGGGTCGGTTTTGTGCTACTTTTTTCATGATCCGAGTTGATTGCACTTCGCATTGTTGGTTGTTGGGGGGAGGGGGGGGGGTGTCTGGTTGCTTCGTTGGAAAATTGATTTCGAAAAACGAAATGATTGTTTCTCTTTGAAAATCAAGACAGGAATCCGTTAAAAGAAGCTATTTGTATGGCCGATTTAATTATTCATGAGAGTTTCTTGTTGCCTTCTTAATCACTGCGGTTTTTTTTTCTTTGACAGTAACTCTGCCATTATCTTAATTAGGCGGTTTTAGTTCGTTTGATAGATATTAAATATCTGATCAGATGTAAGAGTTGTCTTCCTTCTGTATTTTTTAAGTGCTCAGCGGAGGGGGATGCTAAATTTCTGCTAGTCCTTTTCGGATCAAGGTTTTGAATCGACGCTCTTACAAGCAACATAAGTTTACCCTTGTAGTATTTTTGGTTTTCCTGGAAATAATAATGCAGCAAATTTACCTGTATATATTTGGTGGAATCTGCCTTTTTAGTTTTGATTAGAGAATGGATGCCTTTGCACCTAAAATTTATTTTCTTTTCGTTGTTATCTCCCTTGAAATGCAGTCTAAGAATGATGAAGGTCTATTAAATTTGTAATTTATTAAGTTATAAACCCATGAAACCTCAGTTGGAAGTTGGTTTTGTCCGTGAATTTCCACTTTTTGTTTCCGTGTTAGTGGCAATATATCCCCTGTTTCTCCTGCATTCGTTAGCATGCTTTCTTGTAGTTCAAGTTTTGGGAGTCTGAGTCAAACTTTCAATGCTGGATTATGCAGAACTCTTTTGGATCGACATGGATACTGCGTATAAACCGAAGAACATCCTCCTTACTGGAGCTGCTGGCTTCATTGCTTCCCATGTTTGCAACCGGCTTATCCAGAACTACCCTGGCTACAAGATTGTAGTCCTTGACAAGCTTGATTACTGTTCAAATTTGAAGAACCTTAATCCTTCAAAGTCATCCCCCAACTTTAAGTTTATCAAGGGAGACATAGGCAGTGCCGATCTTGTCAACTTCATCCTTTTGACTGAGAACATTGATACAATAATGCACTTTGCAGCCCAGACCCATGTCGACAACTCTTTTGGTAACAGCTTTGAGTTCACCCAAAACAACATCTACGGTACACATGTTCTTCTAGAAGCATGCAAAGTCACCGGTCAGATCAAAAGATTTATTCATGTAAGCACAGACGAAGTCTATGGGGAGACAGATGAGGATGCTGTGGTGGGAAATCATGAGGCTTCTCAGCTTCTTCCGACAAACCCCTACTCTGCAACTAAAGCTGGAGCGGAGATGCTTGTTATGGCATATGGGCGTTCATATGGATTGCCTGTGATAACGACCAGAGGAAACAATGTTTATGGCCCCAACCAGTTCCCTGAAAAGATGATTCCAAAATTCATTCTCTTGGCTATGCAAGGGAAGCCTCTCCCGATTCATGGTGATGGATCCAATGTCAGAAGTTATCTCTATTGTGAGGATGTGGCAGAGGCATTTGAAGTCATTCTTCATAGGGGTGAGGTAGGCCATGTGTACAACATTGGGACGAAGAAAGAGAGGAGGGTGGTTGATGTGGCCAATGAAATTTGCCAACTATTTTCTCTGAACCCAGACACTCATGTAAAGTTTGTAGAGAACAGGCCTTTCAATGATCAGAGATATTTCTTGGATGACTCGAAGCTGAAAAGCTTGGGATGGTCGGAAAGGACTTTGTGGGAGGAGGGCTTGAGGAAGACCATGGAATGGTATGTCAAGAATCCCCAGTGGTGGGGGGATGTTTCTGGGGCACTGCTCCCGCATCCAAGAATGCTCATGGTTCCTGGAATTGAAAGACAATTTGATGGTTCCGATACTGGTGATTCTGCTTACCCTTTGTCAGCAAGTGATTCTAGTCACAGCAAACTGGTCGTTCCAGCTCCAAGGAACATCCCATCTACTGAGAAGCCATCTCTAAAGTTTTTGATTTATGGTAAAACAGGGTGGATCGGAGGCCTTCTTGGGAAGATTTGTGAGAAGCAAGGGATATCGTATGAGTATGGACGAGGGTGTCTTCAGGAACGGTCACAGCTCATGGCTGATATTCTGCGTGTCAAACCAACCCATGTTTTCAATGCTGCTGGAGTGACTGGCAGACCCAATGTGGATTGGTGTGAATCTCATAAACCAGAAACAATTCGCACCAATGTTGTTGGTACATTAACCTTGGCTGATGTCTGCAGAGATCACGGCCTCCTAGTGGTGAATTATGCCACTGGTTGCATTTTCGAGTATGATGATGCCCATCCGCCAAGATCAGGAATTGGGTTCAAGGAGGAAGAAACACCCAATTTCGCAGGCTCATTTTATTCCAAAACCAAAGCCATGGTATTTTATCCATCTATCATATCTAATACTGTGATAATATTAGAATAGCTCCCAAGCTCCCAACTGATACCTCTATTTCCCATTTTTGTGTAACAGGTTGAAGAGCTTCTGAAGGAGTATGACAATGTTTGCACTCTTAGAGTTCGGATGCCAATATCATCTGATCTCAGCAATCCACGCAACTTCATCACAAAGATCTCGCGCTACAATAAAGTGGTCGACATTCCAAACAGCATGACCATCTTGGACGAGCTTCTACCCATTTCAATTGAGATGGCCAAGAGGAACTTGAGGGGCATCTGGAACTTCACAAACCCGGGCGTGGTAAGTCACAATGAAATCCTGGAGATGTACAAGAACTACATTGACCCCAGTTTCAAGTGGACCAATTTTACAGTGGAAGAACAAGCCAAGGTTATTGTTGCAGCAAGGAGTAACAATGAGATGGATGCATCAAAGCTGAAGAAAGAGTTCCCTGAACTGCTTCCGATTAAGGAATCGCTGATTAAATACGTGTTTGAACCCAACAAGAAAACATTTGCAGGTGGAGCAGCAATTTAAGTGTCTCATGAAGAAGACCTCGATACCGATCCTATACATTTATTTATTTTTATTTTTTTCTTGAGGGAAATCGCCAGGGGTTTAGTTATTCTCATGTTGTGATTCCATCAGTGTCTGTGATAGCTTAGGTTAATTTCATAAGTTGGTGCTATTGGTTCTGGCTTGGCTATTGTGATATAAGAAGCTTTGGAATTGCTTCAGAAATATTTGAAGGATCTACTCTCGGTTGGGGCATCGTAATTTTCAGATATGTAATAAATTCATTATTTTTATTTATACAAGTTCTTTTTAGTCTATTGGTTAACATTTTGTGTGATTTTTCCAACTTTTTAGCCAAAAACAGTATGTGAGATTAGCATAACTTCTTACCTTGACTTCTGAGATTTAAAATTAATAGAAGTAGTGCCTAGGTTTATCCACCGTCAATCATTTTGATCATTCCGTGAAATTTTTTATTAAATAAGGGTCAAATTGATAAAGATATTCTCAATTTAATAAGCAATAAGGCAAAATGATTTGACAAAAATTGAGAGTATTTTTGTCATTTTATTCTTATTTAATTTTTCATAGAATGACTAAAATGATTGATAGTGAACAAACTCAATGACCACTTCTATCCATTTGAAATCTTAGAAACCAAAGTGAAGAATTATACCAATCTCCATGACTATTTTAGCTAAAAAGCATTTTATACAAGCATGTATGTCTCTAACCTATACATTCTCATCCATTGGGTATATACATTGTTCTTAAGGATAGAGCGATCTCTTTACTTATGCCTTTCATAGTGGGTCGGAAAATTGAGTTTCGATATGTTGTAAGAATCAAATTCCTATAATGAGCCGAAACTTGAATTCTATAAGAGCAATTCTAATTCTTTAACATATGTGTTATATGAATCAAACTCAAAATGCTCGATCACACAAGTATATTTGACATTGGAAAAAATATTGTGATTTATGACTTTCATAACATGTGCTAAGTGCTAACACACACCGAAAACAAAGGCTTGATTCCTCAGTATTGAGTAGAATGTCTTCTTAGTTTTATTTGATGGCTGATTGCAGAATTTTATGCTTACGAACAAAAAATTAATTTAATTGTTTCTACAAAGATTAATTAAAATTAAAATTTAGTCAATCAATCCCTATAGCAAATATATAAACGAATAAAAATTCTAAAATATAAAATATTTTAAAGCACCATAAAATTTTCGTAAACATTGACCTCGTTAATATGGATAATTTTCCTTTTTGTCGGTTTTTTAAATAATTTGTTTGATATTTCATATTTGCCACCGGCTTGCGCGCACTTCAAAGGTGCTTTGAACCCAAATCAGAAAGATTTCTAGCGATTCCGAGCTACATTTCTACAGAACGATTTTGATACCTGTTGCAATCTCCTGTCCCAGCTCAAGGTAACTCTCCAATCCCCAAAACCCTAATTTTCTCCCCCAAATTTGAGTTTCTCAGCTGCTCCTGCACTTGAATTAGTCTAATATTCTTTCATTTATCTAATTAATGCTAAAGTATGATTCTTGTGAATTGCCGCAATGTTTTTAGGGTTTTGGATCAATCAGAGTGATCCATTTTTCGTTTTGAATTGTGCATTTCTTTGTGTTATGAATTTGATTTGTCCTAATTTGGGAGTTTTAAATATGAGGGTTTTGATGTTGCTGGAAATAATTGGGAAAACAGGTTCCGGTTATCGCTGGTTGTTAGTATGATATTCTTCGTTTGGGTATCCGAGAGGGTTCATTTGGCTGTACATTTTGATGGATAAGGAGGAGAATGCTGCTGGTGATGGTGATCATGAGGAGGCTTCAAGGTATGCACGTGCTGTGGGTCCCGAAGAAGACATGGAAGAAGATGTCGAGGATGACGAAGAGGATGAGGAAGATGAGGAGGTGGAGGAAGACATTGGGGATGAGGAAGAGAATGTTTTGAGTTTTATAGATGGGATTAATCCTTTGGATTTTGTGGAAGATGATGGTGACCAACTTTATCAGCGACTTCTGGGGACAGATTACGAGGCATTAGCTGAGAGAAAGAGAAAAGCACTTGTGGATAGCCGGCCCCAAGGTTCAGCTAAGAAGGCCAGGCAGGAGGATCTTACTGGAGCAAGCATGGAGGAAATAATGGAAGCCATGAATTATGGTATGCAAAGGCGATCAAGGAAGAGTAAGAAAAGAGGTAGACGAAAAGGATCAACGAAGAAACTTACACCCGAGATTAATAGAATGCTTGGTGAAGCTAATCTTCACTATGCATTTGGCCGGTTTGAAGAGGCTGTACCCATCTTGTCTGAAGTTGTAAGGAAAGCACCAGATTTGCCCGACTCATATCATACACTTGGAATTATCCATGATAATCTTGGTAATGAATTGGATGCCTTGAATTGCTACAGAATTGCTGCATTTTTAGCACCAAGAGATCCAGCTCTTTGGGAATTGCTTTTTGACTGGTTCAATAAACGAGGTAACAGTCATGATGCTATTTATTGCCTTTCAAGGGAAATATCGGCAGATCCTGAAAATATGAATCTGAAATTTGATCGTGCTTCACTTTATGTTAAGCTTGGAGATTATCAGAAAGCTGCTGCGTCGTATGAACAGATAGTACAGGCCTCTCCTGATAATGTTGAAGCACTCAACACGGGAGCAATGATGTATGAAAGATGTGGTCAGCAAGAGCGTTCTATACAGATTCTGGAGGACTATCTCAGAAATCATCCAACTGAAGCTGATCTTAGTGTCATTAATCTGCTGGCTTCAATACTTATGGAAAATAATTCACAAAAGGAAGCCCTTCAGCATATTGAGCATGCACAACTGGTATTCTGTTCAGAGAAAGAGATGCCTCTGGCAATGACAATTAAAGCAGGAATATGCCATGCTTACCTCGGAAATATGGAGAAGGCAGAAAGTATTTTTAGCGCTCTTGATGAGAAGAGTGTAGATAATGCTGACTTGATTGCTAAAGTTGCAAAGTCATATATGAGTCTTGGGCATCATAGTTCTGCGTTGAAGTATTATTTGATGTCGAAAGGAAATGTTGAATTTAATAACGGCTTTATAATTATGAAAATCGCTCAATGTCATTTGTCCTTGAATGACAGAGTACAGGCGATTTTGTGCTTCTACAAAGCTTTGAAGACACTTGAAGATGATATTGAGGCCTGATTAACATTGGCTTCTATTCTTGTTGAAGAAGCCAGGGAAGATGAAGCCATTTTGTTGCTATCTCCTCCGAAAAATCGAGGTTATATGGACCCCCAAAAAGATAAATCAGAACCGTGGTGGTGCAATGGAAAGGTGAAACTGAAGCTTTGCAACATTTACCGAGCTAAGTGGATGGCCAAGGAATTTGTAGATACAATCTATCATCTCGTACATGAGTCACTGAGCATCGAATCACTTCAGCAAAAGGTGAAAGTGAAAAGAAGGCTCACAAAACTGTCCTGTTAGAAAGAGTCAAAGTCCTGGAGGATCACCAAAAACAGAACCTATTGTGCAGATCTAGACCTGTAGCTCCTGCTTCAGATCTGCTGAAAGCTGCAAGAGTGAAGAAGTTGCTTCAGAAGAAGGCAAAAGTAAAGGAAGATAAGAGAGCTGAGGCAATGGCTTCTGGAGTTGACTGGCAAAGTGATGATTCAGATGATGATCCTCCGGAAGAAATACATAAAGAACCTCCCCTGCCAGATCTTCTCAAGGACAAAGAGCATAACGGCCTCGTAATAGATTTGTGTAAGTCATTGGCTTCCTTGCAAAGATATTGCGAAGCATTGGAGATAATAAATCTTTTTTAATAAATCTTTTTTTGAAAGTGACTCGCAACACGTCTTCTGTCGCAGAGGAACTCCGGTCTCTTGGAGGTCAAATTGCATACAACACTCCTGATCCTGAGCATGGAGTTAACTGTGTAAAATACATTGTGGACCAGCATCCATACAGCAATGCTGCCTGGAATTGCTATTACAAGGTAATTACCAGATTAGATGACTGGTATGCAAGGCATTACAAGTTTCTACGCAATAAGAGAGACAAACTCAGAGACTGTGCACCTCCCAGTCTCATTTCTGGGCATCATTTTACTAAAAAAAGCCGTCATCAAGATGCTGGGAGGGAATACCTTGAAGCTTATAAATTATTGCCGGAGCATCCCCTGATTAATCTATGTGTCGGTACTGCCTTAATCAACTTATCCCTCGGACATAGACTTCAGAATAGGCACCAGTGTGTTGCACAAGGATTAGCATTCCTCCACAACAATTTGCAGCTTTGTGAATTCAGCCAGGAGGCTTTTTACAACATAGCCAGGGCGTACCATCAGGTCGGCCTTGTGACTCTGGCAGCTTGGCATTATGACAAGGTTCTTGCAATGCAAGTGAAGGATTACCCCATGCCAAAGCTTCCCCATGAAAAGCCAGAGTCTGCTGAAAATCGAAAACCGGGTTACTGTGACCTTCGAAGAGAAGCAGCTTATAATTTGCATCTCATCTACAAAAAGAGTGGAGCGGTTGATCTTGCTCGAACCATCTTAAGAGACACTGCACTTTCTGAGTATGCAACTCTACATTAAAACATTAGAATTCAGTTGCTCTTTGTTTTTGGTCTGAAGTATATGAATTAGTAACAGTATATTTCCCTTGCTTGTTGCAGAATTAATGAATTATGCTCCTGATCTCAGATATTGTGACTGTTTAGATGAGAGGGAGGCTTCCTACTCCCTAGTTGATCTCTCTGGTTCTCAAATACCTATTATTGTTCATAGCAACATTCTGTGGCCTAATCCTCGGAGAAAAGCGAGGGAAACGCTAAAAATAGAAAGGTTTGTGATCCACTGAGCAATTTGTACATGACATTATTGCAAATCCAATGTTAAATCCCCTACTTCACAGTTCATCTGTCTCCTCCTCAAGTATATGATAATATGATATGCATACACACAAATGTTGCACTTGATCAAAGTATTTTAATAGATTACAACCTGATTCTGTTTTTGCTTTTAAACCTTTTCGACGAAATCGTAGCAATAAAAAACGATGAAGCTTTAGAATTTGCAAGTAAATTGTCCAGAAGTACTTTTTATCTTTGCCAAGTTATGATTTTAGTTCATGTAATTTGACATGAAGTTTCACTTTGGTTCTTAGTGTTTGAATTGTCGCAATTTGACTCATTTAGTTTACTAATTGTTGCACATTGACCTAATTTTGTCAAATTTTTATATCTAATTAGGTCGTGAGTGTCACATGCGATGGTGAATTGGACCTTTCCGAAGGTGTAAAATGTCGATGCAAATTTCCACCGTCTTCAGTCTTGACAAAAATGCACTTGCAAAACAATAAACACCATTGATTAAAGGCGCCCACGAGATTGGGGGGGGGGGGGGGGGTCATGTTGTTTATGGAGAAATATTCTCAAGATATTAAATAAGAAATAATATCTTGAGATAATAGTGTAATTATCCCTAATTTATTTAAATTAGAATTGCTTACTTGATTGAAGTCAATCTTTAAATGTGAATGTATTAAAGATAGGATTTGGGTAATTAATCCTTATCTTTAATTCCTTGCCAAGGGCAGGTGAGTCGTGGGCAATCGTATTCAGCTGCTGGGACATTTAGGGATGTGAGTTGTGTGTGGGAGCATCTGAAAAGCCAGCCCATTTATTAAGGGCAATCTTGTATTTCTTAAATAAAAGTTCACGTGTTGCCTTTAGAATTTTTAAGATTATTTTAGGCTCCACATATGTGTCCTTCACTTTAGGATATTCGGTTGGCATTGGGGAAAATAGAGGAAAGGGAGGCTTTCACATGAGTGCATGACCACTCTAAAGTGGTGGTAAGCATAATTATTGTTAGATTATTTAAGTTTTGAGATTTATGTAGTGGATAGATTAAATCAAACTCATTCAACCGTAAAGAATAAGGCGGTGAGGATAACCATCACTTTAGGGTAGTGAGTAAAAACATTTCAGCTTTCATCATTGTAGCTCTCCATTTTTTTTTCCGGCAAAAAAAATCAAAGCTCCGATGATTTTTGATGCTTTTTTTTTCTTTCTTTTTGTTTCTCTATGCGATCTTGGATTCAATTAATCGGAAAAGAGAGAGAGGCCGGTGTAAAGTGGACTTAGTGGGAGCGTCATGTTCAACAACAGTACAATATGGTGGTTCTTATTTTTCTTAAGGGTATGACAAGAGGGAAGAAGAGAAGGAGAAGGAAAAAAAAATGAAAGGAGATAATAATCGTTGACGACCGCAAAGGAAAATTTTGCCTAAGATTTGGTTTGGGTTTGCCGAAAATAATAGAGAGGTGCAATTAAGTGGTGGGTTATGGTTATTGAGTGTATAGATAAAAACACCAATCTTTCTTCGCTCAAATAAAAACAATAATCTTTATTTTCTTTATTTTTATTCATTTAAACTCTGTTTGGATGAGAAAATTTAAGATTACTAAGAAATTTTAAAATAATAAAAATTCAAATGATGAAATTTTATTATCTAGAATTTGTGAATTTTTTTTTGTTTAGTTAACTTAAAATAACAATGGAATTTGAATTCTAAATTTGTTATTTTTAAGTTCTCATTTATAGAAATTTGAAAATGACACCTATTTATATGAAATTTAACCTTGGGAATTGGATGTTCCAAATTCCAATTTTTTTTTTTTCACACGGAAATTCTAAATGCCTATGTTTATGAATCCAAATAAGGGAATTGGTCCATGTCAATTTTATAATTTTTTACTTTTGTCAAAATTTCAAGTTTATTTCTAAATAAAGTTTTAAGATGCGTTTGTTGCACTGTACTATAAGAATAATAAAGTGTTTGGTGCAGTGTTAGATTAAATCATAGATTAAATTATTTTTAAAATTAAAAAAAAAATGGTCCTTTTTAATTGGAGTGTGTTCTCCACACGTCTCATTTTACTTCTTAGACTATCTCCAAAGGAAATGTCAAATTATAAGAGTCAAATTACAATTGAAAGCTGATATGGCTGTGACATCCCACATCGCCCAGGGGAGTGATTCTTATATGTATATTCTCATCCTACCTAGCACGAGGCCTTTTGGGAGCTCACTGGCTTCGGGTTCCGTAGGAACTCCGAAGTTAAGCGAGAAGGGGGCTTGAGCAATTCCATGATGGGTGACCCACTGGGAAGTTGCTCGTGAGTTCCCAAAAACAAAACCGTGAGGGAATGGTAAGCCCAAAGCGGACAATATCGTGCTACGGTGGTGGAGCGGGCCCGGGAAGTGATCCATCCCGGGGCGGGATGTGACAATTTGGTATCAGAGCCTAACCCTGGCCGCATGTGTGCCGACGAGGACGTCGGGCCCCTAAGGGGGGTGGATTGTGACATCCCACATCGCCCAGGGGAGTGATCCTTATATGTATATTCCCATCCTACCTAGCACGAGGCCTTTTGGGAGCTCACTGGCTTCGGGTTTCGTAGGAACTCCGATGTTAAGCGAGAAGGGGGCTTGAGCAATTCCATGATGGGTGACCCACTGGGAAGTTGCTCGTGAGTTCCCAAAAACAAAACCGTGAGGGAATGGTAAGCCCAAAGCGGAAAATATCGTGCTACGGTGGTGGAGCGGGCCCGGGAAGTGATCCGCCCCGGGCCGGGATGTGACATGACAATCTGAAGCCTTATGTCAAATTTTGTACTTCTTTGAATTGTCAAATATTATTTTATTATTTAAATAGAGTTTTAAATGATTGTAATTATTAAAAAGATATTGAAACAAAAATTTTATTGGTTAAAATGTTAGTGGAATAAGGGATCCACTATTAAAATTAATTAAATTTTTTTTTGACATTGATGTCAAATTTAACATCAAGTCACCAAGCTTTCAAATCTAATCAACAAATAACATTTCAATTAGAGAGATTTTTAATGTTAAATATATACAGTGGCATTCCATCTAAGATTTTGATATCTCCTTTGGAGATGCTCTTACACACCTCTTGTTAACTTTTATCCATCGATTTTCTTCAATTCATGAAAATAGCCGAAAATTGAAAGGATGTTTAAAAAATAAAATAAGATGTGTGAATATCACACCCCCTTTTAATTTCTCTCTCTCACCCACCCCTCCCCCCTGCCGGGGACAATCTCTACCTTTCCTCTCTTCTTCGCGCCAGACTTGGATTCTCTATTTTTCGTCGAATTCTCAGAGGAAATCCTCGTCCCGTCAGACTCCAAGCCATAACACGCGCACTGGCCAACGCAATCTCCTTCTTCACGGCGTACCCATCCCCTGAATCCACCGCAATCTCCTCCTTCACGTCCTCCTCTTCGTTCAGGTTCGTTGGATACGAACTCCAAGTCTCGGGAATTGAGGGCTTCGGCAAATGGAAGAGCCTCCTCTTCGGTCAAATCGAGCGATACGGGCTCCAAGTCTCGAGAATTGAGGGGATTGGGGGATCCGCAGAGAGAGGTGCTCCAACTCTCGGGAATTGGAGGATCTGCAGAGAGAGGAACTTGCTGAGGAGGACGACGAGAGAGGCTCTGGATTATTCAACGGTTGGGAGGGAGGGGAAGAGAGAGACGAGGTTGTGGGCAAGGAGAGGCGATGAGGAGGAGAAGGCGAGGACGGACGGTCTTAGCGACTAAAGCTAAGCCCATTAAAGCTTAATCCGCGTACGTAACAAACACGGGACTTCATTAATTCTTAATCCCGTCTAGTCAAGTGAAACTTAAGGACACCAAACAAACGCGCCCTTAATAACAAATTTGAAAGTGTAGTGGAAAAAATTGTTTAACTAGGTGTAGAGATAAATAAATGGGTCTAATAAAGTTTTTCTTTTAATTTTTATACCAATGAGACTGATACAATGTACTGACTGCAAAAAAGTCTCTGCTCTTTAAGAAAGAGCACTGAAAGAGGTTTTTTTTTTTTTTTTTTTTTTTTTGGGGCATACACTGAAAGAGATTTTAGCGAAAACAATTTTCAATTTCAAAAGCATTAAAATGATAGGCTAAATTGTCAAAATGGTCCTTGAAATTTGCATAACACATCACTTTGATCCCTGAGATTTCAAATCAATAGAAGTGGTCCCTGAGATTGTCCACCATCTATCATTTTGATCATTCCATTAAAAACTCGGTTAAGTGTCCAGGAGCTCTTGGCCAGAAGTTTAGGCAATTTTCAAAGTTTCGTAACTCAATTGTTTCTTAACCAAATTCAACCCATAATATATCAAAATGAAGATAGGAAAGTGTAGAATAAGATTATACCATTTGGAAGCCCAATTGTTGCCGGAGATGACCGGAAAATAGCCTCAAAGTTGACTGGTCAGAGGGAAAACTGGAAAACTCGTCGGAAACTGGGTAAACTTTAAACGTTCATAACTTCTTCAATACTCAACGAAATCAAGTGATTCAAAAACGAAAATCATACTTCTCAACAATACAAAGATAATGGTACTGTTTTTTACGGCTAACTGGCTGTGGTTTGGCCGGAAAATGGCTCAAAATGGCTGTCTTGGTCACGAGTTAGCCACTTTCAAGCCTTTTTTTGGCCAAACCACGGATATTTAGCATAAAAAAAGGTACCATTCTCTTTGTCTCGTTAAGAAGTATGATTTTCATTTTTGAATCACTTGATTTCGTTGAGTATTGAAGAAGTTATGAACGTTTAAAGTTTACCTAGTTTCCGACGAGTTTTCCAATTTTCCCTCGGACCAGTCAAGTTTGAGGCTATTTTCCGGCCATCTCCGGAAACCATTGGACTTCCAAATAAGTATAATCTTATTCTACACTTTCCTATCTTCATTTTGATAAACTTTCGAGCAAGAGCTCCGGGACATATAACGGAGTCTTTAACGGAATGACCAAAATGATGGATGGTGGACAATCTCAGGGATCACTTCTATTGATTTGAAATCTCAGGGATCAAAGTGATGTGTTATGCAACTCTCAGGGACCATTTTGGTTATTTAGCCAAAATGATATTTCTCTTCACTTGTAAATAAAAGGTCTTAGATTCGAATTTTATGGATAGTGAAGTTAATACCAAATTAGATTGATCATTATGTGGCTTAACCGAACTCTCCCTCTTCTCAGTGTAAAATATAATGTTGTACTAAAACAAAATGATTTTCCTTGATCAATTTACATTTTTACAAAAAAAATTTGATTTAATAAATATTTTCTTTAAAAATACTTTCATTTAATGTTAGAGTGACTAAATTTGGAGAAAAAAATTGATAAATTAAATGACATGGAAGTTGATGATTGATTTATTACTTAAGTATTGATAAACGTGCTCAATTCTATTAGTAACAATTCATTTGATTTGTAAATTTTATTTCTAAATTTAATCTCTGTAGCATATTTTATTTAAAAACACTTTACAACAATCTTTCTCGATCCGAAATACTTTCGACCTTCTTCTCTTTGTCTATTTTGTACCTGAGACATTGCCAAGTTATAAGCAAACTAGATTGTTGCCGCGTGTATAATGTGTATCCGTGGATGTGACTTGAGGATCAAAAGGGACCCAAATTGCATGTTACCAGGCAAAAGGGACCCAAATTGCATGTTACAAAACGGACCCACAAATTGCATGTTACAAAAGGGACCCAAATTGCATGTTACCAGGCTCAAGTTTGGGTAAAGGTAGGGAGCACAAACTTTGTGGGCCCATAATTATGAGAGTCCACCATAAGCCATCTTTGAGTAATTTCTTTATTTGGCTCCTAGATTTTAGCAAAAACCTTGAGCTTAGGCCAACTCCAACGCATGGCTAAAATCTATAATTTCCCTTCTATTTCTCCTAATTCATTCAAACCCAAGTTTTAATTTAGACCTAAAACCTAAAATCTAAAGAAAAAAAAAAAAAAAAACCAGATTTAGGCCAGGATTTACGCCAAGATTAGTGGTGGAGCCTCCATCCACATGGGTGTGTCTCCCACTTGTCAGCCAATAAAATTGAGCCCAACGGCTCTTTTGGTTGATCAACAACCAATAAACATCCATACAAAACTTACTTTTCTCCTATAATTCTTCAAATTTTTCTTTCTACCATCTTCCAAAACCATGTGTTTGCTCATGTGTCTTGTGTTTATACATCTCTATCACGTGTTTGTTTCATGAGTTTCATAATTCATTCTTTAATAATCTAAGACTAAAAAATGTTAAGCCAAAAGGGTTGGAGCAGAAAAACTGTTTCTGGATTAAAACCTAAATTTTCTGAATTAAAAACTTTAGATTTTAGGTCAAGGGTATGGTCTTATAGGCATGTGCTTTCAAACCCAAATTGAGGAAAATAATTTACATAGAAGCTGTTCATCAACGTTGTGGTGCCTTGATTTAATAAATAACTAGTTTGTCCTTATTTTTTTGAATTTGTTGGGTTTTGATTGTGAAGGAAATAAATGGACATTTTTGACATCTTGAAAAGCTTTACTAAACTGGAGTTCTCGCTTTATATGTATATATATATATACTATCTTTAATGATTTTTTCACTTTTTTTTTGGCTGAAGTTTGAGGTATCCACATCCAGAGGGCGAGACTTTGAGAAATGGACTTCCTGCTATCATTGGGCCGAATGAGCTTGTGCTCAGGGAAGTCTTCCAAACACTCGAGTTCCTGATCGGTTGAACTTCTTAATGCTCATTCTTAGATGTATAGCAGGTGATAGATATCGAAGAAACTGATGATATGATAAAGCAACAACTCAAAATAGTTTTTGAGATTGACCTAACTTCTTAGCTTGATCACTTTACAACTTCTTATAATCAAAATAGTTCTTGAGATTGACCTAACTTCTCAGCTTGATCACTTAGGGCTTGTTTGAATGTGCTTTTAAAATAACTGAAAACGTTTTTGATGAAAATGTTTTTGGAACCAATCTTTAGTAAAAATGCAAGTAAATCCTGGAAAATCACTTAAAGTGCTTCCTGGAAGAAGCACATAACTTGTGCTTCTTGTAGAAAGCACTTATGCTTTTGGAACCTAAAAATATTTTCTCTAAAAACGTTTTCAACCATTTTAAAAACACATCCAAACGAGCTCTTATATTTTACCATTTGTTTTTTACCTAAAATTAGAACACCAGATCACAAGAAATTCGTTCCATATAAATTACACCTTCCTCAATAACCTAAACTCAGCCTAAATTGTAGGTCCTGATTTCACGTGCTTATTAAGCTTATGGTTCCTCATTACTGGAGCGCGTATCGGTTTAATTATCAACCAATGTGTTGTGTTCGATAAACAAAAAAATAGTGTTGTGAGGCGTCAACCTCTAAGCAAAAGAAATTTGTGACATGATAGTCGACTACTGTATGTCAAGGTCACGATCGACGAGAAAACTACATATCATACTTCGCTGTCGTAGGTTTGAATCTTCCTGATTACTCCCGAAAAAATTGGAGATTTTTCATATCTGAACATGATAGAACTGTAACAAACTTACGCGAGTAAATAGTTCTTAACCACTCAAACTATAAATGTTTTTAAAATTAAGACTGAGCGGTTACAATCAAATTATAAATGTTTTTGAAATTGAGACTGAGCGGTTACAATCAAATTTGTTCTTATTGATGTATTATTTCATACTATAAAATGTAAGGAATCTTAACGAAACATTTCTAATACTATTCATTTTTAACGTTAATAACATTTTTACTTTAAAATGTCATTTCTGATACTATTTACTTACACCTTTATTTTATCATTTTGATTAAAACTAAAGTTTTTGATGAATTTTCGTTAGTTTTCCTTAAAATGTATCACTTTCCTTGGGGAAATAAATCTCCAAATGTATATATTTTGGACTTCTAGTTGCTCAAAACAAACTTGGTGAAGGTACTGATAAACATACATTTTTTTCATCTTCCTTCAGAGCTTTGTTTAATTTTGTCTATTATATTATTTGATTTATGTAATCGAATAACCATAATTAAATAAAGATGTGTGCGAAGTTTAAAATGATGTGAAAATCAACTCCTTTAAGAAAATATCTCGTTTTCACAGTGGATAACGAAATCCGTCCTTGTCACCCTCTAATTTTCTTTTACATTATAATGATAACATATACACTTCAAACTTTCTTGTGTGCCTCAAAAATAAATAAATAAACAATAAAAATATGTAAAGAATTCAACTTGTTCTAATGGTTTTACTTTCTGGGGGAAAGATGAAGCGTTAATTGCTCAATTTGTCATACCTTTTTATTACCCCTTTTAAAAATGTAGTTTTGGTCATGAAAACTTCCCAAATGCGAGAAAAATGTGATTTGCTTCTTTTGACCTAAATCTTGAGAGAGGATTCGCAATCTAGCAAGCTTTAAAGTGTGGATTTAAATTACCTTTTCTTTGATTTTATATTCTAATTCAAACAATGGGACCTTTGTCTGGTTGAAAAGAGAGAGTTGTCAAAAACATCAAATCTTCGAAAACATTATTCAAATATTTCGAGATTGTTCTTCTTTTGAAAAAAGATTTTTACTTGTTATGTATAAATTTAGTAATGAAACGTGTTATGCAAGTTTATTTAGGTAGCAGAAAACATTCCAATATTTATTTTTTATTTGTATGGATAGCGCTATTTAGTAAGTAGTGAATTGTTCGATGGACATATATGATCTTCTTTTCAACATCCTGCGTTTTGGATTCAAAACTTACTCCCTCTCCTTAGTTCTTAGAGTAGTAATATCATTTATAATTTACAATAATAATGTTATTTGTATCATATTTACTAATTACCTTGTTAATCGTCATTTTTAAAGCAGTGAAAATCTACCGTTTATATACCTGTAATCCGTATTAAATAGGTTATCAGTAAATATTGTCAAATATATAGCAACAGTACTCTAACTGTATATATTTTCCTAGGAAATATTTGTTTATAGCTAGATAGTACATTTTATAATATTTTTTTTCTCTCATTTTGTGCTAAAAATATGCATGACACAAAAAACCACATGTAAGGAACAATATTATATGCTCTGGACTTAAGTAATCGTTTTGGTACTGGTGCATGGGAACTAATTTATTGGACCGACTAAGATCTTGCCCACAAAATCCAAAGTAATGCATGTGCATGCAGACATGGATACAACAACAAGGTCACTCCAAAATTAGTACAAATAATTAACCACACCATGATTTATACTTAATCAAGTACTCTATACATTACATATAGTTTATCTATTAAACATATAACTTTTCTATTTAATTAGAAAAACCTTTTTAATCCATTTTTCAGTCAAGTATAAAACTTTCAAGTAGCCACCTCATACGTGAAGTTGCTAGCATTTCGATATACATACGAACTATATTATACGTATTATCCAATCGACCCAACAATCAGTGGCGGATCATCCTTGGGTGGGTTGGGCTATATCTCAACCGATATTTTGGAGAAAAATGTAATAATAAGGTATAGTCTTCTTCTTCTTCATTAACACAATTGTGAAGCTTAAAATAATCTCAAAAATTCTAGAGACGATACGTGAACTTTTATTCAAGAAAGACAAGATTGCCTTCAATAAATGGGCAAGCTTCTCAAGTACTCCCACGCGCAGCTCACACCCTTGGAGGTTTCAGCAACAGAATACGATTGCCCACAGCTCACTTGCCCTTGGCAAGGAATTAAAGATAAGGATTAATTACCCAAATCCTATCTTTAATACATTCACATTTGAAGATTGACTCCAATCAAGTAAGTAATATCAGAGATCCGTTGACCTAACCCACCCCCCCCCCCCCCCGCCTCCCCAACCTCGTGGGCGTGTGAGGCTTAGGTCTTTGATCAAAGATGTTGATTATTTTGCAGGTGCATTTTCATCAAAACTGAAGATGGCAGAAATTTGCATCGACAACAATCTTCATCCATGTAACTTCTTCAACCATTTTAACATCTAAGGACCTTTGTTTTAGTCCACCCCGTTCTAACATTCTAGATCCATCCCTGCATGAATGTTCGAACGTAAAGCTTTTCTTTTACAACTCATCTCATGCTTTTTTTTAATCAACGGTTAAAAAGGGGTAGAACTAAATTTTTTTTCGTTCTTACGTTTAAAAGAGAGATATCACCAGATTAAGAACTAATTAATGTATGTACTAAAAACATCTTGCACTTATATGGCATGCATGCATCAACATGTCTTTGTAGAAAAGCAAAGAATTAATGACGAGGATCGACTTCCCAGATTTTCACGGCAAGTCGTCATAGAAGATGTTTCAGCATGCTTTGTCTGATTGATGCATCCATTTTTGTTCATCAGTGAGAAAAACCAAAGCCAAAGGCATGCCTACCGATCACTGTTACTTATTAGCTAGAGATCAATGACTAAGAGTTAATATCATTAAACGAAGAACTAGTTGATTCTAGATCAAAATGATAATTACAAAAGGGAAGTAAATAGACTCTGGGTTAGGTTAGATCGCACTTTTGAAATAATAAATTATGAACCACCAAACTTAATTATTCAGGTTTTGAATTAAGTCGAAGCCAAGGGTCAATCTGATGAGTGATTTTCATATTTTTCCTATGGTGATATAGAATGTGGTTGAATTGATATTGCCTAAGATAACTTGACTCTAATTTTGTAAAATCTTGAGGCAGTACATATATATATATATACTGCCTTTGTATATGTATATCTTCTTATACCTGTATATTACATTTGTTATTTATGAAAGTTTGATTTAAAATTCTCAGAAGTGAAAAAAAAATATTACTAAACGAGAACATTATAGTAGTAATAAATGACCATTAATCAATAACACTTTTAATCATTATTACTAATAAGTTAATTGATCTTCAAGTGAACCCTGTATATTAGAAAAACTAGTTCACTTAACTATATATGAACAAGTGAACCTTAAATTATTTAATACTTTCAAACTCTCTTCCATCCCCTTATCAATAATAAAATGAATAAAAAAAAGGGGTCCCAAAACTCACAACTACTCTAAAGTTTTCATTCATCAGTTCATGTCAATATTTGAAACAAATTTTTCAAGCGACTGGTATTTAAGCGAACACTCCACGTATCATAAAATAAGTTGAAGAGTACAAAAAATATGTTATTTTCTGCACTTGAATACCCGATACTTGAAAAAAATCTCTCCACTATTTGAAGATTAAAATAGGAACCATCTTGAAAAATAATTAATGTCGATAAACAGTTTGATGGCTACTTTAATGTCAATGTATTTCCATACCAAAATTAATTAAAGTTGTGTAATGTTTGATTAATGCTTAGCTCCTGATCAATTGCCAATTTGCCATTAATTGATGAATAAAGTGATGTAACCCCACGTCATTTCATAACACAATAATTCTCATATTCTCTCAAAAGTAGGAGACTCTATGGACTTTTTGCCACTTCATATTTTTTACAAAATATTTTATAATGTTGGTACAAAAATTGTGACAAAAAGATGAAGTTATAGAGAGTCTATAAAGAATCTCACTCATGAGAAAGTCTCCTTAACATTTCTCGTTCTTTTTTGATGCAAACAAGATTGGAGCAGAGAAATCAAACTTTAGACTTGATTACAGTGTAAATGTAAATCTTTTTAACTATTTTACTAAGTTTGAAAAAAAAAAAAACTATTTTACTAAGAATATTTATTTAGGAATTTGTTATTTGCACTTCAAAATTCTCATTTTACACTTTAAACCTTTTATTTTTAGAAATAAATTTTAAAGTGTCAATAACAATTTTTTTATTTTTTCATACAAAGATATTCTACTTTAAAAGGAAAGGGGTATTCTATTCTCAAGAGAAGAAATTCAGCTAAGCCACATAATGAGTCAGCCACTAATTACTAACTAGGCATCGAATTTAGCATAAATATAATACGGCATACGGTCGAGTCGAAGCTGAGACCGTGTACTTAAAAGTGAAAAATAATGTCAGTAGAATGTAGTACTAGTTGGTTTACTAATAACATCTGAATGTGAGCAATTTATTTTGAAAAATTTATGTTTTAGTTCAATTAATTAGGACTTGAAAAGATTCATCTTTACACCCAACGTCCTGAATTCGAATTTTCAGCCACCTAATATCTCACTTGTATAAAAAAAGAAAGAGTGATTTGCACACACAAACTTCGTTTCCATTATTTCACAGACAAAGGTAGTTAACAAAAATCTCAACAGTAAGAGAAACTAAAAGAAGAATTTTCACCATGATGGATGATAAAATATCGGGTAAGAAATGTCGGCAAAATTACAGAGCTGCAGAATGGCTGACCCGTGGGCCCATAAGTAGCCCACAGCCTAAGCCCATTACAAAACAAAAGCGAGCGAATTACGAAGGGCGTCACAATTTGTCGGTGCCATTTGCAAAAAGCCAAGGCCAAATAAGTAATTAACCCTTAATCCCAGGTACAAAAACTTACTATTTCTCTAACTAATTGGCTCGTACACACACACACTCTCTCTCTCTTTCCCCCCTCTCCCATAACAATACCCTATAAAATTCCTTCTCTTTCCCGCGGCTTTGAACACTGCTTTTGGCTTTTCCTCTCTCTCTCTCTCTCTCTCTCTCTCTCTAAAAACAGAACTGCACTCTGTTTCTCTCTGGCCTTTGTTCGACAACTCAGAGCCCGTGACCTCGTCCTCCTTCCAATTCCAAACCACAAATCCCACTCGCTCTCTGTGTACGGTCAGATCTCGACTGAGCCCGAGGCAGCTGCTCTCCGCTCTCTGGCCCGGCCGACCATAGCCGTCGCATTGATATGAAGCTGCTGCAGAGGCGGAGTTGCTGTTGCCACTGTTGTGGAGGAAGATGAAATTCTATATATCTACGACGGGGATAAAGAGGCTGACGATATCCAGCGCCGGCGCCGGGAAGGGGACTCCCGGGTCTCCGGCGACGGTGGCGACTCGGAGGATTTCCGGCCGGACGGTCATGCCGTTGTTGCTGGTTCTCGCACTAGTTTTGCCCTTCCTTTTCGTCAGAATTGCGGTCATTGTCCTTGATTCTGCCACTGCTTGCTCTTCCACTCTCGGTAACACTATCTCTTTTTAAGTACAAAGATATATTTTACAGAGTAAGAAGAAGGAGAATTCGGTTAAATCACATAATGGGTAACTTAATTTTTATATCTAATTCGTTATCCATGATATTCGAATTTAAAATCACTTTTACAAGTTCCAAAAAAATATTACCAAATTATAGTACTGAGTAATTAATTTTTAATTTATTTTAATTTTCTTAAAATTTTAGTGTAAAAAGAGTTTTGGGATTTGTTGTGACGTGGTTGTACGTTTGGATTTTTGTTTAAGGGTGCACTTTATTTTATTTTTTGCATATTTTTATTAGTCTTAGTTGATTAATTTTCTTTCAATTTATTTGATTCGATGGTTGAAATTATAAAGAATGTGTAAAAAGTAAAAATAATCCTAAGAATCATTTGTAATCATGCGGCTGTTGCTATTGTACCTTGCGTTATGAATATCTCAGAATGATTTCTGATTCTGAAGCGGAATTTCTTGTTTTGTCATCAAATTTATTACTCGCTTTTTGTTTTGTTTTTTTTGCGTGTTGGCAAATGCTGCAGACTGCGTAGGTTGGAGGATTTTCAGCGGGGGTGACGAATCTACAGTAAGTGCTCCCACGAAATTGCCATTTCAACTTCACTTTCTTTTTATATACATATTAAACAGTTATTTTGCACAAAACAGAAAAACAAAGATGTTTATCCAACGTTTCTCAAAAAAAAAAAAGAAAAGATGTTTGTCTAATTTTAATAAATTGGGTTAAAAACTAATTAGTTCAGTTAATTAAAGCAGTGTACGCCTCTTTTAATAAATTGAGTTAAAAATGAATTAGTTCAATTAATAAACTTTTTTAAGAAAATAGTGTTTTACTGTAGTGTTGAAAAATAATTAATTTATGTAACTTGGTGCAGATTCAATATTCACCAATTCATATTGAATTTGCTAACGTTATTGTTTATTAAAAAAGAATTATTTCAAAAGGAAAAATATTCTGATACAGTTTATACATTTAACTTGATTTTTTGTAATTGACAAATGGTATTTCTGGCTTTTCAGAAAAAGAAAAAAGAAAAAAAAAGACTAATGGTATTTCTGGTAAACTGATATAGTTGGCGATGGTAATTTGGTACTAGGAAAATACAGAGCACAGTCAATGGATAAGTGCATTTGAGGGAGTGTCGGTATTGGCCTTCACTCCGCTCAGTTGCTTTCCTGGACACGTGGCCAGTTGGTCTTGCAATCGTATTATTCTCGTCCACTTGATCTTTAGAAAGATTAAAATAAAAACAAACAGGAAATACAATATTTAGCCCTAAACGTCTATTTCCAGAACCAGAATAGGACTATTCCATAAAATGTAATTGTCAGCTAAAAACGAAACCTTCATTTAGCTTGAGTGGCAAAAAATGGCACTGCCTTTTTGTTTTTGGTTTTTTTCATTCTCGTGTATTGTCATGTCACAAATGTAGGTCAGACTAGTTGGTCAGGCTATTGTCTTCTCCTTGCGTCTGATTTTGAATCCTCATCCTCATAAATCAGGGTAGAATAATTGTCTTCTCCAAAAGAAACTAGATGCACCACACACACTATGTGTGTGATTTAAAATTTTATGAAGAATTAAATTTAATTTGTGTTAAAAAAAAAAAAAAATTAGTGGATTGGGGAAGCTAGAAAAAGTAGACGTGGGTGTAAACGAGAGAGAAAGAGACAAAGTTTAGACATTGATAGGACGACATGGCTCTGAGGTTTATAAAAAAAATAGCAAAAACTTGTTTGTGTGAAATTACTAGAATGTCCAATTTTTTTCTTTTCTAATGTTTTTTTTTTCTTTCCAGTTATGTGTAAAAGGGTATAATAGTAATTTCAATGGTTTTTGGTTGACAATCAAAATTATATTAATATGTAATTTAGATCATAGGTTTTTGGTTGACAAACAGGGTTGTGTTGATATGTAGTTTAGTTAACAAAACAGTTATCATGTTCATTTCATGTAATAATCTAAGAGGTTTTGTTTTGATGTGGTTAATGCTAATGAAGCTCAGAGAGGAGTTAGCAAGAGCACTGCTAGAAGCAAAGGATGGTAACTTAAATAATAATGAGCAAGGGATCGAGTCGTTTAACCAATTGGTGCAGGAGATGACGTTGAAGCAACACGATGTCAAAGCCTTCGCTTTCAAAACAAAGGCCATGGTAAAACACTCAATTCATTTTTTTACTTTTTACTAGACTCACTCAGTATATCTGTTTTCTTTTACTTTGATTTTTATAGCTAGCGGTTAGTTTTGTTTCCTCTTCCTTTACTACTTTTGTGTGTTTTCTGGTAAGGGTGATGCAATGTCTATTGTCTTAGTCCACCATTTCGGGTTGGCAAAAATTGGTCCAGAACCCTAACTTCCACCTACCCTTTTGGTATTATTGGCTTAAATTATTTGTCTTGTGTTTTGGTCTGATGAACTGTCAAACACCAATCTGATCATAATCTAACTTAATCGTTTCTATTATCACCATAATTAATTTAATCTACCGGGGAGGGAGATCGAACTTAGGCACAAGAGGCAGAACACACTGCCTTAGCCAACTAGCCTAACCCACGTATGCAGAACTACTAAAATGTGTGAGTAGTCCATTCCAAAATTTCTGCCAACTATATCTAACTAGTGTTCCTTGGCTGTTTGTTCAATCAAATAAACAGTTTCTGATGACAGTAGATTGAAGATTGATGTACCATCACTATCCATGCACTTTTTTCTTCTGTAATATGTTGTTTCTATGCAAAACCTTGAAGTTAAGCATCTTTCACATGGATGATTTCCCTCTCTAGTTCTTAATAGGGATTGTTGGAATGTGCCAGCATTTGGACCACAAGAACTTCGAAAGGTTGTAAAGTGTTTCAATTAAATTTCTCTCTTAATGTTGGCTACTTGTTGCTAGCTGCAATTAGTTGGACAAATGAACTTTTTAAAGTTCAAAATTTGGCTTGAAGTAGAAGTTAATGTATGCATTCGTCATCGCTATTGCAAATTTTTCCTTGGAAAACCTGTGATAAACTAGCATATAAATATACGTTAAAAATTCTGAAAATTGAGTCGTAAATTCATGAATGGGCAAGGGTGAATTTTCCTGTTGGTCCATAGTAATTCATTAATATATTAATGTTAGGGACTTTGATCAAAATCTAAAAACTAATAAGATCTTAGTCAATGAACATTAGAAAACTGGGGACCGGATACTAATTTTTCCTTTATTGTTTATGACTTGCTATCAGTTTGAATATCTTTTGATAATAATATAAAACTTAACTGAGGAATAGCTTGTTGCTTAATGCAGCTATCAAGAATGGAACACAAGGTTCAGTCAGCCAGACAGCGGGAATCGGTTTACTGGCATTTAGCCTCACATGGTGTGCCCAAGAGCATACATTGCCTTTGCCTCAAATTAGCAGAGGAATATGCTGTAAATGCAATAGCTCGATCTCGTTTACCTCCACCTGAATATGTTTCTCGACTTTCTGATCCCTCCTTTCACCACCTAGTTCTCCTAACTGATAATGTGCTCGCAGCTTCTGTTGTTATCTCCTCTACGGTCCAAAAATCAGCCAAGCCCGAAAAATTGATTTTTCACATAGTGACTGACAAGAAAACTTATACTCCAATGCATGCATGGTTTGCAATTAATTCTTTTCAATCAGCAGTGGTGGAAGTTAAAGGGCTACACCAGTACGACTGGTCTCAGGAGGTAAATGTTGGAGTCAAGGAGATGCTAGAGATCCTTCGCCAGATTTGGAGACGTTACTATAGAAATTTGAAAGAAGATGATTTTGAATCCGATGGAGAACATAAAAGATTGTTAGCAGCTCTGAGTCCCAGCTGCCTTTCCCTTATGAACCTTCTTCGAATCTATATCCCCGAGGTAATTGCTCTATTTCTTTCACAGATATTCCCTGATGGAGTGGATGACGTTGAATGTGAATTTGTAATGATATCATCTAATTTTCATGGGCCACACAGCTTTTTCCAGATCTCGACAAGATAGTGTTCTTGGACGATGATATTGTTGTACAACATGACTTATCATCTTTGTGGGAACTGGATCTCAATGGAAATGTTGTTGGTGCAGTTGTCAATTCATGGTGCGGTGACAACTGTTGCCCTGGAAGAACTTACAGTGACTACTTCAATTTTTCACACCCTATCATTTCATCCAACTTCGATCGCGATCGTTGTGCGTGGCTGTATGGCATGAATGTCTTTGATCTTGAAGCTTGGCGGCAGACCAATATTACAGAAACGTACCATCAATGGTTAAAACTTGTAAGTATATTATCACATTAGCCAGTATTTTGTGACTGGAAACTGCTTGTAAACAGGAAAACATTCATATTTCTGGACTCGTGAGTCTCGATAACTTGATACTAATATCCTATGTGCACTTCACAGAACCAGAAGTCTGGGCTGACATTGTGGCATCCAGGAATGGTTCCACCGGCGTTGATTGCATTTGAGGGTCATGTGCATCCTATTGACCCATTATGGCATGTGGCTGGGTTAGGTTCTCGATCTCCAGAGGTTCCCAAAGATATATTGGAAGCTGCTTCGGTCATCCATTTCAGTGGCCCATCAAAGCCATGGCTCGAGATTGGGTGTCCAGAGGTAAGAGGCTTGTGGAACAAGCATGTAAACAGTTCAAACAAGTTTGTTAGGCAATGTAGAATCATGGGGTGAAGAGGACGAAGTCCTTTAGCTCTTCGATATTCATTTTGGGACAAATCCCGAAAGCGGAGTTGGGGAACAGAGGGAAGAAGGTTTTCGGCTTCAGTCTCTGCTCACCCTCAGCTCAGGACACTTCAGATGGTGTTATTTCATGTCCATAAATCATGATAGACAATAAACGAAGAAGGTATCGTACGATGCAATTATACCATAGAATCAGGATATTCAACCTTTCAATGCATATAAAGGGATATAAAGCTTCCATGGATGTATCTCTCAGACATTATATTGTAGGGTGGTGCTATCCGCACACCCATGATTAATTTATATCATTTGATCTTCTTCAACTTATTCGACCCGACAGTTGAAAATTGAGAGTGTGAGAAGTAAAAAGGGGCGTGGATAGCACCACCCCTATTGTAAATTTTACTCAGGTAATTGAAATGCTTAGATTAATCAATGACAAAACTTGTTAGTAAGGCTATTCAACCTTGCTTATGTACCAAAATTTTTCTCAAGTTTTAGAGTAATCTGATTCCTATAACATTTATCTGGTGTATTTTGAAAACAAACAAAGAAAAAGAGAATAATTAGGACTGCCAATAGATAAATGGTTCGAGTAGCGCTAGCATCAGTTGCAGTCGCACAATGTAACTATGGGGCATTGTTAGTTTCGTAATGCATCTAACGGCCCACAGTCACATGCTCATGCATCAATGTATGTTTTAGGTTGGGTAGGGCATTTAGTCATATCTTCTCTAGTTCTCATCATACCCATACAACAAGGGATGACAATGCGTTGTCAACATTGCATGTACTTACCTTTGTTATGGTAAAAGCAATAATATACCACAACAATACATATGGTTGGTGGGAGAAAACTTTGAGTAGAAACAGCCCGATCATGTCATTAGTAGGACACTCCTTACAAAAACATGACATCTTCTGTATTTTGGTCTCATCTGATACCACACAATTCTTGTTTGATGTTGAAAGTTGTCTGAACTGCCCTAATAAGTGGGCTCTACCAGAATCTCTCGTAGTAAATTTGATCGATACAAACAAAAACAAAAGATGATGGAGTATTTTTGTTTGAAGTGTGTTAACTAATGATTATACCATATGCATAGGTCTGGCAAACGGGTCGTGTCTGTCGTGTTCGTGTCGTTTTCGTGTAACACCTGTTATTTTAACGGGTCGTGTCGTGTCATACCCGTTATCTTAACGGGTCCTTAACAGGTCGGGTCACTTTACCCAACGGGTAAACTGACCCGACCCGTTATGACCCGTTAAGAAAAAAATATATATTTTTTTAAATTTGCACATATCACACATTGCCACATAAATATTACTTCAAAACATTAAAACATTTGTCGTTTAAGTACTATATCTACATTCGAAAATAAGAGCCTAATAAAAAAATAATACATACACTACTAATCTATTACAAATATTAAATGTGCAAGGATATGCAAAATGAAAGAGTTTTTGTTTTCAAGATTGTAAGTCTTTCTCAAAAGTTTACACCTCTATCTACAAAATCTTCAATTTACATCGATCATCATGAAATTGTATTGAAGCTTTAGCTTCATCTATTGCCTTGAAGAGTTATGTTGAAGATGTTTTCAGTAAGGTTTTCCACGTCAGAACTCTCTTCCGCATAAACTAAGTATAGAAAAACCAAACATTAAAAATCATTCAAATTATGAGAAGTTTACCAAAATAATTATGAAAAGAAATAAAATAATAATACTATACCATATAAAAATATATTAAAATAACCGTTAAATCGTGATTTTTCCTATATAACCGTCGAAAAGCTTTGTTCCATTCTTTGATCTCTAAATGTTTGTTTTTTGTGATTTTTTGGTGATGTGATCTCCAAGCATACACAAACAAATTTGACGGTTTGGATCGTTGAAATTAGTTTTGGAGAATTCGTATCCCAACAAAATGATAGATTGACTAACACTTAGAGTTTATTTATACTTTCATTAAGTACAACATAAGATTTTGTGGTATCCACTTGTGTAAATATTTTAAATTGAAGATCGAATTCATTCATTGTATTCATATAGGGTCAAGGAGTGTATCTGTAAAAAAATCATCAAAATCGGAGTTAAAATAACCGTTAAATCGTGATTTTTCTTTTATAACCGTCGAAAAGCTTTGTCCCGTTACTTGATCTTTGAACATTTGTTTTTTGTGATTTTTTGTTGATGTGATCTCCAAGCATATACAAACAAGTTTGACGGTTTGGATCGTTGAAATTAGTTTTGGAGAATTCGTATCCCAACAAAACAATAGATTAACTAACACTTAGAGTTTATTTATACTTTCATTAAGTACAACATAAGATTTTGTGGTATCCACTTGTGTAAATATTTTAAATTGAAGATCGAATTCATTCATTGTATTCATATAGGGTCAAGGAGTGTACCTATAAAAAATCATCAAAATCGGAGTTAAAATAACCGTTAAATCGTGATTTTTTGTTTATAACCGTCGAAAAGCTTTGTCCTATTACTTGATCTCTGAATGTCTGTTTTTTGTGATTTTTTGCTGATGTGATCTCCAAGCATATACAAACAAGTTTGACAGTTTGGATCGTTGAAATTAGTTTTGGAGAATTCGTATCCCATCAAAACGATAGATTGACTAACACTTAGAATTTATTTATACTTTCATTAAGTATAACATAAGATTTTGTGGTATCCACTTGTGTAAAAATTTTAAATTGAAGATCGAATTCAGTCATTGTATTCATATAGGGTCAAGGAATGTACTTGTAAAGAATCATCAAAATCGGAGTTAAAATAACCGTTAAATCATGATTTTTCGTCTATAACCGTCGAAAAGCTTTGTCCCGTTACTTGATATCTGAATGTTTGTTTTTTGTGATTTTTTGTTGATGTGATCTCCAAGTATATACAAACAAGTTTGACGGTTTTGATCGTTGAAATTAGTTTTGGAGTATTCGTATCCCAACAAAACGATAGATTGACTAATACTTAGAGTTTATTTATACTTTCATTAAGTAGAACAATAGATTTTGTGGTATCCACTTGTGTAAATATTTTAAATTGAAGATCGAATTCATTCATTGTATTCATATAGGGTCAATGAATGTACCTGTAAAAAATCATCAAAATCGGAGTTTAAATAACCGTTAAATCGTGATTTTTTGTTTATAACCGTCGAAAAGCTTTGTCCCGTTACTTGATCTCTGAATGTTTGTTTTTTGTGATTTTTTGTTAATGTGATCTCCAAGCATATACAAACAAGTTTGACAGTTTGGATCGTTGAAATTAGTTTTGGAGAATTCGTATCCCATCAAAACGATAGATTGACTAACACTTAAGAGTTTATTTATACTTTTATTAAGTATAACATAAGATTTTGTGGTATCCACTTGTGTAAATATTTTAAATTGAAGATCAAATTCATTCATTGTATTCATATAGGGTCAAGGAGTGTACCTGTAAAAAATCATCAAAATCGGAGTTAAAATAACCGTTAGATCATGATTTTTCGTTTATAACCGTCGAAAAGCTTTGTCCCGTTACTTGATCTCTGAATGTTTGTTTTTTGTGATTTTTTGCTGATGTGATCTCAAAGCATATACAAACAAGTTTGATGGTTGGGATCATTGAAATTAGTTTAAGAGAATTCGTATCCCATAAAAACAATAAATTAACTAACACTTAGAGTTTATTTATACTTTCATCAAGTATAACATAAGATTTTGTAGTATCCACTTGTGTAAATATTTTAAATTGAAGATCAAACTCATTCATTGTATTCATATAGGGTCAAGGAGTGTAGCTATAAAAAATCATCAAAATCAAAGTTAAAATAACCGTTAAATCATGATTTTTCGTTTATAAGCGTCGAAAAGTTTTGTCACGTTACTTGATCTCTGAATGTTTGTTTTTTGCGATTTTTTGCTGATGTGATCTCAAAGCATATACAAACAAGTTTGACTCTTGGGATCGTTCAAATTAGTTTCGAAGAATTCGTATCCTATCAAGTTCCAATGGTGTATATATATATATATACATATATATTTATTTATTTATATATTAAGTAGATTTAAATCTATTTATTTTGTACGTATAATTGACTGGTACACGGAGTAGTATATCACATGTATCATTATAAAAATAGTGAGATATGTCATATGTGTGATAAAAAGTTAATAACTTAAAAAAAAAAAAAAAATTTCTCACCACTTTTATTAATTTTCATTTTTCCCTCTCTTTTTTGTTTCCTTTTCAACTTTTCTTATAATTTTCACTTTTCCCTCCAACATCTTTCCCTAATTCCCTCACTTTTTTGTTTCATTTTCAATTTTTCTTATCATTTTCATTTTCCCTCTATTTTCTTCAAAAAGGGCGGTAGGAATGGAATGGAATCAAATCAATGGATGCATCATGCATATTAATTAATAATTATTATAGTTTTTATAAAATTTAATTCAAAATTTAATATATATATATATATATAATTATATAATTATTATAGATAGTTAATATTTTGGGGGTATAATTATTATAGTATATATAATTATTATAATTATTATAGACTTTATAGTTAATTTAATATATATATATATATATATATATATATATATATATATATTATAGTTTTTAGGGGTATAAAATTGTTAAATTAATGTATATAATTATTACAGTATTTTTTTTAGGGTTATAAAATTATAAAAATAATATTCTGCTTATCATGTATCGTGTTACCCACGTGTATACCCGAATCAACCCGTTATCTTAACAGGTGTTTTGTCGGGTTACCCGATAGCGACCCGATTCGTTATCGTGTCGACCCGAACACCTGTTAATTTCGTGTCGTGTCGGGTTATCGGGTCGTGTCAGGAATTGCCATGTATCCACATTAACATTTTCATATCTACAAATTATCTTTTTGAGTCTTATTTTTTTGGTCAAAATTATCTTTTATGTTTTTGGTCCCGATTGCATACGTCCTATATGTGAAAATGACATTTACCAATAAAGGATATGGTCGAGAGAGTGGTACTTCTGCTCTGATGGAGATTATTCCAAATAAGTGAATAAGTTATGCACAAGATTATGCTGTTGGGCTTATATTGGGCACACTCGGATTCGAATGGATGAGCTGCTCACGTCAAAGTGATCAAGATATTTCAACTACTCTCCCCACAATGGCCCATTTTTTCTTCTATAAAGTCAAAAACCTAGCTATATCACCCTAGCCCTGCACTTTTTAGGCTCCTAGGGCAAACTTCATATATCCATTTTCGCAACGAAAACATATATTACAGTTTAACATACGTGCACACATTTTCTTATTCACTCTGTTTTAATTTATGAAACGAAAATACTTCTCTTATTTTGTCGGAATTAGTCATTTCTATTTACTTGTCAAAGACGGTCTAACACGTGTGCATACATTATTCTGTGTGTATACTTCGAATCATTTATGCATTTTTAAACTGTGATTTGCAGAAACTAAGAAGGGATGCAGATGTATGCGCATGAGCAACAAGATGATAGAGATGGAAACTTTAATTAGGTTGAGAAATCAAATTTACTTGTCATCATAGTTGAAAAAGTAGCTAGTTAATACAGAAAATTCTGATATTATGGAGAACATGAACAACAAACTGGTTCTCCCATATACATAAAACCACAACCAATTACCTCATAGATTTAAGAAAACAGATCAGATAATATGGATAGAAGAACATCAGACGGCAGTCCAGCATTTCAACTGCATCCAAAGATCAAAAGTGAACAGTAACTGGTTATCTCGTCCGTATATATGCGTGTGAATTAAAAAGTAAAATGTCAATTGTATTACTAGTAAATTAGTAATGGTAAAAAAATCTTACACAAGTTGGAGAGCTGTCTGGACTTGGTGAGGGTAATGGTTATTATTGGACTCCAAGATCACAGCTGGGAGGAAGTTCCTGTCATACGAATGCGAAGGCATCGACTGATCGTAGGAAGTTCCCGGCATCATATGTGTTTGCTGCTGCTGTTCTCTCTCATTTTCAGCTATCTGTACCATGCAACATAAATTTTATCATTCGTATTAGTAATTAAGTTAACCTTTTCGGTATTGGCTTATGCAGTTGAAGGGAGAAAGAGAGATTCACCTTTGCTCTCAGAAAATTGTTGTGGTGTTGCAGCTCGGTCTCCTGCACAAACAATGTGCACGTAATATTGCTTTTCAGAAGTAAAATTATTCTATAAGTAACATGAATAATGAAATTTGGCACCAAAGGCATGTAATTTAGTAGTATAGTAGAAGATAAGGTTACCCTTTTTTGCATGAATTCGATTTCAGAAAACAGCATTTCATTCTGCGGTTTATCCGAGTACACGTCAGTTGAGATTTGTAGTCGGGATTAATTAAAAGTGAAAGAGTTTAACAAATTTTTGCAATCAAAATAAGGAAATGGAGTACCTTCTTGGATCTTATTCTGCTGATTCCTTTCTCCAATCTTCCTTCTAGGTTCTTCAGTTCCTTGGTGTTCAAGGTGCTAAGAGCTTCACCCAGTATATGCCTGGAGAGAGGGGCAGAATAAGTTATGATCATATCGTTCATTGCAGAATATGTAGACGGACAGATATTAGACAATGTAGTTAATTATCTAATGAAATTATTTCTACTTAATTACCTGTTTGAATTCTGAATTTCTCGGATCTGTCTTCGCAGTTTGGATGCTTCCTGCTGATAAAACTGAGGCCATGTATGTGGTGACAGCATTAGACAAACTCATAAAACAATTTGAACTGTTTCAATACATACAATTTAAATGAATAAACAGCAGACGAAACGAATGTCCGGAAAAGAGGAAGCTTAAACTTGAATCAGGAGCATTGCAATTGCTTCTCTAGGGCTCAGGTTATAATTAGCTAGCCAATGTGGATTAGGTGACCAAAATTGGATATAAATAGCCAGTTTGAGTGACATATTGTCAGTCATCTTCTAGCTAGGAGAAAAGGAAGATTAATCTTTAGAGAAATTAACTATTATTTAAGACTAATGCTAGACATGTCTTGCCTAATATTGGGTTTATGTGGTTACAAAAAGATGAAAAACTCCTAAGGTTTTCAATGTACATAAGAACTTCCGCTTCAAAACCTGCTATAGAAACATAAATTCTTTGGAACATATAACCCATTCTATTCATCGTCTAAAAGGAGTTTACCTGAGTGTTGGCTTCTGAAACAGATCCACCGTTCGTAGGATCAGTGCATGCTTTTTTGTACCTGTCTATTGTTGCTCTAACACTGCTAAGAGAAACAGAACTAAGGTTAAGCTTCCAATTTTTTGTGTGGTTCTTCAAACACTTAAATAATTTGGAATGAAATGCCCTATTTCGTAGGTATTTTAATTAGAAATTGTACCAATATAAGAAATGGTGCACTAAAAGGGATAAGCTAGGCGCCTAGGGGCCAACCAAAACACATCATAAGTCAAAGAAAGCTGCATATCACACATTGAGAGATCAGAACACTATTTCTTTCTTCTATTAACTCACTCTCTTTTATGCAATTATTGTTCATGCATAGTTGCAGAGAACGAACACAAACAACCCAATTTTATGCCAAACCCTTTGCATATTTTCTCTGTTTCTCTCCCCTTGAGAAAAATTAAAGTTCCAACTTCCAAGTGAACCATCATCACATCTTTGAGGGTTTTTGGTGACTTAATCTGGTCGTGTGGGGAAGAACAACCTTCGTGGGATCTCATCGAATCCGACTTCTTGATTCTTGTACATGTAAGGTAAAACTCCTAGCTATCATCCTTAATGTATACTTTTAGGTATTAGATCACATGAAAATTGCGATTTCAATACTTTACATAGAAACCTAACCCTCGACATAACAAACTGATATCGTATGTGAAGTAATCATGAACGTTATTGATACCCTAGCTAGCATGATCCTTTCCTGATTGATCATGGACCCAACTCAGAACAACAGTTATGGAAGTTAATTAGTAAAAGAACGTCTCCAAAATTAAGAATTCAAAGAAATAATGTAAAGAACCTCCAGAAATACACACACAGACACTGAGATACATACGCACAAAAATAAAACCACCAACAATTTACTTGTTGATGGCCTAGGCCTAGCTATACACCACCAATCAATTAGGGTTAGGATTGGAGTTGGGATGGTGGCTACCGATGCTCCTTATTCTTAACCTTAATCTAATGGTGTGCCATATCTATGCCTAGGGTACCAACAAGTACATTTGGAATATCATGAGTCTACATTTTATTTGATAAAAAAGGGATATACTTAATTAGATAAGACTTTTCACTAGTTCCTTAGACAAACATGTTTAACTGATATTGTAGGAAGAGACGGCCACTTTTATGAATATTAATAGGCATCGTTTGGTGTCAAGGTTTGGATTGGAATAGACAACTCATAGATTCAATGTTGTAGTAAGAAAGAAATAATGGATGCTAACGCCCAAATTTTGTTATAGTTGAATGTAAACGAGGAATTAGTCATAAAAAATTTAAAAGTTGATATCTATTTTCTCATTCAGAGTACATTGAATCTTATTAGTGCTTCAACCCAATCCAAATATCCAATCTTGGACACGGGCTATAACTATGAGTTTATTTTCTTTGATTACAAAAAAAAAAAAAAAAAAAAAAAAAAAAGAGTGAGTGTTCCAGTTTTATAGCTCTAGCTTGCGAGAGATGTAAGGAAACTCGAAGACATAATTGTTAAATTAGTATGGTTACTGTGATATGAGTGTTCCACTTCACTTTTTAGTTTTTGCACTAATTAGTGAATTCAGTGCATATTACATTGGTATGCATAAATTGATTAGAGTTATCGTTTATGTTTGATTTATGTTAAATTGTACTATAATTGACCACTAAAAAAATATTATTATTATTATTATTATTATTATTATTAAGAAGAAGGGAGGATTCGGAACTATTATAATAATTTAGGTGAGGGGGAATTTCGAACCCGGAACGCATGAATTGAAACCATATTATATTGGACTACTTAAATAGTTTGTGAAACTAAAAGAAGAATTACACTGATTAAAAATTATAAGAAAACAATACTTTTGATTAATAAAAAATGACGTTTAAAGTTGGAATCTAATTTCACTTACAAGCAATGTCCTAAAAAATCCCATTTAGAGCCGCCTAGGCGTTAGGCAGTTGGTCACAGTCATGCTAAGGATGCCTAGACATGCTAAGGTGCTTGTCTAGACTCGCCTACGTACCCGCATAGACCGCCTAAGTCGCAACTCTCGCTTAGACATAAAATAGATGACCTTTATTTTTCATTCTGTTTTTTCAATAAATTGTAAGAGACTTGATAAATACTTGGATGAACACTCATTATATGCTTGTTCTCTATGTTTTCCATATGTTTCAAAACTTTATAATTTATATGTCATTCTATTTTACAATTTATGTATTCCAATACACTTATATATTTTTTTAGGTATAAGTAGACATTATTTATATGTTATATAATAAATTTAGTTAAAATTAAAAATACGCCTAGACATTAGGCTCCTGCCTGCTGTCAAACTAATGCCTTTTAAAATCTTGCTTGCTTTCAAGTAATCTTCTTTGCTTCGTACAAGATGATATACCCTATATAATTACCACATAAACAAACATTTATCCATAGAATATATATATATATATATATATATATATTCTATTTGTTTAAATTTCATAATTTGTGGGACATTAAATGCATAATGCTAAGAACCTCAATCAAAATATTTAAATAAATAAGGTCTCAACTTAACAATTAGGCAAATTAGAAACCAAAACCAAAATGATCCTATATATAAATACCCAATAATACTAAATATACAAAACAGATTAATACTTTAAAAGGGCTCAGCTATATGGCCAGATCTGGCTCCACCACTGTTAATGTGTAGTCCCTAGTTGATGTTCTGCAACATGGAGCAGAACCAAAAATTGCCCAAAAGAAAAGAAAACAAAAGAACCAAACAAAAGCATTCAATATACTCTTGGAGAGTTGTTACCTTAATTTCATCGAGCCATGCAGTGATTGGTTGCCTCTGCCATGCTGGCAGAAGATCCCATATATGATTGGCTCCCTCTCACAATCTCTAAATCTACTCCACGTGTCAGTAACCCATTACACACTGAGCAATAACCCTATGGAACAATCCTATTCCCACCTCGATGACCCCAAAACACACCAAAAGACCCTTTAAATTTTACCAAGACTAGGGTATTAAACAAGTGATTTTTACTCACAGATCTGAAAAAGAATTTATTTCCTTTTATGTCTCTGAATTCTCTGAGCCAAAGATGTCTGTTTTTGCAGCCATTTTTAGCATTTTTTCTTCACTGACTTGTCTTCTCCATTCCTCAGTCATTTCATCTTTGCTTCTTTCATCTCTCTCTCTCTCTCTCTCTCTCTCTCTCTCTCTCTCTCTCTCTCTCTCTCTCTCTCCCCACAGGGTCACAGTCACACACATGGACGGATCCATATAGGGACCCGGGAGGTTCCGGGACCCTCCAGAAGTCCGAAGAAACACTTGTGATCGATCTTCGGAACCCTCCAACAATTTGGACAGGTGCAGCGGAGAGGCTAGTTGCCGCCATAGATGTGCATGCAGTAGTGCTTATAAAGAAGAAGAAGAGGTTTCTAATTTTTGTTTTAATCCTCCAAATTGTTGCAACCTCCCAACTTTAAACTTAAGTTACCCCATCCCCTAGCACCATTTGCCGTTCCACCACCTCTAACTGCCTAATTTTATTTCTTCCAAATTCATTTAAGTTTTTTAATCCTAGACTCTAGCCTCAACTCCCAATTGTAATATATATTTTACGTTAACAAATTTCATCTTTGTAAAGTCATTAATTGATGCGTTATGTCGCTGAGGAGAATTTGTTGGTTTTATTACCTTCGAGATTAATCTTGATTATTATTATTATTATTATTATTTTTATTTTTAAAGCAGGACAACTAGTGGTAAGCCATGGTTATCCACCCCTTCTAAGGGCCTAGAAGACTCACAGAGGCATTTCAGTTTTCTCTTGGCCACAGTCAAGCAGACTCATTAGCTTGGAGCCTCGAACCCGAGACCTCCCTATTTTTTGTATTTTAAGAGCCGAAATCCGCGCCCTTACCACTTGGCCACTTGATGTGGTTGATTAATTTTGATTATTCAATGAACCAAATTCAATAAAAAATAGTGCTATGGAACCAAACTAGTCTAATATTTTTTTTTTTTTTGAACTTTTATCTTGGGGGACACTCCGATCTTGAAATCCTAGATCCGCCACTGGTCACACACAACTCTTCTTGGAGCATATGCAGGTAAATAATAAACAAATCTATGTATATCTATATATGGTTCAGTAAAAGGGAAGCATGATACTAATTAAACATGATTCTCCCTCTTCTGGGTTTTGGCAGTGTGTGTATATGTATACATATACACACTCATAAAATTTGAGGTTTAAGTTAAAGGCTCTTTTTGTGCTTCTTGAGGATATTGTTTCCAGAAAGATGAAGGATTTTATGACTAATGACTCCTCCAAAGATAGATTAATAATAATGCATAATGAGAACAAGGAAAATTATTTTTCATCTTTTTTCACCACAGAAACTCAAAGATAAAAAGAAACAAAATGAAGGGAAGATATTGGAAAATAGAGAGTATATTCACACACTCCAAATTAATTCTTCCACACTTTTTTAAATTTTTATTATTTTCTACACACTACTAACATTTGATAGAAAAATATTAAGAAATTAAAAGAGTGTGAGGAAAATAATTTGAAATGTGTGAATATAATCTTCCATTGAAAAAATGATAAAAAGTAAAAAGAGAAGATGGAAATGAAGGGAATCATTATGTGATAGCAGCTTCTTTGTCCGGACTAGATGAACAGAAACATCATGTCTGACGTGACCAAAGATTCCTAAGCTGTAAACTCAAAGAAACAATAATACAGCTCCCTCGCTCACACAAGAAACCCTAGCTAGGCACCTGCTTCCCTATACCAATTCCTGATATATGTACTAAATAGGCGAAATTTATTTTGTTTTTGGGAATATTTTAACCGTTAGATCTTAATTATTATATTTTTAATGAAGAAACTAAATATTATGAAAAACCTCGGAGTTAAGGATAGGCCGGGAAATATTAGAGAACCCCAAGTAAGGAGAGATTCTTCTATGTGGGAGCCGAATTGGGGATGGTGAGAGGGGGATGGGGCTAAAAGTGAGCCAGAGTTAGCATGACCAATCAGGAGGTAGGTTCAGGAGCCGAATCGGGGATGGTGAGAGGGGGGGGGATGGGGCTAAAAGTGAGCCAGAGTTAGCATGACCAATCAGGAAGTAGGTTAAAGGAAGGTTTTTTGTGTCTTGGTCAGTAGAGATGACCTGGTCCGGTCTCTAGACCTTAGAATTTCTCCAAAGTGAAGGTAAGTGAAGGTAAAGTGATAAAATAAACACCCACTCGAATTTGGGTTTTAAAACACTAAACACAAGATGTACTGTTCTAGCTTCCCAGACCCACCACAATGATGACAACAATCTCCCTCTGGGTTAATATAAATACTTTGGTGTTTGGGAATGGAATTAGATCCTCTTCGGATCTTCTCACTGGGAATTCGGGGGATCAATTAATATCGACCGTTCATCAAAGATCATGCGGCCACAATTGAATGCTTTTTATATTTTCAAAAGTAAAGCAATCTTGTTTGCGTGAAAAATATAAAAAAAATTGGAAAAAATTGTGATCGCACGATGTTTGATGAATGGTTGTTATTAATTGACCCCTCGGATCCTCAGTGAGGGGATCCGGAGAGGATCTAGGAATAATGACAGATCTGTAACAAGATTTAAAAATTCCCATTTGAGTTTTTTAGCCTTAATTAACAAAATCATATTTCTTGTGTGATTTCTCTTGAAAATAAGATAAAAATTCAGACATCCATTAGGCTTTTGAACCTATGTCTCAGACTTGCAGCTGACTGATTGAAGTATGCTTGGTTGATATGTAATTTGACTTCTGAAACCCTAGCTAACAACACCCCTAGCCTCCTCCTTTATGTTCCAGAAAGCGGCAAATAAATAGAACAAAAATTAATGTATAGAAACCCATAACTATAAAAAGGTGGTGAAATTACGTAGTTCTGGCAATCTGATTGGAGTTTTTTACTTAGGTTTTAACTTATATACATAATAGATATTCATTTTACTTCTTATCTTAGTTGACATGTTTACTTAGGAAGCGTCATGAGATGAAGGGAACTGGCTAATGAGAGTTGGACAGCTTTGTGAGCTGCTGACATAATTTTTATAGACTACTGTTTGATGACATGCGGGGAGAGAGAGAGAGAGAGAGAGAGAGAGAGAGAGAGAGAGAGAGAGAGAGGAGTTTAACAACAATGGAAGCTGATCTAACAGACCTGCAACACTTTGTAACCCTAAGATTGTTATCATACAAAAACTGCTAGGATCACTAATACACAACTTCCTCTACTTTTATCTGTGATCCTACAGATCTGCATCCAGCCACACAAAGAGCTAAGCTATAGAAAGATAAGCACAATATATAAAGAAAATAAAAAATATATATATTACCCCAAAGATCAAAGTTTTCTGGTTGATAAGCTGAAATATGCCTCAAAGCTTATAAAGGAAAACAAACAAAAGGAAGAAAATAATTATATGTGGTCCCTTTTGGGGCCACTTTAATTACTCAAGTTTCACCCTAGCTAGCCACACCCAAAACCAAAAAGAACAAAATAATTAATCTCAACTGCTCCTAAACCAGTCTTAACATTTGTTAAACAACAAAGAGATTGAAAAACAAAAACAAGTTAGTAATTAGAATTTTATGTGTAACTAAATAATTAAAATTAGCTTCCAGCTGAAAAGTTAAGATCATATATATATATAAACGAATAAAGTGATTAATTGAATTAAGATTACTTGAAGATCAAATCAGAAGAACTCTTAGAGATCGAGAGAGAGAGAGAGAGAGAGGCTAAAGTGCTAGAACAAAATAGTTAAATTAAGAAAATTATAAATTAATATGCAAACCTGTTGTTAGCATACTCATAGAGGCGGCCACGGTTGGAGAACACGATAAGAGCAACTTCAGCATCACAAAGAACAGACAATTCATAGGCTTTCTTAAGCAATCCGTTGCGGCGTTTGCAGAAGGTAACTTGTCGATTTGTAGTGTTTTCGATCCGCTTAATCTCAATTTTGCCTCTTCCCAATTTTTTCTGGGAGGAGCTCTCAGGTGCTTGATTTGGGAACTCCATTGTTGCAAGGATGGAAAATGGCAAAAACCCCTCCAAATTGATGAATTGTGGTTTTTTCTGTTAGCTAGCTGCAAAGAAAAAACCAAAAACCACACTCTAATTAAAAGGCATGATCAAGATCAATTTTGACAACCATATTTGTAATAAATCAAGAGACATAGATTAACATCATGAGTTACGTGTGAGCTTTAATTATTATTATTAATTTTTTTTTTTTTTTGAAGACCACTAAACCAACTTGTATAAGGAAAATGAAGCAAAGTAGGAATAAAAGATTAGGCATGTATAAACAAAAAGAAGATAATTACTTCTTGACTTTGAGTTTTTCTATTGGGTTTGCAATTGGCAACGGGAAGGAGGAATTGCAGAAATGGAAACTGGGTTTTTGCTTTAAGAGATCAGTATTTAAGGACGGGAAAAATAGACGTCTCAACCATCACCCGACATATATCCTTCATTATTTGCTTTGTAAGGATGATAGTCTAGAAATATACTTGCTATATATGTGTATCACTCTCCCTAGCTAGGTTGGATTATATGGTAATGGAGGATAGGAAGTAGTAGAAATATAAATTAAGAGGGATGGAGAAAACTAAAGAGGGTTTGATGTATATCGCTTTCATGCTCCATCAACCCTCCATTTCTTCATGGATGGGGAAAGGGAAGGTGTAAGTGTGTTTGGTGATAAAAGGGTCTTTTGGGAGAGATTTTTCGATGTGATCGGAATACGGGGTGGTACACCATGTGTTATTATACAAATAATGAGATATGTGTGTTAAAAAGTTAATAACTTAAATATTAAAATTTTCTACCACCTATATAAAAACACGAGGTGTCATTATACAAATAGTGGGATATGTGTGTTAAAAAATTAATAACTTTAAAAATTAAACTTTCCACCACTTATATAATAACACGTGGTGTACCACTCGTGGTTCTGTCATAATAAAAACTTCTCCTTTTGGAGAGTGACTTATTTTTATGAATGGAGATTTTTTTTTTAATTTTTAATGGAACCCTTTTATGCTACAAGTTGCACTCAAGAGCTTTATTTCTTGTAAAGAAAAAAAGGAGATGGAGGTCATGGTCTTTTTGAAGAGAAAACAAAATAAGAGGACCTCCCATGTTATTTGCTTCTTTGATTTTTGAGTTGGCCTTTTATTCTAGATTTGTTTTCTGACCTCCCCAAGAGTACTACTTCTGTTCAAAGTTTTTCATCTCTCTCTCTCTCCCCTGCATTATTAGAACATATAGTTACTTACAAGGTTAGTGACGTGACTGAAGAAGTCTCCCATGTGATGTTCTGTGAAGTGTTCATGACAATCCCCTATTTTTTAGTTCATTTATAGTAAGTATGGAGCAGCCCCTTCGATTCTTTGTTACCTTCATTTACATCAATATGGTTTCAATGCCACAAAATGTAGGCAGTCTAAGAGATGTTTTATACATGCATATGTAACAATGCATGGCCACCCTAAATAAATTAGAGAAATTACTTGTTCATGATGTGAGTGAAAGTGTTAGTCATATTGGTTATGTTTAATGTTGTTGAAATTAACATCAGTATTAGAAATGAGATACATAACGCTTGTAAGGGAGTTGTTTTTCAGGAGTCCGGAGGCTATGATTTGTAAAGAGCATGAAGTCCTTCCACCGTGTGTTATTCAGTTGTTTCAGTTGGATATATAATTGCTACAAAAGAAGTACAACACATATACACAGCCACATTATTGATACAAGTGTGAGTGAGGTGAGTCCTGAGGACATTCCTTTAGTGCAGGAGTTTCGTGGGTTGCCTTTTAAGCTTAATTTTGCTATTAAGCCACTTCGGGCACAACTATTTCTCACACAACATATAGAATGGTGCCAGCCGAGTTGAAGGAATTGAAGACTCAATTCATATATACAACCTAGAATCTTCCCCTTTTGGTGCACTAGTATTGTTTGTGAAGAACTATGGCTCCATGAGATTAATTAACTAAAGGTACCACGTGGCGAGATTCTGGGCATCCAACGGTATTAATTTTGAAAATCAACGACCAAGATTACTCTAACGGTTAAAAATCTAAAAAAGAAAACAAAAAAAAATCCTTTTTTTTTTTTTATTTTTTTTTATGTAAATATCCAATAATATTTTTCATTCTCTACACCACAACTCAATATTTATTTTGGGTTGTGATTTGCACACACCCTTAACTACTTTTTCCACACCTCTCCATATTTTTTAATACTTAATTGGTATCCTACTTTTTAATCTTCCATATATACCCCTCCCTATTTAATCTTTCATTAATTACCATAAAAAAGTATGAAGGGTATATATGGAAGATTAAATAGTAGGATACCAATTAAGTATTAAAAAATAGGGAGGGGTGTGGGAAAAGTAGTTTAAGAGAGTGTGAAAATCACAACCCTTTATTTTTACTACCATCTCCTATATTTGTTTTCTACATTCCAAATCCTTTTGTTACAAAAAATTTAAAAAAAGGAGAATTATGAGAAGTCAAATTGGTCAATTGGGGACATGTTGCTTTGCTTCAGGCTTGGATGCTTGTTATTCATGACACAATCCCATGAAATGAGATGAGGATGCGACACATGTGGAATAAGATTCACACAATTTGTTGAGTAGGTATAAACATCTGCATAAATATTTGAAAGCTTGGCAAGAAGCCCTTGTGTAACATCCCATATCACCCAGGGGAGTGGATCTTGTAAGCCTTATATGTATATTCTCATCTCTACCTAGCGCAAGGCCTTTTGGGAGCTCACTGGCTTTGGGTTCCTTCGGAACTTCGAAGTAAAGCGAGTTTGCGCGAAAGCAATCCCAGGATGGGTGACCCATTGGGAAGTTCTCGTCTGAGTTCCTAGAAACAAAACCGTGAGGGCATGGTCGAGGCCCATAGCGGACAATATTGTGCTGCGGTGGAGTCAAGCCCGGGTTGTGGTGGGGGCCCGGGCGGGGATGTGACACCTTGCAAAAGCAGAAGGAATTTATCAAAGTGGCAACAATTTAGCCAATGTGGTAATAATATTTTATTATTAATAAATTAAAAATGTAATTAATATGTTATTTGTTTTACTTTTGTTATGTAAATCTTTATGTTGTTTCACAATTTTTTTCAGCAACCAGTGCAAGCTCAAATGTGGTTCAATCTTGATAACAAGAAATCATTCACAAGACACGAAAGTTGGAACATTGTGAAGCATATCCCGAAGTACAAAGTTCTACATATTGGTCCACAAGTTCAGTTGAATAAGACTCCACTGCACGAATCAACTACTAAAGAGTCGCCATTGGAGACCCTAATTGAATCGGTCACACAAACTAAAGAAACCTTGAGGCCTATTGTTAAGAAGGCTGCTAAGAAAAAAACTGTAATAGGGAGTTCTTTGAATAATGATTATTCAAAATTTGTTGACGAATTGGCTTGCCAATATGCAATCAATATGGAACAAGACAGGTTAATATATGAGCAAGACACGGATAGAGATGAAAAGCGAGAGAAATGGAGTTAACTAGGCAAGAAAGGCAAGAGGAGAAGAATTGGGAGATCATGTCCCGACGCCTCGAGGATGAGTCTCCTAATTCAAAACGTTTTTGGAGAAGTCAAAATAATCGCATCATGGGAAGAAGGTTTACCGCAGAAGATGAGGAAGTTCAATACACTCTAAGGGAAGACGGACGGAGCCGCACTGATTTTATCCCCTAGGTTAAAATTAATTATGTTTGTTGTAATGTTATGATTTTTTTTGCTTGTATTTGAAATAATTTTTTAAAATTAGACTTTATTCGAGAAATAATTAATGACATGTGAAGGATAAAGCCAAGAAAACATAAAGAAAAAATATATAAAATATATATGTGAATAGGAATTGCATTTGTCCTTACCCTCTCTCTTCCCAAACGAGTGGACTTACACAAAGACAATTAGTATTTAAAGTGAATAGTAAGGACAATTTCATTGCCCTTACCTTACCCTTACCCTCTTAAAACAGGTGGAATTGCTCTTACTGCTTCAACTTATCGTGCTGAAATGTACACACTCGATATTTCTCATGTAGTCTTGTATTACATATAATCACATATTTGCAAATATTATACGCATTTGACATGGCCGGCAATGCAAGACTATATGGATCGATCAATCTCTATGGTGCAGGATTTTGTAGGATATCATGGCATGTATAAAGAAGGATTGAAGTAGTTAGGCCTAGCTATATATAGTAGTTACTACTTTGATTGGAGCATGGACCTGATCGGTAAGTATTACATAAGCTACCAAACATACAAGTGATGTTTCCTCATAGCATTAATAGCCACCATCCTAATTCTAACCCTAATCTAGTTAGATATGATTTCATATTAAAGCATATCTAAACAAATATATTGCCATGATACATGTGTAGTACAAGGCTATAATTGTTATGCACGTATGAAAGCTCATAAATTCTGAGCTCTAACACTAAGACCGAACGTAAGTAATTTCCTCCCAACTACATTTACGTGCTATTTATCTTGAATTTTGTATTCCAATATTTGTACATGGAGTCTAACACAACCAAACATGAGATAGCTTTATGGGATGGCTTTGATTTTATACATAAGTTTTTTTTGGTGCATATTGTTTCAAGCTAACTATATATATATATATATATATATATATATATATATATATATATATATATATATGTCCACTATATATTGAAGTTCTTCTAAATAATCACATCATCTTATGTATAATGTATCCCCTTGGATGTACGGTTGAACTTTGTTTGCTCAAGGACATGCAAGGTTTGTTATATAAAATTCTTATGTGGAACATCTCTTCGCATTCTCTCACTCCCCATCACATATACAACATGTGAACAACAAAAATAGGATGACATTGAATACATGTGGCTGTTGAAATTCACACATGAGCCAACATGCTCCAATACTATAGAAAATTGATGTTTTAATTACTATAAAATCATTTGGAGTAGTCCAACTTTTTATAAGGACTTGTAAGATTTTGTAAACTTCGATGAAGGATGTTTCCTCACATCCTCATAGTATGGACATGTGGAGATTGTGACTGTTTTTTTTTTTTTTTTTTAGAGATTGTGATTGATAGTAATAAGAATAACATAATTACTCTATACTTATAAGGAGCCAAAGAATGGTGTTCTTTTTACACCTCTTTGCACACACAAAAGAATGAACCCTAAGTTTCGACCAACTTGAAGTCGTAAGAGATTCTTCAAGCTCTTAATTTCCTAGAAAATATAGTATGTTTTTACGGTCGTGCATGAGTAATCGCAACAAAATTCACTACTTGTTTAAAGTGTGTATCACTATCACAAAATGGCAAGCATCATTTCCACAGAGATTTTATGCACAACATCTCCCATGTCATTTTAGGTGCAAGTTGTGGGCAAAAGCAAAAGTTGGCACAAGCTGAATAGGATGCATTGTTATATAGGATCACCTTTTACTTTCTTTTTCTTTCTATTGGAGGAGGGAGAGAGAGAGAGAGATAGAACCAACGCAATATGGTGTACAATCCATAATGCATCATGCATTGTAAAAAGCAAACGATAACTAGACACTATTTTTTTTAATTTTTCTTCAATAGTTCAAAATTATTAAGTAGTCTGAAAAGTGAACGATAAAAATTTGACTATAAGAAATCAAACAGTGAAAATTGTTTAAATGTTAGACTACTAGGTAAGGTAGAGTACTTAAGACAAACCCCACTTTTTTCTTCTTCTACACACTTCTCTTTAATATTGGTCATCGAATTGAATAAATTCAACAAAACGAACATACAAACATATTTTGAAGGGGATAGAAAGGGTATATGTATTTCTCTTGTAAGATTTATAAATAATTATATATTGAATGATAAATTGTGAAGAGTGTGAGAGGGACCAAAGTGATGCTACAACAATGATGTTACATTTGAAGTTGGAAATGATGGTGAAGCTGAGGTTTTCAATGCTTATACCTAATACCATAAATGCCACATACCCTGTCACATTCCTACCACATAAAAGAGGAATTTGAATGCTTGAAGTATAATTTATGTGACAACAAACTTACAAGGACACTGTGCTTTTTTCTTCTAATTTTGATAATTTCATGTTACATGTATGCCAGACTGTAAAGACCTTGGTACAAAATTAATGATACGATTTACAAGCTGGGTTCGGTTTGGATTTGAACATTTCCTAAAAAATTTGGCATCTTTAGAAAAAATGGGTAATGCCTAAACAACCACATATCAGAATTCTACGAAATTCTTTTATGTGAATGAAAGTGGTAATTTCAACTATTGGAAAACAAAGTACTCAATACACAAAACCTCTACTATGACATGTACCTGATGAATGAATGATTTGATTTGTGGATAAGAAACAACAAAGAATCCAACAGTGAAGATCTTAGTATTTATTATATATACAGTGATGCATACTAAAAACTTTGATCAAAACATTTCACATCCTTGAGATTTGATGCTTCTGGCTGTTATAGTGATGACCACAAGATGATATCACTTGTCACTTGTCTTGTGCCAAATTCTGAAGTCCTTTTAGCACAATACTATGGAAATGGCGTCTGAAATTAGAATAATGTATGCTAAAAAAATAACATGGTGAATTTATTCCCAATTGAAGCCAGCTAAAATTTTCCTACCAAACAAGAAAAGGGTCTTTTGTTTCTTCAAAGAAGCAAAACCAGTTATGGATAGAGATCAATTATTTTTATGTGGTTTCTGAAAATATGGGCTCATTGGGCTTATTTTCAATGGAAGGTTGTTGGGTGTTTTTTGCCAAACTTCACGTGAGCAAACTATTAATTGTTTTGATATTATAAAGAAAGTTGACGTTCCATTTTAAAACTTAATTGGCAACGGAGGAAGTGACCCGACACCTTATAAAGCCCTTGCAAGATCACTTTTCCCAACTTTCCGATGTGAAAGAGTTCTTCACATCCTTACACAGACCTCTTGATTTTGTAAACATATGCGTATCTTTTATTCCACAAAACCAGTGAAGCTTAATTTGTTTGTAGGTCATGTTTTAGTTGAGTTGAGCTTTGTTTTCTGTTGTTGTTTTGGCTCTGGTTTTGGAATTTATTATGCTGTTGTTCTTCACTTCTTTTCTTTCTTTTGGCTTATACAGAAAGCAAGCAAGTTCCAAAGTGTGGAGAAATTTTTCCAAGTGCCGGGAACACCATGACACGTGGTGTTCCCTCACCCATTAGGATTTGACATCTTGGATATCCTTCAATTTTATATTTCAATAAATATAAAAAACTAAATGCTAATGGGTGAGGGAACACCATGTGTCATGGTGTTCCTGGCACTTGGAAAAATTTTTCCAAAGTGTGGTCAGAATGCTTTTCAGAGAAGCACATTTCATTAGCCAGAAGGCCCAGAACTTCAATTACAACACCAGTTAGAAGTTTAATTAAAAGCAGTAAATCAGGAAAACCATTTATTTACCATGGAGAGGCATATGGTCTCTTAAATCATGCATAACCTTCCAAATTGTCAACCTTTTATTCACATTAATGGGACTAGGGACTTAGGGCGACATCCTTTCCTGCACCCGAGGTCATGAGTTCAATTTCTCTTTCTCAAATATCAATTTGTATTTATAAAGAAGTGATTTCCACACAATTTTTAGTTCCTCGCACACCCAATTTTATTTATGGCCGTCAAATCAATTAAATCAAACGAAAACAACGAACAAGATTAAACTGGTGTGCGTTTATCAGGTCCTTTTATAAGTAAATGAACTGAAAATGTCAAGTTCACTTTGGAACAACCAAAAAGTTGCTTTAAATTATCATTACTAAACATATGGTCTAAACAATCATGAGTGCATCAAAAATTTGTTAACTTCAATTTTAATAGAAACGCCAACATCATAATCCAGATCTGTAAAATTTAAGACATAATATTTGGGTTCTATGTACAATATCTGGAATAATCCAGGAGAGGAGTTTACTGACAGATGGAAAGACCTAATGAAAGAAGAACAACTGAAATGAGGCCCATACAATTTGGCTTTCCAATTTGCACAGGAATACATGAAAGATCTATCCCGAAAATGTAGTTAAAGGAAAAAAAATTGACCCAATTTAACTTTCTAGTTCACTTCGTATCCAGTCTCGTGCGCACATCAAAGCTTGGACGGTACCTGGGTTCATGGAACTCCAATCACGGTCGAGCATTCTTCGTCCGGTGTTGAATGCTGAGTCCATAGCAACTTTTGACACAGGAATTCCCAACACATTGCGAGCCATCATAGATAGGACAGGGTACCTAGGAGCATGAACTTTCCACCAATTTAATATGTCAAATCCCTGTGCATGACGGGGGAAGGCAGGCTCCTCCAAGTACTTGTCCAAATCTGACTTTGTTCCATCAGCCTCATTAGTTTCCTCTATATATCTATCAAAGCCACTCAGCCTATCCCCTGACTCCCTTTCAGAACCGGGCAAGTGAGAACTATTACCTACTTGCCAAGCCACACCTTGATCAAGGGAAGCTAAGCAGTTTGAATGTTCATTATACAGTGCCTTGACACACACAATAGCCTCAGAAATCCGGCTTGGAGCACCACTGCCAAAAACTTGCCCATAATAATACTCTACCACTCTCATCTTGAACCGAGGATCTAATATGGCTGCAACCGCTAAACCCAAGCTACATCTCTGCCAATATTCTTCAAATCTGCTTCTCATCTTAAACGCGAGAGAACTGATATAATCATCTGGATTCTTGCACCACTCATTCAGCTGCAAGTGTACTTCACAAAGCTCAGGAAAATACAAATTTGCAGTCGGTGACTTGAATTTTGTGAAACCATCGGTAACCTCAACAAAGAGCTTCAAGTAGCTCGTAATGACACTCACTCTATCCCATTCAATATCAGATGGACACATTGTGTAGACAACGTCATTTGCATGCAAAAGATAAAATGCTTCCCTGTACTCCAAAGCAATTTCAAGCATAACATATGTCGAGTTCCACTGCATTTGATTATCTAGGCATAAGAATCTCTTACTCTGACCTCCACCTTGTTGAGCTATCCCGTCAAATTTTGCTTGTACTGCTTGCGAACTTTTGACATACCGTATACTTCCTCGAATCTTATCAGTAATCTCACAAAGTGCTTCTAGAGCATCCTGAAACATCATATTAAGAACATTTGCTGCACAACGTACATCAAATAACTGACCATTATAATAAAGTAACTTGTTTTGGGACAGCCTATCTTTGATTCTAATGACTATGTTGTCATTGGTGGAATAACTATCAAATGTCATAGAAAACAACTTACGGTCAATATCCCATTCGATTAACGATGTCATGATAATTTCTGAATGCTTGTCTTCTGTATCAGAAGAATCAATGACAATAAAATTTAAAATCTTCTTCTTTAACTGCCAAGACTCATCAATATAGTGTGCTGTCAAGCACAAGTACTGAGCACCATCCAAAGAAGCCCACATATCCGCACTAAGGCTGATTCTACCAGGCAATTTATCCAACACATCATTCACTTTTTGCTTCTCTTTCACATATATCTCCATACAGTCAGCCTCAACTCTTTCAGATGTAACAAGCTCAAATAATGGCTGTAAATTCTTAACGAACACTTTGAATCCAACATCCTCAACCATATCCAAGGGATAACCATGTAAAATAATCATTCGGGCAAGATCAAACCTACTCCGCCTTTGATCGAAGTTTTTACTTCCATAGTTAATGATGTCATCTTTTGTCTGCTCTTGCTCAAACCTAATATTCACAAGGTTAATAACTTCATCCTTTTTCTTCCGTTGATCCAAGTTGAAATAAGTCCCTTCCTTTCTCTTTCCTCTTGCTGCAAAGAGTTGAGGTATGCCAAGATTAGATCTTCTCTGACACCTAATTAAATGATTCCTCAAATGTGATGTCCCACTGGTACTTGATCCGCTGAGTTTCTTTTTACAATGTCTACAAACAGCAATACATGTGTTATCAGCCAATTTAATCCTATCAAAGTCATTCCACACGACAGATTTTAATCTGGTTGATTTGATGTTCACCGCATTGGACATATCCATTGCATTGACTTAGTACCTCACCAGTACCTGCACATAAAAAAAAAATGAATATATATATATATATATATATATATATATATATTATTAGTAGTAGGATTGCTAACCCAAAAGGAAAAGAAAAAACGGAGAGAACCAAAACAAGAAGTCAACTCAAAGATATGACTACCAACCTTTCTTAAATTATCAATTCTCCCTCAATAAAAATGTCATAAGACAACATATGTTTTTTTTATTTAAAAAGAAAAAAATTACAGACGTTTGTCCGTGCAATTTCACACAACAGAAGTTGAAACAATCTAAAAGGATTAATAATAGTCTCATAGTTATGATTAAAAATTACATGACAAAAAAATAGTGGCAGGCTTCTGTTTATGCGTCACAATTCAAAAATGTAAAAGTGACAGCACTGCGAATGTTACAAATGCATGAGAGTTGCATATCTGTATAGGCAAAATTGGTAAAACAATTATCCAAATGCCCTACACTCATGCTGACACTAAATAAAATATATGTTGAGGTGCAAAATTAACTGAAGTAATAAGTTGTGCAGGTTGTAAAGTAACAAATTTCTCAAAAAAAAAAAAAAAAAAAAAAAAAAAAAAAAAATCAACCAGTTCAAAGAGGCTAAGCTAGACATCAAAAGAAAAGGAACTACTACCAGAATGGACCAGGCGTATCATATGGAAATGTTATGACCCAATTGAGAAACACGATTTGACCCGTGTAAATACAACATCAACCAGTTCAAAGAACACAAATCTCGATTTAGCTTTTCGGATTGATGATGACTAATGTACTTCTCTTCTTTCAGCAGAAAAATGCATTAATTGTAAAGGTTACTTCAGAGTGTTATAATTCACATGTGTTGAAGACAGAAATGTGCACAGTCATCTCAATAAAACACACAACAAATAGTTGGATCGAGGAGAGGAGTTAATCGATAGTTTTACAACAACTGATGAGTTTGAACTATGAAGCTAAGGCATCATCCCTGCCAACTGCAGAACATACAATGCAGTACAGGAAGACTCGCTCTGTACCATAATCCAAACAAGGGTTGTTGTAAAATATCTACGACATCGGTGCAAGCATTCTACAAGTAACACAATCTGCATAGCAACCATGCATTAGAAAATTTACAATGGCAAGCATCATAAATTCGAAAATTTACGGGTTTGCAACAAATCCATAATTACATCAAGATGCCTAATTCTTTACTAAAAGAGAGAGAAAGAAGGCATCTTTCTGCTCTTCAATGTTCAGGAGCTTTTACCGTACACAAGAAAAGAGTGCATACTGAAGAAATCACAGCAAACATTACATTAAGTCTGGTCTTGAACTTCGACCCGAGAATTGAACCGGGTCCATGAGGAGAGAGAAGGCGGGTCGGGCATTTCAGATTTCAGAAAGGGGTAAAATTAGGTTGGGAAAGACGAGCTTCTGGAAATGGTCGGATCGGAGACGGATTCCGGGACCCGCCTGACCCAACCCGGACTCCAAGCGGATCGCATCCGTACGGGTCAAAGGGCCCACTTTGGAACTCAATTGCGGTTCTCGGATAGGAATCCCAATATAAATTTAAATATAAAACAATACAGGAATCCACAACAAACGAAGAAACAAATAAGCCCCAAATTGCATTCGGACTCGGACCCAATTTAGGGTTCAAACCCGAAAAAAAAGAAAAACGAAATGTTTCAAAATTAACAGAGGAGAGATGGTGAGATTAGCGTTTGGAGACGTACAGTTAAGGGAGACGCTGAAAGACGCCGACTTTGCGAGGGAGCGGAGGAGAATTGGGGTCGCTAGGGTTAGGGTTTGCGGGTTGTTTTGTCTGAGAAATAGAGAGTGGCAGTGTGGACAAAATATGGAAGCGGGAGAGCAATATGGTAAGAAGGCGCGCAGCAGTGGTAACAGGGAAGGGGTAACGAAGCAAGGACTTTAAGTCAATTACTAATCTACCCTTGTGTGTGTGTGTGTTTTTTTTTAGACAAACGGAAGTATCTATACTAATAGAGTGTAGAAGTAGACTAAGCCTTACAATGAGCTTGTCATAATAACGTGGTTCAACATTGCATTTTATATACCTGGTGACATGTTAACACGATACATAAATGACACGAAAATAACGGGTTTCGGATCATTATCAGGTCACACGATAATAACCCATTAATAACGAGTCCTTAATAGGTTTACACAAGAGTGACACGCGGGTAACCTGTTTAGACACAATAAGAAAAAAAGTTATTTTGATGATTTTAATTTTTTAAACTACTAGAATAAACTTACTATAAAATACAATAGATATAATGAATATGTATATATTATTTATTAATTATTATTCTACATAAATTTTAAAATGTATTTTTTTATAGTATATTATAGGCAAAGATTGAGATTAAAAATCATAAAACACAATAAAAATAAAAATATCAAGTAATTTTAAAATACCAAACACATTAAAAAAATTATAATAATTAATTTACATGTGCAAAAAATATGAAAAAAATATGCAAATGCTTGTAGTCACATCCTCTATGCTTTGAGGATGGGTATATGATCGTTTGAATTTTTAAAACCATACAAACTCTCATGAATAGTATTTTTAAAGGAGTTCAAAATAAACAAAATTCATAATCATTAATGTATAAGTCTGAAAGATGTGAATGCATAATAAACGTTCATAATTGCATCCACAACACTTAGACAATGGTTACATGATCGTTTAGATTTTTAAAACCCTCCAAATCCCATGAACAGTGTTTTTTATTTGAGTGCAAAATTAATGAAATTAATATAAATGATTGTAGAAGTGTGAAAAATGTAATCACTCGTAATGAAAAGCTTTACAACTTTCATGAAGGGATCAACTCCGAAATTTAGTATGTATATACTAATTTAGTATTATGTTGTACATTTTTTGGGTCAAATTATGTTTTTCATTTTCATTTTTGTTGATTTAAAATATATTTTTCTTAACGGGTAATAGGTCGGGGCATATTACCTAGTAATATTAACGGATTGATTTCAGGTGGAGTCATATTACCTGTTTACTTTAACAGGTATTACACGACACGACCTATTAAGTTATCCGGTATGACATGAAAACAACACGAACACGAGAAACATTACACGAATGACAGGTCTAGAATTTAACAAGAATCAAATCTTCATTTTAGAAATTTTTTTTTTTCAAAATATATCACGGAAATTAAAGAATAACATAGAAAGTTCATTTGAGAGTGCCGCTCTTTAAAGATTTGAAAGCGTTTTCAAATTTTAACATTGTTTGACATATAAAAGTTATATGTTATAGAATACATTCTAATTTCTACTTCAAAAATAACTTATATTGACAAACATATTATGATCAGATACATACGTAACCCAATTATGATCAAATATGCATTTTGACAAAATAGGAAAAAGTAAAAGAGAAACATGTCTCAAACATGAAGATCGAGTGGCTGCCACGCACTAGAGGACTTAGATCCTCTCTGGATCCTTTCTATGAGGAACCTAATAATCGATTAATCTTAGTCGTAGATAGTACGGTTTTGAATAATTGCATTCTTTTTCATTTGTTAGATGCAACTGTCACTTTTTTGTCTTCCTCCTCTTTCCGTTTATATACTTCTCTCTTCTTCCTCTGCTATATGATGCTTTCATGGAAAATTATGAAAATTCACATGCAAAAAGCCAACTGAACTTCACTACTCGTTTGTTTCATTGGGCTGGTTACAAGTTGGAAGAAAGGGAGCAAAGAGGGAGGGAGAAAGAGAAGAATTTGTAACTCAAAAATCAACGAAATTGAACGTGTGTGCAAATTCTTAGTTGGATGTTTAATATATGCAGAGGAGGATTCTCTTCCCTCCTATTCTTATCTCCTTTCCTTTCCTCATTTTACATATTATTTTTTGTCTTATTGTCTTTCTAAAAAAATTAATATAAGATGTTGACAAGATTAAACCGTAACGAAGGAAATGGAAGAGAGATTAAGAGACGACAGATTCGTCCTCCATATTTGGGAGAACCAGAGCCACAAACTCAGGTGTTGCCCTTTGGTTTCCAGCTCTTAGGCCGCCGACAGTGGACGGTGTTGTGAGATTTGGGTCTTACATAACATAACATGTTGATGTTACATCAAGTTAAAGTTGATGAATGGACAAAGTACATGTAATGATGAAGCTTTTGGAATTATAAAGGAAGGCCCTACTCTCACGTGCCTTGATATGTTGTCGCTTTTTATTACCTCCACAGCTCCACTCCACCTTTAGGGTTTCCACTGCTTTTATTTTCTTTTTTTTTACCAACTTTTTTATACCCTTTTTCCATCATTTATTTATTTCTTCCTAAAGTAAAATATATATCAAATGTAATTATGCACTTTTTTTTTTGGTTAACTTATGCACATTAAAACTAATCACCTAATTTGTATATGAGGTTGAATGTGATTGGGATAAAAATACATGTTTTTCTCTAAATCAAAAGATACATTTTCATATGCAAAACTTCTTCAGTAATTGAATGCGTTTTTTAAGTCTTGATATTCTAGTAGCGTGCATTGTATTGTACTAATTAAATCCATACATCTATTAACTCTATCATGCATATATATATATATATATATATATATATATATATAAAAGCATGCAATGTATTAAACATTAGAGGACGAATCAATAAAATTTCATGAGGTTGCAGCATGAAGTTTGTGATTATTGGGGTCTTGGTTTTTCAAAGCCTTTAATTTATGAGTGCATTTCTAATAAATAAAAATCCTTGTAATTATAATTCTTTTTTTATAACCAATATTTATGTTATAAATAATAAGAAAAACTGAAATGTGTATGTTATAAGATGCTAATTAACGCACGTAAAAGTAGCTTTAAAAGGGAGATAAAGTTTCAAGAGAAAGAAAAGCTAGCTAAGGTATATATACCAATGCAATTGAGATCAGCAAAAGAAAACCCTTTGATGGGGCAATAATTCTTTTACTTCGGCTTCTTGATGAAATCAACTTCACAATCCACAGACCTTTAAATACACGACTTGTACTTCCCATCATCGACTCATTTTCTCAGGAAATTATTATTCATACACTTCAGGGTTAATTTGTGAGAAGAAACGAGCGGGCAAACCAGATCAAATTGTAGTGTTTCAGCATGGGTGTTCTTGGAGTCATTGCTAAGAATTTGGATACAATAATCGGGTATGTTGCAAAAGACACACCTAAAATATCATATGTTTTTATTCTTGTTATTGTTTTATAATTATATCCTCCATACATCGATACAAATGTGACATGCATGTCTATTACAAAAAGTGCAGAAAATGTTTTGTATGCGTGGTGCCTTCGTCTGAACAATGTCAATTTTCATGCCACGTATAATAATTAAGCACGCACAGCTTCATCTTTATATGTTAATCTTGATTTGGTTTAAATTTATCCAAGAAGTATGAATAATAACCTGCATGAACGACCAAATATATATATATATATATATATATATATATATATATATATATATATATCTGTGTGTGTGTATTTTATTAATCATAACCGGAACTTACTAATTGATATTTCATTTCTACCGATTAATCTTGAGATGTTTGCTTTTGATCTTCTTGCAGGCCAGGAGTGATGCTTCTTTATCCATTGTAAGTAAATTCTTAATAATCGACGAAAGGGGGAAATAATCAGCTAGAATTGATTGACTAATTTGTTTATATATTTATTCCTTCCACTTCGTAATCATGCATGAACAGGTATGCATCAATGAGAGCAATCGAGAGCCCTTCAGCACTCGACGAACAACAGTGGCTACCATATTGGGTTATTTACTCTTTCATAACCTTATTCGAACTATCCTTCTGGAAAGTACTAGCTTGGTATGTCAACAAAATACTGCATGCACATTTACTCTAGGGAGATGATTTCGCACTGTCGTTTTTTCTAATTCCATTTATTTAATCTACAAATAAATAAAAGAAATGAGTGCATATATGAGGAGAAAAATAGAATTCGGAAATCATTTTCCTTTATTCTGATACACATTTTTCTAAGAATTATTCATGAAACTATTGATTAAACTATACATCTGTTTGGACATTTGATTAAACTATACATCTGTTTGGACATTGGCATATATAGGATTCCAATATGGCCCTATATGAAGCTGTTATTTTGCATGTGGTTGGTGCTGCCAATTTTCAATGGGGCAGCCTATGTTTATGAGAACGTTGTGAGGAAGTATGTGAAGCTTGGAGACCATTTGAGCTCAAACTATCCAGCGGGTCAGAAAAAGGTCCTGCAAATGATGAGCCTCGACGCAAGGAAGCATGTCGAACACTTCATCGATCAATATGGAGTTGAAGCTTTCGAAAGAGTCGTCAAAGCAGTATGTACAAACACTAATTAATATCTATTAATGTCTTTCTAGGTAAGATTAAGTTCACTAATGAATGTCTGATTTTGCAGGCTGAAAGAGAAGCTAGGAGGCACTGATCCATGCAGCAACTATGAAGCTACAAACATATAGAGGAGATGTGCATTAATCTAGTCTTTGTATATAGGCATATGGTCTTCTATATTTTGTTTATATGAATGGAAAATTATGTTTACTCACTTTTCTAATTCTCTTAACCTTCTTTTCATGATCACTTTGGTAATATAAATAAAAAATGCATGTACAAAATGTGTACTTCGAAGAAATACAACAAATTTTAAATTTCCATTGCATAAAGTACCAAAAACTTGGGAGAAAAAAAGCCAAAATTTCCCTGCTAATGAAGGGACTAGAATTTTCGAATACACTCAACAAAACAGGAATCACCCAGTAGAATTTCAGATACAGAAGGATGTAGTCTGCAAAGAACTAAATTAAATTGTAGGAAAAAGCATATAATCTACTATTACACGGTCATATTTTACAGATCCCATGTGAAGAGTAACATGGCTTAAGAAACAGATGTGAAAATACAAAGTTTCCAACAGTTAATTTGGCTAGTGTTACTGCAAGCGGAGCGACCGGAAATCCTATGAACTATGCTGCTTTTGGCATTCATACATGAACATTCCTGTATCCTGACCTAAGCGGTGAACCTGTTGCAGTCACAAAACCTTTATAAGCATCTGACAGAAAAATGGATGCGGCGGAAAGGAAAATATAACCAGTTTAAAAGACTTGCTTCTAAAACCTGTAAATCTTTGTTGCTTTCTTCTGAGGTTGTGGTTCTCTGAAATCATTAGTTACCGCAACAAAGGGAATTGTTGAATGGATTGACCTGGAGTTATCCTGATCCACATTTGGAGTGGGTTTTATGATGTGTTTTGCTCCTGCACTAAGTTTAATGGGGCCTGTACTTCTCATAACGCTGTCCATTTTGGAAGACTCGACTCCAAAGGGTTCAAATCTAGCCTTTTGAAAATAATGTTGGCTGCAACCCAAATCGCTTTCTTTCTTCCAACTTGAGTCGAGGTCAAGTGCTCTCAAAGACTGCATTTCATCGAAAATGTTCCTTCTTGACGATCCTGCGGCAGTACTCAACTTTTCCTGCGTTTCTAAGTGCACCATGTCGGGAGCCTTTGTTGAATCTACAGCTTTCACGGCCAGTCTCTTGGTTTTCTTGAAGGGATAGGGATCTTTGATCTTGATTCTGTTTCTGTCCATGTTGGTGGCAGAGGTTGGTTTTGGATTTACTTCTTGAATGGCTCGAGCAAGAGGAGGAATACCAGTAGTCGCCGGAGTATGTGCATTCTCCCTCACTTGTAAATGAGAGGTCATGAAATTGCAAGGATAAGAAATTTCCGAAGGATGATGTGTGCTAAAAAAATTAGCTGTCGGCCCAATATGCTGATGGTGTCTGCTATCCACATTTGGAAAAGATTGAGAAGCTGCATTTGGGACTTGCAGTGTTGCATGTAACAACCAAGGGGGCATGCCCTTAGAGGAGCTCTCAAACCACGATGACTCCACATTCTTTTCTCTACATTCCGGATTCAGGATAGGCAAGCCGATTGATGATTTCGCAAAATGAGGTGGATCCTGCTTGTAATTCAGTTCAGCAGGTCCTAAAACCCCATGCCCACAAGTATTCAGAGAAGCAGATAATACTGGTAGTTGAGAGCCAAACTGTAGGGATTGTAGAGATTCAGCTCCAGATATGAATTGCTCCCGGAAGTTAGGTGGCCCATTAAACATTGCAGGCGAAGCAGGCAACTGAGCAAAACGGATCAAATTAGAACTTGGACATCTGTCGGCGGTAAGGCTGCCATTTTCAAACATGGAATTGCTTTGCCAATTGCGGTAAGGGTGGGGAAATCTAGACTCTGGAGATTTCATCATTAAATTTTGTTGTGGGGTATGTTCTCTGTCAATTTCAAATGACTGCGCAGCAGGTTCTTTCAACTTTCCCGATGCTGTGCATGGAAACCAGTTCTGCTGGAAATTCCTGTTCAACAACAAAGTATCCAAGGCAGTACTTGAAGGACGATGCTCTGCTATAATTTCCTTATCCATCCACACTTTTCCATCCTCAAACCCTTGAATCTCTTTGCTACTTTTACCAATTGCCACATCTTTTCCCATTAACCGCATCGTTGGTTGATTCACGTTCAATGGTGTGTGGCCTGAATTTTCCGAAGAGATCATTCCACGTATCTTTTGGTTCTGTACCTGGTCAAATTGTCTGCGTCCACTGATAGAGACATTCATCAGGTTTCGGTCTGAAACAATCGGGCGAAAAGAGTGGCTGCTTCCGCTCTCAAAATCAAGCTGATGTATATCTGCTCTTTGAGTATTTTGCAAGTAAGTAGCACCAAACAAATCTCGAATATGTGACCTAGGATTCTCTTTAACATAATTCTGCATAGGAAAGAAGTTCAACCGGTCATTTGGAAGTTCTCTTTCCGAAAAATGCTTGTTGTATCCAGTCGAACAATCTCCCGTACTTGGTACACAGGTAAAATTCTGCGTTGGTAAGCTACTCATACTCCTTAAGTGGGTAAAATTCTGTATTGGTAAGCCACTGGAAAACCCTGGTATAGCATTCGTCTTCCTCAACTGGATTAGCTCACCATGTGAATTGAGAGGCAAACCAACAAAATCCTCATCTGCACACCTTTCCCTATATGTAACCGCTCTTTGTTTCCACTCCGGAAAGGGATATGAGCCACCCATCAGGTTCACAGGTGGACATACTGATTGGGAGTACAGACCACGATCGCCGAATTTATCTATTTCAGATTGTGACAGGAACGGAAACCTCCCCTTTGCATTCTCATTGAAACTGAAACTAGATGAAGAAGAGACAGGAAATGCTCCAGTATTTTCCTTTGAACTCATTGCAGAAACTCCGTGTATAGGATGTACGACACAATCAATCTTTCCACTGGGCTCAAAATCTCTGGAAACAGTAGCTCCTTGAGTACTTAGGCAGGGTTCTTCTAGAGAACAAATCGGTCTTGGAATGCCAGAATATGCAGGTCTAAGTGTGGAGGTAGGGTAGCCTTGCTCAAACATACCTAAATTATTATCTTCAGTCGCAAAACTACTTGAAGGCACAGATTTATCAGGCAAATGCTTTACTTTTTCTTGATGAGTCATATGTGGCCTCAGAAAACTAGGAATATTAACATGATTGGGAATTAGAGGCAATTCCTTCCTTCCGATTATACTGCAAGACTCCGTTCGAATATCTGTGCCAATTGAAACATCATTTTCTCTTCTGTCTACCTCCACGGGGGTTGCTTCTTTATTACTGTCAGCATACTCATCCTTCTCAGATGGACTAGCAAAGGAATCTGAATTATTCTCAAGGGAAGACACTCCATTATTCCTTGGACTAAGTATGTGATCCGTTCCAGAAAACCTGACATGCCTTTCTGAATGTTGAATACCACAAGGATTTGATTGACTATCACTTTGCACGCCGCAATAAGTGGAGTTCTGCCCACAAGCATCATGATTCTTGAGAATGCTGTGAACGGCAAACACCGGTTTTTTATGCTTAGGAAACGACTTCGATATTTGAGCAACTTTTCGCTTCTTTGCAGATAAACATTTGAGATTTGGTGTCCTTGCACGAACAGTTATGGAATCCCAAACATCCACCGCACACCTCTTATTCAGCTTTTTGGCAAAATTGACTGAACTTTGCAATTTAAGTTTGCAAGAATGCTCCTGATTCATACAAGAAAGTTATTACACCGTCACATACAAATTCTTAAAACAAACAAGAAATTTACATAAATCTATATCTTTCTTTCAGTAAAACTTTGTATAAATTGATCATAAACATTCAATCGTAGTTAACAAACTAAGCATTAGAAATTATTTTTTTAGCTACAATATCAGAATTTACTGGATTAACAGCACTCTTACATGCAAACGGACTTTCCAAACCAACAAGTATTTTGGACTGCCGTACCGTAAGTTTATAGTCACTTAAAGGTATTGATTATCCGATCCATTTTAAAGCACTAGTATATCTTTCTGACAAAAAAGAAAAACTGAAATTCCAGCAGAAATCAACTAGCATAATGCAAAAAAAAAAAAAAAAACACTTTTCAAATCCTTTTTCCATAAATTCCAATGAACAAAGAGCAAAATGACAAGAAGATTAATAAAACACCACCCCAGCTGAAGTTTGTTCTAGCAACAGTTAATACTTTAATTTTCTCGACCGAAAGACAAACTTTAATATTCAACTGCAGATTGATATTTTCCATCAAATAGATCCGTCAACCAATCACAACTTGAAGTCATTCTACCATATATCCAGATAAAGCAGTCTTGAGATTTAGCTGCATCGCAAATAAGATGAAATTTTTCCTACTCCGTTACAAAGGCTTGTAACTTGTCAGATCATATATATACCTCTCTATCTTGTCCAAAGCTGATTTAAGACACAAATATAGCTTATCAGATCATATCGCAATTATATAGTTTCCCAGAGACTGCTCTTGTCCAAACAATGTCACTCAATCGAAACATTAACATTAAACCTTCAATGGACATAGCTGATACAAGAAAGAACAGTTCAGATTCTTATTCTCCATGCTTCTCTTGAAAGAGTCTCCTTAACTAAAGAATTTAGAGTAAGATAATGATGGTAGGAACCAATGACATCACACACAGCTAGGTCAAACTTTATGTGAGATTGTTCCAGATCACAAGATCAAAGTGATTACTTCAATTTTAGAATTTTTATATAGTTACTAATTCTGCAGAGAGAAATCCATCATCTTTATCTTCGAACAATTAGACTAATCTTCCGTAGTACTGAAATATCATTCTTTAGTATCACTATCATCCTTTCGAAGTTTCCAACTATTAGCCATGCCACAAAGATTGTTCAGACCAAGAAATTAAATTGAGATACAAGGACAAACTCCCATTCAATCTCGCTTTCATAACTAATTCCTAGATTTCAAGACACAATATCCAGCCAAAAAGCTAACATGTGCAGAATAATATCATCCATGCTAAAAAGATGTTTCACCTTTCGAGTCACAATCTTGTGATCATATGATGGCAGAAGAATGCAAAATCACCAGCATGCATTATCTGCAAGCCCTCCCTTCACTTACTGTGAGTGATCCTTCCAAACGATTCTAAAATATACCACTAACCACTAGACATAAAATGCCATCCTGAAGGCAGATAAATCTAGCATTCATAATTCCACCAATCTACGACATTCAGATAAATCGAATCAATTATACCACTGCCCATTTGATCACTGATTCAATGTCTGATCCATTATCTCCTCAAGGCATGCGATCCACTCATAAACCAGCACATGGATCTGGCATAAATTTACTTGACCAAACCCCTACTGAATAGCTGGAGTAACATTCCAAACCAGTCCTCCATAACTGCTGTAACCTTTCACACACTGCATAAAAGTGATACATATATTGAAATCTCTCGACTTCCCAGTACTGATATATAGCTAGCAAGTCTTGGGTGTTCATATTCTTCCAAGCCATATCAGACCAAAGAGCAGACAAGATCCAGTATTCTAGATATTCCAAGGTCTACGATATCTGAATAATCCCCAAAGCCAACCAGAAGCTCCAAATTAAATCAAGTCCAAACACCAATAATGCGCTCTTAATTTCTTGCAGCACCAAGAAATCACACAAATTAAACAACAGTACTACTACATGCCCATACTTTACCTGATATATATGATTATATGTTAACCATTTCTATCACATGATTTCCCGATGATCAGAAACCCGTTCGCCATACGTATTCTCAATCTAAATTCAATATCCTATCAATCTATATAAATTTCATTGCTATCTGATCAAAATTGGAGCATATTATCTTGCCCAAGAGACTAGTACTCAAAACAGTGGGGGGAAAAAAACAGCATCATTAGCCTAGCTAGGATTATACACTTGCCAAACCAAGGTAAAGAAGAATCTTCCACCCTATAAAATCGATTTTGCTGCTGAATCCGTACTGTACAGTTGGATCACCACGCTCTCCCTCCATAACCCAATAAACAAGAACCCATAAAACACAAGGTACAATCACAACAAACGCACTCATTCCCCTCAAACTAATTACAGTGTTTTCTCCCAGCTTTTTTAGCAGTATAATTTTATGCACAAAGTAATCAAACTATCACTACAGTAATCAAATTTAACAACAATCTTATGGTATAATTATTAAAAACACATATAACCCAACTGCTTAGTCAATATTTTATGGTATGAAAAGTTGATCGCATACCTTGTTTGCTATTAACCCCTCATTCTTCATCTTCTTAATCTTCTTCTTCTTGAACTTCTTGTTGTCGTTGTTGTTCTCCTCCAATAACAAAACCCTTTTCTCCTTCTTCCTTTTCTTTACCTTCTTTGTTGCCTTTAAAACACTGCCACTCTCACCCAACACCTTACAATTATCATCTCCATTAACTTTATCTATTCCACAAAGACCTCCTTCTTCATGCGTTTGGATCTGCGGCGCCACGGCGAATATCTCAGCAATCGATCTCTTCTTGGGAGCTTTCGATTTCGCCTTCCTCATCTGCCTCCTCCGCTCCTCCCTCGATACAAGACAGCCATCGATATGGGCGTTCACACCGTTCACGGTAGCCCCGGCAAAATCTTTACAAACCGGACAAACCGAAGACGACAAGTCGTCGTCAGACGATTTTTGGGTCTTCTCACTCTCAGCATCACCATCACCATCACCATCAGCAGCAACAACCTTGTCAAGTCTTCGTTCGACGGCAGTGAACTCGATGTCGTTTCTCGGAATATCTGAGCTTTCTTTGTTCACAAGGGTTAGTACCTCTTGGTTTGTGTTGGATCTTTTCAAGCGGTGGAGCTCGTGGGACCACCACTTGAACTTGGTCACAGTCATCGGAGGAAGCAACGCCACCGCTTCTGCTTCCTTCTTCTTCTTCGTATCTTCGTCGTCGTGGATGTCCGCAACCGTGAAGGGATAACATTTCAGAACGTCCACGGTTCGCATCTTCGCTGCATATTCTCTACAAAAACACAAGAACAAATTTTTAAGAGCGGCAAAAAACAAAGCAAAGCAAAGTTGCTAAATTTGAGGTAGCTAGCAAGCTTACCGGATGGAGAAGCCATCAAACGCAGCAGCCATGGTCGTTTAATCTCTGGAGAATAAGAAGAGGAGGAAATGAGGATGATGGTTGGAGCTACAAGCTAGAGAGAATAAAAAGCTTTAGAGGATAGAGATAGAGAGAGAAAGGAAGAGAGAGAGAGACAGAGAGATGCACATATTGTTTACTCTCCTGCTTTCTTTTTTCTTTGGGTTTGTGCGTGTATAGCATTATTATTATTTTTTTATTTTTCCCGCTCGAGAGAGGGAATGACTGAAGGAAAAGGGAAGACAGCAGCACAGACTGAAGACTGAAAAACTGAAGAGTAGTACTGTTCTACTCATGGGCTGAAGAGGTGGTGGTATTTCTTTGCTTTCTTCTCTCTCTCCCTTCTCTCTCTCTCCTCTCTCCTCTCTCCTCTCTCCTCTCTCCTCTCTCCTCTCTCCTGTATATATCTCTCTCTTGAGCATTAGGAGCACTGTGCTTTGCTTCCCCCTTATTATGACTGACAGCGACCTGAGAGACCCCTACCAAAACGCTAAAGCGACCGAACACAACTACCCATCTCTATGTCATCCCCATCCCCATCCCCCACGCACTTACCATATTTCTATTATTTTTATATTCTTTTTATTATATATGAATAGAAAATGCTAAAAAAAATATATTTTCAGAGCATATTTATGAATTATAATAATGTGACGTTAGATAGTTGATTCTTTTTTAAGCAGATAAACTTTAGCATAATTTGTGTGTAGTGGTAAATTACTATAATATTGTAAGTGAATGAAACCTTTAAGGGAAGAGATCTCTATTTTTTTTTATAAAAGTGAAGATTAGTTGTGGAGTCCACACCACATCAAACTTTAACCTTCTAAACCATTTATTTTTCAAGTTACGTCTCATAGATTATCCTTGCAAAGTATTAGTCAAATTGGAAATGTTTAAGACATTTAATTGAGTTTAAAGAAATTAACGAATATTTTGTTATATAAGAAACAATAAAATTTTATCTTGATAATTAAGAAAGTGTTATTGACACTAAAAAAATCTCACTCTACAATCCTCACAAGTGTATTTTTCTTTCAAAATATAGAAAGTTTGGAGTGTAGAATGAGATTTTTGGAGTGTCAATAACAATAGGCAAAATGTTTCAGATTGAATTGAATTTTTGTAAGAATAATCTATGAAACGAGACTTACAAAATAGACGGTTCGAATCGCTGAAGTTCGATGTGGAGTGGGCCTCACACCTAATCCTTATTTAAAAAAAACAAAAAATAGGAATCCCTTTGCATAAGAGGCATGTGTAAGTGAATATGAATAACGCATGCATTCCCCATGATATTTGTATTTTCTCATGAAAATTTATCTGTCTTTTCACTTATGATTAATATATTTTCACTGCAGGAACATCATAATTAATTTTGTTCATTCTCTATCATTATCTAAAGATTATATATGCAAAAATTCATTAAATCTGAAAATTGTGTAGTCATCCATGCGTGTTAAACTAATTAACGGTTTTGGTAATAAATAGCATCTTTATGATGGCCCGTTTATTTGTTTGTTGTATATGAATGGCTAAAAGATCTCCAAATTGAATGATTTTTGTAAATATAATATTTGGGTAAGAAGACTAAATTTTGTAAATTAAATGACCTGAAAATTGATGATTGGATTATTACTTAAGTATTGATTAAAGTGATTATTTTATATTAATGACACATGGCAAGCTATGGTAATCTATCCCTTCCGGGGGTCGGGAAGACTTACAGAGGCATTTCAGCCTCCCCCTGACCACAAGTCTGGCTTCCACACCAACAGCGGGTTTCGAACCCAAGACCTCCAATTTTTAGTTTGAAGGAAGCAGTGCAATCCGCCCTTTACTATTAGGTCACCAGCTCGTGGTTTTATAATTATGTTTCCTAACAACAATAAAATACTTTATCATTATGTATTAACATTATAACATACGTGAATTCTTTCCAACACTTGTTACTATATAAAAGCTCTCAAATGCTAGCTAACCAATTAATATTTTAATAGAAACTATTTATTCATTTGGGTCCGCTCCACAAGGTAATTTCATGATTCAAATCCTTCAATTTTAGGTTCTCATTGATCATGCTTGAAAAAATTCAATCAAATTATAAATCATTTAGCCCTTTAGACTTTAGTCATTATTGTGAACATTTCATGTCACATCCCCGTCCGGGGCGGACCACTTCCCGGGCCCGTTCCACCACCGTAGCACGATATTGTCTGCTGTGGGCTTACCATTCCCTCACGGTTTTGTTTTTTTGGGAACTCATGAGCAACCTCCCAGTGGGTCACCCATCATGGGATTGCTCTAGCCCCCTTCTCGCTTAACTTCGGAGTTCCTACGGAACCCGAAGCTAGTGAGCTCCCAAAAGGCCTCGTGCTAGGTAGGGATAGAAATATACATTTAAGGATCACTCCCCTAGGCGATGTGGGATGTCACATTTCATGGTTTATCAATAACACTATATACGATTACAGTTAAATAACTAAACATTTTTCAATTTCAGTGAAATTTTGCAAGGATGATTATTTATAAACTAGCAAATAGTCAATTCAATTATGAGAAATATTATGGAGCGCACCTAATCGAGTGATGATTAGCGTTGCATTAAGATATGTTACATGAATAATTTACTTTTTTAAGTAGAAGGAATTAAATGGATTAGTATATATTTTGTTTTTTTAATTATTACTATTATAGGAGGGGGAGATTTGAACCTAACACGCATGGGCAGAAACCCAACAATTAAGATATTAGACCACTTGCAAGGATTGGTTCTAAAAGATTAGGAAATATATCGTTCAAGGCTAATTCATCTTCTACCTAAAACTTAAACAGAATTTAAAAGTAAATATTATTCAATCCAGCCCAATCCTAGATACCAAGGTGGCATATAATGTTATATGTTATGTAATTGATTGAGTATGCATGTGTGTGGTAAGACTTTAATGAGAATTTTAAAAGTAGTAGCTCAATTAATTAAAAACATTCATTATTTTCACTTTCATATCTAGATCTGGCAATTTCTTATACGATCCGTTAACACGACACGTAAACGACATGAAAATAACAAGTTTTGGGTCAACACGATAATTAATTGGGTCATTATCGGGTCACACGATAATAACTCGTTAATAACGGGTCCTTAACAAGTTTACACGAGAATGACACATGGGTAACTTGTTTCGACACGATAAGAAAAAAATTATTTTGAGGATTTTAATTTTTTATACTAAAAAAAACATACTATAAAATACAATAGATATAATGAATATGTATTTATTGTTTATTAATTATTATTCTATATAAATTTTAAAATTTTAGTTTTATTTATGTATTTATTTTTATAGTGTATTATAGGCAAAGATTGAGATTAAAAATCATAAAACACATTAAAATAAAAATATCAAGTAATTTAAAACTACCAAACACATTAAAAAAATTATAATAATTAATTTACATGTGCGAAAAATATGAAAAAAAAATATACAAACGCTCGTAGTCGCATCCTCTACGTTTTGAGGATGGGTATATGATCTTTTGAAATTTTAAAACATACAAACTCTCATAAATAGTATTTTTAAAGGAGTTCAAAATAAACAAAATTCATAATCATTAATGTATAAGTCTGAAAGATGTGAAAGCATAATAAACGTTTATAATTGCATCCTTAACGTTGAGACGGTGGTTACATGGTCATTTAGATTTTTAAAACCCTCCAAATCTCATGAACAATGTTTTTATTTGAGTGCAAAATTAATAAAAATTATTGTAGAAGTGTGAAAAATGTAATCACTCGTAATGAAAAACATTACAACTTTCATGAAGGGGTCAACTCCGAAATTTAGTATGTATATACTAATTTAGTATTATATATGTTTTTACATTTTTTTGGGTCAAATTATGTTTTTCATTTTCATTTTTATTGATTTAAAATATTTTTTTCTTAACGGGTAATGGGTCAGGTCATATTACATGATAATATTAATGGGTTGATTTCGGGTCGGGTCATATTACCCGTTTACTTTGATAGGGATTACACGACACGACCTATTAAGCTATTGGATATAACATGAAAACGATACGAATATGAGAAACACGATACGAATGTCAAGTTTATTCATATCCCCACCCGCTCGTATGAAAAAATAGAAAAGAAAATTAAATTAAAAGGAATCCATTTTAATTAACAATGGTAATACAAATCCTTTTCATTTTAATCTTTGGACGGTATATGATAAAAGTACAAAAGAATAAGGAAAATATTAATCGTTGCTCTTAAAAAAGTTGTCAACACCACCAACACCATATTCGATTATTCTTGTAGCCATAAGCAACAAGGATTCTGCTACCGACGCAGGCAAAAGCTAAAATCAACACAACAGACGTTGAAAGGCATCTCGTGAACATACGCGACTATACTTAAGCTGGTCACTAATTAAGTTAAGCTAGTTAGTTTGTTCATTTATTTGCTGTTTTTATTGTTGGTTTGCCAAGGGGACAACATAAACAATTATCTTGTCTAACACCTTTGGAATTATCTTAAGTAGAAATTTGGAGTTCACAATTCAAGTAGCTAAGAGTATTTGTGTAACATCCCACATTGTTCAAGGGAGTGGATCTTGTAAGCCTTATGTATATATTCTCATCCCTACCTAGTACGAGGCCTTTTGGGAGCTCATTGGCTTCGGGTTCCGTAGGAACTCCGAAGTTAAGCGAGAAGGGGGCTAGAGCAATCCCATAACAGGTGACCCACTGGGAAGTTGCTTATGAGTTCTCAAAAACAAAACCGTGAGGGCATGGTCGGGGCCCAAAGTGGACAATATATTGCTACGGTGGAGTCGAGCCCGGGATATGGTAGGGGCTCGGGTCGAGATGTGATAATTTGGTATCAGAGCCAATCCCTGACTGGATGTGTGCCGACGAGGACGTCGAGCCCCTATGGGGGGTGGATTGTAACATCCCACATCGCTCAGGGGAGTGGATCTTGTAAATCTTAAATGTATATTCCCATCCCTACCTAGTACGAGGCCTTTTGGGAGCTCATTGGCTTCGGAGTTCATCGGAACTCCGTAGTTAAACGAGTAGCACGCAAGAGCACTTCTATGATATTGTAACATCCCACATCGCACAAGGGAGTGGATCCTGTAAACTTTATATGTATATTCTCATCCCTACCTAGTACGAGGCCTTTTGAGAGCTCATTGGCTTCGGGTTCCATATGAACTCCGAAGTTAAATGAAAAGGGGGCTACAGCAATCCCATGATGGGTGACCTACTGGGAAGTTACTCATGAGTTCCCAAAAACAAAACCGTGAGGCCGTGGTCGGGGCCCAATGCGGACAATATCATGCTGCAGTGGTGGAGTCCAGCCCGGGATATGGTGGGGGCCCGGGCTGGGATATGACAATTTGGCATCAGAGCCAATCCCTGGTCGGATGTGTGCTGACGAGGGCGTCGGGCCCCTAAGGGGGGTGGATTGTAACATTCCATATCACCCAGGGGAGTGGATCCTGTAAGCCTTATATGTATATTCCTATTCCTACCTAGTACAAGGCCTTTTGGGAGCTCACTGGTTTTGGGTTCCTTAGGAACTCCGAAGTTAAGCGAAAAGGAGGTTAGAGCAATCCCATGATGGGTGATCCACTGGGAAGTTGCTCGTGAGTTCCCAAAAACAAAACTGTGAGGGAATGGTAAGCCCAAAGCAGACAATATCGTGCTACGGTGGTGGAGCGGGCCCGGGAAGTGATCCACCCTGAGCCGGGATGTGACAATTTGTTAGTGGATACTACGAGTTAGTGATATTTTTCTTCACAGTAAGTGAGAAGTCTTAAATTCAATTCTTATAACTACAAGTCCAATACTAATTTATTATATTTGACCTATTATATAACTTAATTCAAGTTAAAACATTTTGCACTCAATATTCTACGTACGATCAAATTTTCCTCCTTTGATATCATTAAATATATAGAAATTTAAATCCTTGCATGACGGTATGGGTTCAAATCCCGTCGATGGCTAATTATAACATTTAATCAAACAAAATCTATCATGTGACAATATATATATATATATGTGTGTGTGTGTGTGTGTGTGTGTGAAAAAATCACGGTAGTTTATGGGAAAGTGCTATTCACACTCATTTTTACCTTTGATACATTAATTTTTTGTCATTGATATTTTTCAATTCATAAAAAACTGTAAAAAGTAAAAAATAGATGTGTGGATAATACTATCTTAGTTTATAAGACAAATCCCGTTTGGTCGGGGAATTAACTTTTGTTAGTTGTGTGAACCTTTAGACCTTGAGGTGAAGGCCAGGCCCTACTCAATTTACATCACCCTCTCCCTTCACCATATGTAATATGTATGGACCACATTTGTATACATGTTTATTTAAGTCTAGCTATATCGATGGTATGATGGTCCCCTGGACTTAAATAATAAGTAACTTCTAGCTATTTACCAAGACAAAATTGCTAATTCTAACTTTTAGCTTCTTATATAGTTAGCTAGTTTCATCTTCTACTAGCTAGATTGGTCATGCAGCACTACCTTTCTCTATTTATATCACTTGAATGATGTACAATATATCTCAAGCCCTAAAATTTATATTTACGCACTACTATGTGTATTATATATTTGGTGAGTAGGTCAACTACCCCCATTCAACTCCTTTGTAGCAGAATTTAATCGGCACACCTTCAAAATATTGTAATAGCTATTTGCTATCGGGAATGGATTTTATGAAAGAGTAACTACTTCGACATCCCTGGAACCAAGAAAGGATTAAGTTAAATAATGTTACACCGGTTAGTGCGAGTCAAGAGCTATATGATGCATAAACTATGTGTAAGTTAGATTTAGAAAATGAATGAGAATCCAAGCACTTAGGGTTTATTGGTACACTAATTAACATGGTCAGAGCTCAGAAAAGACGCAATCACCATCACTAGAAGTCCTCTTTAGATCTAGCTAGCAAAACAAGTCTGGTCTCAATATGTCTACAATATAAGACATGCCCTAACCATCGCAAATAAGCATGACTCGTCCCAATAAGCAATAATATAGGTCTGAATACATCGTAGATAATCTAAGTCTGAATACATCGTAGTTTTCATAGATAATCATGATTGAAGGTTCCAAGCCCTAGCTCGAGCCTAAGAAAGATAGGTCTGAATACATCATAGATATGAACTTGATCCTCAACATGATTTGAGACCTAAACATAGTCCAAAATTGGATTTAGGCAAAGATAAGAGCCAACACGGCTTGAGAGTAATCACAATATCATACTCACTCATGGATTCTCAAGATACATCTATAACCTTAGTTAACATCTCACACACAGACCTAAACCTCAAAAGCTATATAAGCATCACTCATTCTAAACCTAGAGGTAATTGAGATACAAACTCTATAACTATTCTTCTAAGTTCATTCAACACAATATCCATCGAACACTAACTTGAGTGTTGGAATTTTTTTTGCCGAAAACACAATGTGCTCCCAGCTCTTCCTTAATTGTTCGCAGGTTGTTCGAGTTCGCCCCAGGAGTCTGCAAATTGTGTGATAGTATGTAGTAATAGTGTATCAAGATCTTACATTTACAAGGAGTTGAATAGTAGGGTTTTCTCCTTGCCCGCAGAAGATACATATAACTGTGACAAAGATACTTCCATTAGATATGGGTATTAAGCGAGTATATGTTTTTGACTTGTTGGAGAGTGAGGCTAGAACTTATTGGAAGTACGATTAAATTTATGGGATGTTGCAAGCCATGATAGTGACCGTTGATATTTTTATACCCGACATCCCTCCCCAGTTCCCCCACTACCTTTCACAATTCAACATCACCATGTATTATACACGTGTTATGCTTGTATATGCTGTTATATATGCATGGCAGCATGCATGGTGATGCAGAATGTTTATGCATGTATGGTGTGTATCTGTAATTTGTCATGCATCCATGTATGTAATAGCCATGTATGCATGTATCCATGCATTCATGTAACGATGGAGACAGGCGTTCCGCACCACTGAGGGAGGTGTCATAGGCCCCAGCTCCCAGTAATATGTGTGTCCCATGGATAAAGACACGAATTGTACCAAAAATTAAAATACAAGAGTAAGTAAATATTGTTTGCTTGCCTACTGAACAAAAGGAGAAAAATACAAGCAGCTAGCGTGTTAAAAGAGGCTTGTGACAACAATAGAGGACAATACAAGAGATACCATATTTTTCGACCACCCCTCCCAATATTATATAACAAAAGTGTCATGTCTATTACATGATTAATTTATATTGCAAATATTAACCAAAGTGATAAGGTTGCGTAGTATGTATTGATGTATATGATGGAGATCGATATATGATATATTTATTTTCTTTTTCTTTTTCAAAAGAAGGTATTCGAATTCAGTAATACTAGGTAGATCAAAATTTTAAATTAAATTTACAAACCAAATGATGAGTCACTAATAGGAAATAAGTAAGTTAATCAACACTTAAGTACAATCCAATCATCAACAATCACATCATTTAGTTCACAAAATTTAATTTAAAAGTTTGATCTACCTAACATTATCCATTCGAATAAGGCGTCTTCTAACATACTAATTATTTAAGGCGTCTTCTGACATACATTCTATTTTCCATTTTTAATAGTGCATATTATAATGTTTCTATTGGATATAGCAAGTGCCATGTCAGCAATTGCTTATGTCATAAGATAATCTTGAAATGTTGTAAATAAAGAATTTTCCTCTCTTACTTTAGTGAGTCGGTTAACATTTTGTAACAAACAGAATATTGAGAAATACAATTGTGCTCTCTTTCTTCCTCTGTAAGATTCATTCCTTATCTTCTTCAATGTCTAATCTCTGCAATTCATACAAGCATGTCAAGATTGTTAAGATGGTATTGTGAGCCAGCTATGCTTATGCTTTGGATTCTGGATAGGTTTCCGCTGCTCCATTCAATGAGGTTTTCTTCATCTTTATCTTCTATTTCATATCTATAATGTTGTAGAAAATTTTTGAATTTTTTTTTTTTTTTGGATTTCGTTTGTATTCTATCTTGATTACAAATCTTGGATTCATCTATGTTCAAGGCCAATGCTCAGATGATTTGTTATATTGGTTGATTTCATTAGATGCTTACTTACTTTCTTGAAGGCCGATGCCAATAATTTCATGTTCTTGGATGAATTAAGGTCGATAACCAATTGTTCATCAAGATTGTCTCTTCTTGTTTGTTAAATCCTACGATTTGGGAGATTTTTTTACACTTTTGAATCTGGGTATTTTTTGGTCATATTGTTTATTGCTGCGTTATTCTCTACTGAAGAATCGTGTCTGACTCAGTTAAACTTGAAAATCTTTTGGGAATGCTGACTATAAAGTTGAATGATGACAATTTTATCAAGTGGAATTTCTAGTTTTGTTCTGTTCTACGTGGGTATGATCTTTTTTATCACTTTACTGGTAAATCTATTTGCCCTCCAAAGTATGTTCTTACTCCTGAGTTAAGGGTTACTACTGATATCAATTTTTCTTATAAAGCATAGTTTAAAATTGATATGGCTCTCTTGAATCTTTTAATTGCTACTTTGAGTGATGATGCCATGGAATATGTTTTGGGTTGTAAAACTTATCATGAAGTGTGGATTGCTTTACAAGATCGGTACATATCCTAGTGTGAATCATTTAAAGGCTGAGTTACACATTATTCAGAAAGTAAGTGATAATGTTGATAAATACTTATTAAGGATAAAGACAATTAAAGACAAATTGATTGTTGCTGGTGAAAAAATCTCCGATAATGATTTGATTATTACTGCATTAACTGGTTTTCCAGTTGATTTTAACATGATTCGAACTGTGATCATAGTAAGAGAAACACCTATTTCTTTAAAAGAATTCAGGGCACGGCTTTTGGGAGTGGAAAAAAGTTTAGAGACTAGAATGCAATCTCCAGTTCATAGCATGGCAGCAATGTATGTTAATGGTTCAGTTCCTCCATTGCAAATGGGTCTTCTTCCTCAGCTTCATTTCTACCAAACTTTGGTTATGGTCTTATTCCTCCAGATTATTCCAACTCTAGTTCTACGTCAACTAGTTCTCAGGGTTATCAACAATCTCCTTCTGCTACTGTTAATGGTTTTTCTGGTAATGGCAATAACTTTGGCAATCAGGGAAATATATCTTTTGGCAATAGGCTATCCATCTTCTGGCAATAACTATGGTAGTCTTTCTGGTAATAATAATTTTGGAGGAAATGGTTACAAAGGTAAAGGTAATAGTGGCTATAAGTCTAAGTTCAATGGTATAGATCTAGTAACTATTGGTCTGGTAATACTTCTACTCGGCAAAATGTGATTCCTGAGTGCCAAATTTGTTCTAGAAAGGGACATACAACTGTCATTTGTTGATACAGAAATGATAACAGTCAAGTTTCTCAAGAATGCCAAATCTGTGGAAAATGAGGGCATATTGCCAGGGATTGCAGACATAAGGGTAACTATGCTTACCAAGGAGCTCCTCATCCTTCTCTTAGTGCTCATTATGCATTTCAGGACTATCATCCTCAGTTCCAATTTCTTATTCCTCAGTCCAATGTTCAGGTGTTTGACAATATTGGTTATCCAGATACCTTTTTCAGTCCTCAACTAGTTCCTCAAGGTTATCCAGCACATGTGACTCAAGGCCAGTCTTCTCTTAATTTCTCTGGTACTCCAGCACATAACATGTCATATTCTATAAATGCTTTGACTACACAAACAATTTCTGGTGATGGTTCCTGGATAGTTAACACTGGAGCCTCACATCACATGAGTCTTGATGTCATTGTCTTGAACATAGCATTGTTACCTACATCCTCTCATACATTATATCTTCGAAATGTTTTACATGTTCCCATGTTAACAGTCAATTTATTGTCTGTAAAACAATTATGTATAGACAATCACAGTTGGTTTATTTGTGATGATTCTGAGTTCTATGTGCAGGACAAGGCAAGATGAGTGATACTTTACCATGAAAAGATTAGTAATAATGAGTTGCTTAGGATTCTTGTACACGTGTTTCCAATGGTGCTGAATAAAGGTTTTTCTTTTTCCTCTGCATTCTTGGGAAAAGAAGTTAAATCTTCATTGTGGCATCATAGATTGGGGCATCCCTTAAATGAAATTTTGGAAGCAATGCTTATGAGTTCTAATGTCTCTTTTAATAATGATGTACATGTTCAGCCTTGTTCTCATTGTTTTAGTGGAAAAATGAATAGATTATGTTTTCCAGAAAGACTAGATAGAGTTAAGGTTCATTTTCATAAAATCCATAGTGATGTTTGGGATCCTTCACCTGTTGTGTCAATTAAAGGTTTAAGGTATTATGTGTCTTTTTTATATGAAGCTATATGATTTGTGTGGATCTTTCCTTTAATGAATAAATCAGCAATTTTTGATAAGTTTGTGAAGTTTTATGCTTATGTTGTAACTTAATTCAACACCAAGATTAAAGTTTTGCAGTCTGATGGTGGTGGTGAATTTCTAAGTACTGTTTCTAAAGACTATCTTGCAATCATTGCATATTACATTTTATATCCTGTCTGTATACACCACAACATAATGGTTTAGTGGAAAGGAAACATAAGCATGTTATAAAGACTATTATTACATTGTTGACAGTTGCACAACTTCCACATAAGTTCTAGTATCATGTCGTAGCACATGCAATTTTCTTGATTAATCGAATGCCTACCAAGAATCTCAGTATGGTTTCACCTTTTCAAAAGTTGTTTCATAAACAACCAGAGATATCTTCTTTGAAGGTTTTTGGTTCTGCCATATATCCTTATCTTAGGCCATATAATTCTCATAAGCTTCAGCCTAGATCCATCCAATGTGTGTTTTTGGGTTATTCATTTGGCTACAAAGGAGTTATGTATTTTAATATGCTCACAGGGAAGTTATTGGTTTCCAGACATGTTCATGATGAATATTATTTTCCATTTGCAACTGTCAAGTTTGATGCAAGATCTTCTGCTATAGAGTTTGTTCATACTTCTGGTACTTCTACAATACCTATTGTAGTTAATTTGAATATTCCTAGTTTGAGACAAGATGTTACACAACCTGCTTTTCAATCTCAAGGTGAATCTCTTAGTCATCAGTTGAGTTCAAATGATCTACTGTCAACTTCCCAAGCTAATAATGCTTCTAGTTTACGCGGTTCTCATTTTGTACAGGATCCTACTCATAGTTCTTCACATTTAGTTGCTTTTCCTTCAAGTTCCCTTGTCATGTTACTTGTCCATTCTCCCCATCAACTATAAATTGTGTTACCTCAAGCTAGTTCTTCAGTTTCCATTATTGCAGATTCTAGTTCACTTCCTCATGGTATTCAAATCAGACTCAGAACTAGTGCAATAACTAGACAAGATTACTCAGCCCTTGCAGCTACATTTCTTGAAGTGCAATCTCTTGTTTCCAATGAGGATCATCAATTTTCTAGTGGTTTTAATTTCATTGCAGATATGACAGATTCTGCCGAACCTTCAACTTTCAAAGCTGCATCTCAATTACCTTAATGGTAAGTGGCTAAGCAAGAAAAATATGATGCACTTCAAACTTAAGGTACATGGCTTCTAGTTCCCTCTCCTATGGATAAAAACACTATTTGATGTAAGTGAGTGTAAAAAATTAAACGAAATCATGATGGTACTATATCTAGACATAAAGCTAGATTAGTGGCACAAGGTTTTAGCCAAGAGAAGAGTTTAGATTATAGAAAAACTTTTAGTCTAATGGTTCGACATACTACTATAAGGTTGATCTTAGCTTTGGCTACAACTCATAAGTGATCCCTTAGACAACTTGATGTAAACAATGCCTTTTTACATGATGAGTTACATGAGGAAGTTTATATGAAGCAACCTCCAGGTTTTGTCAATCCTAATTGTCCCACACATGTGTGTAAGCTAGTTAAGTCTTTGTATGGACTTAAACAGGCTCTGCGAGCTTGGAATGCCAAGTTCACTAGTTATCTGGTAGTTGTGGGTTTTAAAGCATATCTCTTTGATTCAAGTCTGTTTGTGAAATAAGTTGGAACTAATCTGATCATATTATTATTATATGTTGATGATGTCATACTTATAGGGTCTAATATTGTTCATTCAATTTGTTATTGATAATCAGGGTATTATGTTTGATCTAAAAGATATGGGGCCACTTACCTATTTTTTGGGATTGTAAATTAAGTACAAATCCAATGGTGATATCTTTGTGAATCAGGAGAAATATGTCAAGGATTTGGTGCATAAGGCTGGAATGGATGATTGTAAACCATGTATCACACCTTGTAAGCCATATAGTTATGTTCTTGTTGATGAAGGTGACTTGCTACCGGAACCTACACTTTATAGGAGGTCTACAATATCTAACTTTCACATGGCCCAACATTGCTTTTGCAGTTAGTTTATGAATGCTTCTATTGATGTCTATTTTGGTTTAGTTAAGAGACTTATTCGGTTTTTATAAGGAACTATGAAGTGTGGGTTAACCTTTACTTCTGACATTGGTATTGATATCAGAGGTTATATTGATATCTAGATGTCAATACAAGATAGTCCATTATAGGATATGTTATCTATCTGGGTGATAATCTTGTTTCATGGCAATCCAAGAAACAAAATTCAGTTTCTCGTAGCTCCACTGAAGCTGAATATAAGGCCCTTGCATATGCTGCTGCTGATATACCATGGTTCAGATTAGTCTTGCATGATCTTTGTGTTGTCATACCTAATCCTTTGTTGTTACTTTGTAATAATCAATCAGCTATTGCCTTAAGCATGAATCCCATTCATCATTCTCAAATCAAGCACTTAGAAACTGATTTCCACTTTGTCCGAGAACAGGTGCAGAAAAGGAATATGGAAGTACAGTATGTGCCTACACAAGATCAAATTGCTGATATACTTACAAAAGGCTTACATGGTCATCAAACATTGTAACAATCTTAATTTGGGAAATCCCAGCTAAGATTGAGGGGGAGTATTGGATATACATGTTACACATAAGAAAGTGTCATGTTAGCAATTGCTTATGTCATAAGATAATCTTGAAATGTTGTATATAAAGACTTTCCCTCTCTTACTTTAGTGAGTCGGTTAGCATTTTGTAACAAACAGAATATTGAGAAATACAATTGTGCTCTCTTTCTTCCTCTGTAAGATTCATTCCTTTTCTTCTTGAATGTCTAATTTTTGCAATTCATACAAGCATGTCAAGATTGTTAAGAGTTTCTACGAGCATCGGTGTGATCATTCCATTTTTCTTTATTTGGATACAGAATTAGTATATTGTTCATAATTGGTTGTCAGAATATTCTTTTACTCATGATTTATCTAGGGGCTTGAACTATAAATCGTACACACTTAGAATTTGTGAATGCTTCAATGTTATTCTTTTTACTAGAAGGGAATATATATATATGTGTGTGTGTGTGTGTAGTTGATAAACCTTCACAATTAATTTAGGAAACGCATTAAGGAAAGAAATCTCAGTCAATACAATATTCACACTTTTATTTTTAACATATTCTAACAGTCTCCCGTAAGTTGGTGCATAGATATTAGACATGCCCAATTTGCCTACAAGTCTTACAAATATCTTATTCGATAATGCCTTCGCTAAAACATCTGCAAACTGATCTTTAGACTTAACTATAAGTATTTCAATAATCTTTCATTCCAGATTCTCATTGATGAAAAAAAAAGGGTGTGATATCCACACACCCCATTTTACTTCTCACACATCTTTTTAATTTTCAACTGTCAGATCGGATGAATTGAAGAAGATCAATGAACAAAAATTATCAAGGGGTGTGTGAGAAGTAAAATAGGGTGTGTGGATAACACACCCCAAAAAAAATGATCTACTTCCTCATGTTTCCTTCGATCATGTGAATTGGATTAGCTACGATCTCACATGTGGTTTTACTGTCACAATACAACTTCATGGCTTCTTTCTGACATATCCAAATTCCTCAAGATCTTTCGTAACCAAAGTATTCCTGTAGTTCCAAAAGTAACTCCCCCGTACTTTGCTTTGGCATTTAAGCAAGCAACAACATTTTATTTCTTATTTCTCCAAATTACCAGATTACCTCCACAAAATATAATGAGAGAAATATTCTTGGAACATATATGCATATTTCTGGTAGACTTGTGTAAATCAAAGAACAAGCCCATGCCAATTGCTTGCTGCCTTTATTTAATTAATTAGTTGGTTCAAGATTGAACATTCATATATGATAAACTTGTAGTTGTACCTCTAGCCCTAGGGCTAGGTTAGAAATATATTGGAGCGCTTTTGGACAAAAACTTGCACCATCATACATATTGAACGTGTTCAAAATCTGCATGCTTGAAAAGATTGAGCTGTAATACAAAATATTATCTGAGCTTTGTGCGGGCTTCTCATCTTTTGATCAACAGTACTGTAAACAAAGAAAGAAAGCAGTTGATCAGAAAAACAAGAAAGAAAGAAAAAAAAGAAAAGAAGGATGCATGAGGGGAGTGTTTGTTTTGCTACAATAGATAAATGCTAAGGAATTTTTTTAATGGTGAGACTTTCCGTAACTTCTCTGTTATTTTACAATTTAAGGTTATTTTTTATAGACCATAAAAAGTACACTTTTCAGAGCAATTCTACCCCTAAAGACTTTGCGCCAGCACCTAGCTCATTTATCCACTCAAGTGAACAGTAATATACTCCAGTGTACAGTAATAGGGCAAAACATCTTCATCCCTAAAACCAAATAGCCTAGTCAATTTTATTAAAATATTATTAATTTTTATTATAAAATAATAATTTAATTTTTAACAAATGCATCTCCGCTCCCCTCCCCTGTCTCTACCTCAGAAGCTCCCCCACCGCTTCCCTCCAATGTGCAGAAGAAAGAAACCCATTAACAAGACGAAGAGATATGGGAAGAACACAGTGGAAGAGATCTATCTCTCTCTCCCTCTCTCTAAACTTTAGCCTCGAGTAGGGCGTCCAAGGCCCCCAACCCCCCATCCCTGCCACCCTTTGCTCCGCCTGCAAATTGGCCTTCTTCAACCTCAGCCTCGAGGAGCTCTGCACCAAGATCTCTATGCGACACATTGATCGTGTGGGAGATTGATGGCTCGGCTGACATCAGATGGCCCGGCATGTGGGTTTGTCGATTTTAGGCCGGTCTCTTGCTTGGCTTGGCTTGGCTTGGGTGCCGGTCAAAATGCTAGGCTAAAATGGATAGCCTGGATGCCGGGCTGATTTTTTAGCTAGGTGTTGGCCTATTAGTTCCCCGATGAAACTGCTCTTAAAGAATCCTCTAAACATTTCTCCAACAATTAATAATGTTTTCTCTTTAGTTCTTTTTATTTTACATTTTTCCGGTTCTGAATTTTATCTTTCTGGTTACTTTTGACAAGTTAAGAAATTCGGGATGTTTCCCGCCTTTTATTTATTTAATAATTTTTGTGAGCAGCTTTTTGAGCTTTCTCTTTCCATTTTTATGTCCTCTGTCTGCGCCTGATTCATGTGCTGCGTTGTCCGAATACCCTTGGATTTTATGATTATTCACTCACTTACTGGTTTCATTTCATATATTAAATCAAACGTACACTAGGATCCGCGTCAAGATAACCAGCATGCGTTTCCTTGAATTAATTACGTTTCTATCGTTATTCTGAGTTCTAAAAAGAAAATGAATATATACATGATAAAATAAACAGTCTACAGTAATAGGAGTGAATTATGTTACAATCGATCACTCACGTTATACAGCGAGATTTCGCAGATTAGTGTATGACGCACTATCAATGGTCAGAATTCTAGCAAAATCCAATAGGCAATCGGTTGCACAATGGATGTGTGCCATTTTTATAGAGTTGTTTTGCTGTTTCAAACGTGCCTTTCAAGATTGTTTTGTTTCTGGCCCTATATACGTAAAAGAAAGTTTTTGTTCGGCTTTTTTTTTTTCTTTTTTTTTTTCGTTATACACACAGTCAAGTATAAACTCCATCTATTATTTGTTCACGATGAAGATACTCTTGAGTTCTTGAGTTTGTATGTTTGAGAACACTGATATCGTCTGCCTCATCTCAATGGCTTTTGTATTTACAATTTCAGTTTCGCAACCTCAAATTGTTTTTGAGAGTCTGAGATCATCTTCAATATTAGCTATATTTTTATATTTGAGTTCAAAAAGGATGGTATTGAGCTTATTGGTTTGTGCAATGAAGACGGTTTAAATTAATATATAAATCATAATTTGCTTGGTCGAACAATATCTTTTCTTGCTTGTAATTACACTACAAGAAAAATGGCCTTTGGGCACAAAATTAGGGACACGAACGAGGTGTTTGTGTTTGTTTAAACACCAATAAGGTGGAACAGTGCTCATTTGGTAATGGCCACCATGACTTGTGCGCAATGTTAAGAAAAGTGGACACAAACACATTATCGAGCACAGAACCATGACTTTTGTGCCGTTAATGTCAGCAATGACAATTTTTTATTAATTTGCAATGACACCATAAATATAATTGTGTCCTATAATTTAATATATTTAAAGTAAAAGTAGATTTTTTGTGCCCTTTGTTTAAAATAATGTTTTAAACAAAATAAGAAGCCATTTTCCTCAATCTTCACGCCTCTCTGTCCTCATTCCTTCATTCCACCTCTCTGTGTTTCCCCTTTCAACCCAGCCTCTCCTCAATTCCTCCGCCTCTCCTCTCTCTCTGGCTCTCCCCTTCCGAGCCTCTCTTCAACCCTAGGCTCTCTCTCTCTCTCTCTCTCTCTCTCTTTATCTATTTTCGCCAAAATTTTCTATTTCCCTCTCTGTGTCTCTCTTGCCTCTCATCTCAATTCTCAAGTCGGAGTTCACATCTCACGCAGAAACAGAATTTGTAAATCCTTCCCCTTCAAATTTCACACACACTGCAAATCGGTGGGTCTCAACTCAAGTCTTCAGTCGAGTTCACAAATTCTCAGACTCTGCAAATCCATCTCCTTCACACAGAATCTACAAATCAGTTGGCCTCAACTCTCATCTCATCCCGAGTTCCCCTTCAGTTCAATGCCTGTATAATGGGATTCTTTCCTTTCCACTTCGTTCCAGGTAAAATGGTAACAGTTTAGAACTTGTATTGGTTAATTTAGTTAATAATTTGTGATTAATTTTAGGGTTAGGGTTAGGGTTAGGGTTCGTTTGAAACACAAGGGAACTGAGCGTTTTTCTCTTTTGGGTAATCAAAAGGGGATTTGATCTGGTTCAGATTCAAACATACCCATTTTTGCTTCGAATGGGAAGTGACCTGTTGTCACTTCGAATAGGTTTATACTGGAAGGTGATTGGCTGTTTTTATGAATTAACAAATATTGAGTTGTATATGTACTAATTAATGTATTAGCCAATGGTATATTTGGCTTTGGAAAGCTGTTATTCAGCTTTTTCATGGCACAATAATTAATTGGAAGGCTGTTATTCCATTTTGCTCAAATTTGTTCATATTTCTCTTTGATTGTACAATTCAGGTTGATTGTTCATATTTGTGACTTGTCACTATGAACGCATTTGTACAATTCAGGTTGATTGTACAACGAGTGGGTTTTCGTATTTGAACAGTAGGCAATGATTCTTTAAGGAAGTTGAACTGGTAGAGTAATTTAGTTTAGGAAATAAAGCATGAATTGGTACTGGTAGTAGTATGTATAATGTATTGATGAACTTACAATCTAGAAAGAGAAGGGGTTTCTTAGAAAGCAAATGAACTGGCAGTGGTTGTACTTTGATATGTTGTCAAATTGCTATGGTATTGGAAGTGGCAAATGGTTTATTTGTTCAAGTCTCTTCCAATTTTTCTCCTAATCTTCCCTTTATAGTTAATTTTATTTCCAACTAGCTTTTGTATGCTCGAAGCAATTTGCTTGATATGATGCTGTTAATTTCCAACTAGCTTCCATCTAAAATTTCCCCGACAAGAACTTCCATACGTCTTAATCCAAAGAAGCACAAGAAAGCACAAACCTTGCAAAGGGCTTCTACAACAAACAGGGGATTATGATGTTAACCTTCAGAGCTATTGTATTTGCTTACCTGATTTTTCTTTTTATATACTTGATTAAGACATTTTGAATTTGCAAGTTCTAAAAGATGCTGAGATAGCCTTACTCTATGGCAGATCTGGAACTTCTAGGTATTGATTTTAATTAACTCTATTTTTTGGTGTCATTTTCAACTGATTGTGGGAATGGTTTTGAATTCGACTATATTCGTTTTGATGACTATATAATGAATGTGTATCTATTTGACTACATAATGAATGTGTATGTAATGAATATTGTAGTCTGTTAGCCGAGTGGGTTTTTTATCCACTAACATCAAGCAAAGGGTTATGTCAGTCGGTTTCAACAGGTTTTTGCCATGGTCGCTCTCAATAGCGGTAATTCCAGTTGGTCAATTTCTTTGGTCTGTTACATAACTTAAAAGGATAGGAAACTTCTCTAGTCTCTGCTTGAATACTGGAATCAAAATGAAGATGATAATATTTATCTATAACGAATCTGATCATTGAGCAACTAGCCATGTAACCTTGTGCAAAGTTTTATGGGACTGAACAACCTAGTAATGCATTTTTAAGTTTTTAATGTTTGAAAGTTTTTTGGTCCTTGAACATCACGGGAAATATGTGGTAGTTTCCCCTCTTGTTGGTTGTGTGAACTGCTTTATAGAAAATCTTAGAAGTTTTGTTTGTTTTTTATCTTGCTTGTAAATGTATTTTTTATGAGGAGTACTTGTAGTTTCCCCTATTAATCTTCTGCTTCCATTGTTGGTTGTTTTGGATGGTGGAGTTGTGAAATAAGAATCATCTTTAAGCAGGTGGTGGAAAGGCCCCTAAAGCAAATATGAGTCCTCCCACAGATGATAGAGGTATATCTTTCATTCTTTATCCCTTCATTTTCTTTGCTCTTGTAAACTATTTGGTTTTTCTTTATCTTTGAATTTATATGTATATGTACGTACGGATGTATGTATGTATGTGTATCTACTACACTGAATTCGCAGGCTTTTAGTTTGTTTAAGTGCTAAATTTTTGTAAATCTGCATTTGAATTTTTTTTTACCTAAACTTTGTTTCCCTCTTTTCCCATACAGGTTGCTCTGCTTGGGTTCAATTTTAAGCGCATTGAAAATGGAGGGGAAATTGATGCCAGTGCACCTTGGGACTATGCTAAGATTCAGATTTTTCCATCCCAGAACAGGTTAGGTTTTCACCTTCCAGTAAATTTTATTCTTGTAAGGGTATATGTTTTCTCCTCTGTTGTATTGGATTATAAAAGTTTGTTCTTTCTGTATATGCTACACTAAGTGCATTATTATTTCCCGTTGGTGATTCCTTTTGTCTGGTTATTCCATTGGAGAGTAACTACATGTTTTTTTTTTTTTTTTGTGTATTAGAATTGATAAGTTACCTTTCCTCTCTTCGGACTTATAATAAATTGATAAATTATAATGATTTTTCATATTGTTGTATAGTTCCCTACCGAGTGGAAGCACGAAAGACATTATCAAAGCTGAAAGCTACTTGATTATAAGCAGGTTAGATTTCAAAAAACTTATTTATTAGCTTGTGCTTGCCTGGTTATTTGTTTTTTTACTTATTCTTTGCTCTTTTCTTCAATTTGGCTGGTTGTTGCATTATGCTGCCAAGAGTATATCTTTCTACTATTATAATTAGGACTAGTGTAACAACTTGCTATTTAGCTACTCTCTTACATAAGAAATCGTTAAAGTTTATGGTATGTGTATTTAGGCAATGATTGAAAAATATTTATGTATTTTGGTTGGCGTTTCTGTCGAAACTTTGCTACATAGTCTTTCAAAAGAAAGTAGCAATGCATCAGCATCGCTGCCTTTACTGCTCGATAGATTTCTCACTCATGTTCATTTTCAGAGGCTGGAGCAGGGGCTGAAGGTTGTTTGCGGTGGTTGAGGGTTGTCTGGCATGCAAGGAACTCGAGAGTAATGGTATTTGTTAGGTTCTTAGATTTAGTTAATAGTTTTTCATGGAATAAAAAATGTATTACGAATTATTTTCATTATATGTATGAATAATTTCTTATTGATGGTATTACTATTTGAATATATATATTTTTTTATATATTTATCCTATTGGGCACAATAACAAACTTGTGCTAACGAAAAGTCATCTGACATGGTGTCAGAAAAGAGGCACAGAAAACCCTTATTTGTGCTGAGCCTTTTGGGCAGCAAAGAACATATTGTGCCCTTTGACAAATGGTGACGCCCATAGAGGGCACAGACGCAAAGATAGTAGCTGCATTGTTGCTATTGGTCTATGAGCACAATTGTTGGTGCTTTTTGGCCTCAAAGGGCACAAATAATTTATTGTGTGCAGTGCTCATTTTTCTTGTAGTGTTAAAACACAAATATGAAACTCACTTTGGTTAGAAAAAATATGCATTTTAAGTCTATGGTACATTATAGATGTTTTGCTTCATAAGTAGAATCAAATCTAAGATTTCAATCTTAAGTCTCCAATATCTTAAGCCATTAGAACGTAGGTGCTAATATGTAAAATAGAGCCTTGTAGCAAGAGGTTGTAACATAAGTAGAGCATCAAAGCAGTTAGTTGTGTAGAGAAGAAGTTGGTGAGAGATTCTTCATCATTATTGTTTCTTAATAAGGTCAAATTAAACACGTTTTAAATCTTCAAATTAATAGGAAAGACTCACCTCCAATGGGCGGGTGGGTATGACAACCTTGAACAGTGATTCCCTAGCTAGCTAGGCTAGCTTTTGCATTTTGTTTTCCTTCCTCATGTGGAAGAAATTTTTAAGAACTCAGCTCGGTACATTGGCTAAGTCATAATACAATTGGTTGAATTTTTTTTTTTTTTTTCAAGTTTCCAACCAATTGTATTATTATACTCTTAGTATTACGCCTTGTGTTCCCGGCACTGAAAAATCTCCCCTCATGTAGCTACAGACTTTAGAACATGCATAATGTGAGTTAATAGCTTAGATATTTATAGTAAAAAAACCTCAGCAATTGGGAATTTATTAATGTTATGGCCACTCATGGCATGCATGTGACAGGTTAATGTAATCACATGATTCACGTGATATATCAATATCTGGACTTGAGAGCCATACCACTAATATACTTTGTCTTTTGGTAAAATATTAAACGAATGATGATTAAGGGGAAAAGTCTAAGCATTTGAGCGGAGGGAACCCTAAGGCATTGACAATGACGTAATTAACTTATCTAATCAATATATTAATCACTTTGCCATGCAGTGATCAACATGCATGATCCTACACATGAGCTCTCCTTAATCCTTATCAAGATCCCCCCCCCCCCCCTCTCTCTCTCCAAGGACTGGAACTTGGATACCAGTAATCAATATCTTGATAAATTGAGAGATTTTTCAGTGTGATTAGAACACAGGATGTACATTATGTGATACAATACCAATGGTGGAATATGTATACTAAAAAGTGAATAACTTAAAAAATATAATTTCTACCACTTATATAAAAAATACAATGTCAGAATGAAAAATTTCTCAGATAAATGATCACTTGCTAGCTTAAAGCTTATGATGGTGTTATTGGTGCGTATATGCTGTGGAGCAACTTTTGGTGCTCCACACCTTGTTTATGAATGCTGCCTTCTTAAATATTAATCAACTTTTGATCGATTAATATAAAATTAAGCTAATGCTTTACAAGAAAACTTAAAGGAAATAAGAGTGTTATTCACACGTTCATTTTTACTTTTCACACATATTTTTGTTAATTTTTTGTTATTGATTTTTTTAATTCATTTGATTCGAAGACCGAAAATTGAGAGGGGTGTAGAAGAAGTAAATATGGGTGTGTAGATAGCACCATCCTAAAGAAAAATGCTAGAGAGACCATATTTTTAAATCATATTTTTTAAACCACATGGTGTGGCAATAAAGTAAGACTTCATTATTTAAATAAATAGTCTCTCTAGTATTATCCTTTAAGAATTTAAAAAGAGAAGGTAGCTAAGCTAATGGTCCCCGATTGCGCTTGGTCAAGGACGGTCAAGTCATCCCTCAACGGCAGCTCGAAGATCTCCACCGAAATTGTTATTGGCACTCCACTTATTTTTTACTCCAAACTTTTTATATTTAGAAAGAAAAACGCACTTTTGAGAGAATTGCACAATAAGATTTTAAAGTGCTAATAAGAGTTCTTTTTTAAAAAGAAACTATCAACAACCACATCTTATGGTTTATAAAATGTAGTTTAAAAGATGGTCTCTCTAACATTAAACTTAAAACATGTATAAATGTAATGGACCAATGCCGAAACATCGTGCATGGTGATAGTTTACGAGGGCACGTCGAACTAATCCTTGTCTTTTGGCATGTATATTGGCATATTAAAGGGCTGATAATCCTGAGAGCAATTTTGCTCCTTGGATCTGATTTTGGTCCCATATTTATCTTTTCATATGAAATCCAATTTACTCCCTTAGGTGTTGACAAAGGAAAAAAGCTCATATCGATTATCTTACAAAATAGATCACAACTTATTTAGCGGTTATATTTTTAATTGTGTAGAAACTTTGTGCATAAAATTCTAACACCTATGAATTCCATGGTGGTTAAGTGTTGGACCTCTCCCCTCTCTCAAACTTGAAAATTGTATCAGAATGAGTTCAAATCTAGCTACACCCAACTACCCAATGTGGAATTGGTTTCACGTGTAGCCTACTCCATCATTCATCTTACAAAATAATCACAACTTTATATTAAAAAGAAATGCTAATAAGACTCTCTTAAAGTAGGACTTTTTATAGACTATCTATCACCTTCATAGTTTAACATTATTTCTCGTGCTAACATTATAAACATTGTGCAAAAAAATTGAGGTGACAGAAATACCATAAAGAGTCCAACTTTTAAAAAAATCTCCTTAGCATTCTCCTATATTAAAATTCATCTCTTAAACATCGGAGCCTTTTATATAAAAATCCCATACTTATCGAGTGCACGAATGGTTAAATGGGGACAGTACCCGGTTTGACTCTGAAAGACTTGATTTTCATTTCTTACGTAAACAACCTCAACTTCATCTCAAATCATGGTTCCCAGAATCGAGTGGCGCGTGAGTGGCATGGCTAGGCGCACGAAATGCGAAGCCATCGGAACTTAGAAGTGAGGGGGGATCGAATTGAAGTTAGTGGGTATTTAGAGTTGGCCCTACTACTTTAAATTTGGAGAATGAACACTTGATAAATTCAAGGAAATATTTAAACAAGTGAAGAAGGTCCTCAAGTTGGAAGGCTCACCGCTTGGCTAAAAATTTGAGGCCATGCACAGACAACGATACCCTTTGTCCCCTGTCTTTTTCCCATTTCGATTGTAATTAATTTTCACACACTATATAGTCCAAAGTCCAAACTCCAACCAACATGAATTTGCCGGCCACAAAGTTCATTTCAACTTGGTTCTGTCCGTGCTTCATCGATCCTGCATGCATGTCCTAACAATGTATATATGCATACAGCTAATTAACTTGGTCAAGATACAAAACTAGCTAGCTAAACAATCAAATTATCAATGGTTTAAATTCACAAACACTAAATATCCAACGTCCAAGGAGGTATATATAGATCCGTCTGTTGGACATGAATTAAAAGCAGTAGCAGTACACATGCTGGTAAATGATGACAAATATTTCTTGAGCAGTGCCAGGGGATCAGTGCATGTAATGCAACTAATAAGCGAGTGTACTAACTTTCACCATTTTCATTTCTGTAGTTAGTGTTTGGTTTGGTCATTTTCGGTCTCACCTTCATATACGTTTCTTTACCTTCTTCTCTTCATACATCACAGTCTCTCTCTCTCTCTTTCTCATATATCTACTAACCTCTTGCAGTCTTGCTAACAATTAACTCCTTTTTATTTACTTTCTTCTCTTCATACATCACAGTCTCTCTCTCTCTCTCTCTCTCTCTCTCTCTCTCTCTCTCTCTCTCTCTCTCTCTCTCTCTCTCTCTCTCTCATATATGTACTAACCTCTTGCAGTCTTGCTAACAATTAACTCCTTTTTATTTACTTTTTATGTTCAAAAAAGTAAAAAACCAATAACCAATAACCAAAAAGCAAAACCATAAATAATATACTTGAAAAAATAATAAACTTTCTAACCACACACAGTCTCACTATTTTGATATTTTTTTTATTTTTGTGAATTTATTTTTTCTTTTGAAATTCTAATGTTAGAAGGGCAATTTTGAGATTATAAAAGTTTCATTTTTTTGCCTTCTCCCTTTATATATATAATACAAGCAATTGCACACATGCTATGTATATGCTTATTAAAATTTTAAAAATAAAAATTAGAAAGAGAGAAACATAAAAAATGGTCACTAAAGCTTTTTGTGGCGACCTTGAAACGATTTTCTGTAGCTGAAAAAGGTTGTTCATATCTTTAATGACATGCTATGTATATCTATTTCATCACTAAAATTGTATTTTATTTGGGAAAGAAATGTGGAAAAAAAAGTGGGAGCAAATGATATGGCTACCTAGTTGTGAGGGTTTGGAAAAAAAAAAAAAAATTTTGTGTTCAGTTTACTATATTGTCCATAACTTTTATTTTGATTATTTTTCTTTAATTTTACTCTTTCAGTTGGTAAAAATAGTTTTGTTAATAGGTAGGTGACTCATTATTTACTACATATAATAACTCATCAGTACCTCGCTTTGGATATCTACTATCTAGGGTTTGTAATTTGGAGGAACCAGATCCTAATAGCAAGTTATCCACTATATATAGATTTAAAACCTCTTTTATAGGTAATTAATCACAATTAGCATGATATTAAAAGCTGAGATTTAATTCTTCCCAACCCTTTCAATTGATTATTTCTATGTAGCATATATATGTTGTAAATTATCAGGGTTTTTTTGGAGATATGAACCATATAGTAATCACATTCTTTCTTTCTTTTTCATTTGTATTTTATTTCTCATTTTTCCTAACAAATAACAGAAGGAATTACTTGAAATATAATACACTGTCTTCACAGATAATGGTAAAAACATATCATAATAGTTATATTTGCATTAACGTCTATAATTTTTCTTTTTTGATATATATTTTTTTAATTATGTAGAAAAAGGTATAATAGTGTTTTTATGAGTTTTTGGCAGACAAATAGTATTCTATTAATAAGTGGTATAGATAAGTGATTGTACGGGTAGAGAAATAGAACTTAGGACCTAGAGTGCGAGGATAAATATTCAAAAGCACTTGAGCTTTAAACATCTTCACTCTCAGTTTAATTGGATTTCAATACATAAGAGGTCCCTTGACAGCTTTATTAACTTGAAATTTTAGTACCAATATTTCTGTAGACATGCAAATTTCCACGTATTCTCTTGTTATTTGCTACATGATTTTTCGTGTTTACAATTTCAATTCAATAGCCTATTTTTTGTGCAATTTATTTTGAGTACTAATTATCACTCCCGTCTTTTTTCTCTGCACTTCTTTTATTTTTGTCTCTTAACTCTGTTTCCATTTATTCAATTCAAAGGCTAAAAAAACACAAAAACAAAAGCGCGTGAGAATAAAAACAGAGGGGAGAAAATAAGAAATCTAAACCAAGGTTGCTCGTGAAGCCCATAGCAACATAGGCTGCTCATGAAGCCCAAGAGACCTAAAACGAAAAGCACAAGCCCAATCTCCGCCATCCGTCACCCTCAACCAGGAGCGTTATAACATTTGCAAGAGAGAAACCCTTTCGGTCCTTTTAGAATTTGAATTTTAAACGCTTTTCTATCAGAGATAAATGTTGGAGAATGGAGATGGTGATTTGTGAGTTTGGCCGGAAAGTCCTTAAATTTCTGGCCGTCCATTTCCAGAGCACGATGTGAAAGGTAAAGCTCCAATCTTTTCTTGCTTTTCAAATCAACTGTTGCATCTGTTAGTGTTGCTAAATGCGATTATTTGAGGAAAAAGAAGCGTTTTTAGACAAAGTCCTGAGGACCCAGAAAGGAGTTTGAGTGGAAAAAATGCTGAGTGTGAAGTTTTTTGCGTATGCATTTTCTGCACAGAGAAATTTTAGCACCAAAACTAGTGGAAAAAGCATAAATTGTGTTCAAGATAAATACAAATTCAGACCCAAACCCAAAAACCCTAGAGTTAAGTGGACTGAACAGCAGAAACAAATCATATCTGCCATTTCTGAGGGGAAATCTGTGTTCATTACCGGTTCCGCGGGGACCGGGAAAACAATGTTGGTTAAGCACATTATAAAACTATTGAAGAGATGTCACACACCTTCAAAGGTTTTTGTCACGGCACCTACTGGCGTTGCGGCTTGTGCAATCAGTGGGCAGACCCTTCACTCTTTCGCCGGTATTGGTTGTGGCAATGATGATAGGGATACTTTGCTGAGTAGGGTTCTCTCGAATAAGGAGGCTTGTAGGAAGTGGTCGAAAGCCGAGGCGTTGGTCATAGATGAAATTAGCATGGTTGACGGGGAGTTGCTTGATAGTCTTGAATACATTGCAAAATACATACGACAAATTGATGAAATTTGGGGTGGAATGCAGCTTGTTGTGGGTGGGGATTTCTTTCAGTTACCACATGTAAAAACTGAGTGGAATTCAGAGAGTAAGGAATTTGCATTTGAAGCAGACTGTTGGGAATCTAGCTTTGATTTACAAGTTAATCTTACAAAGGTTTTTCGGCAGTCAGACCCTCGACTGATCAGGATACTTCAGGGTATTAGAACAGGGGAGATTGATCCTGAAGACTTGAAGTTTTTAGAAAATTCTTGCGCAGATTCTGAGCCAGATCCGTCTGCAGTACAATTCTATCCAAGGATTCAAGACGTAAATAGAGTGAATGCAAGTAGATTGGAGAGCTTGGGTAATGAACTTGTTGTTTATACTTCAGTTGATAGTGGTCACGATCCTTGGAAGAGACAGCTTGAACAGGTGATTGCGCCTAAAGAAATTGGCTTATGTAAAGATGCAAGGGTGATGCTGCTAAAAAATTTGAACACTCAGCGTGGCCTGGTAAATGGTGCTACTGGTACTGTTATGGCATTTCGTAAGACCAAAGATGTGGGATTGACAAGCATATGTGATGGTGGGCTGCTACCAATAGTTAAATTTGATTCGGGGATAATAAAGGTGATAAAACCAAAAACATGGGATGTGACAGAGGGAGATTCAGTAGTTGCTCAAAGAGAGCAGCTACCTCTCACACTGGCTTGGGCTTCAAGCATTCACAAGTGCCAGGGCATGACTCTGGACCGTCTTTACACCGATCTCTCAAAATCTTTCGGATATGGAATGGTTTATGTAACTCTTTCCCGTGTGAAAAGCTTGGAAGGCCTGTATATATCCGGTTTCCATCCCAGCAAGATTAAGGTGCACCCTAAGGTTAAGCAGTTTTATAAAAGGTTTTCTGGCGAACACGAAAAGGAGGTTGATGATAATGTCACCCAGAAAAAGTATCGTAGCAATCATAATGGTGGATGGGGAAACAAAGATGAGGAGGTTGAGAATGATAATGCCATCCAGAAAAAATACCGTAGCAATGATATCGGCAGAAAAGGAAACGATGGCAGCGGATACACATTGGAACAACTGCAGGAAGAAAATACCTGGAAAACAACTGAGACAATTTGCAGTGAGAGAGAAAAAGTTACTACTTAATCTTAGAGAGGTGTTCTAAAGTTAGCATCTGATCAAGGAAAACTCAAATTTTGACAAATATTGTCGTCTTCTTCACTTTGTTTAGTTGGTTTGTCAATTTTAACAGAGATGCAACCTCATGTGCCTGTTGCTGTGACAGCTTTCTACACTTTCGCTCAATGCAACTATGAGATTTGTTGTGCTCGTGGGAGTGCCTTCAATGTGATAGTCGATGCTTATGCGTTTGTTCGTATTTTGCGCAGCTGTGGCAAGGAGCTTATATCTTACCTTGAATGCCAGGCAAGTTTGTGTTCCGATTCCCCTTCCCCGGTTGCGTTTCTTTAGTGCTATGTCAACCCTTTTGAGTAGACGCATGATGAGGCCGTCTCCTAAGGGCTTTCCCCAGCTTTTGGCCTGGAGAAATTTTCATGGAATGAGTACACTGCTATTCATCTTACTCTAAGGGCTTTCTCCAGTTTTTGGCCTGGAGAAACTTTCATGGAACGAGTACACTGCTATTAGTGCGTCGTGCCAATCAAACAACGCCAATATGGAGAAACATTCACATGTGGATTTGTATGATTGGTCGCCGCGTGCCAAAGGAGTTGCTCACAATTTCCCCATACAATTTAGGTCCCTTCCTAATTTTTCAGTTGGTTAGCTTGGTTAGCTTGCAAAAGTTACAGCTGCAGGTCTCCTCCCAAATGCCTCTGGATTTCTAGACCAACGGCGTTGGGCATTGAAGTTGTTTAAGTCACAGGTTTCAGCGTTCAAATCAGGGCTCCAAACCATAAGCAAGCACATGGACATGCGTAAATATAACCCGTCTTCCGACGATGTGTCTGAAGACTTCACAAGTCGAGTCTTATCAGAAGAATAAACACCGTATAAAACATAAAACTGGAAAAAATTCCAAAGAGCTAACAAAATAGGGAGATTTCATTATGATTGTTTATAACAAGGAAAAAAGAAAAAAATGTTCCGGTTCGGAGAAACTCTACAAATGCTTTATGCAAGAATAGGGAGGAGTAACAGCGTCTCTCGGTCCACCTAAGAGAGAAACTCAAATCTTATGAAAGGTAAACTATCTCACAACTACTATGACAAAAAAAGCTTGAACTGTTTGGGGCAAAAAAGAGCTTAATGACTGCACGAAATACGGCTGTAGTTGTTCATCTCATTGTAGAGCAGGAAGATGAACGGCTGCTTGGACTTGTTCGATCTTTCTTCAACAAGGACTCGAGATTCTGGAGACATGTAAGTGGCGTGACCTGTGCGAAATACACAATATTACGTAAGTGTATTTAAGCAAATTGACTTGCACTTGACTCAATATATACACGAGAATAAATTTTCCAGTGTGTTGAGAGATTTTTCCAAGTACCTACTCCACATGTCATAACACAAGTGGAGCAAATAATATATTTTTCCGTATCACTCCACTTATTCTATGATATGTTGGGTACCCTCTTGAATACCGGTCACTCTGAAGAAAAAAAAACTCCACATTCTCCTGTGTGTGTGCCAACAAGAAATAATTCCAGAAGATGTAGAGGCAATCAGAAAAACGAGTTATTAAAGCAGAGAGAGAATTGAACCTTCCAGCGTCTTTTTCGAGCAAACTGGTTATTAATGTCATCCAACCTCTTAATTATTTGCTTGAATGATGGTCTCTTGAATGGGTCCTCACGCCAACACTCCTCGATTAACCTGTACACATTATACAAAAACTTTAAGTAAGCATTCTTAATAAGGAATTAACCCTGTAGAAGAGAATATGTCTGTATTTTGAGCATCGTAACAAGGCATTTTCTCTCTAAAACTTGGACATGCACAATATAACCATTTTTTGGAAAAGAGAGAAGAAAAAGTACAAAGCTTTTCCTATCAGGATCGCTTTTTGGTTTCAAGAATTAAGGAGCCAAAACTGCCCAGAAGACGTGTCAAAAAACTTGTCTCCAGTACCACAGTAACTCTTTGGGACCATAATACATCATTATAACGAACAAAAGATTGGCTAGATATAAAGGAAAATGACACTTCATATATACAGAACAAGATCAAATGTATGGAAACAACTTACTCCTTCAATCCGTGTGCATAATGCTTTGGTGGCGCTCTAAATGGTGGGCGCTCATTTGCAACATATGCTTTAGGAACTTCCGTTTCTGGCTTTGTAGAAAATGGTATGCAACCTTCAATCATCTGGAAAATAACATAACATTTTTTTTCAATTATTAAAACTTTTTCTCTGATCATCAAGAATAAACCGCCTCTTAACTGGAAAACATTAATACAAATCAATTCAACTGAGTGCTGGATTAATACAGGACATTCATTAACATGAAAATTTCCAGTAAGGGTATACCACACATGAAAGAAGTCCATCCCATATACAACAATACAAGTTAAAAAACTGGATATTAGGATGAATTTACAAACATATTGCAAGAAGATAATGTATGGAGAAATACCCTATATAACAGCTATATGTAGTTACTGCAATATCGTTAGCAATGGGGGGTGGGTGGGTGTGTGCGTGAGAGAGAGAGAGAGAGAGAGAAGGGAGGGGGGTACGGACAAAGAGAGAAAGAGTACCTCTTGCAAGATCAAAGCAAACGAAAAAACATCCACTTTGGTATCATATTCTTCATTTCTGTAAACCTCTGGAGCCACATATCTCCCTGTACATTAGAGATGTTATTATATCAGTAACAGGAAGACATGATGATGGGAGCTCAGTCTACAGTCTATAATCTAAATTGAAATAATTACATGTTTACAGAACCCTAAGCCTTAATCCTGTTATGCCTAACATTCAAGGCAAAGACACAGCTTCTACAGCTTTAAGTGAAACACCGGAACCTAAATGGGGATTTTACTGGGGTTAGCTACCCATGCAGTAAACTAAAGCAGTATCCACTCTCTCAGCTCAAGTTAGGAAAAAATTCATCTAGCCTAGCTGGGTTTATTTCTTAGTAAAGGTCAAAATTGATCAGATGGCTACGTAGTTTTACACACAAAATAGCATTGATCAAAGAAATGAAGAATGAAAACTTTTTTAAAAGCAGGTAACATACAAGTGTCTTGACTTGTCACAGGTCTGTCTTCTTTAACTGTATTTGCAACTTTCAGTAGCTTGCTCACCCCAAAGTCTGCAACTTTCAGATGCCCCGAATCATCCCGCAATATGTTTCTGTTATCTTACTCACGAACAATTAAGAAACTATCAAAAGTTTCAATCATTTAGTTATTGATAGCACATGATCATTGCTACATTTAAGCATGATGCTTTATATGCTAGGCTAAGAGGAACAAACCCCCGATCGCTTATTTATGAGTCAGAGTAGATATAAATTATGTTGGTATACATCTATTTCTCTACTAGCAAAAATAACAGCAACAATAAACATAAAGAGAAAGAGTGCGAGAGCATACGAGGGCTCCAGGTCTCGATGAATTATGGCTTCAGGTTTATGCTCATGCAAGTAATTCATACCCCTGCAGTGTAATTCAGTACAGTGCTCATTAAGATAAAAGAACACATGCAATGAATACTCGGTTATAACATGTAGCAATCATCCACCTCCCACCACTATGAATTTTAAAACACAAAAGTTCATTTAAATACTGTTTCCGTTGATCAAACAAAGATAAGCATGACCCAGTAAATAAATGGTAACACCAAAACTAAACCAACTGGGTTTCCAATCCCAGTCAATGATATAACCAATATTTGAATTCCCACCCCAGAAATTCTCTAGCTCTACATGGATCTAGAGTTCGCAATTCAATGGGATGTGTCCATAGGGACAGTAATCCTCAGAGGTAATGCCAATTAAGCAGCTGACCTTATGATTTTTCAACTGCTGACAACTCCAAAAAAAAAAATTGTCCCGCATAAAACAAAGGAAATCCAGGAACTTGGGATGATATGTTTCAAGTCAGGTAACCTATTTCAGAATAATGTAGGAAATTACATTTGCAGTAAATTATTCAAATCATTCAAAGAATATGCCTCAAGTTCCCCACAAGAAAGGTAATCAAACTCCAAATTGATGATACAGCATGGAAACATCAGATGATTCAGATCCCATGTCAAGATATGGCATTTTTGATGTTCACCAAGAAAACTTGCAAACAAATTCAGAGTACAAGCAACTTGACTGACCTAGCAATGTCGAGTGAAAACTTTACTGCTGATGGTGGTTTTAATGCACCTTTCCTTTTAAGATACGCACGAAAATCTCCCTGCAAAAGTAAAAATAGAAGCTCAGATGAAAAAGAAGATCAACAAATATGTTGCATTTTTACAAATATTGTCTGATGCTAAACAAACACATAATACATTTGTCTCATTTTGTTTGTCCTACAATCTACAGTGTGTCAATGGTCCATTAATGCCCCTTCTCTTTTTGTAACTTCAACGCAATCCAACAGTTTAGGCATTTAAAACTCTAAGTCATCTACCAAAAGTCACACTTTTTGGCATTATGCTGAAGGGCCTAATTGTATACTAATCCATCACTTGGCCTTTCACTGGGTACTAAAGTATCACTTATCCAAATTATAACAAGTCAACATCAAATACTCAGATGCAAAATAATGAAATGTGGAAGACGTAGGAATGAATGATGATATTAAATGAAAGACATAAAGCAAAATTCCATTCACATGTTTCAATTGACCTTGGATAGATATTCTATGACAATCATCATTGGACTGCTTTGTGTTACAGCCCCCAAAAATTGGACAACGTTTGGATGCCGTATCTTCTGAAGTAGAGCAAGCTCATCCCTGAATGCATTTCTGAGATTCCATTGAGCCAATTAAAACTCCAGCCAAAAAGAAAGACTTGAGACCTTTTAATTCATTATCTCAATTACAACAAAAGTCAAGTAGTGATAAAAGTTCACACAAAAATTGATGCATAAAGACAAACGTACACTTTATCTTCATCAGCAAATACTTTCTCCCCAAGCGTTTTAACTGCAACTTGAATTCCACGCCATGATGCAATACGATAGGTTCCCTGACATACATTTCATTTGCAATCAAAGATCAATATCACCATTAAACCGTCCTACTTAACTCCTCCATCAATACCAATCCATACTCAACTGAATAAGTTATCCCAAGCTCATTCGTTGTGTCATAGTAAACTTGAATTAGACCTCAAAAAACAAAACAAAAACGAACACCCATGCGATAGGACCTTTCTTCAAATGAGACTTACCTTGGTTATCTCGACACTATTGGAGAAATCAAGCTCATCAGGATTAATCTCGTATTCGGGGACTTCCCGTGAGTTCTGGACATGCATTGGAGCCATCTAATTTTTGCAAAAACCACAAAATAATTAATTTTTAGAAAAGAAAGAAGCAAAAGAAGCAAACTTTGCACAACCAAACAATAATAGATGACATAAACTCCAGTAAATACCGGAGGTTTAGCACCGTAATCCTCCAAAAGTTTGATCACATCATCGTTTTTGTAATAAATTGCATCTGCAAGAGGCTGTTCAACAAATAAATCAGTCACAGAGTCACTACACTGTTAGTAACCTATACATACACACATATATATACATACACACACATATACATACACACACTACTAGAAACCTATACATACAACAGATATATATACAGACGAACGTAGAAAAGTGACAAAATTTGCAGTGAAATTGCTTACCGTGCTGCCCCAACAGTCATGCGGGTCGACCTCGGCGCCTCTTTGGAGCAAGAGCTTGACGACGTCGGTTTGGCCCTGGCAAGCGGCGACGTGGAGGGCGGTGCGGCCGTCGATGTCACTGAAATTGACATTGGTGCCAGAGTCGAGGAGCTCTCGAATGGCGTCCAAGTCGCCCTCGTTGGCCATGTACATGAGCCGTACCCGCGGGTCAACCGGCTCGGGCGTCACCGAGTCGTCCCGGTCCGGCGCAAGCGAGGACTGCTTCAGCAGAGTGAAGCGGGGCCCTCCTGCTGGTTGCTGCTGTTGCTGTGGCACGGGTTCCATGTGTGGAGAAGGAGAATTGGAATTGGCTGTGAATGAGAGGAGTGAGAGAGTCAGAAAACCAACAAGATACTAGAGGGGAGGGAGGGAGAGAGAGAGAGAGTAGGTGGGATTGGAAAGGGAAAAGAATAAAGTAGGGAGGACTTGAGCAGGACTGGAGGGACTTGGTCGCTAAAAAAGAGATATTTTCTAGTTTGAAAAATCTATTGTGACTATTCTTTTCGACTATAAGCTTTGGAACCATCCGTTACGATATATAAAAATCAGTCGATTTGAAAAGTTTGTAAGAAATGAAATGTCACAATATTTTTTTTCGGGCCGAAGAAGCAATGTCACTCGATCATTATCAAACTGACTGCAATCTTTTTCTGTCCGTGAGGATCCCACCGCTAGCTAGCTGCTTCCTAAGGTGTAGGCGGAGTCTAGAATTTGTTTTTCTCTCTTTCTTGAGAGAAATTTTTCTAGGTGATGGCATATTAACTTACGTGGGTTCCCAACCAATGAAACATTGTGTCAATGTTATTGTTGAAAATAAAAAATTTGTCACGTTTTGCTATTTATGATAGACATTAAATAAATTGGTCAACAAAATTCTTAATATATCCTTAACATAATAGTTGAAAGAGAAAGATGTCAGAAAACTCTTCGACTTCCTTCTGCCACGCCGACCACCCACCCTAAATCACTCACCCACATCGCCGCCCTGTGATTCCACCGGCGACACCTTTCTTCCTCTTTTTGTTTCTCCTCTTCTCTCTCGCTCTCTTCTACCCTATGAGAAACCACCCACCTCCATCGACCCAGATTTGTCGTCTTTGACCTCCGATTTTATGATCTGATGAATTTTCAGCGTTCTTTGTGTCCTTCTCAGGAGGAGCGCAAAAAAGAGGAAGAAATATTGAAAACGAAATAGAAAGGGATAGAGACGTGTAGGGAAGGAAGGGATGGGTGGGAGTGGGGGTTGGACTGTACTGGTATTCGGGAGGGAGTCGACCATTGCTTTTAATTGTTTTTTTTTCTTTTTTGTTAATTGTAAAAAGAGTATTGTTATGTCAAGAATACAGGTGTTAATAGGTTATTAACGGGGAACACCACCTGTCATGCTGAGGTGTGTGTTCCAGTCACATAGAAAAATTTCTCCTTTCTTGACTAGAAGAAGCATGAGTGGGGCCACCACCCACCAACCCATTACTTAGCTACAATAGATCGAATCTAGATTCTCGTCGGATCTTCTTTGTGAGGATTCTGAAAATTAATGAATCGTGTCCGTTCATCGTACATCATGCGGTCATAAATTATTTTAAATATTTTTATTTAAGATTAAACACAAACAGTACCTGATAAAAACTGACCGCAAGATTTATGGATTCTCACCAAAAAGATTCGAGATGATCCTGTTGGCAATGGGTCGGGTTTCTTTTATATACGTCTTTTGATAATTATTTAAATATTTATTTTTTTAAATAGAAAACAAATTGCCTCTTAATTAAAAAGTTATAATAAAAATAAACGGGTCCTTGTTGTGGCTTATTTTATCTGATAGAAAGAGTTGGGAGGGAGGTATTTGTAGGGCTGTGTAGAGGATTTAAGCCTGACTTAAAATATTTTAGACCCACCAAACTGTTATATTTTAAACTTTTTTTTTTTGTTTTTTACTTATGATCTAACGGTTGTGATCAAATGAGATCAAATTTAATAATAAAAAAAATAAAAAATCTAACAGCCCAAAATTAAATCTGTCTAAAATAATTTTAATTTAATTTAATTTAAAACTTTATAAATACCTATGTACTTGTATGTTTTTTAATTACTTATCAGAATTTAATTATTTTTTTATTAAAATGTTCATAAAAATAAATTAGGATAATCTACATAAATTTTATTTTCAAAAAAGTTACTGAAAAAAAAAATTAGGCTAAAATAATTATTTAATAATCTCGAGCTAAAATTTTAAGCCATAAAGGTTGGAGGAGAAAAGCAGTTTCTGGGTTATGGCTTAAATTTTGAAGCTTTATCCCCAAGGGTTGGAGACAGTCTAAGGAATACAAGTTCTAATAGAAAAAAAAATAACTAGTATCAAATCTAATATAGGATGTACATAATCACACTTAAATACAATGTTTATAACACTCTCCATTGAGTGTGTAAATACTCAAGTAGATTTGACATCATGTAGAGTTAAGGAAGTCGACTCGTCGGGACTTATTCTAGGAACGAGCTATTCTCAAAGTAAAGTAGGAACTTGCATATGGAACTAAGTCTCACAAAAAACCTTATGGCTATGGTAAAACCCAAGTAGGAACAAAACCCATAGTCTAAGAAAAAATGCATGAGTAATGCAAAGTCAAATGAAATGTCTATGAGACGTCACCAGGAATATGATCAACCTAAAGTGGGTGTCTTGTCAAAACCTCATTAGGTAGTAAAAACCCAGTGGGAAAAATGCTCTTAATCGTAGGGAAAATAGTACATTAAGATCAAATAAGTATACTCCAGGATATTCCCTTTGAGTTCGACATAATTCCAAAGATAACTAACAATGTTACAACTCAGAAAGTTTATGTATACCTATTCCTTGAACAAGCTTCTGAAACGTCGCCTTTGGTAGTGATTTGGAAAGAGATCGACCAGATTGTCTTGTGAACGGATTTGCGTGACTTCAATCTTCTGATACTCTTGCTGTTAATGTGAAAAGAAGAACTTCAGCGCAATGTGCTTAGTGTTGTCTCATTTGATGTAACCTTTCTTAAGCTGTTCAATGGATACTGCATTATCTTCATAGATCATCGTCAAGACGTCAATGACGAGGTAAAGATTGCAGGAGCTTCAAATATGGCCCACAACTGCTCTCAGCCAAAAACATTCCCAAGTAGATTCGTGCTAAGGTCTGTATAGTTGACCTCTAAGATATTGCAGTGCCTCAAACTGTAAAGACATAACCCGTTTGAGAGTACGCCTTGTGCAAATCAGATAAGTATCATGCGTCGGGATAACCAACAGGACGATAATTGACTTTAGATAAGGGGATACGACATCACTCGAGGATCCGTATAGATAGAACATGCCCAGATTCGTAGTACCCTTAATGTAATGAAATATGTCTTTAACACCAGTCCAATGTTTAGGTGTAGGTACTTTACTCTATCTTGCCAAAAGATTAACAGTGAAGGAGATGTCGGGTCTAGTGCATTGAGTTAAGTACAATAAAGCGCATATCGCACTTAGATAAAGAACTTCCGATTCTAAAATCTCTTCATCATCCTCTTTCGGACGGAAGGGATCTCATTTTGCATCTAATGATCGAATGACCATATGAGTACTCAAAGACTTCATTTTATCCTCATTAAAATGGCACAACACCTTATGGGTGTAGTTCGATTGATGTACTAAGATTTCATTCGAACGGTGCTCTATCTTGAGACCGAGACAATATCGAGTCTTTCCTAGATCTTTCATCTCAAATTTTGACTTCAGGTGCACGGTAGTTCCCTCAAGCTTTTCAGGAGTTCCGATGAGGTTAATATCGTCGACATAAACTACAACAGTCGTAAAATCAGAATGTGACTTCTTAATGAACACGCAAGAGCATAATTTGTTGTTCACTTATCCTTGACTATCAAATACTTACTCAGATAGTTATACTACACTCTTCTGGATTGCTTCAAACTGTATAGTAAACACCTCAACGCATTGAGAACGTGTTCCAGGGTTTGGAACTATTTGATCTAGTTAAAGTAAATCCTTCATGAACTTTCATATAAATTTTCATATCAAGATCCCTATAGAGATACGCAGTTACTACGTCCATCAGCTGGATGCTCAGTTTTTCGAAAACTACCAAACTGATAAGGTAGCGAAAAGTAATCACATCCATAACGGGTGAATAAGTTTTATCATAATCAATCCCGGGGCGTTGTGAGAAGCCTTACGCAACAAGGCGATCTTTGTAACACATAATTTCATTCTTTTCATTACACTTCCGAACAAAAATCCACTTGTAGCCAACGAGCTTCACATGTGAAGGAGTAGAAGCTACGGTTCCGAACACCCAAGCGAATCGAGTTCGATTTGGATTGCTTGTTTCCAGTTTGACCAATCAGTTCTATGTCAATATTCATCAACAGAAAGGGGTTCAATGTCATCGCTCAACATGATCTCAATAGCTATTGCATATGCTAATACATCATCGATGATCATCTTATTTCTACACTAAACATCATTCAAGCTAGCATAATGGACCAAAATCTCTCAATTCTTGGAAGTGGATTCGTCTCTTCAAGGACACTTCCGTAATATAGATTTTCCTCATGAGTTGGATAGAATGAGTAGGTGACAGTCAGATTCACGGTAAGCTCAACAGCCTGTGATGTGGGTTTTCTTTTCCAGGGGTATGAATCATTTTGAACCAAGAGGTCTGCCATGCTTTTATGTAGGGGTAGAGGATTGGCTAGCCACTAATGTAAGTGGATCGGCCAAATTGACGTCCCAAGCCTTTAGGAGGGAAGTCCGTCATACATTGGTACATCTATCTTTGCAGATACATTCGCAGCTAGAATATATGATCTTCTCACTCGTGCTAGATCTGTGAAAGCATCTGACATGCTCTGAGCTACGCTCTGAATATCTAATTTACGCTGCACTTCAGTTTCAGACTGAGTTGTGCAGGATCTAAATGAGATAAAATGGGAGTCGTCCACAATAATTCGCATCGCTCTTCAGAAACGGTGACGTTCTTATCTCTCTCTAACGACGGGAGGACTGTCTCATAGAAGTGATAATCTGAGAAACGAGCGGTAAAAAGATTGCATGTCAAAGGTTCTAAGTAACGAATAATTGAAGGAGAGTCCTATCCGACATAGATTCCTATCATTCGCTGAGGCCCTATTTTTGTACGTAAGGGTAGCGAAATGGCATATAGACTGCAAAACAAAAAACACACAGATGCAATATGTCTGGTTCGTATCTAGTAGCCAACTGAAGGGTGTTATTTGGTTGGGTTGCAACAGGCCTCAGATGGACCAACATGATTATATGCAATATTGCATGGCCCTAAGCAGCGATCTCGAACTTGGTACGTATGACCAACGATAGAGCAATCATTTGTAAGCGCTTAATGAATGCCTCTGTCAAGCCGTTGTGGGTGTGAATATAGGGTACTGGATGTTCAACTTTAACCTCAACCGACATGCAATAGTCATCAAAAGTTTTAGATGTGAATTCTCCAGCATTATCCAATCGAATATATTTGATTTGATAATCTGGGTGGTGAACCTTGAGCTTGATAACATGAGCCAATAGTTTAGAGAATATAGCATTTCTTATGGACAACAAGCACACATGTGACCAACGTGTGGAAGCATCAACCAAAACCTTAAAATATCTAAATGGTCAGCAGGGAGGGTGAATCGGTCCACAAATGTCCCCATGAATCATTTGTAAAAAAATAGGAGGATTCAAACGAATTTTGTCATAAGAAGGCTTAATAATAAGTTTTCCCATAGAGTCGGTTTGACATATGATTCCTTGAATCGAACCTAAACTTCGAGTTAGTGGATGCTCATGTGAAGATTTGAGGATACAACACATTATTTTTCATCCAGGGTATCATAAATGATCATGCCAAAGTGTAATTTCGTGCGTGGTCCCTGAGGTAAGGCCGACCACATAGTGGCTCTCTATAGGGTGTATGGTTGCAGTATACAAACCATTCGGGATACACTCAATCTTTTCTAGAATACGCTGCTGGCCATATTCGTAGAAAGTAATGCACATAAATTCAACTCCATTTTAGACATAAATTTCAGCATGGTAATTATTATCTCCAAGTTTTTGAAACTCAACAATGTTCTTCCGGAATGTGGAGAATAAAGTGCCTCATCAATGGTCAAGATTGTACCATATGACAACATTATATATGCCTTACCGTATCCTTCGATCAAGTTGGATGGGCCTGAAAAGGTTGTCAAAGGTGCATTCTTAGGTATGAAGTTAGTGAAATAGATGCGTTCACGTAAAACAGTGTGCGTGGTTGCACTATCTGGCAAACAACTAACTTTCCCACTAGTCATACCTAGAAATAAAAATTAATTTGAATCAGTCACATGCATAAAAGTTCTAAAACAAATATCCTTCAAAATAATTTAAGTATTCAAGAACGGTAATTAAAAACTTAATATCCAAAAATGAATCACCAACAAATAATCTAAACATAAAGGAAATTGTTCAAACTTAAACCAAAAACAGGATGGTTCAACCACTAGGTGGAATTCGGCCACCAGGGTTCAAAAATTCAACTAAAAATAGTTCATGTCTAAGATTTTAATCTTCCATAGGGGTAATAGCCTCCTAAAAGTTAGAAACCACCATCTTGGTACTCTCCGATTCATCCACTTGCATAAAGTTTGATTTAAACTTCTTACGATTAGAATGATATTTAGCTACAACCTTCTAGGAACACGACAAACACTGGACCAATGATCATTTAAACCACGACGGTAGCACATGTTCGCGTCCATAATGTCAAGTGTTTTGCCCTTATTCTTGAAGTTTGGGACCTTGGGAACAAGGTTAGGGCGTTTCTGGGCTCAGTTTCCTTCTTTAGATGGGCCTTGCCTCTGTTGACCTTAACAGAATGACTTTTGGCCACCCCTACCACGCATATGTTAGCATTTTGGGTGTTGATTTGTGTTATAGTGTGTTTCAGGTGCATCAATCAGCCGAGTATGTCGAGCTTGATGATTTTTCATCAACAACTGATTTTGCTTTTCAGTAAGAAGTAAAACAAAGATCAAATCCAAAAACTTAGTGAACTTATAAGCCCTATATTGTTGTTGTAGGACAATATTGGTAGCAGAGAAGGTCAAATAGGTTTTCTCCAGGAGATCCTATTCAGTCAAGTTCTCATTACAGAACTTGAGAAGTGATCAGATTCGACAAACTTCAAAATTATATTCATTCATAGACTTAAAGTCTTGGAAGCACAGATGCTGCCAGCCGTGTCTTGCTTCAGGTAAGAATATGTGATTTTGGTGATGGAAACGATCAGCCAAAGTGAGCCAAAATGTTTGTGGATCTTCCTCAGCAAAGTACTTGGTCTGCAGAGCATCATGATTTTGTCTTCAAATGAAAATCATGGCAGTGGCTTTCTCAGCTTTGCCAACTGGGTTGTCCGTCTCATCTTTAATGGCGAAACACAAATTCTTTGCGATGAGGTGGAGTTTCACATCTTAGACTTACTTGAGGGAGTTTCTTCCAGAGACCTCTAAAGCGGTGACATTGAGTTTGTTCAAATTCGACATGTCCCTATCACAAAACAAATGGACAAGAATGTGGTTAGTGTAATGGAGAAAAAAATCAATTCATCACATAAGAGTAGAACATTCAAGTTCTAATAGACATTTATTGGTTTAAATTTACATGAAAAAACTTCGGGTTTTCATGGGTGATGTTTTTAATGAAAACTTCATGTTTTCAAACAAAGCATGTTTTTAGAAAATTCGGGTTTTGAAAGAATTATGAACTTTAGGTTCATATGTTCCTATAAAAAAAATATATATATTTATACAGAAATATGCAAATTGATCTTCAGGTCTAGAATTATATTTGAATTAATTATTTGGACTTGGGGCCAAAATCAAAGTGTGGGTGAAAATTATAAAACCAAATTGTTTAAAATTAAAAAAAAAACAATTAAGCTTAGGGCCTAAAAACATGGGCCAAAGCCCACAGATGAGCTGAGCAAGTAATGGTCGTGTGGCTTAGGCATAAATGGGGCTAGGGTAAACAGGTGTGGGCTACATGCCCAGTAGACCAGAGGCCCATATAGGTGTGGATCAAGTGTGACATGATGCGGTGCACCGATTCTCCAGTAACGAGTTGGGAGCGTGTGTGTGTGGTTACACGGATGCACCAACCAGAGGTTGGGATCCAGTGTGACACAGTGCAAGTGCACTGATGCACCAGTTGCAGGATAAGATCTGGTGTGACGTTATGCACAAGAACACCATAACCCAACGGGCTGGTGTCATATAGGCTTAGGGTGAGTACCAATGGGCCTGGGTTTGTAGACCCAAGAAAAAAACTTTTCTTCAAATTATTGTTGTAGGGCGAGATAAGTCCAGGCCTAAAGAGTTGTGGGTCAGACCAAACACAAATCCCCAGCTATGCTAGGTGTACGCATCAAAGGAGATAACTGGCGGCCATGTCTGGGTTTAGAGAACTCGGGGCGAGCCACATGGGTCAATGATGACCATGGTGGTGAACAGAGAAGGTTAATCTCAACGTTCAAGAACTAAACCCTAGATATTTCAAATCAGATTTCAACAAATTTCGATGAGATTCAAGTGAATCTCGATCCAATTTTCGTCGGGGATGACTTCTAGTCATCGGTGATAGTGACCAAAGGCTCGGGGCGATGGCTGCAGGCCATGCTCGTGGTGGTCATGGACAAGGACGCCATTAATAGCGTCGGATTTTTCTGGGTTACAAACTCGGAGCTTTTGGCTGCATGGCTTGGTTCACTCAGCTCAACTCAGGGAGCCTAATATATTTTTCAAACTTTTTTTTTTAAATTTCCAAATTATAATTCAATGCATATTCAACATATAATTCACGGCATGAGCAGATATTTGATGTAATTCATAGCAATATCAATTTACTTAATTTGCCAATTTTGGATATAATGCGTACACAATTTATATAGAATCTAAAATTTGGAAAACGTAAAGTTAGGTCATGCATTATGGTGAATGTTGATGCTATCAGGGCTGCAAAAATATTGAGATAAAAACCATTGTTTTGGAAGAATCTGATTGCGTGATGATATTGATGAACTGGTTTGATGCAGAAAACTTCCACGTCAGATTCCTAAGCGCAGGGGTATGAGTGTGTTAATAATGTGCTATGGCTTATTTTATCTAACAAAGAGAGAGAAAGTACATGACATAGAGAGAGTCAGGAGAAAGATGTGTTTATAGGGTTGTGTAGAGGATGTGTTATACCCCTTACGCAGTGCCTTTGTTTATAGTAATAAAGGAGGGAAGAATCCTTCTCCTCTAAGGAATATAAGTTCTAATATGGAAGAATAACTAGTATCAAATCTAATCTAGGATTTACACAATTACACTTAAATACAATGTTTATAACATCCCTTAGTTTGTAAAAATTGACTTTTTTGTTTTCTTTGTCAAACGATAAATTTTGTAAGATTAAATGTTAAATTAGTCGCTGATGGGGTTTGAATCTTCATCATCAAGCAATGGCTCAACTCCTTTTGTGAAGTCTAGAGTTATTTGTTTGGCTTTCCTTATCAAAAGTTGTAAATGATACCACACTTGCTCGTAGATTGTTTTAGTTCTTAAAACTTTGTTATGGGTTTCTTTTGCTGGATTATGCGTTCAATGGCATTGATTGAAAGACAATCATCAGCACTAAAGGTTTGTTCATGCACATGCATTTCATGTTTAACTTACTGATGCATTTTGACTAGTGACCTTGTCTCGTTAGAATCTCTCGATGTTGTCCAGCTAGCTGGGCATGCAATTTAAGACAGCCTACGTGGATTGACTGCTACCTTTTAGACGAGATTGAGCTTTTCACCATTGATCTGCTCGGATTGCTTGTACACTTGACAAGTGTCTCTTTGTACTTTGTTTGCAGCAATCAAAGGTTTTTGTTATAATAGGGTTAGAGGATTTCATTTCCTCTTTAGAGAAAAAATTTATAATTTTGAGAGGGTTTGTTTTTCCTCTTCATCTCAGATCTCTCTAGGAGCATTAAACATTTTTTTCTGGGTAATCTTCTTCTTTGAATATTTATAAGTCATTCTCTGCAAATGCTTGTTTAAAATCTTATTATTTGCTCATTTGTTTTGGCTAGGAAATTTTACATTTTCAAAGAATGTTTTAAAACCTTGGGTTGCCTCTTGTGTTCTTCATTAGAAACCCTATCTACAAAACCAAGTTCTTCAAGTTTCAAATCTTTAAACTTACCGTTTTGGATTCTCATTGGTTTATTCTTTCAATGGTTTGACCGAAGAAAATGACTAGTTGTTGAATCCAAATTTTATATGCATATCATAACATCATATCATTTCGTGATTTGAGTTTATATCGGTGCCACAAGGTGAAGAGCTCAAGAGGAGATGCCATTTCATGAAGACTGAAGGAGTTCATCTCGTGTAAGGCAAGGTTGCACGAAGGTAAAGCTGTTCTGTATATAGGAATCTAAGAATTGAGCTAGTGTGGTCATTGTATGAACCTTGTTTACACTAGTGGATTGGATTTAGTGGAGAGTCCCCCTTTTTTTAACCCAGATCTGGTTTTTTCTAGCCAAAAACTTCTTGTGTTCTTTATCTCTTAAACTTGTACACATATCTTATTTACTAACATATGTTTCATGCATCCTACAGGTTGTTATTTGATACGTGTTTACAACTAAGTTTACACTGCATATTATGAGCAATGAATTGAATTGTCATTGACTAAGATAACTTGTAGTGAACTAAGTTTGATTCATAGATTTGTGTTTGATTAACTGACGAATTTGTACTTAGTTGACTGATGAGTTTGACTAATCAATCCAGCATACTTTGTTTCATAATTGTTTTGTCATTATTGTTTGCATAATGAACTGATATCAAAATGTGTTTCAAGTTTAGGAATTATTGTTGCTAAACTAATCTAGGTAAACTCTGATTAGTTGGACATATTGGTTAGTTAGGATTTGTTATTGCAACTGCTCTTTAAATTAATGACTAACTTGTAACTAGTTGACTAGCTCATCTGACTAGTATATTGTGCAATGTTAAATTTTTATTTGCAGGATATTTTGCCTGGTACCAATATATTCTGCCTGGTACCAATTTCAATTGGTATCAGTGCCTTGATCTAAATATACATAGAGTGATCTCTGGGAGTTATTGGTATTAGGTGGAATCTCATTATGGATTGTGACTGAATTGTTGATTCATCTAATTTTCCTTCCTTATTCGATGTAACAAATTACGCTGCTTGGAGTGAGAAGTTTCAAATATTCTTCGATGCTCATGGTTTGATTGCCCTTGATTCTTTTACTCTTAATATGAAAGATGCAGACGGGAAAAAAATGAAGGATGTTGCTTTCCAAGGGGTTCAATAAGCTAAAGCTAATGTGAGATCAAAAGATCTATCTCTTGAAGATGATTTGGCTTTATTTGTACAAACAATTTAGAATGACTCTCAAGAACAAAGGAAGAGATATCAAAAGAACTAGAGACTCTTCGAAAGATCCAAAGTTTCATTCATAAGAAAATAAGTCTTTTGACAAAAAACAAGCAAAACTTTTCAATCTTAGAGATATAACATCTTTGAGTGAGCCTGGATCATGCTTCACTTGTGGTAGAGCTGGTCATTGTGCTGATGTATGTGCCAATAACTTAAAAAAAAACCAATTTATAGAGGAGATAAAGTTAAGACAGAACCTTCAAGTGATTGTAAGAGTAAGCACTCTTAACAATCTAACCAGTCATCTGATAATGAAGTACAAATTGTTGCTTTTGTTTCTTAAGTGGAAGAAGGCCAACTTAGTGTTGATGAACGTGTGTTGGATAATCATTTGGAGGTGACTTATGATGTTTTGTGTATCAATCATGACTCTTTTTTTATGAAACTTGTGTTGCTAAAGTGGATAATGTTAAGTTGTCCAGAAAAGTCTGTAAGCTGCAGAAACAAAATGAGTCACTCCAACTTGTTGGAATGAAATTGGGTGAAAAAAATTTATTTCTCTTGGGGCTTAAGTCAAGTTTCTAAACGACAGAGGCTCTACGCTCAAGTTGTTGCTGCCCTTGACGCTCAAGTTTAGGACTTAAAGAAATCTTAAGAAAACATGCTAAATCAAGTTCATGTATTGAAGGCCAACAATGTAATGTACCATGAGATAAACTTGACGCAGTTAACCAAATTGAAAAAAGCTAACAACATGGTCATTCAACTAATTATTGGAGCTGAAAAGGTTGAAAAAATGTTCGAGTGCTGGAAAGCCATATGGTGATAAAAGTGGTCTTGGTTATGTTGAAAGTATTTAAGCTCTGTGGTTACTGAGACAAAGTATGTAAATGAATCAAAGCTTGTGGCAACTGAAGTCAATCCTAGTCCGGTGAGAAGATTCTTTCCTACATGTCATCACTATGATGAAGTGGGTCACATTCGACCAAGGTATTGGCTGCTTCAAACTGGAAAGAATGACACCTTGGATGGTCAGGTTGATGGATTAGTCGTTAAAGCTAACAGAATTTCACAACTTGTTCAATCATCTAGTTGGAATCATCTGAAGCCAAGCTCTAAACGGATTAAGAAAGTTTCTGATAAATGTCTTGTGATACTCAACGCACTTTCAATTACCAAACTGAATGTACTGTCATTTCTCATCATATAACTAGAAGAAAAAAAAAAATGCCTTTTTGTCTTTTGCTCCCTTTAATGGTGGTGATGTTGTGTTTGGTTATGGGGGACAAGTCTCAATTAACTAAATAGGGTGCTGTCAATATTATTGATTTTCCTCAGCTAAAGAATGTCGGATATGTAGATGCGTTGAAGTCAAGCCTCATCAATATTAGTTAGTTATGTGACAAAATAGCTGATGAATTGTATTCATCCAAAAGAGATTGTCAGATTGTCGATAAAATTGGAAAGAATATGCTTATCTTCCTAAAGTCCAAAGACAAATGTTACATCCTTAATGCTTCTAAAATTGGTAAATCTTCATTATTTAACCAAGCAATTGATAAAACAAGTGCGTTGTTTCATAGACGATTTGGTCATGTGAACATCAAGGATCTACATAGATTATCCAAGAAAAAGGTTGTTAGGGGGTTGCCACATCATTTTATCTCTGACTCTTGTGTTTGTGGATCATGGTTTTTGGGGAAACAAACTAAGGTGTCCATCAAGGAATTGTCAAACATTGGAACATCCATGCCTCTTCAGGTAATACATATGAATCTCGTTGGTCCAATTCTACCTCCATCTGTGAAGAGAAACAATTTATGTCTACTAATTATGGATGAATACTTTATGTTCACCTGAATGTGCTTCTTGAGAGAAAAATCTAACATTTCACGTCAATTTCTCACTGAATACATGTCACACTGAATGAATCTATATCTGGTTCTCCTGCTCTGGTTAGAATCAGGACTGATCATGTGTGGTTTGTTTCCGAATCCGAGCTAAAATACATCAAAGATGCGTTGACTGATGAGAAATGGATTTCCACTGTTCAGGAAAAACCAAATCATCTTGGAAGAAATGTTGCCTGGTCCATTGGCATTCGTCCATCAATCATCAACATTACTGGCACTAAATGGATATACATGAACAAGTACGTTGGGTCAGGAAATGCAATCAGAAATATGGCTAGACTTATTACTCAAGGTTACTCTCAACTTGAAGGCGTTAACATTGATGATATCTTCACTCAAGTTTCTTGACTTAAATCTGCCAATGCATACCATTTGGAGACATTTCGAAGAACCCTATCCAACACTTAAGAACCAAACATATTGACATGCGACATCACTCTATTAGAGATATCACAAAGGTAAAAATTTTACGTTAATCTTTGTGCCAACTAAAAAATAGCTAGCTGTCTTTATTCTAAATGAAATGGGTTGAATAACGAAGCTTCCAAGTTTTTCTAGTATATCCAGTTTCTGTGCATGTTTCTGCTTTGTCAGTTGACCATCAGATAATTGTATTTTTTTTCTGTATGCATCTCTTAACTATCATACATTGTTAGTATTTTGTGGATTAACCTTGGATAATTTTTCCACTGTGATGTCAAAGGTTCTCCCTATTAATTCAGATAGCCTCTGAAAAATCAATTTTCTTACCTCACAAAAGCTTGGGTTGATTGAGGGTTAAGTTCACTTTGGTCTTAATTAAGTTGTAGTGACTTTACTTACTCTTTAATTCGAACCATGTGTCATTTCTCTTCTTCTTGTTTGTCCTCTCCCCAAATCGAAACAAAAATTAAAATGGGAGAGTGTTGTATGAGAGGAGTGTCTTAAAAAAGAAATCATATATCATAAAAAATGCAAAATTTCCATCAATTTGGCCTTCCATGCAATGACATGAAGTTGTGCTTCAAAACCCTTCTACAGGTCATGGATTTGAATTTCTAAAAATCAAATGGTGTCTCATAAATATTCACCTTCATTCAATTGGCCTTGGCATATCTCAAATTGGTGCCTCACTCAAAATTCCACGCTAAAGTTCACTTTCTTTTAAGGCTTGTGTCTTGCTCTTTGTGAGTTTTGTCCTTTGTTCATATTATGAAGGAAGTGTTGTTTCTTAAGCTTAATAGACTATTAAAAGTTTGGTTAGCCTTTGAATTAACTTTGGGCCTAGTGGCATGAAACTATGATTTCAAGAAGGTTATCACATGTCCTTCTTCCTGTACCTTGACACATTATTATTGCATTATGAGCTTGTGTTAATCTGTGCTTTACTGTCCATGTATGCCTTTGAAGATTTGTCATTTTAGAGTTGCACTACATGTCTATTTCTCAATTTCTTGAATTGCTAATCACACCTTGGAAGCATAGACATTCAAACTACTCCGTGTTTCAATTCCCTTATGGATTGTCTCGTTTGCTGTAGTTTATTGATGCTGAGATTATGCATATCTTCTTTGATCTCAATTTTTTTGTTGTGTGTTGTCCAAATTGTTTGGGTACATTGTTATGTGCTCTTGCACAAACCATTTTTAAATGGGTATGTTTTTCTTTTCTGTTGAGTAACTGGTTCTCGTCAGAAGAGTGAACAATTTTACAGTTACTTAGGTCATTTAGGATTGTCAATTTGCAAGTAATACTCTTATTTGTTTTTTTTTATATGGAGTCATCTCAATCACATTTCTCAAGTGAAACCATATGATTATCTTGTCATCACTTATGCTAACACCACTAAGTCTGAGTATATCCTAAGTGCACGTATGTATCATTCTATCACTTGGTGTTGATATTATGCGTTGTTCTCCATCTTCACATCTGGGTATTACGGGGGAGTCATGTTGCCTTATGAGAGCACTCCTTTTAGGGGAGTATAGTATTTTGTTGAGAGTTCATGTTATGGGAGAGTAAGATTTTATTTTTCTTTTTCTGTGTGTACTAATTTCATTTCCTAACTCTAATCTTGTGTGCTTCTTTCATGTCAAGTTGTAACTCTTTATCATATCTCCAACATTCCCTTGAGTTATCTATGGTTTTGGTCCCTTCATCAAAACCCTAGAGGTTGTATGCTTTGAATTTTGCGCCTTTAGTACTATTGCAGCTTATGTCCATAATTTGGAAGAAGATATCTTCAGTTAGTTTGGGTTGGATGACTATGCCTTTGAGGGTGAATTCCATTTTAAGAAGTTATGATGCTATGTTCATCTCCTTTGTTCTAGCTCGAAAGTCATCGGAGTATTTCTTATGGGGGAGTGAGTTGTTTAGGTGAGACCTAATTTTTTAGGAGTAGTTTTCCTTTTAGGACTTTGTGTTATTAGTTGCATCACTTGTGCTTTATTTGGAATTATTTTTATGACATGTGCTTACTTGTTGCTAGTTTAATTATTAATTTATTTGGCTTGGGCATGCTCATATGATCTATTATTTTTTGTTATCCGCTGTGCTTTTGCTATCATCGCGTTGTGTTATTTTGCTGCTAATTTGGACATTACGTGTGATATCCGCCTTGTCTTTGTCTATCGTGACAAAATGGGGGAGACAAATTATGTTAATGATGTTTCATATGATAAATTACGTGTGTTATTTTACTACCTACCTAACTTATGATAAATTTCACTTGTTTCTTGCCAAGATATTTTTTTTTTGTTGTGAGAGTTGTTATAATTACTTGGTCTTCTTCTGTTAATTGATGTTACCTTGAGTGGGGATATTTGTAAATTTAGTCATAGGTTTGGAGATATTTTGTCAAGGAAAGCTAAATGGGGAGATTGTGAAGTCTAGAGTTATTTGTTTGGCTTTCCTTGTCAATAGTTGTAAATGATACCACACCTGCTCCTAGATTCTTTTTGTTCTTGCAACTCTATTGTGGGTTTATTTTACTGGACCATGCGTTCAATGGCATTGACTGAAAGACAATCATCAACACAAGAAGTTTGTTCATGCATATGCATTTCATGTTTAACTTATTGATGCATTTTGACTAGCAGAATCTTTTGCTGCTATCCAATTAGCTAGGCATGCAATTTAAGACAGCCCACATGGGCTGACTGGCACTTTTTAGACGTGATTGAGTTTTTTCACCATTGATTTGCTCAGATTGCTTGTACATTTGACAAGTGTCTCTTTGTACTTTGTTTGCAGCAATCAAAGGTTTTTGTTTTAATAGGGTTAGAGGATTTCATTTCCTCTTTAGAGAGATAGTTTATGATTTTGAGAGGGTTTGTTTTTCCTCTTCATCTCAAATCTCCCTAGGAGCATCAAACATTTTTCTGGGTAATATCCTTCTTTGAATATTTATAAATCATTCTTTGTAAATGTTTGTTTAAAATCTTCTTGTTTGCCCATTTGTTTTGGCTGGGAAATTTTACATTTTCTAAGAGTGTTTTAAAACCTTAGATTGCCTCTTGTGTTCTTCATTAGAAACCCTAGCTACAAAACCATGTTCATGCATTAAACACCCACTCATTGTAGAATAGGGTTACATTGTTCTTCTTGGTTTTGTTTTATTTTTGTGGTCAAGTTCTCCAAGTTTCAAATCTTTAAACTTACCCGTTTTGGATTCTCATCAATTTCTTCTTTCAACTGTTTGACTAGAGAAACTGATTGGTTGTTGAATCCAGATTTTATATGCATATATCATAACATCATATCATTTCGTGATTTGACTTTATATCGGTGCCACAAGGTGAAGAGCTCAGGATGAACTGCCACTTCGTGAAGATCGAAAAAGTTCATCTCGTGTAAGGCAAGGTTGCACAAATGTAAAACCGTTTCGTAGATAGGGATCTAAGAATTGAGTTTGTGTGGTCATTGTATGAACCTTGTTTACACTAGTGGATTGGACTCAATGGAGAGTCCCTGATTTTTTAATCCAGAGATGGGTTTTTCTGGCCAAAAACTTCTTGTGTTCTTTGTCTCTTAAACTTATTCACATATCTTATTTATAACACATGTTTCATGCATCCTATAAGTTGTTATTTGATATGTGTTTACGACTAAGTTTACACTGTATATTATAAGCAATGAATTGAATTGTCATTGACCAGGATAACTTGTAGTGAACTAAGTTTGATTCATGGATTTGCGTTTGATTAACTGACGAATCTGTACTTAGTTGACTGATGAGATTGACTAGTCAATCCAACGTACTTTGTTTCATAATTGTTTTGTTACTACTGTTTGCATAATGAACTGAAATGTAAATGTGTTCAAGTTTAGGAATTATTGTTGCTAAACTAATTTGGGCAAACTTTGATTAGTTGGACGTATTGGTCAATTAGGATTTGTTTTTGCAACTGCTCTTTATATCACTGACTAACTTGTAACTAGTTGACTAGCTCATTTAACTAGTCTACTGTGCAAAATTAGATTTTTATTTGTATGATATTCCGCTTGGTACCAATTTCACATTTCCACTATTGTGGTAAAAGGCCACTTGCTAAACTTTGACTTTGAGTTGAATTGAATATCAAACATATTTAAACATTTTACATAGTAATGATGCATTTATTTCATTTAATATTTATAGGTATAGGTTAGTAAAATACAAAATAGGTATAATACTGACTTGAAAAATATATATTCGGTAAATTGGTTAAAAAAAGTATTTTTTAAAATTTAATGTTTATCTCTTTATGTGATAGCCCGTTCCGGACTTTTCGTACCGTAGGGGTGAAATGACGGTTTTGCCCCTAGTATGTTTGTTTCGTTGTGTGGTTGTTTTTGGGTTTTGTTTGGCTGATTTTGGACCACACACACACTCCCACACTCCCTCACCCCTTCCATGTCCCGTATCACTGTCCATTTCCCTCTCTCTCCCCCTTTCCTATCTCCATATGTACGGACAACACCAAAACAAGTCGAAATCGTGGTAAATCGAGGAAACAAATTACATATTCGTGCTCGTGAGGTCTTTAGGGGTTCAACCATACCCATTTCAGGTAAGGATACCTTCGTTTTCACGTCAAACTCGGGATCCCCTGATTTGGTCACTGTTCATGCGCACGTTAATTCTTGTGTTTTTGGGAATTTCAAGCTTGTAGGAAGCTTGGTGAGGTTCTTAGGAGGCTCGAGGTGGTTTGTTTGAAGGTTTTGGACGTCAAGATCGTGAGTTGTAGGTTTGGCCGGAGTTGGTGGTGTTTTCCCGCACGAGATTCCTCGAGTTTTAGTGCTTGAAAGTGGTGAGACCTAGCCCGAGGACGAGCGCGGTCACTCAAGGCAAGGGGGTTACGACCCTTCTACATACCAGTGAGTGGGCTTTTGGTTTTCCGTATATACCTATATACTTATGTTTTTCCTAGAAAATGAAATGAAATGAAATGTTTATACGTTTATATGCCATGCATTATGTTTGCCGTTGATTATACATTATTAGTTGCATATCTATATGTGTGTTTGGTGCTGCAGACGCACAGGTAAGTGCCAGGTAAGTTATGGTTTATATTTATGGCTTAGTGGTGATATGAGATGCATAGAGAGCTCATAACCTGCACCCCTGGTGTTAATGCTCCCGCCCAGAGTTGGGCACAGTCCTTCACGTGATGTTCACCTCCCGCACCACACGCTCATCTTGGATCCAAGTTAGGTGCACAGTCCTGTCGTACATACCACTTTAGGTGGTTCCGACTCGTAGGTGACCCGTGATTATTCGTCTAGCCTTCACGTGATCGTAGCACTTGAGCGTACTTATTATACACCCAGTCCTGTCGTACAGACCACTTTAGGTGGTTCCGACTCGTGTGCATGTATAGTTAGTGAGATGGAGATTTGAGCTCTAGATTCAGCCGTACAGGTCACGTTAGGTGACTCCGGCTAACAGATTACATGGCATTGTTTTGGCGTTACCTGAGTACTTGTATTTTATTTCGAGACATTTGGCATGACATATTTCTGAGCATGACTTATATATATGTATATATTCTATTTTCTGGGAAGTATACAAGTTTTACGGCAAGGGGTTAGAACTTTGTTTATGAAATGGTTTTTGAAAAGCTTTGTTTTTGCCCACTCACGCTTTTTGTTTTGTGCCCCTCTAGGTTCTAGTTTGGCTAGCGCCTTTGGTGGTTCCCCAGAGAATTTTCCCGGCATATCTGACAGATTATCACCAGTGTAGGACCACCTTTGAGTGTGTTTATTTAGTGTTGTTTCTCCCGGACTGCACTAGGTCTTCCGTGCTCTGAACTTTGTTTTTCACACTTACGCTTGCACATGTATGTTCCTACTTTGTGTATAGCTGATTTTTATTTATTCGTACTTTTATTATTATTTTATTAGCTTCCGCACTATGCACATGGTTACGTCACTTCCACGTGACGACCAGCATGCCCCGATCTCGGTCGGGGTGTGTCACTTTAAAATTTTTGTTTTTATTTTATTTTATTATTTCTTCAATAATATGTCAAAACACATGCAGTATACTTGTAATTTTATGTATACTATTGACAAATGTGGGAAATACAATGCATTTTAAACTTAAGAAGTTATACATGTACATGTCATTTTGGATTTTTAAAATATGTGTAGTTTAATAAATGATTGATACGAGTGTGGAAATATTTTTATTTTTAAAAATACTTTCGGACGTGTATATTAGTATATGCGAATTTACTAATATTCATAGTTACAAAATCACATGTAGAATATAATGTTTACATAAAAATGATAAAATAAAAGGATTAAACGTGTCATTTGACCTATTTCAAATTTTCCCTAAATTTAAATGTTTATAATGTGTTATACTCCATAAAAAATAAATAAATAAAAAATAAATAAATAAAACATGTAATATTGTTTTATGAGCTGTATATGATTTAGCAGATAATATGATTGTCAAACATGTCATTTTTTGAGTTTAGGGAGTTGGCTTGAAACACAAACTATTTATTAACTATGTTAAATAGGTTTACATAATTATGAAACGGGTACGATTATAGCCAACTCATATTCATTTGTTTCATCGGGCCACATTATAGTATCGGGTCTAAAATGTCAACTCAAACTTTTATAAATAAATAAAACAGAAAATGAAAATAGAGAGGGGAGTTGATATTTATCAGTAAAACTACTATTTAGTAGTATTTTCATCCGTTTAAACGTGACAGTTAATAACATAACATAAAGTCCTCTATAGTATATTGTTTTTATCTGTCAATGTCAACTCGAACATCATGAGCTTGGCATGAAAACTCATCTTTTCAAAACTTGAATTCGTTGATTGATTTCATGTGTTACACTTACAGTTCAAACCAAATAAGAAGACTAATTACAATATATGTTGGAGTACATTGTAGCAATGATCTCTTAACTTTAATCAAATTAGAGAAATGGTCATTCAACTAAAAAATTCATTACCATTGGTCCCTTAGCTCATCAAAATGTGTAGCTCTGATTTTTTTCATCAACTTCATCAAAATTAGTTATGTTAGAAGGACCATTGCTACGATTGAGGTCCCTTAACTCATCAAAATGTGTAGCTATGGTCATTTTTATCAACTTCGTCAGAATTTTATCAAAACGAGTTATGTTGAAAGAACCATTGCTACAATCGGGTTAAAGTTGAGAGACCATTACTCGAATTGGGTTAAAGTTAAGGGACCATTTCTCCAGTTGGATTAAAGTTGAAGGACGAATGGTAATGGATTTTTAGTTGAGGGACCATAATTGCACGTTTGATGAGTTGAGGGACCAATGGTAATGGATTTTTAGTTGAGGGACCATTGCTCCAATTGAGTTAAAGTTGAGGGACCATTGCTATAATTTATGTTTAATGGATATATCATAATCAAGTCTCGAAGTAAGACCATAAAAAAGAATCACAAGAGCGTGAGGAAAATCTAATCACTAAACTGTTATCCTGTGCATATCGTCGAGCGCGGATACGTGGCACAAGCTACTCACAAAAGGATGCGTGTTGAGATTCCACATTGCCATAGTGTATGATAGTCAAATAGTAGATCTGTAAATATCAAAGGTGAAAGAAATAATAAAATAGAATTTTGCCTACTTGATTCACTTATTCAATTTGAGTAACACATTTTTTTCATGAGACAAATTTAATAGACAACTTGCCACATCAATTATTATAGTATTTTGCCTATTATATTTTCCTACAGCATTGGAGATGCTTTTAAACCTGAGCTGTGAGTGTTCACTTCATTTCTACGTACCTTTCTCTCAAAGCTCCGCTGTATAAAAAGCCACTTTACACTTTTCTCAAAAGGCTTCTGCTTTTCATTGTAGAGAAAGAAAGCTAGAGAGAGTGAATATATAATGCAATGCGTTCGAAATGGCAGAGGCTAATGTGATGTGCTATGTGGACAAGGCGGCATTATTATTTAATTTTCAAATGGTGTTACTTAGCTTTTTTGGGTATGAACTAGGACTAGTTTGATTATTTAGGGAAAATCATATCCAAACAAATTAACCTAGCATGAACTTGATTCACAAAAGCTTGCAAGAAGGAAGTAAGGGCAGGTTTGGCTTCGCCCTGACTAACGCCTCATTGCAAATTCAACTTGTAGACCTCTCGTCTAAGGTCTACAATCAGCTTTTCATACAACTAAATCCAAATCCATTAGCATTCCAACTGCGGCAAGTGCTATAAAGCTCTAGGGGTAATGTAATCGTGCCTTAAAGCTAATTCTGCGCACTTAGATGATTTTGAACGAAAGATTGATTTCCCGAATGAATTTTAACACAAGCCAAGTTGGAAATGAAAATTATGATGTTGAAGATCGTTGTGTCAAGTTTTCAGAATTTTCTACACAACCAACCCATCCAGTTCCTCAAACAAGGACATCCGAAGCTGTATTCGTGTTAGAGCTGCACAGATGAGGGAAAACTAAGAGTTCAGAACCTCTCCGATTTTTCCAAGTGACGTGCCATGTACGCCTAGAAAGCTAAGAAGTAGATTGTATCTACAATGTTATTATTTTATAGAATTTTCTAAAGGACATAACGACCTCAAATCTGGCTTGCAAGGTAGTTGAACAACAAGTTAACCCAAACAGTACATCACAGCAGCACTGTCAAATTGATAGATTAAATTGTACATGCTCTAAAAGAATTGGCTCCGTATTATAAACCATCGTGAAGATATGGATGCCAGCTTTATGCAAATTTTTCCAAGAATGCAATTCTAAGCTACATGGAAAACATTATCGTCGTTTACCACTTGTAGCGTAAGCTGGAATTCCGCAAGTTCTTCCTCCGAAGTCATATAATTGACACCCGACGTGCCGGAACAATCCATAAATCCAGGATACACACAATAATGACTAAGTTAACAATTAACTTAAAGATTCCTACTAATGCAAGTCCGCTCTGACAAGCTAAAAACAAGGTCACTCACAAAGCACTGCGTGATTCTACTATTGTCCTCATCCACTACTAGTTTGTAATGGAAAAGAACAGGGGACATACTATATGGAGTAAGAAGATTTATGAATTTTGAATGACTTCTCAATCACATGGCGATTATGGATTCAGATTCCCACACACGAAGAAATTCGAACAACATTGTTACTCTAATAGTCTAATTTACTCTGAAATTATCTGGAGTAAGGCAGATCGGAGTAAGTGCACCTTCGAAGTCCGATCATGGACTAAAGAACTCCAATCGTAACCAGGTGAATAAACTGACCCATGATGCCCCACATTTTGTTGGGCACCAAACAAGATATGTTTATTCCATAGGACACGAAAACCTAACTCGATTGAGGATCAGACAGGTTTCCTATATTCTTGTGGATTCCTACAATCTGGGATTAACGAGCGCTGCAAAGTGATCTTAATATTCAAGTCAATCCTGCAAAATCCCGAATGCTTCATCTAGAATGAATGAGTGAGGTGACTAAGTTTAGACAACATGTCAATCATTTATGAACTAAAGTACAAGAATAAGTTAATTCAGAGGACATGAAAAGTATGTTTGTAACTCCAAACTCACCCAAGCGTAGTTCCAACGCGAAACATGAAGCAACTCTGAAACAAATAAAGATGCAAACAACAATCTGTCTATGCATATCATTCCACTTTGTGGACTAAACTGGAATTGCTCATATATAATTGAAGAGTGAGCCTTATATCATTGGAAAGTTATTGATGTCATCTTTCTACAACACTTTACGGCTTATAATTCCAGTCCTTAACGACGAAAATATCAACGTTTTACTATAGACAATGTAAGCAGCAATTTTTTTTTTGGATTTGCAAGTTCACCTTTTTAGGTTTGAACTCCGATGAGGAAAACAATTCAAAGGCCCATCCATCAGGTGAACAACTTTGGTACAAGCCATGATAGCGCTCCAAGAGGTAAGTATTTTTTTATTATTTAGTTGTATCTATAATTAAATGTAGGAGGATATGTGCTTTAAAGATTATTAAACAATATTGTGGCATGGAATCATAATGAACTATGCGCATGAGCTAAACTTCGATTTGAGTTAGCCTCAATCATGTGCAGCTATTACCTTATAAGCTTCTGACTGGTTCCAGTCTGATTCCATCAATCAGCCACAAGCAAGCGAGCTTGGTTAAAGAAATAACGTCTTATGCAATGACTCAAGCACCTAGCACGAGCCAACGTTGGGAACTGCATATGCAAGTTAGAAACCCCAAAGCTGGGAATGACCTTTTTAGATCCTCCCGTGACTTTGTTTGGTCTTTCTTACACCATTCTTATTGGTATAGGGAACCACCCCAATTTTCCAAATATCGCACTACCTTTGTAACTGTGCAAGCAATGCCATAGTCTAAAATACTCGAGGTTGTAGTGTTAGAGGAGTCTTCTATAACCCATTCCACGGTGTTTCGATTAGCAACTTAGGAGGCTTTAGTCATATTAAGCGCAGTTATGATAGGCGAAAAATGTACATATGTACGTGGTCTCCTGATCCGAAAGCTTTTAGTGTGTCATCAACCTCCAAAAAATTTGTGCAATCTAAGGGTTTGTGAGTTATAACATTCAAACATGAGCTCTATGCCAGTCGAGGGAATAATCAAAAGGACAGCTCGAAAATTATCAACTGTGACAAATTACGTAATTACATAACATGATTATTATTTCACGTTGTGAAAAATTCATAAACCAATATCCACAAATTTATTATTCGAAAACTAAAACTCTAATTGAGTTAAAACTTTGGACCAATGTTCCAATTTAGGTGTGTAAAAATACAAGTAAGGTGAACGTGCTACGCGCATAAGTGATTGATAGATCTGTTCAATGTATTGAAATGTTTTGCTTTTTATTGTTTTTTAAATTAAGGAAGCATGATTACCTCCAACTATAAATGATTGATAGAAATCATATACTTATGGAAGTGTAATTTGCTTTTTCTTTTTTTTTTTCTCTCTCTTGGGAGTATTGTTCACGTTCATTTAAATTGTGTAAATCCTGAAATTGCATTTCTAATCGGTAAACTTTGTCTTTTATGTTGAATCACATGAACAAAAGCCTAACAAGACAATTTTATTTTTTATTTTTTAAATCACATAGAAAATAAGCTTCCTAAAATCTCTCTCTCTCTCCCCCCTCTAGACCCAGACATCTATAGTTTTGCCTCTGAAGTCTAAACCCTTGTACAATGAACTAGACCAAGACCCCCTTTTACTCCTTAACGACAGCTGCTGGTATATCTATCTAATTCCAAGGTCCTATAAAATTAGGGTTTCTCTTTCCCTCCAACTGTCTCTCTCTGGTATCTCTTCTCTCTCTGCCGAGATCTGATACTGTCTGCTGATGCAATAGGTATATACTTTCTTCTATTGGGTTAGCTCCCTGTTTGGTTTCTGAGAAAAATAAAGGATTAATCTTTTGTAAATTTTTCCCGAACTGTTTCTTTTAACTGATTCACTGTTTAAATCTCTGTTCCGTACGGTTGCTGTTAATGAAGACAAGGAAAAAGATATTAAATTTTCAATTTTACGAATGAGTGGATCATATGTTTGGTTTCTGTTTAATTAGAATTCACATTGGCCGAGCAAAGTTGTTGTTTCAATGGTCGGTTTGTCTGCTTTTCGGGTCCCAATTTTTGTCGAAATTTTGGAGATTGAAAATCTTAGAATTTGAAGCTGTACGTATCATTTTTGGACAACTTAGGATTTCATTCAGTTTGTGTTGTTGGTGATTCTGAATTTTTTTGCTTCACATGGGTTGTGGGAATTACTAATTAATAATTAAGAAAACATGATAGAATAGGACATTTTCGATTTCTAAGGTTAATGGGTCTGTGTCTTTTGTGACACTCTTGTAAGGTGTCGATAGCGGTAGCATACGCTGAAGTTTTAGAACTTCTAAAGTTGTGTGTCACAGTTGTGAAGCTGTTAATCGCTCTAAAGGAGCTAACTTTTGTCCATAACTAGTAAATGCAGTAACGGAGGAATCTGTTGTTGCCATGTCCGACGCTAAAAGACAATTGCTTGAATGTCGATTATGGTATTTCGATGGAGAATGAGACTTTTACACAATTGGGGAAGGATATAGCTTCCTATTGGTAGAAAATAATCATAATCATTTGATGTATGGCAACATAGAATTTAGTCATCGGAGGTACATGTATAATTAATTCTGATTCAGTGCTGAGTTGAATTAGAAAAGTATTAATGGGCATTGAGTATGACTAGCATATTAGTTTTCATATTGACGAGTCATTGATATTTTCTTGAATTGCAATTTAAAACTTTTTTGTCTGTTCGAAAGAGAGATGAACTGTTATTGCCTGATATGTCATCTCAACCTTACTTGAGAGCTGATATTGATTGTAAAGTGAGGATGAGAAATTAATCATGGAATCTGTAATTTGCTAATATTCCACTTTACTTATTGTAGACGACAAAGTTTATGCCCATCATGGAAACTGATAATGCTAATGTTAAGCAAGCTGAAGATGCTAAACTCCTTGCCAATGAAGCATATAAAGGTAATAATCCGTGCTTCTACATTCTGTCATTACCCCTTTTTTCCTTTTAATTTAATTTAATATGTATGGCAATGAAATAAACTATCCTTTAAATTTCTTGGATTTTATGTACGTGTATTTACAAATCAAAATTTAAATAATCAAAATAGATTTGATATGAGTGAGATTTACTTTCAGTGTTGCTAAATAGTAAGTCCTAACAAGTGGCCGACATAATACATATACCGAACACACTATTCTAGAAATCCCGGTGTAGGTGCTGAGCGGTTGGCCACTTCTCCGATTAACCCCTAGGCCTTTGAAAATTAAGAAAGGGCTCCTAGACCTGCATAGGCTTCTGCCTAACCCGTCCAGCCCACCCATACCTACCTAAGTCGAGACTCTCACTTAGACAGAAAATAGATAACTTTCATTTTGCATTTTATTTTCTTCAATAAATTGTAAGAGACCTGTCGGATACTTAGATGAACACACATGATATGCTTGTTCCCCATGTTTTCATTATGTTCCAATGTTTTAAAAGGCTCGCCTTAGGGTGTGCCTAGGCATCCTCTGAGGCTGGGAGGGTTGCCGCCTCTGTTTTAAGGGAGTGGGCGGAAGGAGAACGAAGGAATAGGGGGGGAATAGGTTTTAACTGCCTCATACCTCTTCCTTGCACTATCGTCTCTCTGCTTTTTTTTTTCTGATTTTTTTTTTTTTATATAATGGATGTGTGTGCTGTTTGCGTGCATTGTTATATGTGTGCTCATTGTGCTTTTCATCCTCTATTATATATTTATATATATAATATATATATATGTGTGTGTGTGTGTGTGTGTGTGTGTATTTATAATATATGTGTACGCTCAATGTATATATTAAAAAATTTAGGTCCCATGAGGCTTTGCCTCACGCCTAGGCCGGGCTATCCCTTGGACGCCTCGCCCACGCCTCAAGCTTTTAATACATTGTTATGTTCTAATACTTTTATAATCTATATGCCATTCTCATTTTCAATTTATTTATCCCAATGCAATTATGTATTTTAAAGTATAAGCACACACTTATTTATACGATATATAATAAATTTACTTAAATCCACCTAGCCCCACCTAGTTGCCTAGGCGCTAAGCCCCAACCCGCTGCTCGATTAGCGCCTAGCATCTTTTAGAATCTTGATCTCACACAAGTGCACTGAATTGAATGAATTCATGTGAGACATTGACTTTATCTATTTGTTTCCTCACAATTGGCGAGAATGCCTCAGTCCTCGCATAGAGATTAATTTTGATTTGTTTGTACTTGTAGTGTGTTTATTTTGGGGTATGATCAATGTGCTCATATTTTCTCTATGATATCAGCTCATAAGTTTGCTCAAGCTATTGATCTGTATACACAAGCGATTGAATTAAACAGTCAGAATGCTGTATACTGGGCCAATCGTTCAATTGCCCACCTTAAACTGGAGGAATATGGTAGCGCCATACAAGATGCTTCCAAGGCTATTGAAGTTGATCCCAAATATTCAAAGGCATGTTTTATCCCCTAGGTTTTGTGCATTTAGACATGTGTGATTGTGTTCTGATGGTTTTCTGTTGTTGCAGGGATACTATAGGCGAGGTGCAGCTTATCTTGCTATGGGGAAATTTAAAGAAGCGTTAAAGGATTTTCAGCAGGTGCTTTCTCCAGCACTTTTCTTCTTGAAAATTCTGACAAAAATTAAATTTCAATACCTACTATCATATTAAACTGCAAGAAGTTGAAATATCTATATTGAGACCAGTACATTTAAAATATCTATATTGGTAGGAGGATTTTAAACAATCTATTCATCATGTGAAAATGGTTATCTGCCTAGTTGGTTGTTTTTTACCGTAATATCTGATAGTGTTTTCATTAAAGATAAATCTAAGTTTCTGGAGAGTCAAAGCTGCACAGTCTGAAGGTCGTAATTCTTCGTCATTTTATCACTATAAAGTTGCATTTTGCATGTCTATGAAAGTTTTAGAACACAATCTTTGTCCTTATTCATTGTGGCTCACATCTCTTATATGCACATTTACTGGAGCAATGCTAAACTGTAGATGGTTATGGTTTGTGCAATTGGAACCCTTACTGAAACATGGTACGTCCCCCATATCTGAACATGGAGCGGCTGGGGTAGACAATCAAATTTCATAAGCTCTTTAATCAGAATTTTCAATGTGATAAGACAAGCTTAGGTCTAGTGTAAGAAAAGAAAAATCAAAGTGTGCAAAGATTTTTATGTAATGCCATCGTCTTTCCTTTGAGAAGAAGGATGCCTTTGAAAGTGTACCAAATTTTCTTTTGGTAACATTCTCTAAGAGGCTGCATTGTTTGAATTTTTTCCTTGATCTAAAATAGGTCAAAAGAATCTGTCCAAATGATCCTGATGCTACCAAGAAATTGAAGGAATGTGAGAAAGCAGTGATGAAACTTAAATTTGCTGAAGCACTATCTGTACCGGAGGCTGAAAGGCGTCCTGTAGCTGATTCTATTAATTATCGTTCTATAGGTATTAGTGTTGTTGCTTTTATGCTGATCTATTTATTGTTATGTTTGTCCGAGTTTTTCCACCTTCTTCTGCTTATCTTATATGGATTTTATTTCTGTATTTTTCTTTTTACGTTTCAATTTTTTGCAGAATTTCATCATCGTATGTTTCAACTTTCAAGCAATGGTTTTATTATTGTTAGAGTTGCTTGTATATGCTTCTGAATGTTGATATATATGTTCAAGGCATTGTGTGGATCTTATTCTTTGAAATGTGCTCAAGTGCATGATATTGCAAAAAGAGTGAATGTGATAACAGGCCGATGCATCCCCTGTTTTGTTCTATTTTTTTTAGTGGAATTGGTTTGTTATTAAAGAAAATATAGCGGTTCGATTTAAAAAATTCTCTCTTTTAGGTTTGAAGTTTTGTTAACTGCAAGATTTGCTCTCGCAAACACGGGTGTCTGTTTTCTTTTCTTGGAAATGTATGATGGCACCTGATTTATTTCATGGTTCTGTTACTATTTACCCAATTCAGTTTCATTTCTTTGTAAAATCCTGAACTTTGTTACCAATCCCTCATTGTATGAGTTTTACTTGAGCCATTATATAGTGCACTATTACCATAATACTGATTATTTGTCTGAACTCCCAAGGGATACTTAAGAATTTCAAGGCTTGAATTTTCACCAACACTAGTAATTATGAAAGATAGTTTTTAGATTTGTCATTTATTGATTCTGAATTAAGCAGGTTTAGAGCTCTTAAAGCAGCTTCCATGTTTGATAAGTTTGAGTGTATTTCTAAGATTCGTTAGTGTTGGTTGCATTGGTAGTGGATGCTATTAGGTTAGATACGGGAGCTGCAGAAGTGAGCATGTTGACCATGTAATGTACCAAAACTATAATCGTGGCAGTAGGGATGGAACTTGGGTAGTATTTGTACTGGTGATTTTGTCAGTGCTATGGTTCAGAGGGTCCGTTATTACCTAGAAGTTCCTCTTTTTTTATTTTTCATTTTTATTGAAGTGATCATTTGCACATTCAAATTTCATTAAATGGGGCGTTTAGTAGGGATATTTTGGATGAATGAGTTTTCATCGGGTTGAGTTTGATATGGAAGGATCCTCTCATATCAGGTTCTCTCCTGTCTCTCATGTCGATGCACTTCATGGATTATTTGGGACTACATAGTTGTCCAAATTGTGTTTTACAGATGGATGAACTGTACACAAAAGTTAACGCCGTATAATATACGCATTGGTTGCTTCTGTTTCTGTTGGCGTCGGGGTAGGATCCTTTTTCTTGTCTCGGTTGCTCGTTAGTAAGGAATCAGTTCCTGAAACATGTAATCCTCAGTTTTGTTAGCACCAAATAAGCTTGATCAGCATTAAGTAACTGATTATCATTTCATTTCAAAATTCTATTAATGTGCACTATACTAAATAGTGTCTGTTAACAGCATTAATTATAGTATTCTTATATATTGTATCATTATAGGAATGGCCCCCAGTATGTCACCAGACTACTACATAGCAGCAATTGGACTAGGAGTTGTGGCAGCATTGGTTATGTTCAGAGCAGAAGTGACTGCAGTTGTGGCCACAATAGTGGTGGTGATCATGGTGGCCCTAGGGGCACGTTGGTGGCGTGGCTTTCGTGGAAGTCGAGTAAATAACCTAGGTTTGAGTTCACAATCAATGAAGCATAAGATAATAGTCAAAGTCAATCTCATAACTTCTAATGGTTGGAAAGTTCTGTTAGGTTCTAGGAGATGTATTACAAACTAATATATTCATTCACTCACTGCTAATGCATTCTTGATCCTACCATTTAGATGGCACACTTTCTCGAGAATGGATTTTCAGTCAAATGCATGGTCTTAATGGAGTTAAAAAGAATTGAACATGGATGATATTTACTCTAGCTAACCCAAGTGGGTAGATCTAGGCCTTATATATATTTTATAATTTTTTTTTCTAGATCAACTTTCTTGAGTCGGGATTGAACTTTGTTTCCTTGTTCTAAAGTCTATGTTGCTCTGGATCTAAAGTTGGTCACAGAAAATTGGAACAAAAAAACCCAGTTTGCAACACTAAAAAAATAATCAAACCAGGAAGCTTAAAGTATTCATCTTAATGCGAATAAGAATTCTCATGAGCGGATATATCTTTCTTTTGTTTGTGTTTATTTGTGTGCCTGCATTATCTAGCTTCATTTGGTAAGCAACTTTGATTTTCTGGACTCATTTCAAATGTGGCATATTATTTGGTACAGCCAGACGTGTCGTAAAAGTTATCACTTATTGCAATGCAATGGAGTTGCTAATTTCTTTTTTGGATATTGATGACTGATTGAGCATCCATCCTTTTGACATGTACAATCGGGTAGAAAATAGTATGTTCCATATTTTTAATATGTGATGCCTTGGTGAAGGTCATGCATGTACCCACATAAAAGTAGTGCCCTTGAATTTTATAGATTATATAAGTGGAGGGACTCTCTTATGGCCAAACCCTCACTCTCAAACTAATGATATAATAAGGTCCTATTTACGTTTACATTGGGTAAAGCTTATTTACGTGCTTTAGCACTCGAGAGCTAATGAAAGTGATATCTGTTTCAACTTCAGATGTGGAGCCACAATATGGTGGTGCAAGGATAGAAGGGGACGTTGTTACTTTGGATTTTGTGAAGAAAATGATGGAGGATTTCAAGAATCAGAAGAATTTACACCAACGGTATGTATGGGAAATTACAATACTCACTGTCATGGACCTTGGCAGCAAAATATTGTTGACTTTTTTCACTTCACCTGGTATCGATTTTGCAGATATGCGTTCCAAATTGTTTTACAGACGAAAGAAATGTTGCAAGCCATGCCTTCTCTGGTCGATATAAACATTCCTGAGGGCAAACATTTTACTGTTTGTGGTGACGTACATGGTCAGGTAATACATCTCTTCCATATCCGTAAGATACTGGATCGAGTGCTTGATTTGACTTTGAACAACATACAACATCTTAGAAAGTTAATTGATAGAGAAATAAAGGGGTGTGGACCCGTAAAATGTCAAATACTAGGTGAAACCATAAATATTTCAATTTCACATTGTCTTATGGTTTTTTCTGAAGTCAGCCTAGTCCGACTAAAGTATTATAGTTTTAGTTTTGGTAGTTTTGGTGGTTGTCTACATGATATGTATCTATTAATGTTCTAGGCACTCTCTCATTTGTTTGTTTGTATTGCCTGCAGTTCTATGATCTTCTAAATATTTTTGAGCTTAACGGGCTTCCTTCAGATGAGAATCCATATCTATTCAATGGAGACTTTGTGGACAGGGGATCTTTTTCTTTGGAGGTGATCCTAACGTTGTTTGCATTTAAGTGCATGTCTCCATCAGGTGAATCCTTTAGTTTTCTTGATCTGTTTATAATTTTTTTTGTTAGTGTAGTTAGAATTTTTTTTAGGCCTTCCATATCTTTTCTGAAGTCAAGTTGAAGCCACTTTTCAATTGCTTTGTCGTGAGATATTACTGTGTAGCTCCTCCCAATTTCAATATTATTTTCAACACATTTCTTTTGCTCATTAATCTGACCATGTTGGAACTTTTTTTCTTTTTTTTTTTATTGGAAAGAAATATTGTTCTGAATTGGTAACCTGTTGTATGATTTTCAGCTATATATCTCGCAAGAGGAAACCATGAGAGCAAGAGCATGAATAGGATATATGGTTTTGAGGGCGAAGTCCAGTCCAAATTAAGTGAAAAGTTTGTGGAGCTGTTTGCTGAAGTGTTTTGTTGTCTACCGCTGGCTCATGTGATCAATGGGAAGGTTTTTGTAGTCCATGGGGGTCTTTTCAGTGTTGATGGAGTGAAACTCAGTGACATTAGAGCAATTAATCGGTTTTGTGAACCTCCTGAGGAAGGTAATTTATTACATTCCTTCCCTTTATTCTGCTTTTCGGTTACCTCTGTTATTGGCCTTAACCAGGTGAATTCAAAGCTTGAAAAAATGTCATCACAATTTCACAAACCTTATGTAAGTTAATTAGCCAGCAGATTTTTTATTTGTTTTTCTGGGTTTCATCAGGGTTAATGTGTGAATTGCTGTGGAGTGATCCACAACCTGCACCTGGAAGGGGGCCAAGCAAACGAGGCGTAGGTCTTTCTTTTGGTGGTGATGTGACAAAAAGATTTTTGCAGGAAAACAATTTAGGTAAATTTACTAGTGTTGACAAGTCATTTTACTGAAGTTAGTGGTGCTACTTACCAAAAGATGTACGGGAGGATTTACCTGGCTGTTAATGTATAGATTTAGTTGTGCGATCTCATGAAGTAAAGGACGAGGGTTATGAGATTGAGCATGATGGCAAACTCATCACTGTTTTTTCTGCTCCAAATTACTGTGATCAGGTAACTGAATGATTGCTAGTCGGCTACTCTTCTATCATTAATAAATTCGTCTTGTAAAACTTGTTCTGTATGAAACCTTATTGAAGATTATTTTTGCACATCTGATAATTTTGGTTTATGGTTTGCACGTTGCAGATGGGTAACAAGGGTGCCTTTATCCGTTTCGAATCACCAGATTTGAAGCCTAACATTGTTAATTTCTCAGCAGTGGTCAGTGACTCCGGTCAATTTAACTGCTTCATATTTTTTAACGCACGCGCGCTCGCACATACTGTACAATAATGACGTGTCTAGTTGCACTAAAAAAATTCCGTTGTATAATATTGCAGGCACATCCAGACGTCAAGCCAATGGCATATGCAAACAACTTCCTCCGAATGTTTCAGTAATTATGTCCAAGTGGAAGTGCCAACACGGTGTGTCTTTTGCTATCTGACAACTCTCCGGTTGAATACAACTTTGCTTCAGAAGGCTCTGCTGGAGAAGGGGTTGGTGCATGTTCCCAAATGCAGTATCTTGTTGTGATTACTTTCCGTAGACATGGTTTTTTCCATTTTACCTGTCATTCTTGTGCTTGTCACCGCTAGGGCGAGAATATTTCTTCCATTTTCTTTGAAATCGTTTGTGTTCTTGTGCTTGCTCTCGGAAGCCAGGTTTAGGGACGAAATTCATAACCGTATGAAGAATGACTGCCAGCTAAAGTTCATGGTGTTTTCGCCGTATGAAGAATGACTGCCAGCTAAAGTTCATAGGGTCATCCTGCCCGAGCGGAAATACTTGCCTATCTTTGTTTGTCTATCTCTCTCGTCACATAACTTCCTCTCTCGTATGAGATTTAGATGCGAATGTGACTTGTATATACCAGTAATTTCTTTGACATCAAACGATACTTCCAGTTGTGTTGAAATTCACAAATAGTCCATGCAAAGAGAGAGGAGTTGAAACAAGTTGTAGCGAGCATTTGCCCTTTTGTTTTATTGCTGCTTAGAGGTTGAAATAGCAACTGGACTTTTGAAACATGGACTCAAAATCGATTGGCCCTCTTTTAAGCAATCATGCACGTATTGAGTGATGTAGGAGCATATGTAGCCGTTGAGCACATCACGTAGATAACCCATTTCAGATACCTCTACCCATATGTCAGCATCAAACTCATAATCAATTGTCAACCGGTAAAGAGGTCCAAGACGATTAACCTTTTCAAGCTATTTCATAAAGTTTCAATTCTTCCACGTGAAATTCACGCAACAAATTCTTCCTTATTTGAGGACATGTTATGACCGGCTCACGTAGGTGTTTTTCTTAATTTCGGGAAAAAAAAAAAATCGTAATACTTGATGAGATACAAATTGAAGATGTGATGAAACCTGTTAAGTGCAGATTCTGATTAAATAAGGGTATCAAAGTCGAGTTTCCTAATAAACGTTGGTATGCAATACCTTGCTCAAATCAACGGCTAGATTTAAACGTTTTAGATGAAACTAATGTATTGCAGAATTTGCATCAAATCAAACTATAATAGAACTATGCAAGATACTTGTAATTTAATTGATTAAAAGCATTCACCCATGCAACTAAGGTACCAATTTAAGTTTCCCATCTCCAAATACCGTTTGAAAAAATTACGTAATATTATCATAGGGGCGTCAAAATTTTGGGGCCCAATACCAGGCCCAATCAGATCACTTTTTAAGTTGCCCAATTTTAATATTGGGCTCGGGTTAGGGCAGTGAAACCCGCCCAAAATCAAGCCCTAGTGAGAAAATAAAAAATTAAACAGAAAAATCACGAGTTTGTGTTTTCGCTTTAGCTTCCATCGTCGTTTCGAGGCTCCAATTGCTTGCGTTCATCGACGCAGCTCTCCTGGCGTCGTTTTTGCTTGATTCGCCTTTCAGGTTTGTTTATTTCCTCCTCAACTTTTCTTCCCCCCCATAAAATCCTTTCCCCTTTTATCTCTCCCACCTTTTTCTTCTCAGCTCCCTGTTTGGCTTCCGAGAAAATTTAATTTACAAACTTTCTCATGAAATTTTCCTTTTCAAATTACACCACCACCGTTTTCGGCTCACTTAAATTTTTGAGAATTTTGGAAGTAAAACCAGCTAATGACATAACTGACACAGAATCTCTTTTTTTTCTTTCCTTGTATTTCTCGGAAGCCAAACAGGGGCTTTTTTATTTTTTATTTTTTATTTTTATATCTTGGGTGTGATTTTGATTGAGGATTAGGTCTGTGTTTGGATTAAAGCAGAGATTATAGCGTTGTGGATGTGAACTTTTGAATGTATAATGGATTTCTGTGGCGATTAAGACCTGAATTGGATTAATTATTTTTAAGGGGTTTTAATTAGAGTTTTGGCTTTGGGTGCTGTATATTGGTTGCTGCAACTGTCAGTTAGTAATTGTGTTGTGAAGGTAAATGAAGATGATAAGTGGAGCTTTAAGTCTTAGTGTTTGTGTATTGGTTGAGAGAAATGGGTCTTGCTCCATTTGCTTGGTTCCTCGAAAAGTACAAGAGGAATTTAAATGCATTGTGATGCATGATGCACGAAAGACTTTTTTTTTTTTTTTTTTTTTTAATCACAGCGCGCTACGCGCCACATACATAGGTTTTTTTTTTTTTTTTTTTTGCATTGTCAAGAAGGATGATTTTTTTTCCGAATTAATGATACCGATCATTATCAACAACAAAAGCAATGTAAGAACTTTTTGATATGTTCATTTATTCCTCAGAAAATTTTCGGTGCATTGATGGTTTTCTGTCGAGTCTCGCAATTTGGTTTTTGGATAGCGAGAGGAAAAAGAAAGGAAAATGCTTCAAAGTGTTGTTCTTTCATATAACATGTAGATGAGTGGAATTTCTTGATTAGAGTCGTTCATTTGTCATGAATTAAGAATGACAGTTCATGGGAAGAATTGTAATTTGAAAAAGAGGACATATTCCAAAGAAGCGTAATTAGAATCTCTTGTGTGAAAACAAACTGCAGTTTGAGGCTCTTTCTGTAATGATCTGTAAATTCTAGTATTGGACATATTGGAAAATGCAGAGATTAAGACCTTAAATACAGGTCTCTTAATTTGATCCGAGTAGGTTCAGAATGCACAAAAAAAGGTTTCAATTCTAATGTAAATGAAGTTTTTTATTGCTGGTTCTTTCTGACTGCGACAGCTTTCGTATTTATTCTAACTGGTGCTCCAATTGACCTCATTCACATATGTATGTGAAGCTTCCTGGAGCTGAAACTCTTCGTTTATAGTATCCAAGTTAGAGGCAAAAATAGTGTGTAAACGATTTCCTTTTGTAACTTTGTCGTTTCTGAGTTCAACGGATTTACTAAATATGATTATGGATTAAGATGCTGCTTTCTAGTTCTTTGTTGGAGCTAATACACTGGGGGATATTTTCTGTAGTTGGCAGTAATGGAAATGATACTAGGGGACCCTTATGGGACTAATCCTGGACCAATTGATGGTTCAGTGCTTTATGATCAGGACAAGCATGTGTCTTCAGCAGTTTGGGATGGCCAGGTGCGTGTGCTATTTACTGACCCGTATAAGGCTTTTTACCATTTCCTTCAGTCTTTTTTATGAACTATTTTTTCTGATCTGGATGATAATACATACTTTTAACTACCTGCAGGAGCGTGGTGGACTCAGATGCCATGAACACACTTCAATGCTTGATCAATGGACACTCACGGAAAAACAGGTTGAGTTGGTAGAGAAGGCTGGATTTGGTTATTTAAGATTGATTCCGGCAATTAGTCTAGATAATGCACTCATTTCTGCACTAGTTGAAAGGTGGAGGAGAGAAACAAACACTTTTCACCTTAATGTTGGAGAAATGACGGTGACTCTTAGGGATGTCGTGCTATTGCTTGGTCTAGCAATTGATGGAGAACCTGTAATTGGTATAACACATACCACCTGCAACTCAGTTTGTGACAGGTATCTCGGAAAAGTACCAGAGCCTAGTTATACTAGTGGTGGAATGGTGAAGCTAAGCTGGTTGAAAGAGTTCTTTTCCCATTGTCCTAAAGATGCACCACTCAAAGTGGTTGAATGTCATACCCGTGCTTACCTCTTATACCTTGTTGGAAGTACAATATTTTCGACAACTACTGGGAATAAAGTCCCTGTCATGTACCTTCCACTGTTTGAGAATTTTGACGATTGTGGGAGATATGCCTGGGGGGCAGCAGCTTTGGCATTCTTGTACAGGTCACTGGGCAATGCTTCTCTGAGATCTCAAAGTACAATTACAATTAGTGGCTGTTTAACGCTACTACAGGTTATCTACATGTCTCTTTACTTCATTTCTTTTCTATTTTCTATTTTTTCAGCAAATTCCTTTGGCTCTTATTTGCAGTTGCTTCTTGTCGATATCTTATATAATTTATTTCATATCATATTGTTGCAGTGCTGGAGTTACTTTTACCTAAATATTGGACGACCAAAGCTCAATACTGATTCAATGCATGATCATTTTCCTTTTGTTCTTAGCTGGAAAGGAAAGCAAAGTAGGCCAACAGCATACCGTGATGTAGTGTTTTACCGTAAAGCTCTTGATTCCTTAAAACCTTGTGATGTAAGGTTTCTCTTCCTCTTTACATTGATAACTTATTCAGTATATTCTAATTTTAATGTGGATTCAGAATATATTTGACATGGTATTGGCTTATAGGTGGAGTGGCATCCGTATAGAAATATGGAATGTACGGTGATTCCAGAAGATATCAAGAGCAATCTGATAATAGAGAGGTCAAAAACAATGCTAATATGCTTTGACAAGGCAGAAAGGCATCTCCCAAATCGTTGCCTAAGGCAATACAGCATGCTTCAGTCGGTCCCAGAGGATGTACAGCGATGGGAGAGAAAAAGTCGTCGAGTTGGTGGAGTTGACTTGTCAGGGAAAATGGAGTCAGAGCTTAATGAATGGCTGGAACGTCGATATCATATTGTGGATGGTGATGATGGTGCAGATGAAAGTGATTATATGCTGTGGTACTTGAAAATTACACGTAAATTTATAGGGAGGCCTATATCTCTCTCGTCTGAGTCTCAAAGAACAGTAAGCTTCAGCAAAAAAAAAAGAAAGGTAAGATTGTGTTAATTAAATATTTAATTATAAATTTATTGGTTATTGTCATATGCAAGGATAAGAAAATGGTGGATTATTTTTAAATGATAACTTTATAGGTTCGATTCTCGCCAAAGGCGAATTTGAACCACATTATTGCTCACCCATTGCGAGGCTTAGCCTACTCCCCACCCCTTAGTGTAGATAATATCATTTGTTCAAAAAAAAAAAAAAAAAAAATTTACTTTCGCAGAATGCTGGGTTGAGGGATATTGCACGCATAGCAGATACATTCATAACAGATGGGTTGGACCAAAATCAAGCTGATTCAATTGAAGAAATCAGGAGTATTGCGCATCAATGTTTGGGGGACCAGGTTGGTGGTCCGGACATACCGTCACCCACCCCACAAAGTGATTTTGGGAAAAGGATAAGAGGAAAGGAGAGGGTAAGAAGAAAAGGTATGGGAAAACATTTGCGGAAGGATGATCCAGCACAATACATTACTGCTAGTGAGGATGATCAATCCCAGTTTTGTGGTACCACTGTCATGGTTGAGCAGTTACGTTTTCAGGATGTAGATAGTGAAGATCATTCGCAGCTATATCCTATTGACAGTGAGGTCACTGCTTTGCATATGATGAACGGAGATGGTGAGGATGAGAATATGCAGTTATGTAGTGCCGACATGGGGTTCGACCCTTCAGGGCTAAGCCATGCGGCTGCTGTGGAGGGTAATTCTGAGCTAATACGTGCAGTTGTGAAGGTCGATGACACAGAGCTTTTTGAAGCAACCGAAGAGATCAACTCACAGCTTCGTGATGCAATAAATGAAGTCAAGGATTCACAACTGTCTGATTCAACTAAGGTAGTTGATCCACAGATTTGCAATGCAACTAAGGTCATTGACTCACAGCTTCATTGTGCACATAACAAGGTGGATGAGTTAGAGCTTCCTCATGTTACGAGTGAGAGTGATCCACACACATCTAAAGTTGAAGCAGAGGTTGTTCCAGAGGCTTCTCTTGAGACTTCTCAAGATATTGCGCGGCAGAGTAAACGTAGTGTTGCAGTATAGAGTAAAGGCACTATCATGCAATATTTCTGAGGTAAACCTTTCACACGAGTAAAGACATTCACTCTGATCTGATAATTAAGTGTTCGGTCTTATTTCTACCATTTTCCGCTTGCATTTCCTTCTTTACCAGATGAATGATGAATCTATAATTCCTTATTATTGTTTGACAGGCAGCGCGAGCCTCACTATACAGTATTACGAATATGCAGGTAGATTAGCAGTCTTGGAAAGGTAACAGCTCTTCATATATATGGCTAGTTAGCAATACGATGCTTGGATTCATGTTAATTATTGTACTGTTTTGTGTTCTGTAACAATTTATTACGTCTAATCTATTTTTGTGTCGTCGTTGTCTTTTGTTTATCGATTATTCATTTTCTTTTCGAAATGTAAAAATTACTGGAACTTGTTTATGTTTAGGTACAGGGAATAATGTTCCACACTCTAGTATAATTTCATGTATATTTTTATCCCTATGAAAATTTTGATGTTTCATTTCTTGCTGTTATTTTTTGTACGAGTGATACTGGGGGAGGGGGAACTGGAACTCGAGTTCTTAGGTGAAGGGTGAATGTTTTTAACTAATTGAGCTACAATTCTTTTGCGTACTGTTGGATGTTTATATTTCTTGAACAGAATGCAAGGGACAAATGCAACCATATGTGCACATGCTTGTTGTTGAGATACGAACTCTGAACCTCTTCGAACAAGGTCGAAACTTAGAAACTGTAAGCTGTGAGGTAAAATGGTTGTGTGCTTAGCTTTTAGGCGTTCAGTAGCATAAGTTTAATGTTTTGTGCTACTGTGCGACACTGCCCTGGTTTGCACTTTCATGTCATGATTTTCTGTGAATTAAGAGAACATTTATACAACACATCCAGAATTTAGAAAAATCAAAGCTAAAAGCAATTTCAATTGCCAATGTGAAATATTGGATTGGCAGCAAGGGTATGATGAACTTTTAAGTTCATATATCGGTATAGTTGATGAGAGGATATGTCCTATTACCGGTTGTGTGTATACTTTGTTTTAGTTTCAAACATTTTATATAGTCGGTAGTTGGTATAACACTCAAGATCATGATTTAAGTTTATAATGGATTTTTAAGTTCTATCTTTTTTTATTTTTCTTTTTCTTTTTTAAAGCGAAAAGCCTCTGGTACAACCTATACAGTCAAAGTTAAAAGCTTGTAAAGCTAAAGTGGGGAGGCAATGTCCCAAAAAGGAGGATTCGGAACCGCCACACCCACATCAGCCAATTTGTCAGCCACAAAATTGTCTTCCCTAAAAATATGTCTCCAGCAAATAGCATGAAACCCATCAGCCAACCATTTAATATCTTCGATGATAGAGTGGACATGCCACGGGGGTTTCCATATTCCCGTCACTAAATTAATGATCAACAGAGAGTCACCTTCTTCCTTCTTGCAAAAAATGAGCCCTCCTTAGTGCCAACGCCTCCGCCACCGGAATAGTAGCACCATCCAAATTGCAAGCCCCAGCACCCACAGTCAAACCCTGGTAATTTCTCAGCACAAAGCCTACACCAGCCTTTCCTTGAGCCACTGATCCGTCAAAGTTTAGTTTAACCCAACCCTGGTCCGAGGACGGCCAACGGATAAGCCCCTGCTGAACTCGATTCTTAGACTCCACATTGTTGACATTTGAATGATAATAATCTAGGCCTATCTTCGTAGCAATTGAAACGCATCTTGGCGGGAATGGCACCACACTTCGAAACACCTTATTATTCCTTTCGTTCCAAATTTGCCAGCAAGTCAGAAGGGCATTTCCAAGCTTCCACATTTGCGTAAGCAAATTTTTCCAATTAACCTCTTGATTAGTATTACCTTGAACCCATGTAGCCGATTTAATTGAGAATTCGCCAATAGAAGAATAATTCCAAATAAACTAATCCTTGGTATCCCTCCATGGGATGCTCACACGACAAATTTTTTTAACAACATCAGCATCCAGTAAGCATAATAATTTATTGGTATCCCAACATTTATCTTGAATGAAGTCACTTGCCTTTAGATTCCAGTCAAGATTCTGCCTTTGAGATTCAGGCACAAGGTGGAACAGTGGGTAGGAAAAAACCCAACAGTGAGTCCAGAAGAGAATCTCCTTGTCATTATCCACCACCCATCTCAACCCCATCTCAATCATGTATTGACTTTGAAGAATGCCTTTCCAAGCTAGGGAGTGATTTTGCTTAACTTTGCAATTGAAGAAGCCACTTCTTTTCAAGTATTTTCTTCTGACTATTTGCACCCACCAGTTAGTATCATTTGTAAGAACTTTCCAACCCAATTTGGCCAAGCAAGCAGTATTAAAATGATCCACTCGACGAATCCCAAGACCACTCTAGTCCTTAGGCCTACAAATTTTATTCCAGGCTAACGGAACAAAATTTCTTTCACTACCCCAGAAGAAATTTCTACATTATTTATTTAAGCGTTTAATCATCCTAGATGGGCATTTAAAGTAGGACATGAGATGATTTGGCATACCCGATAAGTTTAATTTGATAAGAGTGAGCCTGCCAGCCTTAGATAAGGATTCGCTTTCCAACCTGCTAACTTCTGCTTAACTCGTTTGATAAGCTCCTGCTCATTTATTGGGTCCTTCCAAAACACAATATTATGTATCCCCAAATATTTGCCAATAGTAGTTTTATGTTGGATTTGCAGGATATTTACAATTGAATTTCTCAACTGAGACGAAGTATTATCCGAAATGAACAAAGAAGATTTATGGAAATTAATTTGTTGACCAAAAGCTTTCGCGAATAAATTTAATACTTAGACCAACTCCAATGGTGGGCTAAAAGCCAAATTACCCCCCAAAATTTCCCCCCAAACCCACTCCAACCCAAGGGGAAATTTTGGGCTAAATGCTAAATGCTAAACAAAGGCTAAATTCCCCCCAAAATTTAGCTCAGAAATTGGAGTGGACTCCACCCAATATTTATCGGAATTTAAATTTTTTTAGATTAAAATGTTAATAAAATTAATTTACGATAGTCTACATATTTATTTTTTTAAAAAAAAAAATTTAATTTAACAAAAAAAATAGCCTAAGTTCATTCTTTAATAGTCCCGGGCTAAAATTTTAGACTAGAACGGTTGGAGCAGAAAAGTTGTTTTTGGGCTTAAAGCTAAATTTTCTGGGCTAAAATATTTGGCTTTTAGCCCAACTATTGGAGATGGTCTTAGAGGATATTTCTAGCACCCGTTGTGGTCGCTTTAGCAAACAAAAAACAACCATCAGCAAATACTAAATTAGAAACACGAAATCCTCTCGGGGAGGATAGAATACCCACATGGTTTTTTGAGTTTATAGCTAACAAGTTAAGATGTCTGATAAGAGGCTCCATGCAAAGAATAAAAATATAGGGTGACAAAGGATCACCTTGTCTAATACCCCTAGAGGGGTAGAAATAACCATGAGAAACACCATTAATTAGAATTGAAACCGAAGTGGATGTTAAACATTCAATGATTAACCTAACCCACCTTTCATCAAAGCCAAATTTTAGAAGCACTTACCTGATATAATCCCAGTTTAGCAAGTCATAAGCCCTTTCAAGGTCAACCTTTATGCCCATGTACCCCATCCTTCCTTTCTTACTTTTAAAACCAGAGAACATTTTGTGGGCAATTAGAATATTATCATGTATCGAGTGACCCAGAACAAAAGCCCCTTGAGACTCAGAAACACAACGATCCAATAACGATCTTAGCCTCTTGATAATAATTTTCTTAATAATTTTGTAACTTACATTACATAGACTAATGGTTTTGTAATTACCAACCGTTTCCAGGAATTCCACTTTAGGAATGAAAGCAATATTTGTATGGTTAATTAGCCTTGAACTCAAATTATTGAGAAAGAAGTCTTTTATCATTGGACTTACCGAGTCTTTAACAATGTTCCAGCATTCATGGTAAAAATCTACACCAATCCCATTAGGTTCAAGAGCTTTGAGTGCTCTAATACTACTAACAGCCTCCCAGATTTCAATGTCCCCCACCAGCTGAAGCAAAGCAGCATTGTCAAAACCATTAATGCAGGGGTGAATGACGTCCAAGTAACTATTTAAGTTTGAGGAAGAGGGCGAGGGTCCCGTAGAAAAACGCAACATAAAATCCTACACAAAAACCTGTTCTAAACCCTCACTAGCACTCCACCATAATCCATTGCAATCCTTAACCTTCTTTATTTCATTTCTTTTTCTCCTAATAGTGGCAACAGTTTGAAAAAATTTTGTATTTCTATCCCCAAGCTTCAACCAGTTAGCTTTAGCTTTTTGGGCCCACATGATTTCCTCTTGTCTTAAACCTAGATTGAGCTTATCCTTGATTTTCTCCTCCAGTTCTAACTCGTTACTTACATGAGGATTATTCATTATTTTCATTTGAACATCAAAGAAGTCCTGCAGTAACTTGTCCTTACGGGCTTTAACATAACCAAAAGTACTCAAATTCCAATCCCTAACTAAATACTTGAAAGTGTTAGCACAAACATGAAAATTATGGCTAGGTCAAAGATCATCACCACATCACCAAGAAACTTTCACAAAATTCTTGCGATGGAGCAACCACATAGCCTCAAATCTAAAGGGATAAGTTTTCCTTATGCTAATATTACAATTTAAGGTCAATAGGATAGGTCCATGGTTCGAGCCAAAGATAAGGTGGTTATGAAATTTATAGATAACCAGCACTCATTTACTATGGCTCGGTCAAGTCTTTCATAGACCATTCTGTTGCCATCCTGATTATTACACCAAGTGTAAGGAACCCTTGAAGCATTAAGTGAAATGAGGCTCCCTTTATTAAGGAAGTCCACAAATCTATTAATGAACACCGTGGTTACTTGACAACTTCCTTTTTTCTCAGAAAGATCCAAAATATTGTTGAAATCCCCCATTAAGCACCAAGGTTTATCCCCCGAATCAAGCTGAAGTAAATCTTCCCAAAGCTTAGGTTAAAGCTTCTTGTGAGGAAAGACATAGACAAAAGTGACAAGAGATTCAAAGTTTGAGGCATCATCTGTCACTAGACAATGAATAAAACGAGAAGAACTAGAAATCACATTAACAACAACTTTGGAAGAGCTCCAAAACAGAACTAAACCCCCAGCCTTGCCAGTGGGATCACAGCTAACAAGCTGATCAAAATAACCACCATAAAAGTTCCATTGGACCTTATCCACATTCATTTTAGTCTCCATTAAACAAAAAATGTCCATTCTAAAACTAGTACACAAAAAACTAAAATTACTTTTCAAATTCGGCCTCTCTAAGCCCCTACAGTTCCAAATCATACACTTCATTAGTCGATTTCTTCAAGCAGGCTCTTGTAACTTGCCTCTACTTCTGCAAATTCCTTCTTTGGACTTATCAGGCCTACAGTTGGTCTAGCTGGAGCCTGGGTGGCCTCCGCAGCCATGCTAGCCACCTCAACATCTCCAACGCTCCTACTACTTTCCACAAAAACCATAAAACACGCACACAACAATCAACCACTACCAAACTATAAACATCATCAAGGTAAAACATGCCCACAAGTTTAACAAAAGGCGAACACTGGCCCAATTGAATTTCAATCAAATTGAACCAATGGTTCTCAACCAAACTAGCACTCCGACAAATATTTTTAATAAGTATCCTATTAGTTAAACAATCAGCTTTAATTAACTTATCCCAAAGTAGATATTTAATTCTTATAATTACCTTATTTGGCTGCTCCACGCCCTTATCAGTTTTCCTCCAATCCTACACTTGATCTGCACTAGCCACCCATTTGTAATTGGGACCCTTACTACTTTCCTTGGGGACAATGTCTTCCCAAACCTTCTCAAGAGCCCGTTGGTTATCAACCCTTCGACGCCATCTTGGGGTCACCATAGTCCACCCTTCTTCATCAAGACCATCACCTTCATTTTTACGAAATCCATCATCTGTTGCATCTAAATTCTCCTCTTCATGTAAAGCAGCCACAGGGAAACAAAGCAACACATCACTTTGTATGACTTCCTTGATGTCCTTTTCCACATGAATATCTTCCGGGAAAATCTTAGGCTCATCATCGAACACCTTTTCAATCATAAAGCATCCATCATCAACCTCCTCATCAGAGCAAGAGTGATTACCACCCCTTCGCCTACCGCTATAGAAACGCACTTCAAAGATTTTTTCATAACTTACCAATACTGGGTTTTCATCGTCCTCATTTACAACAAGGACCCTCTTCAGCGGAAACCGTAAATCCACTTCAACTAAAACCTTGACAAATAAACCATTGAGATTAAGAGTAACCTCATCCACCCTTAAAATGTCTCCAAAAGGTTACGCAATGGCTTTGATAATCTTGTACTTCTTGCACTGCATATAGAGTCTTGGCAGCCTAACCTTGAGAACAAGCTTGTTGATAGCATCCATATCACTTAATTGAGTCGTTCATCTCTCCAAATGGAACATTTGTCCTCGAACTTACCAAGGCTTATTGCTGAATACGAAGTCCAGGTCATCCCATCCGAGAACTCCAGTGCAAACCATCTCCTTCTATAGTGATCGAGATAAAATTTATTCTTTACACCATTCTTCCAAAGTAACCTAGCTTCCATTTGATTAACCGAGCCTCCAGGTGTTGGCCGAACATCCTACCTATAAGAACACGAGATTTCATGTGCTCCACATTGAGGTTAGAACAAAGAGTTGTGCTAACCCTAGTAACCCCACGCTTCATGGTAAAGGTTCCAAAGGCTTTCTCCACCATCATAGGTTCTTCTCCAGGTTGTGGGAAAGGAAAAGGGTTCGCCCACCTTGGCATATACTGGTCAGAACAAATCCTAGGTCTTCTAGGGTTAGAGGAAGAAAATGCAAAAACTGAGAGTTGGCCATATAAGCGAGATTAAGCAACCAAAGTGAGAGAAAAGGTAGAGCAAAAAAGGTGATCTCCTCCATGCCCAACCCTCACTTAAATACCCAACACCTAGGGCAATCCAATCGTCAAAGAAAATGATGCACTCCCAATGCAACGTAGGGCACTCCCCCTCATGACATAAGAGCAGCCTCATGATGAAAAAAACTTAGCAAATAATTGGTTGTAATAAGGGGCACAAACCAAGTTAATAAGTAAGAGTGGCAAAATCCAGACCTTATAAAGCTAGTAGAACACACCAAAGCCAAACAGAAGCTCAAACGCCACAAAAACAAAACCAAGAACAAAATTAAAGGCGCAAAGACCATGCAAGCATGGCAAAAGCAATAATTATCACAACACGAAACCCTACTCACACAAAGCCAGGTAGAGAACCAACCAATCAAAGGTCAAAAGTCAAGCATCTAAAAACTCAATAGAAGATCTCCTAAGCCTACAAGACTTACACTCACAGATTCTACTTACCCAAAACCCTAACCCCAATAATTTAAGACCCTTCCACATCAAACCAGTCCAATCCCAACCAAGGAAGAGCCGCACAAGAAACCAAAGCTTAAAGCAGCAAAGGCATAAACCCCCAATCATAACCCTAAAACTCCAATTAACAACTAAAATTTTCCTCAGTAGGTAATTTACCCAATTATCCATTTGAATTATCTTCTCTAGCATACCTTCAACACCTTTCCTAATTAGCATAACTAGTAAAATTACTTTTATTACATTTAATATCCAAATGAATTTACAACACACCTCCCATGGTTGCATGATTTCATCATAGCCCCATTGAGGAAGTTGGCGGCACCCTCTTTCCAAACAAATCCTTACGTTTATCTTTTGTAAAGGTAATACTAGGGAGATTAACTTTTTAAACCAAATTTTGTAAATCAAATAATGTTGTAATTGATGATTGGATTACTCTTTAAGTGTTGATCAACATGCTTATTTTCTATTATTGATACATTATTGGTTTACAAATTTGATCTACCTAACATTACTCCTTTGGATTGTTATCGGCACTTCAAAAATATACTTTTTACTCTTCCATGAATAAACTTCACCCTATATTATTATGAGAAAATATGCAAAATGACTTTCTTAGTTACCGTTTGGTAACCATTTTATCTTCAGTTTTCTGCTTTGATCTCGCATGCCGCAGAAGCATGCTTCGTTGCCCCTAGCAAGGCTAGGCTGATGACAGGCTCACACTTCTAACGCTCTCATTGCTCATGCTGCATCACCAACTTTGAGGTGGCATGTTGAATCATGGTCAATGCCCTTACTCGTGTTGAATCGTGGTCAATGCCTTTACCCTGCTCCAAGTTGTGGCACCACTAGAATCTCTGCTTGCAACTGAAGTGCTTACGCTTTTTTTCCTTGGTCGCGAGAGTAGCTTAACTCTTCTTCGGAGCCATGGAATTCGACGGTGGGTGGATTTTGAACGGAGATAAAGATGAAAGGGAGAGATAGTGCGTACAAAATAATAATTTGTATTAAATGAGAAATTAAGGTTACAATATCCGATACAAAAATCTGATCCTTTGATTCAATCTCTGGGATGCAAAGTGTGTGTGGTGGGGTTGATATGAGGGTCGAAGTGACTTGATCTCGAATACATGAACGTCGCAAGAGTTTGGCTTGTTGCGATGGAGGAACCAGCACGTATATAGTGGTGCTTAATGGTTCTTAACAAGTGTGGAGAAGAATGTTGTGAGTTTTCTGAATCTTCTGAGTTTGTAGAGTGTTTGAGTGTTTGAGCACCTGAGAGATGTGTGGATGTCTGAGTGTGTAAGAGGACCCTTTCTTTGTCTTGGAGCCTCATATTTATAAGGCTCTGCATGTCTTGATTGAAGTTTGATTTTGCCTTGATTTTGGACTTGTTTAATTGACGAAAGAACAAAACTCGATTGGACTTGGTTTGTAATTTGCTTCATCAAATAATCTCGAGGAATCAAATAATCTTTGATTTAATCAAATAAATCAATCACTGTTCATCTTTATTTTGGCTATTCTTAATTTGGCCAATCTCTATGATTTGACATTCATTTCATTCGTTGATTATTTCCTTTAATTTAAACCAAACAAATTAAATCAATTAATTTGTTTGATTTAAAGATAATTCTTTAATAACTATGTTTTTGCCAAATGTTGACTCGTGTCACTCTTTATAACTCGTCTGGTTTTGACGAGTCACAAGACATGTGTGCAACTTATGAGGCTCACGGTCAGTGCCACATATACCCTGACATGTCGAAACTTTAATTTATTTGTGTGTATTTATTTCACCGAAATTTACATGTCTACAACCTGATTTTGACCTGGAAATATATCTCAAGTGCCTGCAATAAAGTTGTCATCCCACAGCCTGGAAAGGTAATATAGTCATCCTGCCCAAGCAAATATACTTGCCTCTCCCTGTTTCTCCATCTCTTTTGTCACATAACTTCCTCTATGAGATTTAGATGCGAATTTGACGTGTATATACCAGTAATTTCTTCTTCTCAACAAAACAGTGGTATATTTAACCAAAAAAAAAAATGGAATAATCTTTAATAAGATTAATTGGTACATCTTTGATATCCAATGATATTTCCAGTTATGTTGAAATTCACAAATAGTCCATGCAAAGAGAGAGAGAGAGAGAGAAAAGAGTTGAAACAAATTGTACCAAGCATTTGCCCTTTGTTTTACTACTGCTTAGAGGTTGAAATAGCTACTAGACTTTTGAAACAACATGAACTCAAAATGGATTGGCCCTTATTTAAGCAAGTATGCAAGTATTGAGTGACGTAGGAGCCATGCAGCCGTTGAGCACATCACGTAGAAAACTCATTTTCGATACTAAAATTGGTACTAGGTGGAATAACCTGCAATTAAAATCTATATACGTGCTTGTCTGACTAGTCAGCAACACTCAACAACTAAGCTCAGATATGTTAGTTTACTTACAGCGGAAGAAGTTAAATTAAAGTTTAGTTTACTAAAAAGTTCTTAGTTAACTAAGATCCAGTTTAGTGCACATTTTAACTTTGACAAGATTAGTTGCAATGACTTATCTATTTGTGGATTATGATAAGCATATATCACAAGCAAAATGAAGATAAGTAAACTAATAAAGCAATAAATTGCACGGGATGTTTTTGGCAGGAAAAACCCACCCTTGGGTAAAAAAATAATCAGGGACTCTCCACTGAGTCAAATCCACTAGTGAAAAAAAAAAAGGTTTATTACAAAGACCACATAAGCTCAATTCCTAGATCCCTATCTACAGAGCAGCTTTACCTTTGTTTCAGAGTGAAAACTATCCTTCTAAAAATAAATCCACTAGCCGAGTGAAAATGAAACCCTAGATGAAGCTTTTATAGTGGGCTTTGTTTTAGACAAAGAGATGAGATGTAAAGGTCACGTGTCATGTGCAAAAACGATCGGAAAAGATCTAAGGTTGAAAAACACTCTCGGGGAAAAAGCTGTCAGAAAGCCTATGTGGGTTGTCTTAAAGTGTGTGCCTAGCTCGCATGAAAGTAGCGAGAAGTTTTGGCTAGACATAATGAACTGGAAATAATGGCATGAAATGCATATGTATGAACAAACCTTTGATGAGAGAATTTAAGCTCTTGAAGTTATGTTTCCAGTAGCATGATCCCAAAGAAGCAATTAAACCCTAAAACTAACTAGAGCATGTGTGGTACAATTTACAACATTTGACAAAGGAAGCCAAACAATAAAACTAGACTTCATAGATATCATGCTAGAATGTCAGCATCAAACTCATAACCAATTGTCAACTAGTAGAGAGGTCAAAGACAATTGAACTTTTCAAGCTATTATACGAAGTTTCACGTGGAGTCCATGCTCAACAAATTCTTTCTTAGCTTAGGACATCGTTTTGAGTGTTTAAACAAACCATTTTTGTGACATACTATAACAGGCTCATGTAGGTGCTTTTCTTAATTTTGGAAAAAATAATTGATGAGAGATGCGAATTGAAGATGTTATGAAACGCTTTACATGCAAATTCTGATTAAATAAGGGTACCAAAATCGAGTTTTTCTACTATGTATAAATGTTGGTATGCAATACCTTGCTCAAATCAACGGCTAGATTTAACCGTTTTAGACGAAAGTAATGTAATGTAGAATTTTCATCAAATCAAATTGCAATAGAACTATGCAAGGTACTTGTAACTTGGCTAAAAACATTCGCCCATGCAACTCAAGAAGCAATTTAAGTTCCTATCTCCAAATCTCATTTGAAAAAGTTTTACGCAAAAATAATATGAGATTATTACAGGGCATCAAAATTTTGGGGCCCAATAATAGACCCAATCAAATTCACATTTTTAAGTTGACCAATTTTAATATTGGGCCCGGGTTAGGGCAGTGAAACCCGCCCAAAATCTAGCCCTAGGAGGAAAAGTAAATAGAAAAATCACTAGTTTGTGTTTTGGCTTAGCTTCCATCGTCGTTTCGAGGTTTCAATTGCTTGCATTCGTCGACGCAGCTCTCCGGCGTCGTTTTGGCTTGATTTGCATTTCAGGTTTGTTTATTTCCTCACCTATTCTCCCCCCATAAAATCCTTTTCCCCTTGTCTCTCTCACCTTTTTCTTATCAGCTCCCTGTTTGGTTTCCGAGAAAATTTAATTTACAAACTTTCTCATGAAATTTTCTTCTCAAATTGCACCACCACCGTTTTGGGCACTTCAATTTCTGAGAAATTGAAAGTAAAACCAGCTTATAACATAACTGACACAGAATCTCCTTTTCTTTTCTTGTATTTTCTCAGAAGCCAAACAGTGGTTGTGATTATGATTATGATTGAGGATTAGCTCTGTGTTTAGATGAAATAGTAAGCTATGGTTTGCAGAGATTATAGCGTTGTGAATATGAACTTTTGAATGTATAAAGGGTTTCTATGGCGGTTTAGCCCTGAATTGGATTAATTATCTTAATTGGGGTTTTAATTAGGGTTTTGGCTTTGGGCGCTGTTTATTAGTTGCAGCAACTTTCAGGTAGTAATTGTGGTGTGAAGGTAAATGAAGATGATAAGTGGAGCTGTAAGTCTTAGTGTTTGTGTATTAGCTGAGAGAAATGGATCTTGCTCCATTTGCTCGGTTCCTCAAAAAGTACAAGGGGAATTGAAATGCATTGTGATGCATGGTGATGTTCCTCAGGGAAAATTTTCGGTGCATTGATGGTTTTCTGTTGAGTCTCGCAATTTGGTTTTTGGATAGAGAGAGGAAAAAGAAAGGAAAATGCTCGAAAGTGTTTTTTCAACGAAAAGCTATGTTTCGTTGTTCTTTCATATAACCTCTAGATGAATGTATTTTCTTGATTAGAGTCATTCATTAAGAATGACAGTTCGTGGGAAGAATTGTAATTTGAAACAGTGGACAAATTCCACAGATACGTCTTTCTTAGAATCTCTTGAGTGAAAACAAACTGCGGGGTGTGAGGCTCTTTCTGTAATGATCTCTAAATTCTAGTATTGGACATATTGGAAAATGGTGGGATTAATACCTTAAATACAGATCTCTTAATTTGATCTGAGTTCTTTCTTACTGCAACAGTTTCCAATTGACCTCATTCACATATGTATGTGATGCTTCCTGGAGCTGAAACTCAACGTTTATGGTATAGAAGTTAGAGGCAAAGATAGAGTGTAATCGATTCCTTGTGAAATTTTGTTGTTACTGAGTTTAACGGTTTTACTAAATATGTTTATAAACTAAGATGCAGCTTTCTAGTTATTTGAGGGAGCTAATACACTGGGGGATATTTTCTGTAGTTGGCAGTAATGGAAATGATACCGGAGGATCCTTATGGGACGAATCCTGGACCAATTGATGGCTCAGTGCTTTATGATCAGGACAAGCATGTGTCTTCAGCAGTTTGGGATGGACAGGTGCAGTGTACCATTTAATGACCCCTATAAGGCTTTTTTACCATTTCCTTCCGTCTTTTTTAATGAACTATTTTTTTTCTGATCTGGATGATAAACATACGTACTTTTAACTTACCTACAGGAGCGTGGTGCACTCAGATGCCACGAACACACTTCAAAGCTTGATCAATGGACACTCACGGAAAAACAGGTTGAGTTGGTAGAGAAGGCTGGATTTGGTTATTTAAGATGGATTCCGGCAATTAGTCTAGATAACCCACTCATTTCTGCACTAGTTGAAAGGTGGAGGAGAGAAACAAACACTTTTCACCTTAATGTTGGAGAAATGATGGTAACTCTACAGGATGTCACACTATTGCTCGGACTAGCAATTGATGGAGAACCTGTAATTGGTATAACACATACCACCTGCAACTCAGTTTGTGACAGGTATCTTGGAAAAGTACCAGAGCCTAGTTATACCAGCGGTGGAATGGTGAAGCTAAGCTGGTTGAAGGAGTTCTTTTCCCATTGTCCCAAAGATGCACCACTTGAAGTGATTGAATGTCATACCCGTGCGTACCTCTTATACCTTGTTGGAAGTACAATATTTTCCACAACTACTGGGAATAAAGTCCCTGTCATGTACCTTCCACTGTTCGAGAATTTTGACGATTGTGGGAGATATGCTTGGGGGGCAGCAGCATTGGCATTCTTGTACAGAGCACTGGGCAATGCATCCCTGAGATCTCAAAGTACAATTAGTGGCTGTTTAACGCTACTGCAGGTTATCTACATGTCCCGTTACTTTATTTCTTTTCCATTTTCTATTTTGTTCAGCAGTTCCTTTGGATCTTATTTGCAATTGCTTCTTGTCGATATCTCATATTTTTGCAGTGCTGGAGTTACTTTCACCTAAATATTGGACGACCAAAGCTCAATACTGATTCAATGCATGATCGTTTTCCTTTTGTGCTTAGCTGGAAGGGAAAGCAAAGTGGGCCAACAACAAACCGTGATGTAGTGTTTTACCGTAAAGCTCTGGATTCCTTGAAACCATGTGATGTAAGGTTTCTCTTCCTCTTTCCGTTGATAACTAATTCAGTTTATATTCTAATTTTAATATGGATTCAGAATACATTTGATATGGTGTTGGCTTATAGGTGGAGTGGCTTCCGTATAGAAATATGGACAGTACAGTGATTCCAGACGATATCAAGAGCAATCTGATCATAGGTAGGTCCAAAACAATGCTAATATGCTTTGACAAGGCAGAAAGGCATCTCCCAAATCGTTGCTTAAGGCAATACGGCAAGTTTCAGTCAATCCCAGAGGATGTACAGCGATGGGAGAGAAAAAGTCGCGGAGTTGATGGTGGGGTTGACTTGTCAGGGAAAATGGAGTCAGAGCTTAATGAATGGCTGGAACGTCGATATCATATTGTGGATGGTGATGATGGTGCAGATGAAAGTGATTATATGCTGTGGTACTTGAAAATTACACGCAAATTTATAGGGAGGCCTATATCTCTCTCATCTGAGTTTCAAAGAACGGTAAGATTGTTAATTAAATAATTCATTATAAATTTATTGGGTATTGTCAAATGCAAGGATAAGAAAATGGTGTATTATTTTAAATGATAACTTTATTAACTTTTGCAGAATGCTGGGTTGAGGGATATTGCACGCATAGCAGATACATTCATAACAGATGGGTTGAACCAACAACAAGCTGATTCAATAGAAGAAATCAGGAATATTGCGCATCAATGTTTGAGGGACCAGGTAGGTGGTCCGGACATACCATCACCTACCCCACAAAGCGACTTTGGGAAAAGGATAAGAGGAAAGGAGAGGGTAAGAAGAAAAGGTATGGGAAAACGTTTGCGGAAGGATGATCCAGCACAATATATTACTGCTAGTGAGGATGATCAATCCCAGTTTTGTGGTGCCGCTGTCAGGGTTGAGCAGTTACGTTTTCAGGATGCACATAGTGCAGATCATTCGCAACTATATCCTGTTGGCAGTGAGGTCACTGCTTTGCATATGATCAGCGGAGATGGTGAGCATGAGAATATGCAGCTATGCAGTGCCGACATGGAGTTTGATCATTCACAGCTAAGCCATGCGGCTGCTGTGGAAGGTAATTCTGAGCTAATCCGTGCAGTTGTGAAGGTAGATGACACACAGCTTTTTGAAGCAACCGAAGAGATCGACTCACAGCTTTGTGATGCAATAAATGAAGTCAAGGACTCACAACGGTCTGATTCAACTAAGGTAGTCGATCCACAGATTTGCAATGCAACTAAGGTCATTGACTCACAGCTCCATGGTGCACATAACGAGGTTGATGACTCAGAGCTTCCTCTTGCTTCGAGTGAGAGTGATCCACACCCATCTAAAGTTGAAGCAGAGGTTGTTCCAGAGCCTTCTCTTGAAACTCCTCAAGATATTGCGCAGCAGAGTAAATGTAGTGTTGTAGTATAAAGTAAAGGCGCTATCATGCAATTTTTCTGAGGTAATCCTTTCACATATGAGTAAAGACGTTCACTCTCATCCGATAATTAAGTGTTCCGTCTTATTTCTACTATTTTCCGCTTGCATTCCTCCTATACCAGATGAATCTATAATTCCTTATTATTGTTTGACAGGCAGCTCGACCCTAACTATACAGAATTACGAATATGCAGCTAGATTAGCAGTCTTGGAAAAGTAACAGCTCCACATATATATGGCTAGTTGACTATGCTTGGATTCATGTTGATTATTGTACTGTTTTGTGCTGTGCAACAATTTACTACGTCTTTAGTTTATCGATTACTCATTTTTGTTTCCAAATGTTAAAATTACCGGAACTTGTATTTGTTTAGGTACAGGAAATAATGTTCCACGCACTAGTATAATTTCGTGTATAGTTTGATCCCTTTGAAAATTTTGATTTGCCGTTATTTTTGTTACCTTGTGTACAAGTGTACTGGGGAAGGGGGAAATTAAACTCGGGATCTGGGTGAAGGGTGAATGCTTTCAAGTAACTGAGCTATAAGTTTTTTGCATACCGTTGGATATTTATAATTCTGGAAGAAAATGCAAGGGACAAATGGGGCCATAAGTCTGAATCCTTCCTTGTATTTGTCTAGGTTAAGGGTAAATCATGTTTTAACTTAGGGTAATAAATGATTTTTGAGGCACAACTATTTCTTTCACTAGAATTTACATAAGATGAAGACAACAACTTTGCACCTCGCATTCAATTTTAGTTGTACTAATAAGATGCATATTCATTCAAAACACTGAGAAACTGGTTGGTTGGATCAACCCTTTTGTTTTTTTTTTTCGGATCAACCCTTTTGTATTTGTACTAGCCAAACCCTTTTATAAATTTATGAGTTACTAATTACTTTTTTGAAAAGGCTGAAGTTGTTCCAAAAAAACAATCTCAAACAGTTCTAGACATCAAATGGAAATTAGTCACACGATGTACGATGAATAGTCACGATGAAGTGATCCCCGAGATTCTCACAAAGAGAATTCGAAGAGGATCCTCGTCCGTTTGAGTTGAAAGGTTTTGTTTATTAAACTCAACAGTTTACACCTGAATTTCATGTTGGGAGAGTACAAGAGTAGTAACTAGTTTCCTCTTGTTGACACAAGTACCCACATTGGAGCCACTCTAGTACTGCGAGTTACGTTCTCTTGATCATCAGGTGACCAAAAGTTTATGGTCACTTATCACTAGATTTGTTGATAACTTGATATCAATAGTGGAGATTAAAATACTAAAATTATATTTTTTTTTTATCATTTGTATCAAATCAAAGAGTAATTGAACATGCATCCCTTTGTAATGTTTTGTCAAAAATATTAGGGTAAATTGTGGTTTACCCCCTGAACTATCATCCCTGTTGAAATTGACCCCCTAAACTATTTTTTTAGTAAATTAACCCGTGAACTATTTAAAATCAGTCAATTAATCCCTTGCCGTTAGATTGCATAATTAATTCCGTCAAATTCAAGGGCAAATTAGTCATTTAATCAGCAATTGTTACGTGTCAACTATAAATACCAATAAAATTGACACATGGACACAAAATAATTCAAAAATATATAGCATAATGAGAAAACATAAAAAACCAAACGTTTACATAACGGACCATCTTACGTTGTCATTACACATTATTTTGTTTTCACATGTCATAATTACATTGTTGGTTATAGTTAACAAGTAAGAATTGATGAAGGAAAGACTAATTTTCCATTGAATTTGATGAACTAGGTGGATGGAATCTACCGACAATGGGTCAATTGGCTTATTTCAAATAGTTCAAGTGGTTAATTTACCAAAAAAAATAGTTCATGCAATCAATTTCAACTGGAGTAATAGTTCAAGAGGTCAAATGGCAGTTTACCCAAAATATTAATAAATTGTGTTGTTATCAACACTACTACAAAGATAAGCTTCTCACCATATTATTAAGAGAAATAATGCAGAAGCTATTCGATAAACATTTCATTTTCAGTTTTTTGAAACCTCAAAACTAAAGTATTGTTTCATAATTACTTTCAATTTTCAGAAAATTAAAAATTAAAAATAAAAGACTAAAGGTAGTTATCAAATAAGATTTATACTTAAAAAAATAAAAATAAAAAATAAAAAAGAAATAATTATCAAACAATCCTAAGAGAAATTTTTCATTGTGACTGGAACACAGGTGGTACACCATATGTTTTTTTTTTTATAAGTGGTTGGAAATTATATTTTTTAAGTTATTAACTTTTTGACACACATATCTCACCATTTGAATAGAGAAACATGATGTATCACTTCGTGTTCCAGTCACACAGAGTGTTAATAATAGAAAATCAAACAAATAGTCTTTAAATCCCAATGAAATAAAAGAATTCCAAATCCAATGCTTGGGAAAAGTGAAACATGCCCTTATTTTCCACAACACTCTACTTTCTGCGTAATGTTATAAGTTCCCTCAGTCTCTTGACCCTACCTTTGCTTTCAAATTATCAAATTCTCACTCAAATGTCATGACTCATGGCTTCCCCCTCCCACTTATTATCACTCCTATCACTTCAAAGCTTCAATCACTTCTCCTCTCTCTCTCTCTCTCTCTCTCTCTCTCTAGCACTCACGTGGGGTGAAAACTTGAAAGCCCCCATCTATAAAACCAGACAACAAAATGCTGCTACTGTCCAAACCTCCCCTATACCTTGACACAATGTGCCTTCCCTTCCCACTCTCTCTCCCCCCACTCCTCCTCCTCCTCCTCCTCCTCTCTCTCCCTCCTTCCACCACCACCGCCACCAAAACTATGCTTCCATCTGAATCAGAAACCCTGTTCAAGATCATGGAATCCATGTCCTCTGATCAACCCTGGAGGGTTTCCCATCCTACCCCTTGCCAACCCTCCCCCTCCTGGCCAGGAATCGAGTGCAAAATCGGAAAAGACAACCGCCCCCATGTCTCCCGGCTAGATTTTGGCACCCCACCAAACCCCTCCTGCAAAAAAGCAGCCACATTCCCTTCCCTAATCTTCTCCCTCCCGTTTCTCCAATCTGCTTTCTTCTTCAACTGCTTCACTCACACTAAAACCACCCTCTCTGTTTCTCAAAACAGAGCATCCTCCCCTGCCTCCGTCCAGCAGCTCAGCCTCCGGTCCAACCCGGCACTCTCCGGCCCAATCCCACCTCAAATTTCCGACCTCAAGTCCCTTGAGATCCTCACATTGTCACAAAACCGCCTCTCCGGTCCGATCCCCTCGGAGATTTTCACCCTCCGGAGACTAATCCACCTTGATTTGAGTTACAATGTGCTCACAGGCACCATCCCTATGCAGCTGGGCAGTCTCAGAAACCTCCAAGGCCTTGATTTAAGCTACAATTCTCTCACAGGCTCCATCCCAGACACAGTTGGTCAACTGGGTTTGCTTCAAAAAGTTGACTTCAGCTCCAATCAACTCACAGGCTCCATCCCCAATGGCGTCGAAAAGCTCGGTTTATTGGTTTTCATGGCGTTAAGCAACAACAAATTAAGTGGGAAATTTCCGAAAGGGTTGGAAAAGTTGCAGAGCTTGCAGTATTTCATTTTAGACGGCAATCCAATGCACATTCCTCTGCCATTGGAGTTTGGTAAATTGGTGAAGCTCCAAGAACTCAGGCTGGCTGATTCCGGCTACTCGGGCACCATCCCGGAATCCTTCTCCCAGCTCAAGAATTTGAGCACTCTGTCGCTGCAGAATAACCGACTAACGGGCGAAATCCCGGTCGGGTTTGGGAGCCTCTCGCACATTTACCACATGAATCTGAGCAGGAACATGTTGGGGGGTGTTGTGCCTTTCAATGCAAGTTTCCTCAAGAGGTTGGGGAGGAACTTGGACCTCAGTGGAAACCCAGGTCTCTGTGTGAGTTCCTCAGAAGCTCACAGTTTGAAAGTTGGAGTTAATGTCTGCGGAAGCAGTGATCAGATTGCTTCACCTGCCCTGCCATTGAAGAATTCTCAAGCTCCTTCTCTATCTCTGCTCTCCATAAAACCATTTTTTCTGTATGCTGTTTTGTGTGTTTTGGGATTACATCATCAGATGTTTTTAGTGTGACAAAATATATTTGTGCTTAATTTAGTCTGATTTGTTGATGATTATTGTGTAAAATATTATTTAATGGATATAAGAATTTTATGGGAGTTTGCAAGATTTGATGTGTATTTAGGGGATTTTCTTCTGGACATATGATAAGATATTACATCAAATTATCCAAATTTAAAATAAAAAAAAAATGATTTCAAATCCATCGCCTTCCTTCCGTGATGTTTATCGTGAAGCAAAATTCTTAACGGATGTATTAATTTTTCTTTTGACAAATGATAGTGTAATCTACATTAATTTACTCGGAGAGAATTTGAACACGAAATCTCAAGTGTAAGGACATATTATTAACCAATTGAGTTATAAGCCATTTATAACGGATGCATTAACTTGTTATAGTCAAGTAGTGCATAATTGTAATACTTAGCTGAACTCTATCTTTGAAGCGGTGTATAAGCAGAAGCGGAGTATAAGCAGAAGTACTAATCAATTAGTAATTTAATATGGTATTAGTCAGTCGTCTAGGATTGCTCCACAATATTTCGCATAATCGAAACAGAGCATTTGATATGTTATCACCTAAAGATCATGCCTACAAAATTTCACTGAAATTGAAAGACAATTACTTATCTAACCAGGTCATATCAAATATGCGAACACAATATCATCTATAAACAAAAACAATAATTCCATGGAAATATGCAGCTCCTGATTTTGACACCTACTTTTGGGGAGATTACCATTAGCAAGCAGGCGATAGCATCATCTGACAGTATGTGTGTGTATATATATTAAAAATGAGTCTCACATTGACGGGAGGAGAGACTTTGCATGAGCTAAGTAAATTAGGCTACTCCCCATATGCTAATTGGTTTTATGATGAAACCTCAATTTTTTTCATGGTATCAGAGCCAGATTGTCCCATGTGTGAAGCCAAATAGCTACACGTGCTCTACGTCATTCCGTTGTGTTGTTCACGTGTTAGACTTAAAAATTCGCCACACGTGGGGAGATGTGTTGAGAATAAATTTCATATTAATAGGAGAAGAGACCTTGCATAAGCTTATAAGTAAGTCGAGCTACTCCCCATATGCCAATTAATTTTATGATGAAACCTCAATTTTCTTTGATATATACATATACATGTTGGTTCGATTAAAGGTTTAATTGCTGGGGACCAGAACCAGATAGATTTATCTTTGAAGAGTAGACATAAATTTAAACCAGAATTTCTAAATTTCTACCACCCAAACCAAATGTACAACAATTCAATGTGTTTGTTTGCTCAGTAAGAAAAGAAAAGAACAAAACTTGGGTAAATTTGTAAACTTGATCAAATAATGAAGGGGAAAAAGAAACGACAATGGTGGCGTGGGGTGGGGTATTATTTTGCAGGACATTTGCCCCTGTGGAGGGAGGGTTGATGAAACAAGACCACCTGCGTGCAGAGGAGGACTGAATTGCAAAGGACACATGAACCTCTTAATAGCTGGATCCCACTATACCTTTATAGACATTTGCTAAAAATCAATCACTTCACTATAAATAGTGTTTTGGTACATCATATCCTATCAGAACAATTCATTTTAGTTTTATCACCAAAAAAAAAAAAAACAATCAATTTTAGAAAATAAATCACATCAACGGGTTTAATGGATTTAACAAAAACCCCATCAATTTTAAGATATAGTGTTTTGGTACAGCATTTACCGCATGCTCAATTGTTTCGTTCTAGTAAAGTGCCCTAGCTATAGATTTACCTACCTTTCCATTCGAGTCGTGGAAACATTCATTTTGTAAAGTAAAAGTAAGGTTACGTATGGTAAATGTTCATTTCGTTCATTGCAAAGCATAAAGTCCCATTGGCTTGAGAATCACTTTAATCAATTTTGAATCCCATATAGTAGTTCTTACTTGCTTCGTATTTACAAGCTTGAATTCGTGTAAGCGAAATTTTTACTATTATCTGGTGTATAGCATACCAGAAAATGATGAAAATCCCTCAATATGGATTAGGACCTCACATAATTTTTTTTATATGTATTTTACTTGATAATCCGAGGGGAAATGCTCAATCAGACCTCTATGCATGCGAGTAATTCTAGGGCATACATATTTACTAGAATATGATCATGCAACACAAAATCAATCAGCTTCGAGTGAAGATGTTCAATTATGTTTTAAGCAGCAAAACTCCTCTTCTCCAATTTGAAATACCATCTGCCAAGAATAATCGTTGACAAACACCCATACGCGTATATCAAAACCCTAATTTTAACTAGTTCAATTTCATCAATGGCTTTGCGCTAAGCAAAACGTTGATCAAAGTTGATATATCTCATTAATACTTGGCTAAGACACTACAATATATGCCCAAATCAAATAATTATAATGAAGTAAACGTACCATCATCTATAATTTAGTCTGATGACATAACATGTATGTTATTTGAATGAGGGACCTTAGATCGTAGAGTGAATATCGTTGTACCAAAGCCCTCATACAACCCTTATTAACAAATCCAATTTCTAGTTCTAGGAAACAGTTCGAACAGGTAGAGTCCAAACTATCACACGCCCATCCCGGACCCAAACGCAATAAAGAAGAAATAAATAGAAGAAGGACGTTGATATTTCACCCTCAACCGAACTAACAATGTAGTGAGTAACGCAATATCTTATAAGAACATGTAGAGTTTGGTAAATTAATTTTCGATGTGAGACATTTCTTCACATCCTCATACACTTTCGTCACCTATGACGAGTTTTCAAACCTTACATGTGGGTTGCACAAGAGTGACGCCGAACACTCATGACAACCAGATCTAATACCGTGAAAGAAGTTGAGATTTTAGCATAAAATCAATTGACCATATGAAAACAAATATACTTCTTAAAATCAAATTTGAAATTTGGTAAACTTCCGATACAAGACATTTCACTACAATTAATACAGAAGGAGGGGGGATGGTGAATGTAGCCAGGAGAGTAGTGGGGGACTAAGACAGGAACTACCTGTCTGTCACTTTCTTTGTTAACCAAAGTTCATATAAAAAATAGTTGCAGAGAACCTCACGTGGGAAAAGGAGTCCTTTGAGCAAGTACCAATTTTTACACCACAGTATCATTGTTTCTCAAGCCTCATCTTTTTTCCTTTTCAGTTTTCACCTATATATTTTGTGAACACATCGGGATGCTTTATTGCCTTTAGGTAAAATTCAAGATGTCATATTCAATCATGTACGTTCATCTGATATATATGTGACCCTTTACATACATACATACATATACACACACACACAATTTGGGTCCCTAGATATATGTGTATACAGAGATTCGAACTTCAATGATTCGAATCATCTATATTTTTTATTTGACAAATATTTTGCAAAGACAATTTATGAAGTGCAACTTGAAAAATAGACAGTTCACTTCGTTAAAGTTTAATATGGTGTTGGTCCTGCAACTAATTCTCATTTTTCGAAAAAAATGAGAATCCCTTCTCTTTGAGAATCTCTGTGTGCGTGTTAGTTGAGCTTTGAAGTGCAAGGCATGCAGTTTCTGCACACATCATCTCAAAGGGGCCATTTTAATCTCTGGTCTGTTGAAATATATCAGCTGTATATGTCCAAGTGGTATTTGCCATTATGCTACAAATTATTAACATTTAGATCGAGCAGAAAATTTGGCCAAAAACCTCGGAAAAATTCGCGATAATCGAAGACTTTTAAATAGAAGAGAAAGTACGGTAATTAGTATAATATAAATTATATAACCAAGTTCTTACTAGGTGGGGCACAAGCTAAGAAGGATTATCCAAGCTCTCTCTCTCTCCTCTTGAAAAGTCGATTTCGACCCTCGTCTCTTCTCTTCATTTATCATGACAAAGATATTTTAAATCCAGAATCTGATTGACTACAAGATTGTACGACTACAGACATAACTGATATGTTTCATTGTCATATTTTTTGGCAAGTGCATGGTAACTTGCTATGTAACTGACTAGAGGTCAGCTATTTTGATTTGAAGTTTACAAAAAAAAAAAAAAAAGCTGAAATTGACGCGAAACATGTTTGTTGCGAGGCCAACCTTTTTTTTTTATGATACTTGTCAAGTTAAATTAGGAGCATTATTTCTTGGTTATATTTCGAATGCGTATCTCAACTAATTACTCAATTATTCGTTGATTTGTTTTAGTCAGAATCAGATTATTGAAGATATTATTGTATATGATTTGGTTTTATCTACAAAGGGGAAATTAGGAAAGGATTCAATTGTCCTTTCCTAGTGGAATGACATTTTTAAAGTAGGGTTTTCTACTTTTCTTTTCAAACACATGATCCCATTCAAACTCAGGGAAGAAAAACATAAGAAGAATGACTCGTTTGAAATTGCTTCTATAAGGGCTGGTTTGGTATTGCTGTGCTTTGAAAAAAAAACTACTTTTGCTGTGCTGTAAGAATAAGCTCATTTTTGCTGTTTCACGTTTCCAGCTTTTTTTTTATCCAAAATTATGAAAATAAGTTGTTTTTAAGTGTTTTCCAAACACCTTTTTGAGCTCAGCTTTTTTTGATACCCACTTTTTATAAAAGCACCTCAGTACCAAACCAATACTAAGAAACACTTTTGTTCATAAACATTTATAAGCAGAAGTGCTTTCATTAGAAACATGTTAAATTTTTTATTAAATTTCTAAGTGCTTGCTTTATGAACAAACACTTGAAAGTGCTTATTGAAAAATAATTTGACATGTCGTTTTTACGCATGTTTGAAAGAGCTTTTGAACCAAATTCTTAGTAAAAATACAAATAATGTCTGAAAAAATACTTGAAGTATTTCCTGGACAAAACAGATAACTGGTGTTTTTTTCACAATGCATTTCAAGTGTTTAGAATCCCAAAATATTTTTACCAATAAAGAGGATGGGCCATATTTTGGGCCTTCACCATCCCACCCATAAACCCAACCCAAAGAATGCCTTTGCCGGACTCAATTTGCAGACCAGACCCGGATCCCGTACAAAAACTGAAAAAGAATCCACCGATCCCCTTCATTTCTTCTTCGTTCAATTTTACTCTATCAGCAAAATCGCCATGGCTGTGGCTTTGAAGCTCCTGAAGCAACTCCGAGCACCGCACACCACCTCCACAATCCTCCACCGCAATCTCAGCCCACGGCTCTCGGGCATTCACAGTGCAACCAGACTCTTCTCAGACGCTTCTCCTCTAACCGAGCCTCTTCCGGCTCCACCGCCGCTAAACCCTCGTTCTCCTTCTCCGTCGTCTCTGAACCAGTACGAGCTCGCCAAGTTCGCCGCAGTTGCCGAAACCTGGTGAGAGCTTCCCTTTTTTAGCATACAAGTCTCAATTTCTGCACTTGAATTTGATTTAGCTGTGGTATGATTGTGATTTATTGACCAATGCGAAGGAAATTTACGTATGAGATTAAAGCTATCGTAATTTTCAGGTGGGATTCTGAAGGGCCGTTCAAACCATTGCATATGCTGAATCCTACAAGACTTGCTTTCATTCGCTCCACGCTTTGCCGACATTTCGGGTAAATTAAAGGTTTTCTTGGTGTAGATTTAGGGTTTAGTAATATCTCCAAATTGGTAGCTGCCAAGTAATTAAGAAAGTAGATTGCTTTGGTGCCTGGCATTGTCTGCGGAAGTGAAATTCGTAAAACGAATGATACTTTGCTAACATTTTTCAAGACTTGGAAAGCTAAATGATGATTCTGTTTATCATCTTTCGTGTTTCTGATCTTCAGGAGGGATCCGTTGTCCCCTAAGCCATTTGAAGGTCTCAAATTTATTGATGTTGGCTGCGGTGGTGGAATTCTTTCTGAGGTATGTTATCGTGCACCTTCCCAGGTGCATTTACTCCTCTTCACTGCACGTGAACCGTCGTGTTTATATAACTGTACCTCCTCCCTGTGGTGTGCTGATTCCCTATTAATATGTTCTGCATTTTACTTGTACAGCATTTTGAATCGTTTTTTTTCGGATATGTTTAATATAAGCAACAGGCTGATAGCTTTACCTAGCAATTGTTTTTGGTTAAAAGTTCATGCTAATCTTTAGCCTTTTTCAGCCTTTAGCTCGAATGGGAGCTACTGTGACGGGAGTTGATGCAGTGGAGAAAAATATCAACATAGCTCGCGTTCACGCTGTATGGCTTGAAATTTTATTTGATCAAGTACTTGTCCATGTGCAAGTACTTTGTTTTGTAAAGTGTGTTGACATACTTCTAAACTTTATTCATTCACACAGGATTTAGATCCAGTGACTTCGAGAATTGACTATCAATGCACAACAGCTGGTATGTGCTAAATTTTTTCCTATTCTGTGTTGTAAAGTTTTCGGAAATGCATTCAATTAATATTTAATCTTTCTTGCATCTTTCTAGAATGCGTGGTTTTCCACTCTTAATGAACAAATCGAATGACTTACTTTGAACATTGATGGCATATAAAGTTAGGATCTTGATTGCATCCGCTACAATCAAAACCTGGCAAATACGATGAAGAATACCCAACTGATATTATAATCACTTAAAAACTGTTTTCATTCTGAGACATTCTCTCATGATATAATTTGTATTGTGATTCTTTTCAGTATCCTTCTTGTAATAAAAAATCCTATTTGAAATCTGTTCTGTGCAATTTACATTTTGTGTTGGTATCAGTAAATGTTGTTGATCTTGAAAAGCTTGTTCGACCTGAACTAGCAATTGTGTTGTTATGAGTTTTGTAACTTTTTTATTTATTCTGTAAGTGATATAAATTCATTGTTGAAGATCTTTTGTATATTTCTTTTATCTCATATAGTTTTCTTTTAACTTGAGGCTTGTGTTCTTCCATTTGTACACAGAAAAGCTAGTTGAGGAACAGAAGAATTTTGATGCTGTGTTTGCTTTGGAGGTATGGTCTTAAGAATCTACAAACTGCCTATATGATTCTCTCGCTTCAGTGTTTACATACTGCTATGGTTTATTCTAATTTGGTTGTAAATTAATGATTTTACTCAAGGTAATTGAGCACGTTGCAGACCCTACTGAGTTCTGCAAATCTCTATCAGCCTTAACTGTCCCCAGTGGAGCTACTGTTGTTTCAACTATTAACCGTTCTATGAGAGCATATGCTACTGCCATTGTTGCAGCAGAGTACATCCTCCGCTGGGTATAATTCATTATTACCTCCTGCAGTTGATTATGTGTTTTTGATTTACCATGCAACATCTGTTGCTTTGCTGCAAATTTTGCTATCTTTTCTAATTTTTGTTGCATTCTTGTTTGAAATTTTAGGCCTTCATTATCTCTAATTCTTTTTTTACTACCTCGTCTTTCATGACGGTATAATCATCACATTATTTTCTAACATAAAATATACACCCAAGAGACGTTTAAAACATTGCCCATAAATCGAGATCAGTTTTGTTTGAGTAGTTGGTGACCCTCACAGTTAGCCAATTGCGACTGACATGTGATTAATCATATAGGAATGTCATTTAAAATGATTAAGGGAATTCAAGAATGCCTCTATATTTATTTTATTTACAAGATCGAGTTGAATAATAGGTTTTGACTCTTTTGCGTGGAAGTCATACTCTTAAGACATTCTAACAAACCTGATTCTATATAAGTGAATAATATGATTCCTGTTTTATTAGAACTATCCAACCGATATTTCGCATAGAAGACTTCAGAAAATGTGACTCACCAAAAGATGTCAGATTTCAAATTTTAAGTGCACTAATATGTCTCGAAACGCATCCTGAAGCGATACTAATATTTCATATTATATCATTGTGAATACAATTGTGACCATTGAAAGGGAATTAACTCTTATTCAATTCAGTTGTACCTCTAGATATTCGCTATGGATGTGGAACACTTTTCGTATTCTTCAGTGTTTTGCTTTGAAAATAGTTTGATCTAGTCATATTTACTCAAGTCTATTCAACTGTTGATAACATTTTGACTTGAACCAAATCGATTGTTTTACAGCTTCCTAAAGGTACACATCAATGGTCCAGTTTTCTCACTCCCGAAGAACTAGCCCTGATCCTGGAGCTTGCTTCTATTTCAGTAAGCCGGAACAACTTTTATCGCCCTAGGAATGTCAGCTATTTTTATCCATGCACCTGTCGCTAAAGCTTGTTTTCTGTTTGGTTGGTTTTGTGCAGGTCCAAGAGATGGCTGGGATCGAGTACAATCCTTTGACAGGGAGATGGTCTCTATCTGATGATGTCAGTGTAAATTTTATTGCTTATGGTACCAAAACAGTGACATCCAATTTATAAAGGTAAGGAAATATTTTCCATGTTATCCCTCTTTGTTTGAATGAAAATTTTGTTCAGTAATTTGTTCCTCTCTCTTTTCCCCTCCCCATTGTTTCTAATTTCTTTGTTGAGCTGCATCCAATGAGAAAGGAAATTCCGTCATACACACAGGCATCGTCATACGGATTTTCTAAGGTCGCACACAAAAGTACATGAAACGGGGATTCAAAGTAGCAGATGACATTGTATAACTAGTTTGACACACTGCTCCTTTGACACTCTCGTTTCAGGGTCTCCTGTGTGCAACCTTCGGAAATCCATATCGTAATACAATACTTATGTGTATGATGGACTTCGGAAATCCTCATGTAATGTTGACTTCCTCAGATCACAATTTATCGTTGGTCTGGAATGCCACGACATTCCCGTCCTCGAAGGGTGTGACCTCAAGAGTCAAAAACAGTAAAAACTTATGATCCAAGGGTGACATGGTCAATTTTTCTTTTGAACCAAGGCATAAAATTCATTCCCTTTCATTCCATTTCCACGTTTATACGTTCCCCAAACTTTTCCGATCAACCAAACACGCCCTAAAGCCGATCAAAATTTTCCAAAAAACCTAAAGCATCAAAATACTTGGGGCCTATTTGGTATTCTATCCAAAAATTATGATCGTTCTTAAAATAACTCTGATTAACTTCTTTTAAGAACACTTTATAAAACTTAAAATCTTGCTTGGATTTTAACTTGAAAACTATTTTCAATATTTTTTTTTTATTTTGAGTACATTGATATTTTTACACTAAGGGGAGAGGGAATTTGGTATTGAATTCACCATCCACGAGATTCGAATCTAAGACCTCTCACTTCCAATTGGAGAAGAATATTATTATATCGTAGTACTGAGTGACAACTATATTTAATATTAAACCTTCTCTGTTTTCCCAACATAATAGACCCACCATGCTCACCTCAAAGAGTTCACTCCCTAGTCAGCGCCGACGATAGAGGCACCGTTCCCCACCGCCGTCACTCCTCTCTCTCTCTCTCTCTCTCTCTCTCCCAATTTTTCGGGTTTGATGTCGGAGACACGACCAGAAGATACTCCACCAAGACCAAAGCTCTTGAATACTTTGATTTGGAAGGTGGCTGTTTTTAACATATGGTGATGAATTTAGTTGCCAATTTTCAAAATTTTCCGTAGAAACTTAACAATTAAGCTTGAACGTAAGGTTTGTTCTTGGTGGGGAGGAGGTGGGGCTGGGGGTTTGGATGATTAGAGAGTGAGAAGATGGTGGATCGGGAGTTGGGAGGGAACCGTAAAAACATCTCTCAGTCGTCGGCCTCTCGAGGTCGGATGTTCCATGCCTGCGGAAAGAATAGCTCGCGACTGAAAGAACTGTAAAAACTGACTTCTCATGTTCTCAAATTTTAGGCTAATTTTTTAGTTCAAGTTTTCAAAAGAGACTTACCAAACAAGTTTTTAGGCTAAGAATTGAAAAAAAAGGAAATTTTATTGGAACCATTCAACCTCTTTCTACATCCAAGACAAAAAATATTTTCTTAAAATTCCTATTTCACCCTTTGATTAAAACTGGAAAAAGAAATAAACAAAAACCGAAATCTTTTTCCACACCCAGTGGTTCTCTTCCACCTCAAACCCCATGGAAGATTCACCGGCGATTCTCCATGGCAACTTCAATTCAAATTCTTTTAGCATCCCAACCGCCTTATATGGCACACCATTCAGTTTCCACAAGTTTTGACTTCGAACTGTCCACACAACATAATTGATCCCACTTCGTCTCAACGCATTCCTCGTCAACGACTCCGCCATCCCTTCTTGGCCATAGACATTCGTGGTTCTCCACTTTGACGGCTCTGTGCCACTCGGAAACTTGTAGGCCTCGAATGCCGGCGTTATGGTTGAAGAGCGTGAGAAATAGAGGGAGAAAATACGGATGAGGAGAGGGTTAAGAGACGCCGATGACAAGAGATTCACGCCAACGTCAGTGAAGAAGACGCCGAAAAGTGGTGGGCTAATATGTGGGTTCATGTTCTTTTAATTTATTTTTACTTTTTAAATAACATCGGGGCAAAATGGAGAGTTCAATGGTAAAAATATTGAAGTTGGGTTTGAAGATAAGAACGAAGATCCTGGAAATTCTCAAATCGTGTCCGTTCATTGTGAATCGTGAGATTAGAAATTATTTTAAATATTTTTATTTAAAATTAAATATGAATAGTATCTGACGAAAATTGGTTGCACGATATACGATGAACGAACACGATTTGAAGATTCTAAAGATCCTCCTGATGAAGATAAGATAGTTAGATCTAAATAAAATTTACAGTTTCTGAGTTCAAAAATTTGACCTCAAATAGAGTACCAAAGGTGTTCGTAAATACGTCATCCTATATTATCCAGTTTCAGTGTTGTCTTAAAAAAAAATTTCAGATCGTATTTGGATTCCCGAGAAGATTAACATACCACCGCGTCACCGCGGGGCCTACTTATCATCGTTCGCGCCATCTAATCTGCACAGAGGCTCTTTCACTTGCCAAAACCAACCGTTCCAACCGTTGACGTCAATCACCGCCGTTCATTTCAGATGCATCCGAGTGTTGAATAATTACACTATTTGCTTGCCGCGGACGTCGTTCCTAATTGTTCACCTAATCGAATTTATTAACTGTTTCTTAAATACTAAGATGTTTATATTTTTAAAAATATGTTATGAAGATATGTGGAGGAGGAAGAAAAAAAAATTTAACTTGTGAAAAATTATATTAATGTTTATATTTTATTTTATGATGAAAAATTAAATTGTCTTGTCATCTTCTTTTTGTTTAATTTAAGCTCTTTCTGCAACTTCATCAGCTCTCCTCTTCGCTTTTTTCTATAACTATTCCTCATCTCTCTCTCTCTCTCTAGAAATTCATCGATCAAAATCTGAAATTCGTCACAGAAATTTGAAATTTGCAAGCTACAGAAATGTCGAGGGTGACGGAATTTCCGGTGACAGCTCGCGGTCGCTTGGCCGTGCTCTCAGCCCACCTGGCAGCTGCGACCATCGAGCCCTATGAGCTCGGACCCGCTCTCGAGCCCCACTGCGCGTCCGCTCACGTCCCACCGCCCGGGAACCTCCGGGGACCTTTGACCATCGTTGACGAGAGGACCGGTAAGAGGTATCAGGTCCAGGTCTCTGAGGAAGGAACCGTCAAAGCCACTGATCTCAAGAAGGTAGAAATTTTTTAACTTATCACACAATTTGCTAATCTGGGTTTGGTTTATTTTTCAATTTTCTTATCTGGGTATTGGATTTAAAAAAAAAAAAAAAATTGCTGTTTGATGGTGCATTTTATGTTTGGTTGCTTGGAAAATTGCAAATAAATAGAATGAAAGTGGAAATTTTTATGATGGGGATTCTTGTGTTTGAAATATGATTAAATTAGTGGAAGAAAATTTGGTTCTTGTGAAATATGCAGATCACAACAGGCAAAAATGACAAGGGGCTGAAGGTGTATGATCCAGGCTATCTTAATACCGCCCCTGTTCGATCCTCGATTTGTTATATCGATGGCGACGAGGGGATTCTTAGATATAGAGGCTACCCAATAGAGGAATTGGCTGAGAGTAGTACCTTTTTGGAAGTGGCCTATCTCTTGAGTAAGTACTCTCTCTCAGAAATAGTAACGCAAGGAATGGTTTGTTTTTCTTAATTATATGTATTTTAAGTGAAATTTTCTTGTTCGAAAGGAAGAAATACTATTACATTGATAACTATGTGAAGAATTTATATAACTTAAAATGTTTGAGGGCAGAATTAATTACTATAGAAATAAGCTGGTTCCCGAAATGTACCCCTGAATTATCAAGAATTATTCAAGATTAGGTGTAGTCTCTCCATGCGTTTCTTGCTGTGAAGTGTCTTTGTGTATCTTTAATTTCAGTTTCCCATTTTGAACAACGTTGCTTTGTCATTAACCCTTTTCTCCTCCAGTGTATGGGAATTTGCCTTCTGAAAGTCAATATGCGGATTGGGAATTTGCCGTTTCTCAGCATTCAGCTGTACCACAGGGAATTTTGGTAAATTTTCTATTTGTTATTCTTATAGAAATCCTTTGACTATCCCTTGGATCAAAATATTGGAATTTTACATGTGATTAACTACATACCATCTTTTTCTTCATATAGTAGGGAATCTAGGGATTTTTTATGTATCTTTTAAACAACCGTGCGCCAAATACATACTCTCTGGTCCTCTGGACTCATGGAGGTTCTTTTGCCTTGCAGAAATGCATGAGTATTTGTTTTGTTGTTACTTTGAGCATTTACACGATGGTGTCTTTTGTATTGTAGGACATTATACAGGCAATACCTCATGATGCACATCCAATGGGCGTACTTGTCAGTGCCATGAGTGCGCTTTCTGTTTTCCATCCTGATGCTAATCCTGCTCTCCGTGTAAGTTTATTCTTGTTGGCTCTTTAAACGACATGAATTTTGTCACAATCTTATTTACTAAAGGGGTCCATTGTTCGAGTCAGTATTTGATTGTATCATATCTGATCATATTTTATATGTTAACATAGGGGCAAGAAATTTACAAATCGAAACAAGTGAGAGACAAGCAAATAGCACGCATCCTTGGGAAGGTATGTTTCATCTTGTTCTTTACTTGGGACTTGTGGCCTTAGAAAATGTGGTGTGAATGTTATCTATACTGGCATTCTTTAGGTTGTCCAACTAATGTTGCTCTGTACAAAGCATTTGCGTTGCCTTCCCTCCTCTTTCAAATTTCGATCGATACACTCCAAACATACAGCCTCAGTAACCCAGGCCACAAGGACCCCTTTTTCAGAATTTGGTAGGCCTATAAAATTAATTGGGGAACTAACCCAATCCCCAAAAGAACCAACAGAGGCTTTAACCCCCACCTATACCTCCTCAGTCTATAGCTGTTGTCTTGCTTCTACATCTCTTTATCACTTATTTGGAATCTTCTGGTTAAGGTTATATTAAATTGTTATTTCATTTTCAGGCACCAACCATTGCAGCTGCAGCTTATTTGAGATTGGCTGGAAGACCTGCAGTTCTCCCTGCTAACAACCTTTCGTATTCGGAGAACTTCTTATACATGCTAGATTCCTTGTATGTTATACTTTTACTCTTTGTGTGCATTTTACCTCATAACATTCCAAATCATCTTTGGCAATCTTTTTGCCATCACCACTGTTGTTGCTTTTACTGTGCACTTAGGTCTTCTTTTGTTTTAATATGTAGAGTGATAGTCATTGTGGAAAATATGATATTTGGTCACCCTCTAATCTGATTAAGGATTTCTCCGTGCTAATCTACAGAGGCAATAGATCTTACAAACCCAATCCTCGACTGGCTCGAGTGCTAGATGTTCTCTTCATATTGCATGCAGAACATGAGATGAATTGCTCCACAGCTGCTGCCCGGCATCTGGCATCAAGGTAGGCACATCTTGTAACCTGATTGAAATGATCCATGGCATTTTATAACGTGTCTGGCTCTTTATGTACAGCGGTGTCGATGTTTACACTGCTCTTGCTGGAGCTACTGGAGCTCTCTATGGCCCTCTTCATGGTGGAGCAAATGAGGTATTGCAATAGTTCAAGTTCCCATTTTTATGTTCATTTTTCGTGCGTTTTTTCATGCAAACGACTGGAAGATCACTTTCAATTTGAAATGAGATTTTTATTCATTAATATTCTCGTGTTTAATTTTGTAAATAAAGTTTCTTTTTTGTTGTTGCCTGGATTATTGCAGGCTGTGCTTAAGATGCTAAATGAGATTGGCACTGTTGAGAACATTCCAAATTTCATAGAGGGTGTGAAGAACAGGTATTTAATTTCTTATATCTTAGTAGTTCACAGTCTGGTGAACATGATTCATATTAAAACAGTTATTTATCAAACTGTTTTTTCCGGTTCTCACTTCAGGAAGCGAAAGATGTCAGGTTTTGGGCATCGCGTGTACAAAAACTACGATCCTAGAGCAAAGGTCATAAGGAAACTGGCAGAGGAAGTATTTTCCATTGTTGGAAGGGATCCTCTGATTGAGGTGCATTTCTAATCTCCCTATTAAATGCTCCCCCTCTTCACCCAAAAAAAAAAAAAGAAACACCCAAAAATTACGAAGGCGCGGGAGAGTAAAGCTTAATGAATAAACACAAAAATTAGGAAAGTGCAATTCTTAAGTTTGAGTGCATCTACCCTATGACATTTGCAGGTAGCTGTTGCTTTGGAGAAGGCTGCACTTTCTGACGAGTATTTTGTCAAGAGAAAGCTCTATCCAAATGTTGATTTCTACTCTGGATTAATTTATAGGTACTTCTCATTACTTTCCATTTGATGTAAGACTGATTTTTTACTTTGCCTATCTTGCAACTGTGAAGATGTATTAACTTTGTATTAATCAGGGCAATGGGATTTCCAACTGAGTTCTTCCCGGTTTTGTTCGCGATCCCTCGAATGGCTGGGTGGTTGGCACACTGGCGTGAATCCCTTGATGATCCTGATACTAAGATCATGAGACCCCAACAGGTTAGTTCCTTGCTCATACCGTTTGCTTGTTTATGTGGAATTTGTGGTGTTTCTATTGGATTGAGTAAGACACAATTCCACATCTTTTGTGGTCTAGAAAATCAAAATGGTGATGTGCGTCTGGTCAGTGGTCACCCCGTTTCTTATTTTTGCTAATCTTTGTGATTAATCAGGTGTATACTGGAAACTGGCTGCGCCACTATATCCCACCGAGAGAGCGCATAGTAACAAGTGATGCAGACAAGCTCTCTCAGGTTTCTGTATCAAATGCCTCTAGGCGTCGGCTGGCTGGATCTGGAGTTTAGTCACTCATTCAGAATTGTTTGCAACGTCAAAGAAAATGAAAATAAATTAAGATACTCTAGGGAGAAAGAAGTATCTGTTCTGTTCGTCTTTCTTGTGCCTTCAGTAAAAGCAGAAGAGTTGCAGGGCTTTTAGGTTTCGCATTATTTAGCGAAAATAAGAACACTTTTGTTGTCGTCGAAATGTATTCTGAAATTTCCAGTCAGTCATCTGGTTTAATTTTATGTACGATCTCAGCTCAGTATTGTCTTATGTCTTGTGACAAGTTTTTTTACCATTTTGTGTTTCTGTTCGTTCTTTTTCGGGTCGGAAAATGCGACGGGAAAATGTAACATGCACGTTTGGTTTCTTTACAAATTTCAGTTCTACTTCAACTTCTTGCATTGCATCCGAATTAGGCCGGGATACCAATTGTTGTGCAACTAATTAGAGTTCACCAACTACTAAATATAATCTAGCACCACTCTATCATAACAGGCGTCAATGCTAATGACTACTTTTATGTTGTAGATTGTTACTTTTTGATGTTATATAATGTTGATTTTTTTTCTTTTGGTCGAAAAAGCATAAGATTTTCGATGAGGGTGTTGTGGCACAAAAATTATCAACCCGCAACAAGAAATTACTCCCAACCAAATTTCGCCGCTAAAATAATGCATGGTCCAAAAAATCAATAATGCTACAAGGATCTAACAAATTTTGCAACAGTTAAAATATGTATAAAATTTGTATCACGAAATGAGGCATGGAATTGTAGTTGATCTTATTCTTTAACTTTTCTTTAAATCTACGGACTAAACAACCGTCACACTCGATTTTGCATAGCATTAAATCCACACGCTTCTATTTACAAGGATACTTCCTAATCAAAGCGGGAGACCTACTTCTAGAGGGCTCACTTTTGGCAAAACCCGGTTAAAGTGGAAGCGGACTCCATTATTAACCCGAATACAATTGGATCCGGATATTAATATCAGAGAAAGAGAAGCTTCGCACGCAGACACACACACAGAGACGTACGTCGCACACCCAAAAATCCATCAGCCGCTCGCTCCGTACACCTCTCTTTCTTCCACTCACCGGCGGCGAATTTCCGGTGCGGCGGCATTAGCTGAAGCCAATCACACCAGGTCCAATTTCTGATCTTTATGCTTGCAATTTTCCTCCTGTTCTCTATTGTTACTTTTACTCCGATTTGGATCTACGGTGCTTAATTGTTTGATTGTGTTTGTTTGCTGAGACAATTTCGAAAAATTAAGTGCAGGACCCAAATTCAAAGTCTTGGATTTTGGAATCTTTGTATTGCAAGATCAGAAATTTTAATGTGATCTCAATTTGTAGCATCTGGGTACACATAGAATCAGGAGATTGTGATCAAATCATGAAGAAAGTTTGAGTTGATTGGGATTGAATGATCATAGGTTGATGGCTTTATAATTTCTAATTCACTCTAGCCCTTCTCTTCTCTCTGATTTTTTTCTGTGATTCCCTCACTAGTCACTCTGCTCGGCAATCTACTGCCACGCATAATGAGCTCATAGTAGTTTCAGTTAAGTGTTGAATGCTTTGGTTTTCAAGCCGTTTAGACTGATTTGTTTCCGTGTAGCCCTCGTTTGGTCGCTCTTTTGAGTTTCGAGTTACATTTTGGTGGATCTATTTCTCTGGAATGTTACTCTAGGTTTTGTTTCCTTCTTTATCTGTTAAGTTTCTACCGGAATTAGGGGTAATGCTGTAGAAATTTGAGTGATAAGAATCTTATCATATGATACTAGCTTTCCATTCCCAGCAAGCATTAGTTTACTGCCGTTGTATAGAGGAGACGTTATGCCATTTTGCAATTTCGATAAATTCTTTTCTTAGAGGAGATTAAAGTTTTTCCAAGGTTTTTATATAAATATATTGGAGGACGATGGGACATTGAGGTGTAGAAGTAATACGAAGACAGTTTAAGGCAAAACCTATCAAAACAAGTCTTGGTCAATACCTTTCAGGTGTGAGGAACCCTTTGAAAGAAGAAGATGCAAGTCATTTTAACGGTTACTAGGGAAGACAAGTTGTATATTTTCCTAGTAGAGTGTGAAAGGCTTTTCGTTTTTTATATGTTTTGCTTCATCTTTTAGCAATGTTAAGTTCTTCAAAATAGATTTGACGTCCAGAGATTTGTTTGTGTTGCTGTAGTTAATTCTGCCCTTATAAGCTAAGAAAGTTTGATGATAATATTCTTGTTGTGTATCCTTATGTGTTGATTTGCAAAGCTGAACTTTTTGTTTTTAAATACTAAACCCTGATTATGTATTTTCATTCTTGGTTTAGATCTTTGAAAACATGTCGGGCCAAAGCCAACGCTTGAATGTGGTTCCTACCGTTACAATGCTTGGAGTTATGAAAGCTCGCCTTGTCGGTGCGACAAGAGGTCATGCTCTCCTCAAGAAGAAGAGCGATGCTTTAACAGTGCAGTTCCGTCAGATTCTTAAAAATATTGTCGCAACCAAAGAATCCATGGGAGATGTGATGAAGAACTCCTCCTTTGCCCTTACTGAAGCCAAGTATGTTGCTGGCGAGAACATCAAGCACATTGTTCTTGAGAATGTCCACAATGCCTCTATTAAAGTTCGATCAAGGCAAGAGAATGTTGCTGGTGTAAAGCTCCCAAAATTCGACTACTTTACTGAAGGTGAGACCAAGAACGACCTCACTGGATTGGCAAGAGGCGGACAACAGGTCCAACTCTGTCGTGCTGCTTATGTGAAAGCAATTGAGGTTCTCGTGGAGCTTGCTTCACTTCAGACATCATTTTTAACCCTTGATGAAGCAATCAAGACCACAAATCGTCGTGTCAATGCTCTAGAGAATGTTGTGAAGCCTAGGTTGGAGAACACAATAAGCTATATCAAGGGGGAGTTGGATGAGCTCGAAAGAGAGGATTTCTTCAGGTTAAAGAAGATACAGGGTTATAAGAAGAGGGAAATCGAGAGACAGATGGCAGCTGCCAGGAATTTTGCCAACGAGCAGGTTGCGGAAAAGTTATCGCTGAAGAAGGGCATTTCCCTAACTTCAGCTCAGAACTTGTTGTCTGCGGAAAAGGATGACGACATCATTTTCTGATTCGGATGCTAGTTTTATATGTTTGTGCTTTAGGATGTATGATTCTGGTCGTGCTGCTCCGTTCTGCAGCGGAATTCTATTAATATTTAGTCCGACGGTCTTATATTCTGAATAAAAGCTCCATTTTCTTCATGTATGTTTCTATTTATTGTGAATTATTTGTAACATAAATTACATCAGTTCAAGGTTTTGAAATATTTGTTGATTAGAAGATCTCTGGTTTATTCTAATTCTTAGTGTTGTTATTTAATCCCTGCATCATAATTATTAAGGTTCGTTTTCTTTTATTTTTCCTGGTACAAGTCACGCAATGGGCCAATCATAACTAGATATCGAACTCAACACAGGTAATATACATCATCTACATCCATGAGTCGAACATTAGACTTCTCGCACGCGGAGTAGTAGTTAGTATTAATTCATGTAGTTGGAAATGAACTGCTAATGTTGAAAAGCTTCAGAAAGGGGTGGCGACTAATCCGACCCAACCAAATTCAGACTTTGGGATAAATGTCCCTCAACTTATGACCTTTTAAGTCCTTGTTTGGTACTGAGGTGCTTTTATAAAAAGTGAGCATAAAACAATCACTAAAAAGTGAGCATAAAAAAACCCTAAGCTCAAAAAAGTATTTGGTAAACACTTAAAAATAGCTTATTTTCACAGTTTTGAGTAAAAAAAACTGAAAACATGAAGCAGCAAAAATGAGTTTATTCTCACAGCACAGCAGAATCAATTTTTTTTCAAAGCACGGTAATACCAAACCAGCCTATTTGCTCCAACTGCCAAAATTCAAAATACTCGGGGTCAAAACCAAATTAATAGTTCAGGAGAAAATCAAAATAAGGTACTAAAATAGAGTAATCCCCCCCTTTCAAGGGGCATTGCTAAAAAAAATCTTTAGACAACTGAAATGGAAAAAATAAAAAATAAAAAATGAGCAGCTTAATCTCCATCTTAAACCAGCGGTGGTGTTTGAGCTGCTACTGATATGAGAGTTGGAGATGAAAAGAATAGAAGTAAAATACACATCTTCAAGGGAAAACGAAGGCGCAATAACATTATCGGGTATCACCGATGTGAAATATTACTACAATGAATGATGATCGAAAGAAAATCGAAGAAATGAAAAACAAAAATGATTCTTATTGATTGATACAGTTGAAACGACGACAACTGAAACGCCCAAGGCTAAGGAGATTGAAGCCACCATGATTTCATAGAAGCCGTGTCATGCTTCAGGGGACAATGAGTTGCAGGATTCAATCAAGCATTCCATCTGACACCCTTGTCCTCACAGGGCAATATTCAGAAAGGGAGGCGCTTTGGGGGCCTGATTTGTTTAGAACTTGAAGCTGAAGCATTCCCAGAAAACGCAGCTGGCCTCTTCATGGGAGGAGCACTGTATATACGAGGTAGATATGATCAGGGCGGGAAGTGAGTCTATACGTAGTTATGTTAACTACAGGGAGAGAACATACAATTTATCCAAAAGTTTACCTGTAACTCTTCTGAAGTGCATTTCTCTTCATAGCTGCAAGATTTTTCACCTCATTACTGCTCAAAAGAAAGGGAGGGGGAGAAAGATGTTAATATCTCGAAAGTCTATCTCGACAAGACTAATCAAGAACCCAACATTTTTGAACAAAAGCTCCGAGATAAGTATCAAACCACTTAGTGATTAACTCAATACGATATAAGAAAATTGGAACAACAAAGTAAAAGGAGAACTTAAGGGGATAATGTCAGTTCACAAGCCAAAGGTGCACCCGACACGCCATACCAGGCATCGTTCTAAAATACGCCATTACCTTTTCAGAAAATCTAGTTTCGCTTTCTTCATCAAGTTGCTCTTTCCAGTAACATTGTAGCCAGGCCCATTGCCTACAAAATTATCAGAAATACAACGGTTAGTTGTGCATCCTATTTAATAATGTATTAGTCTTAGATAGTCTATCAGAGAACAGAAAAATTTACCCCAGCTTCTTTTATTGCTTGATGGTGGAACCTTTGTGCAAATTTGAACTTGCCGACTTTGTTTTCCTACAAAATTTGGATGGTCAGTAAGGCTGATCACGTTGAAATGAGTATGCTGTTGCTCAGTTTGCTAGAACACGCTAAAGAGGTAAACTTACGAGCATTTGCCTCTTGATATCGACTCTTCAACTTGTCACCTATTAAATTTTCAGCCATATCAACTTCCTTCAATTTTGCCTGCATGTAATCACCCACAATTAATTGTTTATCCTTTTTGCCTTACAAGAAACAAACATAAACCAGATCCAGAAATACTGCATCAAATACCAAAAATTATGCTATACATTAAATTAATGGGATTTGACTACGGAAACTAAAAGAAAACAAATTTGGTCAGACAACATGAGGAGAGTATGAAACGCACCTCATACAATTGACTCCATCTGAACGCGACTTTCTTTTGCTTCATCCTTTCAATCACCTCATTCACCCTTGTAGTACCAAACTCCTTTTCGTAGAATTTCTTCCACAACTTATCGGTAATTGGAGTCAAATCTCTACCCTACAGGAATTAATTAAAAAACATTTCACAACTTGTACTAAAGGATCACAAAAACATTCAAATAAGAACAATGTGGATCAACTTACTTTGGTACTCTTCTCTACATGCATCAACTGGTCCACCGTACAATGTGGTAGAATTCTCTTGAGCAGATGAGAATCGGTTTCACCAACATCTCCAAGGCGCCTCAAATTGTCTATTGCCGTGTTAATGCACAGATCAACCAAAGATGGTGCTACTGCTTGCCCTTCATCACTTGAATAATCCTCATCCATGTTGCCCAGTCACTCTCTAACCCGGTAGTCTCCCTAAGATCAATACATTAAGCAAAAAATCAAATTTACGTCATCGTAAATACTTGAAGTAGTTAGTATTCTGCATTGAACAAATAGAACTCAACTAAACTGAATTTCCAGGATTTCGAGCAACCCGAAAAGGGTGTTGCTCGAAATCCTGGAAATTATAAGTTAAACCCATTTTTTCTTATGGCCGATTCTATCATTTACCATCATCAAATATACAAATTCAATACAAAAGATTAGAACTTTATCATCATCATCCGGATGATCAAAGTTTAACTCATACAACTTTTACCACTAATTGGATTCAGCTGAATCCAAAAATCCCTCTCAGGTTTCTCAACAATCCATAAAAAATTAAAAAAATATCCAATGAATTACAGAAACAAAACAGAATCAGTCCAAGATCAAACCTTTAGCTATTAATTTAATTCAAATTGGAAAATAAAGTAAAAAAATAAACCAACTAACTCAAATTCATCAACGATTTGGCAAAAAAAAAAAAAAAAATGATCAACGAAAATCCATAGCTCAATCCGAACATACCCAATATTTCCAAAACAAAAGAAGAAAATGAGAAATAAATTGGTTTGAGAGGGACTCACCGAGTGATCGGAGACGGAAGGAGGTCGTTTGACGGAGGCGAATTACAGGATTAATTTTAATTGAATAAAAACATATTTATTAAATTAAATTTATTTTTGTGTGTGCTAATATGCACCGGGCTTGCGTTTCTGCGTTCGTTATATGTAGGAAGAGATCCGCTTTCCCTTTTGGTGATCCTTTGTAATAAAGCGTAACTTGTGCTAACGTGCGCGGCGCGTGCCAAGTTTAGCGTGCGGGACTCCACAATTTTGTCCTGGAAGTTGGAACTCACCAAATCCTCATTTTATTACGTAATAATTGTTTATTAAATGATACTATAGTTTAGTTGCATTCTTCGTTCACTTATGAATAGACGGCCTCAAACTGAATTTACTGGTCATCTCCAATCGAAGGTTAGCCAATTGTTTTAGCCCTTTGCTCCTCCAAGAAATTAATATTTTAATGAATAGTAGAGGGCTATATTCCTTACTATCTCCAATCGAGGATCAAATGACTATAATATGTAATGTGAAGAATTAAAATAAAATAGGGTAACATTGTATGAAATAGTGAAAAATATGTGAGAAATAACTAATTACGGCCGGGCCATGGCGCTATTTGGCAGAAATCTCCCCGCCCCTTATCATCGTTGTACTAAATAAAACTGGAAGTACATGTGCTGTAGGAGAATCACGTGGTCGACTAACCCTAGAACATTTGAGGTTAGGGAAAGTATTCGAGAATAACGGGATATTTATCAAGTTAATTCGATGAAATATACGTTTTAATTCAATCAGCCAGCCCCCATGTTGGCCTTGCAAAAGTTGCAACCTTGTTACAAGTCAGGCTCTGATCAATTCTAAATAATCGATTACATGTTTCAAAACCAACTTTCAGTTGAGCAGATCGACATCAATCCGGGGATTAGCTATGATGTGACCTCATCTGCTATCAATGGAGGAACAAAATTGCAATTCTGCAAAGTCTGCTCAAATATATGACCCACCTTAAGCAACTTTCCCTGCAAAATCGACACCGGAAAAAATCTTGTATCAGCAATCAGATACTCAACTCTAAAATTCCGTATTTTTCATTAATTCAGTGAGTCTCCATTCAGTGTACAGTGTGCAGTACTAATTCCTGACAGAAATCAACATGTCACAATGTAGTAGGTGGGTAGAAAGGCAACACCTCGTCAAATGCTGCACCGATCATTTGAAGACCAACAGGAAGGCGTGCAGACCCCCCTTCAACAAATCCACATGGCAAAACCAGTGCAGGTAGACCTGCCAAGTTAACATTGACCTGCATACAGAATCAAGCGGAACAGGTTAGAGGTCATTTAGTCATCTTATGAGTGGAAACTACATGACAGACGATAAAAGTTTTAAAGGAGGACAAGCACTTGTGCAACGTAGAGCTTAAGAAACAAGAACCAACAGCTTGTGCCACCAAATGCCCCCAAAATGAGATCTCAAACCACTTTAAACTTCTCACTACAACCTCTAGAAAAAAGGGTGACATTTCCCCATCTACTCTTTTTAAAGACAACAAAATTGAGAGCACAAAATGGAAATGTAGGATAGGTTGAAGTGCATGTGCCAAAAATGCGAGGATTAGCTATTAATACGACAACATTTTTTCTTTTCTGAAACAAAATCTGAATACGTGGGCAAGTATCTAACATTACAATGATGAATGCATATCCAACATCATTACTCAATTATCATAGAACTCCTAGTACACACATAACACACACCCCATGGATGCATATAATGAGCATAAATCAAGAATTTTGGGCGCTCAGAGAAAGTGATAAAGTTCTTACAGTCATTATGTCACCTGCATACATTGCTAACGGATCATTTTTCTTTTCACCTGAAAAAATACAAGTAAATGGGTGACTTACTGAAAAACCATATAACATATGAAAAGTATACATCCGTGGAAACTTGCATACCAATCTTATAAGCAGCAGATGGAGCCGCAGGTGAAATTAGGATGTCATGTTCATCTAGTGCTGCCTTGAAGCTTTTTTGAATTATAGTCCTCACCTAAAACACTAAAAGAATCATTAAGGCCATCTTGAACACCCTAAATTCATAGGATTAAGCATCTCAGAACATAACATAGTGAAGTAACCAAAATACAGATAATATTGTTGGATTTTCCCACCTCCATGATGAGTTGTCCTAAGTCTAGTTGGAATTATGTTCTTAGAGAATTAAATTGTTTTCACAATTGAAGTTGTTTTCCCAATTGGAGTGGTTTGCCCAATTGGAGTGGTTTTCCCGTTAGAGTAAGAGAATATTGTAAGGGCAAAATTATGTGCGAGAGAAAAGAAAAGAGACAAGATTGTATTTCTTGTTCTTGTTCTTTAAGGTTTTTCATCAAGTCCTAATCCAAGAGGCTTGGCAAGATTATTCGTTGTACTCATTATTTATATTGTGAAAGTTTGTTGTTGCTACCCCGTGGACTTAGGCACATAGCCGAACCACGTAAATTCTTGGTGTTATTTATCTTGATTATTTTGTTTCCGGTTTCCGAGTTTTGTTCGTTTTTCCCATTCTTAAACGCGATATTCACAACATATAGGATAAACTCCTGCCACCAAAAGTCCACCTTTTAAATTAACACCAACATCATGGTACCTGCTGGGCACGCTTATAATATGCATCATAATAACCAGCTGAAAGGGCATACGTTCCCGTTAGAATTCTCCTTTTGACCTGCAAGAAAAAGGAAAAGCATTAAATGAAGTCACCAACTGTTATAAGTCTGTAAAACAAAAATAAAAAACTAGATCAAGAGCACTGCAGTTCCAACTAATAGAAACTTCATAAAAGTTGTAAGTTTCAACCAGCCACCTATACATAGTGTACCTCAGAACCAAAACCCTTGGCTCGGGAATCTTTATATTGTGAGTTCAACTCATCAGCAGGAACTTGGTTTCCATACCTGGATATGGATGAAAAACAAATAATAACGAATGTGAGCATATTTGTCATTCTGATATACCATCTGGAGAGACTTTTAAGAATACATTTAATAACTTCTTATCTTTATTCATAGTGGATCTAAACAAGCTTCACCCCACTCATTTCTCTTCTCCCATTTAAATATACAAATGAAAAAACTTATTTATATATCAGAAAAAACTGCGGGGTTAATTACCTGACACCATCATAACGTGATAAGTTTGAAGACGACTCAGATGAAGCAAGAATGTAATAGGCTGGCAACCCAAGTGAAAAAGATGGTAATGAGACCTGCAAGTTAATGTTTCAAGAATATATGAATCAAGACCTAAGACGGGGTACACATGACATAATGAAGGAAGGAACAGATACGAGCAATTAAAGGAAAAAATATTGATAGAAGGTAGACCTCGGTTACGGAGCATCCTAATTCTTCAAGATGCAAAGCAGCATTACGAACTGCAGAAGTTACTCCAGTATCAACACCATCATCCAGAGTTTCCCGGATCAGACCAATCCTCAATCCTTTAAGAGGTTTAGAATCTAGCGAACTTATGGAAACAAATTCAGCTTCAAGGTTGGGAACCTCCTGAAAGGAGAAATTTAAATGCATGTGTCTAGCAAACAATATGTGATACTAGTCCTTACTCTTTAGTCTTCACATAAAAAGACCAAAAGTTTTCAGAGTTCGCATTCAGGATACACTATGACAAGATTAGATGACTTATAAGATCAAGATGTAGAAAATTTTCTTACACGCTTGCTGCTAGTGGCATCAAGTCTATCATGCCCAGAAATTGCATGGAGAAGAATCCCAGCATCAGCCACAGACATACCAAAGCAGCCGATGACATCAAGTGACGATGCATACGCCATAAGTCCAAATCTTGAGACACGCCCATATGTAGGCTTCAATCCAACAACACCACAAAACGAAGCTGGCTGCCTCACACTTCCACCAGTATCACTCCCCAATGACACCATACACTGCCTAGCAGACACAGCTGCTGCTGAGCCTCCCGATGACCCTCCTGGCACCCGAGACACGTCCCACGGGTTTGCAGTCACCTAATGAATGAACAGATGCACCACCTGAGTAAACCAACCCCAGTTACGAGTGCGAAACATAAAAAAACGAATTTCCACAACCTCACTCCCTTTGACTCTTACAAATACCAACAACCAAGCTGCTTCACTATCCACAATCAAAAGGTAACTCACATTCTAAAAATTCCATGAAACACTAGAATTAACTTCCTTAATATCCAACTAAAATTTCACTCCCATCAAAAGTTACAAACTTTTTATGAATTCCCACAAAATTTAATGACAATAATGAAAAATGCACAGAACCCACAAAGTAGATTGATCAAAAGGAACCCAGAGAGAAAAACCTGAAACGCTGAGCCTTCAGTGGTGCTACCCATGCCAAACTCATCCAAATTGGTTTTCCCCACCACAATCCCACCCAGCTCTTTTATCTTCCTGACGGCAGTGGCGTCATACGGCGGCGTGTAGCCCTCCAGAACACGAGACCCAGCCGTGGAGGGCATCTCAGCCGTGCAGATATTGTCCTTGACGGCAACAAGGACCCCAGCCAAGGGACCCAACTCCTCATTCCTCTGAATCTTCTCGTCGAGCTCGCGGGCTTGGGCGAGGACGGAGTCAGAGACGTGGAGGAAGGAGCGGAGGTGGGGCTCGGTGAGGCGGAGGCGGGCGAGGAAGGAGTCGGCGAGCTGGGTGGCGGTGAGGTGGCGGGAGAGGAGGGAGTGGCGGGTGGAGAGGATTTGGGAGTGGGGGAGTGGGTTTGGGGACGGGGATTGGTCTGTGATAGTGGAGTGGGTGACGGGTTGTGAGGATAAGGAAGAGAGGGGTTTAAGGGAGGTGTAGCGGAGGAGGAGGGTGGGGTTTGTGCGGCATTGGGAGAGCGAGCGCGGTGCTTGGAGTGTCGATAGCATTGTTTTTTGGAATGGATTCTCTCTGCAACTGTGATTTGTGAGATGAATGGCTGAAATAGCGGAGTTACGAACTTATGAGATGATCAACTGTTTATCTGTTACCTTTGTTTGAAATGTTTACCCAAATAAGAAGTGGAGTAAAAAATCCGTTGAATTGTCACCACTTTTGGAAATCTGGTATATTGTGAAGAATTTTGCCTGGCCAAAAATGTTGGGTAGGTGGCGGCAGCGACGATAGTGGTGGGGACGGTGGCGGAGGAGGGGAGGTGAGGAAGTGGAGGCAGCAATGGTGGTGGTGAAGTGGCAAAGGCGGTGATGGTTGGGGGACAATGCTGGTGGGGGGACGGGTACAATTTTAGAGTATCATAAGATCATACATTGGATAGCCTGATAAAGACCATCCATTTGTAGGGTCGGATTTGGCAGAATAGCCAATTACAACCCAAACGTGAATATCAAGAAACAAAACATGAATCATCTCACGAGCCGGTATATACTGAGATGGAGACATGCACTAAAGAACTTCAACTTCAATCACTCTTTTGATTCGATTGCAATTCAAATCTTCAACATAAACAACTCACTTTTTTCTTGATGACATCAAATGGAAAGAACTATTCTTTTATCACCATTCACCACTGAGTACGCGAGAAAATTGGTGCGGCGAGGGGGCGGGGGTAAACACATTACATGAAGCGATACACAAGGTATACAAAACTAAAACCACCATGATTTGCAGTTTATTTTGTCCTAGGATTGTACAGAAACATTACCAATTGCTGTCACATGAAATATACAAACAACATTTCCAATTACAGAGACTCTTTCTGCCTATGGTGATTGGTGACAGATTACAAATACTCCGATAAATCTGCTTGGTTCTCCATATCCCACACAACAACTTTTCCATCCAATCCTGTAATGTCAAGGTCTTAGAGCTTGAGGTTGTAGATTACGGCGGGAAATAGGAAATCTTACAACAAGTGATTGAAAATGAAATTTAACATTGACTTGCTAACCTGATGTGCTAAAGCGCGTTACTTTAGAACTCCCTGGTTCTCCAAGTGGCACGATACAACTAGAGTTACCAGCAAAGTTTGTCATGAACTTAACTCCAAACATATATAAAACATATAAAAACAGGCCCAAATTTGCTCTCAGTTATGTATTATTTAAATTGGAATTGGGGCTATTAGCCAAGGAATGACTAAAGAGAAGCAACAGTGACGTACTTAATGCAGTTCTCATGGACGCCTCCTCGTGATCTTGAATGTTCATTTGTATCATTGTTCAATCCATGTTTTTGTTGGCCATATAGCTTTCCAAATGCTTCAGAAAACTGTAGGGGCAACAAAAATAAGAAAACTCCATTCCAGCTGACATGAAGCAACTCTTTAACGCAAGATCCATTGCCATCCGATTCGGCACGTTTACCACCATAGAATGATAGCACTGGCAGGTTCATAAACACATATATATACAGCACGTAGAAAACCAGGTACTTACCTGTGAACCATATTTTGGACCTGAAGATGTTGTCTTTCTTTCCCCAAGAAATTTGATAAAATGCCTGCAGAGAAAGGAACAAAGCTATTACTTTGCATTCCCTTTTCAAAGGATAAAGCCATCAGGAAGTGGAATTTACCATATTCCATGTAAATCTGCCGCAAAAACCATTGGATTGCAATCAAATCCCACACCTATAAGTAATCTTTCAGAAAGAAATAACACCTGAAAAGTTAGTAATAAGTTAGTTGATTATATGTAGAGTAGATATTCAGAGTCTCAAAAAGTTAACAAGAGTGGATGCTGACCCACATCACGGAGAGGCAAATCACGGAATGCAACATTCTGAGCCAAAGGAGAAGGTCCAACATCATCAACGAAGTAAATCATAGAATTATGGCCTGCATAATGCCACAACCCGGAAACCAATTAGTGGAGAATGATACTGCCAACCTGGCAATTTGAAATACTGCCCATCAGCTATAAATATATGCTATGCCAAAAACTTCTTATCTTTGTAAAGAACATGCAGAAGGGAAATTTGTCTGACCTACATATGCTAAGGTACTGCCACTCGGTGACCACCTCACGCCAAATGACCAGGAAAATGAGAGATCAAGCTGAAGAATTTGCTGTTTCACCAGAAAGAAAACCAAGTAAGGTTTGCTTCCACCCGAAAGGGAAAAACAAAATGAAAATAGTGTGAATGGATCCACTCGGTAACCTCTGCAAACCACGGTCTGATTATGGGTACTTAAAAAATTTACCACAAGGTATGAATTAGAACACTATTACAATGTTTATAATGGGAAATGAAGCTGAAGGAAAGCGAAAAACAGAAATATATATTTTTTATAGGTCAGTGGCTACTTTTTTTTATTCTATATTTAGAACATTACTTCGTTTCTACATTTACCATTATGAACAACTATATAAAAGGAAAAACAAATCAAGTAGCAGCCATTAACTGGGAAGAGATTTTTTTTTTATATATTTATATAGTCGAATATAAATAGACACATTCAAGAAACTCATTTCTATATGGGAAGATATTGCACCTCTCCAAATTTTGAATCAGCAAATGGGCCTGTTCTTGATTCCCTGGGCAATTTTCATGAGCAATTATGATTATAATATAGGACAACTAACATAAGAATTAAATTAAATACAAATGACAGTTCTACAATTACAAGTAACATACTTTGCGTCGACGACCTTAATAAAAGTGGAAAATATACGGCATTTTCCATCTGTAGATGCTGTTGCAAGAAGAACCTGTAACAAATGAGCACAATGTGAACACTTAATCACGGTAAATGGATAATTACTCAGCATCAAAACCAACCGTTGACAATTAAATGGTTGCCAACAGTTCAGCAGAAAGCAGGTGTAAAGGCAAAGTTTACTCACATAAAGGAAAAGTGAGTAAGATAAATTGATTAAGCAGATAATCAAATTAAATACATCAATATGAGAAAACCATAATTAAAGTAGTTGAATTCTCAAAATACAGTTAAGTTTTTCAAGCCTAACTCCTAGCTTAGGAGAAGACATTCAACTTCAGAAAATATCCAAGAATAAATAAAAGACTAACATCCTCAAAACAACTCATTGACAATTATGAAACTGTGAACTCCCTCCTTTTTGGGTGGAGGAGGGCAACCCCAGGTGCACACAGATGCCCCAAACTCCAATGCACCGGGAAGTGGGAACCAGTATTTTAGAAAATAATAAATTTCATGGAGAACAGGGTGGCCGGGGTCAAACCCAAAGCATATGCATGAAATTGCTTTGAAAGCGAATAAAAATCAGATACAAAATGTGATACTGGAAAAATACGAACATTATTGGGATGCCAAGCAACACTTGTCACAGAAGAGTCATGCCTTTTTCTGATAAGTTTACTGACCCACCTGGAAAACAAAAATGTAAATATCAACCATTAACCAGAAAAACAGCAATGTGTATTAGAAGGTAAATCTACTCATTAAAATGTACTCAACAGATTGAGTCAACCACTACAGTTTGAACAAAACCCAACAGAGAACTGCAAGTAACAGGCTAATTACCAGTTATTTTCTTGCTCATAGTAGCATATACAAACAGTTTTTGCCCCACTTCCAACAGCAAACTTATTTTCTGGTTCAGAGAAAGGCATACACATTAGATTTGCTTAACAATTTAAGTTTTAACACTGAAGGATATTCTACTTTTACATTAGCAATCAGGAAAAGAAGCACTTCATACCTCTTGGACTCCACTTAACACAAAGTGCAGCACGATTTAGCCGAAGGATAACAAGGGTTGGTACCCACTCCGACCCTTCTAGATTCCAGACATAGCTAGATAGATTTGATAGTCCAGGAAACAGAATTAATCCGTCAATATGTGAAACAAAACTAAAAAATATATCAAACCACAAAGGTACTCACGAATTCCGATCATGAGATGCAGTAACTATTTTGTTTGACCTTGCGCTCCAGTCTATCCCAGATACAATTTGGTCATGCTGGAACATGATGAAAAACAATAAAAAGTTTTATTATTTGCATGCATTCTCTTTGTTAGAAAGCTAAGCATGAATAAGCAATAATAAAATGAATCAACCACCAGTGCATCAACTGCATGACTGCAAAATTAATGAAGGGAAATATATCAATCAATGAAAAGTGGTAGTTAGTAGACCATAAATCCTTCCAACAAAGCTGAGAAAGCAAACATCAACAAAAAAGTTAAAAATACGAAAAAGGTCAGCAATTACCAAATAGGCACAATGCTTCCACTAAGGACCCAAATAACTTCCTCTATGCCAAGAACCATGTCCTTACAAACATAACCTTGGATGAACAAAACAGACCACACATCCGAATTGAAAGAACAATTTTAAAGAGAAATGGAAAGGGAATCCATGTATCAATTCCCACAAATGTATACCTTTTTTTTGTTTCCCCCAGTGCTTTTCTACCTTTTAATTCCCTTTGAGTAACACTAGAAAACTCAGCGACCCAAAAGTTGCAAGTTCTACTTTCTCAGGAAGTTATCCTTCCTCGAATTCACATCATAGTTTCAGTGAAACATAACAGTACAATTTGATTTAGACAATTAAGTTTGCAATCTCATGAGTCTGAACAAGTACCTTCTGAAGAACATGCAGCTTCTCCCACTTGCCTTGCAACAGAGCATAGATGTGAACTTCATTGTTGTTCGGACAAAATGCCAGCACTGCAAGAAAATCGGAATTATCAAATTACAACACTGCAAATACAGAAATACATTGATCACAGCTAAAACCTATGCTCACAACCATCATAGTCTGAAGCACCATCAATATTTCCCCTTTTTCACAGCCCAGAAACTAGACAATAATACCCATTGGGTCATTGATTACCAAAGTGCTTTAAAACATTACCTTTTCAGAAGCAAGATATATGTATATGTACGTGTATATATACATATATAGCATAAGCAGAAAAGATAGAAGCTTCACAGCACAATAATTAACCCCAATCCTCTGTTTGTCCAAGTGCAAATAGAAAAATGGAACCAAAATATTCAACCCAAAATCTTCACATTAGCTCAAGAACTATATTGTTTCCAAGCTCTAAGCTTTCCAGTTTCCCAGCACGGACCCACAAACATAAAAGCATTAAAATACATAATTCCAGAAAGAAAGAAAAACAATTTGAAGAAACTAAATGCTTGTTTTCCTATTGTCTACCCCATATTTTCCGAGCAACCAAACAGAATAAGAAGGATAAGAAAGAGTGGGAACAATTACTGGAGCGATCACGGCTCCAAGCATGGCAAGTAATGCATCGAGCGAACTTGTGAACTTCCACCGCCGCCATTTCTTTGATTCTATCTCAACGGCAGAGAGAAAAAATCGAAGCTTTTTCTCCAAACTCCAAATCCGCAGCTGAAAATTCAATCTGGGTTCCAATCAATTTTTATCCAAGATTTGCGAATCGTACGGAAACAAAGAGGAATGTGATTGTTTGAGTGTGAATTTGGGTAGAGATCTGAAAGCTTTGGAATCAGATCCTGGGCTTTATTCCTCTCTTCTTTCTCGCTCTTGTTGGAATTGGCGATGGGGATTACAGGCACGTGCTCGGCACGTGTTTGATAAATATAAATTGAGTTAAAACTCTCACGTAAATAGAAAAGCAATTTTCTCACCCTTGTTTTTGTCTATTGATTTTGCTTTAATTTATGGAATCCTAAGGTTAGAGAAAATAGTTTCAAAGAAGAAAATGAGAGTTTGAAAATTATTTAGAGACATATTTAGTAATTAGATTCAATACGTCATTCGTTGCGTGTTTTCAGTTTATCACGTGATGATGAATTATTAAGCTAAAATACTAGCATATTAAAGTCTCAAATATAAATAAGGTGTTCTTCATAGTGTCACCAGAAAATTAATAAATGAATAAAAGAATGGACCATGATTGCTTTGCTTATAATGGAAGATGTGTGAATCAAGTGATGATGGAATTGATAAACTATAATATTTTCTTGGTGTAACATATTATGATGTTTACACAGCTAATAATTTAATTTGATATAAATCAATTGATATTTATTTGTATTTAAAATTTACGTTAACAATTTAACAACATAACATATTTCACGTCAAAAAAAAAAACATCAATTTGTGTTGAATGCATGTAGGGAAATACTTCCATCAGCCATGTGTATGTGAACTGAATAGTAACTACTTTAGAGTTAAATGTGAAATCACTAGTAAAAATAGATATGTGGCCTTATATATTTTATATATATTTCTACTAATTAATAAAACACTTATTGTCAACCAATATCCTATAAAATTACCAGTTTAACCCTCTAATTAAAACAAAGCATGAATAAGAAATATGGGATAGAAATGTAATTTTACACAACCAAATTTTGCTTTTTTTTTTTTTTCAAAGCCTCACCTATATGTAATCCTAATATATCTCTAATTAAATAATAAAAATAATAATAAAAAATAAAAACTTCCCACTTCCATATTCTCTATTAGGGCTGGGCACGGGCCAGGCAGGGCCGATATTTGGAGGAACTGGACCCTACCCGTTTTAAAATGTAATGGGCTGGGACGAGCCGGGTAAAAAGTTTCAAAGTTTTAGAACCAAACCTAACCCGACTCGTTTCAAACGGGTCGGTTTAGGGCAGGTCCACGGTTCCTATTACATTTTTTTTTCGTCAACACAGAAGGGGACGACGTCGTTCAAGTCATCTTCCTTAGTTGGCGAACCCGTTTCCTCCGCGACAACCCAGATGCAGCTCAAACCGTTCAAGCCGTCTTCCTTAGTCGTCTGGGAGAGAGGAGAAGATGACAAATCAGAACCATAAAAAAAACCCAACCAACACAAAATCAAAACCATAAAAAAAATAAAATAAAAAGAAAAACCCAGAAAAGAAGATCAAGGAGAGAGGAGAAAATGAGTTAAGGAGAGGAAGAGTGGCTTGCTCCATAAGAAACCCACATGTGCAACGCTGACGGACTAGTCAGCAACCATGGAAACCTATCCCAGTCCTGGATCATGGGGATGAGGTAGTTGATCGAGTTAAGAATGCACGGAATTGACCGAGTCGGACCATATTGGGTGGTCAACGGCCGAGATCTGACAGTCCAGGGACTTAAGCAAGAGCTCGAGGCCCGGCGCAATTGTGGTGGTCATGAGGCGGTGATGGTCTGGGTAACTGCTGTCGAGAACTTGACTCAAGCTCAGTTGCTCAATTGTGAACGAATGGAAAATGGGAGATTGATGAAAGTCTCTACGATCAAGGGATAAAAATGTTGGCGAGTTGGATTTAATTAAATCATATAAAAATGCTCTGAGACCTTGTGAAGTTATATTGGTTCCAGATACCTTCTTGAGGGCCTCCCAAATCTGGTCCAATTTGGTGGGCGACCTTGTAAGTCGAGGCCCACGGCGTGGTTTTAATCCAATCCATTATCCTATGCTACAAACGGGTCGCCGGGGGCCCGTTCCTCCTTATTTTTAGACCCGTCCTACCCCGCTAATTTCTTAGACCTGCCCCCGCCCCGCCCCATTTTGTGTTTTGAATTTTTGGACCCGCCCTGTACCCGCCCCGACTCGCGGGTCCAGGATCTGTTTGCCCACCCCTATTCTCTATCACTCTCTTCCTCTCTCCTTCTATTTCAAAGACAAAAATAAAAAATTTTCTCATACACTTCATGTGTGCCCGTATGCTAGTATATTATATATTATTAAGAGGGCTTGTCAACTTTTTGCCCCTTTTTTCTAATTTTGCCCTCACTTTTGAATACACAATATTGACACGAGGAGGGCAAAATAGTAAGTTTGCACCTTTTGACAAAATGACAATCATATCCCCATTTTTCCTATTTTGCCCTCACTTTTGATACATAATATTTACATAAGAAGGGCAAAATGGTAATTTTGTATCAAAATATTTACATAAGATAAAAATATGCACTTATTAAGAGAAATTGTCCCACCATCATTTTTTCATACAAGCAAGTGAAATCTTGATGTTTTTTGGATAGTTTGAATGAACTGAAGCGGTCGCGCTTGAAGAGAATGTGGGCGGTTGTTCACACACAAAAGTGTGTGCTCTCTACTAGGATTATTTAAATGAAGTCAATGATCCAACTTTCAACAGATTTGCTCTCTCTCTTCTGCTTCAATGCATGAACTAGAGGTATCAGTTTTCGAGCCGTTGGTTAACATGCTCTGAGCACAACTTGGATATATTGCCTGAAGTGATTTCCGATGGGCCTGAACTTGGAATTGACGGCTGAAAACCCGGGATCCGAAGGCTGGTCTTGAACCTTCGAGCATGCTTACTACTTGGGTCATTGTAGGCCTAAGAGTGGACAATGCATTGGTGCACAAGAGAGCAACACTTAGCATTACCATTTTCTCTTCCGATGAGTATTCTGAACCCAAGACTGGATTAACCAACTACAATACACTCCCTTTCTCTTGCAGGCAGGCACATAGGCCTAAAGAGAAGCACAAAATTAAGACAGTAAGCGTTACTCACGATGCCAATTAATAGCCTGGCTTTTCGCAAGACATTCATTCACATATCACTCTTGTATATTGTTCAATAACTATTCTTCGTTTATATTTATAAAGGTTAAAGTTTGATATGTTTGGACTAAAAATATGTCAAGATATATTCGTTGTAACGCCATTTCAATGATAGAATGAATATGATTTTGGCCCAAGCTAAAACACGCATGTAACTTTATTTTATAGCTAATGTCGTGCACGAATCTAAGGTCTATGACTATGTGCCCACTTTAAACCTACGTTTAACCCTTTTTACTGTTGTCAACTAATCTCTTTAATGTTCGATTTAACTCTATGTTAGAACATTTTTGTGAATGCTATTCTGATCTAAGTGGTCTTATTCTATGTCTTGTGCTCATCTAGATAGTTCATTCACCCAAATGATCAAGTCTAGGTCTTGTCTAACTTACATGATTAAACGGATTCTCGTGACATTTCTTGTTCAATAATGCATTGTCATTGACTTCTATTGAAGTTTTTCTTTACCTGACAATGTAACATTAGACTGAGACGCCACGTGATGGTGGATACATTTTATATAAGAAATCCTAATCAATTAACTTGATCATTGCAACAATTACCAAAGATTTAAAAACATATTAGTGTTACAATTAGCATCAAACCACTTTTATTATACATGAAAATACAAAGTAATTAATCAATATTTATTTTAATTTCGAATGAGCTCAGTGTACAGCAGCTGGTTCCATGTGTCAGGAACTCCAGGGAGGCACCAATGGCTGCAGTCCATGCCAAGGTGTGCTCCATTGCCATATATAGATGGGTGACCGTCTTTCCTCAGCTGTGATAGCCCTGTCACGTTAAGCAAAACCACTGGCTTCGACATGTCACTAAGCACTTTTTCCACAATCACTTCTGCTGGGTGTTTGCTTCTTGGGTATGCTACTACTTGTGGCTTTCTTTCTGCTGTGCAGTTCCTCCCCTCTGGGTACCCCCAATGACTTGCACTAATGTTAATCACACAATTAATAACATTCATTTTAATTAGGAACAAGTTGATTAACACAAGTACACAAGGTATCAAATTTTCATACAAGTATATTCGCCAAACGATGTATTTATATAAGTTAACATTTTACTTGTTAAAAATATTAATTAAGATTAAGAGCGAACCTAGATTTGAGAAAATGATAGGTTGTCACAATGTTTGATGTACAATGAATAATGTAACACTGGTGTGTAGAGCATTACTCTGTATATCAACCCGTCAATTATTTTTAATTTTGAAGGGGACTTTGAATTTTAATATATCGTAAACAAAAGAGACTTGATATGCTTTTGATAGGAGGGAAGGTTTCCACCTTGTATAACTCAAAACTTAAAACAGTTTTAAACTTACTTCCAATGACTCGGTGAAATACTCTGGAAGAAGACTTTGGTTTTCTTAGTATCAACATTTTTGTCCACCCAACGAGCCCAAGTTTTCAAGGCTTTCTCATAAGCAACAAGACGATTCATATCTCGATGTAAAGTCCTTCCATCTTGAATAAAATCCCACCTGCATGCCATGCAAACAAAGATTACACAACCATATGCTTTTATGCATACTCTAGCCCTAATATTCCTCGCTTATATACTGTAAATAAAGTGCTCTACCGCTAAAGTTATACGTCATCGATTCAAAAATATAACGCAAGATATCATGAATGCATGAATTTAAACCACCAAAAGTGTGATTGTATCTTACGGTTGTTTCCTTCTAGGGTGGAGCCACCAATGCCAAGTGTTGAAGATCAAAACATCATATTCTTTCCATAATTTCCCATCCTTAAGGTCGATAGAGTCGAGTTTCAAAACCCTACCATATCTCTGTTGATCAATGCGAACCAGAAATGCGTTGCGTGCTAGCATCAAAGAAACATTGTGACTCTGCAAAATCATATATAATTAATCAATTATTTAATTTAGCTACTAATTACTCCAAATTAAATGACTAAATTAAAGATTATTACCTTCGATGTGAACGTAGAGCTTCCGCCTATCCTCTTGATGGTATAACCGGACTGAGGTGAAGTTGCATGAATCATGCACGTGAGCGATTGCCATTGGTTCAAACTTAACGAGTCTCCAACGAACATGATGCGTTTATCTCTAAATCTCTCCAAGAAATCTTCACCATCAAACCTAATCCAATTCAAAACTAATTTAATCATATGCATATAGATATAGTTGATGAAAAGAAATCAAATGTAACGAGCACTTAACCCTACACCGAGAATCATAATTCGAAACTTTCTTTCTCCTTTATCTTACGTACATTGGTAAATTACATGAATAGGGTTGCCATCGATATTTGAGATAGAGTTCGTCGGCTCGACCATTTTTCTGGCAATCGAAGGCATGATCTAAGAAGTGGCAAAGACTTGAATCGTAAAGAGGGTAAGAATTAGGGTCGTAAACCCATCTTCCTTGGTAAATATCACACTTCTTCAACCTGTAAATGATTTGCTTCCCGCATACAATTTGGTTTTCTAAAATTATTGGTAGCACTAGAAGTGCAATGGCAATGCCAAATGCACCCATATGGAATTCAAGAATTGCTTTAAAAAAAATTTAAATAAATTGAAGAATTAATGGAGGATTGGGAGAACCAGAAGACCGATTGAATTATTTGGATTTTTTTAAGGCAGTGTGATGTGGATTTAAATAGATAAATAAGAAATAATGGTAAAGAAAAAGATTGGTGGGTTTATTAATTTAAAGATGTAGTTGATAGGAGAGTTTCTGTGTTTTAAATTATGGAAAATAATTGAAAATTAAGTAATTTAATTTTAATTTGAGTTTTCTTAATGAATGATTGGACTCGAAATCAATGGAGGTTTTGGGACCAAAATTTTGAAACGTGTAGAGAGTGGTGGGGGGAGTTATAAAACTGTCACTGCCTTCCACAATTTTCTTAAGAGATATATTTAAGCTTAATTAATGGAGGGTTAATAAATTGATGAAGACATAACAAAGAGCGTCAAGTCATGCATTCATGGCTAATGTGATAGCTGGCTTGACGTGGTTTGCATGTTATGCATTAGTATCTGTGTTATCCTTTCTCTGCCTCAATTTTGATTTTGGGAAAAGATTTGGAGAGAGGTGTCCGACCGCGTCATTTGTAAGAATTTTTTCACGAAAATATGTGGCTACATATTTTAGTATTGACCCGATCTCGCATTGATTCTATCTAAAGTAAGAGTTGCTCTAGTCAGTCAATCGGATCATACCAAAAATTTGAGATTAGATATTCAAAGTTCTTTGTGTGTGTGACCTACTCAATTTTCTTTCAGAAATTCTGTTCTTTATGGCACATTTTTTAAAAGATCCAAGTTTTTTTTAACGAAAAAAAAGAAAAAGAAAAGTTGTCATCGAGAAGGAAATTCGAACTTAGGTGAGAGAAAAATAAACTGCTTTAATTAACTTAATTACGCCCATAGTTTAGTTTTCAAACTCTCAACTCTATTAATTATACTCATGAGTTTAAAGTTTTCTTTATAAGGGATGATTCGACTCTTGCTAATGAGCAGCACGCTAGTCTTCTTGCATCTAAATTCAAATTCTTTTTTTTATAAATTCGAGTAGTTTAAAAATTTATTTGTCAATAACGAAATATCTTTGAAAGAAGACAAATTTGACGGAAACTAATTCAGAGAGGACACAAAAGAGACAAAATTAAACAAAGTCGAACGAGTCATTTTGTCAAAAGATAAAGTTAAAAGCAAATGTTACATCTGAATGTTCATGCTTCTGAAAAGAATCAAACTGCTCTTTTATACAAAGCTGAACAAGTTTCCATACTTTTGATGCTCTGGGAGATCATATGGATTTTCCATTACACGATCAACAACAACGAAGCCTTATCCCGCTAAGTAGTTTGAGGATTCGTGGAAGAGTAGCTTCCTGTATATCTCATACCTCCTTTTTCCACATACAATCGCAGACACTATGTAGATCGTTACATGCTAGGCCACCACTCCAATGGTTAGTTTAATTACCATCTGCAACGAATCCCAAAAACAGATAATTGAGAACAGATATGTTAATCGAATATCCAGTCAATAATGTAATTGATGTGTTATTGAATCGAAACTAGGAAAAGCAGATACGGTTATAGAAAAAGCGCGCAGCATGTCTTTTTAACAGTGTACTTTCACATATACTGGCTGATATCGCTTGTGTGTGCTACGTATTCAGTAAAGTACAAATACGATAAAAAAGGCAAGGCTTGATTTGACCACAATCGAAACTTGATGGGTCATGTGCAGGTTGTGTTAATTTCGACCAAATGTGGCTTCAATTGTGTGCCAGAAATTAGGAGCATGGCACAAATTAAACCAAAGAAGATCCGTATGTTTGTTTAGGCCAGTGTATGCCCCTTCATATGAAGATGACTTGTCACGGGTAAGAACACTCGAAAAAATGTAATAACTAAATATGTTTCTTGTGACTCACCATCTGAAGGATCGACGTGTACAAAAAAACTGGCGGCAACTATGAGATAGCACAGAATAAGCATCAAGCCTTTAAAGTAGTTTGACGTCCCTTCCTACAAAGATAAAGGCAATAAATCTCATATCGAGCAAAGTTGAAAGTAAAACAGGAAAAGGCAACTAAGAAACACGGTCATATTGTACAATTGAAAAGAAACAAAATAAAAGGAATGAAAGTAAGAAAGCACAATTCATCTTGGATTATGTAATAGGAAGACTCGACGGGGACCAAATAAGTTAATAGTTAAGATTAGAGATACTCTTAATGGTTCGAAGTAAGACAAACGAGGGAAAGATCACAAACCTGCAACATAAATGCCACGACTAACACTGTAATAAAAAGTGTGGCAGTCTCAAACAGTTGAAAATTCAAGTCCATTGGCTGTCCCATGATCCACCCAACAACTACGCAGAAGGGTATCTACAATTGTCAAGAACACAAAAATTATTAGCCTATTTTCCGTTCTGAAATGTAATCAACTCAAGAGAAACTATAACAAGCAAGTCCAACAGAGGTTTGCAATGGTTCATAGACATTGTATCACATGCCAAAGTTCTGCAGCGAGTACTCATTAGCTAGCTGTTCAAGTCCTTACCACAAACATGGATATTTGTGTAGATGATCCAATTGCAACTCCGAGTGTGATATCCTAAAGAAAAGTTAATTTCGTCAATAACATAAAACGGAGTCTGTAAATTGACGTTCAGAAATCTTCAATTCAAAGGCACTCACAAGCTTGTCCTTCATGGCAAACATGATAGCACTTGCATGCTCTGCAGCATTTCCTACAATTGGTAGTAGTATAACACTGATAAATGCCACAGGCATGTTGAATGAGTCAGACGCTCCCTGGAGAAACAGTAAACACATTAACTTATCAAATAGTTACACAAAACCGAGACCAATTACCAGTAAAACAAGAATGAAAAATGTGCTTCACAATCAGACACAGAAAACGGAAGTGCAAAAGATCAGCACAATATCAGCTCAGAAACTATGCACCCGGAGCACAGTGGGCTAGTATATGAAGCAAGGGTTACCTGGATAGCATCCACAAGGTATCCAGACAAAACGGACACCCAGACAGTTAAAACAGCAAGCCAGCCAATTGCTTCCCAATGAGTTATCTCAGGAGCCTCTTCCTCATCAGATTCATCTTCACCCCCGACTCCTTCCTGAAACAATTTCCAAAGAGAAATTAAACAACTAAATGGAGTTGGGTCAGATAATGTTCCCAAGAGCCATTCCATGTATTAGCTTTATATTTTCAATAGAAAGCTGAAGGAACTTGTAAACACTCTTCTTATGGAAAAAAAAATCATCCCAAAATTAACAAGATAATTCCCTTAAATATGAATTGTTTTAACATAAAAAAACTGAAGCTCATTCAAGATTTAAAAAATGCAAAGAATTCATCATTTAGATAAACTTTAACTTCAGCAGCTAACACAGAAATGGACAATGTTCAAAATAGAAAAACAATGACATTCTAGATCTTTTGAAAAATTTAAGAAAAATTGACTGACCTCCTCAATGGGATTATAAAGATTACGATGACTTCTAAGTTGAAAGAAAAGGTAGCTCGCATATGCCACTAGCATTACACAGCTGCTAAATCTTGAAAGAGATAACTCTGACTTCCCAAAGTGGATCTCTGAGCGCGTAAAATGAAGCACAGCCGGAAACATTAACCCCATGACAGCCATCAACAGCAATCCTGAATTCACGAGGGCTGCAGACTGTTGCAAAAGTAACCACATTTGGATGTAAATGTCATGACTGACACCAAGATGAACGAATGTTAAGGAGACCACAAAGCAGAAAATTTCAGGGTTCAAAAACAAGATTTGAAGATGTATGATTCTACCTTGTTGAAAACCTGAATTTTTTGGTAATGAATGATTCCACCAGTGAAGAAGGCACATCCGAGCACTAAGAGCATGTTGGACAAGATTGATCCTAACAAAGATTGCTGAACAACCCTTATCATTCCGTTCTTTAATGCATATATTGATATAATCATTTCCGTGGCATTTCCAAATGTGGCATTTAACAGACCCCCAACTGCAATCCAACAACGAGCTCACTTGAGACATAACCAAAAACAGATGCACAAAGGTACAAGATTTTTTGAATCAGTAAGTAGGTCACCAACATTCTTAATTTGAAAACAAGAGGAACTACCTATCCATTTTCATAACCAACAAAAAAAAAAGTGCATCAAGTGAAACAAAAAAGAACGGGTAATCCGACACTGGGAATCTGTGATAAATTTTAAAGATTATCTGAATCACTATTTATAACAACTAAAACATCTTTCAGGATGTCCAGTAAACACTCTAGTAAGCAAACATTGTAATTACCAAAACTTCTTTAGACTAATTGATATGATCAAAGTACTGTACAAAAACAGTTTACTTCGTACAAGCCATTCAACTAGACACATGACCATAGAGGCTAACTAGTAAACAGGTATGAAGGTAAGAGAAGCAACTGATGCTGTTAGGGGATTTAAATCCCATAATGTTAAGTCGAGATCTAAACACCTTGAGAAATGCATGTTCAAGTTCTAATAACCAGCAAAAGATAGCTTGCATAGTTTACCAGGAACCAACTCTGTTAGTTCCTATACAGTCTAAGTCTAATCAATGAGATACACAATTATTCTAGGGAAGAAGTTAATCTATTGAGGATAACTAAAACAATCATAAAATATACTTCTCAATTGTCAGGTGATTCAAGGGAAAATATACTTCTATGAAAAAAACCCATATTACCAATACCATCCACTAATATATACTTATTGATCATGACCATCGATCAAACAATATTATGTCTATATGTATGGCCCCAGTTGACAGCCTAGCAACATTTTGTGTCAACAGAACAGTACTTTACTGCAGCAGCAGAGCCAGGAATCTAAACTACGATGGTGGTAACCTTAGAAAATTTGGTTCTTTCATCAAAAATATATATAAAGACAAAAATTCTTCGAAATCCGAAACCAGTTAGCAGTATGAATATCACTACAAATATTAATGAAAATGATACAAAAATTCAGGCTACCATCAGTTGGCAGGGTAAAAATTATACCTGTTGGTCCAGTGTAGAAAGCAAGTTGCCTGCACCACAACAATGGCAAACTCAAGAATTAGCCTTAGACAAAATTAAGACAACTTACTGCTATACAAAACTTGACAGGCTAGCACTTACTCAGTGGCATATCCTAGGCGCTCTGCTAAAGGTATGATGCCCACTAAGCTGAAGAAGAATACCCATCCCTAACGTATACAAAGTAACTGTCAATGGATTAGGGGTGAAGTCAATTTAAATTATTGAAAGGATGTGCAAAAAAAAGCAACCATGTTGGAACACCTTGCCACATAAGATAAGGCTACATCACAAGGTTCTAATGTCAAGTTCCAACAGAAAATAAAGACATGGAAACCGCTAAATTTTGATTAGTTGCTGGTAGCTAAGACTATTTCTCTTCTGCACTTCCCTGCTTACTAAACTCTGCTACATTCTTCTCCTAACTAAATGAAGGGATCACTAAAACTGAAATAAGGATATATACATACATGCTTTCCAGTAATATAATGTAGCAAAATCGCCAACGGACCAAAGGGTAGCAACATATTGATCTTTGCTTTAAATAAGACTATATAAATACTCCTCGGAACTCTTATCCACATATGTCTTGAAAACCATGAGTTTGCCAAATCTGCTCGTGACCGCAAATGAATCATCTCAAAGTCCAAGGCCTCTACTTTGCTGGTGGCTGCTGATGAGTTCAAAGGTATTTCTTCATCAGATTCAAGGTCTGTCTTCCCATTTATAGAAACCATCTGCAAGTACAAATTATCAACCAATTAAGTAGGGGGCAGAACACGGAATCACGATTACACCAAAGCAGGGCACTTTACTCACACACAAAAAAAGCTACATTTACCCATTTTGTTAAGTAACTTGGAGGACAACAACGCACACCAAGCTAAAAATTAGCAAAAACCAGTAAATGTATGGTGACCCCATTAGAGAACACTCCCAAAACCAAAAGGAAGAAACTTCATTGGTTTTCCCTAAAACTGCTGATTGTATTTTCATTTTTTTTTCCACCTTTCATCTTTTCAGAGCTATAGCCTGCAATCTGAAGGAAAAATTAATGACTGCATTCAAACAGCCCAGTTTTTCCACCAAAGACTGCTTAAATGACTGCTTTCAAACAACCACTTCAATCACATACCAATTAAAGCTCAGTAAAACTAATTAGGCGGTGTTTGGAAGTTGAAACAAATGAAGAATCAGCACAGATGGCATGGAGTGCAAGACATATACTTACAGATCAGCCACAACATCAAGTGGCACCAACCCACTTGAAAAGAAATCATTTTTACAAACAAATACAGCAAAACAAACAGAACAGATCAATTAAAAACAACTAAAATTATAGATTCTGAGAGAAACAACTGTATTACCTCAAACCCAGAAGCCAAAATGGATTGATTTGATCAAATGGATCAACTTCTCCTCCCTCTTTGCCTCTTTCAGAGAGAGAGAGAGAGAGTTGGGTTTGTGTGGAAAGTGAAGCCCAGCACTTTGGGTCTGTGTTGAATGTTAGAAAAGAAAGAAGCGAGATGCAGTCAAGAGTGGAGGAGGAGACGGAGTTGAATGCCGGCACCCGGCAAATGATTTTAAGACAAACGAGAATTATTATTATACACTTAAAAGGAAAGTTCTGCGAAATAGGGAGTCCTCGTTGATTTAATTCAAGTTTGATTTCTTAATTGTTTTTCCATTTTTAAATAATTTATTTTTTAATCTGACACACCTTAGAACCAACGTATTATGCGCTACATGTTGGTCCGATGTGGAATTGTGGACAATATATAAAGAATACTAGATTAATATCTGTTTACTGTCTTGAAGTTTCGTGGTTTTCAATATTTGGTACATTGAATTGTGGATAACATATAAAGAATACTAGATTAATATCTGTTTACTATCTTGAAGTTTCGTAGTTTTCAATATTTAGTACATGAAGTTTGTTTCATTCCAAAGTCATACCTCATGTCTTAATTTTAGAACAGTTTCATATATCCATTAAGTTTTCCATTAGAAATTTTGTTAACAGATGACGTGGCACTTACGTGACCCAAATCCCACCCCACCCAAATCCCATCTCCCTTAAACCACCCCTCGGAAAACTCCGACCCATCGGGAGGCGGCGGCAGGACGCGCACGAAGGCTGCGAAGGCCAGGTCATGGTTGCCGGTGAGGAAGACGTGCTTCTGATTCGATTTCCGAAGGGTTAGGCTAGGCCAGTTCATTGATGTCGTACAGGACCTCTGCAAGTGTCTCAGCAAAGGGTCGGCCATTGATGACTGCTTCATTAGGGCTGGGTTCAGTTCGAAACGGTTCGGTTTTTTGCCAAAACCGAAACCGAACCGAAATTTCAATTCGGTTCATTTTTTTTTCGGTTTTTTTTCGGTTTCAGTGTTTTTCGGTTCGATTTTGGTTTTTTTCGGTTTTTTATTTTTATTTTGAAATGATGTAAATGGAAGGAACCTACCTATCAACCTCCCAGTTCTCATATATCAGAGAATTGAGAGCCCCAAAATCCTGAATATATTCAAGTAATTCAACTACTTGTGATCAAGCAGAACGAATTCAAATTTTCAAAAGTTAAGCAAATACATAAACATATATTCTTCAAGGAAATGTACATCGCCAGGATTCAAAATTCAAAAACTTTAAAATTTACAAAATCATGAAACAACTCAACAAATTAACTGATCGATGCAAATCGAAAAAAAAAAAGCAATTGGGTTCTTCTAAATACCATAATCGGACTTCAATAGCGCATGCCCAGTGCCCACATTCAAATTCATAGTCAAGTCCACAATAGATCTAGAAAATTCCAAAACTTATTCAGAGAAAAATACAAACTTTTTCACCTTAAATTACATAAATTTCAAATGGGTAACCATACAATTAAAAACCTATGAACTGACAAATAAATAAAACCACAACCTTTGTTGCAGCGATATCGCCATGATCGTCGCAAGCTCTTTCAATTCCTTTTTTCGTCGGATCTCGAAAAGGGCGAGGGAAAATCATGGTTTGGAAGAAGGAATCCGCGAGGAGGACAGGAGAAGACTGGAGAGAGAGTGATTTGGAGGAAGAGAGGAAGGAGAGGGAGAGGGAGGGAGGGAGAGAGAGAGGAAGCAAAGGCAAAGAGGAAGCAGCGGACGGAACAGATAGGTGTTTGAGATCTGAAATGAAATGGGAGTGAGACGGTTAGGGTTTGTAAAGTTAAGAAATTTTATAAAGCATTAAACATAAGAAACCTATAAATAAATTACTGGTACAATTATAACAACACAAAACCTACAGTCAAGTTCGCTTGCAACAACTAACCCCAACCCGCAGGGAAAGGGTTCAAACCTGACGGCAACATGTATTTTTTAGTATTTATATATGATTTTTTTTTTCGATTCAGTTCAGTCCGGTTCGGTTTCCAAACCTCAAAAACCAAAACCGAACCAACCAAATTCGGTTCGGTTCGGTTCGGTTTTTTTGGGCCTCGGTTCTGTTTGGTTTTCGGTTTTTTTCGGCTTTCGGTTTTTTGAACCCACCCCTAGCTTCATGGGTCCTTCGAACCTTGGCAGCCGCCACAATCTTAATGGTTTCTGTGATTTTCTGGGTATTTTTTATGGAATCAATTCGGACTCAGAGCTTACGCATACCGTAGCGGGTTGTTGAAGATCGAGAACGGAGAGGTTGGGGTGAGATTTGGGGCAAAAGGGGTTTAAGGTTTTGGAGAAATGTGTTGGAAAATAGGGGTTTTGCCGATACCCACATGATTGAATTGGACATCGCCATTGGGTTCTGGTTTTGGTTTTGCAAAAATTAAGCAAATTCAAAATCTCTGCAAAATACCCAATTGGATTGAAGCTTTACGAAAGCATCAAAATATCTGCAATCTGATTCACCATTGGAGATAGAACCGGATCTAGGTATTTGCACGGTGCAGAGCTCAGATTCGTTCACAATCAAGCTATTGCAGAAAAAGGCTTGAGGTTTGGACTTTCAGGCGGCAGCGTTGGCCAACATCCACAAGTTCTGGTAGAGGCTGGTGACCTCAGCGAGGATCAGGAGGCAGAGAATGGCGGCTGCGCTATGTGAGGCAACGCAGCGGCATGTGAGGCAAATGAAGAGTGTGATAAGGACGACGACGGGGGTGCTGTGGGTGAGGAGAACAAAGGCGTGGAATTGGAGAAGAGAGAAAGGAGAAGGGAGGGAAGAGGTGAGGGTTGCAGAAGAGAGAAGGGAGGGAGAGGGTGCGGGGGGTGAGTGACGGGTAGGATATTTATTTATTTATTTATTTATTTTTGTGTGTTTTTGTATTTTTAAAATTTTTAATATTGAAGTGGGCTCATGTTGACATGTGGCGCTCAATTATTGTTCATGTAGGTGCCACGTCATCAGTTAACAGAATTTCTAACAGAAAACTTAACGGATATATGAAACTGTCATAAAATTAAGACTTGAGGTATGACTCTGCGATAAAAAAACTTCATGTATCAAATGTTGAAAACCACGAAATTTCTGGATAATAAACAGAAATTAACCCAAGAATATTATATTTTCTTGTTTTTTCTCCCTTGAGAAATCTACTCTCAAATTAAAAAAAAATGATTTTTACACTCTTTTTCATCAGGGAGTATGCTGACATATAAAAGCATCTCCAATCACGGTCTTTATTTTTTCGTTAAGGCTAGAAGGCTATGAGCTCCTCTAAATATTCCCACTCCAATCTCACTTTTTGATTCATTGAGTTATAACAAATATGATTTACTTTACAAATTATTAAAAAAAGTAGTAATTAATGCAATGGACTCGTTTGTTACTCCTTTGGTTTTGGAGCTCACAGCAATTTGGGCTATTCTAACATGATAAGGAGTGTGATTCGAGATGAAAATTTTAAATTTTTTTAAAATTTTAATTAAGAAGTTTATTTGGGAAGCCCATTAAAAATGATTGTTTGACAATATAAGTCTAGCAACGTGATCTAGATTTATCCTTACATTTTAAGGTGGTGTTTTTTATGATGATCAAGTAGTAGCATTATTCGCCTTTTGTATAAAAAGTGCAAATAATCTTTATTCTTAAGCAAAACATATAAGTAAGGAACCTGCATTACAAGTGATTAAGATCATTTATTTATATTTTTGAAATGCAACGTTTGACTCCTTATCCCCTACTATCGTTGTTTCACGGGAAAAAACATATAATGTCGCTTTATAAACTAAACAACTCATAGAATCCCTCGCATTACTCGACTTGTAGAAAGTTTTTGGGATTGGTACTGAGAATAGATCAAGCTTTTAAACTAATTTTTTTTTTCCATTTTCTTGGTTAATTGGTGACAATTTTGTGTAGTGTTTCTACATCTTTGATAGTGAGATTAGGCTTTTGTTTTTAAATAATCTTTTAGCCAAAGTGGTCATTAAGATTGGTATTACTCTTCACTTTGATCCTTGATATTTGAAATTGATAGAAGCAATCATTAAGTTTGTCCAACATTAATCATTTTAGTCTTTCCGTACAAACTTTTGTTAAATAAAAACCAAAATGACAAAAATTGAGAGTCATTTTGTCGTTTTATCATTATTTAATGATGATTTTTTATGGAATGATCAAAATGATTGATGGTGCACAAACTCAAAGTCCACGATTTCAAATCTCAAAAAACAGAATGATAAGTTATGTTAATCTCAAGAACCATTTTGGCTAAAAAATCTTTTTAAATTGGAGCTATTTTGTGGAATTGACTATGTGGTTTTAGTGAAAAGGTATCATGTCACGGTTCCAAACTTCCAATCCATCCTACTTTATTAGGCCCTTTCATAAGCTTTATCTCTTATAACATTTTCCACTGTAACGAAGTTTATGCATGACAAAGAAAAATTATTATTTTTATTATTTTCATGATCATATTTTGTGTGCTATTATAAATTGTGTCATGTTTACTTACTTAAAAATAAAGAAAATCGTGAATAAATAAAGGGTCTAATTGGATAGATAGTCTTCATGATGATAAGATTATTGGAAGATAGCCCTCGTGGTAAAAAAATTAGAATTTAAACCCTTGTGGTCTAGTTCGTTAGCAAATTTAGTCAACAAATGATTTTTGTCCGTTAAAGGCGGGGTAAAAATGTACTTTTAACGTGCTCTTCTTCCTTGTCTCTCTGCGTTTCCTCTTCTAGCTGGGTTTTGATTTTGTTGGGGGAGTAAGCGATGGTAAAGGAGGAAGATCCAGCTGCACTTTTCTGCAATGGCTACTTTGCCGCTGGATCATTGCAAATTTGAACTAAAGGAGAAGCAGTTCTTGGAAACATTTGTGAAAAGTGCAACTGGATCTTCCTCCTTTACCATTGCTTACTCCCCCAACGAAATCAAAACCCACCCAACAAAATCAAAACCCAGCTAGACGAGGAAACGCAGAGAGACAAGGAAGAAGAACACATTAAAAGTACATTTTTACCCCGCATTTAACGGACAACTAACGCAAAAAATCACTTGTGAACTAAATTTGCTAAGGGACTACACCACGAAGATTTAAATCCTAATTTTTTTTTACCACAAGGACTATCTTCCAATAACCTTATCACCACCAAGACTATCTATCCAATTAAGCCTAAAAAAGTCATGAATAAAAATGAGATCGACTACTCCTCTCTTAATCCTAATCCATCTAATTTTTTCAAATACCGACGAATTGTAACTTTGTAGCCGCATATTTTACAAAGACAAAAAGAAGCAGGTACTGCTCAATCGCTCAATCACCTCTCCACGTTTTTTCATGTATAGAAAATGTGTTTCGTCATAATATCATAAGATGGTACAAAACACAAAAGTGAATATTAAGAAAGCTTATTTACACCATACATTAGCGCTTTTCGAAACTTAACTTTGGTCCCATTTTGTTTTATGTAATTCAAAATGTGTTTTGAGAGGTGCTAATATATGGTGTAAATAAGACATAACTTGTAATTTATGTATAAATATAAGTTACATAACTTATTTTATTGTAGATTTATAATTCATCATGTTCATTTTTGTCCTTGCACATTTGACATAACAAATAAAGAACTGAACTCAAGTCCATATTAATTGTTCACAACTTATCACATTGGTCAAAAGTTATGTTAACAGCCATGTCATTGCTAAATGTACAAATCCAATTAAACATTATTTTATACTTCAACGCATGTAGGTCTCATCTCTATGAGAGAAATAATACAAATGATGGTAAAAATAGATGATGAGTAGCATTTTTTTTTTCTTTGTAGAACCTAACCATTTTGATTGGTGGTGGAAGTGTCAATGTCGATTGGTTTTATGTTGCTTTCAGTGTTGCTTTGTTTTCAGTTTATGTCTCTCGTTTGTGATGCTTTTATTCCACTCAAATTCTTTTATATGTATTGTCCCGTATATGAAGAAGCTTGCTCGTCGTTTTGCTTTCGAAATAGCGCAGCACAAGACTAGTAGCCAAACAAACTATCAGAATGTGATCAAGCATCCAGATGAAATTCCAAGCTCCTATCAAACCCATGAATCTGAGCCTTATTAGATCATGAGATCACATTATGATAGTTTGTTTGGGTACGAGGACATTAGAATTCGGTCATGTGATGTCAGTGAAAGAAATTTGAATTAGATCATGTGATGAGATGTCAATATGTAGTTTGTGCTAAAGTTTGTTGGGTTTGTCGTTCTGAAATTTAACAGTTGGTTTGGCTACGAGGATATTTTTTAGGGTATATTATCAATTTCCCCCCTAAACTTGTGACCCTTGGCCAATTTCCCCCCTGAACTTTAATTTTGGCCAATTTCCCCCCTCAACTCTCATAATTAGTCAATTTCCCCCCTCAACTTTAATTTAGCCAATTTCCCCCCTCAACTCTCAAAATTAGTCAATTTGCACCCTACTGTTAAATTTTTAATTTGATCATAATTAAACAAGTGTGTGTAAGAAACTAAATAAGATGTATGTTAATCATGTTCCTATATCTTTATCCTATTACAAATAGATTAAAATTTAGAATTTTACAATTTATCATAGATAGTATTATTAGTCATAATAAATCAGTATGGAGTAATTTTATTTGTTTTTTGACTATACAAACTTGATAACAAAAAGGATTGATGTGTAAATTTTTGTATGTGAATACAATTTTCTTTATAAAAGTGAAAGCTAAGTTCAAGTAAATTGCGGAGAATCGAGCTTTAGTAAAAAAACGGCTAGTCTATTCATAATTTTCGACTCCTTATTAAGAATAACCCATTTTATTGAAATAGGTTTGATCCATGAGTTTAGGATTATTATTTCTTTTTGTTATTATTTCTTCTTCTACATGCTTTAAACCCGATTCATAACTTTTTCTTATAATCAACCCATGTCACATACTAATTGTATTATGTTTTTGTACATTTTACCCTATATTATGCAGGTGAGTTTATGTTAATTTTAGTACTTTGTTGGAAGCTATTAGAAAGATTGAAAATTAAGAAAAGAATAGATGGAAAATTTAAAAAAAAAAAAAAAATAACAGTAGGGTGCAAATTGACTAATTTTGAGAGTTGAGGGGGGAAATTGGCCAAATTAAAGTTCAGGGGGGGAATTGACTAATTATGAGAGTTGAGGGGGGAAATTGGCCAAAATTAAAGTTCAGGGGGAAAATTGGCCAAGGGTCACAAGTTTAGGGGGGAAATTGATAATATACCCTTTTTTTTATTAGATCATGTGATGCCTATCTATAGTTTCCCGAAGCAGCCTAAAGATTCAAGCAAAGAGTATGTAGCTCAAGTGGTTAAGAGTATTTATCTTTGTACTCGATGTTTTAGGTTCGATTTCCTTTGTCTTAATATTGCTTGGATATGGTTACTTAATACTACGACCTAGTGAAATTTCCCTTCGCTTGAAGTGAGAGGTCTTAGTTTCAATTTTCGCTAAAGAAAAATTCGAACCAAATTAACATGATTAGCCCATCGTGAGGTTTAGCCCACTCTTCTACCTTGTTTAGAGCAAACGCAATGGTTAAGCTTTGTACCCTCAAAGCATCTCCAAGCATTAGGCTAAAACAAAGATTGGGGAGAAAATTTAGTTTAGGCTAGATTTCGGTCAAAAAAATGAGCCTGAGATAGGTGAGTGGCCCAGCACGTGACCCATGCACAACAGTTGGACGCGCGCCACGTTCATCGGCCACTTGTGACAAGCCCAACAACTCTTTTATTTGATCCTACGTATGTAAAGATTGGGGTATTAGTTGATCCAATAGTCCAAATTCATTTTTTAAATCAAATTTATAGTTACATTAAATTGAAAGTCTAAGATTGAATATGAGCAAATCAAACGGTAAAAAAAAAAGATCTAACAGTCCAAAATTAAATTCAATGGCTAAAACAATTAAAAATTTATTTAAAATTAAAATTCACCGAAAAACTCTATAAGTACCTATGTATTTCTTCAAACATCCGCACAAATATCAATTTCCTCGTGCAATTCTTCCATTTTTTCTTTCTAACCACTTCCAAAACTATTGCTTCATGTGTTTCATGTGTAGAAAGGATTTTCCATGTTGTTACATGACCTTCATATTCCATGTTTTTCCATGACTTTCATGGGGTAGTTTCAGTCATTTTTCGTTATTTTATGGAATTTAAATACTTTTAGGTTAAGACATTGATAAAAAATTAGGATTTTCCATGTTGTCACATGACTTTCATATTCCATGTTTTTCCATGACTTTCATGGGGTAGTTTCAGTCATTTTTCATTATTTTATGAAATTTAAATACTTTTAGGTTAAGAAGTTCATAAAAAATTAGGATATTCTACATAAATTATATTTTAAAAAACAATTGTGCTAAAATCATTCATTAACAATCACGGTATGTGTTCTTTTGCAGATAAAAAGGTTTAACCTCCCCACCTCCTACGGCGACGCGCAAATTTGGTTACACATCTCTTGTATTTGAAGCAATTCATTCACATGGGTTGTGTTTTTATTAAAAGCTTGATGCTTTCTTTATGGATGGTAAGTGAACGGGAGAAGAGAGAGGCGACAATGACCAAGAGAAAGGTAAGGGGCTGAGGCATCTGAATGCGTTAAAATATAAATAATTCACAACTATTCGATTTTTTAGTGAACAGCCAAGGCCAATTGATCTCTAGGATCCTCACAGAAAGGATCAAGAGAGGATCTTGGTACGTTGAAGTGGAGGTGTTACTAAAAGTGGGAGAGGCAGGGTTGAATTGGATAGGTTTGGTGGGGCTATGAGCTATCTATGTATGGGAATCCAAAAGTGAATACATAGGTTAGGAATATGTGTTGGGGGCATGACAATTGGAAAAGCAACCAAGTGGGAAGAGGGGATGTTGGCATGTCCACATTTGGTTACAGTTTTTCCAATGTTTGGTACGTACCTTTATTGTCTACAAGTAAATATTGATATAATTATGTCAGTTTTGTTAAAGGGAAAATTGTACAAACACTATGTATATAAATCATTAGGATTGTGCGTAGATACCATTTATATACTTCAAATTTTACCAAAATACCACTCACACTCGTATTTTAGTGTGAATGTATCACCTCCATTATCATTCTTACAAAATGTAGTCAAAACATATCATCTGAAATCCATTTGAGTGGCACGTAAGGATCTCTAGATGACTTAAGAGTAAGAATTCAATTCATTAAATGTCATGGACCTATCTTTTGCCTCCTCAAAGGCAAATCGTACTCAACGAAATTCTGTTTTTGAAATATCGATTTTGTTAACTAGACTCTGGATTTGGAATGGTTGTCTTTTAGTAATAGTAGGGTTTGAAAACAATCATATGTTAGAATATGAGCATGAGTATGAATCCGTAGATTAAGTTATTTGATTCAAGTTTGGATAGGAAGACTTATTGAGAATGGATTTGTAATCCATGTTATGCTGAAACACTATGTTGGTTGTCTATAAGGATTCTAATAGGGGAATCCTTATGGGATTTGGCGAGGATTATGTTGTGTATATATAGTGGCCTCTGCTCTCATAGTTTATACGCTCTATCATTGAACTAAGACCTATTATTAGTTAGAGCAAACCGATTACTGGAGAGAGGAGAAGGTGCACTTGGACGTGGCTGCTTCTTCGAGTTCATCTGCAGGTATGATCTTCGCCGTACATTAGTTTAATGAACATTAGTTTGTGTTTTGATCACAGTAATTCATATTACTTGTTCTTGGTTTGTGTTTCTTCTAACATCATAAACATTCAACCCTTCAATTTAACCCAATTAATGGGCAAGGGTGGAGAAACATGTTGCAACTAGAATATGTTCATAGTTTGATTCCTACTAGTCATTTTGAGTAACGGGAGCACTTATCTTTTGCGCCTCTTCTTGGTAGTCGAGTACGCAAACCCCTGTTCCTCACAGCTTACTCTTAAGATCGACCGGGTAAACTTAGTCTTTCTATTCTTATTCAAAACCCACCTCAGATTAATCAACAAATGAGCATTGGTGGAGGCAGGTTCGGGATAATCCATTCAACCTTTTTCTTTTCTTTTTCTGAATTTTCCTCTTTCCTTGGAACTCCCTCTTGAAACATTTCTAGAGACTCAAGTCCTATTTCCTCGTCTTCTGGCTGCATTTCTCCTTTGAGCGACATTTCCTCTTCTTCCTTCGTTTCGGAGGAACTTCCTCTCTAGGTTCTTTCTTGTAGCCTTATCCTTTTTTTGAATTCTTCTTCCGGATCACCTTTTGAAAAGCTGGAACGTAGGGGTCATGATGATCCAGTGGGAGGGATCTTCCTCACAAAGCCAAAGAGTAACTCTTATTTATCTCTTTGTTTTTCATTCCAAATTGAAACGGCATCGACATATAATAAATCAATAGGTTTATATTTAACTGGGAAAATGATTTTGATTGAATGATTATTCATCTATTGTATTTTCAAAAGTTCTATAAAAAAAACGGCGGTTTGACTCGATGTTGTTTAACGAGTTAGAATACAAAGTGTAGGCTAACTAAATCAATGGACAATCATGGTCCTTTTGAAAATAACAAAATAAAACAAAACAAATTTGGTACTCAATTTTCATATTAAAAAAAAAAAAAAAAAAAAAAAAAAAAGCCCGAAAAAAGCTTTATGAGATGAATAAACCGTCATTGTAATTTCTCGTACCAATCGCGGCCCCCCCCCCCCAACCGGCCGCCCGGCCGGCCCATATGCAGAGAGTATTTGTGGATATACCTGTCCTCTTAAACCCCACTTTTTCTTTCTTTTTTTTTTTCCAACGAAACCAACTAGGATAAGGTGAATTAAAGGATCCATTATTTTCCTAGGATTCTATGATTGTAACCGTTTATCGTATATCGTGCAGTCAGTTTTCGATAAATATTATTTATATTTAATTTTAAATTTTAAAATAATTTCTAACAATAAGATATAAGATATATGATGAATTATCCCGATCACAAGATACCTAATATTCCCAGAAAAAGGATGCGATGAGAATCTTTAACCCAAAATAATATGCACATAATAGTCATGTGGGTTCCACTTTTATCCATTCTATAAAGGTTTTACCTACGCAAGACTGCAAAAGAGAGCCTACACACACAGAAAAATTGTACGGAAACACGAGAGAGAGAGAGAGAGAGAGAGAGAGATGATGGGGTTGCAACTTTAGGCTTTTGCCTTTTTCCATTTGGATTGGATATTGCGTGCCGCACTGCCGTAAAAACCCAAGATTCGTTCTTACACAAAATTGATACGTTATCAAAATCATCCAAACGGAAAAGGGATCCTCTCAATATTCCTTCTACCTAATTCTCCTCATCCAACAATCCGAACCTTTAAAATTTAATTTAACGGCCAAAGTTATTACAAATTTAGAGTGGAGCCCTGTTTGTAACCGTTAGATCAAATTTTAAGAATCCGGATTATTTGATGAGGTGGATTAGGTGGAAGGGATCCGAAGCGGATCCCTTTCCACGAAAAGATATCAGAATTGTAACCCAATTAGGAAAATAAGCACTTTTTGAGGAAAATTGGACCATCAAAGGCTTGAATTACACTTAAATAAAAATCACCAAAACTATACCAAAAATGTGAATGCAGTATTATCCCAAACAGAAAATGTTACGCATGCAAAAATTATCAAAATGTTGCACAAGCAAATGAGTAACCTAATCAAAAAGCACCAAATAAAAAAAAATCGAATTATGGAAACGCAAAAGTATAATGAATTGCAAGTGTTGGATTGCCCCGTTATGACCTCACACACCAGTGTCCTCCATTATTAACATGTCCTTCCATACAAAGACAAGCACCTAATTCATAAATCCAAAGCTTTTCTTGTTTTAAACCTACCACCTACTCTTTTGCTCAACTAGCTGGTAAAGGGCTCATCAATTGTCAATTCAAGTGTAATACTCCATAACAGTTCAGGAGAATGCAAACAACTCAAACTTACATGCCACCAGGTGGCGTTACTCCAAATCTATCACGCGTCGCCATGAATTTAACTTTAATAGATGGCATCACATGACTGATTTGTGGCACCACCTTGGTGTCCTTGTTGCATGAAAGTTCTTCTCCATGCTCACACACACGCACACACCCATTCATACTACCAAAATCAAAGGCACTGAGGAAAAGATAAAGCAGCCCTACGAAAATACAGTTCCAGACAGAAAGAGAAAGAGGGGAAAAGAAAAGGTAAAAACTGCAGCTTCCCATTTCCATGTAATCTCTCCTCTATGAGACTCTGATGATAGACAGAGAGAGATTTGTGTTCATGGATATTATCTAGGCAAAATCTAATCCAACCCTAAAAGATTCATAATTTTTCTCTACCAAAAAACAAAGAAATGATTTTTCCCAGGAATACCCAACAAAAAGATTTAACCAAAAATGGGAAAAATCTTGCAGAAGCCAAAATCCAATGCCCAATGAGATATAATCACACCAATCAATCAACATAATAGCTAAAAGGAGTCTAATCACTCAGAACTTGGAGTTCCCGGAAGCCAAATTTTGCCATTTCTGGTAACCAAACCACTCACATTACAATCAATGACAGATTTGATTGGCAGAGTTGAGGTGATAGATTTTGATTTAGATTGCTTAAACAAAACTAGGAAGTAAAATTTGAAAACAAAGGCAACCCATTTCCCCAATGTCTCCCAATCCAGCAGAAAAAAGACACAAAGTCATCATATGATCATTATCATTATCATGGAAAAAGAAAGAAACCAACAGCAGAGAGTAATTGGGCAGCGAAAACAAAGGAAGAAGAAAGTAGAAAGTACACTATTTGAGCTAAGATGAAAGAGGCCTCGGTGGCGGCAGCAGATGGCGAAGATTCTGATGAGGCTGCCGGGCCTGACCGCCACCATTGCCGGAGATAAACGGGTGCTGCAACAAGTGCGCCGCCGACAGTCTCTTCGAAGGCTCTTTCTGCAGGCAGCAAGAAATGAAATGCCTGAACTCACTGGAAGCAGTGGCCGGAGCTTCAGGCGGATCAGACATACAAATAGCCCACATTAAGGTCGCCCAATCACCTTGCCGCCCCACGGAGAACGGAAACCGGCCCATGTAAAATTCCAATATGCTGACCCCAAGGCTCCATATATCGCCGGCGTAGCCGTCGTACTGGCCGTGATTGAGATCGGTGTTGATCCTCTCCGGACTCATGTAAGCGATGGTCCCGACTGAGGAATTGCAGGGGTCCATGGTCTGAGCCAGAACTCGACTCACTCCGAAATCGGCGATCTTGACCTGGTTCCTCGCGTTGATCAGAAGATTCGAGGGTTTGATATCGCGATGCACGATCTTCCGCCGGTGGAGGTAGGCGAGGCCGCTGAGGATTTGCCCGGCCAAATCGGAGAGGGCCCTCTCGTTCCCGATGTGCTTGCCCTCCAGCGACCCGCCGTCCATGTACTCGAGCAGGACCTGGATCTCGCCGTTGTGGTCGAACAGGTCGTGGCACTTGACGACGTTGGGGTTATCGACGTCACGCAGGATTTCGATCTCGCGGCAGATCTGGCGGAGGGTTTCGATCTCGTGGTTGCCGTAAATCACCTTGAGCGCGTAAAGATGGCCCGTGGGGCGGTGGATGACCTTGTAGACGGTGCCTCCGGCTCCGCTCCCGATGCGGTTGGAGCGCTCGAGCTCGGAGAAGTTGATGAGCTGCTGGGCCGCGCTGTGGGCCGAGGAGGACTGGGCCGAGCTGGGGCCGGGCGGAGGGAGAGGGAGCGGCACAGCAAGCGATGTGTCCCGCTGAGGGAGGGGTAGGGTTAGGTCGTGACGACGTCGTCTCTGGTTGGTTACTTGTCTCGGTGGTGGTGGTGCTGCTGCTGGGTTCGTTCCGGGCGGCGGTTGAATCGGCCTCATGATCGGATGACGACAGCGACGACTCGTTTGAAACGACGCCGTTGCCGGGTTAGGATTTGAAATCGCGATTTCTTTTTTGGGGGGTGTGGGGGGGGGGGGGGGGGGGTGGTCCGAGGAATTGGAGGGAGGGAGGGAGTGAGGGAGGGAGAGGCGATTGGTTTAATGAGGAGGACGATGATGATGAAGGTCGTGAGGATGACGAGTCATCGTTTGTTTCGTTGATTGGTTGAGTGATTGGTTGATTGATGTGGTTTTTATTTATTTATTTTCTATTTATTATTTATTATTATTATTATTTTTTTAGTTGCGAGAATAAAAAAGGAGGAAACTGCGAGAAAATGTAAAAGAAGTCACAAACCGGAGCTTTCTTTTCTTTCTGGTTTTATTTATTTTTATATAAAAAATTATTTACAAATAAAGTTAAAACCATATATAAATTAAAAAACAAAGAGGCTATGCAATGGAGAGATTTTTTTTTTGAAACTACATAGTGGAGGAAATTTTTTCAAGTATTTCTCTAATTATGTAATGATATGTAGTATATGTTCCCGATTTTTGAAATTTAGCGAACAAATTTATAAGTTTGAATTCTCAATACAATGGAACAAGAACAAGATCCTTTGTTTCAACAACAAATTTAGGGTAATGCAAGGGAGATCAAAATTTTAAATTAAATTTACAAACTAAATGATGTGTCACCAATAAGAAATAATCACATTAGTAATAATCTAATCATTAACAACCACAACATTTGATTTGCAAATTTAATTAAAAAAAATTAATTTTCATAGCATTGCCCACAAATTTTAATATGTGTTCATCATTCACTTTTTCTTTTGTCGAAAATGTGTTCAGTATTCTTGATATGCTAAAAAATGTTTTTAGAGAAAGGTAGCACTCAAAAGAGAGAACAAGAATAATGTTCCTCTTTACTTGTAAGTAAGAGATTTTAGGTTAGATTCTCGTCAAAGATGAATTTAAACCACGTTATTGCTAGTTCATTATAAAGTTAATCCTAATCCTCTTCCTTTAATGCACACAACATCAATTGTTAAATAAAAAAAAAATGAGAATCGAGAATTTAAAGGCCACGCGCTGATGGAGAGAGTGGGGTCAAGGACTAATCAGATATTCGAGGCGTCTGTGCTGGTGGGACCGGCCAGCATTTTTGGGTTTAGTATTTATTTTTAAATTAGAAAATATTTAAAAGTAAAATGTATATTTTAGCGCTTAAACGGTCCGCGCGTGATTTTCCCGGCATCGGGTATCTCATGGAAAATTAAGACAAACGATTTAGGCAGCTATAATCGCCTGCAGTGAGGCCCATCGATATTTTCCTTTATAGTTGTGTACATTAGTACCTATTATACCCTTCGGCCCTGGAAGCGTACAACATCTACCAGCGGAGTATAGGAGGGGGAAAAAAAATTAAAATTCAATAAAAAGGTTAATTCTTATCTTTGGATTACCCGCCGGCGGTCAAGGAAGGTTAATTTGGTTTCGAGCTAGGATCCAAGGGTTGGTTGTTTGGGTGGGTTGGGCCCCACATCATCGGCGATAATAATTCAATAACCAACTTTTATGTCATTTAGTTTACAAAATTTAATTTCCTTAGCATTATTCATTAAGAATTATTCTTAATCATTAATCAATTATTTTTTTTTCGTTCTACTATTTCACATTGGGCTTGTATATTTGGAAGAAGAAAAAAGCCCACCCAAATACGAGCTTGGCCTGATCCAACTAAACCCAATTTCATACCTCACAATGAAAATTCGCCCCTGTACATTTTTTTACAATCACTGAACGATTGAGATTTAACTAAATGAGCGTTAAATCTAAATTGATGTGCAGGTGAGCAGCTCTAATTAATTAAGCAAGGAGAGCGTCGACCGTATTGACCTAAAACAAAAGTCAAGCTTTGCTTGTGCTCTCTTACTTCATTCCTCCACATGGCTTCCAAAAATCAAAGCTCAAAAGTCGGGTGTCCCCTCACAAAACTGAGATGTGGGCATTGTTCTACATGACACATCTAATATTTCTAGAAAGAAATTGAAATAAATTTTTTGCTTTCACATTAAGTCTACGCAAACACGCAAAAACTTTATTGTGCCTCGAAGCGTGTTTGACAAAATACCTAATTAATAAAAATCTCAGAATATAAAATACTTCGAATCACGACAGAAGAAATCTACAAATATGTTGTTAACGAAAAAGATGTATGCATGGTTTGGAAAAATAGAGACAAAGACAGCCATTTGACAATTGTATTTGCAAGTTTGTGTCCGGATGTGACAAAAGCAGTGGACATTTTATTGGTTTGTTAGATTTTTCTTTGCTTTCTCTAACTTTAAACCCTTCTTTTCGCCTTTGAGTTCCAGCAAGTCAGCCTTGTGCCCCCTGCCTGCCATTATTTTTGGGGTGTTTCTTGGCAATTTGATGAGAGAGATTTTTTTTATTTTTTTATTTTTTTATACTGAAAACAAGGCTCAATATGCCTGTTTGGTGAGTTAGATGAGATTAGATTAGCAGAGATTTATTAGACTTTGTAAAACATGACTTGTACCTCATGTATAAGGAAAACACACTCTATTATGAATTCATAACGCATTATGTCCAGCTCATAGTTTGACACAACAAACAATGGACTCTACTCAACTTCATTTTAATTGATCACAACCTAGCACAACCAGCCCACCAAATATGCCAAATGTCGTAATACAAGTGGTTGGATATTTGGAAGAAAAAAAAATTCAATCAATTGTATTATAACACTTGTGGTACTGGGTCGTTTTTCAGGAACCTGAAAATTTTCTCATTTGTTGGGTGCTTTCGTTCCATCGAAATATCAGAGATTCTGCATTTCCTAGCATCTTCTTGTTCCTAATGCTTATAAAAGTAAAACCCGTCAAGCAAGCCAAGCTAGAAAACAGCCCTCCAGCCTCCAGCACAATTGCCAATAATTGTGTGTCGTTCACATGGTTGCGGCGATTATCCTAATCTTTTTTTATTAGAAGCTAATCCTAGTCGTATTCCGAAGTTAAATCCAATATGTATTATATTAATGGATAAAGGAGATATCCATATAGCAATTGATAATATATGCAGTCAACGAAAAAAAAAATTATTAGATGTGGAGGTCGCAATGTCATTTGATATTTCTAATTTAAGTGTTATGTTATGAATGAATGATATAAATGATATATTATCGAACTAAAAATATCAAATCATATTGTAACTTGTAGTTTAGTAACATAAAGTGTGACAATCATACTAAAAGATTACACCTTATAATAAATATGTATTAAAATATAAATAAATTGATAACACGGCATTGTCACATCACGCTAAAGAAATTTTTGGAACGAAAAGATGGAAAGTAGAATGCATGGCTTGGATTGATACATATGTTTCTGTGTGTAGACTTGAATTAAATGCAATGGTATTTATTGGGTTGGTCTATTTGTAAAAGCTGAGATTATGACATTTTTGTGCTAATCAATTCCAACATTAAATTCCTCAACAAATGAACCAGTCCGATACCATCAAGACAGGATGAGGATTCGGATCCAAATGGTGGGAATCTTTAAATTCTAACCATTTATCGTATATCGTATGATTTGAAATCATTTGAATTTTATTATTTAAAATTAAACATAAATAGTACCTAATAAAAATTGACCGTACTAAGATATGAGAATTCCTAAGATCCCCAACATATGGATCCGGATGGAATTCTCATTCCTCAAGACAAGACAAAAAAGTCAAATAAAAGCTAAATTTTTCTTTTATAAAAAATAAAGTATATTTCAAGTAATACTAGAGAGATCAATTTTTTTTAAATTAAATTTACAAATCAAATAATATGGTTGTAGATGTTTAAATTATTAATTAAGTGTTAATTAACATTTTTGTTTTTTATAGGTGACACATCAATTTGGTTCAAAAATGGATCTTCTTAGTATTATCCTTAACAAAATAACCAAAGTCTACACATTAAGTTGACCAACTATGTATAATTAAAAATGAGTTTCGAGTTTTTTTCTTCAACCTACGGTTTTCTATGTCCAAACATTTCTTTTTCATCTTAATGTAGTTTCGTGTATGAATATTGCTTGTATTAAAAAATTGATATATTCTCTGTTCATTCGGCTAAAATAACTTACAAAATTGATAGAAATAACATTTGAATAAGATTTTGGAATCAAATTAAGTAGGAGATTTTTTAGGTTTGCAACACCAAACCTTAAGCATCTCCTAGAAAAGCTGTAAAACCATTAAAGCTCTATTTTAAAGAGCCTAATCTAAGAAACTCTTCAAGAAGAGACTATATAATAGCAAAGTGAACAATTGTTCTTTAAATTTATAAAATCATTATTTATATGCTATGCAGAGATGACATGAAAGTTGATCGTACTGTCACAAATTCACGCGCAATTTTCTTCGCTAAAGAATTTTGCGGAGCATTACGTGGTGAAGTATGAAGTGGAGGAAATGGATGGTGGCGTGCAAGACATGAGCGATGATTTTGTTAGTAAGCTCCATGAAAAATGTGAAATTAATGAGTGAAACGAATTTAATGATGTTTGAGAGCATAGAACTTGGAATAATTTAGTGAAGTTTTTTTCGAACTATTTTTGTACTTTGTTAAGGATTAAAGTAAAAGTATATGTGACCTGACATTCTCTATGAAATGGCTTCATACGTACGATGCAGTTACAGAAGTGGATCCCTTGAGGATCTCGTGTTTCATTAGAAACCTGATTATTGATGCAGGGCATGAAATAAGATCATCGGAAGATTCAATACATTTGGTTTTTGAAATTTAGTCGATATAAATGGAATACAATGGTTCTGAAGTAATGAATTTTATGTAATAATTCAATCTTTATTTAATGTAATAAATATATGTTAGTGGGGTAGATTAAGTGGGGTTAATATCAATGAGTTCATTAACGTATCAGTAATTATTAAGAGGGGGTTTAAGCACCTATAAATACATGTATTTGTAAAGAATAAGGGAGAAGTTGTTTGAATTATAATATTGATATTTGAGTTGTAAACCCGTTTTTTATGTGCCTTTCTCTTGTTTAAGAGTCTGCATCTTTATTCTTTCTAGCATCTACGTTGTAGGCTGGTACTAGAACCAAAGTTCTTAGGGTTTTCAGGCCTCTTCTTGCACTACGAGATAGTGAACCCTACCTATCAATCATATCTGTCATTTTATTTCGTTTATATCCACTGCGCCCTGCATCAATTATGCATTACATGGTGCGAAGAGATAGATGGAACAGATATTTCAAGTTGTCGATAGGCTGTTGAGTTTTTATCAAGCGTTTCAAGTTTGAAACTTTTCGTTTCTTAAATCATTATAATAATTAACCGCCTTGAGTGGTGGTAAGTCTAGACACCTCATCCGGAAAAGAAGGGAAATCAAATTTAGATGGCATGATATTCTATGAGAATGCTTTGTCCAAAAAAAAAAAAGATATTCTATGAGAATGCGGAAAGGCAAGTTATGTTTGTTAGCTATGACAACGGAAAGCTGTCCATGTTTTCCATGAGAATACTGTCGTAGCCGACATCAGCGGCATAATGATGGCGCACTTCCAAGTGAAATGCCAGGTCCAAACAAAAGAAGTTGTTTTAAAAATAAAAAAAAAACAAAAAAAAACAAAAGTCGTTGTTCTGAGTTCTTGTTTTTGGAATTTTAGTTGTGTGTGACTTGAGAGAAGTAAGAGATTTTTCAATGTGATCGTGACACAAGATAATACATTATGTGTCTATATATAAATAGTGAGATATGTGTGTTAAAAGATTAATAACTTAAAAATTAAAATTTTCCACCATTTCCATAAAAACATGTGCTATACAATTCGTGTTCCCATCACAACTAAAAATTTCTCGAGAGAAGTGGCGTTCTCCCATTTTTCTAAGAGCCTCGTGAAACGATAGTTTTATCATAAAATTAATTAATTATATGAGGAGTAGCTCAAAACTATATAAGTTACTAGCAAAGCTAGTCCTATTGGATAAATATCAACAATCAATGATAAATTTACATCTATGCTAATAAATTATAAATGCAAATGAATAATTTAACAGAGTATGGACAAAACGAAATAATATTAAACAGATAAACTGAAGATCAAGACTTGTGTACTGCAACGTGAAACAGAAATTTCGTCCTTACTCTATACTTGTAGTTCTACATATGTTTGCTTCACTAGGATTCAACAATCTAAATCAACATTCAGCACCGGAAAACTAGACCTTTGACGAATTTCTTTGTGATTCTCTGAGTAAGAAGATTTGAGATTGTAGAAGATGAATTTGATTTTTTTGTGTTCTAAATGTCATGCAGATGGATGTGTATATAATAGGTTTATGTATGTTTGCAACAGGTATAAGAATGGGATGCGTCTGCTAGGAGACATCTTCTCATAGTGGTGCTTTGCTCTCTGACGTTCTTTCATCACTTCAGACTTCATTTGAAAAAAATGAGTCGATTAATATAAAAATAATTAATTCAATCCAAAATTAGTTAAAAATAAATAATTAAAGAATTTAGTTATTAGAACCCGAGTCCCAAGGTCCAATGCCTATCTTTTGATAATTAATTATATATTAAATAGCATACCCCAAAACCTAAGGTTTGAGCCCAATGTTACTCTCCAAGGTCTAACACTTCAATCACTTTCTAATATAGACAAAGCCTTATAAAGTGAGAGAATCTTTTGGTGGTGACAAATGTGGGACAATGAAGAATGAAGATTTCTACTCAAAATTTCCAACAAGTCCCTCATTGATGTGGGACAAACTATTCTTCACATTTCAACTCTTAACTTGTGGCCGATTTTCAAGTCTACACGTAGACAAGTAGACAACAAGTGGTGACACGTGAGTATGTGTGGCCCTTGAACTTTCAAACGAGGGACAGTCTGCTCTGATACCATGATGAAATTGGGTTCCATCATAAAATCAATTGGCTATATGGGGAGTAGCCTAAGACCATATAAGCCACTAGCACTACAAGAAAACATGGCTTAGGTGGCGACATACATTCGTCACATAAACAAGAAAATTCGTCACATTTGATTATATTTGACGAAATTCTAGCGTCATTTATACAGCGTCACCAATAGTCCATGTGACGAATTTTATTTTCTACATTTTTTCAGTATATGTGACACAACGTTCGTCACTTAACAACAATATGTGTGACGAATTATACGTCACTTAATAACAATATATGTGACGAATTATACATCACAAAATACAAAATTTTGTGACCTATTTTTTAGTCTCTTATCAGGTTTATAAGCGATAATTTAGTAATCACCCAATATGAAACCAGATGATATAGTTTACACTAAGTGACACTGAACAGGTCACATATTCCCTTGATTTATGGCACAACTTACATCACATATGTTTAAATCAAATATCTTTTTAGAAATAATAACAACGAACTAATTGTTTTTCTCGTTTCATGATTTAGAATTGCAGTTTATAACAAATAAGGTAATTCTTCACATTTTCATTAATCAACAATTAAAACATATAAGTCAAATACATTCACTAAATGTACATCCCAAAAATTAAAGTCACGATGACCTATCTCAAAAGAGAAGTCTAAAACAACTTGAGGTGCCTAACAAAAGACAGCTTGAGATGCCTAATAAATGACAGCTTGAGGTACCAACAAAACAGAAGTCTAAGCTAGAATAATCAAGAGTAGTAAGACCTATATATAGACATATTGGGTACTAACAAATGACAAGTCCAAGGCACATTTAGGTGCTAACAAAAGAGGTGTACTATGTGCATACTTGAAACTAACCACAAAAGACACAATATGGACATGATTCCTCTTCCAAATCATGTTCTTCCAGCTCAGGATAAGTATTTTCACCCTCTGAAATATCACCATCAGGTTCTGTAGAGTTGTTGGTCTTCTCCCGACTTGCAGCAAAAAAATGCCTTGATTTTTGTGAACAGATTTTCATCATTATTACGTAAATCCAATCGAGCTCTCTATTGTTTATTCTTTTGTTGCAATTTGAGGAAACCATCTGACAAAAGCTTGATTTGAGATCTCATATCAGTAACTCGGAACTTGATGCCATAAAAGAAATGCAACCAGAGATATCCGTATGAGGAAAAACGCCTACACCATTAACAAATTTTCCCTTCCTCCCAAGGTTTTCAGCCATGATTCCAAACTTATCATCCAATGGCACATGTACGAAATCTGATGGTGTACCTTCAGGTGCTTCTTAGATTAGCTTCTCCCTCATTTCATGCTTCATTTTCTTCATGTTATCCTTTCATAATTAAATAGAAACAATACAACTTGACCTCTTGTATGGAGTGTTCTAAAAATCGGCCTAGGCAGCGTTTAGGAGCTGGGTGGTGGCCAACCGCCGGGATTAATGCAAAATCAAGAGCAAAATCGGGACATGGATTAGGCGGGCGCCGATGCGGGTGACTAGGTGGCCTAGGCGGTTGGGAATTTCAAATTTTTATGTGTTCAAACTTAAGAAATGATGAAAGAAGATTAGTTCTGTTCTAGTTTTTTTGGACTTCTTGAGTTTCTGGTTAGTGTTTTTGCGAAGAGGAAGAAGATGAGAGAAAATTAGTTTCTCTCATCTTTCCACACTTACGTGATCACTTTCAAACTATTTAATTTTTATTTTTTCTGTTCATTCAAGTTTGGACAGGTAGCATCTTGACTTTTCTGAAAGAAAAAAAGGCTATCAGTCTATCCATAGCATCAAGTGCTATTAATTTTTTTGCTCTCATTAAAAAAACCTAGATTGTCAGGCTGTTAGTTCATAGCATCAAGTGCTATTGATTTTTTGGACTTATTAGATACGCATTTTATTATTCTTTTACTATTTTATTCAGGGATTTCAGACAAGTATAATTTTTTGTAAGTGTCAGTATACACTTATTTACAAGATATACAAGAAATTTACCTAAATCCGCCTAAACCACCTAGGCACCTACCTAGACCCTGCCTAGCCGTCTAGGTGCTAGACGCCAACCCGCCACCCAATTAACGCCTAACGTTTTTTAGAACCTTGCTTGTATGTTATCTTTATCTGATGCAGAAGCAAATCACCATGCAAAACATGTATGTAAACATGATTTGTAGTTCCTATTTGACTATGGATTAAATTGGACTAGGCACATACAATGTTTTTCTCAACAAGAATAGAAGCAAAGTTAGCATAAGATATATTGGTGGGAAAAACAAGTAGTATCGTGTCAATTTTACATGTTCACTTCAACTGTGTTTCTTAAGTTGTATCATGTCAATTGTAAAATTTTAATCTCCAATGCATTTGAAATGACAAAAAATGAGTGGCCCATGAATGACTTACATATTTGTCTTGAGCAACATCATTGATCCAATGACCATTCTTGTCTTTGTGAAAAGCACCCCAATTATCAATCATTGATAATGAATCTCTTTTCTGCTTAATAATGAAGATACTAACGTGAGAGTGCATAATGAGTATTATAAGTACTTTAGTTTCATTACCTTGTGAGCTTTCCTAGCATATTTGATGAATGGCCTTGCTCCTTCCTTGTGGTGATACTTTTGTTTCATCCTATTATTAGCATTTTGCTTTGAAAGCTCCTACATTACACAAGTGGTACATGACAAGCAAAAGAAGAGTTAGTATTGTAAAGGTGTACAATTTGGGAAGCTCCTACCTCCTAGACTTATACATATTCATATATTTGAGTTGTACATATTTGTTCAAATGCAATAGAATACCACTATCTAACATCTTCTCCAATCAATTAGAATCTAATTTTTGTAAACACTATATCCAATGATTTTTGCTCTCATTCTCTTGTAGCCATTCTCAAATTTTACCAACCTGAAATGTAGAACTAAAAGCAATAAATAGCCTAATAAAAACAAACAAGCTCTGCATTTGATTATGCCTAATACCAATAAAATACATGTAAAAGCTTGTGAAGAAGCAGAGCTTATTAATCAATATAATACAAGTATAAGCTCTTCACACACACACACACACACACACACACACACACACACACACACACACACACACACATACATATTAAATAAGCTTATCAATGAAGAAGCTGAGCTTATTCATCACAAGCTCTGCATTTGATTATTCATCACAAGCTTATATATATTAATACCAATCACAAGCTTATGTATATTAATACTAACAAATGCATGTAAAAGTTAATATATGCTTATATATTAACTTTTAATAATAAAAAATGCACTGTTCTATGCCCATTCCATTTCTTACAAAATCAACTTGTTATAAAAAAATTGTTGTTCAACTATATAAGAAAAAATTGGCATCTAACTTGGACATATATTAGAAAAGGATGTATAGAATGCATACCAAAAAATGGGTAGTAGTGTAAACATTATCGCATAGTCAATCCTAGTGACTCTTAGGTCTCCCATTCCATATCCGATCATTTGGGAGATTAGCTCGTCCTCTTGTAGGTGTTCCACATCCACCACAAATAATACCTATTATCAAGCATAAATATATAAAAGCGAGTGCTTGAAATTATTATGAATAAACTAAATTAAAATCAAATTCATAAGCAGCTTATTCCGCAGTGTCATCTTCTGAAGGTGGGACCTTCATCCATTTCTTGTAGCAAACTGGTGAGTGAGTCCAAACAATATTCCCTATCTCGGTAGTGAAAAAACCTGATACTACTAGATCACTTGGAACTTGAAGTTTGAAATAAAAAATGACTGGCATATTCTTCCCATTATTTGCCTCCAAAATATCGTGGAGGCGTTTCCCACATGACTTTCCACGTGTCATCTTTTTGGCATTAAAGTTAAAATCTGTCTCTAAAAATTAAAAGAGAACATATGCATTTGATTAATTTTATAACTTATTTAAAATAGCATTAAAAGATCAACTCCTAAAAAAAACGTTGAAATAATTGTAAGTAGCTTTTCTCAAATACCAAAGTTTATGTCTGCTAGCTTTTCTGGTGAAGAAGCAGATGGTGGTGGCGAAGGTGGTAGTGGTGGAGGTGGCGGAGGAGGCGGTGGTGGCGGAGGCGGAGGTGGGGCATTCCTCATCCGTTTCACACTCTTTCCTCGTTGAGTAGGAGTTGTCATCTAATAAATTAAAAAAAAAAAAAAGTAACAGACTAACATCATAAATAATTATCATTATAACCATATAACTAATAAACATTAATTTATTATAAATAATATGACTATTAATAAAAATATAAACAAATATACTATTGGAGAATATAAATATTGATTTATAATGTACAGATCTTACTGTAATACCTTGAAAATTTTAGAAATTATGTGGATATTCATGTTATTGTTTAGGTGGAGGAAATCAGAAATGGATCGATTTATGGTTATGATATTTGAATGGGGAAAATGTGAAATCCCGTTTCTAGATTAAAAATTAATTATGTCATATAATTTTTCGTTAAGTGGGGAATGACGAAAAATGCCCTATTTGGTTAGCATAATTATATGAAGATGTATTTTATCCTCATATATTTTATAGTAATTCTTGATATATTTGAATAGGGGATGACCCTACGAGTGTGTAGGTGCAAATGAATCTTAATTCCGAGTTAGAACAGAGAAGTTACGAGCCTCGGAAGTAGTGAGACCTTTTAGACACGTGGACTTACTATTAGTTGTAAGTCTCTATAATTAGACATCCAAAATTAGGAAGTTTCCAGAAAGAGGAAAACTGACCCAAAAGCCCCAGAAACCCTAACCTAATTCGCAACCCAGTTGACTCCCGTGACATCCCATTTTCTGACGCCGATTCCGACCAACTCTGGTGGAGTTTTTTGATGCCACCACCACCACCTTGAAGCTCTCACTCCCCTCTACAAAATCCAACCAAGAACCACCTTGATTAGCCACTGTATGTGGCGGTGTGAGGCCATAAAAACCGATGAAAACCAATGGTGCTCCGGCCACCCTTTTCATTTTTCCAGTGAATAGGCAAAGTGATGGCCAATGCCACTACTTGGGTTTTGTAGCCCATCATCCCAGGAGTAAATCCCAGCCAGCTTTGATCTCGTTGGACCACTGTGGGAGACGAATCGACACCGGGAAGCTTTAGGCACCCGCCTGTTTTATCAGCAGAATTGACCATTTTCCGTCCACTTTTGGACTTTGTGGCAGATATAAACTTGTTCCTCTTGTTGAGCTCTATCTTTCTGTAAATTTTGGTAGAATTTGGAGTCAGAAGAAAAGGTGGGTTTCCGGTCGCAGGAAACCACCATGCGCGGCGGCGCATGGGGGAGAATCTGTTTACATGGATTTTGGTCAGTGGGGCATCCTTGATGTCCTGAGCCCATATCCAAAGTCCGTTTGTTGAAATTTGATACAATGATTCAAATATTCAAATTTTTGGATAATTGTACCGTCGTACGATTTTTTCGTAATTGACGACCATTCAACCGTTGGATCGTCACCAAACTTGTCGATCGCCACTCGAATGTTGTGTTTGGCAGAGATTCGACCATAGGATTGAAATGAAATTTTAGTATGTTGTTCTAAAAGCGTACTGTGAACTACGAATGGCTTGATCCATTAGTAGGGTATGTAGGCAGTCTAACAAGAATGTTAGATGTAGTCATAATAAAATACCTGAGATTAATCTTTTAGCGAAATTTGCTAAGAAAATGAATAGTAATTAGCTTCCGAATTAGAAATTTTGGGTCGTTACACTTACCATAATCATTAATCTGTATCACAAGTTGCAACCTCTTACTCCTCATCCTTTTCCTCATCTTCCTCATTCTAATTCAATATTAACTTCATCATCATCATTCGAGATTGGTCTCATGAAAATTTCATTTTCATCTACATAATCAGCATCGTTTTCATCATTATCATGGTCCTCACTATCTTCATCTTTCTCAGGGACATCCCAAATGTGCCTATGTTGAATCTTGTGCACAACTTTCCAAGGATGGCCCAACTTTAAGTCATCAATGTAAAACACTTGATGTGCTTGTCTAGCTAGCACATATGGATCACTATCGTACTACCGATTATTTACATTGACTGATGTAAGATGATAATCCCGAATAATTTTTTTTCCTCTGGTAACTGTATTGTACCAATTACCAATGACATTTGAAAAGAATCACCTTCTAACCTCTTACAAATTGTACTTTAATAACGTTAATTAATCTGCCATAGAAGTTACGTGGTTCACCATTGTGTGACCCTGGCATCATTACCCCACTGTTCTATGTTGTACGATTTTGATCAACTTGTGCGACCAAATAGCGAATGTCGTTCACATTACAACCTGTGTATTGGACAATACGTCAATCCATACCTTAGGCTAATGAAAGAATTTCTTCACTCACTAATCTAGTTTCTTGATAATACAATGATGTGGACCGCTGCCTAAACCATTCAGGAAACAACATTTTATGTCTCAGTTGTACATTGACATGATTATCTCTTTCCAAAATCTAGATATGCTCACTGCATACATAAAAAAAAATATAAGTTCAAGTTGTAGAATTATAAATATTTCAATATATGTAAAACTATTACTATCATATACCTTTTGAAGTCTTCTATTTCTTTACAATTGTCTAAGTTATACCAATATGCCACTTCTGTATCTTCCCTCGAAAGTTCAACCAATACATAAGCTCCAAATGGACGTGCTTTTTGTGCAAACACTGAGAGCAACACATTGGGATCACCACCATTATCGTTTCTTTTTGGACAAGTGAATTTCGTCTCAATATCACACAAATACATTGAGCAAAAAGTTGAAGACTCATATGTCAAGTGTGTTTCCACAATAGAGCCTTCAGGGCGAGCTTTGTTACGTATATATTTCTTGTACAAGCCCAACAATCTAGTAGATGAACAATTATCAGTATGTAGAAAGACACACTTAATGTAACTAAAGTAAACCTGATGGCATTTTACCTTTCTATAGGATACATCCATTGGTATCCAATTAGTCTTGCCAATTTTGGTTCACGGGGTAAGTGCACTGTTAAGTGAACCATGGGAACAAAGATGCAATTGAGAAGATTTTCTCTAGTTTGCACAATGTGAGGATAATGTCTTCTTCCAACTTGTCAAGATCAGAAACAATCAATGTCTTTGTACATATTTGTAGGAAGAAACTTGACAACTCAACAAGTGGGCCATATATCTGCTTTTTCAAATGTTTTCTAACTCCCACTGGAATGACACATTGCATTAACACATGACAATCATGGCTCTTCAAACCTAACACCTTCCCTTCATCCACACTCACTTTATGGGATATTTGCTGCATAACCATCTGGAAATTTAATTGATTTCAACTAGTGCAAGAAATCTTTACGCTTAGATGGCTTGAATACATACTGAGCCAAAGACTTATCCAATATATTTCGTGCATTTAGTTTCAAATGCAAACTTCCCTGATATTCATGTCTTGTAAATCCATCCCCACCTTGAGGGTATCATTTGACTTCCTCGTATTCAGCAATGTCTCGATCAAATAATCAAATATATTATTCTCAATATGCATAATGTCAAGATTATGCCTAATCTTTAATTTGGACTAGTATTCCAACTCGAAAAAATACTCTTCCTTGTCCAATTTAATTCTTCAGCATTACGCTTCCTCTTCCTATCTTTATTGCTATCACGTTTACCAAACTTATGGGGTATAAGGTAATCAAATTGATCAAGTATATCATCGCCTGAGAATTCTCATGGATGATGTCTCATCTCCTGGTGACCATTAAATAGTTGAGTATTTTTGCGCCATGAATGATTAGGGATGGAAAAAAAAACCGAAATTTCCAAACTGAACCGAAAAAATCCCTAAACCGAACCGAAAAAATCCCAAATTGAAAATCCCGAAAATTTCGGTACCCATTACCAAACCAATCCTGAAAATTTGGCATGGGAATCAGTCTCAGATTTGCATTTGTTCGGTAATCCCAAACCGAACAAATATATATATATATATATATATTATTTAATTTTAAATATATATTTGGAATTGTAATAGCCATCCAATTTGGTTGACATTTAATCTCAACCGTTGAATCCAAATAAACCCTAACATAGACTCAGAGACTCAATCATTCTCTCTCAGTCTCTCTCGACCTCACAACTCACTGGCTCACCCTCCTCGTCGTCCTCATCCTCACCCGGTCACCCTCACTCAGTCACTCTGTCGACCTTACCTCACCTCACCTCGTTGGAGAATAACTTGTTTGGAATTGCCTTTATTGCGGCCGTGCTGAAATTCGCCGCTAAGGAATTCAAAGTATGTAATTTTCTAATTGATTATTTGAGTATTATTAGAAATTTTGGATTAATTGAGTATTATTGGAAATTTTGGATTCTCGTTCGTCAGTGTCTAGACAAGAACCTAGGGAATTTAGAGAATGGTTTATGTGGGATGTAGATTAAATAGGAACCAAGATGAATTGCAGAATAATTCAAGCTTTGAAACTCTGCATGCATTCTATCCACATTTTAGAAAATAGAAAATAGTATAAAAATCAGCATGAATCAAGTTAATTTCAAATCTTCATTATGTTCCCAAAATAAAAATTTATAAAATTAGGATGTTTTAGACTTTTAGTGACTGATCAGACTTATCCAATTTGGGGTTTTGCTAAAATTCAATAAAAGTCGAGTCTCTATCATGTATATAAGTTGTTTTAGTCGTTGAAGAGATTAGGATGGTGTTCAATTTTGAATGCGAGTCTTAAATCGGCATGAAACAAGTTAATTTCAATGTCAATATTATATTCCTAAAGTAGACTCTTATAGTTTAGGATTTTGTTCAAATTCTAGAGTAGGTCTTTAAGATCTGGGTGTGAAAGCTATTTTTTTGGTCATTAGGGGGGAAATGAATCTTTGAAGATGTAGTAGGGCAAGGTATGGTGAAAAGAGCTTTGGGAGCTATAATAGTCTAATTTCTATGAGTTGATCTTGTAGCTGCTATTTATCCTATTGGATTTTTAAGCCATTTTATGCCTCATATTATCGGTATCTAGTTTTAATTTAGATGCCATTTCTGTCTTCTATGAGTTTTTATCTTCTAGGATTATTGGATTTTCCCTTCAAGTTATTCCTAGTAAGAAACAACTCTACAATCCAAATTGTTCCTTTGTCTTGTTGTATAGTGAAGTTTCTGTCCAATAAACTTAGTCTATCTAGAGTTTATTCCACCGGTATAGTATAGAGTCTAGCAAACAAGTTTTCTAATTGATTATTTCGGGATTCCTGATTGTTCCTAAATCCTGAAACTATTTCGGGATTCCTAAAAATTTGGTTTAGGATCGGTCTTCAAATTGGGAATCCCGAAAATTTCAGTTTGGGAATTGGGACAAGGGTTTTGGTTCGATATCCCATACCGAACCAGTCCTACGAATGATTCATAGGTAAATAGCAACGATGTCCAATATGACAATACTTCTCAACTTGGTGTACGATCCATTCTCATTGCACACTGGACATGCCAACTTGCCGTGAGTGCTCCAACCTGATAAATTTTTGTAAGCGGGAAAATCATTAATGGTCCACATAACAGCTCCACTCAAATTAAATGTACTCTCAGTCATCTTATCATGAGTTTGAAAACCATTTTCCCACAATTCCTTAAGCTCGTCAACTAATGGGCGCAAATATACATCAATCTCATTTCCAGGTGCTTTTGGTCCATGAATTAACAAGGTTAAAAAAGAGAATGGTTTTTTCATGCTTTTTCAAGGGGGCATATTATATGGAAATATAACAACTGACCACATTTGTGCAACTAACGTATATATGAAAATGGAGTAAACTAGTCATTTTCAAGGCCCAATCTGACATTTCGTGGGTCTTGAGCAAAATCAGAGTACATTTGGTCAAATTCTTTCTATGTGATAGAGTTTGCTGGATCTCTCATTATGTTTGGATCATTAACTCTTTTATCCTTGTGCCACCTCATGTCTTCACTCGTATGTCTTGACATGAACAACCTTTGTAACTTGGGTTTAAGTGGAAAATATATTCACACTTTTCTTGGAACCTTTTTTTTTTTTGCTCATAATGACTATCTTTATACTTTGGCACATTACAAACTGGACATCTATCTTTCTTTTCATATTCTTTATAGAACAATACACAATCATAATAGCAAGCATGTATATTCTCACACCCCAATCCAAGACTTTTCAATATCGTCTTGCACTCATGGAATGATTGGGGAACACTGTTTGGTTTAGGACACATCTTCTTCATCATTGCTAGCATCTTATCAATGGCCTTGTTTGTCATGTTATTATCAACTTTCTTGTGAATTAACTCCACAACATAAGACAAAACTGTATATTGATTGCGTCCAGGGTATAGTTCCTTTTGAGTTTCACGAAGTAACATATTATAAGTATCAACATCTACCCTTAGAGCATTGGTCATATCTCCGCCCCACATGGTATCTGATTATTCTGGTTCACATGGTACAAGCAACATCAACGAATGATTGGACCCCTTCTCTATATTCGGAACTAAGGCGATTCTGACAATGAATCCATTATCTATCCATGACGTCAGATCACTTCAATACTAGTATTGGGCGCAAACTTTGATATATTCTAATAGGTTGCCATAACAAATTTTTAAAAATTTGTTAAGATAGGCATATAGCAAAGATGAATGTCAATAAAACAAAGAAAGCAAAGGTAGGCATACAATATAGCAAAAATGAATTTCATATAACTGAAAATTCAAGATCAGCAAGATGCTAAAACAAAGAACGCAGGCCATTAAGCATTCGCACCCATCTAATTACAATTATTTTTTTAAAGCATGCCATTTACGTATTCACACCCACATTGTAAACCCTAATTTAGAAATATATATCAAAATCATCCTAAAATTTAATTAAACAACAAATAGAAAAATCTTCTACCACAATAACACAAGTGGGATTTCTACTGCTGAGTTTCTCTGTATCTTGAAAACTCAATACAAAAAATAAGAAAAATTTCAAATTTTCACAGTTAAGACAAATTTACAAGAGAGAAATAAAGAAAAGTGTAGTAATTTCAAGAGACAGAGAAAGATTTGAGTACCTTTTGAGAAGAAATTAGGAGAAAAGATAGTTGAGAAACTAGGTCTTCTTAAATCAAAGAGAGTAGAGTATGAGAGCAAACAGCTGAGGTTTGAGGAAGATAAAAGAGTGATGCAGTCGTGGCCACCAACAATCCGTCGTCGGCAAAGTGGGGTGGGAGTAGAATAGATGAGTTCTAATAGGGGCTTCTCATTTTAATTGTTTTTATGTTTTTTTTAAAAAAAATTTTCCCTATGCCTTCAGTAAAACAAATGGTGATGAATTGACTTTTCTCACATAACTAGGTGGCTTAATCTTAGATTCTGTGAAGAACCCAATATTTTTGTCACCGAGCGAAAACAATTGGGCAGCAAAATTTGGCACCTAAAATATTGTGAGGAAGTTAGGATTGCTATGTGACAAACAACATTCCAAAAATGTTTCGTATCCCACACTAGTATGTATGTAACGCTTTTTTTTAAAATTCCTCACTTATTATACTAAATTGTGATGAATTTATAAGCGTCACATAAAATGTCGCCACCAATTCTATGTTTTTTTTTTGTAGCGTAGCAAGCCTGATATAGGACAAATGGTTCCTCACATTTCAATTCCCAACAGAGCCCATTCTTCCACTGATGCCGTTGCACCCCAAAAGACGGCGCCCAACCTCTGAGGTATATATTTCTTTATTTTTCATTTATTTTTGGTGATGTAATTTGTTAATTCGTTAGTTGTAAATGGGCTCATTTCAGTTGGTGGGCCAGGAAATTGGCCTATTATCTCCATTACCCCATTTCCCTTTTGTTCTTTCAGGCTTTACATATGGCAAACAAGATGATGCTTGATGGGAATGCAAATGCAGGGAGTGTATCGTAGCGATCAACATGAGGATTTCATGTACGAGGATCAAGATGTGCATGGCTTCCCCGTGATGAGAATATGTAAAGGCTCGCGGGTGGCAATATCGAAATTATACACACCGGACTGCTGATTGACCTAAAGGAAGAAACGACGAGAATGGTTTCTAAAATTGTTTGATGGTCTAGGTAAAACTAGATTTCCGAAAAGTTCATGATATGTTGCTCGAAAAAAAATTGCCGAGCATCGTTTCTTGATGATAGCATACAAGCGGTTAAAGGCCTATTATCTCTATTACCCCATTTCCCTTTTGTTCTTTCAGGCTTTACATATGGCGAACAAGATGATGCTTGATGGGAATGCAAATGCAGGGAGTGTATCGTAACCATCAACATGAGGATTTCATGTACGAGGATCAAGATGTGCATGGCTTCCCCGTGATGAGAATATGTAAAGGCTCGCGGGTGGTAATATCGAAATTATACACACCGGACTGCTGATTGACCTAAAGGAAGAAACGACGAGAATGGTTTCTAAAATTGTTTGATGGTCTAGGTAAAACTAGATTTCCGAAAAGTTCATGATATGCTGCTCGAAAAAAAATTGGCGAGCATCGTTTCTTGATGATAGCATACAAGCGGTTAAAGTACTCCTTCAAGATCTGAAGAGTTGGAAATAGGCGACAGGGATCCCCAAGACCAGCAAGAAACACAACAGTATCTCGCAGAGTCGGAAAGAAGAAAATAATACGCAAGTTGGTTGCGAGTTTGTGATGACCAATGTCTAGCCATACACCGAGAAAGCAGAAAGGCGAGTTGCTTTTGTTAGCTATGACATTGAGGAAAAAGCTCTTGATGTTTTCTGTCAAAATAATGAGCTTATGCCTTGCCAATTGTCAATGAATACGAGAAAACTTACCAATTATCATCTCAGACAGAGAGGGTAAAAGATGCAAGAATGCTCTCTCAAATTCGGTAGGCTGGCTTTACATTTTTTCAGTCAAAATCTTCGCGCTTCTGTTGCTTTTTCGATGGCTATCAAAGGAATTCATTCCTTCTGATAAGCTCCTAGAAATGCTGACCAATCATGAACATTTAGCACACCCTTTCTAGACTGTATAGCTCACTTCTAATCTTGTAAGTTTGTTCTAAACAATGACAAATGCTTGTGTTCATAAGATCATTCTGCATGACTCTGCAAGAGTCCCGAACAGATTTGGAATCCAGTCTTTGTCATGTGCCAACATAAGGTCCACGGTTAGGGACAGGAGGAGCGGACGAGTATCTCCATTGTCTACAAGCTAAACATCTATCTGGCTTGACTCTGTTGTCCGGGGTACAAAATTTGCAAGACCATACTTTAAACTTCACATCCTCTTTTAACGTCCCACAGGCTGAACAGCTCAGTGTTAATGGCTGCAATAACCAACGCATTAAAACGCAGGTTGATGACCGCATATACTCTACAACATACACGCGAGCACACACAGAGACAGACAGAGAGTTTCATATTCAAATTTTTTACAAAAACTATGCATAGAATAACATTACTTTTTAGCCAAAATGGTCCTTAAGATTTTCATAACACATAACTTTGATTCCTAAGATTTAAAATCAATAGAAGTGATCCTTGAGATTGTTCACGATCCATAATTTTGGTCATTTCATTAAAAAACTCCGTTAAGTGGTCCTTGAGCTTTTTAACGGAATGACCAAAATGATGGATGATGGACAATCTCAGGAGCCAAAGTTATGTGTTATGCAAATTTCAGATACCAAAATTATGTGTTTTGCAAATCTCAGGAACAAAGTTATGTGATGGAGTTTTTTAATGGAATGATCAAAATAATGGATCGTGAACAATCTCAGGGACCACATCTATTGATTTTAAATCTTATGGACCAAAGTTATGTGTTATGCAAATCTCAGAGATCATTTTAACTAAAAAGCCTTACCTTATTTAATAAAGCGCACATACTGCAGTTCAGTGCTTGATCATCAATTTCTTCCTGACCTGGCTTCGGTTTAATAGAAGTCTGGGTAGAGATTCCATCAGTAAATGTGAATGGTTCTGCACTTTGAGAAGTTCCAACATTCCCCTGTACTTCAATGTCACCCTCCCAAGACTTGGACCCACACCATGAATCATCATGCAGTCTCCATTCTGCAGACGTAGCAACAACTTGTACTGGGCTCAAAGCCTCCTTAATGTTGCTATCCCCACCTAAACGCTTAGGCCCTGTTGGTAACAAAGCTCCACGCCGTCCTCAGATTTCCCAGCAACCAGGGCAGTCTTGTGAATAGATGACAGAGGGGCTTGACGGGAGAAACCACCCAAACGTCTATAAGCTAGACACCAACATAAAAACCTTTAATAGTAGTAGGATTTGACGAAAACCTTTTGTTCGGGGATAAATCTGCAGCAAATTGCTTGAGCCTTCTAGGGCTTATATTATACAACAAACACACACATTGATATACAAATGCACCGCAGGTATGTAGGTCCCGTGAATGTATATGTGCATTAGTAGTTGTTGGAGAACAATTTAGAAACAAAAAATAACAGAAATACAGAACTTGAAATACTTATACTTTATTATTCAAAGACACTTGCAATACAGAATGAAATTACACAATAAATACAAAAATTAAAATGATACTAACTTGAATGAATCAAAGGTAGAGGCTAGCGCAAAAGTTATGTCCTTCGAACAGTATTTCCATCCCACTCTTGTGCTTGTGGTTCTACAACGTCTGCTTGCCCAATATACAACAACCAAATTCTACAACCCGCACTAGATTATAAAATTCTAGCAAATTGCTTTGTGTGTTTACTCTCTTGAATGTTTGTACGGAAGATGAGGAAAGGAAAAAGATGATATTCGATGGAACTGGGGACTCTAGTTATATAGGTTGTTTCAAACCTCTTCAAATACCTTTTGGATGTATCTGAAGCTATACAACTCTTTCCAAAGAGTTGTGTCTATTAATCAAAACGTTTTTAATTAATTTAATTAACAACTTAATTCGAAATTAAAAGTAATTGATCAGATTAATTTTAATTCCTTGGCCCCAAGGCCCAAGGCCCTTGTCTTGATTAATTAATATTAATTTATATTAATATTATGGTATAATCATCAAGCCTAATCCACACAATTAGTGGCCCAAACCTCAATCCTCATTCCAAATGGTCCAACACCTAATCACTAATAAAAAGGGCTTGACCTATATAAAGGCCTTTGACAAATTGTGGTTTCCCGATGTGGGTCAATGGGAGCTCAAAACTCCATCAGTAGTATGACCATTTAACAAGGCTTCATAGGACATTCCGAAAAGTGAGTGCTTTTGAGTTACAATAATTTGCTCTAGAACTTAGGTGGTTCACTTTAGATCAATGCAATTAGTAAAGTATTATAGACAATAATGTGCTATACGAAGTGCTGTTAGTCACAGTAGTGATTCAGAAAAGAGGCACGTATTATAGACAAAAATGCGTAGTTTTGTTAACACCGCATCTAATCCTTAAGATTAAGATGAATTCTCTTATACAAGTAAAAACCTTAATAAGAAAATTCTATATGTGTATGACATCGCAAACTATAGAATTCCCATCAGTTAGGATGGCCTTCAATAAAATAAGAAGCCAATTTCAGTCAGATGTAAGCTTTGAATTCATGTATAAACCATACTCCAGACCAATGGTGAAGCTAAATAGGGGCAAGGAGTGATGACTGCCCCTCCCCTCACCGAAAATGAAGCCCAGGAGTAAGTATCTGCCCCTCCTCTCACCGAAAATGAACCCCTGTTTTCTGCTGCTGTTGCGCAGGCGCTGCGCACGGTAGTTCAGTTTTCTGAAAATCCCAAGCCAAACGGCATTGTGTTGGACATAGAAAAAAGAAAACCCCCTTAAGTAGAACGGTGTCGTTTGTATTCATTGAAAAACATAAATAAATAAGATTGACATATGGAACCACTCGTCCAAATTAACCTTATTGGAGCCCCCATGAACCAACTCGAGAAGATAAGCCAACCTTCAAGCCACTGCCCAGATTCCCTCTTCACGCCTTCGCCGTTCCCCTCCAAGTTCCAACCTTCAAGCCAAGCCACTGCCCAGCTTCAAAGGCTTTCATAGCTTACTTGAATTCCTCTCCAAAACTTGACAACAACAATATATAAGCTTATAGCTTACCTGAATTCCTCCAAGCTGGCTCTTTCATCTTGATCGAACCTCCAAATGACATGATTGAAGTCAAGAACACTTGAAACATGAGATTAAAGTCTAGTTTGTATAAAATCCTGAATTAAAAAAATAAAATTCCAAACATGATTGCATGTCCAAATCCTTTACCTAAACTTGTTTGGCTCGACTCACTAAATCCATAGGCGAAAACCTTTTGTCAAATCGATGAGCAAAAAGAAAGTTACGAATTTTCAATGATTTTTTATAGGGAAAACAGAGGGAAGCTAAGCTTTCCGAAGAAGCCAAGATTGATAAGAATATGAAGAACCAGATAGCATTCTGGTTTAAAATTAAATCCACGTGCCTGACTAAACTTGTATCTTTTGGGACTTTGTAATGTGGTGAAACTAGATTTCACCTCATAAGAAATTATGAAGATGCATATTACTTTTTCATCATTAAAAAAATACTGATATTTTTGGTGAATTTCGAGAGTTGTGAAAACTATAAGTTAGTGTACAAGCTTTTTACATTGGTTTTGATGTTACCGGTTGCAACTGCTTCAGTGGAAAGAGCATTTTCTACTATAACTGTTGTGAAAACACCATTGCATAACAAAATGGGAGATCAATGGTTGAAGGATAGCATAGTTGTTTAAATTGAGAGATATATTTTTGCTTTTATTGATAATGAGCCTATTATGTGACGTTTTCACAACATAAAATGTTGCCAATAACAATTGTAATTTGTTTATATTAATAAATTATTATTGACATTAATATTGTCTACTATATATCTAAAAGGATTTCGTTGTCTACATTCCTGCGCCCTCTTACCTTTTTATATTTTGCCCCTCCCCCAAAAAATTCCTGACTTCGCCACTGTTCCAGACAGTTCTTAACCAATCTAACGGCATATAAGTAGATACTGTACACGACACAAGGTTCAATTGTGTTTGAAAGTGCGATTATTGCTTTGCTTCGAAACGACGTCGTTGCCGAGTTGCAACTACAATTGAATTTCGTGTTTAACGGCGGAGATCCAACTAGGCATTTACTCCATCGACCCACACAATTACGATCTTACCCCTGTATTTCATGAGAAATCGGGTCCTCGTAAATTCAACGGCTAGTGATTGAGTAATGCAGATGAGCTTCTATTACTCACGGACGCTTGGGATTGACGCATTTTGCCGCTAAATAACGATCTTCCAATTGAATGTTAAACTAAGAAGGACTGTCTTCCCTCCCTCTCTCTCTCTCTCCCTCCCCCTCTCCCTTTCTCTCTTCTCAAAGAAACACTGAGAAAATTCTCTCTCCTCCAAGAAACGCCGGGAAAATCATAACGATGGGGAGGCCCATATCGTTCTGTCTTCTTCTGCACTCGGCGTTCTTGTTCGTGTTTCTGAACGCCATTGTCGCCGACGCCCGGACGCGCAGCTCGCACCGCCCTCATCAGGGTAACTGAGATTCGCTGCGCTCTCTCCGTTTTCTTTCGATTCGTACCTAATTTCTTCGTTCTTTTTGGTTTTATTTTCTGAATGCATGCGAGGAGTTAACTCTCCTCTGTTTTTTGTAGATAGCTATAAGTTTGATTTCCATGTCGCATGCTTTTAATTCTTGGAAATTTGTCTTTTCAGTGAGTTTTCCGGGTTACCAAACAGAGGATAATTCTTCTCTGTTTTTTACAAAGCCAAGTTACTGAAATTCTGTTTGTTTGCTATGAGTTTTCTTGGTAAACAAACAGAGGGTAATTTCTGTTCCATATGTGTTTGCTTTAATGCCTCTTTGAACCAATCGGAGTCTGATTCTATTTTGTTCTATCTGCAGAGCCTAGTTACCTCAAATTTGTTGTCAACGCCACCGATTTTCCAACAGAAGATTATTACGACTACATTATTGTAGGAGGTGGCACTGCAGGGTGCCCCTTGGCTGCGACATTATCATCTAGATTCCGAGTGCTCCTGCTCGAACGGGGTGGGGTTGCTTATGGAAATCGAAACTTGATGACCAGAGAAGGTTTCTTGGCCACACTCATGGATGTCAACTCCTTTGACTCACCTACTCAAGCCTTCACATCCGAAGAAGGGGTCGCAAATGTCCGAGGCCGCATTCTTGGAGGCAGCAGTGCCATAAATGCTGGTTTCTACAGCCGTGCAGATCGGGACTTTTACACCAAAACCAGTGTCGATTGGGATCTCCGAATGGTGAATGAGTCGTACGAGTGGGTTGAAAGGGCAATTGTGTTTAGGCCAGAGCTGAGGACTTGGCAATCGGCAGTTCGAGATGGGTTATTGGAAGCTGGTGTTGATCCCTACAACGGGTTGGATTTGGAACATGCCGTGGGGACCAAGATTGGTGGTTCGACATTTGACACTTTGGGACGGAGGCACAGTGCCGCAGATCTTCTCAATTATGCAAATCCACTTCACATCAAAGTTGTGACTCATGCCAGTGTGGAGAGGATTCTGTTGGCTTCAACTATGCCATCTCCAGCATCAAGGCAGTCTGCAGTGGGTGTTGTTTTTCGTGACAGAGTTGGGAAGTATCACCACGCTGTATTACGTGAACATGGTGAGGTTATTCTATCAGCTGGTGCCATCGGAAGTCCACAGCTGCTTCTGCTGAGTGGTTTTGGCCCAAGGCCTTATCTTTCGTCATGGGGGATTCCAGTGGCTCATCATCTTCCTTATGTTGGGCAATATCTCTATGACAACCCAAGAAATGGCATCTCAATTGTGCCACCATTTCCACTGGAGCACTCGCTGATACAAGTTGTGGGAATTACTGAATCAGGAGCTTACATTGAAGCAGCCTCCAATGTTATCCCTTTTGCATCACCTGCAATGTCTGTGTTCATTCGGACACCATCTGCACCTCTCTACCTCACTGTGGCAACCCTCATGGAGAAGACCATTGGGCCAGCCTCAGCTGGTTCTCTGAGGTTGGCTTCAACGGATGTCAGGGTGAACCCAATTGTTCGATTCAACTACTTCAGCAACCCGGTGGATGTGCACAGGTGTGTGAATGGGACGCGCAAGATTGGTGATATACTCAAGACCAGGTCTATGGAGGATTTCAAGTTCCAGGGCTGGTTTGGGAGAAAAGACTTTAGGTTTGTGGGACCTGCATTGCCTGTAGACCAATCGAACTATGAGCTGATGGCAGATTTCTGTCGCCACACTGTTAGCACCATATGGCATTACCATGGGGGCTGCATTTTGGGGAAGGTGGTTGATGGTGATTTCCGGGTCATTGGTACTGATGCTCTCAGAGTTGTTGATGGTTCAACATTCGGTATATCACCAGGGACAAATCCTCAGGCTACTCTTATGATGCTTGGGAGGTAAGTGTATCCACAAAGCACTGCTAACAATGTCATTGCATTTGTAATTCTGCACAATGAAATGTTTTTGAAAACTGACTACTTTCTTTGATCCAATTTTGGCAGATATGTCGGGCTGAGGATAATGAAAGACCGAAAGGAATATAAGATGATCGACTGATCATCTATTACATTTTGACATACTTAGCGCTGATCATCTATTACATTGTTTAGCAGCTGCGGTGTCATTTCTTGTGGATGAAGAATAGATGGTGCTTTCGGGTCCGAAGAATTAGTATGTTGGTTCATTCTTTCGTAATAAAACTGTGAATTGGAAGAGCAAATTGTACAGTTTTCTGTTCGAAATATTGTACTTGAAATTTCAACCTCTGGGATTAATTAGGGTTCTTGCAAAGCTAAATTGTTTGGGAGTTTAATCCTGTTTTTGAAATTTCACAAGTAATGAGCACTTGAAAATACACGAGGAATTAAGACCAAGTCTGTTGGGCTTGCAACTTTGGGCCAGAATGCATCTCTTGGTTCCCTTGGGCTTTTAATTATGATACAAATCAGAGCATATATGAAAGGCTTATTTTTATCTACGCTTTTTGGAGCTCTATTTTGATCTCATTTTGTCTCCTATAACTCAAAAGTCACAACTTTAATCCATGAAACTCAATATTCATTCCACTTTGACTTGTGAACTCTTTCTTCTCCCTGGAATTTATAGATCGCCTCCTAAAACATATGTGGGACAAAACATCTAATAAGATTATGCCAAATGCGCAATAAATTTGACCATAAATCTCTAGTATGTGTTAACATTCAACAATATCAAGTTTTGGTGCAAAATGGGATCAAAATCGAGTTCCAAGGGACAAAGTGAAGCCAACATTGAGTTTCAGGAAGTAAAGTAACAACTTTTAAGTTATAAAGAGTAAAATGAGATTAAAACCGAGTTTCAAGAGTTGTAGCTAAAAATAAACTCCCGTAAAATCAAACGAATACAACAATTACTTCTACCTTGACAAGTATAAATCCATGCATGTCACGGTTTGTCTCTGTCTCTCTCCTTGTATACGATACACTTGCATATCACTATTTCGTATCTTTCTCACTCCTTATTTCATTTCTCTGGTGACGTTTTGTTTCAAGTGATTTAGAAACAAAACCAGGATCGTGGAATTAAAAAGCAAATAAAACGTTGGCTATTTCTTGCAGTAGGTGTACCTACTATCTCTTTTTTTTTTGGAAAAAGACGCACTATCTCTTTAATAATTTGTTTATGCAACTTTGGAACAAGAAGGATGCATACACTTGCTCAAGTTTACGGGCAGATTCACATTCAAGCCCAGCTCATGACTCATAATTTGTCTTCCAAGACTATAGGTATCTTAGTCTAGCTTCTAAATTAATTAATCATATTTGCTCAGAGAAATAAACACTTTAAAATAAGAACAATAATAATTAATTGAAAATTATAATCGCACAAAGTGAGAGAGAAACTTAAAAATAAGAACAATAATAACATTTTATATAAGAACAATAAACAACGTTTACTGTCAAGTGATGTCACAATCCAATAATGCAATGTCGCATGGAGATGAATTTGTGCATATTATTGTATCAAAAACATCTAATAATGCTCTTTGATGTGAGCTTTTATCATAAAAGGTCAAGGAAGCTTTAACCACATCCGAGTTTCTTAGAGGCAAGGGCAAATGGAAATAGAGACCAAGGAGGTCACAGGACCACCCAAGTCCGAAAAATATACATGTTAAGGTTTTCCAAGAACCCTCCAAATGCTTAGCACGGAGCTTTTCATGCTTACTAAATGTGTGATGTAATGCATGCTAGGTATATCTCAATATGTTGCATTAACATCACTCGACAAATTCTCTCATCACTCATCAGATTGCTTTGTCATATGCTGATATCTGTTGTCATGTGCATAACAAGCCCAACAAGCCCACCAAGTCGATAAACTGATTTTTTTTTTTTTTTTGCACACTTCGCGCTTTATTACTTTTGAAAAAAATTTGTTTTTAACACTAGAATTCCCAAGGTTCAAATTATGGATTCCCCACTACTTAAAGGTTTCCAAAATAATTAATTGATGCTAAATCCACAAGTACTTTTTTAGTCTTAGTAAAAGTTGACTTGGATCCAAATTTTTTTTTCTCAGTGGATCAGCATGTGTAATGTTCATATTTTAATGTCAAATGTTAATGATTTATAGACCGCGTTATTATTCTCTATGAGCACTCATCCATCACCACCAACCCTAGCGAATAAAATTTTAGATTCTATATACATGTACAAAGTTACAACCCTGTTGTAAAAAATCTTATAGATAAATAGACAATATACGCTTAAATAAATGAGAAAAATTTACATGTAATTAGCAGTATTATGATGAGTCCTCCACTTTCTCTCCAAATTTTAGAACATATCATAAATGGTGTATGAATGAATTCTTTGAACGCAAAGTCGTGTTTCATTTCTCTCATGTTAACTTAGTTTTTTAATCATATAATCATCTAATGCGTTATGTGTCTCAATTTAGTCATTTTGTCACACTTTTGTCCACTTAACCTATATTAAAGCGGTAAAATGATCATTTCATGCAGCATTTACATGACAAAACAAGTTGAAAAGCTGACATATTGATAAAAATGGAATAGGGGAAGAAATTGGATTACCATAAAATTAAAATGAAAGTAAAACAAATGTATAATTCATGGACCACTATTGTAAATTACACTATATATACGCATGTTTTAGGTGTTTGAATCGGAGAAAACAGTAAGTTGTACAAATAAAGAAAAAAAAGTAGATCACATATCTATTAACGAGATAATTTAGATGTGATTTATAAAATATGATCTCTCTAACCTTTTTTTTTTTTCGAATATGATCTGTCCAATTAAAAGTTGAAGTAAACTTAAACTTTAGGAGATAGGAAAGGACCCATGAAGGGACAAAGTTGAATGATTGGGTGCCTAACGAAAAAGAGGTTCCAAATGAGAGAGATATTGTAGTGGGATTGAAATGATTATATCTTGAGTTGATATGTTAGTTACACTACCAACTAATCAATAATAACTGGTGTGCTTTTTTAGTGTAATTTTGATTGCATTGACTGTATACACAAATAATGACTTGTAATTAGTTTACTGAAAAATGAGGCAGGGTGCCCCCTAGGAAGGGGTACACCCCGAGGCCCCCATCAAACGAAAAATGGATGGTTAATGTTATAGTGGAAATCAAGCACTCTTGTGACCCTTTGATAGGAAGTTCGAGGCTCCCTCACCTCATTTTCCCCTTTCCCCTCTCAGAACACCACCAAACCATAGATAAAAAAAAATTTACTGAAAAATGATGAACTCGTCAATCTAATGACTACAACTGCATTTACACACAATGAGAATTCACATAGAAGCAAAACTACCATAGATTTTGCTAGAATATGTTGTAAACATCGAAATTTCGGTGAAATAAATATTTACAAATGCATTAAAGTTTCGACATGTCAGGGCATACGTGGTATCCGCTATGTGCCTCATAAATCGTACACATGGAGTGACTCATCAAAATCACATGGGTATTCAAGAAGGACATGTGTCAACATTTGGTTGAAATGAATTATTTGATTTTAATTTAATCAAATCAAATGTTAATTGATTGAGTCAAATCATGAATCGGCCCACAAATCAAGTTCTGGTTCTTTCATCAATTAATCAAGCCCACAATCAAATCCAAATTCATCCATAGGCAAGGCTTGGAAAGTCTATAAATAGGAGGCTCCAAGACAAAGAAAATGGTCCAGAAAATCATTTACGTCCAGATGATAAAGTTTTGAAACTCTAAAGCTCTTAAGCTCTCAAATCCCCAAACATTGAAGACGACTTGGAAAACCCTTCGCGTTCTTCGTCAAACTCGTGAAGAACCACCAAGCACCCCTACACGTGCCGGTTTCTCCATTGCCTAGAGCCAAAACCTTGCGGCATCCGTTCATCCAAGATCAAGTCATTGCGACCCTTGGATCAACAACACTACACACCTGACACTTCGGAGATCGAATCAAAGGAAACTTTGTAAACAGAGATTGTAATCCTACATTCAGATTAATACAATACAATTATTTTGTACACGTATTCTCTTGTTATTTCCTACAGAATTTTCGTGTTTACATATGTACAATCAAATCTCAAACAAATGTTACTTTTTCATAGAGTTTTTTATTACTTGAAAAAGTAGTGACTTGTGATTGAAAAATAATAATAATAAAAAAGGTACTTGTCCAATTTAGCCAACCAATCATGGGACCCGTAATCGTCTAAATGGAAAGGGATCATTTTCGAATCCTTTTCCACCAAATCCACCAAATTCAGGATTCGAACCGTTGAAATTTGATCCAACGGCTACAAATAGGAGGCCCTTTTAAAAGTTATAATATGTAGCCACTGAATTAAATTTCAACAATCCGGATTCTGAACTTGATGGATTTGGTGGAAAGGGATCCGTTCCCGCCCAAATCATCTTTTGGTAGAGAAAGAAAAGAAGCCTTGTACAATTGATTTGTTAATTTTGCACCTAAAATTTCAGAAAATATAGAAACAGAGACGATTATTCGGAAGAGGGAAGAGGGATCTGTTGACTAAAACATCTGCCTACCTTGAGTTGGAAAATAATTTTGGGTAATCTTCATAGCGTCTACATCTCTCCTTGTATCGTGACGATGCCATAATAAATAATGATCTTGTGCATTTGTCACAAATCTATTCAATGAGGCTAGAGGGGTTATTTCCACGACCAAATATGAGAGCAGGGAGTAACAGAACCTTGTTATATAGTAAAACAATCTCCTTATTAGCATACAAGTATTATTGAAGTCAATCTTTGCAATTCTTAATCCATAAGAGACGTTAAATACGTGTGCAGCTTTAATATAATCTTACAAGCTTACCTTCATATCTCATGGGCGAGAGTATAATACAAGACTTGCAGAAGAATATAAGGGAAAAAATTTACTTTTACATGTTGCCCTCTAAGGGCAGTTTGGAATTGGTGTGTTTTTTTTTTTCTTCTTTTTTTTTTATAATTTTTTTAAAAGAGAATTGTTATTAGCACTTCAAATATCTCATTCTACACTCTAAACTTTCTATATTAGGAAAGAAAAATACGCTTGTGAGGAGTGTAAAATGAGATTTTTGGAGTGCTAATAACACTTCCAAAAAAAAAAATTGCTTATGCTGTCCTTTAAAAAAAAAAAAAAAACTGCTTCTACTATGCTTTAAGAATAATCAGCTGCAAAATAAAGTAGTTGAGCATTTGGTAAATTGTATTTTTTTTTTGTATGAAAAGTAATGTAAAAGCATTTGGTCAATTTTAAAGTAAAAGTGGTATAATGTATATAATAACAAAAATAGACATGATAAGGTGGGTGATGATGACGACAACAGTGGTGAAGGCAATGGTAAGGGTAGCGACAACAGCGATAGTGACAGTTGTGGTTTTGGTGGCAATGATGGAGGTTGTGTTTATGGTGGTGGTGGTGACAGAAACGATGGTAGTGGCAGTTGCGGTTGTGGTGGTTCTGGTAGTGCGTTTGGTTGTCGTGGTGGTTGCTGTGGAGGGTTTAGGGTTTGTAATGGTAGGCGGTGTTGCTCACTTTGTTCCCCAATTATAAAATGTGTATAGAATAATAAATAATGTTATTTTTTAAATTAAGGGTAATGCTAGGGAGATTAAATTTGTAGACAAAATTTACAAACTAAATGATATGTCACCAATAAGAATGAGCACCTTTATCAACTCTTAAGTCATAATCTAATTTTCATTTTTCATGTCATTTAGTTTACGATATTTTGTCGATAAATTTAGTCTCCCTAACATTGCTCTAAAATTAATGATCGCATTATATGAATTATAAATAATTATTAAAGACTCAACTGCGCTTTTTATTAAAGTGGTTTTCAAAAGCAACTTACATGCTACTTTTAAAATTGTTGTTTGGAAGATATTACTTTTAAAATAAGCAGAATATTTTATTTTTACTGTATACTTTTTACTGCTTAATTTTAAAGTGAAATAGCTTTTGGTGAAAAAAATAAAAAATAAAAAACCCCCAAACTAGACGTAAATATAGTCGTGCAACTGCAACCCATGATTTAGAGGACAAAAACTGCAGTGGCTGTAATTAAAAGTAACAAATTTTACTCTCCAAAACATACCTATTCTTAGTTTTTTTTTTGGATGAATATCAATTCTTAGTTACCTAAGTAAAAAAGTTAAAAGTTAAAAAATTACCCCAAATTAGGTTAATTTAAAACTCTGCTTTAAGATCCCAGAAACTTTTAAAAGACACCTACCCACCACAATCACACACTTTCCAAGAAAAAAAAAAAAAAAAAACACAAAAACATCTTCAGCTTCCATGGCTTGCTCCTCCATCAAGGCCATCTCCTCCTCCGCCTTCACGGCCTCCCCTCCGCCGTCTCAAACCAAACCACCACCGTCCATACCCTACCTTCTTTCCTTCCTCCACGCCACCTCCCGCCCCATCTCCTTAAAACTCTCCCGTTCTCGTTCCCATAATTCGCATTTCCATTCTTTTCTCATAACCAACGTTCTAAAAAAAGCCGAGTCATCTTCCGACACATATCTTTCCAAGTCCTTCCAGCTTCCCAATCCAAGGTCCTCAGATTCAACTCCGACCGTCCTGGTCACCGAAAAACTCGGAGAAGCCGGTCTTGAAGTCCTACGTGGCTTTGGCAACTTGGAGTGCGCGTACAACCTCTCCCCTGAGGAGCTCTGCGCCAAGATCTCGACATGCGACGCTTTGATTGTTCGGAGCGGCACGAAGGTGACCAGGCAGGTGTTTGAGGCCGCCAAAGGGAGGTTGAAGGTGGTGGGAAGAGCTGGTGTGGGGATAGACAATGTGGATCTGCAGGCGGCTACGGAGTTCGGATGCTTGGTCGTTAATGCGCCCACGGCAAACACCGTGGCCGCAGCAGAGCACGGGATTGCTCTGCTCACTGCCATGTCACGAAATGTTGCACAAGCTGATGCTTCCATCAAAGCTGGTAATTAACACATTTAATTTTTGTTGTTATATTACTTTTTTTTTTTTTTTTGTCAATTATCTGCAAATTACATGTATTAGGCAAGCACAGATTTTGGTAGGCCAACTATTTGGGTTCATTATTGGATTTGAGAAGTGAAAAGAATCCAAAAGGAGAAAAACAGCGTCTAAAAATCACTTATCCGTGAATTTTTAGCAACAAGGAAAATTCTAAATTTGTAGATTTAACTTTCAATTAACATAGATCAAGAGTTTTTGTGGTTTGAAGAACCCCCTGATTTGCTTAGGGATATTTTGTTAGAAGATATTCGTAATTTGTCTATGTATTGTCATTTGAGGATAGGTTCCCTTGTCGTAATTGGTCTATGTCTTGTCATTTGAAGATAGGTTTTCTTGTCGTAATTTGTATATGTGTTGTTATTTGAGGATGGGTTCCTTTCAGGATCAAAAATCTAAGCTAAAAGATAGACTTGATGGGTTTATTTTCTCACATGAGGAAAATAACTTGTGAAAAGTAAACATTGTTGGCTTAAAGTTCTGCTGATTTGATGTCACATGACATGCCGGGGTCGGGTTTCCGCTTTCGTACTTTTTCAGACTCTTTGTATTTAGTGGGTGTGCATTGAATTTATACGCCATCCGTCGCTTTCTGGGTAGAAATATGATTGTCCTACTCAACAAGTGAACAAACACGACTCTGTATATTATACATACTCTGTATATCTATACATTTGCATATACATAATTTGAATGGATGATGTTCAATCGACACATTCCAGAGGTGGGTGCACGTGCTTCACATGTGAGCATGGCATGCAGGAACAATTTTATTCCAAAGTAGAACGGGAATCAAATTCTATCTGGTATATTTTATCTGCTAATAGCTAGGAATGAAGGGACCCCTTTTGATTATCAAAGACAAAGATGACTGGTTGAGGTTATGAGGAAATCTAGCACTGTTAATGTACCCTGACAGAATTTGATCGGGATTCTAATCGAGAAATGATTTCCGCACTCCCGTTTTAATTTCCATGCGCTCTTTAGTTTCTTCTGATTTTGGACTGAATAAATCAAAGGAGAATTACAGGTTGGAAACAGGAGGAGAAATGTAGAAGTAAAAATGTTTGAGTATGATTGTTTCCGGACTAAACATACTGAATGATGAAAAAGCCTTAATTCCAATTACCATAATTTGTCAGATCATTAAATTTCGCTAATTTTGTTCGTTAAATCGATCGTAGAGAATTTTAGTTGACACATATTGTTTTAGTTTTGAGCCTTTCAAGAACACGTTGACACACTTCCTTTGCGCAAGTGTTAGGATGGACTGCATATTTCCTTTGAAGTTTTACTGCTATATCCTGCAGATAATGCTAATTTTGGGGCCGGATTTTTGCAGGAAAGTGGCAACGAAACAAGTACGTTGGCGTCTCTCTGGTTGGGAAGACATTGGCAGTAATGGGATTTGGAAAAGTTGGATCCGAAGTTGCTAGACGTGCGAAAGGCTTGGGAATGCACGTTATTTCGCATGATCCTTATGCCCCGGCTGACAGAGCACGCGCTGTTGGTGTGGAATTGGTCTCTTTTGAGCAGGCTATTGGCACTGCAGATTTCATCTCACTGCATATGCCTCTGACTCCTACTACATCAAAGGTGTTGAATGACAAAACATTTGCGCAGATGAAGAAGGGAGTCCGTATCATTAATGTTGCCCGGGGTGGAGTCATTGATGAAGATGCACTAGTGAGAGCTCTTGATAATGGAATTGTTGCTCAGGTATGATCCTCTAATTTATGTCAAAGCTGACCATGTTGAACATAGAACTGTATAAGCATGTTTTCGAGGCACAAAGTAATTTTTGCACACCACTTTTCTCCTTCTTCATTATTCTATTGAGGGAGAAACAACAGTAGTATTGTTTTCATGCATGCTAAACTGTGGTTATGTTTGTTACATTGTTTCGAAACAGGCTGCACTTGATGTGTTCGCAGAGGAGCCTCCATCCAAAGATAGCAAGCTAGTGCAACACGAGAATGTCACAGTCACACCTCATCTAGGAGCTAGCACAAAGGAAGCACAGGCACGTTTAATTTATCTGATACTGATCAAAACTTTATCGAATGATATATCTTACATCCTTTAACTCATCGAATTCTGCACGAAATGTAATATTTTCAGGAAGGTGTTGCCATTGAAATAGCCGAGGCTGTAGTTGGAGCATTGAAAGGTGAACTTTCTGCAACTGCTGTCAACGCTCCGATGGTCCCTCCTGAGGTATGTTTGTTTATTAATAGAAGAGGAATAGCAAGATTCGCATAAGATTAGTTAAGCTCACAAATTTTTCATGTTCTCAGGTTCTGGCTGAGTTGTCTCCTTATGTTGTGCTAGCCGAGAAGCTAGGAAAGTTGGCTGTACAATTAGTAGCAGGAGGGAGTGGGATCACATCTGTGAGGGTGGTTTACAAAACAGCTCGCGACCCTGATGACTTGGATACCAGGCTTCTCAGGGCCATGATCACTAAAGGCATCATCGAACCAATATCTGCCTCGTTTATCAATCTAGTCAATGCAGATTTCGTTGCAAAGGATAAAGGTTTACGCATAACCGAGGAAAGGGTAGCTATAGACTCATCCCCTGAGTTCCCTGTCGCTTCAATCCAGGTACACATTACCAATGTGGAGTCCAAATTCGCAAGTTGTGTTTCCAAAAATGGAAACATAAGCATTGAGGGGAAAGTAAAATATGGAAAGCCCCATCTGACATTGTTGGGATCGTTTGGCGTGGACGTGAGCCTCGAGGGCAATCTCATTCTGTGCCGGCAGGTGGATCAGCCAGGCATGATTGGGCAGGTGGGGAACATACTTGGGACTGAGAATGTGAATGTGAACTTTATGAGTGTGGGAAGAACTATTCAGAAGAAGGCCATAATGGCGATTGGAGTGGATGAGGAACCGAAAGAGCAGTTGCTAAATAAAATTGGAAAGGTGCCTGATATCGAAGAGTTTGTGTTCCTTAAGCTATAGTGAAAAACTAACGAGAAGGCTTCTGGTGCAGAAAAAAACAATCACTGTTGGCTTAAGTTGTGTTCTTCAGCAGTAAACAAAGAGGCCGGCCAGCTCTGCGTGTCCCTGGCTGCGCCGTGAATTTAATTTAGATGGTAATGTATTCCGCGCCAACATATATGATATGCCAGAAGCCGGGGTATCAGAATTGTTGTTTTAGTTAGTTTTCGCAATTCTTTACCCGCATTCTGCGAATCTTATCGCTGTTGTTGTTGTTGGATTATTGTCAGTGCTGGTGTAGTAGCATAAGTAATTCTTCTGCTAGTATGTGAACTTATTTGTTTGTGTTGAAAAATCGACAGAATGTGTGCAGTGGAATAAATGAAATAAGACACAATATTTACGAAGTTATGTGACTGGAGTATGTTCTCGGGGCAACAATGGTGCTTTCATTTATAATCTGTAATAATAGGAGTACAAAGATAACTCTATCTATTCTCTTATCTTTTCTTCCTCTCTTTCCATTCCTCCATAATTTCCTCTCTTTCTTTCCTCTTCCTTCCGTATGTTGTTTTTCTTTCTTCATTTGCTCATTTGCTTTATAGGCAAAGCTTGAGTGTTAGACAAAGTTTAATGGGATGAGTTGTAGAGTGGTAGTGGGATGTATTAATGGCCATCTACATTGAATGGCTTTTACAACTCTCCCCCTTGGATGGCTACAAATCTTCGATTAACTCATTAAAATCTTGATCTGTTTTGGATGATCCTCCTGATGAGTATTTCCCCTTGATTTCAAATTTTTTAGGTTGTGCGTGTCAATGCAATATTTGAACTTTTGTGGGCTCATCGTTGATCCTTCTGCTTCAGTCTCTTGCATAGCATAAGTGGTGTGCAACTTTTGTCTTTGAATGATCCTTCAAAACATTGCTTCTTCGCGACTCATCCATGCTTGGCAGCTTCAGTGTAAAGAGCCAACATCATATCAATTGTTCTGAGGTATTGCTGAGGAAATCTAAGACCTAACAACAATTGAAGATGACTACTCAAGAGCAATGCACAGGTTTGTGGCTTTATTCCAAGGACACCAATTGTCTTCGCCTTCTGGAGTTTTACCAAATACTGAGGCTCCAAATAATCAACCTTTGGTGGCTCATCTTTCTGGAGTTTTGCCAAATACTGAGGCTCCACATGATTTGTCTGTAGTGCCTCCTCCTTCTGGGGTTTTGCAAGTACTTGAGGTTTCACATGATCTGTCTCCAGTATCTCCTCCTTATGAGGTTCTACCAAGTAATGTATAAAAATCTCCTCCATTATGCCTGAAAACTTTTATTCCAGCTTGTTAGAAATAGAAACCCATGAAAATTTCTAGTTCCATAATCAATAAATAAATAAGGAAATGATGAAATATTATAGTTCCAAGAATATAAATCAATGAAACTTTTAACGGATGAGAATAGTGTTGTGCTAAATACAATAAAACATATACTTCATTAAAAAGTGGTATTTATGGATCAAATATCAATTCATCTTTACCCTCACGAAGATAAATGATCATTCTTAGTGTCTAAATATTGGTTAATCATTTGAGTATTCAACTCATAATCTTCAATCCATATGGTTCTTTAATATCATAAACATCATGGATAAGATTTATGTTGGCATATTGTTTGATTTGCAGCTCAAGACAATATTCATTTCAACACTTTATAATCTTTCTAGACTTTTCAGGAGTTTCAATCTAATATCATCAACTTTTGCAAGGGATTTTTGTATGTTGCAACAATATCATAATGAAAGTACTCACTAAGACAATTTATACCATTTATTGGTATTGAGTACATAATTTATGCTTTACCCTTCCAAGGTTTATTTCAAGCAATTTGAATTCTTCAAAGATTTTTTACACTTCATGACAAATTATCCTTGGGAATTTATACATAGCAACTTTCTCCCACGTATACTTAAGGGAATTTACTAATGGAGATATGATGTGGGAAACTCACAATCCTTCGTATATAATTCTCCATTCATATGTACTCGTTTACAGGTGTATAATTTCAGGTTTCAATTAGTAATCTTGTGTCATATCATGTGAGTGTACTTCATTGTATTACAAATGTCCATATGTAACCTCATTGGTTCAACATCTTTTGGCTATTTGTATTATATACATATATATATGTCCATTTTTCCACGTTCTTACAAAATTGTAATGGAATTGCCTTTCTCCATTTTGGCCAATAATTTTTTCTTTCGTCAACAAAAAAAGAACGAGACTCAATATCAACACAGCTTATTAATGAATTTAGTAGCTATTTGTAAAAACCAAAATTACTATTGGTTATCATCAATCCGTGATCCCATATTCTCATGTGCATGCGAATGCATAAAAAACTTTTCATTTCTTTGGATATTCATTGCCTCTTAAAGAACATTACATTATCTCTTCCAAGACAGTTATAGTTTAGAGAATGCGGATCATAACCTCCTCTTGAGCATTATAGAGCTTGGATTTTAATCTCCAGTTTTGGGAGTTCAGTCATTGGAATCTATACTTCTATCATGCTTCATGCATGAGACATCAAAATTCCCATATCCACGAATTGTCTTTCTGGGACCATGCGGCAACTGTCATGCTTTCGGCATGCAACAATTATGCTTTGGAAATGCAATAGTTTAGTAATGTCATATTCTTCTTCCTTCGAAGAATTGAATCTTTTGAGTTTGAGAGTCTGTCATGCTTCATGTGTGCAACAGATAAATCATTTGCTACCGCATTATTTTGTCCAACAGGGACATCAATTCTTGCAAGCACATTTGCAGCTAGTATATGTGATTTTATCACTTTCGTTGCATCATTAAATGCATTTAGTATTTGATTGGCAATACTTTGAAGATGAACAATTATTCTCACTTCATTTTCACATTGATTGTTTCGTGAATAGAAATAAGACAAAGTGGGTACATCCCACGACAATTCTTGTCATTCTTTTGGAATGGTATTTTCTCCCCCAAACGGCAAGAAAACTGTCTTATGAAAATGACAGTTTGCAAATCGCGTGGTAAACATATCCCCAGTCAAGGGTTCTAAATATTAAATGATAAATGGTGAATCAAATCCAACAAAAATTCCTAGTTTGCGTTAAGGCCTCATTTTAGTACGTTGTGGCAGTGCAATAGACATATAGACAACACAACAAAAAACTCGTAAATGTGTAATGTTTGGCTGGTGCCTAAACACTAGTTGTAATGAAGTATTAATGGTTGGCAACCTTAACCGAACTAATAATGCATCATGTAAAATGGCATGTTCCCATGTAGAAACTGACAATTTCGTTTTCATGAGTAAAGCGCGGGTAATCAATTTCATCCGCTTAATAAATGCCTCTGCCAAATCATTTTAAGTATGGACATAAGGAACATGGTGTTCAACATCAATGCACAAGAACATGCAATAATCATAAAAAAATTGAAATGTAAACTCTCCAGCAAATATACATGGATTATATCATTATTTACATGAATCAAGGAACTTCTGGTCCTTATTTAATAGTCCATGGACTGAGAGTCTTATGGCCTTTATTACAATTAAGTTGTGGCACTGCGGCACTTCAACTTACTGTACTCATCAAGGAACTCAATGTTCGATCTTGAGGATCAAGGGATTTCATGCCCAGTCTTTTTATATGATGATGATCAAGGAAATTCAGGTCTGATCTTTTTACATGATGGAACTTCGGGTCCAATCATTTTATATGATGAGGATCAAGAAACTGTAGGCTCTGATCTAATCAAGGAACTTCGAGTCCTGTATATACTCATCATAACAAAAAAAAGTATAATAAATAAATTAAAGCAATATGCGGTAATTCCAGCCATGGTAAATAAATTGCTTTTAAATAAATAAAGCTTGTGATAAGGGCTTTAATTCAGCACCATTCACATAAATAAATAAAAAATTAAAGTAAAGAGCAATAATTACACCCACTGTAAATAAATTGCTTTTAAGTATATGAAACTTGTGAAGGGTTTTAAACCAGCACCATTCACATAAATAAAGCAAAAATAGAAAAGGTTAACGATTAAGTCTCTGTTTTTTTTTTCTTTTTTCTTTTTCTTTGTATGCCACTTCCTTTTGTTTTCATCCCTTTTATTCTATTTTTATAACTCTTAAGTCTTTTTGTTTTTTTTTTTTGGTTGAAACAAGAAAATATATTAAAGAGAAAACCCTCGAGTACAACCGTTCCCTACAAAATCACATTGAAAAGCATGAAGAGCAAATGAAGGAATACAATGGTCCTAAATATGATAATCAGTAATAAGAAGGCATTGGCGAGTGAAGGCATCCGCCAGTTTCTAGTCAATGCAATAAAAAACGGTCGCCGTCCACTTGATATCTTCAATAATAGGAACCAGATTCCATGGAGTTGCACCCCGGTCTAACACTGACTGAATGACCAAGTTGAGTCACCTTCAACCATAATCTTAGTATGGCCCTTCCTCTGAGTAAAAAGAAGGCCCTCTCTGAGAGCCCTAGCCTCAACTTTAGAAATAGTAGCACCATTTAGATTTAAGGCGCCACCTCTAATAAACTGCCCATTATGATTCCTTAAGACAAATCTCGCTGCTGTATTGTCCCCAGCCACTAAACCGTCAAAATTAACTTAACAAAACTCTTATTCGGCGGATACTATTTAACAATTGTGGAAATATCATCAGTATTTCTTCTCAAATCTTTACCATTGGCTTTAAGATATCACTCACCCATAGATATAGCCAATAACTTAGATCTTGCATGGATGGGCAAAACATTTATGAACACCATATTATTATGATCATTCTAAATTTGCCAACAAAGAAGCAAACACAAGCTCAAATCACTAGGAACTTCCTTATCAACATACTTTAAAGAATTTAGTAAATCTACTACCGAGTCGAAATTAGCATTAGTGAAATTGCCCTGCTTAATTGAACAAAGGTCCCAAATCAATTTAGTGACACCACAATTAAAAAATAAATGCATTTGGTCCTCATCTACGGAATTATAAAAAGGACACATCTTATCACTATTAGTTACAATATGACTTAATCGTTTTCTTGTTTGAAGTCTATTACGAATGAACAACCATGCAAACTTCTTAACTTTAGGAGGAATATTAAGTTTCCACATCTTATTATCTTATTAATTAACTTATGCTTTGTAGATTGAGTCAATGTCCATTTTTGGATTCAAGTAGCTGATTTAACAAAGAACTTACCATTTGTATTTGGACCCCAAACAAGCACATCTTTGGAATCCTGCAAGGGAATTGTAATATTACAAATTTTCCTCACAATTTCATTACTAACCACTTATGAAAGCTTTCTCCTATCCCAAAAATAGTTATCAATAAATTCACTAACTTTCAAGTCCCAATTAATGTTTTGGTTGTCAATATTGGGTAAAAGATGGAACAACGGGTAAGGAAAAACCCAATTATGGGACCAGAACAAAATGTCCTTACCATTACCCACTCTCCATCTCATACCCTTAAGAATAACATCCCTACTTTTCAAGATACATTTCCAAGCAAAAGAATGATTCTATCTAATTTTATTATCTAGAAAACTTTCTTTTATAAGATACTTACTCTTTACTAACTTAACCCACCAGTTATCCTCCTCGATCATTACCTTCCAGCCCAATTTAGCAAGACAAGCATTATTGAAATGATCTAGTCTTCTAACTCCCAAACCTCCCATTTTCTTAGGAGTACAGATCGAATCCCAAGCCACTGGAAAGATTTTCTTCTCCCTACCCCAAAAAAAATCCCTACACTCTTTATTAAGCTTATTGACAATCTTGTCTGGACACTTAAAGCAAGACATGACATGATTAGGCATACTTGTTATATTAGAGTTAATTAAAGTAAGCCTCCCCGCTCTCGAAAGAGTGTTTGCTTTCCAACCGGCTAGTTTTTGCTTAACCCTCTTAAGTAACTCATTACCATTAACTTGGTCTTTCTAGAAAACAATATTATGAATTCCTAGATCCTTACCAATAGTAGTTTTATGTTGAAAATGTAAAATATTAACAATATCAATTCTAGTTGGAGAAGTTGTATTCTTGGAAAAATATAAGGACGACTTATGAAAATTTATTTGTTGGCCCACCACTTTAGAAAACATATTAAGGATTTGAAGAATATTCCTCGCAAACAGGAGACAGTCATCAGCAAACACAATATTTGAGATTTTAAATCCTCTAGGTGAGGAAAAAATACCAATATGAGAATTTGGATTATTTGTTAGGGTATTGAGGTGTCTAATTAATGGTTCCATACAAATAATGAAAATATAAGGGGACAATGGGTTCCCTTGTCTAACTCCCTGCTTCGGATAAAAATAACCATGAGGTCGCCCATTTATAAGTATAGAGAATGAAGGAGAAGTAATACATTCCATAATTAAATCAACCCAACGATTATCAAAACCAAATATAAGCAGAATAGACCGAATGTAATCCCAGTTTAAGTAATCATAAGCCTTTTCCAGATCCAGCTTCAGTTCTCCCTTTCATCTTATTAAAACCAGCAAACATTTCGTGAGCAATAAGAATATCATCATGAATGGCTCTACCTGGAGCAAAAGTACCTTGATTTTGAGAGATGCAAAGATCTAACAGAGGTTTTAGTCTCTTAACGATGATCTTTGTGATAATTTTATAACTAACATTACACAAACTAATAGGTCTATAGTTATTAACAGTTTCCGGATTATCTATTTTAGGAACTAAAACAATGTTAGTATGATTAATGAGTCTTAAGCTAGAACCATTTAGGAAAAATTCTTTGACCAAGCAGGAAACAGAGTCCCTAATTTGGTCCCAACAAACCTGAAAAAAGGCTGCACTTAAACCATTAGGACCTGGAGCTTTAAGAGCTCCAATACTACTCACCGCATCCCAAATTTCCTCATCTGTAACAAGAGACAACAAACTTTCATTATGATGATTAGAAATACATGGTTGAATGATATCTGGAAAATTACATAGTTCATCACCCGAGGGAAGACAGTCACAAGAAAATAGCTTTTTAAAATCGTGCACAAAAACCTGTTCAAGGCCTTGACCTACATACCACCAAAAACCATTTTCATCTTTGACTTTTGTAATTTCATTCATTTTCTTACGAATAATAGCCATAGTTTGAAAAAAAATTAGTATTTTTATCCCCAAGTTGCATCCAATTAGTTTTAGCTCTCTGAGCCCACATGATTTCTTCACAAAGTAACACATGATTCAATTCATCTCGAAGAGATTTTTCCATCATCAAATCAAGAGTTGTTACTCATAATTTTCTTTTGAATCTCATCAATTTCATTTAACAATTCTTTCTTTTTCTCCTTTAAATTGCCAAAAGTGTCCTTGTTCCATTTACAAACTAGAAATTTAAACTTACCAACACACACTCTAAATTTATCTTTAGGATTAATAATAGGGTCACAATGCCAAGAATTTTGCACAAACGTTTTAAATTGAGGATAATTAAGCCACATAGCCTCAAATTTAAACGAGAAGTAGTTATTCGTCTCCTCACTAGAACGTAGAGATAATAAGATAGAACTATGATCAAAACCAAAAATAGGATAGTTATGCAAATGATAATTAGGGAACATATTTAACCATAAAGGGTTGGCCACCACCCTATCCAATCTCTCGAAAACAACCGTATGATTTGTATGACAATTAGTCCAAGTAAAAGGAAATCCAAACACATTTAAAGACAAAGGGTTGCCACGATTAAGAAAATTAATAAAATTGTTCATGTCCATGGTATGGCTTTGATTACCTCCAACCTTCTCTGAAAGATCAATAATATTGTTAAAATCTCCAACTAAGCACCAAGGACTATTAATTGGATCTAACTTGAGGAACTCCTCCCACATGTCACACTGCATATGTTTTTGGGGAAAGGCATAAATGAAAGTAACTAATTGCTCTAAATTAGTAACTAAGTCCTTCACAGAACAATGGATATATCTCAGAGAGGAAGAAATTATACTAACAAAAACCTTTGTGCTATTCCAACATAAGCAGAGGCCCCTAGATCAGCCAATTAGATCACAGCAAAAAATATTGTCAAAATACTTGGAATAGAAGTTCCTAGGGACTTTATGAACAGCCACCTTAATCTCCATCAAGCAAAAAAGGTCCAACTTAGCTAAACTACAAATAAAATTAAAATTACTAGGAAATTCCTTTCTCCTAATACCCCTACAGTTCCACGCAAGCCACTTCATCAATCTAATTCTTCAATATAACTAAACTCTTCCATAATTGCAATTTCCGCACGGATTCTCTTTCTCAGACTCATCATCATAACAGTGGCACGAGGTGCACCACCACTAGGCCTAGGTTTAACAGCATCCTCCTCACAAACTTTTTTTTTTTGGACTCACCATTCCTATTTCAGGTCTCGCACTCACAAAGCCAACCTCTGCATTAAGAAAAGCAGAAACCACAATTCTAGTGTTCTCCTTAGTTTCAGCCTCATCACTTTTCATATTTGACATATCAACAACTAGGTATAAAGCAAGATCATTCATAACATCAAAGAAATCAAAATTCACACTTTTATAATCACAAACAAGATTATTCTCACATGGCAAGATAAATAACTCATCATCATAAAACATAGAGTTAATAAAATTAACACTAGAAATAACTATCCATCAATCCTCATTTTGTCCAAAGATAAAAAGAGTAGAGATAGAGTTTATGAACCCAGAGTAGCCACAATTCAGAGAGTTCACCCTAAGTTCATGTACCCGATTCTTCACCATTACCTTAAACATCCCATGAAAATTGAACCTTATTTTCACAATGTCAGGTTCTTGCATCTAGCCTTTAAGGCTATAAACATCTACGTTGCAATCTTGGTCATGAATCTCACCACAGCAACTCAAATTAAAATCTTTCAGGAGCTTGTCCTATCTACAGGTAAAGACTTCGCGACAAAAGTCGCCATAATAGAAAGAGACACTGGACAAAAACTTCCCAATATTGATGACGGTGACCCTGCAGGGAGGTCTCAATGTACCAATAACCATTGCCTTAACCCAAGAAATCAAACCCATAATCAAAGTAACAACAAAGGAAGGAGAAGACCCAATTAAAATAAGAGAAGGCCCCAAACAAAAACTTGAACACAAACGCCCCAAATGAAATATAAAACTCAACCAACTACCCTTAATCACTACACCAACAAAAGAAGCCTAAAACCCATACCCCAAAAGCCATGAAAATGGAAATGAAGACAAAAAAACTATAGACAAAAAGCATAAAAGCAAAAACCAAAGTACTTCCAAAAACCACAACCACAAACGACAGAAAACCAATAAGCGCCAAGACCCCCCAAGACATAGAAATAGCTCAGGAAAAAGAGGAATTGCAGATAAAAAACACGAAGAGTAGGGGGAGAACCGATGGCCGAAGGTAGTGAGAAGAAAGGCCAAGGAACGTTTAAGAGAACGCTTACCTGCCCATTATTGTCAAAAATCACAAGAAGACTTTGAATAATTAGTTTCTTTCCATCTTGCCAACATATAATTACGAAACGCCAATTTTTTGAGCAAAATTCAGATTGGTTCTTAAGCCACCATTCCCTGATTACACAACTTTTTACCCTACAAAAATTAGCTTTTCCCAAATTACCTTCTACCACATACTCCGCATCTAATTAACATCAAACCAAGTAATAATCCCAAAAAATTGCTAGAGATTAAGCAACTAAGCTCAAGAAACTCAATTAAGAGCGGAAATAAACCTCTAAAATTAACAAACCAGAACTCACCCATCCCATCAATTTTCTTCTGAACATTATCATTCACTCCTTGACTAGAAGCAAGAATGAGAAATTTGGTCAGACCATAAAAAATGGCCTCAATTTTGCGCCGACGGGCCCCCTGAGAGAAAACCCTAGCATCCTTATTTTTTAGCTACTTTTAACTCTTTTTAGTTAACCAAGAAGTGATAGTAACAATAAGTCTCAATTTGTGTTCTTCCTCCGGTGAGTTTCGAAAGAGTCAAAACGGTTCCCGTAAGTTTTGAAGTCAAGAGTAGTGCCTGCAACTTATAAGAAGATCAAATCGTTAGATTTAGCTCAAATTTTACTATGATATGGATAAGAGGATACCAAACAACTTTCATGAAGAAACAGTTTCGATCTAAGCTACTGAAAAAGGAGTTTCGGTACTCATAAGATGGCTGTCCAGTTTTCTACGGAATTGGAAACTGGGTTGGTGTTTTAAACATCTGTGATGATCATACCGTTGGAATTTTCTGAAAATTTTATATGTTATAGGAACTGGGTGGACGAACAACTTTCAGGAAGAAAGTATTTCAATCCGAGGTCAACAAGTTGGAGTTCAGAGGCTGTTTACATGGCTGTCAGATTTTCTACAGATTTTGACTCTGTACCCTTTTGCTTTATGCAAAGGATGATATACAGTCGTACAACAAGATATATAGTTGCTTCAAGAAAATCAGTAGTACAGAGATTTTGAAGATGAAGTGAAATGATTTTCTTATCTGTGAGATTTTAGCTCACAGAGGTAAGAGGTAGGTAGTGCTTCACCATATTTGTGGCGTTGTGTTTTTCACTGACACGAGAGTTTCTCGTGCTGATAACGTGTTGTAAAATTAGTAGTATGTGTGTTGTGGAATAAATGAAATAAGACACAATATTTACGAGTTTCCTCCACAGTCAGTGTGACTGGAGTACGTCCTCGGGACAACAATGGTGCTTTCATTTATAATCTGAAATAATAGAAACACAAATATAACTCTCTCTATTCTCCCATCTCTTCCTCCTCTCTTCTTTCTCTCTTTCCATTCCTCCATAATTTCCTCTCTTTCTTTCCTCTTCCTTTTGTATGTTATTTTTCTTTCTTCATTTGCTCCTTTGTTTTATAGGCAAAGCTTGAATGTTAGACAAAGTTTAATGGGATGAGTTGTAGTGTGGTAGTTGGATGAGTTGTAGAGTGGTAGTGGGATGAGTGGCCATCCACATTGAATGACTTTTACAATAGTATGGTAATTCTATTGAAGTTTTTCAATTTTCTTTTGGTAAATGTAGACAGTAATGCTAGAGGTTTAAAAATTAGCACCAGTTTCAATTATTAGATAGTAATTAGCATATAATTATGATTAATTAAGTTCACCAGTAAAATTCTTTTAAGTTTGGTATTCATTGGGTAATGTCTTTTTGTTTTGGGGGGGGGGGGGTGGAAGCAAGCTATATGCTGAATTAAGTTGGGCTTCCAGGCTTTGGAAGGGGCAAAATCTTGAGGAATTGGTGCTGCTACAATATATTTACCTTGCCAAATTGTGCATAATATGATCAATTGTGCGTAACATGGCGACCATTCTTAATGATACGATTATTAACACAATCATTGGTCTTGCATTGAAGATTTACCTTCAAAATATATTTCCATGAGCAACTTGATAAACTTTTAGTGGTTGTAGGCTTGATCAAATTAGAGATTAGCCAACCTTGTAATGCAAAGATCATTTTTTTTTTGTCAAATAATGCAAAGATCAATTTATCGTATTTGAATTGTAATTCTCTTTCCAACATGATGAGAAGTTTTTCAGTATGATACATATCGTACTATATCTAAAATTTAAGAGAAATTAATTAAGTTTCATTTTAGCCACGTGTCAACAGACATTCAACGATTAGGCAAGTGAAGCCGAGGCTCTGCATCCTAAGAGCAAGTCCAGCCCGGCACCAAGTGACTGGCACCAAGTGAAGAAAATGGCCCGGCACCCAGTGAATGAGCTCCAGCCCGCAAAAGTGACTGGCACCCATCCCGTGCCAGTCAAGAGCCCAGCCTAAAATGGACAGACCCAGATGCCGGTTCGTTTCCCTGGCGCGTGCACAACACGCGCGAGTCCAGGCGAGTAGCCGACATCAATTGCAGGCGGTGGGGCCCGTGTGCATGGCAAGTTGCAGCCGACTGTCAAAGGGCTACGTGGCCCTCCTCAGAGCCGTTGGATTTCCAACGGCTAGTTTTTGTAGGCCGTTGGATTTCCAACGGTAAAAAAAATTTAAATTTCACTTTTAAATTGGATCGTCCGATCACAGATCAACAGTCCACGTTTTTTTCACCAAAAATTAAAAAAAAAAAAAAAAAAGGCCCAACGGTCAGAAATTTGACCGTTGGCCACGTGGCAGCGTGTTGGCTGTTGGATTTGATTATTTTTCAAATCCAACGGTCCAGATTAATTACAACATTAAAATTTATTAAAAATTGTCAAATTTTTTAAAAAAAATACAGAAAAATTTTAAAAAATTATTATTATTATTTTTTCTATAAATACCTAACCCTCATCTTCCACCTTACACCACATTTCAATATTTTCTACACTTTCTACACTTTCTACATTTGAATATTTTGTACACTTTGAGAGAAAAAAATGACTTCGTGGAAGCTCAGTGAAGATGTTACGTTGTGTGAATGTTGGGTTCGCACTATTCATGACCCGATTACGGGTAATGAGATGGATAAGCGAGAAATGTGGAGTAAAATTACGAAATCGTTTTGCGATGTACATGGAAAAGATGCCAGATCTAGTCAAGGTCTTCAAGGTCGTTGGAAAAAACTCAACGCATCCTTTACTTGTTGGAAAAATGCCCTCTCTCATGCTTCTGGTAATCTGCGTAGTGGGACAAGTTTAGCGGATGAGGTAACAATATTTTTATTTATTTATATGCATTCCACCCACATCAATATTTTAATTTATTTAATTTCTTATGTAATTTTTATGTAATATGCATTCCACGCCCATCAATATTTTATGTAATTTCTATGTAATTTCTTATGTAATTTATATGCATTCCACGTCCATCAATATTTTAATTTATTTATTTGTGTTACACCCGTATTTTTTAATACTATCTTATCCCACATTTTTATAGACACTACAAGCACAAGCATTCTACAATGCAAAGAACCATAACAAATCATTCAACAAATGGGAATGTTGGCAAATTGTCAAAGATTGCCCTAGATACAAAATTGTGGCAACCGGTCCAGAAGTTGTCATGCACGGTATGGGTTTACACAGTTCGCCAGAAGCAGACACAGCCGAACAAGAAGCCAACACATTTGAAGACACGGAAGGGACGCCTGAACAAGTGCCAGAGACCCAACCGACTCGTCAGTCCCTCAGGCCTCAAGGTAAAAAGGCATCAAAGAAAAAAGGTAGTTCTTCCAAAAATGACTACACTAAATATATGGAGGAACTTACTCGTCAAGGTGAACTGAACATGGCATGGGAAAAGGCTAGAGATGAGGAAAAAGTTGCTGCTATGGCAGCAATTATTGCAGCTACTGAGGCTCGTGATGCGGCGGCTGAGAGACAAAGAGAAATAGTTAATCGAGAGAACGAGATGATTAGAGAAGCACTTCATCGAGAGAATGAGATGCTTAGAGAAGAAAGGATGGCTCAAACAGATCGTGACACTATGAACAAGTCTCTAGTAGGACTGTCTCCGAATTCAAAATATTTTTGGACATCAGAAAAAAGAGATGTCGTGCGAAGGAGGCGTGCAAGAGATGCCGAAACAAGTCAAGGGGGTTCCAGCTACAGAAATCCTAGCAACCAAAATCCTAGCACCACATATCCTAACTCCACAGACTTTATTTAATTTCTTATGTAATTTCTTATTTATTTTTAGAACTTTATTTAATTTCTTATGTAATTTCTTATTTACTTTTAGAACTTTATTTAATTTCTTATGTAATTTCTTATTTACTTTTAGACTTAAAACACCATTTAAACTTAAAATTACATAACCTCACCATTTAAACTTAAAACACCAAATAAAATTACATAACCTCACCATTTAAACTTAAAAAAAAAAAGAGCAAACACACTAAATAAGATTACTTAAAAAACAATACACCAAAAAAAGCATGCCAAATCCATGTATCAAAAGAAGCCACCGCTTCCAGAATGATGCTTTTGACTCCTTTTCTGTCGCCATAAGCGCTTTGCCATGCACTTGGACAGTTTTTCCATGTCCAGTGCATGCAGTCGATGCTTCCAATCATGCCAGGGAAGCCTCGCATCTCACCCTTCCTCAGAAGCCTTCGCATGTCCCTTGTCGTGGGTTGCCGAAGGTACTCATTGGTGTAGAGGGCTTCAATTGCAGAGCAAAACCGCATCAGGGACTCCAGAACTGTTGTTTTTCCCATCCTTGCGATCTCATCCACTTGATCTGCAGATGCTCTATATGCAAGCATTCGCAAGGCAGCCGTAATTTTTTGCTCAGGAAGAAGACCTAGAACATGAAAAGTATCCTCTTTTTGCACAAAATATGGATCATGGTTGCAAACATCACTCATGATTTTAGCGAACAAACTTCGTTGCATTCTAAAACGACGTCTAAAAACATGATCAGGGAAAACGCTGTTGGGAATAAAATAATTTTCCAAGAGATCTTTACCTCGTCTTTCCCTTCTTCTATCGATGTTTGCCGCACGTTCGGGTTTGGCTATCTGACCCATAGCTTCCATGATACGGCGGGAATGTGAGGCCCTCCGCCTTCTATGGTGATCATCCTCATCCTCCTCCATTGCGAAGGCCTCATCTCCACCTCCACCTTGGTCAAGATTGACCAATTCTTCCTGTTGTGCCAACAACCTTTTCTGCTGCTCTTGCAACTGTTTATACGCTCTCCTTGAAGAAGACATTGTAAGAACTCAAGATTTGAAAACGATAAAGAAGAATTCTGAGCTAAAAAAAAGGATTGAGTTTAGTGTGAAGATGGATGTAGGGATGTAGGGTTTATATGGACAAAAAAAAAGAAGATGAGGTTCTGGACAATGCCACGTGGCACTACGTGATTGGTTGAAAATCTTAGCGGAAATCTATTAAAAAAATAGTACGTTCGGATAATGACACGTGGCGTGACGAGATTGGTTAAAAATCTTATCGAAATCTTGCCTAAATTATTGTAAACAGGAAGTGACACGTGGGTTGTCGGGATTGGTTGAAAATCTTAGCGGAAATCTATTCAAAAAATAGTACGTTCGGATAATAACACGTGGCGTGACGAGATTGGTTAAAAATCCTATCTGAAATTAAAACTATTTTTTTTCTTATTATTTTATAAAAAAAGTATTTAATATTTTAAATGGACTGGGTGCCAGCGCATTTTGTAGGGGTGGAGATCGTTTGTGCCAGCGCATTTTTAGACTAGGTGCCAGCACATTTTTTTTGGGTGGAGATGCTTTGGCCTATTACTGTTCATTGTGTCTATTACTGTTCAATTAAGTGGATAAATGGGCTGGGTGCTGGCGTAAAGTGGATAGGGGTGGAGTTGCTCTAAACAGTTTCAGTTTCCGCAAATCCTAAATCGGCAAATTCCCAATCGCTCGCGGCAACATCCCATCCAAACTCTAGTCGTTTACCTCCGAAAAATCTCAACTCTCTCCCTCCCTCCCCACCTCTCTCTCTCTCTAGGGTTTTTGGGTACAATTCGACATGGCCGGCGCTGGGATCCACCCATACCACCAGCAATGGCCTCCCGCAGCCGCCGCTCCTCATCCGCAGCCTCCGGCTGTTGGCTCCATCGCTCCTCCTCCTCACCACCTCGTCGACAACCCAAACCGAGCCGTTACCGAAGAGGTCCGCACCATATTCATCACTGGTCTTCCAGAGGATGTGAAGGAGCGAGAGATACAGAACCTCCTGAGATGGCTGCCGGGATACGAGTACTCGCAGGTCAACAACAAAGGCGAGAAGCCTATGAGTTTCGCTCTCTTTTCCACTGCTCAGGAAGCCATTGCTGCCAAAGACGCCCTTCAGGTTAGCTTTGAATAATTTCTTACTGTTTAATTTTGATTTTTAATTTTTATGTTGAAATTTTGAGTTTTTGTTGGAATTTGGGGTTTAGGGTATGATTTTCGATTCGGAGTCGAAGGCGGTGCTGCACACGGAGTTGGCGAAGAAGAATCTTTTTGTTAAAAGAGGTGAGGATGGTGATCAAAGTTGTTTTTGTTTTGAATTTGAATCGAGAGTTTTAGTGTTTTCGGTATGTTCGTAGAGTATTACCTACATTGTGGAGTAATCAGTGTCTTTGGTTTAAAGTTTCGATTTCGTTAGCGGGATACGATGAAATTTCTTGTTTTCGGGAATGTGCAAATATCGGCTCTGTTGCCTATGTTTGTCATACCACATTATGTTGGTTTGAATTGTAATATCAATGTTTTTTGGTTAGCTAGAGAGTTTGATTGAATATTTTGTGACTCACTAATATGAGTTGGAAACTGTAGGAATTGTAGCTGATACAGGTGCTTATGATCAAAGTAAACGATTGCGAACTGGTGGTGACTACTCACAGGCTGGTTATAGTAGTCCATCTCCTTTTCATCCTCCTCCTCCACCTGTTTGGGGGCCACATGGGTAATCAAACATTGCTCATCTAATTTGGAAATAAAATTTAGTTGTTTCTGCTGTTCAGTAGAGCATATGTTTCCCCTTCCGTATATATCACATTTTCTCATGTGAGTGTTACTTGTGTGGCCCAGGTATATGGCTCCACCACCTCCTACGTATGATCCATATGGTGGTTATCCTGTTCCTCCAGTACCAATGCACCCTCCTCCTCCTGTACCAGCACCAGCACCAAGTAGTTATGTACCTGTTCTGGTAATCCACTATGCTTCCTGTGCGTAAAATGTTGGGTAAAAAGTTTGCATTTGCTAATTGATGAGTTCACATGAACCTTTAGACTGATTCACAAATTTCCTTTTTTCCTTGGATTGGGATGTGTGTGTGTGGGGTGGGGAGTTGAGATACTGATATTCATCAAGAGATATAGCTTGTCTAGCTATTACTTCGTCAAACAACCCCCGTGCCCCTTCTTCTCTTGTTTAGATAAATGAAGACATCATATATTGAAGAAAAAAGCCATAAGTGCAGCTGTAAAATGATACCAAACTAAATAAGCAGATTACCTTGGTTATTCATTTTTGCTTATTCTGCTCACAGTTCAAAGAATTTTTTCTTCCGTGGATGTAGCTTTTTTGTTTGTGTTCCCCACTATCTTTCTTCCTGTTTGTTGTACTTTTGTTGTTTCGTAGTGCTCAAATTCTTTGTAAATGTTGGTTGTTCATGATGCAGGAAGCCTATAATTTGTTCTTTTTTACAATGGTTCTTGTTTCCTGCAGAACACTAAAGATAACCCACCATGCAATACCTTATTTATTGGAAATCTGGGAGAGAGCATTAATGAGGAAGAATTGAGGAGCCTTTTCAGCTCGTATGAATGTCTCTCATCCCTTATCTTAGGATTTGTTTCTTCTCTATGTTTCATAAGAAAGATGTCATGCTAAACATGAATTTTTGGTAATGCAGACAACCTGGATTTAAGCAAATGAAGGTCCTACGACAAGAAAGGCATACTGTTTGTTTCATTGAGTTTGAAGTAAGTAATATTTATTTCATAGTTATGCGCTGCTCATTGATGTTTTCATGTTGGGATGCCCTTTTCTCTATTTTCTAAATGGATTTTCTGTATAATCCATGCAGGATGTGAACAGTGCCGCCAATGTACACCAGGCTTTGCAGGGTGCTGTTATCCCCAGTTCTGGTTCTGTAGGCATGAGAATACAATATCCTTTTGGAATTTTTCTGTATGGCTGATATTTAGTTTGTTGTTTATGCAACTTAATATTATTGAACCATAAATAAGCATAGGTTAAAATTTGTGCTAAATAACTTTTAAATATATATTCTGAATTTTTAATCCACCTCACCACAATTATATACGTCGCTTGTGACTTGTTTATGTTTCTTTTGTGATTGGCAATATATGTTTTTCCTTGACTATAAATGCATATTCGAAGAACCCATTTGGGAGAAGGAAGGATGGAAACCACCCTGGTGCTGTCCCTACTGCCAATGGAGCTCCGCCGGCTATGACATACCAGTAGCTTGAAGGGGATGTACTCTGTTCCTTATGCTACAGAAACACAACCACATGATAGGATGCATCTTGCAGCTGTTGCATGCATCCATTTCATAGTCACGTCATCAGCATTAGCATCTCTCCTCCTGTGAATGAATGCACATAGTGGCATCATGAACATACCATTTGGCCATGTTAGAACGTGTTTGTGACATGCATTTTCAGCAGTATGTGTTAATGCCTGGATATTAGGGGCTCAAATATTGTTATCATCTTATACCGTATTTGTGACATGCATATTTCAGCAGTATAACTGTTAATGCAATATTAGGGGCAGTAATTTGGTTATCATCTGTAGGGTGGTGCATGGGGCTGCAGATTTGTTAGATTGGAGTGTTTTTTGCTGTATTTTAAATTGTTGCACGTTGAAATTAGGAAGGCGTCCATATAGACATCTTGCCACTTTTACTTCTTTTTTGTTTACATAGGTTTTGAGATTCAATTATCTTAACCAATCATCTGAAGGTGTTCCTCAGTTCTATTTCATGGCATAACTTTCATTCGGATGTGGATACTTAGGAAAACATGCCATTAATTGTCATGTTTTCCTTTCCATCACCTTTGTCATTTCCATTCCCACGACATTCTAATAACTTAGACTAATCATAAGTCATCGTTTAAGCGAGGAGTTAGACATGCAGTTTTACCATTCAAGATGTTCGAAGCATGGCTTTTCAGTAAGACGTTGGGTATTATATATGCTGTGTGGTTTATATACAGGATTTTCCAATACAAAATGAGAATGCACTATACATTTGAGGAGGTCTGGTGTCTGCAGCTGCTCGTTTGTTTCAGGTAATGTTCACTTCACTAGGCAAAGGTTACTGTCGGTCACCACTTATTGAGGTTTTTTACATCCAGCATGAAGTTTTCTTGTGCCTCGGGTTAAGCTGTCTTGAGATTAGTAGGTATCTTGACATTTATCGATGAGGGGAAACACATTTTGCACATTACAAGTTTGAAGCAAATATGATCGAACTATGCGTTGGTCCTTGAGTGCCATTGATTACTTATAAGTGAAATGAGTTATAAGTTGTGAAGACTTAATGGAAATTTACATTGAGAGGAAAATAAGAAAGAATATTCTTTTGCTCCCAATTTTAAAATGGATTTACCGAAAGCATGGACTGAGGGACAAGGATTGTCTGCCCTCCTACTTCCGGTACCCTCCTGTTTATGTGGTCACGGTTAAGTCACGTCAACATTTTATATTACTATTCATTTTTGTCTTATTATCTCTATTAAAAAATACAATATAAAATGTTGACGTGGTTTAACCGTGATCACATAAAACAGCAGGGCACGGGAAGACATCGGAAGTAGGAAGGCAGACAATCCTTGTCCCCGATGGAGATCTATAGCCGTCAGAGTTTTAACTAAGAATCTAGTGACTAAAGATTTAACGGTCTTGGATCTCGGTCCATGCTATCGGCTGGTCCTGTATGTGTTTGTTAGATGCGCACAAGAAAGAGTAGATGCCTTTATTTTGAGTGACTTTTTTCTTTTGGAAAAATCAAAGTTGAATTGATCGGTTCGTATTGCTTTTTCTCAGTCCAAAATTTTTTTCCCGACCAAGAAGGGGGATTACGAATATTTAGTGGGAAAACAAACATTTTATCATTGAAGACTTGGATATCAACGTCGATAAAACTCTAATTAGAAATTGCTTTGACTGTAAAACTGGGTCGCATTCCGTGCGATACAACTTTGCCCCATTTGCTTTCATAGAAATCTCGTAGAAAGTTGGAACACCTAATTTCATTTCACCATTTGTCGGTTTGTAGTGAGCATTACCATCGCATCAACTGCTTTTGAATGAGTGTGATTTAATTTGTTATACAAATCTTGAAGTTTATACAAATCTCGAAATATGCTCATCCAGCGACAATTTATGCGGTGATAGTGCTTACCATTCTTGATGCAGCGGGGACCAAATATTTTCCCTATTCCAACAAGGACGAAAACGATATTGTTCCAAAATCATATGAAGGAAGAATGCATCACATGCTTTATTGGTACGCCCTTCTTTCTATTTGTCCTATTATGCATCACAATGAAAATTTTCAACTTTTCTTCTTTTATTTATTTTTCATATAAGACCTGAATAACATCATAATTTATAAATAAAAAAACATTATAAACTCAATATATAAGAAGAAAAACCAAACCCAAACTATTTAGTAACAAATGAATTTCCCAAACTCAGAATTAATAGCATGACGAGTGGACAAATAAATGCTTGATCTCCCATTAAAGTTTTAAACTCTTCAAGTGTTTTTTCTGTAAAATTTATCATTAACAAGGTGTTTTTTTTCTTCTAGTTTACTATTTATTATTTAAAAATGCTATTTTTATCATTTATTTGTACTATCTAATATAGATGGAATTCACATGTGTTGACGGGATCTGCCTTTATTAGAGAAGTAGTACAAATAATGGTCCAAATAAACGATAAATGTAGCTGATTCTTTACTATTTCATTGACAAAATGCTGAATTTACCCACCCCCACACCAACTATTACACTTATTTACAGGGAACTTTAACGAAAAGTTTATGGTACTGTTCATTTTAATGAAAAACAACATTTTTACATTAAAAAACCAATCCCGATACTATTTATTTTACCTTTTATTTTGTCGTTATTGTTAAAATTCAAAAATTTTAAATTATTTTATTTAGTTTTCCTTTATTTATATTTTTGACAAATAAAATGTATTTATTTTGGAGAAAGTCAGAAGTCACAGGTTGACAAAAAAGGGAGGGGGAGATGTCACAGAATTGAGTAGTAAGTAAGTAGGGCCTCCCTCCCTCCCTGTTGTTGTCTCACAGTATTGACGTGGCTGCGTGCTGTCATTTAATATAAATATGAACTCCACGCGTGGACACGACGGGGTCCACTTCCAGTCGCAACTTCCATGCCTTCTATTCACATTGCGTAATGTCATCTCTGGATTCTCTGCTTAAAGATTGCCCCTTGCAAAAAAAAAAAAGAAAAAAAAAAAAAAAAAAAGAATATTTTCAAAGATGTAAAAATCTTTGATGAAATGTTATTGTGTATATTTGACATAAAAAATCTATTCAATTGAAGTGTTATTTACTGACTGAATTTGAAGACTTTATAATTTGGAGTCAAAATTGACATCAATATCAAATTTATTTTTAATTTTCATTTTAATGGTAAGTCATTTGTTCGACTAACATTTCGACGAACAAAAATTTTGTTTCAATATTTTTTTAATAATTACAATCATTTAAAGTTCTATTTGAATAATAAAATAACATTTGATATATTTGTCATCAATTATAATTTGACTCTTATAATTTAATATTTTATTTAGAGCTGGTCTAACGTTAAATTGTCATTTGACACCTTAGTTATTTTTTTGGTCGATTTTTACTATTTGAAATTATCAAATTACCTCTCACTGTTGGATCGGATTTGATAAAATTTCATTCACCTTATGTCAGTACTAGCACAATTTTATCCACAAGAGTGAATCACGTGCTGATCATGTACTATTATTTAATTGCAAAGTGGATGGAGTTTGATCGAATCTGATGGTGGGGAATAAATTAGCTAATTTTAAATAGTTCAAGGTAATTACTAGGACAATAGTTTAAGGGGTCGAATGACAATTTATTCAGTAAAGAAGTGATTAAATATGTCATATACAACACATTAATATTAGACGTATAAGATACACTGTAATCGTATTTTGTTCTATTATGTGTAAATTTTTAACGTATATAAATGACAATTAATTTAAGAATTATAATAAAAAGAGTTTTTTTATTAATTTTATCTTTTATTATTTTCAATTTCAATGCTGACTTTTGTCCTTATGATTAAAATTTTTTGTTAAGTTTCTTTCGATGAATTAAAAACTGAAAGTCTTTTTTATTATTTAAAGAGGACATAACCAATTATCAGATCACAAACTTGTAAAATTGTTTGCTTACATCCAAGGCATGCGAATGTCGTGTTGTCAATGTTTATTCCTCTGCCTTGTAACAACAGGGAACGGGGGATTGAGACATAGTTGGTAAAATATTTAAAAAAAAAAATGTCAATTCTCAGTTTCAACCAACTTTAAATAGAATAAAAACTCATATATTTAGCAATTTTCTTCAATAGTAGGTAATGGACGACTAACATCGAGTGCTAAGTAACATTAAAGTAATTCTTGTTCCCGGAACTGTTATTAGCATTTCAAAAATCTCATTTTGCATTCTAAATTTTTTATAATTAGAAAAAAAAAAAATACACTTACGAGGAGTGTAGAATAAAATTTTTAGAGTACTAATAACAATTCTCTTAAAAGTTGTGGTCAAAAAGTGGAAGCCATTCTTCCTCGCAGGTATGGTGTGTGAAAACACCCACTGATTTCATCACATAATTTCCACTTTAAAGTATCTATCTTTATGTTTTGTTCACACCCAAAAACACACAATTTGAATTTTTTTATAACTTTTTTGGTTGTTAAATAACACACACATAGACACAAGAAAGAGTCGTTATCTTTTCTCGGTTCTGTCTTCTGTTAAGAGTATGAAACATGACTCAAAGTCCACAGAAAGTCTCCAAAACGTGGATCCGACCAGATCAACTCTGTTATTATTATTATTATTTTTGGAAACTATCAACTCTGTTATTTAAACGTCAACCGACATACCAAATAGCCAACACAATCCTCTCTCTCCTCTGTTTCTCTCTTAACAATTTTCTACTTAGTTTCCAACTCATTTCAAACTTATTCAAAAGGCCAATTGAGTCTACTTATCTACATGCTGCTGGGTTTTCCTGTGCGAGCTTAAACCAGCTAGCTTACCACCAAAGTTCAAATCTTTACCAAAATCCCAACACAATTCTCTCTCTCTCTCTCTCTCTCTCTCTCTCTTCAAACCACTCAGTTTCCAACTCATTCAAATGCAAAGGAAAGCTGAATCTGCATGCTGTAGCTAAAGCTCAAATCTTTACCAAGTAATTTTCCTTTTCTTCAACTAATTATATACCAAAGTATGAAGCTTTACCCTTTCAATTTCTTCTTCTTCTTCTTCTTCTTGTTATTCTGCTTCTCTGTGCCCATACCTATTGTATCTAGTTTGAGCTCTGATGGGGTGGCGCTGTTGTCCCTCCTCAAGCACTGGACTGTAATCCCATCCCCCATATCCTCCACCTGGAATGCCTCTGATTCCAATCCATGCCAATGGGTTGGAATCCAATGTGATAAATCCCACAATGTGGTTGCCTTAAACCTCACTGGGTTTGGAATTTCTGGCCAATTGGGGCCTCAAGTTGGCAGCTTTAGGTATCTGCAGACTCTTGCTCTCGGTTCCAATAGTTTTTCTGGCAAAATCCCAGTTGGGTTGGCCAACTGTAGTTTACTTGAGTACTTGGACTTATCAGAAAATCGATTTTCTGGTGAAATCCCTGAACCCTTGTTTTCGATTTCCAGCTTGGTTTATATATATCTGTATAGGAATAGTTTGAATGGTTCCATCCCTGCAAATGTTGGGAATTTGAGTAAATTGGAGGAGTTGTATTTGGATGACAACCATTTGAGTGGAGCCCTGCCTAAGAGTCTGAACAATCTTGGGAACCTAGTGTATCTTCAAGTTAGTGGTAATCGTCTCAACGGTAGGATTGATTTGGGTTCTGGGGATTGCAAGAATTTGATTTTCTTGGATTTGTCACGCAATCAGTTTAGTGGAGGTCTTCCATCAAGTCTGGGAAATTGTAGTAATTTAACAGAGTTTGGTGCTGTGAATAGCAACTTAACGGGGACTATCCCGTCTTCCTTTGGCCAACTAGAGAAGCTTGAACTTCTGCGCCTTCCTGAGAACCGTTTGTCTGGGAAAATACCTCCCGAACTTGGTAAATGCAAGTCCTTAACAGGACTACAGTTGTATACAAACCAACTTGAGGGAGAAATTCCTAGTGAATTGGGGACGCTGAAATTGCAGGATCTTGAATTGTTTGAGAACAGGTTAACTGGTGAAATCCCAGTTAGCATTTGGAAGATTCAGAATCTTCAGCAAATCCTTGTGTACAATAATAACCTCACCGGGGAGCTGCCTGTAGAGATGACTGAGCTGAAGCAACTGCAGAATATTTCGTTGTTTAACAACCTCTTTTCTGGAGTTATACCTCAAGGTCTGGGGATTAACAGCAGTTTAGTGCAGTTAGATTTTCTGAATAATAACTTCACTGGTACAATCCCTCCAAATATTTGCCATGGAAAGAGGTTAAGGGTGTTGACTTTGGCTTCCAATCGACTTCAAGGTTCCATACCTTCTGATGTTGGAAACTGCTCTACACTTTGGAGGTTGAAGCTTGAACAGAATAACCTGACCGGAGCTCTCCCGGAATTTGCAAAAAATCCAAACCTCAATTATATGGACATCAGCAGCAATGAGATAAGTGGAGCAATTCCATCAAGCTTGCAAAACTGTGGCAACCTCACAACCATCAATTTGTCCACGAATAGGTTAACTGGACCTATACCGCAGGAGCTGGGGAAGCTTGCAGAGCTTCGTACTTTGGTTCTTTTCCAGAACAATTTGATTGGTTCTCTGCCTCCTCAACTATCGAATTGTACCAAAATGGATAAGTTCGATGTGCGGTCCAATTTGTTGAATGGCTCCATTCCGTCAAGTCTGAGAAGTTGGACAGTTTTATCAACACTGATTTTAAGCGACAACAGCTTTACTGGCGGCATCCCAACTTTCTTGTCGGAGTTCGAAAAGCTTTCAGAGCTACAACTTGGTGGAAATCTATTCGGAGGTGTGATTCCATCAGCAATTGGAGCATTGCAGAGTATGTTTTATGCATTAAATCTTAGCAACAATGCATTGACAGGTCTGATTCCTTCAGAGCTAGGGAAACTGATAAGGCTCCAACGACTAGATCTTTCTCGTAACAATTTGACAGGGACTTTAAAAGTTCTTGGCGATATGAGTTCACTAACTGAGGTTAACGTTTCAGACAACAACTTCACAGGTCCAGTACCAGAGACATTGATGAACCTGTTGAGCTCATCCCCAGTGTCATTTTTGGGCAATCCCTACATATGTGTCAATTACCTTCCATCATGTGGCTCAATGTGCTCAGGAAAGAACAGTTTTAAATCTTGCAACAGTCCACCAAGCAACCAGAAAGGCCTTAGTAAAGTGCAAATTGCATTTATAGCTCTAGGATCTTCGATGTTTGTTGTTTTTGTGCTTTATGGGCTGATTTATCTGTTCCTCTTGCGCAAAAAGACCAAGCACGACTTTGAGATCTCTGCTCTAGGGGGGCCATCTGCCTTGCTCAACACGGTACTGGAGGCTACAGAAAACCTAAATGATCACTATATCATTGGGAGAGGAGCCCATGGAACAGTCTATAAGGCCTCTTTGGCTCCAGACAAAGATTATGCAGTCAAGAAGCTTCAATTTGCAGGGCACGAAGGAAGGCGTTTGAGCATGATTAGAGAAATTCAAACACTTGGGTTGATTAGGCACCGGAATCTGGTTAGATTGGAAGACTTCTGGTTAAGAAAAGACCATGGTTTGATATTGTATCGGTACATGCAAAATGGGAGCCTTTATGATGTTTTACATGAAATCAAACCCCCGCCAACTCTCAAGTGGAGTGTCCGCTATAGGATAGCGCTTGGAACTGCATATGGGTTGGAATATCTCCATTATGATTGTGATCCCCCTATAGTGCATCGAGACATCAAACCAATGAACATCCTCTTGGACTCTGATATGGAGCCCCATATCGGTGATTTTGGTATTGCGAAACTTTTGGATCATCAGTCTTCTGCAGCAACATCCATTGCAGTTGTGGGTACAACCGGATATATTGCACCAGGTAATTCTTCTGGTTTATTTTCGATTCAGAAATGTTTGTACATTCATGCACTTAATGAACTAAAGTATTTTCCGTGGTTTGCTACAGAAAATGCATTTCGAACAGCAAAGAGCGTGGAATCTGATGTGTACAGTTATGGGGTTGTTTTAATTGAGCTGATAACAAGAAAGAAGGCATTGGATCCATCATTTATGGAGCAAACTGACATTGTAGAATGGGCTAGGTCAGTGTGGAGCAGCACAGAACAAATTGATCAGATCATCGATTCAAGCCTTAAGGAGGAACTTCTGGATTCAAACATCATGGATCAAGTTATTGACGCTCTTATGGTGGCTTTCAGATGTACTGAGAAAGACCCGAAAAGTAGACCCACAATGAGAGATGTGATCAAGCAATTGTTAGATGCAGATTCCAAAGTGAGAAGCGTAAAGGGCTAGCTTTTTAACTTTCCCAGATCGACTATTGTAGCCTGTATATTTAATCTGCTTTGTACCGGGTGTAATCTTAGCGGATAGTTAGTGATGCATCTGTAAACATGTGCAATGTAGGTTAGATATATGGAATTCACTTCAAGCAATCTCTCTCTCTCTCTCTCTCCCCCTCTCTCTCCCTCTCTAGCAACTTATATGGAATGAGTTCACTGTCACTTGACATCCTGGTCCAATAATATTGTGTTGTATTGGATGGGATGCCACGATAACAGTGAACCTGTTCCATATAATGACCGAGGCAGAGTGAGGAGAAGAACTTATTTGAGACTATTGAGTCGAAAAAGTAGGACATGAGTGAACAAAATCTTTTCAAGCTTTTCTGAAGTGTGGATGTCAAATTGGGCAGATTTTGAAAGAGCCCGGGGTCTTCACAGATAGCGCATATTAGTGTGATCGTCACCGGTGATCGAAATGAATGATATTTCATGGATGTAGAGTATTAGTAACAAATTCTCTCGGATGTTGCTAATTCTAAACGGAATGCAGTATACAGTACGGCATATTATGCACATTGGAATGTCATATTTGCTCAATGAAAAGAAAGTACACTCGAACAAAGAAACAGATCTTCCATGAGAACGACTGCCCATGGCTCCATCAAACAAAACATTATTCACATGAATTCAGGGTTTCGACGACATCAATACAGATTCTGGGAATCCACCCGACCTTGTCTAAGAATTATACAAATTTTGTATTCCGATCAAACAATTGCAATCAACAACTTTACAAACTCAAATCATTCAAAAGAATTCCTAGCCTTGTGACACGAAATGTCGTCCTACAGAAAAAAGCGAGGAAAAAGGATGACGGAAACTAAAAATGGTAAACAAAAATTATTATATTGGAGGGGAAAAAGAATTCTAAAGGATACAAGGATAGTTCTCTATCTAATTTACAGAGAGATGAAACTTGATGCGCCTCAGGAACTCCCGTGAGATCTGACAGATGAGATTGACTGTGCCGAAACAGAGGCGGTTGGGCTACTAAGATCCCGATCACCGTTCACAGCTTTTGGTTTTCCACTTAATCTTTCAATTGCGTCTTGACAGACTTCATTGAACCATTCATCTTCCGGAAGCACACTGAAACAAAATTTAAAACTCAGTATAAGTTAAATCAACGGCTCAAAAGCAGTACAATACGTCGTGCAATCACAGCAAAATTTGAATTCCTTACAAGGATAAAAGTGTCCAGCATAAAATAGATGGGTGTCGTACTGGAAGGTTTTACACAACTTTTTTACGACAGGTGTTTTATGTTTATACACCTACATGTATGCATGTATATTATCGTTGATGAAAAATGAGCAACGTAAATGAAGTAACATACCTATTGGGATCCATGCCAGTTGCAGAAAATGCTGCCATGGCTTTAGATATGATTTCGTTAATAGCTCGATTCAAATTTCGAGATAGGTAACGACTTTGAGAAGCAAAGAGTATGACAAACTTCATATCCAGATAGAACTGCACACAGATGAAACAAGTTAATATAGAAGTGGGTGTTCAATGAGGAGACTCCCCAAAATTAAGATGGGAGAAGACAGCTATCATGTATCGAGTATGAGTTCTTGTTAGGACCCTTTTAATATTCTTTAGTATCTGGTCACCATTTCCTGTAATCTGCATTATTTCCTCACAATTGCTTTAGATTCAATGACGATATTAAGGTTACGTTTCTATTTAGGATCAATATCATCACAATGTTGTAGGCACCAAATGTTAGGTTGTATAAATTATCAGTTAGTAACCTGGGGAGAAATGTCAAACCAAGAAAAGGAAAAAACTGGGCATCCTCATATCACCACGAAAGGCCAGGCTACAAAATACTTAGTATCCTGATATAAGGGTAAGTCCTTTTCATGTTTGATAGGTTGGAGATATAGTTGCAGCACGGAAAGAGAGTTACGTAAACAACTAGAGCTATCACAGTTGCAGGCCCGACTCTCCCTCCCTCACAAAATATACCAATCCAAGATTTTTCCTTCCATCCTCTTTTCTTTGTTTCTACATGTGAGATCTTCGATTACTTTCTTTCTTTCTTGTATGATATAGTTCCTTCTTACGTTGCAAAAATAGGAATATCCCTTCACATGATTATGACTATGTGTTTCTTATTGCTTGTAGGTGTAAGCTTTGGGTTGTTATACTGGATTCACAACGACGGATGATCAAAAGAAACACAACAAAAGACAGTAAATTAGATGGTGTGACCCGAAATTACGTACTTGTTGTAAGCCAAGAGGACCTAAAGGTGGCCCATCCTCAATATCATCCCAAAAGCTCTGGTCTTCCGAAAGCCACAATATGACAGTTTCTGTTAGTCTCATTAGAAGCAATGTAGCAAATCTTTCCCTGCCTACAAACATTTCTGCGGCTATACTGGCCATTCTGTTTAGTTTTACAAAAAGTTCCTGAATTCGGAAAAGTTAACAAAAGAAAATTAGGACTTGAAAAAGACAATAAATAAAGCACGTAAATAGTTTAAAATACTCAGGATCTTATACACCACAAAAAAGCTGAATATGCATATACATTATACACATATAAAAGCGGAAATATCATATGACCCTCAGTACTTTTTGGTCAATTCTCATGTTCTCGCTTACAAATTGAACAATAATGAACAAGAAGTATAAGTATGAATCACGTAAAGACAGCATGCCACACCTGATAATCTTCATGTGACCATGTATCATGCAAGGAGACATGAATATAAAAATCTTCATGCCACACCTTATACTTCAAGGTATCATGCAAGGAGACATGAATATAAAAATCTACAGTGTGGCAACGATTGACAATATTTTTGGTAAAGAGAACCTTCAAGTCATGGTGTGGGGAAAAAGGATAAACTTAAAATAACAAAAATATATTAATGTACACACACACACACACACACACACACACATATATGTATGTGTGTGTATATATATATATATTAATAGACAACACTCATTATATATAAGACATTTGTTTTATAACAACTTTGATGTCCTCCAACAAGAAGTTCAGCAACACAAGTCACAAGGGGAGGTCCTCTTAAATTTCCTTAACCCCTTCTTAACCATAGAGGACGCCAACGAGGGAATTAAACATGCAAAGCAAACTAGCAGAGGAACATTTAGAACTGAGTAGCACCAACTGTGAATAGCATGATGTCTAAAAAGAAGGAAAAGAAATGAGTCCAAGCAGAAATTATGCCGGACAAAATCATTATTCAGCATACCTGGAATATTAAGGATGGGAACCAATCAACCTCTTCCACATTCGCATCCATGTTTATGTACATATCAGCAGTAAGATGGCTATCACCATCCTCTGTAAAAATGAGATCTAGAGCATGCTGACGACAGAAACTATCTTTTAATCTATCAACCGAGCTGACAAGCCGCCTCTTCCACTCCCTTTGCTCAGGATGCCGGTTTTGCCTATCTGAAGATCTTCTACGTAGATCATCCCTGTAAGCAACCTGATTCAGTGGAGACAGCTTCATGGCTGCGCGTGGAAGCAGTTCCTCTGCTAATAAGGATGCATTTGCCAGCAAAGCAATCTGTTGGGCTTCATTCTCAGCTACACTGACAATTTTATTCCCAGAACCTTCAAAGTTTGCTTCTTCCTCCATTGAACCCGGTAATGCTTTTATGAGCATGTTCACATATGAATTAAATACTTGGAACAAACCCTCCAATGTCTGACCACCCAACTGCATACTGAGCAATGGTCCTACATCCTCAAAGAAATCCTGCAAGATCAGGTAATCTATGAGGCCACAATAAAATAAGGGATCGCATACAACTACACAGAAAATTGATTAATTGATTTTATGCGGTAGAAAAATGATTTACCTGGACCATGAAATTGAACCGATGTGCACTACTTGTAAGCTTATGTTGGAACGCTGTCATATTACCGAGGGATGTAGTTGAAGGCCTGCCAGGTTGCCGTGTAGCAGTTGGAGCATATGTAAGTACCCAGTCATCAGCAGCAGCTAAGGCAGCAGTGCTTTCCTCGATTCTTTTTAAATTAGCGTCTAGTGCTTGTTCAACACTAGGCCTAAAGAGTTTCAAAAGTACAGGACAAAGTGCCAAACCACGAGCTTCCAACAAGGAACAATGGCCTAATGCTATTTGAACACACTCTGCAGCAGCTCTTAACCCCCCAGCAGCAGCTGATGAAGCTAATGCATGTCTTTTAGTAAGAGAGGCAAAAGCCTCGGTTTGGTTTATTGCCCACATCACAAGCTCAGAAGTATAATTTGGTTCCTTGCCAAATATCGCTGACGAATCACTAGCAGCTTGAGCAATAGCAGAGAACACCAAATGTGAGAGTGCAGCAGTATAAGCTCCTCCATATGAGGTGCTTGATGGACGAAGGCTTTGCATATTATACTGATATCTTTGGAAATGTGCATTGAGCAGCAAACTGTGTGCACGAGGGCCATCCCCAAGCCTTTTCAGTGCTGAGATAGCTGCACGAAGTTCACCACCGCGCGTAGAAGGCTGGCAAGCAGCCTCAGCAAGCTGATCAGCTAACTTTTGCCTGCGTTCAATAATGGAAGTCTGCAGAGACACGAGTAAAGCTTGATCCAACATCTTCAGTTCTTTTGCTTCAGCAGCCACGCGTTCACCTTCATCTAGGGCATCTAAAGCTTCATCCACTCTCCTTTCCGCTAATAGAACATCCAAGAGATCAGGAAATTCTATTAACCATTTCTCCAGGTCTGTAGGATCTCTGTCTTCAAAACTTAATAAACCATTTTCACTAGAACCTTCAGGAACAGATTTCGATAGGGAATCGATGTTTACTCCCTCAGCTAGACCATGAATCAAGGCAGCTTGAGTGGATAGCAGGTTTCTGATAGAGGATAGCTCCCCCTCCAAATCTGATATCTCTTTGGAGGTGCTGTGAGTAAGAAATACAATTTACGTAAAATCCAAATTATACTTGACGAATAATTTGTATCAAAAGGAATGACTCAAACTGAGGATTAACTGACTTAACCTTCCAATAGAATTTGAAAATTGCTTTCAAGTAAACTAGGTACATAAAAGTAACCCCGACAGAGTTGACCGGACCAATAGGTAGACAAGAACGGAAATTTCTAATAACAAAGCTAAAAAAAATAAAACAATAAGTCCTAGTTGAAGGACATAAACAATCACTTCGACTGTGACTATTTTGGCACCAAACAACCTTGGATACCAAATTTTATCAATTGGATCATCTAAAGAAACAAGAACAGAAATTCTAATAACAAAAACGGAAACATAAAAACAATAAATGATAGTTTAAGGAGATATACAATCACTTTGACTGTGACTATATTGGCACTAAAACTACCATGAAAAGCAACAATAAACAAACACGTACAAATCCAAAACGTTTTAACTCATAAAAGAAAAAAATTACGATTACTATAATCTGCACCACATACAAGTAACATTTTGTATCTCAAGTTTAATTAGTCTAAACTCCGAAGAGTTAAAAAATACGTCAGGGTAAGCTGGAATACTATGCCATAAACACAGCAGCAAAATCCAAACTACTAAGAGAATGGCCATGCAACCACTTGAAACAGGTGAAATTTTATATTTTGTGAACTTGGTCTAAACTCTAAATAACCAAACGAGATTTTCTTTTTACTTTTTAGTTAGAGCTGGAAGTGGTGGGATATTTTACAAAGTACATTTTAAAACTAAAGAATCGCACTATCCAAATCATGCGTAAATCAAATGTATCAAGCTAGGCAACCCAAATCCCCAAACATATACTAAGCATTACCAACAAGCGAAGGGAGTGCTGTTATTGCGAAGCACCTCAGAATATAAACCGGTAAAGTTGCATATACACTATGAACTCATCAATTTGTCACATTAACCATCTAACGAAAACTCACCGTATGAATGCTGAATAGTTAGCATAGACACTTCTACGCATTTCCTCTGCGGAAGCTCTTTTCAAGTCCAAAAGATATGAACATAATTGTCTTATATCCTGCAAAAGATATGAACATAATTGTCTTATATTTAACTTGTATCCCTTTACAATTCCGCAATTTTGAAAATTCGAACTTCATAGCATCTCTCGGAATTGTTTCAAGAAACCAAATTCTACAATTAAACAAAGATAGAATTCCATTCCATCAACAATTCAAGAATCCTGAAAGTTCGTTCTTTCACTTTCCCATGGTTTCTCACCAACCAAACAGCATAAAATATACAACATCGAGCACAAAAAACAGGCATACATACACAAACATATATGTGTGTATGTAATGTATATATGTATATGAATAGAAGAAAGTGACCTTCTCGTTGAGGGAGCATCGTGACTGGACGTAGCTCTGGGAATCGAACTTGTCAGACTTGAAGACATTGAGGCCTTCCTCAAGCTTGACGCCGTTCTCTTTAACCGGCGTGCCTCTCGACCGGGCCATCTTCGCCGAAGCCATGAATCGCCGGACAGATCAGATCAATCAGCTGAACCAGCAGCTCCGAAATTAGGGATGCGGGGAGCAAACGGGCGACTGATCCGGTGAAGGCAAAAAGGGAATTTCAAAACTAATCGCCGGTGGAAATTAGGCCATGGAAGTTGAGCTTCCGAACCAAGCGAAGAGAGAGAGAGAGAGAGAGAGAGAAGTGCTCACGAAGCGTGTTTTGGTGAAGAGAGAGAGAGGAAACGGGAATGTGATGGAGATACGGTTTGGTTTGACTGCGATTTACTAGATTTTGACAGCGGTTAATACATAGAAGCAGTTTTAACGAAAAGTTCACATTTACTGTTTATTTTAATAAAAAATTATATTTTTATACTAAAAAATTAATCTTAATACTATTCACTTTACCCTTTATTTTGTTTTTATTGTTAAAACTCAAAATTTTCAAGCTCTTTTAATTAGTTTTCCTTATATAGAAAGGAATGAGGTCTAACTGGGATTTACGACTCCATTTGTGCACTTATCACATCTTTGTATAGTTTTTTTGAGATTTTATTACCTAAAAACAAAAGGATAGTTCTTGATTTACTTCAATCGACACCATTATTACAATCTATGGTCTAATGCTATCCATTTAAGTAAGCAGAAAGTTTTAAGTTTGATTTTCTTTAACTCTGTTTGATTTAGGACTACTGTTATAACAAATACGTAATTATTGCATGATTTATTTTTCTACATTTGTATAATGTAGAGTCTTCACACAAATATTCATAAAATTGAGTACATTTTCAACTAAACCAATGATGGAAGAAATGACTAACTTCGGCTTTAAAACATTTAAAACATGATTATTCTTCTTGGTCAAACATTTTAATCATTTCTTAATTCAATTAGGTTTGTCAACCAGCTGTTAAATACAAATGATATTACCACTTAGTACTACGGTTTAAGAGTATTACTCTTCACTTATATTTGAGAAGTCTTAGATTCAATTTTAGCAAAAGACGAAGTTGAACCATATTATTGCTAGCCATTGTAAGACTTAACCCACTCTTTCACCCCCTAATGTAGATAATATTTGTTCAAAAACAAAAATTACACGCGATATTACTGTTCTAATCTACACTAAAACAAGGATAATGGTTTGAACTACAAAAACACAGCCGGTTGAACAAAAAATCTCTAATCACCGAGCCAATATGCAATGTACAAAATATTTATATAAAAATATACTAAATATCTGTAAAAAAAATAAAAAAAATTATATATATCATCACTGGAGAATGGCTAGCTGGCTCAACCAACAACAGTGTTCAGGTTTTTTTTTTTTTTTTTTTTTTTTTTTTTGAAAATAATGGAATATTGTATTGCAAAATCCTTATCCAAAATAAAATAAAGAGGGAACAACTATGTTGCATGCCAAGTGCTGCCCTGCTGTATTTTACAGGCTGTGGCTGTGCTGCTGCTGCCGTGGTTAGATTCCACCTCCATCTCCAGGCATTTCTTTTTCTTTTTTCTCTTTCTTCTTAATCTTTTATTTATTTATTTATGTTTGAGTAATTAAAGTTGTTTATTTTTTATGTTTGGTAGAAAGTAGTTTGGTACTTTACTAGTTTATTCCCGTTCGATGCATCACCACCACCATAGTGGTTGGGGAAGCATATGCCTTTTTGGCTCCACGCTTTTCTCAAAATTTTACTTGCGAATATATATACATCAGAGTATCATAAATTTTATTTCTTTTTTCAAGTTATGAAATATTATGCTTCGGTAAAAGAAGAGATAATATTTACAATAATCTACAGCGTTACATAAGCTCGTGTCATCTTCTGTCAAAATTAAATTATAAGTCGCCTAGGGAAAAAATAAATGCAAAATAATTTAGGAAAGGTTCTTATCATAACCGCAACCAGTGAGGGATGTATGATGGGGCCAACGTCCGTCCTAGGGCCATTCGAAGCCTGGAAAATATTAGATGTGAAGGTTTTTTAAAGACTCCCTAAATGTTAGGTATTCGTCCATTTTATGCTCAGCAAACGTTTGATGAAATGTTAGGCTGAGTCAAGAGCACTTGTCAAATTCTCTCGACAACAACAAACTCACCAAGTGTTTGATGAAATGCCACAATGAATAAACTGAATTTTTTTTGTTCACTTCACGCTCTATATCTATTTAAAAACTCACTGACCATCCCCGCAAACTCAGAGTAGACCAACAGCCGCCAGCTAACTACTCTTATCAACTTTTGGACAAATTATCATACTCGGAATAATCTTCATATTAAACTGTGCGTTGGTCACATTGGTGGCTGAATCGGAGTTTAATCTACGGTTGGTTGCGCGTCCGTTTGGATTGCTTATGCATGTGCAAGTATAGACAACCGCACAGGATCATCTGGGATGAGGATGTATCAGTACTACGTATGTTCTTCAAAATTGACGGACCGATGTAAATATCGCCCACAAAGTGACACATTCGGTTCTTCGATTTGTTCGGAAAAGAAACGAGGGGCGAGAAAACAACTAATTTCAAAACGCACCTGTTTTTCGAAACAACGGAGTAAAGCTTGTATCCTTTGGCCGATGCGAGAAATGCAATTTGACATTTGGTCACATACATTACGCTACAGAATAACCAAGCACTTCATCAGTGTCAATTACATTATTATAGCAGAAAGATCATGCAGAAACACAGATCACATCTATCAAATTGACAACAAAAACAAAAAAAAAGCATCTGTGTAACGCAAGCGCATGAGCAATTCTTCATCTCCCTCAACTCATGCTTCGGGTGTATCCGTACGAACAGCTGTTGAGAAAACACAAAACACCCATGAGAATACTGGCTTGGCGGGATAAAAATTCGGCTTACAAAGTTCAAAAATCACATTTCTATGCAAATGTATACGTATTTATCAAATACAAATACGAACAATTACATTCACGTTGTTAAAATTCTAACCCATCAGAAATAACAAAAATTTAAACAAAAGGATTATTAACAATCCTTCTGAATATCTATAATTTCAAAAGAAAATTGTATTTTCTTCATTAGATGGCAAATCAAGAAAAAATCGACCGTCATAAATTAGGATGACTTTGAGAAAACACACAGCATGAACAAATAAAATCTAAATCCAAAATTTCATATTTCAGCACACCAACAATCCACAGTGGACATTTGATTTAATAACATACAACATAACGATAACAAGCATACCAACTCACAACTTTAACATGTAAAAAACCCACAACAGAAATCCCAGAATACAAGATATTAGAGCCTGGCAAGAAAGCCTTGTTTCAAGCACATTCCATGTAACATAAGAAGCCCCCCTTTGAGCATAATAAGACAGATTGTGCCTAAATAGTTTTTCGGAATCCTTACATATTATAAAAGAATTTACATAGGCATGCTATAAGCCTATAAGAAACAATATTATGCGGACGAGTTCCTTCCAATCATGAGTTGTAGCCCAATGGGACCCAACTTCTGCCCTCCCTCTTCTGAGGGATTTGTTCTCGGTTTAATTCCTTATATGTTGGCAGGCAGGTGAACCCAAAGAGGAGTTCCTCAGGCACAACTAACCTAAAGCAACACAGCTAAACTGAAAATATAGAACGATTGCAATTTATTTGCCAACATAAGCTGAGATGACAACTAGAGGTTACTTTTATTTACTCTTAAACACAAAGGTATACTGTTCTAATATCCAACACTCCGACACTTAGGGGTTTAGGAGTGTCCGTGCAACATCAACGATAAGCCCCCGCAACTGCAGTCCTCATATTACCTTAATGGTATCATAGGGAAAATACAAACATTTGCAGCTGCTAGAAAGGGTCCAAATTGTTTTTAAAACTGCACAAATGGAGATACATTCCCACGGAAGCTAGTCATACGGTGCAAAGTTCAGAGATACATTCTCAGTTCACAAACCTCAACTCTGAAACTTACTAACACAAAGCAAGAGATCACAACAGGTTTTCTTCGACGCAGGCGCTTTTAGTCATGACAAAATCCAGATTCATCTAAAAGTTAACACCTTTGACAATTTCAAAAAATCTTAAACTGGAAGAAAACTCATGAACCTAAATAATCTTCATTCAACCAAATGCATTTTGACCACTACTCGCTACACCAAAACAACAAAACTTTCATCTGAGCCACTCATTTCCATCACACCAATTACACAATCCAACATTGCAAATTGAATTCCATCAGCCCATCACAAAATTAAATCTCATTTAACCAGACAACCCCAAAATTTCAATCCATCAGAGAAAAACCCCGAATCCTAACCGCACAGATTGAAATCAACGACTAACAACGATCAAAATATGAGATTTTTAACATCAAAATCAACAACAAATCACAGAAATGAAGATCGGAAATCCGAAATATAAATGAGGGGATGAGCTTACTGGGCTTCTCAGGCTTGCCTTCCGCCCACTTGGAGACGGCGAAGTGGACCCTCTCGCGGGAAATGGCTTCGGTCTTGTAAGGCTCCTTGAGGCAATTACGAACCAGATTCGCACAGATGTTGGAGTAGGTGATGTAGGTCATACCGGCTGCGCGCCAAAACGGTGCCGCTGCGTTCGACGCCATTGTCTTTCTCTGGTTTCGCTCTCTCGTGTGTCAGTCAATGTGACCTAGACGAAGCTTCCCTTTAATTTGCAGTGGTGGTTAAATCCCAAATGGGCTTTGTTTATGGGCCTGATCGAGTTTTATGTTAATGTGAGGCCATTAGAGAAGGCCCAATTATATGAATAAATCTCTGTTAATTCTAGTAAGACTATCTTCAACCTAAAGGTGGAAAAATTCCAAATCTTAGCCCTGTGTTTTCAACTATTCATCTATATGCATGAGGTTAGACAGTTTTTTCCTCCAACGGTAAGGGATCTATAATTTCCACCCTAACCTTATAATTTTAGCCCCGTATTTACCATAACATTCAAAACTAACCGTTGGATTCCAATGGTCAAAAAATCCGAGTCATAGAACAAAGATTTGTTGGAACGGATTGTAGTTGGGGCGCCACACTCATCACAACCCAAGAACGCGCCTCAGCTACTAGATCTCAACTGTAAGACAATCTTAACTGTAGAAAGCGTGGAATTTGTGCGCTCACCCGTAGCTGATTTGTCCACACTGAGGAAGCAGAAACACGAGGCCCACTTCTGTCTAGTGAGTCATGTGATGCTGCTGCAATGGGGGTCCCATGATCCACTTGCTTTCTTATCTATCTGAGGTGGATAGTGTCAGTGCAAATTTCCGCAGTCTTCGGTTTTGACGAAAATGCACCTGCAAGACAATTAACACCTTTGATCAAGGACCTAAGCCTGACGCGCCCACTAGGTAGGGGGGTTAGGCCGATGGATCTCCGATGCCTAAGTCAGTTTCTCTGAGGATAATAAAGTGTTTATGGCTTTTTAGGGTTGCAAAAGCTTACCAAAATTTAGTAGAATGTAGGGTATTTATAAGGATAGGGCCAGCCATAGTGTTAGGGTTTATGGAGAAATATTCTCAAGATATTAAATAGGAAATAATATCTTGATATAATAGAGTAATTATCCCTAATTGATTTAAATAGGAATTACTTTGATTGGAGTTAATCTTCAATTGGGAATGTATTAAAGATAGGATTTGGGTAATTAATCCTTATCTTTAATGCTTTGACTTTTCTTTGCCAAGGGTAGGTGAGCTGTGGGCAGTCGTATTTAGCTGCTGGGACCTTCATAAGTGTGAGCTGCACATGGGAGCATCTGAGAAGCCTGCTCATTTATTGAGGGCAATCCTATCTTTCTTGGGCAAACGTCTATGTGTTGCCTTTATAATTTTTGGGATTATTTTAGGCTCCACAAATGCCCTCATACATGTTGGGCTGCAGGTAGGAAAAAGGGCATTAGATGTAGTAATCCCAAGCTGCATAGGCTTGTAGAGTTGTTTCCTAATTTGAACTTGATCTTCTTTCTTTATTTAGAGATAGACTTCTTCTAGGAAAAGGAAATCAATTGCCCCCAATACCTATTTAATTCTGCTTTAAGCAGGGGATTAAATAAATTTGGAGAGCAATCATCATTCCAACAAGAAAGAGAAGCCAGAGGAAATTTTTCTTCCCCCTCCCCTAGCTTTCTTCTTCTCTTTCCCTTGCAAAGAGTCGTCTCTCGTTGTAGTTCTTCTTCTCCGTGCCACACCAAGGTAAGAAAAGTTTGAATTTTCTTCTTCTTGAATTTTTTGGGAGTCTTGGGACTTGAAAAATTGGCTCAGCAGGGGCCGAGGTCATGTGGAACACGTGGCAGGGGTGCCATGGTGCTGCTGATGGTGCGAAAGAGAGAAACCGGCATGGGCCAGGTCTCTCCTGCTGGCAGATTGGGCCGAATGGCCTTGGGCTTTATTGGAGAGCAAAGGAAGGGGAGAAAGGCATGAGGCACTCTCCCTTCTTCACTGGTGGATCGGGCTGCGAGCCTTTGAGTTGGCTTGGAGCGCTGGCATGGGACCATGTAAGCGTGAAGTGAGAGAGATGAGAGACTGGCTCATACCAGCTCTTGGGTCTTGGTGGCTTAGGCCGAGAAGCCTGGGCCTATCTTGGAGTGCTGAGCGTGCGAAAGAGGAAGGGAAAAGGGAGACGTGGGCCTCCTTCCACTTTGGGCTGGAACGGCTCGAGCCGCGTGTTAGAGAAAGAGTGAGGGCTGGGCCTTTCTGGGCCATGGGGCTTGTCACTAGGCTTTTCGATCATTCTTTAATTAATTTTTTTTTTCTTCTTGCAAGTTGCCTTCTAAATATTTTTCTTCATACTTTTTGCAGGGACTTTGAGATGTCTTCCTCTGATCGTAAAAGTGACGAGTATATTCCACCTTGGTACAGTCAAGGTGGTTCTTCCGTCAATGTGGGCTATTTCAAGGCTGCACATGTCAATATCAATTTCGATGAGCTATTTCAGGCTTTTCTTAAGGCGTACAAGCATGTGATTTCGTCTGAGGTTTGCGTCAAGCGGGTAAAGGATGACAACGACCATGAACCGTGTGGACGTTTTTCCTGGAATGTCCTGAGTGCTCGTCGAAGTGTAGAGCCAACCTCGAATGCACACTGACTCATAAGCCGAGTCAGGAATGAACGCTTCTCTAGGCATCTAGATGGGATAAGACGTTTTCCCAGGAACCCAAACAAGAATGCACACTACTCGAATGCACGGTTCGTAATGGGCTGAGCTGCTCTTTTCTGGGACGTCGCTGGAATGAGTCACGTTCTTCCGCCCTTATCCTGTTTCGAGACACCTCATCTGGGGCGCCCTGCATCTCAATACGCTCGAGGAGTTAGTTCACCAAGGTGGTCTACTGGGTGAGGGTGCTTGTCAAATTGGTTACCTATAGGGGAAGGTGGTGCTCGCCATTCGGATTAGAAGAGTCTGGACAAATGGCTTCTCCATTTTATGGTGGAAGTGTAGTGGACTGCAGGTACAAAACTTGAGCCCAAAGCGGGCATTCATTCAGAAAAGTGGGGTGAAAATAACCATGAATCGATTGCTGGACCGGTGGTAGGAATCTGGATCATCGGAGATAGCCTCGGATTGGATTGAGCCACGGGCTTGGTCACCAGAGTGGGTTGCGGGGTGAGCCAACCCGGTTATGAGGTCGGCATGTGTGTGGGGGCGTTAGGCTGGCACTAACTCCTCGCGGGCTTGGGCTTGGTTGACAACTGGTTAGGCTCCATTGGCAGCTGGTTGGGCTTAAGCTGCCTGTCCGTGGGCCACTTCTACTGGCTGGGCTAGCTCTGCTGGGTTTTCGTAGGCCTGGAGCGACTGAGCTCACTGGTTGGTAGTTAGGGCTGCTGCAGTGGGCTGGGCCTCCTACCCTGGGTCTGTTCTGGCAACTGCCAAACCTTGGGCCTCCTACCCGTGGACCACTGTTTAGACCTGGGCCTCTAGCCGAGGGTTTTGAGGGTTGCGACGCTGCGAGAGTAGCGATGGTGGAACTTGGCCCGTGGCTGCTGGGTCACGGTGGTGGTGATGGCGCAGATTCGCGGTGGTAAGGCTTCTTCTGCTGTCGTGTTGAGCCTTGAGGATCTCCGTCGTGGGGCTATGTCTTCATCTACACTCTCCTGTCCAAATCCTTGTACGTATGGGGTTCCGTTCATCGTGGTTTCTAAATTTCCTACCATTGTATCATTTCCCCATGGATTGATCAATAAACTTTCTAGGAAAAATTAATTGATACGACGTGTGGGAAATTCAATGTAACATAAAATTCAAGAAACCAAATGCAAGAGGTTTCTTCGAGTATTTGAATCAGCTCTCAATGAAAACACTAATTTGTCAATGCAAATTTCCGCCGTCTTCGGTCTTGACAAAAATGCACCTGCAAAACAATTAACACCTTTGATCAAGGAACTAAGCCTTACACGCCCATTAGGTGGGGGTGGGTTAGGCGATGGATCTTCGAGGCCTAAGTTAGTTTCTCTGAGGAGAATAAAGTGTTTAGGGATTTTTAGGGTTGCAAAATCTTACCGAAATTTGGTAGAATATGAGGTATTTATAGGGATAGACCGGCCACAATGTTAGGGTTTATGGAGAAATATTCTGAAAATATTAAATAGGAAATAATATATTGAGATAATAGAGTAATTATCCCTCATTGATTTAAATTAGGATTAATTATTTGATTGGAGTCAATCTTCAATTAGGAATGTATTAAAGATAGGATTTGGATAATTAATCCTTATTTTTAATGCTTTGACTTTTCCTTGCCAAGGGTAGGTGAGCTGTGGGCAGTCGTATTCAGCTGCTGGGACCTTCAGGGGTGTAAGCTGCACTTGGAAGCATCTGAGAAGCCTACTCATTTATTGAGGGCAATCATGTATTTCTTAGGTAAAAGTCCACGTGTCGCCTCTAGAATTTTTAGGATTATTTTAGGCTCCACTGATAACAACCCCAAATTCCCACCCCAAAATATATGCCTTGGAGAGGCTTTGAGCCCAAATTTGGTTTTTTATATTTTCCACCCTTCCCTTGGTTCGATTTAGTCCCCAAACTAGTAGCAAATATGAACCAAAACAATCGGTTTAATGATCACCTTGGTTTGCTTATTTCATTTCATGTAATCAAGCAAAGATTATTATCGCTACTTAGTACTATGGTTTAGTGGTATTCCTCTTCACATGTAAGTGAGAGGTCTTAGGTTCGATTCTCTTCCAAAAATGGATTTCAACCACATTATTGCTACCCTATTGTGAGGCTAAGCTAATCCCCTCCCTTTTAGTATAAATAATATCGTTTGTTAAAATAAAAATAAAAATAAAGATTATTATCAAATGGGATTTTGCACCATAAATGAACAATAGTTGCAAAAATTGCTTAACATTGAAGACGGAGAAATCGTGAGAGAGATATGACGTTATATTAATAATTACGTTTTGTTTTTTTTTATTTTATTTTATTTTATTTTGTATTAAATGATTGATGTCAATGCAAGAAGTAATAACCATTCAGAGAATTTCATTCATGGAGATAAATAAGATTTCCTCCTTATTAGTGTTGATTTGCTACCAGTAATACTGCATTAAGAAGATCCCAATGATCCGAATAAAGTGGCAGGCTGGCAGCCGGCATATGGTGGGATATGTAGGTGAACAATTTATAGGAAATGTGTTTACTGTTACTGTAGTATTTCAATATAATAATACGTTGTCATGTGAAGAAAAAACTCCCTTATATAAAATGTGTTCACCATTTTTGGTGAAATGCAAAAAAGAAAAAGAAAAAAGGTTTCTCAAAAGGCATCTCGATTGTCATATTGTCAATTTAATGGTTGTTCTCTTTTCCTTTATGATGGATGACTGAATAATGCGGCATGTCTATTTATATTACATCAAATTTGTAGCAATCTTGCAAGACTGTTTAGATGTGAAGGTCAAATTAGTGAATTTAATTTGTTTTTTACCCGAAAAAACCTAGCTCTTTAAAGAAAAATCCTAGTCGCGGACTCCTTGTTTTGATCTTACAGTTGCGGAAATCATTCCAGATCTCTTGCCTCTCTATTTTTCTTTGTTTTTAGTCATGGTTGCTTTCTCGCTCTATCGAGGAGAGTCTTTTTTTGTTGTGGTCGCTCTCTTGACTTGTCAAGGGGAGTTTCATGGTTGTGGTCATGGTCTTGATTTTGGCATTTGTTTTTCATACATGAGGTGATGATTTTTGTGGGTTGTGTGCTCGCAAAGGACTATGATGAGACTTGTTAGAAGTTACTTATAGCAGCGCTTCTTTGTCGACGATTGCAAGATAATCATGTTGCCTTTAGTTATTCAACTTGTAATGTTTAATTCTTGTGACTAGGGCTTTGGGTTCATGATTAGCGGACCTATGTGGTCGTGGAGTTGTATTCTATTTTTTATGAGTTTGTAATTGTGGAATTGTGGTGTTTTGACATTTGTGGGCGCGTTTTGAATTGTTCTAAGGACTACTTTTTTTTTCCTTTATAAATTGTTCTAAGAACCACATTGGATATGCCTATTTTATGTACGTTTTAAACTATATTTTTTTATGAAAGTTCTTTTGATCTACATTAAAAACGAATTTTCTTAAGGGAACTTTATGGGTAAATAATAGGTAATCATGGTGATCCTCTTGGTTCACTACTAAATCATTTGATTAAATATGATATTATGTCCTCTTAATTGCAGATTTGTTACCAATAACATCATGAAATTAAGAAACCAATTTAGTAACTTTATGTAATTATTCTTAGATTAAGATTTGACTTATTTGATAATAAGATCCATGGAAATCTAGCTACTTTATAATGCTGTTTTAATCCTTTCCAGTAGCCTTTCTACTTTGTTGCACTTAGTTTTAAACGATGAGACTCCCAACTGGTTTTGGCATACAATAACACCCACTTCGTAGTTCTAACAAACACAAAAATATCCGATCACAGTCAGGTAAATATGTTTTATTAATTAAACAATTGGGAACTCGTAAAACTCAATTATTCATAAAGTTGTGAAAATTAAAGTAGCTAGGGTTTTTCCAGCTCTTCTCATCTCATATTCGACAGAAACACATGTTTATTCCACCTTCATTTACTTTGCAATATCCACCATATAAACGGTTTTCATGACCCAGGCACCATTGGTTGCAGTCAGGCTTAAAAATTTCGCACGACCCCACGGCAAGTTCTACCCATCCAGCAGGTGCTTTTGCAGGGCCTTCTGCAACTTGGAAACCACTTATAAATCTCAACCTTCTTCGCATATAACGATCGTAAATGTGAATGTGTACGACACAGCGTTTGTTAGATGACCTTAGTACATACCTGAGCTCACACGAAGTAAGGCGATGCAAATAAACACCATGAAAAGCCCTCTTGTTAGAACATCAAAGTTGGTGGAAGTCATATTGTCGAAGATGTAATGTTTTAGTAGTTGTTGTTTTTCTCTCTTTTGCTGTATCGCGATGGATGATTGAATCATGTGGTGAGAGCATGTGTATTTATTTTACAATTTGCATTGAATTCATATCTTTGCAACTCTTTTTAGAAATGAAATCTTTGTATGAGCGATAAACGGAAAATTTATGGATGTGCATGATCCTCTCTTAAACATTGCTGATTTGTTGCCAAAAAGTGCTTTCTTTTTTAGTTTGCACAAGTGGTGGATAGTCTTGGTGAATAGGCCTACTTCTTCAACCCAGTTCACTCCTCCTTCTCGGTGAATAAGGACCTAGTCTTGGTTATTTATTTATTTATTTATTTTTAACAAATAATATTATCTACACTAAGAAGGTAGGGGACTGGGCTACACCTCACAATGAGCTAGCAATAATGTGGTTCAAATTCGCCTTTGGCGAGAATCGAACCTAAAACCTCATATTTACAAATGAAGATGAACACCACTAAATCATTGTACTAAGTGACAATCTTGTTTAGAGTATAATAATTTAATCGGTAATGAAAGAAACACCATCCATCTTTGCTTACCGGTCCCTAAACTATTATGGTGTGTTTGGGCTCACTAAGTGGGACTGGACTACATACTAATGTAGTCCCACGTTTGGTCGTGTTGGGACTAACTTAAATGAGACTAAAGGGGACTCGCTTGGACTAGAGACCTCGCTAGAAGTTCTTAATGAGACCCTCCCCAGACCATGGGACTCGCTACGACCATCTCCGGTTTTCTGCTTCGCTTCCGCTTCACCCTTCCTTTACGCCCCTCGCATCTGCTTCTTCTTCCCCACTTCCACATCCATTTTCAAAATTGGCTTCTTCCTCCTCCCCACTTCACCCCACTGCGAGTTCTGGGCATCGTTATTTTTGAATCTTAGATGAGATTCACGTCGGATCTGCATATCGTTGAGAGGAGACAGGCGTCGTAGCGACTAATTGCTTCGATCGTCGTCGTGATCGTCATGGATGCCAAGTTCTTGCAAGCTTCAATTCCCAACGCTTCAACCCGCCACAACGCATCAAGGCCTCCAATACCCACTCCTAATTTGGTCTCCCCCACCATTTCTAACACGTCTGAACAATTTTTTTCCAATCAAATTCGTCAAGAAAACTTCTCTATCCTTTCCAAATTTCTTCTTCTTTTGCAACCTCTCCCATCACTTTTTGTTTTTATGGGATGTAGCACTGTCTCTGCATTTTTTTATTTTTTTGGTGCAACTCAACTCTTTGATGGGAAAGATAGAAAATTCAAGATTTTGATTCTTTGGTATAAAATTTAGGGTAAATTACACTTTCATACCTCAGGTTTGGGGTCTATTTCAATTCCTTACAACATTTTCAAAACATTTCACTTTCATACCTTAAGTACCATTTTATTTCAAAATAATACATCCGTTACATTTTCCATCCATTGATCCGTTAAATGCTGATGTGGTTGCCACATATATGCCACGTGGCTGCCAAATGTCTGCCACGTGGCAAATAAAATAATTTTTTAATTAAAAAAAAAAACATCTGCAAGAAGAAGAAGAAGAAGAAGAAGAAGAAGAAAGAAGTAGAGGGAGGAAGGGAGATGGGTTTGGGTGGGTGGGGAGATGGGTCAGTGTGGGTAGGGGGACGGGATAAGGGTCGCCAGGGGGGGTGGGGGTTCTAGGAATTTGAAACCCATTTCTTCTTCTTCTTCTTCTTCTTCTAGAAGAGGGAGGAAGAGAGATAGGTTTGGGTGGGTGGGGAGATGGGTCGGGGTGGGTAGGGGGACTGGAGGAGGGTCTCATGGGGGGAGGGGGTTCTGGGAATTTGAAACCCATTTCTTCTTCTTCTTCTGGGTCGCTGGGGGGGAGGGACAATTTTTTTTTTTGTTCTTTCTTTTTCTGGGTCACTGGGGGGGGAGGGGAGGGTGGGATGGACAATTTTTTTTGTTTTTCCTTTCTTCCTCCCTCTCTTCTTCTTCCTCTTCCTCTTCTTCTTCTTCTTCTTGCAAGAAATGGGTTTCAATTTTTTTTTTTTTTTGAGAAAATTTTTAAAAAATTATTTTATTTGCCACATGGCAGACATTTGGTAGCCACGTGGCATATATGTGGCAGCCACATTAGTATTTAACAGATCAATGGATGGAAAATGTAACGAAGGTATTATTTTGAAATAAAATAGTACTTAAGGTATGAAAGTGAAATGTTTTGAAGATGTTGTAAGGAATTGAAATATACCCCAAACCTAAGGTATGAAAGTGTAATTTACCCTAAAATCTAATTTTTGGCTTTGTTTTTATTTATAGTGTATTCTAGTTTTTTAGACAAGAAAGTGGAAGTTTTTGTAATTAAAAATAAAAAAATAAAAAATTAGTCCTAGCTAGTCCAGCATTGCACCAAATGTTTCACAATTCTAGTACTACTTAGTCTATGCCAAGCCAGTCCGGCTTAATCTCTTATGCTAATCTAGTTCAAGATAGTCTAGTGGAACAAACGCACTCTTAATTTCTTTTAGTGATGGGATACACTCAGAGAAACTGAAAAATGTAGGCTAATTTGTAGAATTTGTACTACAATCTTATTCCCACAGTATTGTTTTGGTATAATAAGTACAAGAAAATCTTGCTTACACCCTCTGAGCTCAGGTACTAAGTATACTAAAGTCTTGCATACAAAAGAGCGCCATGAAAAGGCCTCTTGCAAGAACAACAAAGTTGATGGAAGCCATATTCTCAAGTATATTGATTTGCATTTGCAACAATTTTGCTAGTTTAGTGGGTGAACAGTGTCAGAAAACTACATTAGCTAGTCTCTTTAATTTTTCAGCTCCAATTACACTATATTTTAACAAACTTTGGATATTGGGCGAAAACCTAACACCATATCCGCTAAGATATTGGACTAAATACTTTTTAACATTTAACAAATGAACAGTGATTCTATAAATTTAAAGAGCAACCATTCACTTTACTATTGTATGGTATCCCTTATAGAGTTCTTGGAGATGAATTTTTAAGATTTAACTCGTTAACATAGAATTTTTGTAGTTTTACAGATTTTCTTGACATGCTGGTCATAGTTGTTCCTTTTCTCCCTTGATGTATGTGATGGACGATTGGTGTGTGGTAGGAGCATGCCTATTTGTATTACATTGAAATTCTATATTGCAAGACTACTTTTAGAAATGGTATAATCTTTATACCAAATCAAGCTTTAACCCTGGCAAGATTATAGTTGGAAAGTTATTAGAGCAGATACATGCATGAATGATCCTCAAAAAAGCAAATCTATCTGCCGCGCCATATGGTATTAAAACTACTATTACACAAATCCTTATATGAGTAAGAATATGGAAATAAACATGATATATCTCGATAAGGAAAACCACATTTTCGTACTATTATATTGGTGTACTATATCAAAGATCTGGATTATCTCCCTTCTATTTTCTCCTCCTTTTCATCCTTTCCTATTTGAACGTTTAAGATTAAGTCATACTAACATCTTGTTTTATCTTTTCTGTAAAGAGAGAAAGAAAAGAAAAACTGAGAGAGGAGGGGAGGGCCATGAAGGGAAAAGAAATGAGAGAATTCAAATTCTTGTTTGATATATAACAATCACATCACACAGTTCACTAATATAGTCTAAATAAGTGGTATATCTATTATTACTTACAAATAATATTGGTTGAGGGGTAGATCGAATAATATAAAGAATATTCGCTGACAATGTTGACCAAACGTTGACCATCCATGTAAAATTTGGACGTCAAACACCCAATGGCAACATACTTCCACTCAAATGGTTACAGCCTTCAACTACACTGCAAATGTCTTAGTGTTTGTGTTAAAGTATGAATTTAAAGCTTCATTTTCTCTCAATTGAGAAAAAAAAATGTACTTACAACAAGCCGTGAGTCGTCAGTCGAGTGGTGATTGTAAGTTGTCACCACTTGGTTGGAGAGATTCAACTCATATAAATGCAAGCACGATAAATATATTTATAAAAATGAGTACGATAAAGCGATAAAACCAACAATATTAGTGGCGTAATTTGGTTATAAAATATTTTGGGTAAAGTACAAAAAACTACCTTAACTATGGGTCGAACGACACTATCATACCTCATCTTTTTAAAATAACAATGTCATACCTCATCTTACGAATTTGTGACAATATCATACATTCCGTCAGTTTGTCTGTCAATTACTCCGTTAAATAACGACGTGGCTTAAAAAAATTAATTAAATATCAAAAACTAAAATTATAAAATCATTTAACAATTTTTTTTACATAGGGACCCACCCCTTATCCCCATCACCTTTCTTCCCTCCTCTCGTCTTCCCCCACCCCAAACCCAGATCCCACCCCCTCCCGTCTTCCCCCTCCCGTCTTCCCCTAACCCACCCCCCAACTCATCACCATCAACCTTCTTCCCCACTTGTCTCCCCCGAACTCATCACCCTCACCCTTCTTCCCCATTTCAGTCCCCAATTTTTAATTTACTCAAACAATTCAAATCCCAATTGGAATTTCGCAAATTCGGTGTGCTCTGTTGCTACCCCTTTGACACCTCTGCCTCGTGCATCCATCATTTTCTTTCTCCCCTGTTCAAATCCGAATTGGAATTTAGCAAACTGCGTGTGCGCCGTGACGGCGTGCTCTTGCATCCATGGATCGTTGCACCGCAGTAGAGGAATTAGAGCAGGAAAGGCGCCGGACTCGGCGATCAAGGCATGATTATCAACCCAATTCTTCGCTAAAAGCCTGAGCTTGGCCGCTGCAAATTGCTTCACGGCAAGTGACGGCGATTGGATGCCGTCGACGCAGATCTTGATCATCGGCTGAAGATCCTCCAACGAAATGCTCTCGATGATCTCGGTCGAGATGTTCTCCATCTGCAAAAACCCCTAGCATAGCTCCAGTTCTGGCACAGCCTCGGATAATTCAGGGGTCAGCGCATTTTCCGGCGGCGGCAAGCTTGCGAGCCGTTTTAATTCTCCTGATATGTCGCTATTGCAGGCAGAGAAATCATTGAAGGCTTGGGATAACTGAAGGTACTCCTCGTCAGAAAACGCAGATTTGTTGGCACAACTATAGGTGCGAAGGGCGAGCTTGCCGAGGCTCATGTTGACGATCGAATCGGTCAGGTTCTCGAAGACAAAAGGCTCTCGGGGTGGGTGCGGAGGACGAGGTTCTCGAAGTCTAGGACTTTGGAGCTTGCGGATGATGGTGGAGCTGACAAGGCTGTTGTTGCATCGTGAAAGGGAGAAAGGGAGAGAGAATACGGGAGGAAAGGGAGAAAGAGGGGAGGGATGGTGGTTCTGGGCACGGTGAGAGAGAGCAAAGTGGGGAAATTAGGGTGGGGACTGAAATGGGGAAGGAGGGTGATGGTGATGAGTTCGGGGGGAGACAGGTGGGGAAGAAGGTTGAGGGTGATGAGTTTGGGGGGTAGGTTAGGGGAAGACGGGAACGGGTGAGATCTGGGTTTGGGGTGGGGGAAGACAGAAGGAGAGAAGAAAGGTGAGGGGGATAAGGGGTGGGTCCCCATGTTAAAAAAAAATTGTTAAATGATTTTATAATTTTAGTTTTTAATATTTAATTAATTTTTTTAAGCCACGTTACTATTTAACGGAATAATTAATAGACAAATTGACGGAATGTATAACATTGTCACAAATTCGTAAGATGAGGTATAACATTGTCATTTTAAAAAGATAAGGTATGATAGTGTCGTTCGACCCATAATTGAGGTAATTTTTTGTACTTTACCCAAATATCTTTGTAAACATCTCATCACTTGTTGCAATCATCAAAATGAAAAGTTGAGATTATAGTCTTTTTTTTTTTTTTTTTTCCCTTTAGCAACCTCAAGAACATCAATACAAATTAGAAGCGGAAAGAAACCTACTAGTACCGCAAGTGAAAATGATACATTGAAGCATGTGGAGACAAACATAGGCTGAGTTATCCTCCAACCCTTTTCAATACGAATTGGAAAGATTGAACAAAGAAACAGACCAAAGGGGTAAGCTCAGACCTTCGGGGAAGACCAAAAGAATCCTCCAGCCCAGTAGCACAAAGGAAAATCAACAAGTGGAGGAGACCAAAAGAACCATCCTGCTGCCCAGTTCAAGAAGTAGCACAAAGGAAAATCAACGATGGGCAGAAACCAGTTCAAGAGTAAGCCTGTGGAATCACAAAGATCAAAGCCTCAATGCAATCACCAAGGAGAAGAGGGAATTTACACTCCATAACCAGATTTGCGTCCCTAAACTCTTCTCTTTGTTAATTACATTATGCCATGTTTAGTATGTTTAAATTGTTTTTTTGTGTGTTTACTTATGTTTTGTGTGAATCTATGCTTAAAACATTGAGGACAATGTTTGATTTAAGTGTGGGGGGGGTAACTAAAGTGTTTTGATGCAAATTCGTGGGATTTTATCACCCATAACTTCAAATGTTGTTCCTTGCTGTTTTAAGGTGTTTTTAAGTTGTTTTAGAGTGTTTTAGTATGTTTTGTTTTATAACTCCGAAAATCACATAAAAATTTGAAAAACATGTTTCGAAAAGCCTAAAAAGAGTGTTTTGAGTCGTTTTTGTGTGTTTGTGTCTTAGGGTACCTTCCAACACAATGATAAGGATTTGGTTTGTAATTGCATGACTGTTAAAGAGAGTTATAAACATGGATGAAAGTTTGATTTACTCTTGGTATATGCTTGGTTATGGTTATAATGTATGACTTCACATGCAATCATAAAAGAAAAATTCGTTTCTGTAACATGCTTGAAGGAAGAAACTCATAATAACGCTACATCCCTGTGAGACTCGAGCCATTACTTTCTTTGGAGAGTTATTTTCTGTGATTCTTTGTTTTCTAAAGTTGTTGCATGATCTCATTATCCTTGCTTGGTTGCTACTTAGAATGCAATTGTATCATGATAGAACTAAATGCTAGAACTTATATCTGTTTCATTCAAAGCATGACATTGAATTGCATAACATATATCAAGATGAAGTTGTGTAGTTGCCACCATAGCCAAATAGCCTTACTTCCCATATTTCGTATATGTTGTAAGTTTTAACCCCGTTGAGCCTTGTTTAGCCCATGTTCTTTGTTAACCCATATCATCCTCACCTAGCCTAGATTAGGACCATCCGTACCCTTGTTCTTGAAGCATAGTAAGCATGGCGGATAATGAATTCCTTTTGATTAATATGTTGCAGAAAATAAGTGTGGGGGAAGGGATTTTTGTGTGTATGTATGTGCCTAAATCTTAAAGGAGGCACGGCAAAAAGAAAAAAAAAATGTGAGAAAAAGAAGAAGAAAAGAAAGAAAAAGAGTGAAAATAAGTGAGAATGGACTCACAAGTGTGATTGTTGAAGAAAGGGCCCAAAAAGTTGAATATGGCCCTAAGTTTTGTGACTTCCCCTTGGGTGTTCAAAGTTTTCTTCTGCGTTCTAAAGGGAATTCTAAGTACCTAATTCAATACTTTGCTCACTATTGCTTTAAGAATGTTTGCTTATCCTTCACCTTTCATTGTTAGCCAATAGCCTAGCCTCGTTACAACCCTTTGACTTCTATCTTGATTGTTATGTGTTTCAATTTGTGGAGTTTGAACTTGGTATAAGCTTATGGTGTCACTGGTTCTCGCTTCTAAGTAGTAGCATTCCATTCATGAGATCATACCTAAACATGCTTATTAACTCCAGAAATTGCTCTCTTTATGATACATATATGTGAGTGTTCGTTTTCATGTTTACATCAATCTTCTCACATATAACTAGTGTAGGGTGTGAAGTTAGAAAATCTGTGTGAAAAACGAGAGTACATCTAGTAAGGAATTGAGGGAATTCTCTAAGGCATGTTACTACATTCAAAACATGGTTTTAAATGCTTAATTGTGAACTAGTATGTGGTGACTATGATTAAAAATGTACTTAAGTGTAAAGATGGCTAAAATCTGTGGGAATAATGATTTTTAACTTGTCATGTGCATTGGAAATCCCTGAGACGATTGTTGGAAGGTATAGGTTGTGTTTTGTTCGTTTTGTTTTGTTTTTGGTTTCTTTTGTTTTGTTTTGCTCGAGGACTAGCAAAAGATAAGTGTGGGGGTATTTGATAGGAGCATATTCATGCGACTTAAATGGCTTGTTCTCGTGCATTTACGTTATGTTTCTTTAGTTATTTTAGTACTTTAAGCTATTTTCGTGTGTTTGTAGGTCCAAAGGGCTAAAGGAGCAAAAAGATGCATTTTGGAGACTTTTGGAGCACTTTTGGACTAAGGATGGATAGCTTATGCTTGGAGCCAAAGTGTTGGACGAAATTGAAGACCTAATTGAAGACCAAAGTGTTGGAACCTTGTTCCCTTTAGTTTTAGGACATTTAAACCTTTCCTAATCCCATTCATCAACACATGCATCCACATGCATTCACCCTTTAAACCATTAAATCCACATGCTTTCCTATTCAATTAAATCAGCCACATGCATTCATCATCATAACCTAGCTGTCATTCCACTTCATTGCACATGCATCTTCAAATAAATCAGCCATTCCACATGCATATTCAACCTAGCTGTCATTGCACATGCAATTCCAACCCACATGCATCCTTTAATCATTCAAACATGCAGCCACATTCCCTCCTAGCTGTCATGTTCCCCCCATTTCACCTATAAATAAGCATCCATTGCATACACATTTCATTCATACACTCTTCCATGTTCCAGAAATTCGTCAAAACCTCTCCACACCCTCATTGCAGCCACCAAAACACTTTTCTCCTCCATTGCAGCCACTCCAACCACTCCCCAAACCATTCACACCATCAAACTATCCTTAGACCTTGTGCTACAACGAAGAGGAAGAGAAGAGTGCCTAAACGTTCATACAATTCAAGTTTGAGTTGTTGGAATGTTTAGGTGTTTCTTTGATTTCAATGTTTAATTTCAATACTCTTTGTTTTGTACGTATGAGGAATGGAAGAGAAGAGTGCCTAAACGTTCATACAATTCAAGTTTGAGTTGTTGGAATGTTTAGGTGTTTCTTTGATTCCAATGTTTAAATTCAACTAAACCCCCCTTGGCTAGGGGGGAATTCGAAATATATGTTTATGCTTGCATTTTGATTTGATTACTTCTAATTGCGTTTCATAAGTTGTGGATTCAATTTGTTTAACCGTTTGATTGATAACTTATTTATGTATGTTTATTGAGAATGCGCGCTTAATTTTCATGCATGAATATGACGCTAGAATATAAGTGAGTTTCACCTAATAGTTACGAACTTATATTCACAAGTAGTGGAGGTTGCTTATAAACAATCGCGTTAAACAAATTCTTGGCATAAGTTTCATGCAATCATAGTAACGAATGCCTCGTCAACACTTATAATTTTCATAGAGCATAATGATTCTTGCTTGTACCTCTTCTATGCATTCATGTTGAGGACTTGTGGGGAATGTTTTGAATTGTCGCATGCATCATCCAATTCAATAACGTTAGGAAGATTTGAAGGTTAATTAGTGCATCACGGTTAACCCGGGGTGTTGAGTTTCATGGTTTATTGAAATGCAATTGGAAATCATTTTATTATGCAAGTATAACATGTATGGAGATGAACCCCTTAGCCATTCTATCATCCATTCATTCCATTCCATCAAATTCGTTTTACAATCTGTTTCGTTTATTAACTTGTTTTGTTATTTCAATTTTCGTATAAATCTAAATCCCCCTTTACTTTAATGTCCAATTTAGTTAGAAATCAATTTAGTTTGTGCTTTTAAGTGTTTTGATTCATTTTATTTCCCAATTTCGTCCAAATTCACCAAAGTGCTCAAAACTGCCCAGAAAGTGATTTTAAGGCAGTTTTGAGTGTTTTGGGTGATGTTTGAGTCTTTTGGTTTGTTTTAATGTTCTAAGTGTTTAGTTTTACATTCTTTGAGTTAGTTTAGTGTTTTATATTGTGTTTTTACGTTCTTGAGTCAAGTTATTACTTAATTTCGTCCAAATTTGTGTTTGTGCTCAAATCTGCCCAGAAAGTGGTTTTTAGGCAGATTTGAGTGTGTTTGTGTTGTTTTGAGTCTTTTGGTTTGTCTTAGTGTTTTAAAGTTTAGTTTTGCATTCTTTGAGTCTAGTATAGTGTTTCATATTGTTATTTTACGTTTTTGAGTCAAATCCAAGTGGTTAACAATCCCTCCTAATCCCCGGTCTAGAACGATCCCTACTTATACATATACTACAATTTGACGAAAAAGAGGGTTTAATTTGTGTGCGTATAAATCACGCATCAGCTGACAAGGCTGTTGTTGCATCGTGAAAGGGAGAAAGGGAGAGAGAATACGGGAGGAAAGGGAGAAAGAGGGGAGGGATGGTGGTTCTGGGCACGGTGAGAGAGAGCAAAGTGGGGAAATTAGGGTGGGGACTGAAATGGGGAAGGAGGGTGATGGTGATGAGTTCGGGGGGAGACAGGTGGGGAAGAAGGTTGAGGGTGATGAGTTTGGGGGGTAGGTTAGGGGAAGACGGGAACGGGTGAGATCTGGGTTTGGGGTGGGGGAAGACAGAAGGAGAGAAGAAAGGTGAGGGGGATAAGGGGTGGGTCCCCATGTTAAAAAAAAATTGTTAAATGATTTTATAATTTTAGTTTTTAATATTTAATTAATTTTTTTAAGCCACGTTACTATTTAACGGAATAATTAATAGACAAATTGACGGAATGTATAACATTGTCACAAATTCGTAAGATGAGGTATAACATTGTCATTTTAAAAAGATAAGGTATGATAGTGTCGTTCGACCCATAATTGAGGTAATTTTTTGTACTTTACCCAAATATCTTTGTAAACATCTCATCACTTGTTGCAATCATCAAAATGAAAAGTTGAGATTATAGTCTTTTTTTTTTTTTTTTTTTCCCTTTAGCAACCTCAAGAACATCAATACAAATTAGAAGCGGAAAGAAACCTACTAGTACCGGTTGTACTTAACCATTGTATTTTCATTCTCTAATCACATAAGGAGAGAGACAAAAAAAAAAAAAAAGTATGCACATATGCACTCGAACATAGTCATCCAATACAAGCTGAGACTTAAGATGAAAATGCAATGCGGTCTTCTTAATTTAGTATATTAATATAATTTTTCTATCAAACTAGTGAAATCAGAAAATATTTAGATCCAGTATACTAACCATCTCTACAATATAATGATTTGAGACGCATTAGATTATATTTTGGAGAGATTTTTTTCCTTCTCTTTCTTCGAGAATATATACGATATATAATAATTTTTTTCGGTAAATTACAAAAAAACTACCTCAAATATTGGTCTCATGACACTATCATACCTTATCTTTTAAAATTGACAATGTCATACCTCATCTTTAGAATTTGGTCCAATTTTATACCTTCCGTTATATTGGCCGTCAATTTCTTAGTTAAATGCTGATGTGGCTTGATTCGGGGCCCATTTTCTATTAAAAAATCAATAACATATTAAAAATAATAATTTACCCTTAAAAAAAAAAACAAACAAAAAAAACCCAAACACCTATCTTCCCATCCATTCTCTTTCTCCTTCCATGAAACCCATATCTATTCCCTTTCCCCTTCCCTACAACCCCCGACCCTTTCCCTACCCACGCCAACATCTCCCCCCCCCCAGACCCACATTTCCCCGCCGTTTGGAATCCCACCACTAAAATTGTTCCCAGATAAATCAACATATGTGATATCAATGAAACTGCTGAATTTCAATGGAATCTCACCTGAAAACATGTTATCTTCGAGTCGAAGACGAACCAGAGACGAACAGTTTGACAGGGAAGTGGAAAGGCCACCGGTGAAGTTGTTCGAAAACATCATTAGCTTAAAGAGCTGGCCATTTCCACAGATATCCGGTTGAACGCTGCCGCTGAGGTTGTTTATGGAGACATCCACCCACCCGAGCATTGAGTTTCTCCCCAAGCTCCGGGGAAGGTTGCCGAAGAAGTAATTGTTCCACAAAAGCAGCATTTCCAGCGATGGAAGCTCTGCAATTTCGTCGGGAACTTCGCCGGCCATCTCGTTGTAAAAAAGGCTGAGGAGTTTAAGGTTTTTCAGCTTTGAAAAGGTTTCTGAGGTCGACCCAGAAATCAGATTGTCGGAAAGATCCAAAATTTGAAAAGCTTTGATGTTGTTGAGCTCCGTCGGAATCGACCCGGAAAGTTGGTTTCTGAAAAAGAGAGGGATTCAAGATTGTTGAGATCCTCGAGGGATTTTGGGATGGCGCCGGAGATATTTGCATAGGCAATGTCGAGATACTGGAGCTTCGTCATGTTCCCCAATTGCCACGGAATGTTTCCGTGGTAATATTGTAGCTGATTTCCATGTGCGTCACTGTTTTGAGCTTCCCCAGTTTCGGTGGAATGCTTCCGGTGATCAAATTCCCAGCGAGATGAATAAACTTGAGGAGGCAGAAAGCGCCGTATTCCGACGGTATCGGCCCCCGAAAGTAGCTTCCGGCTAAATTGAGGATTTTGAAGTTTTGAAGCTCTGAAATTTCGGTGGGGAGCGACCCGGAAAAGCTGTTGCCAAATGCATCAAGAACAATGAGGTTTTGAAAAGCTGAGACTCCGACGGGGAAGTGGCAGGAGAAGTTGTTTCTGCTGATGTCTAATGTTGCGAGGTTGAAAATTTCGGCGGGAAGGTGGCCGGAGAACGAGTTGTAACTGAGGTTGAGTGAGACAAGGTCGGTGAAGACGGCGATGGGAAGATGGGTGTTTGGGTTTGTTTTTTTTTTTCTTAGGGTAAATTATTATTTTCAATATTTTATTAAATTTTTAATAAAAGGTGGGTCCTGAATCAAACTATGTCAGCATTTAACTGCGAAATTCACAGCCAAGCTAACGGAAGGTATAACATTGGACCAAATTTTAAAGATGAGGTATGACATTGTCAATTTTAAAAGATGAGGTATGATAGTGTCGTGTGACAAATAATTGAGGTAGTTTTTTGTCATTTACCCTTTTTTTTTTTTTTGGAGGAATAAATGAGGAAGAGTTTAAGATATATGTATTTTAAGGTCATCTCCAACCGAATGGTCCAAAGGGCTAGATGGTCAAAAATAGCCCGAAAACAGTTTTTAACCGAGGGCCAGGCCAAAGGGCTCGTGGGCCCCACTAGACAAAAAGGGCCAAAGGGCCAACTAGCCCTGGGCTGAGCCACATGCTGATGTCATATTTGATTTTTCTTTTTTCTTTTTTACTATTTTTTTCAATTACAAAATTTAAAAAATCTATTTTTTTTCCTATAATTTCCTAAGTCATTAAACAAAATTAAATAACATTAAGTAACATTAAACAACATAAAAAAAAAAATTTTGACAACATGAAACTTAAACAACATTTTTAAAAACATTTAACAACATGAAAATTATTGACAATCCATAACATAAAATTATCACTATTCTAAAAATCCCCGCCTAGGCGCTAGGGCAGTTGGTCACCGTCCCAATTAATGCCTAGGTGTTTGAAAATTAAGAAAGAGCCCCCCATAGACCTACTGAGGCGCCCGTCTAGACCACCTAGGCACCCGCCCAGACCAGCCTAGGCATCGACTCACCTAGGCAGAAAATAGATAACTTTCATTTTGCATTTTTTTTTCTTCAATAAATTGTAAGAGACTTGTCAAATACTGAAATGAGCACATATTATTTGATTGTTCCTCATGTTTTCATTATGTTCCAATACTTCATAATATATGTGTCATTCTATTTTGTAGTTTATGATGAAATTATAGATATTTGAAGTATAAACATACATTTATTTACATGAAATATAATGGATTTAGTCAAATCCGTCTAGTCCGCCTAGGCGCTTGCCTAGACCCCGACTAGCTGCCTAGGCGTTAGGCCCCAGCTCGCCGCCCGACTAGCGCCTAGCGTCTTTTAGAACCTTGAAAATTATTGAGGTAATTTAATTTAAGTAACTATAGTAGTTCAATTAAAATAATAATATATGTTTGGCCCTTTCGTCCTTGGTTGGAGATGATATTTTTTTCTTTTCACAAGGCTATGTTTGGCCTATGATCCTTTGGCTCTTCGGTTGGAGATGGTAAGAAATATAGCCCTACACTGTTCATTAAAATATTAATTTCTTGGACGGCCAAAGGACTAAAACGAGCTCTTTGACCAGCCTTTGGTTGGAGATGGCCTAAGATTATGAAAACATAGGTCAAAGTGAGACTCAAAAACACATCCCTTATTAACTTAGGAAAACTAATGAAAATGACTTGAAAACTTTAAGGACAAAATAAAAAATAAAATGAATAGTATTCGGATTGACTTTTTAGTGTAAAAATTTAATTTTTCGTTAAAATGAACAATACTATGAGCTTTTCATTAAAATTTCCTATTAACTTTGCCTGTAAACCCGTTTTGACTCGAAACATGTAAGTTATTTGCTTAGAAAGAATCCTAATCTCCTACTACTGCTAGACACAGTCAATGTTCATGATTGTGATTTCTGAACATGATGTAATATAATATATAACTATCTAATTTATACATGAAAAAAATGATTTTGTATAAAAGGCTTTTTCTTTCATTTTTTTTCAAGACGACCGACATAGTGTGTGCGTGTGTGCGTGTGTGCGTCTGAGAGAGAGAGAGATAAAGAGTGTGTGTGGGTCATCAACAAATTTAGGTTAGTTTAAAGACAAGGAAGGGGACAGATATAAGACTTGGGATCTGCATTGTCTGTGGCCATTCCTCTCTATCCATTTTCTTGTATTTTTTTAATCATATTATTCTGGTAAGTTATGATTATTTTAATCAAAGGGCTCGTCTTCCCCATTTTCTGCAACTCTAATACAAAAGCACAAATTCCAAACACCAATGCCAACAAAGTGCTTTCTTTCTTTAACAAGAAGATTCAAAGTATTGGGAATTTCTATCCAGAATAATACTAGAGATACTGAATTTGTAGATAAAATTTTATATATTAAATAACATAAAAGAAGATGGTTATACGTAAATGTTAATAAACGTGCTTATTTCTTATAATAAAAAATCATTTAATTTGCAAATTATCTACTTAACATTATTCTTTTGTATTATAATTCGAAATATTGTATACTAAAAGTGTTTTAATCGTTAAATTATTAATTTAAGATACAGTATTAGGATTTAACAATTAAAAAATTTACAATATATAATATTTTAGAACACGAGAGAACTTTCATGAAGTCATACTTTTCATTCTCACACGATCTGCCACTACATCTCGGTAAGGGATTAGTGAGTCGTTCTTCTTTTCATAAACCAATATTCTAAAATATGGTAATGCACTATAAAAGAGATTCAAATGCAGTCGAGCTAAATACACTGCTTTAATCAACTGTCTTATTAGTTATTCATTTTATTTATCCATATAATTTTCTATAATCATTTGTCTGATTTTTAGAATCTATTTAATTCCAATCCGGTAATGGTAATATGTGGAAGGGCAGCATGGGTCTCTGTTTTGTTTCTATACTGGGTTAATCAAGCTACTATTAAATATTTATGGCCCCACGTGGATTAAACGTTCAAGAAATGCTGAAAAAACATTTCCCTACAAAGGTAAGTACCCATTTCTGGTAGCCCTCAGCTTCTGGAGCTTTATGTTAGTGTTCAAAGAGAAACCACTCCCACACACTCTCTCACTCCTCTCTCTCTCTCTCTCTCTCTCTCTCTCTCTCTGCCTTTGTACTCTGCGGCATTTGGTTTGAACTAGTTTGTCAAGTTGTTGTAGTGTTGGATCTGATTCCTTTTTACCAGTCCCCAAATGGGTTTGTGAGTTTTCTCACTTTTGGTTTCTGGGTTTGAATATTTAGTGCCAAATTTTCAGTCTTTAGTGTTGTTGGTTCTGCTTTATGTCCTCGGTTCTGATATGGGTTTTTGAGATTTTCAATGTTGTGATCTGGTTGCTGTAGATTCACTTCATAGTTGGATTTGAACTGTAATTTTTTACTACTTCAGAACAGTAAAAGCTTGAAGCTTGGGAGCAAAATAATGGCACCAAGCCTAGATTTTCCAAGGTGATGGGGAAAGGAGAGTAGGAAATCCAGTGGTGGTAACCATGGAGAACCCTAATTACTCAGTGCTGGAGATGAACGGTCCAGATGAAGTTTTCAGGCCGGTTGATAAGGACAGAGGCAAAAATGCTAAGCAATTTTCCTGGGTTTTGCTTCTCAAGGCCCATAAAGCAGTTGGCTTTGTTTCTTGGATTGGAAACATTGTTTGGTCATTGTTTGTTTCAATAAAAAAAAGATTGATTTTTGGGACTGTGGAGACTGAGAAATCTGGGAAAGGGAGGATTTTGTATAGGGTTATTATGGTGTTCTTAGTGATGGCTTTAGCTTTTCTGGCTTTTGAATTGATGGCTCACTTGAAAGGATGGCATTTGCATATCCCACAAAGTTTGGAGATTAGAGGATGGCTTCATTCGGTTTACTTTTCGTGGTTGGAGTTCCGGGCCGGCTACATTGCTCCTGCAATTCAGGGTTTGACTAACTTCTGTGTTGCTCTCTTCTTAATCCAGTCCGCCGACCGGATGTTGCTGTGTTTAGGTTGCTTCTGGATCAAGTTTAAGAAGATTAAGCCAAAATTGAAAGAGGTTCCATTGAAGTCAGATGATTTGGAAGGTCCAGGATGCAATTATCCGAAAGTTCTTGTTCAAATTCCTATGTGCAATGAGAGAGAGGTAACAATCTCAATGCTTTTTCGGGTTAATGTTCTACAAAATTACTAATTTGGTTTGATCCTTTTAGTTCAAATTTAAGTAACTTTATAATTGGAAAGGTTGCTAACTAATACTATATATGTGTATAACTGTGGAAATTTATGTTTTAGGCACTGTTTTAGTAGTTTTCAATATATCATTCATTCTATTGGTGACAATGACTGTAACATAAAAATGTATTTAGGTTTATGAACAATCTATTTCAGCAGTCTGCCAACTTGATTGGCCGAAAGAACGGTTGCTGATTCAAGTTCTAGATGACTCTGATGATGAGAGCATACAGTGGTTGATTAAGGGGGAGGTTGCCAACTGGAACCAAAGGGGTGTCAATATTATCTACCGGCATCGTTTGGTTAGAACCGGTTACAAAGCTGGAAATCTCAAGTCTGCTATGAATTGTGATTATGTGAAGGACTATGAGTTTGTTGCAATCTTTGATGCCGATTTCCAGCCAAACCCCGACTACCTCAAGCTCACAGTTCCCCATTTTAAGGTGGCTATATCTCATTTAGTTCTTTCTCTGCAGTTTCTAGCTATTTCTACTTTAGGTGACTGATTTTGGTTTGTAATTTTAACTTGTGTGGTAGGACAATCCTGAGCTCGGGTTGGTTCAGGCTAGGTGGTGTTTTGTTAACACGGATGAGAACTTGTTGACACGCCTCCAGAACATCAATTTGTGCTTCCACTTTGAGGTTGAGCAGCAGGTTAATGGGGTTTTCCTCAATTTCTTTGGTTTCAATGGTACTGCTGGAGTTTGGAGAATCAAAGCACTTGAAGAATCTGGAGGCTGGCTGGAGCGTACAACAGTAGAAGACATGGATATAGCAGTTCGTGCCCATCTTTGTGGTTGGAAATTCATATTTCTCAATGATGTCAAGGTAACTTAATCAATTCAAACCCCAATCCAACTTTACCTGATCCTTCGTTTAGTTTCCGACAATTTGGAATCTTCGTAAATTAGTGTGTATCTAATGGGAAGCTATTTTCCATGTTGCACATGATAAATTCGAATGATGTCTCAAGTTTAAGAAACTGATTTTTCAGGTTCTTTGTGAGCTTCCGGAGTCTTATGAAGCTTACAAAAAGCAACAACATCGTTGGCATTCTGGTCCGATGCATCTTTTCCGTTTGTGCCTTCCAGCAATCATTCGTTCTAAGGTATTGTTGCAATTTAATTCTTCCTTTTGATCAATTTATTGTCCTGAATCGTACCGTTCTGACAATAACTCTGCTAAATGCCGTATTGCAGATGAAGTTCTGGAAGAAAGCAAATTTGATACTACTATTCTTTCTTCTTAGGAAGTTAATTCTCCCATTTTATTCTTTCACATTGTTCTGCATAATTCTTCCCCTGACAATGTTTGTCCCGGAAGCTGAGCTTTCCATGTGGGTTATCTGCTATGTGCCCGTATTTATGTCATTCATGAACATTCTTCCTTCCCTTAGATCTTTCCCCTTCATTGTCCCTTACCTCCTGTTTGAAAACACCATGTCCGTGACCAAATTCAACGCTATGGTTTCCGGTTTGTTCAAGTTGGGGAGCTCCTACGAATGGGTTGTTACCAAAAAGGCAGGTCGGTCATCAGAGCCCGACCTGCTAGAACTAGAGGAGAGGGAAACAAAGGCCATGATTCACCCACAACTGTACCGAGGAACATCCGATAGCGGTCTCTCTGAGCTCAGCAAATTAAAAGAGCAACAAGAAGCTGCTCCCAAACCTCCTCCTGTGAAGAAATTGAACAAGATATACAAGAAAGAGCTAGCACTGGCATTTTTACTGCTCACTGCTGCAGTCAGGAGCCTCCTATCAGCACAAGGAGTACACTTTTACTTCCTACTATTCCAAGGTGTGTCATTTTTACTGGTGGGTCTTGATCTAATTGGTGAGCAGATGAGCTAAAAATTTGAGGTAAAAAAAATCATGGTAAAAGTTAAAAAATAAAGGGTGAATAAGAGAATGCTTGGTGTCCAAATTTGGAAGAGGCAGATGCCAAAATAGCTCCTTCTCATTAAAATTTCCCTTATGGATTATTTTTCTAGATTTTTTTTTCTTGTCCTTGCATTGTTGCAATCATTTGTTTTCTTGATTTTTAATTACATATAAGAATTTAGGACTTATATTACACCACTGGTCCCAAGTCCGGATAAAGGAGGAGGAGGAGGGCGTCAGGTAGTCGAAAGCCGGCACTCCAGTCTCACATCGAATCCTTATGATAATGAACACAAAACCGAGCGTAGTGTCGTTCTAGAATTCATATAGTCGACTCCACTTAGTGAGATAAAGCTTTGTTGTTGTTGTTGTTTAAGAATTTAGGACTTATCCAATTCAAGCCTTTGTATTGCTGCTTCTGTGTGGAGTGTTGGTGCCAATATTGTGTTCCAACACCAGATAGGTTTGTTAATTATTTGAATTTTCAGATTTTACACATGTAAAACTCTCTGTATAGTGCATTATTATTATTTTTTAAATGTGTACGTTGCATTAGTTGAATTGATACCATATTCTCTCCTCTTCTCTTCTTTTTATTTATTTATTTTTTTCTGGCAAAGTGATTAATATTCTAAATTGCTCTAATTTAAGTGAAAAAAAAAAATCGAACACTGTGAGTGGGGAGCACAATATTTTATTTGTCTCGGAAAATAAGAGAGCAAAAAAAAAAAAAGTGTCGGCAGGCAATGGGGGTGCCCTAAACTATGACCTGCAGTGGACATTGAACCCCACATAAATCTATGCTAATTATCTTGCCTAGTAATAATAAGGGGTTTGTGGTTGTGGGTGTGTGCCAATTGTTGTTCCAATAAAGGAATGCATGATGGTGGTACTAGATGCACCAAAGAAAAAGAAACACTACCTCATTGATTTGAACACTTTTGATGCATGTTGGTGTATATTATGTATGGGAACGTTTGACCGTTAAATCTTTGTTATTGTATTTTTAAGTGGTCAAATTTTCAAAACATATAAGATACAACGAAGCATATTAAAAAATTTCCGCTTTGAATCCAACTTTTGCATTTGATTGCCTTTACTCTGGTACAAATTTGATTGACGTTTTGATTTGATAAAATGACCAAACTACCTCTCTCATCGTAAATAGATCATGGGTTTACAACTGCCCAAGGTTTGTGTTATATGATGGGTGTCTTGGAGATCCTAAAGCAAAAGCATGAAAAGACCCTCAAATAAATGCATATGTATAGTAGGTTGATGGGTTGTCATGCTTATCTTTTGATTCCTTTCTATGCTAAGAGGGAGATTATAAGGAAAGGGAGGGTTCTAATTCTATTGTTCATCAGTTAAAGAAAGAGTTCAGATTTGAATTTGTAACAGTCTTCATTTTTTTTGTCACATTGAAGAGAACCAAATCCTGAATCTTGAACTTTTCTCGTCACTTGGGCTAACTCGAAGACTTAAAACCTTCCTCTATTTATGTTCAAACAAACAACTAAATCTAATCTATAAATTTCGGCGTTCTTTTATAAATTTCGTACAAGACCCTCGAAATCTCAGAGATGATTCTAATATGAATCTACCTTTTCGTTTCATCCTCACAAACTTTAAATTTTACTCTCTCTCATGGCAAGTAAAAATGTCACTTTTTTCGATACATTAACGAGACTAATACATCCGATAACATCTATAAATGAGGTATAGTGCCACTAGTACTGCACCATTACTATCCATGTGCTCTGATTGTTTGAGATCGAAATCAAAAGCAATAAGACGGGAAAATGCTAGCACCAGTTGCGTACGCGTTCAAACTAATTTTAGCCGTTCATTGTAGCGTGCACTCTCATTACAAGGGGGAAGGTTCCCTCCCAAATTATTGTGTAGAGACAAAGCTAGGGGACCTGCAAAACAACCTACCTAACAATCTGAGGATTTAGATTCAATTGTAAGTTGTAGAATAATGGGTCCGTTTAACTCTTGTCAATAATACATAGCAGAACATTGTAAAGTTTCCACAAAAAGTGACAAATTCACGAGTCGTTCAATAACCATTTGGTTTACTATTTTCAATATTTTCACTCTTTTAAAACTAAAAACCAAAAACTCAAAGTTGCTTTTTTGAATTTTTAAAATATAATTTTCAATTTCCAAGTTTTGGTTTTCAATTTTCTAGAAAACAGTTAAAAAAAAAAACACTAAAATGATTATCAAACGAATCATAAAACAAATAAAATAAAATACAAATCGAGCGATCAAATACATGGAGCCGATGAAGAAGATTGTCTTGTAACATGCATGAATAAATGAAGGAGAGAACCAAGTGAGGCCTACTGGCTTGGAAGATTCTGGCCTACTAACACGCTCCATGTTTCTTGCTGGTTTACTTAATATGCGTTCCATATAGATCGAGAGAAGTTGACAACCCATTTGGTCTATTTGCATACTTATCTCAAACATCAACACAAATTATTGCAACACATATTTTGTAATTTTTAAAAAATAAAAATGAATATATATGGTTTCTCTTATATGGATGATATTAGAAAATGAGAGATTCAAATTCAGAACCTTAAGTGTAAGGGTGAATAGTCTTAACCAACTGAACAATGACCATTACAAAAATGAATATATATGTGAGGCAAAAAAGTGACACATTTTGTTTGACGTGTTTCTATTTATGGACAGTCAATATATGTAAACATATTGTAATTCTTCTAAGGTAGTGTCACATCCTTTCATCTTGCATCTAATTCTCGCACCCTTTCATAAATTCTCTTTGCCAAAACTCACTTTCAATTTGGGTGTAAATCCCCTTCATCAAAGGCCTCTCTAGTCATGAGTTACTTTCAGCTGGTGTGGTACTTAGGGCAAATAATGAACTTCCGTGCAACCAAGTACGTGAAATGATAAAATAAACTTACATGTAACTGAGCATAGCAAGTTTAACTATACGCTGAGTTGCATGTAAGTTAAGTTTCTCTCGTTCTTTGCTGTAACTCAGTGTAGCTTGTGACTTTTGGTATACATTGAGTTACATATGAGTTTCTCTCATCCTTTCGTGCACCAAATTTCTTGTCCGTTTTTTCATGTACCCTATCGCTCTCACTCTCGTGATTTTTGATTTGAAGATGAACATAATCACATGCTCCTTGATGTTGAGCTAGCTAGCTAGCTACTTGCTACAACGAAAATTTATAACTCAAGGCATCATCATGAATGAAAGTCCATTATTGTAGCCCTCGTGTTCTTTAATACCACCTTTGCAATTAGACAATAAGACATCGATCATTCCTCTAAGTTGATGTTGTATTCAGTTTAGTGGAAAGTTTTCATGTGCTGCATGTCCTCTAATTAATGTCCTGTCCAAACATATACACATACAATCACGAGATAGTTTAGTATGCTCCGAGACATTCTATACACCAGAGTTTTTGACTGTTAGATATTTGATCAAAGATCCAGTGACTGAGATCTAACAGCCAACAATCCTGGTGGACTTGATACACCGTAACGTTGTAAAATTTACGGATAATCACACTAATTTGATAGGTTTGGAATATGCTGAACTGAATGTTCCCAGTTGATTCTTCCAACACACTTTCGTTTCTATATCCACCCTGCACCAACCATTTTTAACGTTGTAACATTTACCTTAATTAAATCAGTGAATCATTTTATCTTGGAGCAACAGAAAGGCGTCGTATACATGAATTCATCGAAAACAAATCCAGTAATGTACGAAAACAATCGCTATAGAAACTCTACTTGTAAATGAAAGTTCTAGGATGTTACTAGTTTAGCCTAAGGGGGGTGAATAGGTTCCAATTTAAAATTATGCAATTCAATTTTCAATTTAATTTTCAGTTCTCAAATTAATTCCACATTCACATCACATGTCAAACTATCTTACACATATGCAGTAAAAAAATAAAAAAAGTGTATAAGGATGTAGGATTTAACGAGGCAAAACCCATCACTGGGAGTATCCTCGGGCTCCCAAGCTAGGACAAGCACTAAGAGAAATGAGTATAGAAAGACTTACAAAACTCAATAACTAGACACGTATACTAGTAGGCAGTTTTGTCTGATTTCGATTAAAGCACAATGAAAAAATCAGTGAACAAAACTAAATTTTTCTTTAAAACAGAAACACGTGGATACAAACTGATTTTTCTACCATAAAACTCACGGGAAAAATATGATTTTTCTTTTAAAAACACAGGCTGCTGACCGACATGGAAAACAAACTTTCTGCTGTTGTATGAATGACGATGCTTTCAGTGCATGGTGCAGCATCAAATGCAAACTACAATACATATATATATATATATATATATATATATATATATATATGTATGTATGTATGTATTCTAAAACATGCAGCAAGTAATGGATCTATATAATGCATGTAGTTGTTGTAGACTATTATACCTTCAGAGCATGCAGCAATATGTATGTATGTATGTATGTATGTATGTATGTATTCTAGAACATGCAGCAAGTAATGGATCTATATAATGCATGTAGTTGTTGTAGACTATTATATATATATATATATATATATATGACTTAAACAATGAAAGTACAGCAGCAATCCTAGACTAAAAAAACTTATTCTGATATAGCAGCAGCATCCTTTTCACCTTCACGAAAACGCAATGGCAGTAACCACAACTCCTTTTTAACCTAGACCGCTATATGAATAACATGCGGCCACTGTAAGAAGTAATTCGAAAATCAACAAGTAACTAGGATCACAGATAAAACCAAAATGATTACAATAAACCAATCAAACAGTTAAAGGGAAATAAATTTATCTTCCGAAGTGGAGGAAGAGGAAGAAGAAGAAGCCATGACCGCTAGGGTTTCATAAGGAGTCTTCTGCACTCAAGCACCCGAGAGTTCTTGCTATCAAATAGGGTTTTAGCACAAGATAGAATAATACTGTGAGTGCAGGGACCTCCCTATATATCTCCATACTCCCTTGATATCATGCCTATTAACTGATACCTTGGATATTCCAATCTGATTAGGGTTTCGGTATAGTCCTCATAGGCATTGAACTCTTGTCAAGTCTTGATAAGGTTACTTGAATATAATTGCATGTTATTAGGACTCTTAATCTTAGCCAAGTAGGATCGGAATTTCCTCAACATGATAACTCATACACTGAGTTATCAGTTTGTTGAGAACAAGAACTCATTCTTCTTGACACTCACATCTTACATTCTCCCACTTGAGTGTCCAAGAAGAATGATATTACATAGGCTAAGACTAAGGTGATCACAAGTCCCCAAAAGCTGCAATTAAACATTTAACAACCTGTCACTTATAGCTTCGAATATTGAATCATAAATGTAGTATGTAATCTCTTTTACATGTGCACCTTATGATTATAAGTACCTACACCATAAGCACTGTGTTGTTTGACAGAAATCAAAAGTTTCAGGTTGATAAACAAAATTCAACTCATGAATTGAGCCTTATGCAAGCATGGCTCATATTTTCTGTCAATCAAAATATATTGATAAGAGAAGATGCAAATACAATATACTGTTACAAAATTACTCTCTTATCAAGATTTATGAATAAAATTTTACTATTAAACCATTTTCCACTAACACTTCAATTAATAATACAATAGCAATTTTAAACTCCCACCGATTAAAAGAGTAAAAAAATCTCATAAATGCACATACCTCTTAAAAGCTCCCACTGATCAAGCATTAATCAAGGATTTAAAAGTATTGAGAATTCAACATCAACTACTAATTTTTCTGACTATATCTCTACGTTAGATATTGCGAGGAAGTGAGTGGCTAAAAAGATATACAAAATCATATGTTCAGTTTTATTCATCTAAAATTTAATAGAAACAAAAAACTTTAACGGAATGTTTTCTGATTGCAACAAAAACATATAATTCCATAATCATCTTTGGACAGAATCTTATTATATTAGGTTTTCACAGCTAAAACATAAAATACAAAGGCAAACGTATATAGTTTCAACACTTTTGAGCAGATGAAGTATATACAATCTTGTCAATTCCATGTTTAATAGTTCATTGATTTATAGTTGGACTGAATAAGAAAACACTTTTGAGCAGATTAATTATCCATCAATAACATATAAATCACAAGTCCAATTTCATGAACAAGCAAGAATTAATAAGCAAAACACTTTTACGCAGAATATACTCATTAACCCTTCTTGAATTTCCTGCAAGATTAGTTGCATATATAACAAATAAAATATAAACAAGTATGATAATGTACATTTTATCTACCAAAACCATGACCATTAAAAGCATGCAAAATTGATGAGTGTGAAGCCCATAATACATTATTTCTCTCACTTGGGCAAACACTCAAAATTGCAAGTTTAAACACTAGAGAAAGTGGTTTTCATATAACAAAATATCTTGAATCAATAAAGATCAAATACATAATTTTTTTTTTAAAGTACGTTAGAATTAAAAGTTCCATAAATAAAAACTTATGCAATGACTACAAAATTTGTTTTATTTTAGTGTATGAGAGAAGACTCACGTATGTGTTAAAGATTAGGTCATACATTAAAATGAAACCTAATAAGAGAATCCAAACTCAAAATTTATGTTTTAATTCTAAAACAAAGTCGATAAACACTTAGATATCCCAATAAGATCAATTTTCCAACAATAATTTTAATCCAATTTAGAACTCAAAGAAAATTAAGGCAAAAGATTGGCAATTTTACCTACTCATTCTCGATTCAACAAGATTCATCATGGAAGTAGTCGAGTTGTGGAGGATCGAACCAATTGCAAATTGCATGATTGTTACACCTTTGGGCATAAACAAATCATGCAAAGCAAATACCTGCACAGCTAGCCAAAACATAAAATACACAAAATACATATAGCTTCAACAACTTTGGCCAGATGAAAATATGTTAGAAGTACTTTATGATTTGCTATAATACTAATTTATAGTTGGTAAATGAGTTCCCTAAAATTTCCTTTGGGACAAAAGTATTCATCATATAAATTAGAATTCTGATTTTTTTTCAAAACAATCATTTAGAACAAAATTAAATAATCCATTTTGTTGGATATTCAATGATTCTCAAAAGATTAAATCAGACACAAGAGTATGTCGGTATTGACATTGAACAATAAAGTTCTCAAAAGAGGAAACATAGTTATCATTTATTCAATAGGGACCAAAATGATCAATTAGTAAACTGATGCCACTTTCCAATTTTTGTCTCAACGGACAATGATCATCATAATCAAAATTGATGACCAAATAGAACATTGGTTTGAGCAAAATAAACCAATACATCTTTAAATCAAAACTTAATCAGTGTTGCCTAATAAAAGTCATTAGTATTGAGAATTTGCATAAAATAAGGACATATTGGAACAATAAACTTGTCTAAAAATCGGTACCAATAGTTGTGCACAATTCAGTTAAACAATATCCCATAACTCAACCAGTTGTTTGAAGTCCCAAAATTCAGCAGTACTAAATTATTTGTAATTTCACTGAAAACTCAATTCTTGTTAGGTTGTCATAAAAAATTTCAAGTATGAACTACGCATAGATGGCTACTATTTCGCAGAATTTCATGACTTTAAAAATTTTATAAGCGAGCCAAAAATGAATTCGAAAAGGGAGGTGCTGCAGAAACCGCAGAAAAAGGTTCAGTATAGACTTGAGATTACAAAATCACCAAATATTCACTGTTCATTCGATATGCATGAAAAATTTCAAACATAAGGTAAACATACAAAGCTGTTAATTCCCAAATTTTCATAATTTTTGAGACATTACAAGTGTACTAAAAGAAAATTAGAAATGGGATGTGCTGCAGAAACGGCAAAAATTCTGCAGTACATACCGGAGACTAAATAATTCACAAAAAATTTAATTTGTCTCCAATATATGCATGAGAATTTTCAGAAATGAAGTAGACATATACATTTACTGTCACCAAAAGTTCCATAATTTTTTCAATCTTAAAAGTGGGCTAAAAATCAAATCGAAATGGAATGTGCTGCAGAAGCTGCGTAAATTCTGCAGGACAGTCCCAATATTAAAAATTCACCAATAATTCACTTGCAAACCAATGCTAGTGAAAATTTCCAGATTTGAAATAAACATCTCAATGTATATCATACTAAAATTTCATGAATTTAGGAATTACATAGATATATCAAAATAATATCACAAACAGACTATTCCAGCAACATGGTATCACACTTAAACAATTAACAGAAATCCATTTCTTGTCTAGAAACGTGAAAAAATACCAGCGTCTACAATCCATTTGATATTATGACATGACCAAATTTCATAAAATTTGGAGTTATGAAAAATCTATCAAAATCAGAAACTAAAATAGAACAAATTGCTAGGTACGCTAAACTGCATGAACATAGCTAGTCTTGTTTTCATAACTTTACTAAAATCTCTTTTTTTTTTTTTAAAACAACATTTAGCATGTCCATTGTGATATATCAAAATCTCCTTTTAAGATAAGAAAACAGTTTAAAAGTGACACCAAAATGGCCACGGCATTAATATGTGTATGTAGATCAAACTACTTACGATCGCAAGATTTGAGAATTGAAAGGGATCTCAAACCTTTCTAATTTCTGCAGAATGAGTTCACACATTCATCTAAGCTATGAATGAACATGTGTGCCTACATAAAACATGTTAGTGTCATGGTATCCAAATTCAGAATTTTAAATCATGAAAATCCTATACAATGGCTCACCCACGAAGTCAGTATCCATAAGGTTAATTCTATCCATCAACTCAAAATAATTTCAAAAGATTGCTTTAGACAACAACAAAAAATATGAGCAAACTTACGAATTTTACTTCCGTTGGGTCAAAATTTATTCTCACCTTTGAACGGGATATGCTCACTAGGGTTTTGGGCGAGCCCTAGGAAACCAGCACTAACACTACCAATCAAATTAAATCAAGATATGCAAATCTCGTAAAGCTCAACCCATAATAAAGCATGGCAAATAATTCATTATGCAAGACTTGGCAGCAAGCTTTTCATGATGGGGTTCAAGCTCGATGCGTAAACCCTAGTGCATGGGTAATGAACCATGGCTGCTTCATGTTGGAACCAGAAACTTGCAAAGGACTGCTGTAATGCAAAGTTCGAGAGCTTACAAAACAAAACCGGGAGAATTCTTATTAAGCAAACAAACTGCATGGCTATTAAATAGCCTTTACATTTGAACATGAAAAGAAACAACTACTTCCCACGATCACAGGACCTACGATCATGGTGGAGACTACGTCAAAACAGGAAACATGCAACACGTCTCTTAAGTGTAGGGATTATTGTTTCTAAAAGATAAAACAACCCTAAAAACTAGGAACCCTAGCTGTAAATCCTTATCAGATAACGGCTAGAGTTTTAAACAATTCTAACATCCTCCCTTAAACTGAATACCACAGCTATTCAGTTTACTCCTGAAGCTTGCAAACACCCAGTAATCCCCGCAACTTCAGAAACAAGTCGACCTTCAACGGCTTCGTGAAAATATCTGCAACTTGTTCCAGAGATGAGCAGTGCACCAGTTCTAAAACTTCATCCTTAACCAAATTTCGAAGAAAGTGGAACCTTACATCAATATGTTTGCTTCGACCATGCAACACAGGATTTCTTGATAGTTTGATAGTCGAAATATTATCACAATACACCACTGTTGGACTTCGTTGCTCATGGTTAAGACTCTCCAAAATTCTTCTTAACCAGACCACCTGGCATGCACTTGATGCTGCTGCTATGAATTCTGCCTCAGTAGTGGATAAAGTAACAACTGGCTGTTTCTTTGAGGACCAAGAGACTGCGCCCATATTCACCATAAATACATAACCTGAGGTGCTCTTCCTATCATCTTGATCACCCGCATAATCACTATCGGTGTACCCAATCAACTCCTCAGTTCCTCCCTTCTTGTAGAATATCCCCAAATCAGTAGTTCCTTTAACATATCTAAGAACTCTTTTTGCCGTCTGCATGTGAACTTCAGTTGGACGCTCCATGTAACGGCTAATCAAACTTACAACAAACATTAAGTCAGGGCGTGTAGCTGTTAGGTACATGAGACTTCCTACCATCTGTTTGTAAACAGTGCCATCAACCTCTATTCCTCCTTCATCTTTTGTAAGTTTGAAACCAGGAACAATGGGATTTAGTACCGAGTTGCATTGATGCATGTTAAACCTTTCCAATATCTCTTGAGCATACTTTCTTTGACTAATAAAGATTCCTCCAGAACCTTGTATTACTTCAATACCAAGAAAGTATCTCATTTTTCCGAGATCGGACATGTCGAACTCCACCATCATAGATTTCTTAAATTGTTCAAACATCAACTTATCATTTCCAGTAAAAATGAGATCATCGACGTAAAGACATACTATCAAGATCTTACCTTGTTCTGCAGTTTTGATGAATAATGTGTGCTCAAAAGGACATTTGTTGAATCCTTCCTTGTTGAAATACGACTCTATACGACTGTACCAGGCTCGGGGAGCCTGCTTGAGTCCATATAGAGCCTTCTTCAGTCGATACACTTTCATCTCCTGCCCTTTCTGTTCATACCCAGGTGGTTGATCTACAAATACTTCTTCATCTAACTCCCCATGCAGAAATGCGGACTTGACATCAAGCTGATAAATGTCCCAGTTCTTTTGCGCAGCAAGCGAGATTACCATGCGAATGGTGTCTAGACGAGCAACTGGTGCGAAGACTTCTGCATAGTCAATCCCATACTGTTGGCAGTAACCTTTAGCAACTAGTCGAGCTTTATGTTTATCTATTTCTCCATTCTCGTTAAGTTTCGTCTTGAATACCCATTTTACTCCGATAGTTTTCCCTCCAGGTGGTAGCTCGACCAATTCCCACGTACTGTTCTTCTCGATTGCCTGTATTTCTTGATCCATGGCCTGTCTCCATATTTCGGATGTCACTGCTTCTTCAAAGGTTGTGGGATCTTGATCAGTAAATAGTGCCAATTGAGCCATACCCTCATTCTGTTGGGGTTTAAAAATGCTTCACTATTCTAGAGATGTTTATCTCACAAAGAAAAATGTAACGCAGCGGAATTTGATAGGCAAGAGAAAGGAAAAAACACTCAAAGTGTTATACAAAATTTTTATTCTCACACAATCTTAATACAAGAGGAAACACTCAAACACACTCACACTTCACTCTTTTTCTCACTTCTTGCTCTCTTTCTTGCTCTCACTTCTTCTTACTACATCGCAACACACACACACACACCTAAATTTATAGGCATGCATTTTTGCCGACTTACTCTGCCCACCGACTTGGGCATTGCAGCAATGACCACATGATTTGCTGCCTCTAGATCTTTCTTGAATGCACACCGACATTGGCTTGCATAATGTCTTCAATTTTTTAACACTCCCACCGACTTCCATTGCTGGAATTTTCCAGCTACTATCACCGACATAGATTGCTAGAATTTTCTAGCATTTGCACAATAGGCTTTGGGTTGGATCACTTGTCATGGGCCGAAGACAAGATTACCACTCAACATCCCCCCTTAATCTTGTCTTGTGACGCCGATTGAGTTTCTTAGTCTGACAAAGTCTTCTTGTTTGAGGGGCTTGGTGAATATGTCTGCGATTTGGTCTTGAGACTTCACGTATTCCACTTGCACATCCTTTCTTGCAATGCACTCTCTTATGTAGTGATAACGGGTATCTATATGTTTGCTCCTGTTATGGAATACTGGATTCTTTGCTAGAGCTATTGCAGACTTGTTGTCGACATAGATCTTTGTTGGCTCTTCTTGTCGCATTCTTAATTCTTTCAGCAAGTTTCTCAGCCAGATTGCATGGCAGACACATGAAGTAGCAGCTACATATTCAGCTTCGCAGGTAGAGAGAGTGACAATCGGTTGCTTCTTCGACATCCATGTGAATGCAGTGTCTCCCATGAAGAACACAAATCCAGTAGTGCTTTTTCTATCGTCGGAATCTCCTGCCCAATCACTATCGCTATATCCAGCAAGTTTGTAGTTATCAGAACTTGAATAAAACAAGCCAAAGTTAACAGTACCTTTGAGGTATCGAAGAATTCTTTTGGCCTTTTTCAAATGTGTAGTTGTGGGATTCTCCATGTGGCGACTGATTAATCCAACAGCATATAGAATATCTGGTCTTGTGCAAGTCAAGTAGCGCAAACTTCCAACTAGACTTTTGAAAAATGTTGGATCTACGCTTTCTCCTTTGTCATACTTGGTTAGTTTGACTCCGCACTCCATTGGCGTGCTCACGGGCTTGCAGTCGTCCATTTTGAACTTTTTCAGTATCTCCTTTGTGTAGCTTTCTTGGGAGATGAAAATTCCTTCTTCGTTCTGCTTGACTTCAATGCCTAGGTAATATGCCATCAACCCGATGTCGGTCATCTCAAATTCTTTGGTCATCACTCTCTTGAACTCTTCAAACATGCTTGGATTACTCCCAGTGAAGATTAGATCATCCACATATAAGCACACAATCAAAATATCTCCATCTTTGACTTTGACATAGAGAGCATGTTCATGAGGGCACTTGATGAAGTTGTTTTCTTGAAAGTACTTGTCGATGCGACTATTCCATGCTCGTGGCGCTTGTTTTAACCCATAGAGGGCTTTCTTCAGCTTCAGAACTTTGTCTTCATGCCCTTTGATCTCATAGCCTGACGGTTGCTGAATGTAGACTTCTTCTTCAAGGACTCCATTTAGGAAGGCGGACTTCACATCCATTTGTTGAATCTTCCAACTGTTTTGAGCTGCCAAAGAAATTAGTAATCGTATAGTTTCCAACCGAGCAACGGGTGCGAATACCTCATCATAGTCGATTCCGGCTCTTTGACTATAGCCTTTCGCCACAAGTCTTGCCTTGTATCTTTCGACCTCTCCATTGGCATTTTTCTTTGTCTTGTACACCCACTTGACTCCGATGGCTTTGTGTCCTTTCGGAAGAATAACAAGTTCCCATGTATCATTCTTCTGGATTGCTTCAATTTCTTCATCCATTGTTTTCCTCCACTTAGTATCTTGCACTGCTTCTTGGAAGTCGACTGGTTCACAATCAGCAAAAAGACAGAAAAGTGTAGGATTATCAAGTCTTTCAGCTACCTCATAAAGATCTCGTATACTTCTTGTGCGTGGTACTTCTCTTTCATTTAGACTCCCACTTGACAATGCTGATGCTGATGAATTACCATGATTGGTTGATGTTGGTGAAGTAGGTGGAGTAGTGGATTCTTGTTGAACCTCTCTTGCTTGCTCCATCATCCCTTGTTCATTCTCTTCTTCAAATTGAGGAAAGAAGTGAAGATCACCTGCATGCGGGCCAAAATCCCATTCTCCTTCTTCATCGAACATCACATCTCGACTGATCACCGTCTTCCCATTGTTTGGATTATACAGCTTATAGCCTTTTGAATTGGTGTCATAGCCGATGAAGATGAACTTCTTACTTTTGTCGTCGAGTTTGGTTCTCCTCTCGTCTGGTACGTGTACATGGGCTATGCTTCCAAAAACTCTTAGATGAGAAATACCTGGTTTTCTTCCACTCCATGCTTCTTGTGGAGTTTTTCCCCACACACTCCTTGTTGGAGACCGATTGGATAGGTAGACAGCACATGCTACAGCTTCTGCCCACAATTCCTTAGGCAATTTCTTGCTTTTGAGCATGCTTCGAGCCATGTCGAGGATGGTTCGATTTTTTCTTTCCGCCACTCCATTTTGTTGAGGGGATCTTGGAACTGTCAAAGGTCGACGAATTCCATTTTCTTCACAAAACTCTTGAAATTCCTTCGAAGTGAATTCTCCTCCTCGATCAGATCTCATGGCTTTGATCTTGCAACCATTCTCCTTTTCTACAGCGGCTTTGAACTTCTTGAATGCTCCAAAGACTTCTGATTTCTGCTTCAAGAAATACACCCAGGTTTTTCTTGAAAAATCATCAATGAAGAGAAGGAAATAATTATTTTTACCCAAAGAGCTTGGTTTTATTGGACCGCACACATCGGTGTGAATGAGCTCGAGTGGCTTCTGGGCTCTTGTGGTCGACTCCTTTGGAAAGCTTTTCCTGAACTGTTTCCCAAGTAAACATCCTTCACAAACTTGATCAGGGTGGCTGATGCACGGTAAGCCTCGCACCATCTCCTTCTTAGATAATAACTCCAATCCCCCAAAGTTAAGATGCCCAAAACGAAGATGCCAAAGCCAAGATATGTCTTTGTAACATATCTTGAGACACTTTGCAACATCGTTTTGAATGTTCATGGGAAACATCCTATTCTTTGACATTTTCGCGTTGGCAATTAATCTTCCTTTGTCATCTCTAAGAAAAAGGATATAATTTTTCGTATGAAAATCATAACCTTTTTCTAAGAGTTGACCCAAACTCAAAATGTTGCTTTTCATATTGGGCACGTAGTAGACATTCGAAATTAATTGGTGACCCCCATTTTCCAGGGGAATAAGGATGTTACCTTTTCCTTTTACGGGTATTTTGGATTCATCTCCAAAAGAAACGTTGCCACTCACTGATTCATTTAGCTCTACGAAGATGCTTCTTCTTCTGCACATGTGGTTGCTGGCGCCGGTGTCAAGGTACCATGTATAGTCTTGGTCTCCATCATTGTTCTTGCATGCTAGTAGCACAACACCATTCTCTTCTTTCTCTTCTTTCACATAATTGACCTTCTCATCAAGTCTGTTGTTTGGAGCTCTACATTCCCAAGCATAATGCCCAAACTTTTGACAATTATAGCATTGAACTTGAGATTTTTCATACCTTGAGTTTGAGCATCCTCTTCCGCGACCTTTTGTTGAGCTTTCTCCTCTTTCGTAGTTGCTATGGTTGTTTAAGTTCCAACCACATCCACGCCCATGTCCACGTCCGCGACCTCGACCACGACTTCTTCCGTATCGGCTTCTCTCGTTGTCGAAGCTTTCTTCTTTCTTCTTTGGCTGAACATGCGTCTTAAGGAGCTGCTCATCATTCCCTTGCCTCTTCTTATGTTTCTCTTCATATGCTTGTAGTGAACCCATTAATTGCTCTATACTAATTTCTTCCAAGTTTTTAGTTTCTTCAATCGTCACGACAATGTGCTCGAACTTGGGGTCCAACGAGCGTAGTATCTTCTCCATAATTCTAACATCTTCTAACTTTTCTCCGTTTCTTTTTAATTGATTGGAAACGGCTAAGACTCTTGAGAAATAATCAGAGATTGATTCAGACCCTTTCATTTGTAGAGATTCGAACTCACCTCTTAATACTTGAAGACGAACCTTTTTCACTTGTTCGGCTCCTTTGTAAGAGGTTTGAAGCTTCTCCCATGCTTGCTTGGCAGAGGTTGCACTCGAGACCTTCTCAAAGCCATTGTCATCTAATGCTTGGTAGATGAGGTAGAGAGCCTTCTTGTCTCTCTTTCTTGAATCTTTCAAACTCTCCTTCTGGGGTTGAGACAGAGTAGCTTCATCTTCTGGCTCAGTGTAGCCTTTCTCCACAACTTCCCAAACATCGTGTGCACCCAAAAGGGCCTTCATTTTGATACTCCAATTATCGAAGTTGTTGCTGTCGAGCATTGGAACTTGGAAGGCTGCCATAGCATTGCTAGCCATAGCTCTGGTACCACTTTGTTGGGGTTTAAAAATGCTTCACTATTCTAGACATGTTTATCTCACAAAGAAAAATGTAACGCAGCGGAATTTGATAGGCAAGAGAAAGGAAAAAACACTCAAAGTGTTATACAAAATTTTTATTCTCACACAATCTTAATACAAGAGGAAACACTCAAACACACTCACACTTCACTCTTTTTCTCACTTCTTGCTCTCTTTCTTGCTCTCACTTCTTCTTACTACATCGCAACACACACACACACACCTAAATTTATAGGCATGCATTTTTGCCGACTTACTCTGCCCACCGACTTGGGCATTGCAGCAATGACCACATGATTTGCTGCCTCTAGATCTTTCTTGAATGCACACCGACATTGGCTTGCATAATGTCTTCAATTTTTTAACACTCCCACCGACTTCCATTGCTGGAATTTTCCAGCTACTATCACCGACATAGATTGCTAGAATTTTCTAGCATTTGCACAATAGGCTTTGGGTTGGATCACTTGTCATGGGCCGAAGACAAGATTACCACTCAACACATTCTCCTCATCAGATAAGCCCTGACCTGTTTCGTAGTCCCTCATCCAAGTTGGTGGTCTTCGAGTTCGTCTTGTGAAAGGTGAGACTTCATCAACTTGGCTGTCTTCTTCAGCTACTAATCCACCATGATCAGATTCGGTTTCAATTTCTTCATTACTTTCAGCCTCAGGATTACTTGTCATCTCAGTGCCATTTTCTTCATCCATATCCCATTCGAGATCTGCCATAATGACTTCCTTGTGATTGTCATCCCAAACCCACTGCTTGTCTTATTCGAACACTACATCCCGGCTTATGATTATTTTCTGTGAGACAGGATCAAATAATCGATAAGCTTTAGACTCTTCACTCACCCCAAGCAATACACATTTACAGCTCTTGGCATCGAGCTTCACTCTTTTATTGTCAGGTATGTGAGCATGAGCAATGCACCCAAAGATTCTGAAATGGTCCACGGATGGTTTGTGTCCATTCCATGCCTCCTCAGGTGTCTTGTTCTTCACGGCAAGAGTGGGGCATCGATTCAACACATGCACTGCCCAGTTAACTCCTTCTGGCCAGAAAGTTTTTGGAACTTGCTTGGCTGACAACATACTTCGCACCATGTTCATGATGGTGCGATTCTTTCGTTCTGCTACACCGTTCTGTTGGGGGGTATATGCTGCAGTTAATTGCCTATGAACTCCATTCTCTTGGCAAAAATTTGTGAATTCGTGTGAAGTAAACTCCCCTCCTCGATCTGTTCTTAAGCTTCTTATTGATGTCCCAGTTTCCTTCTTTACCCTTGCTTTGTAGGATTTGAACGTGCCAAATGCTTCGGATTTCTCTACCAAAAAATAAACCCATGTTTTTCTGCTAAAATCATCTATAAAGGTGATAAGGTACCTCTTTTTGCTGTTTGATGCAGGATTAATTGGCCCGCATATGTCCGCATGCACTAGTTGTAGTATCTCGGAGGCTCTCCATGTGCTTTCCCTGGGAAAAGGGTCTCTGTGTTGTCTCCCTACCAAACAGTCTTCACATACCCTTTGAGAGGCAGTGAATTGAGGCATTCCTTCCACCATATGCTTCTGTTGAAGTATTCTAAGCCCATTCCAGCTCAGATGCCCATAGCGACAGTGCCAAAGTCGTGCTTGATCAGTGGTTTGAGACGAGAAACATCTTTGTTCCTTTGGTAGTCCTCGAGCTGATATTGCAAACATTCGATTAGAACTCATCTTGGTCTCCATGATTAGACCTTTCTCTTCGTGAAAGATTTTGCACCTTCCATGTTGGATAAGTACTGAGAGTCCCTTCTCTTGTAATTGTCCGATGCTTAACAAGTTGTTCTTCAAATCTGGTACATAGAACACACTGGTGATCACGTGTATCATACCATTTACCTCCATTCGAACGTTTCCTTTGCCTTGGACAGTTAAGCTGGAATTATTTCCAAGCTTCACTGATTCTGTGAAACTGCTGTCAAACTCACTAAATAGGTCCCTCTTGCCACACATGTGATTGCTGCATCCAGAATCAAGGAACCATGTGTGCTCCGCTGTTGCCTCATTGAACTCCACGAGTGCCATCAACAAAATCTCTTCTTTTGTCTCCACATAGTTTGCTTTCTCCTCCTTAGGTTTCTTTGGACACTCCCACTGAAAATGCCCTAGTTCATGGCAATGATAGCATTCTAGGGTTGACTTGTCTAGCCTTCCCCGTCCTCTTCCTCTTCCTCGATAGGTTCCTCGTCCTCGTCATCCTTGCTGGATTCCATAAGTAACCTGAAGAGCATGTTCATCCTCCTGATGTCGACTCATCCTTTGCTCATGCACCAAAAGGCTGCTCTGGAGTTCGTCGATAGACATGGTATCTAGGTCATTCGATTCTTCAATCGAACAGACAACATAGTCGAACTTCGTTGTCATGGATCTCAGGATTTTTTCAATGATCACCACGTCGTCCATTTTTTCTCCGTGAGTCCGCATCTTGTTAGCTATGGCAAGAGTTCTGCCAAAATAACTATTGACTGTTTCTCCATTCTTCATGTGCAGCACCTCGAACTCCTTGCGAAGGGCCTGCAGTTGTGCACGTTTTACACGTGCAGTTCCTTGATACTTTTGTTTCAAGGAATCCCATATATCCTTTGCTGTGTCTTTCTTCAGAATGGTCTCCAAAATGGACCGATCTATAGCTTGGAACAAATAGTTCTTGGCCTTCAAGTCTTTCAGCTTTAGTTCATCTAAGATCTTCTTCTGTGCTTCCCCAGTTTCCGATCCTCCTGCTGCTGCAGTAATCCCAATCTCCACCAAGTTCCAATACTCTTTGGAACGAAGGAAATTCTCCATAAGCATACTCCAGTGGTCATAGTGTCCGTCAAGCTTGGGAATAGCTGGTTGTACGTAACTATTCTCAGACGCCATGGTTGTGTCTCTCCGCTTAGGTTGCAGACTCTCGATCAGGCCCCGGAGTGGGGCTCTGATACCAGATGTTGGAACCAGAAACTTGCAAAGGACTGCTGTAATGCAAAGTTCGAGAGCTTACAAAACAAAACCGGGAGAATTCTTATTAAGCAAACAAACTGCATGGCTATTAAATAGCCTTTACATTTGAACATGAAAAGAAACAACTACTTCCCACGATCACAGGACCTACGATCATGGTGGAGACTACGTCAAAACAGGAAACATGCAACACGTCCCTTAAGTGTAGGGATTATTGTTTCTAAAAGATAAAACAACCCTAAAAACTAGGAACCCTAGCTGTAAATCCTTATCAGATAACGGCTAGAGTTTTAAACAATTCTAACACTTCAATCATGACGGAGAAATCTTCAGCATACTGGAGCTCTCTGATCCTTCAACCAAACAAATTTACTCCATCGGAGATATCATGTGATAGAAAAGGAATACTAAAAGCTACAAAATCCTTGGAATAATGTATATTTCACCCACCATACATCTTATGTATATATGTCGTATGAAGTAACTTGACATCTAAATCATAAAGTTAAATGAACATGTTGGTCAACAGTCATTCACAATATAAATTTTGCCATGAATCTTTGTGATTCATGCTGCAAAACTGTAGTTAGAAAAGCAATTACAAAAATATTCTAAGATTAAGCGGAAGCCTCAGGATCCACAAGTAAAAGACATTTAACCAAAACAACAAATAATTATGCCTTTAATTTGTTAAAAATTTGTTCAAACAGATTACCAATAATCCGAACCCCAAAGCTTTGCAAATTCCCTAGCAGATTTGTATCTGCAGACAACGATGATACAACTACACGCAGAAGTAATTTCTGCAGATGGGTCAGTTAAAAAATAATAATAATAACTAAATAATTATTTGCAAAGCCAATACGATAATCAATCCACATATTGAATTATCAGCAATATAAATCAATGAATCATGTAATTCGCGGAAGCTTTACATATTGTAAAGATAAAAGTAATAGCATGATATTGGAACGTTACCAATACATTCAAAAGCAACCGTGATCGAAATTCTGAATCCTAGGCGAGTTACCACATGTAAGAAGTCATTCAAAAATCAACAAGTTACTAGGATCACAGATAAAACCAAAATAATTACAATAAACTAATCAAATAGTTAAAGGGAAATAAACTTATCTTCCGAAGTGGAGGAAGAAGAAGAAGCCATGACTGCTAGGGTTTCATAAGGAGTCTTCTGCACTCAAGCAGCCGAGAGTCCTTGCTATCAAATAGGGTTTTAGCACAAGATAGAATAATACTGTGAGTGCAAGGACCTCCCTATATATCTCCATACTCCCTTGATATCAGACCTATTTAAATGATACCTTAGATATTCCAAACTGATTAGGGTTTCGGTATAGTCCTCATAGGCATTGAACTCTTGTCAAGTCTTGATAAGGTTACTTGAATATAATTGCATGTTATTAGGACTCTTAATCTTAACCAAGTAGGATCGGAATTTCCTCAACATGATAACTCATACACTGAGCTATCAGTTTGTTGAGAACAAGAACTCATTCTTCTTGACACTCACATCTTACAGCAACAGCAGGCGAAACCCTAATGTAATCCCATCTATATACAAGCTGCCGTAGGAGACTTCAATATAACTTAAATCTCTAAATAGATGAGACGAAAAAAAAAGCAAAAACATTTGAAGGTGTTGAGATAAGGCATAAAACTAAATTATCAAGTGACTAATCCGGATGCATATGCTAAGGTTTTGTTCACACTTAAAGTCATGGGCTTTGATTAAAGCCTAGCTATCATGTAAATAAACCCAAGTATACTTTTTTCTCTGTAGACATATCACCGTAACAATAATGAGGCCAAATTGATTGATCTAATATATTGTAGTTAAGCCTAACTACACAAATGCATATGCATGACAAACTTACCTGAATGGATGTTTCTGAAACGCTTGTTATTTTAGTGATCGAGAGCACGAGAGACAAATTTAGACTAAAATAATTACAACGGAATACATGTACCAGTCTAAGACATCACAGACTTAGGCGTTTTGTTTAGGAATTGCCAATTTTACTCTAACAGTAAATTTCAAATCAATGTGAATCACTTACTGTTGGCTTTGAGTAACAGGAATTGTTCGTTCTCCTGATCCCTACCCTCTCTTTCCTTGCTGTGCTTGTTTTCTCAACACCTTACAACATGAGATCCCGAGTTAAAATTGATGACAGCGTAACCTTTCTCCTAACTTCACCAGAAGTATTACTGATTTTCTCTAAGAGCAGAACAATCTTTCACCCTCAAAATATCGGAGCATAACTTTTGTGGTACCTGTTGTAATTTCTTTCCTTCTTGCCATGCTTGCCCAACCGAAACACCTGGCCCCAAATGGCGAACGTACACAACCACCTGATCGTTGAAAGGATATGGATGTTTGACTGAAAAAAGCAAAACGAAAACATTACAAAATTATACAGTTGTATATAGTTTAACTACTGTTATTAATGTTTGTAATACAGATATAGTTTAACTACTGTTATCATATGGAAAATGCAATTGAGCTTGGGTTATCAATGGCCCTACTTCTAACTACTATTATTAATGTTTGTAATACAGATATAGTTTAACTATTGTTATCATATGGAAAATACAATTGAGCTTGGGTTATCAATGGCCCTACTTCTAGGCTTGAGCAAGCAGGAAACTTAATGGCAAATAGCCGGTACCAAACCTAATCCCCTTAATGGCCTGCTGTAGTGGGGGGCGAGGTCAACCGTAAGTGGACGAGAAACAGTAGATAATTCCACAACATCAGTTCATTTGCAGTTGCTACGACCAGGCAGTTTCGTTACTAGCTAAAAGGAAGTAGAGATGATACAAGAACTGGAAGTGAGATTCTGAGAATGTGATGGGAACCGAAATCATAAATACTGTACTAATAATATATTCAACGTATCGGTTAGAATGGTCAGTCTATTCGTGAAAAATAAAAGGTTAGAATGGTCAGGTATATACAACGTGTCTGTTGTGTATACACCACATATGTAAAATTAAAAAAGTATATGCACCCGAATCCTCGGTCTTCAGGTATATATGGGAAAATATATACCTGGTCTTTGAAAACCTTCTGGGTATTCTTGGAGGTCAAACAGTCCATCCCCAAACACATATGCTAGATCACTAGGTTGTTCAGTTGGCATTACTTCCTTAAGCTGTCTCACCGTGAAGTACAATGGACTAAAGGAATTCGCAAGTCCGGTTAAAAATGATCCACCTGATTCATTACGACAATTGTTAAGAGTTATATCAACAGACTTGATAAGTTGTAGCAAATCAACATTTAGTCTTGGTATTGCAGACCATGCAATGACAGAATACATTGAAACCGTACCATAATAAACAAACACATTCTAGAACTTACAACTCAAATATGAAATTTTGGGGATTCAAAGAAACCTCAAGGAACATGTTAAATTGCAGTAGTTTCATAGTTCTATTTGGGTTCCTACCTAAAAATAAAATATGGAAACAAAGATATACGACAGTAGTAATTGGATTCTTCCCTGAGATTTGGATTCACATTTCTTTAGTTGAAACCACTGCCTTACACGGAACCAGAGCAGTTCACTCCCTCTGCGATGCCTCCTAATCAATCTCTTAGGTTGCTATATCTTCTCCCATTACAGAGGATGATGGACAATCCTTGCAAATTTAGTTATCCATTGAAATTTCCCCTTTGTCACATGATAATCTTCCTTAGCAACCCCCCACCGTCCATCCACACTTGCCAGGAATTTCCTCTAGGTCCTAGAGAAATTATCTTGCACTGTTCCTTAGCAAATTCAACATAAGCTTCAATTTAATTTAACTTTCAATAGGTGTAGAGTAGAATAATAAATAGAATAATGAATAAAAAATCTCATGGAGGATAAAGAACCAACCAATAAATCGTCCATAAATATTCCTGTCTGTGCTAGAAAATATTGGCTGAGATTTGCATAACGTTCAATTACACTGTCCCAACAGTGCATGCATATACAAATAGGTAGAAGAAAGGGACAATCAGTAGAAATAGAGGAGTTACCTTCTGGAAAGAGTTTATCCAAGAAATGGGCATTGGTCCTATTAAACAAACCAGTGTCAAACTTTTTACAAGGTAACATAAGATTCAGATTAAATGCGAGGGGGCACTCAGTATATATTTCTCCACAGGTTATTGCTAAATCACGAAGAGGTGGCATTTGCAGCAACTACAACCCAGCTCATATTCGAAAAGAACCGGTTAAAATATGCAATCAGAAGTTTGAGAAATGCCTTTTTCAACAGAAATAATCATTCAAAAGTGACCAGAAATGGGCTGTTTCGTATTTCCAAACTAAAAGAGGACACCTTCGCTCATATAAATCAACAGGTAGATTTTTGTTGTCATAATAAGAAGATTTCATGTTTTTAACATCCTTAGTTTGATAAAGAGTAAACTAATAAACTACTCCATCGAACGAATTACAGTCATTTTCAGAAAGCATTAGAACTTCCAGTATAAATTGATTTATGTGATCCACCTCCACTTGTTCGGTAATGATAATATTCAAGAGATGTTACGCCATGGTCATTAGTACACAACAATTTAGATGCACTTCTCTTGGTTAAGTTGGGATACGCATATCGGGTGCCAGCTATCTCCCAGCCTGCATTACAATTTTCTAAACATCAATGAATCTAAAATTAAAATCATATAGAAAGATGCTATGCAACATAGAGATACATGCATAGTGCTTTCTTTCTAATTTTCTACATAACTTAGCAGGGCTGCTATAGTAAGCTGATACTTAATGAACATCATTACCTTGGTTCTAGCATGCGCAGAAGTCGATAACGTGTTTCTGGGGGAATATCATCAATTTTTTTCCTAACACCACCAGAGTTCCAATTGGAAATAGTATCTACTAAACATCAAATAGAATCTGGGATAAATTATGTTTTACCAACCACTCAACCAGTTACTAGTCAAATTCAAAATTGATAAACCAACTTGAACACGACCTTCTAGAGGAATTTCTATCTATCAGCAAGAAATTCCGCTAGGCTAGTGGCGCTGAAACAATGAAGAATTTCTTTATCTTTCGCTGTCAATGAATGAAACTAACATACAATAGAGCTTATATAATGAGCTGAAAACACCTTGGCTAATCAAACAGAATCTAACTAATCAAACATGTCCCGATAACAGTTCTAACAATCCCAACTAATTTGACCACTGTTGGCTCTATTGACTTGCAGGCTAGGATCCACTCTGTGATGACTAGAATGCTTTGACCCTGGGACTTTCTCTTCAGGATATATGTCAAGTTTTAAGCTTTCCACAGACATAGGTTCAACAACTTTCAAACTGAATCCACTTGCATGATTCTCGAGCCAAATAAAAAACCTATGCATGACAAGACTCTAGTAAATGTACATAATGTCAGACTAACAAGATAAAAAAAGTAACACAATGGACTTTCTTGTTACTCACAATCTGCAAAGACTTAAAAGACTGTTACTGTATTCTATAGTTGTAATCATCACTACTAAATAAACGCTCGTATCTGCGGATTCATGCAGTTAAAAGGAAACAGATGTTATCTCATATCCAAGTCAAATGATCCACAGCCTGTTCTGCAACTCAAAGAAGTTGACTTCAGTCAAATTAGCCTAATCTCACTTAGTTCCTCAATTACATTGTTTTTCGTTTTACAGGATGGTACTATATCACATATACACACAAGTCTAATTCCAAGTTTTTAATTGTATGTCAGTAACCCTTTAACTGTGTGATGAAGTCAACTTGATCAACGGTGTTGTTGGAGCGAAATTTCCTACATGAAAAAATGCCTCCACAAATTCGTTGACTATAATCTGCACATTCGCTAAATCGCTCGCCGGAGGCTTCCTCGAATAGTCTTTCTCCGAAGATTCATTTAGGTGGGGATACCTGCAAAAGGTATTGGCCCATGAGTCGAAGCCGGATTTTATTCTCCCACAGTGCCCCCTTTTTCCCTTTTTTACTGGTGCGTAAAATAGGGGAAAACTGAGCTTTCGATTGCATGAGGCCCATGAAATAATATTCTTTAAGCCAAGCTAAAACTTAAAGCCACTTTTACTAAAGCCAAACCACTTGCTAAAGCCAAATTTGCTAAGGCCAAATTTGCAAAGGCCACTTTTTCTAAATCCAAATTTACCAAAGCCACCTAACCCTTTCATTTTTTCTTCGCTTGCAAAAGCCAACACCCTTTTCTTACCTTTGCCTTGATAGATTGTAACATGTGCTTAGTGTAAAACAGAATGGTTAGGGTTATGACAAGTGTCATATTATGATTAGTTGAGGTAGAGTGTTAGTTACAAATGTAAAGGATGGTATAAACTATAAATACCATAAGGATGTATTTATTACAGTGTAAAAGGAAGTAATAAGAAAGTGAAGTATTTCAGATATTTGCTTTGAAGCTTTCTCTCTATATTTTGGCTTCTTGATTCTTCATCGTTAACATGGTATCTTCACCGGTCATGGCTGCCACCATTGATTGTTCATCCTTCTGCTTCCGCTCACCTTTCTGATTCGTGTTGTTGCGGTCGTGTTGCTATTTGCTCTTCGGTCGGTGTGGTTGCGATTCGAGTTGTAGTCGGTGTACAAACCCTAAAGATTTGGGGCTTTTTGAAGTTGGTGTTCCCCGTCGTTGTTGTTGATTGTCGTCGGTGCGCAAACCCTAAGATTTGGGGTTTTTTGAAGTCGGTGTTCCCTGTCATTGCGGTTGATTGTCTATTGGACAATTGCGAGGTGTTCTTCCTATAACACTCTTTCTGTTGTTGTGATTTTAGATTCTTGATTTCGATTTCTCGATTTCGAATTCTTGAATTGTTGCTATGATTGTCAAGATTTACTATATTCTGGAGTTCAGCAGTTGAATTGTTTTCGAAGTGTTTGATTGAATTTGTTGAGATTACTTAGTGTTGAAGTAATTACTCTCTACATAATGGTCACTGTAAACACGAACTTTCCTGAAACAATAACACGTGTACAAAATAATATTTTGTATTAATGATTTTAGGGTTACAATCTCTTTTACAATTTGATCCTCTGATTCTATCTTCGTAAGGTGTAGATTCGTGAATGAGCTGTTGATCCAAAGGGCCATTAGGGCTTGATCTAGGGATGAACAGTTGTGTGGATTTGTTGATGTTGTTGATCCAAATGACCGCTGGGGCTTGATCTTAGGATGAACGGATGATGAACATGAACACTTTCTTCAAGGGCAGTCGAGGCTTGATCTTGAAGGTTGAGGGAAGTTTCTTCAAGGCCGTTGGGGCTTGATCTTGAAGGTTGAGGGGAAGTTTCTTCAAGGGCCATCGGGGCTTGATCTTGAAGGAAGATTTGATGAAGAACGAATAGGGCTTTCTTGATCCTTCGGGATTTGCTTGAGAGCTTTTAGAGTTTCAAAGCTTCAAGGTTTTGGTGTGATGTGAAGTGGTCTTTTCTCCTCCCTTTTATCCCTTGATGGAGAAGCCTATTTATAGGCTTTGAGAGTGAATGACCACCATCCATTTTTTTTTTTTTTTGGTGAGGTGAGTGGATGTTGTAGGTGAAATGAGTAGAGTTTGTAGGTGAAGTAAGTGGAAGTTGTAGGTGAAATGAGTGGAGTTTGTTGGTGAAATAAGTAAAGATTGTAATTTTAATGCATTGATCAACATTTATTTCACTGAAATTTCGATGTCTACAATCACCTCTATTAAGTTAGCTCTCACACAGTCACCGATTTCGTCTCTAATTCCAAGCGTGGGGAATACTGTCACTGTTAAACTAGATGATTCCAATTATGTAACTTGGAATTTTCAAATCAATCTTCTTTTGGAGGGAAATGGTATAGTTAGATTTGTTAATGGTATGATTCCATGTCCTGCCAAGTTTGATGCCTTGGATTCTGCGGAAGGTGATGTTAATGACACTGCGTCCATTTCTGATGCTTATAAAATCTGGAAGATTCATGATAAGGCCCTAATGACACTCATTGTTGCTACATTATCTCTATATGCATTATCATGCATAATTAGATGTCAGAGTTCCAAGGAAATGTGGAATAATCTTCGTGAAAGTTTTGCTAGTGTTACTAGGACTAGCATTGTTCAAATGAAGATCGATCTGCAGGATATTAAGAAGGGGCCTGGATTTATAGATAAATATCTTCAACGAATTAAGGACTCTAGAGATCAATTGGCTGTTGTGGGAGTATCTATCTCAGATGAGGATATTGCTATACTTGCTCTCAGAGGCTTACCATCATAGTACAACACTATCAAAGCAGTGATTTGTGGTAGAGAAAACTTGGTGTCATTGAAAGAACTTCAATCACAATTGAAAGCTGAAGAATCCACTACGGAGGAGGTTAATAAGCAAATTCCATTCATGGCAACAATGTATGCTCAGGGTAATGAAAATGTATATGACCAAGGGTCATCATTTGGTATAGCATCCACAGCTGGAATGCATGGTTCAGGCAATACTTATGGATTTCAACCCATGAATATGCCAGGTTTTTCACCAATACAGCCAGGGTTTTCCCCAATGCAAATGCAAGACTTTCAGAATCCAATGCCATATATGCCAAATATGTCTCATGTACCTTTGGCATTTCCTTCACAGTATGCATCTGGTTCATTCAACAACTTTCGAGGCAATAATTTCAAGCCTAAAGGCAAGGGCAAGAAATTTTATTCTAGTTCTCAGTCCTCTCAGAATACACAATAGTTTGGGAACAACAATTCACAAAGTTTTTCAAGTGGACAAACAAGCACTGGACAAGGATATAATCCTTTTCAAATCTGTCAAATTTGTGATAGGAAGGGACACTTTACCCTAAACTGTTTTCAAAATAGATGCCAAATTTGTCACAGGAAAGGGCACACTGCTGCCACCTGCTTTGACAGAAACAATTATAATACTTCACAGTTTCCAGTGAATGGTTGTCCACAGTTTCATCAATCATTTGGTAGTTCAGTTGTGTACCATGCTTTTGGCAATCTATTTCATACTCCTTAAGTCATGTCTCAACCAATGGCTATGCAAGCAAGGACTAATGGGTCACCAAATGCACCTCAACAAAAGTATTGGTTGGTTGATTCAGGTGCTACCAATCACATGACTTCAGATATTACTAGTCTCCATGTTGCAGCTCCCTATCCTTCTACTTAGATAGTCACTAGTGCTGATGGTGAAGGTTTAAGTATTACTCATATTGGCAATGTATCAATTATGTAAGGACAATACATGTCGATGTATTATTGATGAATTCTCTATTTGTATACAGGACAAGGTCATAGGGAAAATGTTATACAATAGACTGAGTAATAATGTTGTTTACCAAATTCCAGTTTTCAAGTCTTCCAGATCATATGTGTCCCCACCAACTGCTTTTCTTGGTCAAAAGGTGTCTTCTGAACTATGACATTGTAGACTAGGGCATCCTGCCAATCATATTACTACTGCAGCACTTAGGAGCTCATTTATTTCTATTTCATGTAATAAGGATTCAACAACTTGTATTGCTTGCTTGCAAAGCAAGTTTTCCAAATTACCATTCCCTAGTGTTGCTTCAAAATCTGTTATTCCTTTTGAAGTAATGCGTTCAGATGTATGGGGCCCTGCTTCTGTTAGTTCCTTAGAAGGGTTTAGGTATTATGTGTCATTTGTTGATGAGTGTACAAGGTACACTTGGATATTTCCAATCATGAATAAAGCTGCAGTTTTAAATATCTTTGCTCAGTTTCTTGCTTATGTTAAAACTCAGTTTGCCACTTCTATTAAAACTTTCCAAAGTGATGCTGGGGGAGAATATGTCAATGTAACTTTCACAAACTTTCTCAAGGATAGAGTTATGGTTCATCAAATTTCCTACCCTTATACCCTTGAACAAAATGGGTTGGCAGAAAGGAAAAATAAGCATTTGCTAAAAAATGCCATTACCTTTCTTCAAAAAGCATCATTGTTGTCACATCCTAGCCCGAGCCCTCACCACATCCCAGGCTCGACTCCACTGTAGCACGATATTGTCTGCTTTAGGCCTCGACCACGCCCTTACAGTTTTGTTTCTAGGAACTCACACAAGAACTTCCCAGTGGGTCACCCATCATGGGATTGCTTTCACGCGCTACTCGCTTAACTTCGGAGTTCCGAAACTAGTGAGCTCCCAAAAAGCCTCGTGTTAGGTAAAGATGAGAATATAGATATAAGGCTTACAAGATCCACTCCTTTGGGTGATGTGGGATGTCACAATTGTCTTCCCAGTTTTGGTTTCATGCTTGTGCTACTGCTTTATACCTGATCAATAGGATACTAACACCTGTTCTTCATATGAAATCACCCTTTGAACTTTTTTTTCATGCTTTACCTCGTCTTGATCACTTAAAGGTGTTTGGTTGTGCTTGTTATCCCTCAATGAAACCTTATAGACATAACAAATTAGATCCCAAATCCACATAATGTATTTTTTGGGGGGTATGCCTCACAATACAAAGGTTACATTTGTTTTTGACTTAGTGCGCATAAACTCATTGTCTTTAGACATGTTCTTTTTGATGAGCAAAGGTTTCCTAGTAGTTTTTCTGGTTCTTATTCCCAGTTAATTAGTACCCCCATCATCCTCTGGTACAACTTTTGAATATTCTGTGGTACATCCAAACACTTTTTCACATCCTATAGTTGTTCCCATTCCTTTTCCACACGTGTTTTCTTCTTCTACTTCTGGGAATGTCACATGTCCTGTTTTACTCAGTCCAACCCTGAAACAACAAATAACACTAGTGACCTTGTCTCTCTTCAAGCATCTACCAGTTCTCCATCAACTGAGCAACCATCTCATTATCCAAAGTTGAATCCAGATACAAGCACATCTTAGGTTGACAATCTTCAATCTGTTCATGTGCCTACTCTCAACTATTATCCAATGTAAACCAGATCCAAGTCTAGTATTGTAAAGAAAAAGACAGCCTTCATAGTTCAAGTTCATATTGAATCACATTCTCTTCAGGAACCCTAGACTTTTTCTTCTGCATCTAAGTCTCCTCAATGGCAGCATGCCATGCAAGAGGAAATATCAGCCTTGATTTAACAGCACACATGGAAACTTGTTCCTCTTCCTCCAAATAAGAATCTGGTTGGGTGTAAGTGGATCTATAAGATTAAAAAGAACTTTGATAGATCTGTGGCAAGGTATAAAGCTAGATTGGTAACTAAGGGGTTTTCTAAGGAGGCTGGCATTGATTACTATGAGACATTTAGTCCAGTGGTTAAACCAACCACTGTTAGACTAGTTATGTCTTTAGCTACTACTAATGGCTGGAAACTCAAACAATTGGATGTCAAGAATGCCTTTTTACATGGCTTTCTTGAAGAAGAAGTCTACATGTCTCAATCTCAGGGTTTTGTGGATGTAAACCACCCTGATTATGTTTGCAAACTAGAGAGATCACTCTATGGTCTTAAATAAGCTCATCGAGCTTAAAATGAGAGATTTACCAAGTTCTTACTTTCCTTGCGATTCAAGTCATCTTATGCAGACTCTTCTATTTTTATGAATCATATTGGTAGTGATGTTATTGTGCTCTTACTTTATGTTGATGATATCATACTCATTGAGGGTAATGATGGTGTGGTACAAACTGTGATATCTCAACTTACTCAAGAATTTGATATAAAGGATCTGGGAATTCTGCATTTTTTTCTCGGGTTACAGATTCAATACGACTCTTAAAGATTGTTTGTTCATCAAACAAAGTATATTAAGGAGCTCCTACAGAAAGCAAATATGGTTAACTGTAAGCTTTGTTATACTCCCTGCCATCCCAAACAAAAGCTCTTGAATCATGGTAATCCTCCTGTCACAAATCCTAGTTATTACAGAAGTTTAGTTGGGACATTGAAGTACTTAACCTTCACCCAACATAATATAGCATTCTCTGTTAATCAGGTATGCCAATTTATGCATCAACCTCTTGAACCTCACTTTGCTACAATTAAGAGAATCATGAGGTATCTCAAACGTACTTCTGGTTTGGGTTTGTGCTTTGGCCCTAGTTCTATGTCTTTAAAAGCTTATACAAATGTTGATTGGGCTGGTGACCCTAATGATAGAAGATTTACCACTGGCTTTGTTATTTTTCTAGGATCTAATCCCCTATCTTGGAGTTCTAAAAAGCAGCATACTATTAGTAGATCATCTACTGAGGCTGAGTATAAAGCAATGGTCACTACAATAGATGAAGTAGTGTGGATACAGTAGCTTATTCGAGATTTACATGTGTCTTGTTCTGATACTCCCTTACTACACTATGATAACATCTCAGCCATGGCTCTTGCTACTAATCCAGTTCTTCATTCTAAAGCTAAGCACATTGAAATCTATTGTCATTTTGTTCGTGAAAGAGTTTAACAAGGCATCATTCAACTGCAATTTGTTGCTGCTGCTGATCAATATGCGGAGATATTAACCAAAGGCTTGTGTTCTCCTCAGTTTACCTATTTTTTTCCAATCTCATGCTTGGTTGCTCCAAGCATGGGATTGAGGGGGATGATAGGTTGTAACATGTGCTTAGTGTAAAACAGAATGGTTAGGGTTATGACAAGTGTCATATTATGATTAGTTGAGGTAGAGTGTTAGTTACAAATGTAAAAGATGGTATAAGCTATAAATACCATAATGATGTATTTATTACAGTGTAAAAGAAAGTAATAAGAAAGTGAAGTATTTCAAATATTTGCTTTCAAGCTTTCTCTCTATATTTTGGTTTCTTGATTCTTTGTTGTTAACATGCCTAACTTACAAATGCCGACTGACACTCTTTGCCTAACTTATGAAAGTCGACTGACACCTAACTTACAAAAGTTGGCTGACATCTTTTGCCTAACTTACGAAAGCCAACTGAGACACTTTGCATAAACTTACAAAAGTCGACTGACACTCTTCGCCTAACTTACGAAATCCAATTAACACTCTTCGCCTAAATTATGAAACTGAAAGTCAACTAAACTTTTTTCCTAACTTATGAAAGCCAACTGACACTCTTCATCTATCTTATGAAAGCGAAATGACACGTCCCTCTGTTTTTTTTTTTTTTTTTTTTGTTTTGGAAAAAAGAGACGAATTGCACTGAAGTTGGATCTGTTTACACTATACACAACATTACTCTGCTAAGACCAAAGCATTTCCCCAGTCACTTTTTCAATTCCCTAAGCTTGCTTCCTGACACTTCCCCTAATTATTTATTTATTATTTTTATTCACTTACTTAATATATATATAACCTGCATGCGTTGCGTGCCGTCTTCCACAAACATATCCTTATGTACATACATATACACATATTATATAAATCGGCACCCACCTCGTCCATACAATTATATATCTCTGCACACACATATATATATATATATATCTGCACAACTCTGCACACCGACGCTCATATATATATATATATATATATCTACACATACAAATCCCTTTTTGAACTTGCAAACCCACGTACACATAACGTGTCGTCCCTTTTCAAACCTCCACACACGGATTAGACTATGCATGTCATATGTTTATATGTCATTAACTCAGGCTTAGTTCAGTATGCTTCATAATTTCCCACACATAAATTCTGCCATCACGTGCTTCAATTTTGGAACATGTGCTCCAGAACAATGAGCGGTTGCTTTCTTCTTTCGCTCTCATTCAAATTGTCGTCTCCCATCGGAATGACCTAGATTGTGACTGCACACTAAAATATAAATGACAAAAAGGCAACTTTCTTACAAGTCTTATCTCATCCATCAAGTTGTCCATAGCCTATGTCCCCTGAATTGGAGTATCATCCATCCTCGGTAGAGATAAATGTTCAAAGTCCAAACTTCACATGCATTCATGTTACCTCCCATGCATGTACTCTCTTCTTATAAATTGCATTTTTCTTTTCCACATGATTACCCTCACTTTTCTTCACTTCCTCCGTTCAGTTCTCCAACAAGCATGTAATTTCTTATTTCAGTGTGACCTCTTGACTTACATGTAATTTTCTATCTCGAACTCTTACCTGTGGGATTGTCAAATATTTCAAAACTTACACTTAATTTTTAAGGGATCCAAATTCCTTTTCTGACTACCTTCTCGAGACACACGCATTGGCCTAAATATGGTGGAACTGCACCACACTTCGAGATCATCAAGATTCGTGGACGTGCACCTCAGTCCACTTCCTACGAAGTCGATATGTATTCGATTTTGGGTATTCCACCTGGGTCCATCGTTTTATCTCCAGACCACTTAGGAGCCATTAGTTTCCTAAGGCCTAATGCTCATTCATTCACTGCAAGGCAGGCAGAAGATGGGTTTTCTTCTTTCACTACGAAGAGGTAGAGAATCGTGCTAGAAAAGCATAAGGGATTTATAACTCCTTTACTCCACCCCATAATCCATCTCATCCTATTCTTCACAAACACTTACCCTATGCAGCTGAACCCGAACTCTTAGAATACCTTGTTTGAAATCATCATGTATGCCATTTGCGTGAGCAGCGGACACCACACGATCGACAACCATCAATCCCTCTCTGAGGCATTTCACCTGGTGTTGGGCATGCTGCAAGTATCCCTTTAGAATTTCACGTTCGTCCAATAACAGGGAGTAGTCAAAGCACCGACGCCAACACATGTGGCAAAGGGGAGGTGCGGGAGGAACTGCTTCACCTCTAGTTAATGCATAAAGGTCCAAAGAATGAGCGATTGAGTCAGGAGCTCGAGTTACATAACTCTTCCCTAGAAAGACCTTTCCATCAGTTAAGTCAAGAGCCCGAGTTACATAATTTCTCATTAGAGAGATCTTTCCATCAATGGAGTCAAGAGCCCGATTTGCATTAGCCAACCTTAATCGAGACCGATACGTGGATTCACGAAAAGTGTTAGGAACTTCACAAGAGTGAGAAGCCCTTTCTGGCAAACGAGAAGAAAAACTGGAACATAATTCGATGACATTCTTAGAGCCCTTGGAACCCTCCGTTTGGGAGAGCTCACTTTTTTAGGAACATAAGCACAGAGCCGAAAATGGAGTTTCATTCTTCGCTTGTTAGCCATGAGACTCAGGTACTACCTACACACCTTTAACATCTCTTTATATAATGACGTCTCAAGGTTAATAGAAGCAAGAATTTAAAATCTAAAGTGATTGCACTTTATTGGAATAAGTTAGACCCTCGTTTAAAAAATCAAACTCAAGGATAAAAGATATTGCTCTCATTTATTCAAACGAGAAAAACCGAAAAGAACGACGAGAAAGGGCTAGGCAATGGAAGGGCTAAGGCCCAACTTGTGAGTGAGAATTATACTATAACAACAGATGAAATAAGCGAAAAGTACAGCTGACATAGGTTCAAACACAACAGAAGTATGGACAGGGTTTTTAGCTGGGGAAAGGGAATAAGTGACCACGTCAGCTATTGAGCGCCAAAGTAGAGACCAAACTGAAAGCCTCCAAAGCTTGAACCTGAAATGATGGGCCCAGTGTTAGTGATAAACCTGTTGCCTAGGATAGGATTAGAAGAAGCAAGGTCTTCGAAGGGCCTTTGATCCATCCCCTCGTACCACTTATATCCGCTAAGCCAAATCCCTATATGGTTATCGTACATATCAAGATCGGCCACAAATCGGTGTTTCGGACGCTAATGGCTTTGCACCTAACCGAATCTAAAACTAAAAGCCATCTCCTTACGTGTCTGTTTCATGTTCCTCTCGCACTCAATGGTCCTCACAAGTTTGACATGGGAGAACTCTTCCTTTACACGGTGCTCTTCTGATGTCACAACATCGGGGGCTTTCTTTAAATCCAAGATCTCTTCCTTAGTTCCTTATACCCGTGAAGTTTAGCTTTCCATCCCCTGACTTGTTGTTGATTAAAGTTGAGGAACCTGATAGGAGCATATTTAGGCGACTTACTTAGCTTGTTTTCGTGCATCTATGTTGTTAATTCATAGTTGTTTTAGTAGTTTAAGCCATTTTCGTGTGTTTTTAGGTTCATATGGCTAAGGAAGCAAAAAGATGCATTTTGGAGCATTTTGGAGCAAAATTGGGCTTGGAATGGATAGCATATGCTTGGAGCCAAAGTGTTGGACGAATTTGAAAGCCTTGTATGCACTTTGGACATAAAACAAAGGGCCTAGCCCAATCAAACAATCCTTTGAGCCTTGCAAAACCTCTAGCCCAATCAACAACCCTTAGCCACATGCATTTCCACCTTCCTACTTCATCATTTCATCATTGCACCACCTACACACACATGCACTTACTCTTTCATCATTGCACCACCATTCACACACACATGCACTTACTCTTTCATCATTGCACCACCAATTCAACACATGCATTTCCACCTTCCTACTTCATCATTTCATCATTGCACCACCATTCACACACACATGCACTTACTCTTTCATCATTGCACCATCATTCACACACACATGCACTTACTCTTTCATCATTGCATCACAAATTCAACACATGCATTCACACACCAACAACCTAGCTCTTTTTCCATCATTATTTCATCCACATGCACTCTCAATCATAACAACCACATTCACTCTTAAACAATCACCCACATATTCTCCCATTCCCCCTATAAAAAACCCATGCGTTCATACACAAAAATCACATCTCATTTTCATACACAAGACACCACAAACACATCCAATCTTCCCCTTTGCCGCAAGCTTCCATTCCATTTCTACACAATCTCTTCTCGGTTTCATTCCATTCCATAAACTCTCCCATTTGCAGAAACCATTCAACCTTAGCCGCTCCACCTTCATTTACAACACACTTGGAGCACCAACACCGAAGGCAACTCTTAAGGGATTTCAACATCAGTTTTGCTTCAAGGGTTCTTTCTTCTTAATCCTATGTTCACTCATGTTATATATTTTTATGTCAAACCTTTTGTAAACATGAAGTGTAACTAATCTCTCTCTATGGATTCGATGTAGCCTTGCAAGATTGCCATGTAGTTAATTCAGAATTCTCATTTAATTTATCTATTTCTTGTTTCATTCTCCGATTTAATTGTGACTTAGTGTGTTGATTTTAATGCTTGATCATCATTTGAATTAACCACAGGTTGTTTAGCCAAGATTAAAGCACACATCATGCATAATCTTGGTGGATATGTGAATGAATGAAGGGAATGTTTTGCAAACATCCTGCTGAGTGTTCCCTTTGGTTTTGTGAAAGTTTCTTGTGCACTACATATTCTTGATTAGGAACCAAAGTTGCACATCACAATTAGGCTCATGATTAGAGACATTTGATCAAATCCACACATCATATGGTTGATCATATCTAAGTGAAACAAACTCAAGAAATAGGTAGATGACTGAGTATAAACTGATTTAACAAACATGGCCTTGGGTTAGCAATGGTAAAATCGAATCCCTAGCTTCATCTCCATTGGTACTATCTCATTTAATTAGTTGTTGATTCATTTATTTGTGTTTACTTCATTTCCTTATGCTTTCAAGTTACAACAACAAATCTGCCTACATTGATTAGTTTTATTTCTCTAGTAAAAAGTTCTTGCAAAACAAGTGATTATATAGGTCCAATTAGTCCCTGTGGATTCGACACCCTTACTTGTGCCATTATACTAAACATATTCTAGCACGAAGAAGGAAAACCAAAATTAAAATGGCGCCGTTGCCGGGGACTGATTTCAGTCCCTTATAATTGCTTGTTTTGATATTAAACCTTGTTCTTTTCATTTTAAGTAGATTTCTGATTTTTATTCAAACTTGTTTTATCTTGTTTCAGGTAGTATATGTCAAATAGACTTGCTGAATTAGGCCAAAGAATCGAACGGTTAAAGGGCAACACTTTGGAAAGCTTTGTGCTAACAAGTTCCTCCATTGTCCGTGAAGAAGAGGAAGGGAAACCGTCTAGTCCAACAAGTGAAGGATCGGAGCACTTTAATTGGGAAAGAGAAGAAGAGATGGCGGGCGACCAAGATGATCTTCGAGCTTTGGAGGATTTTGCTCAACCAATCATACCAAATTCACCTTCATGCATCTTGCTGCCCACAGAAGCTAGAAACTATGATCTTAAATCTTCACATTTCCATATGTTTCCTTCTTTTTATGGCTTACCTAATGAAGATCCTTTAGCTCATATTAAAGAATTTTACAATGTTGTGAGTGGTTTACCTTTACAGGGAGTAAGTGAAGCAAATCTGAGGATGAGAGTGTTCCCTTACACCTTGAAAGATAGGGCCAAGGGTTGGTTAATGACTCTAGTACCTGATTCACTCACCACATGGGATGCCATGGCTAAGAAGTTTTTGGAAAAGTTCTTTTCCACTCAAAAGACAGCCACATTAAGGGGACAAATCTTCAACTTCAAACAAGATGATGGAGAACCTTTCAATGAGTGTTGGGAGCGCTTTAAAGGCCTTTTGTTGCAATGTCCACACCATGGGTTACCTCTTCACTTACAAATGCAAATTTTCTACGATGGACTAACCCAAACATGTCAATCAACTGTTGATAATGCAGCAGGTGGAGCTTTGAAGAAAAAGAATGCTCAAGAGTCATATAACATTTATGAGATGTTGGGATCTAATGCTCAACACAAAGATGTAAGGGGTAAGAGAGTTGGAGTATATGAAACAAGCTCTAATCATGATCTTTCTTTGCAGGTAGCTAACCTAGAAAAGAAGCTTGAATCCGTGCTCAACATGGTGCCAAAAGCAAATGAAGTTTGTGCCATTTGCAACATACCAAGCCACCTTACTCATCAATGTCTATCTAGGGAGGCTTACCCCGAGTATGTCCAAGAGTAAGTGAACCTCATGAATTCTTACAATCAAAGGCCAAGGAATGATGTGTATTCCAATACATATAACCCAAGTTGGAGAGATCATCCCAATCTTTCGTGGAAGGACAACAATCAATTCCAAAACTTCCAACCAAAACCTACTCTTGAGGATACGGTTAAATTGTTAGCCCAAAATACCTTGCAATTCCAACAAACCACCAATAGCACTCTCCAACAACATTCGGCGGCTCTAACCAAAATGGAGACACAATTGGGGCAGATTGCAGATGCCTTGAGCCAAAGAGAGGTTGGAAAGTTTCCAAGCCAACATGTGATACTCCAAAGGAACCAAGAGCAAGCCAAAGCAATCACTACACTTAAAAGTGGTAAGGTTATCAATAATAGAGTTGGCAATGAAGTTACTAATGAATCTGATCATGTGAATGCAGGGGTTACTCAAGGAGAAAATGAGAAACCAAATGAGGAACCAAGCCATGCTACTCCCTCGTTTGAAGCACCAAATCTTCACAAGGCCGAGAAACCTTACACTCCACCAATACCATTCCCTGGAAGACTTGCCAAGAGCAAGCAGGATAAGTCATTTAAGGAGATTTTTGATATTCTAAGTAAGGTGAATGTTAACTTACCTTTGCTTGATGTCATTAGGAACATGCCAGCTTATGGGAAGTTCTTCAAAGAGTTAAACAACTACAAAAGGAAGTATGGACCACATGAGAAGGTAGTGGTGTCCGAGAATGTAAGTGCCGTGTTGCAAAGAAAACTTCCACCAAAGCTCAAGGATCCATGAAGTTTTTCTATCAACATCACCATAGGAGACAAGAAGGTAGAGAAGGCGATGCTTGACTTAGGTGCTAGCATCAACTTAATGCCTTATTCCGTATACCTTCAACTAGGTTTAGGGGAATTGAAAGCCACCACCATCTCATTACAACTTGCGGACAGATCCGTGAAATATCCAAGAGGTATAGTAGAGGATATTCTAGTTCAAATTGATAAACTAATCTTGCCTGCGGATTTTGTAGTGTTGGACATGGAAGAAGCTCCTATACATGACCGAGAATTGCCTATTTTGCTTGGGAGACCGTTTATGGCCACGGCCAAGACCATCATTGATGTGCAAAATGGACTCCTCACTATGACAGTGCTAGGAGAGACCGTTCAATTCAAAGTGTTTGAGTCTCTTTCACATCCTTCTTCATCTCTTGATTGTTATGCCATTGATGTGCTTGATTCGCTTGTTTTCTCTAAGTTCTTGCAGGCACAATCTAATGAACCATTACAAACTGTTTTGAGTCAATCTCAAGATGAGTTTGATGAAGAAGATGCACTCATGGAAGAGGTAGCTGCCTTAGAAGCATTGGCACCGTATCCTTTGAATATTTTACCTCTTTTAGAGCCTTTAGAACCATCGAGGTCACATTTAACCCCTTCCACCGTTAAGGCACCAAAACTTGAACTTAAACCACTTCCACCACATCTAAAGTATGCATATCTAGCTGAATTTGAAACTCTTCCAGTTATCATAACTTCTGACCTCACCCCAAATGAAGAAGATAAACTAATTAGGGTGTTAAAAGAGTTCAAATCAGTTATTGGTTGGTCTATTGCAGATATCAAGGGAATAAGCCCTACCATATGCATGCATAGGATTCTTTTGGAAGAATGAGCAAAGTCAACCCGTGAACCACAAAGGAGGCTCAATCCACACATGAAGGAAGTTGTGAGGAATGAAGTGTTGAAGTTGTTAGATGTGGGGATCATATATCCCATTTCTGATAGCAAATGGGTGAGTGCTATTCAGGTGGTACCTAAGAAGGTGGGAATCACGGTGATGAAGAATGAAAACAAAGAGCTTGTGCCCACAAAACCCACGGCTAGTTGGCGTGTTTGCACCGATTACAGGAAGTTGAATTCTAGCACTAGAAAAGATTACTTTCCTATGCCTTTCATAGATCAAATGCTTGAGAGATTGGCAGGTTACTCACACTATTGTTTTCTTGATGGTTACTCAGGTTACAATCAAATTGCAATTGCTCCGGAGGATCAAGAGAAAACTACCTTTACTTGCCCGTTTGGCACATTTGCATATAGAAGAATGCCTTTTGGACTTTGCAATGCTCCAGCAACATTCCAAAGATGCATGTTGGCAATCTTTTCTGACATGGTAGAAAGATTCATTGAGGTATTTATGGATGACTTTTCAGTGTTTGGTTCCTCTTTTGATGAATGTCTTAACCATCTCTCTTTAGTACTTCAAAGATGTCAGGAAACAAATTTGGTTCTCAATTGGGAAAAGTGCCAATTTATGGTGAAACAAGGAATTGTGTTGGGGCATGTAATCTCTAGCCAAGGAATGGAGGTGGACAAAGCCAAAATTGACATCATCACCAATATGGCAGCTCCCACAACCGTGAAGGGAGTAAGAAGTTTTTTGGGACATGCGGGTTTTTATCGTCGTTTCATTAAGAACTTTTCAATGATCACTCGTCCATTATGCAATCTGTTAGCTAAAGATGTTGTATTTCATTTTGATAAAGCTTGTATGGATGCATTCAATACTTTGAAACATGAATTAACCTCGGCCCCTATTATTATGGCACCAGATTGGTCTTTACCTTTTGAACTAATATGTGATGCCTCTGACTATGCTATTGGTGCAGTTTTAGGGCAAAAGGTGAACAAGCTCCCACACGTGATCTACTATGCAAGCCGGACTCTAAATGATGCTCAACTTAACTATTCCACAACTGAAAAGGAGTTGCTTGCTATTGTTTTTGCCTTAGAGAAGTTTCGGTCATATCTTGTTGGATCTAAAATTATTGTGTTTTCTGATCATGCAGCCCTTAGGTACTTGATGACAAAAAAGGATGCTAAGCCACGCTTAATTAGATGGATACTCTTACTACAAGAGTTTGACTTGGAAATTCGAGATAAGAAGGGAAGTGATAATGTTGTGGCTGACCATTTGTCACGGCTCAATGAAAACCATGGAGTTGGACAACCTTTGCCTCTAAATGAATCATTTCCAGATGAACAACTCCTTGTTATTCAAGAAAAAGAACCATGGTATGCTGATTTTGTTAATTATCTTGTTTGTGGTATAATTAGAAATGACCTTTCTTTTCAGGAAAGAAAGAAGTTCCTTGCCATGGTAAAGCACTACGTTTAGGACGAACCATATTTGTTTAAATATTGCCCTGACCAAATCATTAGGAGGTGTGTCCCAGAGAGTGAGCAACAAAGCATTCTAACGTTCAGCCATACATTGGCATGTGGAGGACATTTTGGTGCCAAAAAGACATCTCTAAAGGTTTTACAATCTGGTTTCTTTTGGCCTACTTTATTCAAAGATGCTTTTGATTTTTGTTCTAAGTGTGATAGGTGCCAGAAAATGGGGAACATTAGCCGAAGAAATGAGATGCCATTGAACAACATTTTGGTGGTGGAGCTCTTTGATGTTTGGGGAATCGATTTCATGGGACCATTTCCATCCTCTTTTGGTTACTTATACATATTAGTGGCAGTAGATTATGTATCCAAATGGGTTGAAGCCATTGCTACAATAACTAATGATCATAAGGTTGTTTTGAATTTTCTTAAAGATGTGATTTTTTGTAGGTTTGGAACCCCAAGAGCTATTATTAGTGATGGTGGCAGCCATTTCTGCAACAAACCCTTTGAATCCTTGATGAAGAAGTACAACATCAACCACAAAGTGGCAACCCCGTACCATCCTCAAACCTCATGACAAGTGGAGATTAGCAATAGGGAGATCAAGAACATTTTGATGAAGACCGTAAGCCCTACAAGGAAGGATTGGTCACTGAGGTTGAATGATGCACTATGGGCATATAGAACAGCATATAAGACCCCCATTGGCATGAGTCCTTATCACCTTGTGTTTGGGAAAGCTTGTCATTTGCCAATGGAGCTTGAACACCGTGCATATTGGGCCATCAAGAAGTTCAACTTTGATTACAAGGATGCTGGAATAGCAAGGAAGCTCCAACTTAATGAGTTGGAAGAACTCAGAAATGAAGCATATGAGAATGCCAAAATCTACAAGGAACGGACTAAGCTCTATCATGACAAGGCCATCCTACGGAAGGAGTTTCACCAAGGTATGAAAGTACTGTTGTATGACTCACGTTTGAGACTTTTTCCAGGTAAATTGAAGTCTAGGTGGGTGGGACCATTTAAGGTGCTGCAAACATTTCCCCACGGAGCTGTGGAGATAGAGAACATGAAGAATGGCACCTCTTTTAAAGTCAATGGGCAGCGATTGAAACCATATTTGGAGAAAGTGGAGGAAGAGCAAGTTTATCAAGTTGTAGATTTTCTTGAGTTTACAACACCGTGAACAAGCTACCATGTCTTGCCTAGACATTAAATAAAGCGCTTACTAGGAGGCAACCTAGTGTGGTTTGTGTTCTTTCCTCATTTTGTGTTTATGTTGTCACCATTCCATATTCTTTGCCTACTTGCCTTGTGTTAGTTATGGTTAAGTGTGTTTTTGCTTACATGAATGTATATGAGGGCTATGTTTGTAGACAAACTATTGGGTTGCTTTGAAAAAGGGTTTTATGACACGGGACATGTCATAACTTTCGAGGGGGTGTTTATTTGTAAGTTCATGTCGGAGCACAAAGGTAAGGAGCCTCCACGAATTTCAATTTTCTTTTATACTAATATGTTGTTAATGATTCAGGCATCCACTCTAGAATTTAAACCATTACCGGATCATTTCAAGTATCACCCTCCATTCAAAGATCAATTCTATGCCGTTTGATTTGATTAAAATAAATAAATAAATAAATAAATAAAATAAACATGGAGAAAGATGGAGCTTCACAAAGGTTGTTTACGTGAAGCCCCACTACGAGGCGTCGGAGCGGAAGGCATAGAAGCGGGAGGCATAGAAGCGGGAGGCATCGGAGCGGAAGCCATCGGAGCGGAAGGCATCGGAGCTAGAGCATTCCATTCCAGGCCTCAATACTTGGCCAAGCGCTGGATGACCCAGGAAAAAGGTGCCTCTGGAGATAAGCCGCAAGCCTTTGACGGTCACTGTGAATTCGACCCTCAGATTCTTGCAGCTCATCAAGCTTCCTCTTCATGCCCGACGAATAGTTATTTGCAAGCACATGCAAACTTCTATTCTCGTACTTAAGCTGCTAGATCTCTTGTTTAAGACTTTCCACCTCTGCCATCAATGATTCCACCTGACTGGAGCGGGCAAGCAGGCGTTGGCCCATGTTGGACACAGAACTCGCACACTGAACACTAAGTGCGAGGGACTCTTGAACGGCCAACTCATCGGACCGTCCTGACAGCAGCCTACTATCTTTTGGAGTGAGGAGGTTCCTAGCTACTATTGTAGCTGTTGTGGCGTCCTGCATCACGGAGTCTTCACCTGTAAGAAGACCGTTAGAAGATAAGAAAGAAGGGCGCCATACGTTACCTTGACGCGGCGCGCCCGTATCACTGCTAAGGCTCAATTCCAAGCTAAGGTTCGATGGGTTTGCCATTTTTTCAAAAGTGTTCAAAGAGAATGGATGGAGTTAAATTTCAAAGGGCCGGAGTCGATTTTCAAGAATGGGAAATCTTCAGTGTGTGTTTGTTGGCGGTGATCGATACCTCTATAAAAAGCCAAGGCGACGCGTCCACCGATTTAAAAAGCCGGAATTTCCGGCGTAATTTTGGCGACGTTTTCTCGGCTTTTCAGAAGACGTGTTCAACTTTGTCAAAAGATTTCTTCTTTTCAGAAAACACGTGGAGGCCATCATCACAACTACACATCTTTAGCCGACAGGCGCAAAGTCCGGCGACGCTTTCTCTGCTTTTCGGAAGACGCGTGCAGCTTTGTCAAAAGGAGCCGCATCTGCACTACCATGTGTCATTCAAAAAGCGAAGGGGCGTCGTTCAGAAATCGAATGGGCGCCTGCTCAGAAATCGAAGAGGCGCCAATATTTCAAAAAGCTGGATTTGCGGGATCAAAACGTCTGTCGACAAGGGTAAAAGAATGGTACCACCACTTGTTATTATCTCTATATATGTCGACCTTCATCTTTTATGGCAAGGAAAACCTGAAGAAAATGCCCAACTCTCCCTTACCTCTGAGGGCGCACTCCCAGCAAAGCCTTTCGAAATACTCAATTCTTTCTTCTTCCCCAAAGATGATACCGGATGCCTGGAGTACAGATGACCCAGGAGGAAACGGCGGATTGAAGTGTGCTGATTCATTCACCGCTTCTTCAAAAGCAAAAGTATCTCATATCATCAAGGTCAAAAGCAAAAGTATCTCATATCATGCTCTTTCCCTGTCTTTTTCTTTGTCCTTGTTCTTACTCGCATGGCAAAGTGAAAGAAGCAATCAGCCAGCACTTGGAGTCAGTCTTCTGTTCTGGAGCCAATTGCCTGGAATCTATTCCTGATTGCTTACCTAGCATTGCTCTCGAGTAGTCATCTTCAACGGTTGATACACTTCCAGAGAAGGGACCACTCCTGCAAAGATTGAACAAAGAAACAGATAAAAGGGGTAAGCTCAGACCTTCGGGGAAGACCAAAAGAATCCTGCTGCCCAGTTCAAGATTATGTAGCACAAAGGAAAATCAACGATGGGCGGAAACCAGTTCAAGAGAAAGCCTGTGGAATCACCAAGATCAATGCCTCAATGCAATCACCAAGGAGAAGAGGGAATTTACACTCCATAACCAGATTTGCGTCCCTAAACTCTTCTCTTTGTTAATTACATTTTGCCATGTTTAGTATGTTTAAGTGCTTTTTGTGTGTTTACTTATGTTTTGTGTGAATCTATGCTTAAAACATTGAGGACAATGTTTGATTTAAGTGTGGGGGGGGGGGGGGGTAACTAATGTTGTTAATGCAAATTCGTGGGATTTTACCACCCATAACTTCAAATGTTGTTCCTTGCTGTTTTAAGGTGTTTTTAAATTGTTTTAGAGTGTTTTAGTGTGTTTTGTTTTATAACTCCGAAAATCACATAAAAATTTGAAAAAAAATGTTTTGAAAAGCCTAAAAAGAGTGTTTTGAGTCGTTTTTGTGTGTTTGTGTCTTAGGGTACCTTCCAACACAATGATAAGGATTTGGTTTGTAATTGCATGACGGTTAAAAAGAGTTATAAACATGGATGAAAGTTTGATTTACTCTTGGTATATGCTTGGGGTTATAATGTATGACTTCACATGCAATCATAAAAGAAAAATTCGTTTTTGTAACATGCTTGAAGGAAGGAACTCAAACAAACGCTACAACCTTGTGAGACTTGAGCCTAAACATTCTTTGGAGAGTTATTTTCTGTGATTCTTTGTTTTCTAAAGTTGTTGCATGATCTCATTATTCCTTGCTTGGTTGTTACTTAGAATGCAATTGTATCATGCTAGAACTAAATGCTAGAACTTATATCCATTTCATTCAAAGCATTGAATTGCATAACATATATCAAGATAAAGTTGTGTAGTTGCCACCATAGCCAAATAGCCTTACTTCCCATATTTCGTATTTGTTGTAAGTTTTAACCCCTTTGAGCCTTGTTTAGCCTATGTTCTTTGTTAACCCATGTTATCCTTACCTAGCCTAGAATAGGACCATCCATGCCTTTGTTCTTAAAGCATAGTAAGCATGACGGAAAATGAATTCCTTTTTGATTAATATGTTGCAGAAAATAAGTATGGGGGAAGGATTATTGATGAGAGTTGTTGTGCCATAGGCACGGCTAAAAAAAAAAAAAAAAAAAAAAAAATTGAAAAAAAAAATGAAAAAGAAAAGAAAAATAAGAGTTGTTTGAATTTCCCCTATTAGTCTAAAAGTTGTTTTCCGCGCTCTAAAGGGAATTCTAAGTGCCTAATTCAATACTTTGCTCACTATTGCTTTAAGAATGTTTGTTTATCCTTCACCTTTCATTGTTAACCAATACCCTAGCCCCGTTACACCCCTTTGACTTCTATCTTGATCGTTATGTGTTCAATAATGTGGAGTTTGGATTTGATATGAGCTTATGGAATCACTGGTTCTCATTCTAAGTAGTAGCATTCCATTCATGAGATCATATTCATGTCATTATTGTAAATCCAGAAAATGCTTTCTTTGTTATAACATATGTGAGATACTAGTCTTTCATGTTTACATCAATCTCTCACATATAACTAGTGTAGGGTGTGTAGTCAGAAAATCTGTGTGAAAATAGAGTGCATTCTAGTAAGGAATTGAGTAAATTCTCTAAAGCATGTTACTACATTTGAAATGTGTTTTAATTGCTTAATTGTGAACTAGTATGTGGTGACTATGATTAAGAATGTACTTAAGTGTAAAGATGGCTAAAATCTGTGAGAATAATGATTTTTAACTTGTCATGTGCATTGGAAATCCCTAAGACGGTTGTTGGAAGGTTTAGGTTGTGTTTTACTTGTTTAGTGTCGTTTTGTTTATTTGTTATTATTTTGTTTTGCTCGAGGACTAGCAAAAGCTAAGTATGGGGGAATTTGATAGGAGCATATTTAGGCGACTTACTTAGCTTGTTTTCGTGCATCTATGTTGTTAATTCATAGTTGTTTTAGTAGTTTAAGCCATTTTCATGTGTTTTTAGGTTCATATGGCTAAGGAAGCAAAAAGATGCATTTTGGAGCATTTTGGAGCAAAATTGGGCTTGGAATGGATAGCATATGCTTGGAGCCAAAGTGTTGGACGAATTTGAAAGCCTTGTATGCACTTTGGACATAAAACAAAGGGCCTAGCCCAATCAAACAATCCTTTGAGCCATGCAAAACCTCTAGCCCAATCAACAACCCTTAGCCACATGCATTTCCACCTTCCTACTTCATCATTTCATCATTGCACCACCATTCACACACACATGCACTTACTCTTTCATCATTGCACCACCATTCACACACACATGCACTTACTCTTTCATCATTGCACCACCAATTCAACACATGCATTTCCACCTTCCTACTTCATCATTTCATCATTGCACCACCATTCACACACACATGCACTTACTCTTTCATCATTGCATCACAAATTCAACACATGCATTCACACACCAACAACCTAGCTCTTTTTCCATCATTATTTCATCCACATGCACTCTCAATCATAACAACCACATTCACTCTTAAACAATCACCCACATATTCTCCCATTCCCCCTATAAAAAACCCATGCGTTCATACACAAAAATCACATCTCATTTTCATACACAAGACACCACAAACACATCCAATCTTCCCCTTTGCCGCAAGCTCCCATTCCATTTCTACACAATCTCTTCTCGGTTTCATTCCATTCCATACACTCTCCCATTTGCAGAAACCATTCAACCTTAGCCGCTCCACCTTCATTTACAACACACTTGGAGCACCAACACCGAAGGAAACTCTTAAGGGATTTCAACATCAGTTTTGCTTCAAGGGTTCTTTCTTCTTAATCCTATGTTCACTCATGTTATATATTTTTATGTCAAACCTTTTGTAAACATGAAGTGTAACTAATCTCTCTCTAGGGATTCGATGTAGCCTTGCAAGATTGCCATGTAGTTAATTCAGAATTCTCATTTAATTTATCTATTTCTTGTTTCATTCTCTGATTTAATTGTGACTTAGTGTGTTGATTTTAATGCTTGATCATCATTTGAATTAACCACAGGTTGTTTAGCCAAGATTAAAGCACACATCATGCATAATCTTGGTGGATATGTGAATGAATGAAGGGAATGTTTTGCAAACATCCTGCTGAGTGTTCCCTTTGGTTTTGTGAAAGTTTCTTGTGCACTACATATTCTTGATTAGGAACCAAAGTTGCACATCACAATTAGGCTCATGATTAGAGACATTTGATCAAATCCACACATCATATGGTTGATCATATCTAAGTGAAACAAACTCAAGAAATAGGTAGATGACTGAGTATAAACTGATTTAACAAACATGGCCTTGGGTTAGCAATGGTAAAATCGAATCCCTAGCTTCATCTCCATTGGTACTATCTCATTTTATTAGTTGTTGATTCATTTATTTGTGTTTACTTCATTTCCTTATGCTTTCAAGTTACAACAACAAATCTGCCTACATTGATTAGTTTTATTTCTCTAGTAAAAAGTTCTTGCAAAACAAGTGATTATATAGGTCCAATTAGTCCCTGTGGATTCGACACCCTTACTTGTGCCATTATACTAAACATATTCTAGCACGAAAAAGGAAAACCAAAATTAGAACCCAACCTGGCAACTAGTTTATCTAATTTTTCCTTATGAAGTGTAGCAATCTGAAAAAACAATGATAGTGTTAAAGCTTATGGGAATTGTGAGATATGCCGAGAATGGGATAATACCTTCAGAAGATAATAAGACTTATGGGAATCGAGGTTGTCATCAAGCATGGCCTCAAAGCGACTAACGTCGTTAAGATGAGTCAAACCAGCTCACCACAACAGTAGCAACCTTTGCATTGTCCTATAGATCATTGCTAAGAATGACAAAACTCCTGTTTCTTTTTGTGAACTCAGGCCTCCAAGCTTGAGAGGAATCATTGGAACTATTATCACTAGCCGAGCCAGAGGTGTAAGGGGCCGACTGCCATTACATGGGTGTAGAGGTCATACCGACGATATTCGGTGAATCTCTGTGATGCTCATATATATCCCTTATTCTTTTGGTCTCAAACCTGGTATAGGAATTTACTTTCGCTATCAGTCTTTCCGTGAATATGTAAACATAATTGACTATGAGCTTCTTTCACAGCTTTATTGGATGGCCCAGTATAAATCAACCCGAAAGGCCAAAAAATGTTGGTTAAAGAGGTTTGTGATGAGGAAGGTATAGAGCTCTAAAGAAGTTGCTGATATTTTTACTCAGATCGCCTATCTTTGTGACTCTATCATCTACTTCTCGTACCATTTGGTCGATCGATCGTTGTTCCTTGATGCTCTACTTAAATCTCTCTTGGCTCTTGATATTGAGCTTTGGTTCAACATATACTTTTCCCTTCTTAGGACAGACTCCTGAATAGAGGGCTCACAAAAAGAAGATGAAAGATAAAAAGACGAAGAGGCAGAGCAAATTGAAGCGGACTCCGACTCGAATTATTCTTCCGATATGGCTTTGCCGCCTTCTAACATTCCCACGTCCAACTATGTTGCATCACCTATTCGTGACTTAGCAGTGCCCAGATTTGTAGGTAGGGCAGATAAACAACCTTTGGTGGATGGATCCAAAAAGTTTTGGCGTGATTTGCCAAATATCTTCGGTGCGATCCCTGCACCCATGTAATGGTAGTTGACATTTCATCGTCAGCTCAACTAGTGGCAATATTTCCAATGATTCCTCTCAAGCTTAGAGGCCTGAGTTCACAAAAAGAGACGGGATTTTCATGACTCTTGGCGATGATCTATGGGATAATGCAAGCGTTGTTACTGTTGTGGTGAGAGGTTTGACTCATCCTAATAACACTGGTCACTTTGAGGCCATGCTTGACGACGACCTCGATTCATATGAGTCTCATTGCTTTTTAAATGTATTCTCTCATTCTTGACATATCTCACCACTCTTGTAAGCTTTAACCCTATTGTTGTTTTTCAAATGGTTGCACTCCAGAAGGAAAAATCAGATAGACTAGTTGCCAGGTTGGAGTCTCTTAGCTTTAATTAGTAACAAGTAAGGGAATGCAAAGCTAAACTTCACGAGTATAAAGAAGAGATCCCGGATTTAAAAAAAGCCCTATATGCTGCGATATCTAAAGTGCATTGTGTGAATGAAGAGTTGGCCCAGGTCAAACTTGTGAGGACCCCTGAGTGCGAGAGCAACATTAAACATATGGGGATTTGTGACCGATCTTGATATGTATGATAACCATATGGGGATTTAGCCTAATGGATATGAGTGGTATGAGGGGATGAATCTTAAGGATCGAAGGCCTTCAGATGACCTTGATTCTTCAGATCTTATCCCATGCAACGGGTTTGTCACTAACACTGCACCCATTTCGGGTTCAGACTTTGAAGGCTTTCAGTCTGGTCCTCACTGTGGCGCTTAATAGCTGACATGGTCATTTATTCCCTTTCCATGGGCTAAAAACCCTGTATGCACTTCTGTTGTGTTTGTACTTATGTCATCCGTACTTTTCACTTATTTTATTTGTTGTATTTCAGTATAATTCTTGCTCACGAGTTGGGTTTTCGCCCTTACGTTGCCCAGGCCCTTTCTAGCCGTTCTTTTCGGTTTTCTTCATTTGAATAAATGAGAACATCTTTTATCCTTAAATTTAAGTTTCCAACGAGGGTTTAACTTATCTCAATAAAATGCAATCACCTCCAATTTTAAACTCTTGCTTCTAGTAACCATGAGACGTCTCTATGTAAAGAGATGTTGAGGGTAAGTAGGCAGTACTTGAGTCTTATGGTTAACAATCGAATAGTGAAACTCCAACTTCGGCTTTGTGCTAATGTTCCAAAAAATGGAGCTTTCTTACATGGAGGGGTTCCAATGGCTCTAAGAATGTCATTGAATTACGTTCCAGTCTTCTTCTCGTTCACTGGGGATGGCTTCTCACTTTTTTGAAGTTCTTAACACCTTTCGTGAATCCAAGAATCGATCTCGAGCAAGGTCGGGTGATGCAAATCGAGCTCCTGACTCCGTTGTTGATGGAAGGATCTGTCCGATGATGAATTATATAACTCAGGCTCTTGACTCTGTTGCTGATGGAAGGGTTTCTTCGAGGAAGAGTTATGCAACTTGGACTCTTGACTCTATCTCACATTCTTCAGACCCTTATGCAATAACAAGAGATGAAACAGGTCATTCTCATACACCTCCCCCTTCGCCACCTGCGTTACCCCTGATGCTTTGTTAATATTGGATGAACGTGAAATTCTGAAAGGATACTAGCAGCGTGTCGAACACCAATTGGATTGCCTAAGAGAAGTTTTTATTTTCTCATTTATATTTTAGTGTGTAGTCACAATCTAGGTCATTCCGACATGAGCAAAAGAAGAAAGCGACATCTACTTGCTCCAGAGCACATGTTCCATTGAAGAAGCGCATGTGATGGCAGAATTTAACTATGCGAGAAATTATGAAAAATGCTGACTTGAGCCTAAGGTAATGATATATAAACATATGACATGCATAGTCAAATATGTGTGTAGAGGTTTAACAAAAGAACGACACGTTATGTGTATGCAGGTTTTCAAGTTCGAAAACGGATGTGTATGTGCATATATATACATATATATATATATATAGGCATGCATGTGTGCAGAGATATATAATGTATAAATGTATGGATGAGGTGTGTGCAAATATATATGTGTGTGTGTGTGCGCGCGCGCGCGAGCGTAAGGTCTCCTAGGGCAACTCACTATTGAATCCTCCCAGTGAACATTAATTGCCTTTAATAAACAGTAACTACCTTTTGCATCTCCACTCCTAAACTGAATAGCTATGGCAATATGCAATAAAATATTAGTATTTTTTATTTTATAAAATAATAAAAAATAATTTTAATTCAAATTTCAGATATGATTTTTAATCGGTCTCGTTATACCACATTTCATTAAATAAGAAATTACAACCCAAAGTATTGAGAAAATATAAAATTGTGGTCTAAGGTGGAAGATAATGATAAGATATTTATAGAAAAATTAAATCTTTTTTTTTATTTTAAAATTTTTTCGGATTTTTTATTAATTGTTTACATTTTTTTAAATTTTTTATTAATTTTTTTATTGCTTTTTTACATTTATTATTATTTTTTTATTAATTTTATAATGTGGCTGACGTCAGCCTTGCATCATGTGGTCTCAGGCTCTCAGGCCACCAATTCGAGCCGGACCTTTCACTCGGGCCTCCCCGAGCCCCATTGCCAGCATGGGCTGGAGCAGATTGTTAAGGCTATTGGGTTATTTCTGTCGCTGGTCCATCGGGCTCAAGACACCGATGGAGTTGCTCTAAGGATATGTGTGTGGAGGACGGCACACATATCTATATATGTTGACACGTGCAGGTTTGACAAGGACAATACATGTATATTAAATATATATATATATATATATAATATAGTAAGTAAGTGGATAAAAATAATAATAAATAAATAATTGAGGGAAGTGTTAGGAAGCAAGCTCAAGGAATTGAAAATGTGATCAAGAAATGGGGAAATGTTTAGTTTTAGTAGAGTAATGTTGTTTAAATAAAGCCTTTCGATGCAATTTGTCTACTTAAAAAAAAAAGGACGTGTCATTTCGTTTTCGTAAGTTATGCAAAGAGTGTTAATCAGCTTTCGTAAGTTAGGCGAAGAGTGTCAGTTAGCTTTCTTAAGTAGGCGAAGATTGTTAGTTGGCCTTCGTAAGTTAGGCGTTAAGTCAGCTTTTGTAAGTTAGGCAAAGAGTACTAGTCGGCATTCGTAAGTTAGGCAAAGGTAAGAAAAGGGTGTTGGCTTTTGCAAGTGAAAAAAAAAAAAACAAAAGGGTTAGGTGGCTTTGGTAAATTTAGCTTAGGTAAATTTGGCATTAGAAAAAGTGGCCTTCACAAATTTGGCTTTAGCAAGTGGTTTGGCTTTAACAAAAGTGGCTTTAAGTTTTAGCTTGGCTTAGAGAATATTATTTCATGGCCTCATGCGATCGAAAGCTCAATTTTCCCCAATTTTACACACCAATAAAAAAGGGGAAAATGGGGCATTATGGGAGGATAGAATCTGGTTTCGACTCATGGGCCAATACCATTCATCGAAACAGATGGTGTTGTGTAATACAAGCCTATGATGGGTAGACTAAAGAGAAAATCCCACAAGAAATATGCTAACCCTGCATGTGCCATGATTCCTCACTTGTGCATGGGAAGGAAAACATGCATGTCGTTGCAAGAAGAGCTCAGAAAAAGGTAGAAGGAGGCAGATAACTACCTCCACTGCGAATGATCACTAAGGAAGAGGGAGCGAGGGACATGTCATGGTACTTGTTCTTCAAGCATTAGAATTCTATAAATAGGGAGAGGAATCTAAAAACAAGGTACGCAATCGAAACCCCTGACTAGAGAGCACGAATTCAATTGACTGACTTAAGCGTCGGAGTACCTTTTGCAGGTACCCCACCTAAACAAAGCTTTGGAGAATGAGGGATTTGGCTAACGTGCGGATTATGGTCAACGAATCTGTGGAGGCATCGTATGGGAAATTTCACTGTAACAGTTGTGCATAGTCATCATATGCTGAGTCATGCAAGTGAAAGTGACACACCCTATACATGTGTGTCTATGTATACAACAGTTGTTCTTTTCCTCGGCAATTTCACAACGAAAGTGAATAACTCGAAATTTGAAACGCTACATATCAAAAAAAAAAAGTCAATCGAGTGACCCGGAAAATAACTCAAACTGAGTTTCCAAAAAAATTGGTCATAACAATTGAATACTAACCAAAGATACGCAGCTGGATTACACGAAGCCGAGACCTGAGGATCAAGAAACGTGATAACGTCTTGCTCGTCCAAGTAAGCTTTTGTCCCAGTTGGAAGATATTCATATGGTTTCTCCCACCTTCATTGACAGCACAGATCACACCACAAGTATAGCGCAAAGACCCATTTCCGCATAATCGAAAACCTACAAACCCAATTAAAGACCATAATCACATATCAGATTATCCACATATGTACATACAATCTTTGCACAACTAGATACCAGCAAGGAAAAAGCTTGAAGAGCATAATTTGAGCTTCATAATTGCTATTACTTCGGACGCACTGGAACTGAAAAACTGAAACTTTAGCTAAACCGGACAAGGAACTGGTTGTTCACTGAGTTAGCATTTCATTGAAGTTCTGGGTCATCCACTGACAGCGCTAACGTATCTCCGCAACTAAACAGGAGGGAAAGAACTTTCCATTTTTTGAATTTGTTTGGGGAAATTGAGTTGTGGAGTTTAGGTAACGAGTGAGAAAAGAACTCACCTTTGGCGGAATTGTATCGAAGAAGCGGTGACCGTTGATGGGGAAATTGATTTGGCGGGAAATGGGTGATGCGAAGGGGCAAAGGGGATTGTTGAAGGTCGCTGCCGCCATTTGCTTCTCATTAAAGTGGAAAAGTTTTAGTTTTGGAGGGGAAAATAAAATAAAAGAAGTTTACCTTATAAGCCATTTCATTTTTGCTTATTTCTGAAAATGTCCCAGAATTATACCTTAAGTATCACTTTTACCCTGCTTTTGAAACTGAACCAGTTTACTCTCTTTTTAATTAGAGGATATCTGGTATGTGATCAATATGTCATTACATTATTGTTTGTATATCGATGTTGTGGATCAAAAGGTAACAGTTACTATGTACTTAACCAAGTAATGTGAGACATTAAATCTTTGTTATGTAGTTATAGTATGCAGAATGAATATGAATTCAAGTAGTTTAGGACGTGCTTAATGCGATTTTACACGTCAAATAATAATGAATCGATTTTAAAATACCAATACTCAATTTAGGCTCCACCACGAATTCATCATTATGATACCCCATTTAGTTACAAACACGTACAGTTAAATAGTACTTCCGTAATTTCATGTCACTTTTCAAAAAACCTGAAAGGCATGAAACGTCGTCCACCCCCAACTGTTTTCATGTCACTTTTCCGTAATTTCATGTCACTTTTCAAGCAAAGCAAAAACACCTTTAGGCCCTATTGTGTCTATCATACAACTGCACACACTTGATGTCTCCCTTTCCCTGCTTATCATCATCATCACCTCCTCCACCCCCAACTGTATGTACAAACTGTCACTTTTCTTCTGTCTGCAGCCCCCTCCACCCCACTGACCGCCACAACATTTCCACACACATTTCTCTCCACTCCTCACCAATCAAAAACCCAATTGAATCAACAAACCCTAAACGCCAATTTTTCCCTCCAATGCTTCTCCAAACTCAATCTCTCACAACCCATTTGTCCCTTCCATTCCCTCCCTCAAAACCCACCCCCAAAATCCAATCTTTCAATCACGTAAAACCGAACCCATTTCGCAGAACTCTATTTAGAACCCTAAGATGCTCGCTTTCGGCGGTTTCGGAGCCGACCCAGGTGGAAACGAAGACGCACAGCCACAGGCCGGTTCCGGCTGAGGTTTCTAGGACAATTATGGAGTTGGTGTCTGTGGGCACGCTTTCTACTCTGACCCAAGAGGGTTGGCCTTTGGGCATTGGCGTCCGGTTCGCGGTCGACCCAGAAGGGACTCCGGTGTTGTGCTTGAATGCCTCTAATCGGCAGTTTTCTATTGATAGGAGGTCTAGCTTCCATGTCCAGGTGCTTTAATGGGGTCTTATTTTTTAAAATTTTGGATGATTGGTTGTAAATTTTAAGGTGATTTTTGAGGTTTTTAAGGCGTTTTTGCTGTCGGTTTTGGTGCGCAGTTAGAGCAAAGCGGGCTGCGAATACCTCAGTGCACGATTTTAGGCAGCATTGACAAACCGGAAGACAGGGCAATGTTGAAGGTAAATCGATTTTGTTCATGAAGAATAGGTTACTGGAAAGTGGTTTGTTAGTTGTGGCTTTACCAAGTATGTTATAATATGGGTCAGCTCAGTGTTTGCGTGTTGCTTGAGTTGTAAGGAAGCACGTAGAAAGCATAATTGTTGCCGGTTTTTAGGGACTAAAAATGGAATTCACTATAAGGGATGCAGAATTATAAAAGGAACATAGATGCTTCGTATTTGTCAAACTTGTCTAGCCTTCAACTGGCTATACCTAGTCCATTTCAGACTGCCATGGTTTTTGTCAAGTAAATGTTAGAGCTATCACTTAAATGTCCGCCTTGCGTAACCTTTAAACAGTTTGATTTATGATTGGCCATGTGTCATATCGTGGTTTTGGGGTGCAATATAGGGTTTTGGATGTTGTATGCTTGACGTGTGTTGGATTAATGTTCGTGTGTGATGTTAGAACTTGGATTTCCATTCAGTTTTTGCACAGACATGAGTTCCAGCATATGTGGCTGGATTTATTTACTGGACTCAGTCCTCCGACAAAGCATACACAGGCCCATGTAGGTATTGAGTGTAGTGGCCTTTTGATTCGATCCATTCTTAAAAGAAAAAAGGAAAACCTTATGATCCATTTAAAGCTCATAAAAAGCATTATGTATGATCTGTTTTAGTTTATGCTATTATTTATTTGTGTGGTGAGAATGTATATCTTTTTAATCAGTATTTCATCTGGATTTCAATGCCGTTTCTTTCAGTACCTTCGTTCAGTATGGAAAAAGAGGTTTGGAGAAGAAGTTGATGAAGATCTCATATATGTTGTTTCTGTGGAACGGGTACTTCAGTTGGAGGACTTTAAAGAGGTATTGTGGCATTTTCTTTGCTCCTGTGCTGGACTAGTAGACATACACAATAGTTATTTGCTATACACAATAGTTATTTGCTATACTGGTAGTCTGGTAAGACTGGTGTGGGCAAATCCTGCCAAGTTTTACCCCTAGTTCTTAAGTCAGCACTTACTTGAGATGGATTATGCAAAAGCGGTTCTGTTTTCTAACTCTTCTGATATTCTCACAGGTTGGTATGTGGGTTACATCTTCAGATTATAAAAATGCACAACCTGATCCTCTTAGGGACTTTGCGGAAGAGCTGGTAAATGAGATAAACACCAACAACATTGAAGATATTAATCGTTTTTGCAACATCTATGCTGATTTGAACTTCCAGGTTCGTGCCAACCCACTTATTGTGATTGTTAGTTGTATTGGATATTGCATGTTGACACCTTGCTAAGCTGGTACTGGAAACACTGAACTATATACAGAATTCTTAACTGTTAGACAACGCCATTCATAGTTGGAAGGGAAAAACTACAGTTGATCAGTAAATGTTTTTCTTCACCAAAAATGAAAATACGAAACCAGCAACCCATGAATGAGCTTTCATGTCCAGGGTTCATGCAATATGGTGAAAAAAATCATCCTAGACTAATGGCATTCCCAACTAAACTGCCACGTTACTTTTCAATCACGCAAACCATAATTTGGACACTTGCATGTTCAACTGTACGGATCTGACTGCAAAATTTGAGCACCTTTCATTTTTATCTACAGGATTTCCATAAACCAAATAATCACTCTACAAGAAGCTTAAATACATTTTAGCCCGAATTATTGAATCCTTTATCAACATTTCATGAGGACTTGTTTATACATCACTTATATCAGTGATTCTGCGATGGTAATGGTAGTTTCCTTGTGCAGGTTTCTGAAGCAAAATTGGTTTGGGTTGATCGGTTAGGCTTTGACCTGCGCCTTTGGTCTCCTCAGCAAAGTATATTTGAGGTTCGCATTCCCTTCCCCAGGGATGTGACGGATGAGAAGGGTGCGAAGTCAATGTTTAACTGCATGTCTCAATTAGCTTGGGAGGTGGAAAAGAATTTCCATGCCCCAGATGTCGAAAGGGTGAAACAAGTTAAGCAGATAGCCTAAAAGAGTAAAAGTTGTGCATGCCGTGTCTAACTTCTTTAGATGCACAAAGGGAAACTTGGTTGAACTTTGTTATGTTCCGAGGTTATGACGGCCAACTATCCCCCCAAATTGAGCTTGTCGATTATGTACATGGCTTCCATATGCCATTGTTACTAACTCCCACAGATGTCTAAAATTCAAAATTTTGAGATTAAATTTGAGTTCGATATAATTCGAGATTTTTTTTTTTCCTTCACATTATTGCAAAGGTTAACTCTTTTCTTCTAAAAGTATTTCTCAGTTACACTTGGAATTAAAAAAAAAATCAATCCACCAATTAAGTTATCATCCATTTTCGTGAACATCTTTTTCATTTATTAGGGGGGCTCGTTAAATCCATTTTCTATGGGCATATCATTGAGGATACGAAGCCAGAGTTGCTTCGGATCACTTCCATCGATTGTAGTGATCAGAAAACCAAAGTGAAAAATTGTACCAATCTCATAAATTATTTTGGATAAAACAAACACAATTGGACAACGCTGCTAACAAAACAAGGACTAAAATGCATAAAAATACTTCAAAGAAGAAAGTGAAAGTACAAGTAAAAGACAGGGACTAGTATTGTAATTTACCCAAAAAAACATGTCGCGGCAAAACATAAATAAAAACGGAACGAAAATAAAAGGAATCTCCACTCAGTGTCCATCCATCTCGTCATAGAAAGGTAATAAACCCTAGACCCTTTTTCTACCATTGAAGGAAGGTGAAGCTCTTATTAGGGTTTTTATAAATATCCTTTGTATTTAAATTAGGGTTTTTGTTATACGGGATCCTCTAATACCCTCGATTGATTGGTGGCACCTTGCTGGCAATTGGCGTTCGGTGCAGTGCTTATCTCTGAATTCGCAGCCCTAGCAAGAAAACCCAGATATCTGAAATGGGTTACGCGCAGCTGGTTATTGGCCCTGCCGGCAGCGGCAAGGTAAATTTCACCGCCCACATTTACTGTAACACTCACTTGCATCACAGTCACCTGGGCAATCAGCAAAATTTAATATTTTTTGATGTTTTTGTGTACCCATTATTATTTTTTATGAGTGTGTTTGCTTTGCTGTCCATTTTTGCTCCAATTTGCACCAACTGTTTGAATGTGGGATTCTTGATGAGCACATGGGAATTAGGTGCTTGTAATTTTTTATGTTACTATGTACTTTTTTCTAGTTTTGATGAGTTTGCTTTGCTTTTCGGAACCATTTGGATTATTGATGTAATTGGGGCAGCATTGTTTGTATGTGAGATACATCATAATCACATGGGCAATTACTATGATTAACATTTCTTGATGTTTATGTGTTCCCATTACTATCTTCTAAAAAAAATATATATATATATTGTGTTCCCATTACCTCGTTTTGATGAGTTTGTTTTACTTCTTGTGACTGTCAGTTTATTGCCCCAACAGTTTTTGAATGAGGAATACATTATAATCACATCAGGACCGCTATGATTGTGTATTTTGATGTTTTTTATGTACCCATTACTAGTTTTAATAAGTTCGTTTACTTCTTGGAACCAGTCGACTTATTGCTCTAGCTTGCACGAACACTGTACGACTATTGGGAGGAATATCAATATTGTTAATCTGGATCCTGCTGCTGAAAATTTTGACTACCCTGTGGCCATGGGTAAGTAGTCAGTTCATTTATTTGCTCACTTATTTAGTTTCATGAACCGCACTTGACTTGTTTGTTAGTATTTTCCCTCTTGCAGATATTAGGGAGCTTGTTTCGTTGGAGGATGTTATGGAGGAACTTGGTTTGGGCCCCAATGGTGGACTTTTATACTGCATGGAGTATCCTTTTTCCAAATTGTTCTCTAATTTACTTCTGTTCTTTTTGTTCTTTTACTTGGAATGCTTGCCATTCTTTTGAAGGGCACAGACATGGAATGTTTGCGTGCGATAATAGCAGTGAATCATTTTGTACCACTTCTGGGTGTACTCCTCTCTCTAAATCTTATAATTTCTTTGGTGAATGTCCTTAATCTTGATTTCTAGACACCTGGAAGACAATCTGGATGAATGGCTCACAGAGGAATTAGACAATTACACGGATGATGACTACTTGGTTTTTGACTGCCCAGGTATCCATACTAATCCACATGTTTTGTTGTCATTATATCTGGTCATGCATTGCTGTTGAGATCTGTTGATGGAAAAATGGACTACAACAAGGTTAAAGTTTTTCATGGACATTATTATTACATTACGAGGAAGAAACAATAGTACTAGCTGGGTGACGTGTTTTCTGAGTTGACAGTAGGTATCCTACTATTAAAAGCAAAATTATTTCAAGGCTCTTAGTTCTCTGTGCGTGGGTGTTTGGAGGAATTTTTGTGAAACATAATAATTTGAGGCTTCCACTTGTGTTATAGGCCAGATAGAACTTTTCTCACATGTGCCTGTGCTTCGGAACTTCGTAGAGCATCTGCAGCGTAAAAATTTCAAAGTCTGCGTTGTGTACTTGCTTGATTCTCAGGTATGCGATAAGTGTTTGTAGTTCTGTCATGTAATCTTTTCTCAAACATTTTCTCTTCCTTCCTTGGAATTACTCTTAATTCTGTTTGTTCCCCCAAATAAATATATTTATTCTTCTATTGAAACAGTTCATTACGGATGTGACAAAGTTTATTAGTGGGTGCATGGCATCTCTTTCTGCCATGATTCAACTTGAATTACCACATGTTAATATTCTCTCCAAAATGGACCTTGCACCGAGAAAAAAGGATATTGAAGAGTGAGTTACTCTATCCTCTACTACTTCTATTAACCCATCTGTATTGATCTTTTTAACTTATTAAATAGCTCAATTTTGTTTTGTATCTTTTATGTTTCAGCTTCTTGTATCCGGAGCCTCAAGTTTTATTGTCAGAGTTGAATCAACGCATGGCTCCTCAGTTTGCAAAGCTAAATAAATCTTTGATTGAACTAGTGAGTTATAGTGTGCATCTTTCTTATATAAATTGTCTCCATTTGAGTTTGTGAATTGGAGATAGCTGTTTAGAAAAGCATACTTCCTTCCGGATGAGATTTTCTTTATGGTTATTCTGTAATTTTTTTTTTTTTTCTCCAAATTGTTCTGTATGGTTTGATTGGTCCCTTGGTTGTATTATCTTTATCAGTTATCCTGTCAGTTGAGGAGCCATGTAACCTTCACTTGACTTCAGCTGTGGGTTAAATGGTAGAGGGTATATATAATGTAGGGTTGTACCATGTCCTGTACTGACTAGCATCAAGTTTTGTGGTCATGGTTATGACTTGTGGTAGTTATAGGCATTGTTTTGTGAAACAAATTACTCATAATCTTACTGGCCATAGTCAGTGCATTAAGGAGTAACTATCTTGTTGGATTGTCAGGTCGATGATTATAGCATGGTGAGTTTTGTGCCACTAGACTTGAGGAAGTCAAGCAGGTATGCGCTCTCTCTATGCACATTTCTCTGTATCTATCTGTGCACGTTTTCCTGTATGTCTTTTCTTGTTTGTGTGACTTCAATATTATCTGGTGATCGCTGTTTTGCTCATCAGGCTGAGTTATGTTGGTCCTGTGAGATTTATCACTTTTAAATAAAGATGTTTGGCATTTAAAGTTTTGGTGTTGGAAATCTTTGGATGATGACTTTCTGTTTAGAGCTCTTGGTCGTTATATGCTCATTGCTCACGATAATAGGTTTCTTAGGTTGAACTAGGAAGGACCTTGTTATTTGGGTCTGAAGCTGCAATGTTCTGATCCAAAGTTGAATGGCACTTTTCTTTTCTTTTTTGTGTTGGGCCGCCAGAGGGAATGTCACCTGTGTAGCGTTAGCGCAAAGCTGTGTCATATATGTCTGTTCCTTCTTGGGTGGTTTGACCATACAGTCTTCTGTCGTTTTGTTTGGCTTTGGACGAAAATCATCAAATACTATGAAGCAAATTATCTTAGATACTAATACGTGGATTAAAACACTCCTGGACTGAATCAAGTGTCGACATAGTGGATGACAACCTTACATGGTTTTTACCCATCATTCGATGAACCAGAGAACATGGCTTGGGATTGATTTGATAAAAGCTTGATGGGGTGGTAGAAAGTCAGGATTTGGCATTGCTTTATCATTTTTTTCTCTGTTTGCATCATATATTTCTATTTTTTTTGTGTTTTCATTTCTTGGTATTGACTGTTTGATTAATGGGCACGTATGATCTTCACTTCAGTTGCTTTTTCATTTTTGATTTATATCATCTACAATCAGAGAGTAATGTTGGGGTTTTCCTTTTACAAATATCTTTTTGGCAGCATGAGCTATGTCTTGGCTCAGATCGATACCTGCATTCAGTTCGGAGAAGATGCCGATGTGAAGGTTAAGGAATTTGATCAGGAAGATGACTGAGCTTATTAAACTTTTTACCTCTTGATGTTGAAATTACCGTTGCAGCCCCTGGTGTAGGTGTTTTGAACTGTGAAGAGTGAAAGAGGTGACTCAGGGTAGTATTGTCAATATACAATACCAAATTATTAACTTTTAACTTTTGAATTATCAGAATTATATGTAAGATGATAGCATGATGGAATAATGTAATTGTTATTTAAGAGAATTTGTTGTATTTTATGAGGGCAAAAAACTACAAGAGACTACATTTTGTTCAGAAATACGACGACGTGACGATGTGCTTTGATACCAAACGTATTTTTGTGTGTATAGATTGATCTCGTATCATCCAACAGTTAGAGATTTGTTTATGCATGCTGGTGGAGAATTGAATTAACTTTTGAGTGAGTGTTGAATGCAAAACTTGGATCAATTGGGGAAAAAAGTCATATCAAGGTCAAAGAAACTTGTGAAATTACGTAAATGAACAAAAATTAAATTTCAATTATTGAATAAAATATCAACTATCATTTTGGCCAATTTCACAAGAAATTTTAGAATTTTATTTCCTTTTGGTTGGCATTGGCAATGAGGGATTTGATCAGTTCATCCAATTTCTTATCCGACGATCCACCTTTCTCCACGGCACGCCTCGCCGTGCTCCCCAATACTCTTGCCCTTTCCCTAGCCCTCCGCCCTTTCTCATCTCCCATCAACTCCCTCACTCCTTCACAAATCACATGGCGATCAACGGTCTTGATCTTCTCTGGTTTAACCATCAACCCTGCCTTCAATCCCACTGCAACATACTTGGCATTCAGTGGCTGCTCTGCTCCCATTGGCCAAGCCAATAATGGGACCCCCATTGACAAGCTCTCCATCACTGAGTTCCACCCACAGTGGCTCAAAAACCCACCCACCGTTGGATGTGCTAGGATGCTCCGCTGGTCCACCCAATCACGTACAACAAACCCTCTCCCTTCCACCCTCGTCTCCCACCCTTCATCCGCCCTCCACGTCTTCGATCGAACGGCCCATATAAACCGATACCCCGCCATCTCCAACCCGTAAGCGATCTCGTCCATCTGATCATCCGACAATCGCACTTGTGTACCAAACGACACGTAGATCGCCACACCGGATCCATCCTGCTCGTCGAGCCACTTGATGTACGGACACGATACGCTCTCATTGCGGGACCCATCGTCCTCTTCATAGAGTAGAACCGGCCCCACACACCATGCTTTGGCATGCTTGTACAAACCTTCCAATGCAGCAACGTACTCACATTCAAGCTCTTGGAAGCTGTTGACAATCACACCCCAACTATTCTTATCCACCTCTTCGACCTCTGAGATGACGCGTCCAAATGCGTTATTCGGATTAGAGAGTCGAGGAGGTAAGTCGGATATATCCAACATGAAGGGAAGTGCCAAATTTGGCAATAAATCTGTTGACTCCAAATCTAAGGTCTTCTGGCGTTGACGTTGGTATTGGCATTGGACGTGCACGGAAGCGGTTTTAAGAACAAGCATAGGCAGTACACCCATTCCATGTGACACAACACGTGGAATGTCGAATGATCGACACGTGTCCAACGTCCAACCGAGGAAGAAGTCTGAGATTACACAAAGTGGCCGGGAACCACCATCGACCATATCATGCAGAAGGGTTTCGAATTGTGGTTTCATTTGTTTGGTGGCAGTGACGAAGGGAACCCACGAGTCCATTGAAGGAAGGTCGGCGGTATTCTCACAGCCCTCCGGAAGGTCCGGGACATATGGAAACGGCACAACGGAGACGGTGATGGACGTGTGGTTTGAGAGTTTGGAGTGGATGAACGGTGCGTTTAGTGGGGTGGTGACGATGGTGACTTTTAGGCCACGGTTTGAGAGTTCCTTGGATATGTCTAGCAATGGAATCGTGTGGCCTTGAGCCATGAAGGGGAATATAACAACGTGCGGCGGTGGTGGAGGCGGCGGCGAGGGTGAGGGTGAGGAATTAGCCATGATCTCACTACAACGATCAGAATTCGAGTGAGTGGGAAAATATTTTGAGTTGGTTTTTTTTTTTATAGAGTTTAAATGTGTTCATTGTTCATAGGATTTTGTAGAGTTTAATAGGTTTTCCAAAATACATAGATTTTGTGAGGCGCCTCCTTTTTATTCAATGTATTTGCAATTAATCTGTGATTATATATTCAATTCTTTGTATTTTGCCCTATCTTTGCCCAGTGAGTAGATTTTCTTTGCAAATGTGATTGGAAGGACGACTGAATACACATGATTAAGTGCACCAAAAGATAATGAAACAAGAAGGAAATATGACAAATACGGAGGATTTTAACGACTGATGGAATTTTCATAGATTTGAACTTGAATTCTTTACAACCAAGTACAGGAAATACATCTAAATTGATAGTTAATTTATATCATGTATGGCACGTTAATAAAATTTAAAAAGGAGCGTAAAAATATTAGGATTCTCCGTCTTCTATTGAGTAATTTTTTTTTATAAAACATGGTCGCGTAACATTACAAATTTCACTTAAATCATAATATGTATTTTTTGTTGTTGATACATATATGAGAAGTGAGACATATGCATCAATGTCATTTACCCTTATTATAATGCGTTGAATGCTACGTCATATGAGTTGTGTTCTTTGTATACACGTAAACATTGCTTTTATTTTGTGTTTTTTGTTTCATTACTTCTAAATTCTGGTATCGAAACCTTTTCTAACAGCACTTAGGTATCTCAAGTATATTATGGGTATACATATGAACAAGTAAGTCCCTTTCTCTTAGACCTCAACAACAAACAACATCAACAACAAAAATCTTATTTCATTAAGTGGGATTGGCTATATGAATCATAGAACATCACTGCACGCGGTTTTGCACCAAGTATTTTGTTAGCTCCAAGTACTCCTTGTCTTAGAGTATCTTTTCAAGTCTTCCTTCACATGCCCAAATCACCGTAATCGATTTTCTCTTATTTTATCTTCAATTACGGCCACTCTTACTTTACCTTGAATATCTTCGTTCTTAATCCTATCATTCTCATGTGCCCACACATCCAATGAAGCGCTCTTCTCCGCTACACTCATCTTTTCCATTACAAGCTAGTAGTGGAGGAGGACAATTTGGGAGTTCTCACGCAGTGCTTTGCGGTTGTCTTTTGTTTTTAGCTCATCGGAGCGGACTTGAATTGGTTGAACCCTTAGATTAGTCGTTAACTTGATCATGACTGCATGTATCCTAAACTCATAAGTTGTTGCAACTGGTTGTATGTTATTTGATATGAGTTTGGATGAAGAACTTAAGGAATTCTGCAGAGATATTCCAGCTTGCTCTATGAGTGGTAAAATGATGAAACGTTCTCCACGTAGCTCATAATTGCGTTCTGCAAAATTTTACATAAATTTGACATCCATATCTTTGCGATGGTTTCGAGCATATACAGTTTAACTTGGAAAGTTGGCAATGTTACTGTGATGTGCTAGTTGAGGGGAGTCTTGTGGGGTTCAGAGCCTGCTTCTAGAAGCGACGTCTAATTGGATAAGCGATTTCTATTAGAGTTAGAGCAGCGATTGATACGATCGTTTCCCCTTCAAAGGTTATGATGCTTATGTAACCGAAAACGGAAATCTCAGTTTGAGGTGTAGTCTAGCTCGAATTCTCCAAGTTCTTCATTTGATTTTCGATGTCCACGAAGTTGTAGTGGCTCTCAACTCGAGCATCCATTTGGTTTTTTTGCAGCATTGTCAATAAGGGTGTTAATATTCATTAAGGTATCCCAAATCTCATCCATGGAAAGAGGGGGCCTGTTGATCGGACCTTTATTGTTTCCAGGCGTGGTTGTCGTCTCCCGTGGGCTGTTAATTACTTGCTCCAGAAGTGGCGGAGGTGTAAGTAGCGGGTTATCCACCTTTGGGATAGCGGATGCATCGAAAAATGGGTTGTCTCCCATGGTGGGATTAACATTGGAGTCAACAGAGCTTCCTTCAGCAGTCATGCTTATGGTGGTGGCAATGCACCAATTCTTCAGCAATCATACTCTCAATGAAAGCACTAATTGTGTTGGAACCAAATTCGTGCACAGCCGTTAGTGGTGGAGATGCACAAATCTGAGTAACATGTGAAAAAGCAAGCAACTGTGAGCAAGCCTAAGATGGGGGAAGGTGTGATGGCCAAAAGCTCTCCGACAATCAAGTTAGTAAGCAAATATAAGACTCAAGTGGTGGGCAAGAGAATTAGAGTGCATAAATTGCTTTACCAGAAACAAACCCTAGATTGGTGTATTTATACCAACCAAGAGAGAGACCTTTTTGGGATAAAATCAATGTCCTAAACTGAGATAATCCTGGAGGAGATCTAGAGGTAGAAATTGCACCCTCTTAGGAGTTGTGGTTACTTGTGGTGCACGCCAATTCCTAGATTGTAGGAACTCCAAGACTTAGTTATAAAGGATCTGGCTGATTCCACAACCAGATCAGGTCCCGTGTCTTGTGGAACAAGCATGGTTATACTAACGAAGTGGTGATGGCACCATTACTCCATTTGTTCAGGTCTTATTGCCCCATAACAGAGTGATGGTGGCACTGCTGCTTTGTTTGATCCAGCTCTACTAAGAGATGTTGAGTCCCTGACTTGACTTCTGAGGTATCTATGTTCAAATCAACCTTACTTTGGCCCTAGAAAATAATGGTCCCATAATGGATGCTTCTTGAAATGGCCTTTTGGAGGCGATCTATTAACATAAGTTAGATAGTAGTTTTGTGGTGTTTCCCATAGCTATGGTAGTTGTTGCATTAGAGTGCTATGATGCTAGACATTCTTCATAATTCACTTGAAAACAATGATGGGTAGTTACAACGTAGACAACATTCCATGGACATAGATAGACAAAAAAGCGATATTCTTATTATTACTTTGCCTTTTTTTTTTACTAACTTCAACTAAAGAAATTTTGCTGACAAAGTTGTGTTATATTCCAAGGGTGTTATTGAAGCGGTTCTAAACATATTTTCACTCTCCACATAGACATTGTTGTACACACATTTATAGCAATAATAGAAAAAATAACTCTCAGTTACTGCTTTGAAGTACCTTTTGGAAAGCGGCTAGAGGATATGATGTTGTGACTTTTATAGAGGAGATGGAAGAAATAAAGAAACTTGATGGTAATATATTCTATCAATTTTTAATATCTCTATTAATTAATGAAATCCTCTTTGTCAATCAAAAGATGGTGAAAATATCAATAAAAAAATGGTGAAAATATTATTTAGTCTTCTATCACACAAAAAAAATGATGGGCAATGATGTAATTTCACAGGTCCAAATTTTACTTTTTTTTTATCAAAGCCTCATCTACATGTAATGTTAAAATACCTCCAATATTTAAAAATAATAATAATAATAATAATAAAACAAAATAAAAAAAACCTCCCACTCCCCCCCCCCCCAAAAAACATTCTCTCTTTCTCTCTCCCCCTTCTCATTTTCTAAAAAAATGTGTTCATACTAGTATTAATTACTGAAATAATGACTCATTTATTTGAAGAAAAAACAGGAGAAGGACTAGATCTTTTTCTATGAAATGGATTTAGTTCGCGTATCTAAAAATAAAATAAAATAAAATTCAAATCTTAGAAAACAATTCACATTAATTTATGGAGTCTAGATCTCAGCTTTAATAATGATACAACTTTTATTGTGTTTAAATTTATATAAAATATTGAGTCGGAAATAAGAAAAGAACATGGTTTAATTTTAGAGCGTTTTAATAAAAAATTAAAAGCCAACCAATATTTAAGGAGGTGTATTCAATTGAGATTTTGAGGGATTTTAATTCTTTTAATAAATCTAGAGCTATTCAATCAGGATTTTGAGTGATTATTTGAAATTCAAGGTGTATTCAATTAGAATTTTAGGATAATTTATTAAAATTCTTAGCAATCCGGGTGTATTCAATTAGGATTTTAAAGAAATTTATAACATTTCAAGTGTATTCAATTAGAAATTGATTTTAAAGAATTTGAGAAAGTTGAGAAATTAAAGGGAATTTAAGAGATTTCGTAGTGTATTTTAAGCATCCATAAATCTCACATCTTCCCATGAGATTTTGGAAGGAATTGAATCAAAATTTTATATGGAATCTCTACAAATCAACTAAATTCCATATAAATCCATGAATTTATAAATCTATTAAAATCTCTCAAATTCTCAATTGAATACACCCATTTTAATTTAAAAAATGTAGAATTTGAGGGGTTGAGTCTAATTACCTCTTCATTTATATATTAAATGTGCAGGTCATGCAGCAGAAAGAACGTTTAGTTTTGGTGGGACTATACATAGTCATTGCGCACAGTTCCCCAACCGCAACAAGTATTGCCTCGAAATATAGGGGGCAGTTGCAAGGTTGCACCGATGCCTGAATAAAAATCATAGCTTATCAGTTGAGGTGTACTAGCTATATCAGATGGTACGACAAACCACAACTTAGTATAGTATATGACTCTGTGAACATATATGTTATTTTTTTCACATCTATGTAAGTCCAATTTGAGACATCTTCTATCAAGTATCGTTAGGCCAACTAATCAAGGTGTCTATTTGTACTTATTTCATACGAGAATTAATCTGACAATTACTAGATATAATCTTGCATATTTCATCAAATGTTTAATTACAGGAAAACAATTTAAAATAAGTTTTTTTAGCCAAAATGATTCCTGAGATTTGCATAATACATCACTTTGGTCCTTGAGATTGAAAATCAATATAAATGATCCTTGAGATTGTCCATCATCCATTATTTTGGTCATTTCTAAAGTTATAAAATTGGTTGATTTGGACCCAACTTTATAACTTTAGAGAGATTTTACTGTATTATTTGAGTAAAATGAGAAAAAAAATGAGTTGATTTGCAAATTTGCTAAATTTTCTAGAAATGAAAAATGCAAATGACTGTGATCCTATTTTCTCAATGTCATATTATTGTATTGAGAAAAAAAAAAAAAAAACTTTTACTATTAGCAACAAATCAACAATTAAAAGAACTTATTTTATTGATTTCTATTTCAATTTGGTGCTACGATTTAGCACCCAACTGAGCATATTTAGGTGATCTATAAACTTATATTATAAGTAACAAATCAGCAATTTCTTGTGTCATACCAATTTTATCGGATATCTCCGAAGGGACAACAAACAGCAATTAAAAGAAACACATTTTATTGATTTCTATTTGAATTTGATGCTAGGATTTGGTAGCGAACTAAGCAGATCTAGGACACACATAATTTCCATTTATTCCTATAAGTGTAAATATAAATACATACATTCTCTAGGTTGATTCATCATTTCATATACCATTGAGAATTTTCTGGTTCTGCCCCTTACAGTATGGCTTCCATCAACTTTGGATGTCTTTTTTGCATTGCTTTAATTCTTCTAAGCTCATCAGGTATATATATTGACCATATCAATTTTTTGTTAATTACCCACCCACCCCCACCCCCAGCTTCATTGTAATTACTGTAATGTCCTACACATTGATTTGATGCTCATGTTGGTCATCTTCGTAATGAGCATTATTTGGGTATTATCTACAGGTTGCTATGGACGGAGTGTAGCTGAAGAGCACCAATTGCACCACCAGGACCAAGCCATCCACAAACAACATGTCGTATCGGGTGATAAACGTCTTCTGCACAAACAACACCCCTTATCGGGCTATAAACGTCTTTTGCATTATCCCAACGTAGAATTGGATTTTTCTCTTATACAGACACCAGGAGGACCAAACCCTTTACATCATGAGCGTTAGGGTGACGGTAATGTGGTGGGGGAGTATAAATATAATTACAATAAGTTCAGAGGCGTTTGATCCCTTGCAATGTAACAAAAATAAAATAAAGGGTTTATTATATTTTACTCTATCAAGTTTGTGCAATTGCTACCTCGTACAATATCTTTAAAACATTTTAATATCATACATTAGTTATTTTTTCATTTCAATTTCATGCAACCATTAAAAATTCTATTAAGTAACTGACATGGCTGCTAATTTGTGCCACAAACAATTAATATTTTATTTAAAAATAAATAAAAAATCTGAGGGCAGGTTTCGTAGATGTGCATCTGCAGCATATCGGAGAAGTTGTAGATCGGCTACTGAGGGAATACTCGGAATATTGATGGGCCAGGGCTTCGGCGAAGAAGGTGGCGGTGTCTGGGGGTGAAATTGAGCACAACCCCACCCCACCCAAATCGCAGCCCCTTCCCGATTCGCCATGAATTTGACCCATGTGGGACAGGGAGCCAAATGGGACTGGGACGAGTTGGAATTGCAGGTTTTAAGGGAGACGGAGAAGACCCAGATGGGCAATCTAATTCACCATGGGAGAGAGCACCTGATATGGGTATTTAAGCGGTGAAGAGCTCAGATCCTCTCACAATCGAGCTATGGCAGAAGAAGGCTTGAGGTTTGGGCTTGCAAGCGGCGGCGTCGCCGAGCGTCCACATGTTCTGGCAAAGGCTGGGACCTCGGAGAGAATCAGGAGGGAGAGATGGCGAATGTGCCGTGCGAGGTGGTGGTCGATGGAAAGGATGTCATTGGGGAGGGAGACGAAGTAATGGAGAAGATCGTGAGAAAGTAGGCGACGCTGTAATCGAGGACGGAGTTCTTGAATAAGGTGTTACGGAGGGAGAATCCGGTGGTGGGGTCCGAGAGAATGGCGCAAGTGGAGAGGACGACGGCGGGGGCGTCCTGGGTGAGAACAGAGGGCGTGGAACTGGAGAGGTTTTAGGGATTTTATTAATTTTTTATTTCTATTTTTCAAGTTTTTAATTATACAAAAAAATTATTTTTTATTAGTTAAATATTTTTTTAGTTGTCTGCCACATGGCAGAAGTTGTCGGCCACATAAGCAAAAATGTGGAACTCACTGTTATCCTATCATCATTTTACAGTTAATTTAATAGAATTTTTAACGGAAGTATGAAATTGAAATGAAATGATAACTAATGTATAAGATTAAAATGTTTTAAAAATATTGTATGAGGTTGTAATTTACTTTAAAATAAATTTATGTGAATTTGCATGATGTGGAAACAAAACAACACTTACTGATTACCACTAAGAAATATCCATCTGGTTAGGGAATTAATGACTATTATACTGATTTCTATTTTCCCTCGCCAAATTCAAATCTTAAAGTAGCGAGATCCATTTTACACTCTTTAAGTTTGAGGTAATTTTTAAAATAGGCCGTGAAGTTTTAATTTTCTTATTTTGCATTTCAATGTGTCCCAATTGTATCAATGTATGTCTTTGGTCGAATTGATTGTTTAATCCATCAATAAATTGATAACATGATGAGTTTGAAATCATTATATGGGCTATGTGTAAGTCACGTTTACCTCGTATTGACACAGACATCTCATCAATTTAATAGAAGTTTAGATGTTCAAAGAGATAAAATGTGCAAAATGGCATTATTTCAAAACTCATGGTGCAATTTCAGAAAATTAGAACCTTATAGACTAGTTTGAAAATCACCGTAAATCCAAATGGTATAAAACGTAGTTAGCTCGAAAGGAAATGTGTATGAAGGGAGAAAGGAATTAAGAAAATCAAGTTTAATTCTTGAGTTAACTTTTTCCTTGTTCACTGAATTAGAGGTGTCGACAAGAAAGTTCAATTCTGCAATATGCATCCTGATGTGGTTTTGTGGAGTTTTGTCTTTTAATGAGTTGGGTTGAGGGATAACAAGCTGGGATGGAGACGTGCTTGGGGAATTTTTCGGTATGGTTATCGGGGTAGGGCCGTAATGGTACTTTAATTTTCGACCTGAACTCGTCCAATTTGGAAGTGAAGATAACGTCACTATGAACCTATAAAACAAAAACATTAAAGGAAAAAAATGTTTTGACGTTTCAAAATGTTGGGAGTGCTTGTATAATAGAAAATTTTAACGAAAAACTTTCGGTACTGTTTATTTTAACGAAAAATCATAATTTTATTGTAAAAAAATTAATCTTTATGAGATCAAGCACATTCATTAGTTTTCTGGTATAATATGCTTCAGTGGCTCCTTCTTACTCGAGTGGTATATGGGCCGTCAAAACTATTGATCAGAGAGAGCGAGAGCGATCCTAACGGAACTACGACAATCTCCGATGGATATTTTCTCGGCGAACCCTAAGACCTTCAAGCTCCACAGGAAATCGCCTTTCGCTCGGAAGCTCAAATCCTCCATTGCCGTCAAGCTTCCTCAATTTCTCTCCGAGTACACAGACGACGTCCTCGCTGTAATTTTTCTCATCCCTTCCAGTTCCTGCGATTTCGGATTTTCCTTTGTTTATTTCCATTTTTCGAGTCTAATTAACGATAGGAATTGATTTTTTTGGGAAAATGTACTAGCGATTCTCTTTCGTAACTAGTTGTTTGGATGCTGAGAAAATGTAGGCAGAGAAATTAACGCTTACGCTATGTTTCGTGATGCTTTTGCTTTCGGTGGAATGAGAGTGAAAGTTTCATATGCTGCCTAATCAACATAATAATAACTGTATGTTTGGTTGCTGAGAAAATGTTGGCAATGAAATTAACAATCCATGCTACATTTCGCGATGATTTCGTTGTTTGCTTGCTAATTAATGCACAATTTTTTAACATATAGTCTCAGAGTTGCATGCGCGTCTCTATAGACGTTATCAATGTGTAATATCAGATAGAGCAAGAGGCTAGAGCTTACTTAACATCTTCTATAATCGAAAGCATTTGAGTGGACAACAAGAAATGAGTGGTCTTATATTGCGAATTGATGTACGAAAAGTAGAAGAAAGATTCGTCAATTTCATTAATTGTTGACAAGTTTCTTTTAACTTCTTTTTTTGTTTCTTTTTATTGTTAATCTTGTGTTTGAAATTTTACATTGAACGCACATGCGTGATTTGCCCTGTTCTCATTAACAAGTTTTCACTGCTTCATGGTTAAATTTACTCCAAATTTTACTGAGAGTAATATGTTCATTACTTTAGGAATATATAACAGTGCTGGTTTGTAATGGAAAGCATCAATATCAGGCAAAAGAGGATTTAGAAGCATTTCTTGGCGACGTGACTGTAGATTTTGTATCCTGGTACCCTGACTATCAAAGTCTCTTGATGAGCTACAATTTTCTTCTTTACATGCTGACTCAGTTTTGAATAGTCGATGCTAATCCCTTTGCTCTGCCAATGTAGGTTATGGAATCTTATGTTGGAATATGCTGGTCAATCTTCTGCAGACACCGGCTTATTGAATGCAGATGAAGTTGCTACTGTTAGTTACCAAGAGAGTAAGAGATGCAAGGGTGCAAGCACCGACAGATGTGCAGAATTCCAGAATCATTCTACTAGACATGCCGATGAACTTTTGGTAATATGAGTTATCCGAATTTATTTCTTTATGTATAATAGAGCGTTAGGAGGAGTTTGTAATATAACTTTCCCATGGCAGATGAAAGATGGCAAGTCCTACCATATGTCAACATGTGATCCTGTTTCTTGTGAAGATGTGAAACTTGCCAAAGGTTTTCAATGTGTCCCTTTCAGTGAGGTGAATACCAAGAAAACATTGTCACGGGCATGCAGAAATGAAATTCTAAAAGGACCTATTGCAACTGATAATACCAATTGTGAGCTAGTTAGAAGAACTCGGTGTATAAATAAAATTAACCAGGTTGGCCTATTAAACAGTTTAATACAGCTGACAGTGATTTTTAAACACATTTTTCTTTTTGTAAGTTCAGAATTATCTTATTGTAGAGCAGATTCTCAAGCATGAATCAAGTGAATTGCCTAAGGAGCTCTTACATTTGCCGAAAAGAGAGGCAGAGTCTAAGGTTACGCAATATGTCATATCAGGTACCATGTTCGATTACCTCAATGCATGTTTGAGAAAATTGTAAATGTCAATATATAATTATGTGCCTGTATGTGATTGTGTGAAACTGATTTGTTTTAGCTGCCTTTCTACAGACATACAAATTTAGTTTGCTCATGGGTCAATAATGAGGACTCTTTTTATGCTTTCTTCCTGCAGGACGTCCTTGTCCTAAAGAGATCTGTGGCAGTAACCCATTAGAAAGCAGTCTGTCACCAAGATTAATAGGTACAGGGTTTGTGCATAGTAAAAAACCTCGGGGTAGTGTTTGGGATAGATTGGGCAAGCCATGTGAGGACATATTTGTAGGGCACAAGAATGTTAATTTCTATGGTGTTGGCCGTAAGACACAAGATGGAGGAGTCCATAACCAGCCCCCATTAATGCCTCTGAAGAGTAATCCTGAAGTTCCTGCTCTTGGGACGAGGTCTTATAGGCACCCTGTTGAGACTAGGAAACTGGACCATGGTGGTAGTGCAATGGGTGAACCTCATAGTGCAAACAATATTGGACGTAAGAGGCTCTTTGGTGAAATCAGGGCACGCCTTGGCACTGGTTCAGCTTCTTTGGTGCATGAGAGAAACATGGATCCTCAGTACAAAGATATCTCACAGGATTTCAAGAAGTCAAAGTTGACCAAAAATGGTTCGAGGACTACTCAGAAACTGGCATCAGTATGTCCTTTAAGATTGACTTTAACCTCAAGTCTGGTAATTTTAAGAATCAACTTAGTTTTCCCTCCTTGACTGATTTTCTCTAGGAAGTGCTTGAAGTAAAAGAAAGATTGCATCAAATTGAAATGGAAATGTCAAAGCTTCAATCAAAGCAGGTGGTGAAAGTCAATCATTTGTCAAAATCTGGTAAAGCCTCTAGATAACTTGGACCAATTTTCTGAAGTATGAAATTTGTTTCAACTTATAAATGCTTTGAATTTTGAACTAGAAACAAATGTCTCTGCACAAATGTAGAGGGTGGGGGAAGGTGGTTTTGGGTGGATGTGTTCTAATGCATGCATTTACAGATATACTAAAGGATTCGGAGAACAACACTGAGATTGAGTCAAGGACTGTATTGGTGACAAATGTAAGATCTTTCTGTATAATATTCCTTCTTTTATTCACTCTATTAGTGAAATATTAAAGTTCACAGTAGTGTGATGAGAAGTGGCTGACTTTGCGAACACGAAATCACTAAGGGAAAGTATTCAGTGGATTGAAATTCTAGGTGAACAGTTGATAATAAATAGATGGAAACCAGAGGGGTGTGCCTCTGTGGAAATCCTTTGAGATGGTTATAGAAACAGACTCTTGTTGAGAGCGTAGACTGTAGAGCTTCTGTTCTACCAGATGATAACAATTAGCTGTAGTAATACATAATGATATTTCTTAAAGTTATTTTTAATTACACACATTGTTAGGTCATCTTTGCGAATGTTGTTACAAATTTCAAGTCTGTATTTTAACTGACGTTGGTATTTGGAGGCAGTATTCTTTCACATCTAGTAATTTAGGCTCGCTTTCTGTTCACCTCTTAGTTAAGCTAACTAGTACCTGAGGATTGCTACTTGTACGCACATTTGTTTAAATAAAGTGCAAATTGTGTGTGGTTAATTTCCATGGAGATTGCTATTATTCCTCCTTATTTTTATTAATTTAATTGTTGTATCTGCAATTCTGCATTTATGTAAAATATCTCATAAGCATACCATATACTGTTTGAAAAAAAAAAAAAAAACAGGTACATTTTTCAGCTACTAGAGAAGCTTTGTCATCGTTCTTTGCCAAGTGTGGAGGGGTTTTCAATGTGGTGATTCTGACAGACATAGTAACTGCTAAACCACAAGGGTAACGCTTATTTCGTCATCTGCTCTATTATGATCTAAGGAGTACAATTTCTGTTTGTATGTTTCATCTTAGGTCCGGGACCGGTTTCTGACATTTCTGTTCTTAGGTCTGCTTATGTTACCTTTGATAGCAAGGAATCTGTTGACAATGCCTTGGCATTGAGTGGGACAATGTTTTATTCAAGAATAGTGAAGGTGAGCAAACAAAAAGTGTGAAACAAAAAAAAAAAAAAAAAAAAAAAAAAGAAACAGATTGAAAGAAAGCAAAAAATGAAAGGGGCGAGGGTAGGCCGTATGGAGATTGACTTGGTTGAGTGTAATAAACCTGATACTCTACTGTTATATCTTTTACCATCATTAGGCAGTGGATGCACGTTGAAAATGCTACATAATTGCCCTTATTTTCCTTCCATGACTGAAGACGAACCAAGTTGGGAAAAATATTATAAATTGAATGGTTTGATACTATTGAGCTTGTTGGGCTGTACAAGTTTCTATGTGCGTCTCTTATATTTCACAAACACACACAAGGATCGTAAATTTGAGATTCACCTTTGGAGACTGACATATTCTAGGGACTAGAATTTAAATTTGGACTTTGTTTTCCAACTTTTGACTTCTATACATTTTGTATAGGTTCTAAGGATACGAGAAGCAGCTTCTGCAGCATCAGCCCCAAACCAGATTTCTGCAAAGACTTTCCACGCACATGTACCAGATGGCAACAAAAACGCTATCCCCAAAACACCACGTTTTGGGAGCTCTAGTCTACAGTGGCGGAGAGAGCCTAGCACTGATCCATCAGAACCATCAGCAGCAGCCCCCAAACATCTTTCTGATTCAGACAAAGAAGGGAATGCTTCATCAACAGAGCCCGCTGCAGGCACTTAATTCTTAGAATCAGCGTTGCAATGGCGTATAGTTGACAGAACTAAATAAATCCTATCTAACACCATACTGGGGATCCACGAGTTATGAGGATATTAGGTTGATCTATGAAATCTACTTCTAAACTGTTGAAGGCTGTTTTCTATTTTGTTTTCTGGGCGGAATCAGCTGGGTAACTTCCGTTCTAATTCCACGTATAGCATCCGTGTTGTTCCTCTTGAAGATCATAGAAACTCATTTAGGATATATATAGTTTTCGCAGCAGCATAGCCTGAAAGTGCACTTGTGTTGGTATGTAAAGAGTGATTTGACAGTTTCACTTCCGCAATCACTTCGCAGGTAAAATTACGGAATATCAGATTGGCGGTTTTGCTACGAGAATGTAAACTTCTGTTCATAGCATTGACAGAATTTAGCTGTAATTGCAGGTGCTCGTCGTACTTCGGAATTATTGGGTTGAGGTCAACTTAGAATGTGATGTCGAAGGGTTCGTCACCATTTCTAGTGTTACGGTTTGGACTTTGGACTGGTAATTCAGTAACAAACATAAGCGGCACAAACCTTTTTTTTCAACGCGACGAAAACATGTAGCTACAAGGAGAAGTTTCCGAATCAAGAACATCAATACGAATGAAGAAGTTGATAGGAAATCCGAGAATAATTTAAACCAATACATGTTAATTAATTTTACGTGTAGATCTGTACAAGGAAATTACTAAAACTCTAGAAATGTGGTCCTTTAGCAGTAGCCTATGAACTCACATTTACGCTTAACACGAAACTGATTGGTGACGAAGTTTTTCAGCTTGCCGATAAAGCGAATATGTTTGGTACTGCAGTATTTGCTAAGCTGGGGCTGGAACAGTGAGCTCAGCATCTTCTCCAAGCTTTGTGTTGTGTGTTTGACATACTTCCTAGCACTTGCATCTTGTTGCACCAAAACTCCATACTTCTGCATGTAACTTTTGTAAACAGGTACAACTGCCTGCACCAAAAGTTGGCATACCTTCTGCCTCAAGCAATCGTCCGAAATGATCCAATTCGAGTGCTTCTTGTACCTCTCGTCGAATGCCTCGTTGAATGCCTTGAGTCTTTTCTTATCGTCGGAGCCCTGATGATAATCCGTTGCTCCCCCGACAGGAGGTGAAATCCAACCCTTTTGGGTTAGGAGAATCAGAAGCTTTCCCCAACTCTCTCTCAAGTAGAGAGCTGCGTAGTAGTCCTTGTATTGCTCATGTGCTCCTAACCAAGAGTTTCCCATTATTTCCCCAAGCTTTGTGCCCTTTAATTGGCTGAAATGGCAGTGATTGTTCATCATGAAAAGATAGGAGAGGGAGATGTCTTCGTAGGTCTTCGACCACGCATCCAAATTTAGCCCGATTTCCTTCATCGTGCTAAAAATTTGTTTCAAAAGAAGATCATCATCTTCATCTTTGTGGATATCGGTTTTCCAGCTTTGATGGATCCGCAAGACCCGGATTAAGATTGGCTTGTAGTCTTCCCCTAGAAGTTGATTGCAGAAACTAGTTATAAAGGTTACTAGCCCGGGAATGCCACCATCCGATGGAGGAGAAAACCGCCTTTGCAACTCCACTTGACTAGGAAGTTCCCAGAAAATCTCACAAGCACCATTGACAACCTTCTTGATCAGATCCCTTGTGAGGTTCTGAATCTCACCGCAGGCCTCCCCTCCGAAAAGCCGGTTAAAATTGACCCTTAGATTTTCTAAAACTGCGAATACATCTAGTAGCTTCAAGAGCTTGACCGGGCCCTTCTTTATCTTGGTGACACTCCTGCCAAATTGGAGGAAAGAAACAAGCCTAAACTCTTCAGCGAATCTCGCAATGCAGCGCTTCCAAGCATCTGATTCTGTCTTCTCAAAGACACTGTTGCAGAGTTTGTACTCAAACTCGAGAAAATGCTTCACAACCAACTCCAAATGCTCGCCCCATTGCTCAATGTAAGAGCCGATGCTCTGCATATCATCAAACTCAGAGACTTGAATCTCAAGGTAGTCGAGATCGAGGGCCTGCAAGCTTCTTCTAGCATTCAAACTCCGCGCGCCAGTGTACAGCAATACGCACTTTTCAAGCCGATCAGCAGCATTCAGTCTCTCAACAATGGCTTGAAGCTTTTGAATTACCGGCACTGGTAATGGCGATGAAGCAATGCAGGCTGTAGCATTGTTCTCCATTAATAAGCTTACAAATTCGGTTTCCAGCTTGATGAATGCAGCATTGAGAACCCCTCCATCAAGGCGAGCACAACCCTCGATTGCGTGCAACACCCGTAGAATTCTCAGAGCTTTCTTCACATTCAAGAGGCTTTGATCATTGGCAAACGCGTCGCCTTCCAAAAACTCAACAATGTCATGCAGCCACTGAATGGCCAGCCCACAGCTGCCAGCAAGAAACCTCAATGCCTCTTCGAGCCTTTTCATGATCAAAAGATAAGCGTGGAGATCAGAACATGATTCGAAAGACAGCGAATTCTCTAGCTCCCGAACGACATCATACACTTTGAGAACAGCAGCAGCAGGGCCAATGGCACCATTGATTTGGTCCCTCATTGCAAAATATCCACACTTTCGCGTCCCAATGGGCCTAATTGCCGCTTCCAAAGATGGCAACCTCTCCTTCGTGCGTTCCACCTTCAACCCGGCTTCATTAATCGCCGACGAAAGAGCTGAAGATTGCTCCATACTAGCCTTCAACAATTTCCGGGCAGCTTTTAGATTCCCAAAAGTTTCATCATCAGCCATTTTCCGAAAAAAACACTTTCCAATCTCAGAATCCCCAACCTATTTGACTGAACCAAAACTTGTGTGGCATTTTTATAGTGCACCAAGAGCCTTCATAAGAGTGCAGTAAAAAAATAGAGTCGTGGTTTCTTCCACACTACTCGAAAAAAGAAAAAAATAAAATAACTTTCCACCAAACAGTACCAAATGAAACAAAGGAGAGTAACCAGGTTCAAACCAACCTTGTACCTGCAAGGATAAATAGCCCACAAGAAGCCTCAACTACCATGCCATGAATTTCCTTTATTTTTCACACTTGCAAACAAACAAACATTAACATGTTAGGCCCCCAAACCACCTACTTATAACTTATATACATATATATATATATATATATATATATATATATATATATATATTTATACATGCGCGCACAAACATATACTACTCTTGTCACACGCTTACGCGTGTGACAATTGACCTTTGTATGTTAAATTAAGTTATTTTTAAGATTTTAAAATTTTTAGAAAATTAAGTTATTTTGATTTCTATATTTTTGTTTATATAAAAAATAAAATAAAATAATAGAAGCCAACCATAAACCACCCACTAACGTGGGGGTTTTGTTTTTGTTATTTTGTTTCTAAAGTTTTAAACCTATTCCCATACGTGTAGATAATATCGTTTGATCAAAAAAAAAAGTTTTAAATTTAAAGTATTTAAAATTAAAATGTTTTGAATTACAATTTTAATTTCATTTAATGTAACTTTTGGAGTTTTTAAAGACAATTTATGGTATTTTGAATGTTTCACCATGTTAGGATGCTCCCTTTATATATATATATGTGTGTGTGTATATATATATATATATATATATGTATATATAAGTGTTAAAAAGCAGTCACTTAATACTAACGTTTACTAGTATTCCTCTTCACTTGTAAGTGAAAGGTCTTAGGTTCGATTCTCACACAAAGGTACATATAAAGTTAACAACAGTCACTTAGTACTAACGTTTATTGGTATTCCTATTCACTTGTAAGTGAGAGGTCTTAAGTTCGCTTCTCATGCAAAATTGAATTTCAACCACATTACTGCTAGCTCATTGCGAGGCTAAGCCGACTCCCTCCTCCTTTGCATAAATAATATAGTTAACACACAAAAAATTAATCAGATTTTGACTGGGCTACTAAATTCTTTTGAACTTAAATTTGTTTGCCCATAAATTAAATTTTTTAAAATTCTCTAAACTTTGTTAGAACACTAACAAAGTAAGGATATTTAAGGTGATCAAGTTAGTTAAAGCAACATTGTCTCTAAACTCGTGTACTCGAAGTTTGAATCCCACTAGGATGGGCAACGGTTATGGCAGGCGGGTAACCACAGTTATTTACCCATAACCATTTATGCTCATACCCGCATAACCGTTTATCCGTTGGGTAATTGCCTAAACGGTTATACCCGTACCCATAACCGTTTAAACGGTTAACCATATCCATAACCGCATACCCATTTAACCGTAACCGTTTAATACACGTTTACTGTGACATCCCACATCACCCAGGGAAGTGATCCGCCCTGGGCCGGGATGTGATAGTTTGGTATCAGAGCCTAACCATGGCCGTGGTGTGCCGACGAGGACGTCGGGCCCCTAAGGGGGGTGGATTGTGACATCCCACATCGGCCAGGGAAGTGATTCGCCCCAGGCCGGGATATGATATTTACCCATTTACCCTTTTTAACCCGTTTATCTTTTTTTTTTTTTTTTTTTTTTACCATTACCCCTTTTTCACCCGTCTGCATGTTTTTTAACGACTTGAAAATTAAAAAAAAATTGTCATAATTTTCTTTTTTTTTTGACAATTAAACACTGTTATAGATACATTCAGCATACATTTCCGTATTTTAAATTTTTAAGTCCTTATACCATTCTAATAATTAAAATAATAGTTTACAGACGATATTTTTAACTGTTACCAATGAAGGTAAATATAATATTTTCTAAGTATTATTGGGTTACAAAAATTGTTTAGAAGACATTTTTGTCAAAGCATTTTTGTCAATTTCACGGTTACCCGCAAGGAATTTAAATTAATTTGGCGAATTCCTTGATGATAAGAATCATCATTCCTGTAGCAGTGTTATTGAGAGAAGGACCGATGAATTCCTTGCTAATTTACTGGGTGCTAAATATTATTGGATCGAGAACATGGTTTGTGTTAATTTTACATATATAAAATAAATGGGTAAACGGTTCTTCGTTTATAATCGCGGTTAATACCCATAACCGCCCATTTAAATTTCGCGGGTAAACAGTTATGCCCATAACCGTTTATTTATCTAAACGGTTACCCATAACCGTAACCGTTTAATTTAAATGGGCGGGTAACCGCGGTTATCCATAACCAATGGGTATTTGCCCAACCCTAAATCCCACCCTCCACGGAATGTAGATGAATTAAGTATAATATCATATATCGTTTGTAAAATAAAATTAACATTAAGGTTCATGGAAAGTTTATTTACTATTATTTTTGTTTTTCGGTTTATACGTTTCTTGGAGTAAATTGCTTCTTTTGCGTAACCAGAATGCTGGCTGTTGCCTAATTTGCTTGCTTCTAAGACACCATAAGATGTCAATTTCTGGGATTAAGCTCGATCGAATTACTCCAACTTCCTAATAGCATTACCTTGTTTACAAGAGTAAATCACTTATAAGAACCGGACTCGAAAAACTTATATGGCATGTAACGTCACTGTGAGTGCCATAGAGGTCATCCTTGATGAGAAGGGAGTGAATGTGCACATAACCAGTACTAAACTACTCCCAGCACCGAAATATGGACTGGTGCAAATGCTAGAAGCGGCGTAGTCAAACTTAGATTTGAGAGGATTTTAAAAGATTTTAAAATTCTAGTGTAGTCAATTAAAAGATTTTAAAGGATATCCAAATCTAAACGTATTAAAAAAAATTAAGATTTTGGAAGATTTCAATAAGTTGTGGATTTTGTGGGATTTGAAAGCCAAAAGTATATATAACCAATACTAAAAAAAATCCAACCTCACCCCTTAGACCATCTCCAATGGTTGGGTTAAAAGCCAAATTTTTTTGCCCAGAAAATTTCGCTTTTAGCCCAGAAACAGTTTTTCTGCTCCAACCGTTCTAGCCTAAAATTTTAGACCGGGATTATTAAAGAATGAATTTAGGCTAATTTTTTTGTTAAATTAAATTTGTTTTAAAAAATAAATATGTAGACCATTGTAAATTAACTTTATAAATATTTTAATCTAAAAAAATTTAAATTTCGATAAATATTGGGTGGAGTCCACTCTGATTTCTAGGCTAAATTTTGGGAGGAATTTGGCATTGATTTAGCATTTAGCATTTAACCCAAAATTTCCCCTTGGGTTGGAGTGAGTTTGGAGGGAAATTTTAGAGGGTAATTTAGCTTTTAGCCCACCATTGAAGTTGATCTTAGGATTTCAAATCCTTCCACCACAATCCACCACAATCCATTCAAATTCTTTAAAAATCCATACGAATTTTGTAGGAATCTGTAATCCTCTTAAATCCTATCAAATCTATCACTTTTAAAATCCTTTAAAATCTTAGTTTGACTACACCCCGTAAAGCAAAATGGGTCAATAAACTTGGACGTGAAATGAATAACGCAACGAGCGAAAAATGCTGGCACAAAAACTGGTGGACTGATAGCAACAGCTATTACAAAGTTAAAACATGAAACATTACATTTGACAATAGAAATGTGTAAGGTGGACATCACTACAAATTTACTTTGAATATATTGTGGATAGTAAAATATGTCCTATCTATCCACTTACTGGGAAAGGCATTGATCAAAAGAATTGAGCTAGACTGTAACATCCATGGCAATGACATAAGAAACCGAAAAATTCCTATAACAAACTTGATCCTAAGGAAAAACATGGATGTAAGAGCACGATGAATGGAGGTAGGCCTCGGGCTGCAATAAGCAGACTCGTACTCGCAAGGTTGAAGAAGGCAGAACAGCTGCAAAATTAGGGTTAATGTTCGATCAAGGGCCGCCTTTCTGTTTCAAGGTGATTTTGTCCCCAAGACTGAGGGCAATGCCTTGAGTCTTGCTTCTGATTCTGATGTATCCACTTAGCTTTCCATCTGCTTGTTTCTCAACACTCACATTCACTAAAGCATCCTCCCCGAAAACACTCTTTGCATACAAATTAGCAGCGAGGACTCCACACTCTCCTTCCAGTGCCGATCTAATGCCCAATTAGTAAGGGATGATCAGGAATTAATGAACCATCAATTATCCACCAAGAATGCATAAGAAACTAGAGGAATTGCTCCTACTCTTGGATGCATGTTACATGCATGTGTATCACACTTGAAAAATGACCAACATGTAACTAAAGTAGCCAACTTCAACTTCTTAAACGATTGTTGTGTAATTATATATTCATATGTTAAGCTTCGTATGCTTGCATAAGACCATAGCTATGTATGATTGTGTGTATCTATTTAAGTAATAATTTCATATGTAACAGTCTAACAGAGTAACCAACATAGTTGATAGTGTAAAACTTACAGTGGAGTCAGGCACTTCATGTTAGTCGCTTTTGCAACATGGTTCAGAAATTCCTTCTCGTCTTGAATAACAGTATTTACGGCAACCTGGGAAACACAAGTGTGTTAATGCATAGTAGAATCCAAGTGCATCTATCAAGGAACAAAACTAAATAAGGACATATAAGATGCACATTGCTTTTTGATGTGAGAATGAAAAAGAAATCCATGAGAACTATCATTCATAAAACGAGCAACACATTTATGAAAAGATGATTCATGACCCAACAATGATTCAGAAGCACAATCTAAATGTCCAACAGTGAATATATAACAACAAAGAAATGAATAAATTTGCATCATTTGTGGTGCAACAGCCACGCAACATAAAATAGAATATGTATTTTACTAGAACGAGAAAAGTGATTCTGAGGCTAGATGGCTGTCGTATTGAGATTTTAACTCAGACCAGTTGCCCACAATGCATGGGTTTGAGACAATACTACTAGCATTCAAAAATAAGCATAACTAAAACAGTGCTAGCACATATTGCAGTAATCATCACCAACGCTGACCACCCATAAACTATCAAATGATTGTTTAAAAAAAAAAATCAGATCCTTAAGAGCCATTGTGAAACCATTTCTCGAAGAAGCACCTAATGATCATATCAATGAAGCACAGAAAATAATGCAAAAACATATCAAATCAGTGTACCTTGTTCTCCCACTCAAACTCAGCCCACATTGCCCTAAATGCTACATCAGCACATGATGCAGGAGAGATGTAATCCATTATATCGATATGGATGTCATTGAGGACAATAACCGTTCTCTCAAGCACATTTGAAGAAGTCTCGTATACAATGTTACCAAATATGACTCCTGTTTCAGTTGAAGAGACCTTAATGTTTGCCTTTATTTGTTTGCTTGATTCCGGAGCTAGAGTGTAGTTTTGCGGACGCTCAACAAGTTTGAGATCACCCATAGTGGCCAACTCCAAGCACAAATTCTGAAGGGTTTCCTTTGTTCGATTGATGACAGTAACATCAAGAACAATGTCATAATGATTAACTGTAACATATGCTTCAGCATAAACAGGATCACTGAATCCTGTGAGCTGAAGAATGCGGTTGAGCTTGTTTGCATCATCATTATCCTTTGTGAACTCTCCAGTAGCACGTTTGAGATCATCTTGGACCTCATCCTCCAACTCAAGCTGGCTCATGCCCTGAAAAATATATGCATATAAGAAAAACATCCAAAAGCTTGTGATACAAATGATCGTTTTGGTGGTCAATCTGAATTCAACATTATAAACTGTATTGCAATTGCACTAGGTTGTTTGTACCACAGTTTTATAAACTGCTAAATTACCATTAAATAGTCAAGAAAAATGTTATGCTTCAATATCTAAAGCAAGTCGGAACATGAAAAAAAAGTCATAAAGAAACAATATCAATTACTTGATTGGGTATTTACTTCAATGAGTGCCAAAGGCGAGAAACATAATTCTGCCTTACCTTTCTGCTCTTGAGATGGTAGAAATCAATAAGGTCATCGGGTTGTGCATTCAATATCTGGGTCTTAGCTTTACTTTCCTCTGTTTCCCGGAGCTGCTTATCGGCAAGCATTTTTACAAAGCTCTGTCTACATGACTCTAGCCATATCTTCCTTACTTCTTCACCTTTATGGCATAGTAATCGGATGCAAAGGACAATTCTATCTTGAGAGTCGTTATCAATCGGATGTGGAAGGACTGAGGATTGACCCAGTTGCAGCATAGAGACCATGATCAACAATGCCTGTGTGGTTGCCTTGTTCACTTCAACCTTTGAAGGCTGAATCTCTTCCAATCTTAAAACAAGCTTTGTTAATGTGCAAGCCACGACTGAATCAAGGAAAAAATCACCCGAGAGAACCAATGATCTCAAGTTCCCCACAGAAATCAGAGATCCTTGAAGAAGGACAGGTGCAGACATAGCAGTTTCCAGTGCAGCAGATTGGGTCGCATAGGTCCCGTCTGCAAGGATCACAGGCCTCCTAGAAGACACGGTGCTCGAGCTTACCACCTGAGAGTTCTTTGAAGCATCTTGTGCCTCCTTTTCCTCAGAAGCAGTGTAGAATGGAAGCTCCCCAAGACACTGCTTAATGGTTGCAATCCCACTCTCAACCTCCGAAAGCGAGAGAGCATACTCGCCGATAATCCATAGAGCATGAGTACACACCCTGGAATTGCGGATCTGGTAGAAAGTATCCAGCAGCCTCGTTATTATAGAAACACGCAGCTTGGGGTTGGTTTCAATTATCTCACGCACAAAAACTGCCACGTCCAGTGCTGAAGCCACATTAGAATCGCCCAAGAAATCCATCAAAGGATGCACAACTGTGCTTGCCACCTCAGGAAACTTAACAGCACACGCGTAAATCGCTTGCACCAACATCTGCCTATACTCCCCATTCTTCTCAAGTTCCCCGCCCTGAGTCTTCACGACCTCCTTCTTCAACATCATCACAACCTCATCAACATTCGCGGGGGTAATCAAATCAAGCACAATGTCAAGAGTCTTCCTCCTAATATCAACATTCGGACTTGACAGTGCCCTTAGAACATCCATAACCAACTCAACCATAATCTCCCTGTGCGAAGCCTTAAGCTCACTAACCCTATCTAGCACAATCAACTTCACATTGTTATCACTCTGCGACAACAACAACTGACAATACGTATTGGCAGCTGCCCGAATTGCAGTAGGTGCCGAGGACAGAGACACAAGGGTTCCGGCACACTCATAAACAACGGCACTAGACGGGGCATTAAGCAACGAGATTATAACCTTAATGTACTTCCCTTTCTCAACTTTATTAACCCTACAGACCTTCTTGATCAATTCCAACACAACCATCTGTAACTGTTCCCCCCAATCAATAATCCTATCGATATGTGTAAATAAGTAATTCACAGCCCTATCCTGCGCGCAATTAAACAGCATAAGGAAAGCGTTTCGCTTACTCGACGGGTCCTGCTCCGACGCCAAGAACCGATCTATGATCTCCGGCGCGCTGTCCAGCAACGTCTCCCCCTGCGGCAGCCGGTACACGGACATGATCGCCAGGACCGCATTCCGGCGCACGAACGGATTGCGGTGCTCCAAATTGGTGAGAATCGAGGGGATCAGCGGCTCGATGATCTCGGACTCGTTCAGGCGACACAGGAACCGGAGCGTGACGCCGCGGATGTACTCGTTGGGGGACTGGAGGTTGTTGCGGAGGTTCTGGCAGATGAGAATCATCTCCGGCAGGACCTTGCCTTTGGAGTCGGTCTTGTCGATGATCTCGAGGTAGAGGAGGAGGAGCTTCTGGACGGTGTGGTCCTCGGAGGGGAGGACGTAGCGGATGATGGTGATGAAGAGGTGGGGTATGGTGTCGCCGTTGAGGAGGAGCATGATGGCCTTCTTCAGGGCTTCGATCTTCAATTCAACGTCGTTTCCTTCGAGGGCTTCCTTGATATCGTTGGCAAGGGCGGGGGTGCCCTTGTCGAAGTGGACCAGGAGAGTGCAGGACTTCTCCATCATTAGGAAAGCTCCGAAACTGGGATTGGATCTCGGCGGATCCGAAACGGGCTACTTCGGATCTAAATCGGAGAAATGCGGAGGAGGAGATCTGGGTGTCTGTTCAGATGGAGGGGGTTTGGTGTTGGTGGACTAGAGAGAGTGCGGTGGGGGCGGGAGTGAGACGAACAGTTGGATCGGGCCGAAGGATATTGGGTTGGGTTGGGTCAAGGAAAATTAGGTTGGGCTGGGTTGGTTTAGGTTGAGTTGGATAATATTAGTTGGGTTGCAATCCTTACCAAACTAATAAGTTGGATCATTTCGGACTAAATGAAAAAGCGCGAGTTAAGTTTTCAATTTGGAGTTTTGGAGTTTTGGATTTTTGAAATGTTACTCTCACTAATTACAATTTTTTTTAATGTATACACAAAGCATTTTTAAAGCATATTGCCCATGTTGGATCAAAATAGTAGTGGATTTGAATGTTTTTGAAATACTCTTATTGTTTTTAGGCATGCACTAAGAATTTAAATGATTACGAACTTACCCAAAAAACTCTACTGGGCATTCTATGCTCACCCGTTTTTTTTTTTTTTTAAATGTATTTTCAGATGATATAGGAAAGGCTAGCTGAGTTTGAGTTGCAACTCTTTAGGTGACTAGTAGATAGGGTTCAGACGTACGCATCTCATTGCTAGTTGTTGAAGTATTTTGTATAGTTGGTCTCCATTTGTAGATGATCATTTTGTTGCGTTGTAAATTAAGGAAACATTTGACATAGGACACATAAGGTTAGTGTTAACTTTTGAAGTTTGTGTATTTTGTATATTGTTGTCGTACAAGGAACAGAAACATGATACAAATATATAGAGGAGTTTGAGTGAGTTGCAAACTACACTCAACACTCAAGACTCTAACCTAGAACTTCCTTGAATCAAGCTAAGAAGTCGACATAGGAAACATAATTAAGCTCCTTGAATTAAGGAGCTGCCAATCAGCTGTCAACCAGCTGCCAACAAGCTGCCAACAAGATAAGACATTTATACAACTAGATAAAACACTACTAGGGTTGACACAAACCCTATTAGCTGCCAACAAGCTGCCAACAAGATAAGACATTTATACAACTAGATAAAGCACTACTAGGGTTGACACAAACCCTATTACACAGATAGGACTTTCAATACTCCCCCTCAAGCTGGATCCAGGAGGTTGATGGATCCAAGCTTGTCGAGAAGCCGCTGAAACTGAGGTGATGCTAAAGGTTTAGTGAATAGGTCTGCGAGTTGATCGTAGCTCTTGACAAAATGAGTTTTGATTACCTGTGATTGTACCTGTGCACGGACATAGTGACAATCAACTTCGATGTGCTTGGTTCTCTCGTGGAAGACGGGGTTGGACGCAATGTGCATTGCCGCTTGGTTATCACAGAAAAGAGACATGGACTGAGTAGTAGAGACACCTAAGTCGCACAGCAAACCTTTTAGCCATATTAGTTCACAGGCAGTAGATGCCATGGCGCGATATTCAGCCTCAGTGCTGGATCGAGCAACTACGGCTTGCTTTTTACTTTTCCAGGTAACAAGATTGCCTCCCACAAATGTGCAATACCCCGTTGTAGACTTACGATCAATAGAGTTACCAGCCCAATCAGCATCACAATAACCTGTGATCTCAGTGCTCTCATTCTTTTTCATGATGATGCCACGACCTATTGAACCTTTGAGATACCGAAGTAGTCTCTTGACAAGGTTAAAATGCTCCATGGTGGGAGAGTGCATAAATTGGCTAGCAATGCTTACTGAATAGGCTATGTCAGGCCTTGTAATAGTCAAGTAGATCAGCTTACCCACAAGACGCTGATAATAGCTGATGTTGGGCAGTGGTTGTCCTTCCAAGCTAAGTTTGAGTTTTGTGTCAAGAGGTGTATTGACAGGTTTAGCATCACTCATGTTTGCTTCCTTGAGAAGGTCCAGAACATATTTCCGTTGGCTGAGAAAGAAACCCTTGGGAGAGGTAGCCATTTCGATGCCAAGAAAATATCTGAGTATGCCAAGATCTTTGATGGCAAAACGTTGTTGCAGTGAATGCTTGAGCTTAGTTATTTCATCCATGTTATCTCCTGTGATGATTAAATCATCGACATAGACAAGAACGACCAGTTTCCCAGCAGTGCCCGTGCGTACGAACAATGAAGAGTCTGCATTGCTTCTTTTAAAACCAACCGTTGTGAGGACTGAACTTAGCTTGGCATACCAAGCTCTTGGTGACTGTTTAAGACCATAAATTGATTTGTGCAATCTGCACACAAGATCAGGTTCATGACTTTGAGGATGGCCTGGGGGTAACCTCATGAAGACTTCTTCTTCAAGCTCACCATGTAAGAAGGCGTTCTTTACGTCCATTTGAAACATAGGCCATCCTTTGTTAACAGCAACTGAAAGTAGTACTCTTACAGAGTTCATCTTTGCAACAGGGGCGAATGTTTCTTTGTAGTCCACATCAAATGTTTGAGTAAAGCCACGAGCCACCAATCTTGCCTTGTGTCTTTCTATGGATCCATCTGAGTTGAATTTAACCTTGTATATCCACCTGCAACCTACTGTCTTCTTTCCCTTAGGCAGTGTCTCAATGCTCCAGGTTTTGTGTTGATCAAGGGCATTCAGTTCATCTTGCATGGCTTGCTGCCAAACTGGTGATTGATTTGCTTCTTGGAATGACTGAGGCTCAACATGTTCAGATATAGTACACAGGAAAGCAGTGTGTTTAGGAGACATTTTGTGATAGGACACGTAGTGAGACAGTGGATGTCTTGGTTTGTAAGTGACAAAGTCTTGCAGTCTTGCTGGAGGATGTCTTTCACGAGTAGGATTGCGTCGAGGTGCAGTCGATTGCAACTCGTAGGATGATTCCTCAGGAGCAATACTGTGGATTGATTCAGAATTGTTGGTATCATTACTTGAGGCTTGGTTGTCATTTTCAGTAGGGACATTTGTGTGATGAACAGGCACCATTGCATCAGGTACTTCAGTGGCAAGGATTTCAGTTCTTGGCAATGGAAACAAATCCAAGTAATTCTCCCCCTCACTTGAACTATCCAGAGCTTGGCTGTAATAAGGGTTAGTTTCATGAAATCTGACATCCTTGGAAACAATTAACCTCTTAAGTTGTGGATTGTAACATTTGTATCCCTTTTGTGTGGATGAGTAACCAAGGAAAATGCATTTGGTTGCTCTCGGGTCAAGTTTGTCTCGATGCAAGGACTGAACATGGACAAAACAAATGCATCCAAAGACTTTAAGGTGTGACAAGTCTATTTTCCTGTTCTTTACAATTTCCATTGGTGATTTGAACCCCAAAACCCTGCTAGGTAACCTGTTGATCAGATAAGTGGCTGCCATAACACTTTGAGACCAAAAACGTTTAGGTACATTCATTTGAAACATCAATGACCTAGTTTTTTCAAGGAGATCTCGATTTTTTCTCTCGGCAATACCATTTTGTTGAGGTGTGCCAACACAACTAGTTTGATGCATGATGCCATTATTGCTCAAATATTGAGTCATGACTTGGGACATGTATTCGGTGCCATTATCAGACCTTAGTGTTTTGATTTGAGAGGAAAAATGGTTTTTAACAAGACTATGAAAGTCTTTAAACACTTCCATCACTTCACTCTTTGATTTTAACAAATATAACCAAGTTGCTCTTGAATAGTCATCAACAAAGGTTATGAAATATTTGTAACCATCAAAAGACTCACTAGTTGGTCCCCATACATCCGAGTGTACAAGTTCAAAAAGATGAAAAACTCTAGACAAAGATGAACGAAGGGGTAGCTTTGTTGCCTTTGACATGTGGCAAGTTTCACAATGAATTTGTTCTTTGTCTAAATCTGGAAACAATGTGGACAAAACATGTTGAGATGGGTGTGCTAATCGCTGGTGCCACAAAAACTGGTCTTGAATGGAGACATGTACGGGTATGGACTTTGCTTGTAATCCACTGGGAGAGCTTTTCGAGATGTAATAGAGACCATCTAGGTAAAATCCTTCACCAATCTTCCTCTTGGTGACAAGATCCTGAAAAATGACATTTTCTGGTGAAAAAATGGCTAAGCAGTTTAAGGAATTTGTGATTTTCCCTACTGAGAGAAGTTGGAATGGAAACGAAGGCACGTATAAGGCCATGGACTCTATTTGATCAGATATCAAGTGAATTTTTCCCTTGCCTACAATCCTAGCACCTTCACCATTAGCTACAGACACATGTGATGGTTTATGAAGTTTCTCGAATTTATGGAATTTTGACACTTGATTAGTCATGTGATCTGTGGCACCTGAATCTACAACCCAAAAATCATGCAACTCATTCATTTTAAGAGCAGTTTTGAAAGCATTCATGATACCTTTCATGCCTTGTTGAGGTAAGTGATCAGCATCAGCCAGGAAACCAGCAAACTTGCCAAGCAATGCCGAGGTACTTCCATCTTCATGTTCAGCAGCTCGATCTTCCCTACCCTTCTTTTGATGGAGATAGGCTGCGAACTCATTTATAAGAGTAGCAGGATTTGCAGTGAACTGTTTGTATGGATCAGAACTGTTGAAAGATGAAGATGATGAAATGTTGGCACGAGGATGTGCTCGACTTGTCTTCTGCGTGGTTTTGTCCTTCATGAAATCTGGCTTAAGTTCTGGATGGAGAATCCAGCACTTATCTCTCACATGCCCGATGTTGTCACAGTGTAGGCACTTTAGATGGGGGTTTTTTCCTTTGTATCTTTTTTCATTTGTCAGATATGCCCTAGCTTCAGTCACAATGGTTTTTGTACCATTGTTCATGACTTTTCTTCTTACTTCCTCACGTTGGATGGTTGCACAAATGCTAGTGAAGGATGGTAGCTCAGGATTCATGAGGATATGGCTTCTCAAATCCTCATAGTCTGAGCTCAGACTAGACAGCAATTGAAATATCTTATCTTCTTCAGCTCTTTTAAGAAGCACCGTGGGATCAATGGTGTGAGGTCTATAGACATCCAGCTCATTCCACATGCTTCTTAGAGAGCCAAGATGTTGAACAAAGGTTTTACCTTCTTGTTGAACGCTGGAGATATCCTTCTTGAGTTGAAAAATGCGGGCAGAATTATTTTGATTACCATACATCTCCTTCACTGTTGTCCAGAGAGTGAGTGACGATTCGGAATAGCTGAAGATCTCAGCAATCTTCCTTTCCATGGAATTAAGCAGCCATGACATGACCAGCTGATCTTTGCAAAGCCACCCTCCATATTCAGGAGAAGTGACTCCAGGAGCAGGAAAACTGCCATCGATGAAACCCAGTTTGGATCTTCCACCTAGTGCGAGACTAACCGCTCTTGCCCACGGTAAATAGTTGAACTCATTCAGTAACACTGAACTGAGTCGTTGATTTGGATTGATATCCATTTCAGAGATGTGAGTGGAAGGAGAAGCAATGATGCTCTCTTCCTCCGAATGCTCATCAGCCATAGTTTTGCTAAAGAGAAATCACAGCGTAAGATATTCAAAGACAGGCTTCAGAGGGATGCCTGCTCTGATACCATGTTAACTTTTGAAGTTTGTGTATTTTGTATATTGTTGTCGTACAAGGAACAGAAACATGATACAAATATATAGAGGAGTTTGAGTGAGTTGCAAACTACACTCAACACTCAAGACTCTAACCTAGAACTTCCTTGAATCAAGCTAAGAAGTCGACATAGGAAACATAATTAAGCTCCTTGAATTAAGGAGCTGCCAATCAGCTGTCAACCAGCTGCCAACAAGCTGCCAACAAGATAAGACATTTATACAACTAGATAAAACACTACTAGGGTTGACACAAACCCTATTAGCTGCCAACAAGCTGCCAACAAGATAAGACATTTATACAACTAGATAAAGCACTACTAGGGTTGACACAAACCCTATTACACAGATAGGACTTTCAATAGTTAGTGTCTCTAGTTACCTGGGAAAAGAACCATGTAACATCTGATCACTTGTCTTTTGTCTTGTATAAATTTTCGTTCATGTGTAATTTTCATATAATGACCTGAATATATTTTTGTAAGAAGCTCAAGGTTTCTTTTGTGAACTTGTTATATTTTTGGGGCTGGATGTGTTGTGTTTTGAGAACCATTACGAAGATTGGTTATACTCAAATTTGTGGTTGTTTATCTACTACTTAGTTTGCATTTTGCATTTTAGATTTTGACACTTTAGAACGTAATCGACTTTATATTTAAATTTATTTTATTATATTTTTTTCTTCTTCAGAAAAACAGCATCTTGCTTGTTTTAGACTTCAATTTTCTCATAGTTTCCGAACTCGAAAACCCACGAATTTTTGTACACAAGTTACTCCTTTATGTCTACCTTGAATTTGAAGTTTTTCACTCTTTAGTTAAACGAGTGTTTTTGGTGAATTTTATGTTACAGGTCATTTTCTGCAGTTTGTAATACAACAAGAAGCCCTATATTTTATTTGCTAAAGTTCCACTGATAGTTTTGGTTACTATATTTGTTGAGTTTAAATTTTACTCTGTCAAACTCTTTGGCTAATGACTTATTTACACTCTGAAACTAGGGCTCGCTCCAACACTGTAGCACGATATTGTCAACTTTGAGCCCCGACCATGCTCTCACGGTTTTGTTTCTGGAAACTCACACGAGAACTTCCTAGTGGGTCACCCATCATGGGAGTGCCCTCGTGCACTACTCGCTTAACTTCGGAGTTCCCATAGAACCCGAAGCCAGTGAGCTCCCAAAAAGCCTCGTGCTAGATAGGGATGAGAATATACATATAAGGATCACTCTCTTAGACGATGTGAGATCTTACATCACACCTCAAGTTTTGGGGTGTGACAATATCTCCTTTCACCATATTTATCAGAAAACAAATTTTATAGCCAATGCGTTAGCTAAAATTGATCATTTATCTCACGGGTCATGAGTGTCAGGTTTGGTGATACACTCTTCCGTTTTAGTTCCTGCCCGAGGGGCTTCTCTTTGTCAGTTCTTTATATAACTCCTTATCATCTCTAACTACAAATCCGTTTTTTAGGGTAAGTTTTATCCCATAAGTTATGACAATTAATTTCTGTTTTTGGTACAAAGATGGTAGGACTTTGCACAATTTATCACGATTGTTCATATCATATTTAATGAATATCGTTAGTTTAAGAGATGTAATCAACAATCGAATCAATAAACGTGCTCTTATGTAGCTTAAGGATTAGTTGAGCAATCCTGCTCTTGTTCATTCAAACCAAGCTTTCCCTTAATTAATTAAAAAACTGAAAACAATTGCCCATCTAATTAAACCAAAAAAGCCACTTGAAATAACTTATGAGTTCATTAACGTCATGAAGAATAAGTATCTCAAATTTAATTAGAGCAAACCGTACCACCTTAATCATTTGATTAATTAATTTCAACGCCACAATTTGTAAAATAATATAGCAGCAGTTCCCCACAAAAAAACTTTAGTCTAAGCATGACTTATATACGAACGTTGTGCTAAACAGTTAGTAAATTAATACAAGACCGATTAAATGTAAAAACAAAATATGAAGCAAAAATACTAGTACATAATTATACTTTTTCGGAAAATTAAATGCATGATGATAATTTAGTCTAATGACACCTAGTCTTTCAGTTCAAATCTCATGAACTTCAATTGTTTGTTTGTTTGTTTGTTTTTTTTTTTTTTTTTTTTTTGAATAAACGATATTCTCCTTACAATAAACTAGTAATAATATAGTTCAAATTTGTATTTTTCAATTGTTAATTAAAAAATAATAATATACTTGAATCCTATACTATGTCATTCATAGCTATTTTCTCGGCAATCGAACTCTTAACCTATCGATTTTCTGAATTCATTGCATCCTCCCCACCTCAAGAGTTAAGTTTTTTAGGGCATATAGTATGCGATTTTTAGAAGACACTTTATTTTGATCATATATACCTAGTGATCAAATGATATCAATTTGAATACCGGAGATATTACACCACAGATTAATGACATATCAATCCCCTTTTCTATACAGTTTCGGTACCACATAAAGAGACATGATATTTTCTACTCCTGAAATGAAAAATGGTATCGATTTGAATAACATGAATGAATTCGACATAGAAGGTAACACTACATTATTGATCCAAAATTGTGCTAGTAACAATGTTTGTTATCTTTTCTTAAAGAGGAATCCCTCTTTGTATAGGAAGACTTATGCATCTAACTTAAGTATCTAACAAAAAAGAAAAGAAAAAAAAAAGCATCTAACTTAAATAAGTAGATCTCGGATCCAGTACTCTGCCAAAACAAACCCAATTAGACACTGATTTTATTTTATTTTTCTTAGAAGATCTTAGATTAATTAAAAAAATAATAATATTGGCATTAAGATGTTGAAGTTTTAATTTAATAAAATATTTTCACTAATATTATAAACATATTATATAATCCCCGCAAACACGCGAGCCAAATTTGATGGACGTGTTTGTCCTTGGTTGACTCAGACTCCCCGCTGTCTGAGGCGGATGAGTGCCGTTTGAGACGGTTCCTTACCAGTTTTGACCGCTTCTACTTTTTCATTAATATTATTAGTCTAAAGCTCAATTGCAAAAGTCTAACTTACTACAATCAGTTAGTTATAAATGATGTGATCATAACTATAATATTTGACATTAAGAGTAGGAAGAATTTGTAGTTCAGCTGGTTAAGTGTGTGTGTGTGTCTTTACGTACAAATTCATATGTTCAATTCTTCTTTCTAATTATCACTTTTATGTATTTAAAAAATGACTAAAAATGAAGAAATGTTAAGATGTTGTCATATTCGTTACAAGGAAATTAATAGACATTTACAACACGGTACTGCAATAAAAATATGTTATGTCAGTGAGGCTAGCAACAATTAGGTGAACTCATTATAAGTTAATATATATCATCTCGTCCAACTATGTCTATCGAATTTGAAGATTTTTCTAACAAAATAGAGAAAAATATCATTAAAACTAAAACTAGTAAAACAGTTTTTCCATATTACAAATAATAAACATAAATACACATTACAAAGTTTGTATGTAAAACATATATAAACACTAAAATTCTACTTACTTACAAAATGATTTAACTAGTCCAGCTAGCAAGAAGCTTGTAGTTCAATCGATTTTTCGCATTTGAAGTTCTCAATTTGATTTCCCGTCTCTTTTGTCCAAAAGAAAAAATTAGTTTGGCAAACGTTGGATCAGCCATATCATCATTGACTAAGACAGCAAGGGTTTTTTTTTTTTTTTTTTTTCTTTCTTTTTCTTTAAAAAGTATACGGAATTATTAATAATGCCACTCCACCCACTTATTATTTTTTTTTAAAACACACACACGAGGTCAAGGATAGGTGTTTATGGTCAATAAAAGATTAAAGAATTGAAAGCAGTAGTTTAACACTCAATTTATGTTACAACTACATTTTTGTAATTTTAATTTCAATAAATATTTTTTTATCATAATTTCCTCACAACATTTCCCGTACCAAGAAATAATATGGGACTCCCATAAAAATTAAACTCTTTATATACTCTCTGTCACTTTACAGTTTAACGTCAATTTCAGTGCCAACATTATAAAATATTGTGCAAAAAACATAAAAGGATAAAAAGTCCATGAAGAGTTTCGCTTTTAAAAGAATCTTATTGATATTTCTCAAACCACTAAGGTTCTAACAACATGTCACTTTAGTATATTGCTTTACCTTCTCTTAATTTGCATCCCTCATGTCACTTTTTTTTTTTTTTTTTAACAAACGATTTATTTACACTAAAGAGGTATGAGAGAGAGCTAAGCCTCAAATCTCAATTCACATATTTGAAAGAAAAGTTATTTTCCCACTTTATAATTATTGATCTCAATCTCAATTTAAATTTATATTTTTCTTTATAAATCTATTAGATATTTTATGTTGTTAGATTTTGTTTAAAAAAATTATGTTATGTTGTTAAATAATTAATTCAGAATATTGATTTGTGGAGTTTTACTTAAATATGAAATCCAAATTTGATAACCTTAAATCGATAGCACAATCAATTGTATTTTTTAATATTTAATTTGGGGACCTAAAATTTTGTTAACCTTTTTCTTTCCATCCAACCAAAAAAAAAAAAAACCTTTTTCTTTTCCAATCAATCCATGAAAATACAAAAATACAAAAGAAAAGAAGAAAAACAAAATATTAAAAATTAAAAAGAAAATGAGGGAAGGTGTAAGGTTTGGGCAAGGTGTCATTATGCCAAAGGAGAGTGTCGGTGTCGGTGCTGTTAGATGGAAGACTTACAATTACACAACGCATTTCTCGTAATATATGATCTGATTCATTTCCTGCTTTCCTTTAAAGTTTTCCATTTTTGATTGAAATCACTCTACACAAGTTCTTTGCTTGATTTTCAAGTGCTCCAATCCATCATTACCCACTAGGGTTTCAGCATTCTTCGTCTCTCTCCTCTCTCTCTCTCTCCCTCTCTCTCCCCATTCAGCAGAGTTAGTGAGAGAGTGTTTTGCAGTGAGTAGGATCTGTGACTGTGAGTGGGAAAGGAGAGTTCTTTTGTTTTTTTTGGTAGAGAGAAAGAGAGAGAGATGGGTGTGGATTTGAGGCAGGTAGTGGCAGGAATACTGACACTGGCAATGTTTGTGATGCTTGGGAACATGATTAAGAGAGACCATTTTGATTCTGTTGAAGTAAGTTCACAAAACCCACCACTAATCTCTCTCCACACTGCTAAAGATTATAACTTTACTGTTTTTTGTTTGATTTTTAATTGCAGAATAATCAAATTTTATGTCATTGTGCAACAGCATTTTATCTGCTTCTCGGTCTTTTGTTTCATTTGATTTGTTATCTTTGATGGGGTTTCATTGATTTGTTGTAATTGAAGTTTAATCACTGCAAGTTTCAATCTTTGTTTTCGGGTCACAGTAGATTTGTTGATATAGATGTAGCCCATTTTGTTAGAAATTGAGAAGCAAAATGGATTCAGAACTTGAGTTTTGTAATAGTTGAAGAAAGATTTCTTGTCAGTGACATTTATGGGATTCCAAAATAGGCCAAACATTTCTGATAGTTGAAAATTTTGATTTGTTATCCAAAAGATCTCTTTTGTTTCCCCTCTCAACCATCTGGCACACTTCAGTTTTCGGCGTTTTCGCTCTAGAAGAGTTGTGTAGTGTTCAAGTCTCATGCATATTTTTATGCAGTTCACATTGTTTATTTTCAGCAAATAGATATAAGCATTGATTTACAGGGATATTGTGTGATTTTCTGCTCTTTTGCGTTATATAGGAGAAGTTTCCTGGAGGAGGAGGAAGAGATACCTTAGAAACTTCCAAGTATTCAAAGGAGGGCCTCGTTAGCTTTGCTAAAAAGAATGGCGGGCCTTGGAAAGATGATGGCGAGGAGCTAAAACAGTGTTGGTCTAAGCCATCTGGTAAGTTTTCCTTGCCTTTTGAAATCATTGGTTGTTTCATATACTGTTTATTGCAATGATGAGTTGCCTAATTATTTTCATAAATTCTTCTCTTCTTGGTTAGCAGATGATGTAGAGCAGACGGAGGGGTACGTCCTGTTCTCATTAACAAATGGCCCTGAATACCATGTTTCACAGGTATTTAATGAACAGTTGATTTCGTTGATAGAGTTATTTATTTGGGTCCCTGAAACTGATATAGCATTTCCTAAATATAAACTCTCAAAATTTCTATAAATCCAGTCATTTCATCCTTTTATCAATTGTTAGACTGTGCTACGTTGTATGTTCATCTCTGTTCTCTATTATGTCTATTTCCCGGAAATCTTTAGTATTGATTCTTTAACATTCTCTGCGTAGAGTGTTCATAACTTCATTTACATCAGACTTATGATCAGACACGTGTTTTGCTACTTTATGGAATGATGAAAATCTTGGGTCTTTTTTTTAAAGATTTTCTGGTGTACATTCTTAAATTAGCCATTTGATCTGTAAACCAATTCGCTATTCTCTCATTAATCTGTACCTTGGCACTCTTCAGGTCGCAGATGCCGTTGTTGTGGCAAGGTATCTTGGGGCAACTCTTGTACTTCCTGATATTAGAGGGACCAACCCAGGGGATGAGAGGTCAGTCACTAATGCTCTGTTAAAAGCATGTTTTCTTCGATTGTTTATAGTTGAAGAATAAGTAATACTCCTTGCCGTGTTGCTGCTGTGTTACTCTATCTGTCCTTTGCTGATATCTTCTGTACTAATACCATAAACGAATTCTTTGGTTCGATTTAGATAAAAGATTTTGGCAGCCAACTAATTTAACTGAAATTCCAGGAACTTTGATGAGATTTATGATGCCGAGAAGTTTATAAGTAGCCTGGATGGTGTGGTCAGAGTAGTAAAAGAACGACCCGGTAAATTATCCACAAGGAATCTTGCCGCTGTTAAGGTTCCCAATCGGGTTACAGAAGATTACATTGTTGAACATGTGGAACCAATTTATAGATCGAAGGGCAACATAAGGCTGGCTACTTACTTTCCTTCAGTTAATATGAAGAAGACAGAAGGAAAGAGTTCTAGCGATTCAGTTGCATGTTTGGGGATGTTCGGAACATTAGAGTTGCAACAAGAGATTAGTGAAGTGGTTGAATCAATGGTTGAGCGTCTGAAAACTTTGAGCCGCAAGTCAGATGGCCAATTTGTAGCAGTGGACTTGAGGGTTGACATATTGGAGAAGAAAGGCTGCCAAGGAGGAGATGAAACCGGAACAAAAAGTTGCTATAAAGCACAAGAGATTGCTTTATTCCTGAGGAAACTTGGATTCGCAAAGGATACCACAATCTATCTGACCGAATCAAAATGGGACAGCAGTCTTGATGCTCTTAAAGACATCTTCCCGAAAACTTATATAAAGGTGCATGCTTCTTCTGTCATGCCTTATATTTTACTTTGTTTCAGTTACTCCCGAAACCCATACCATTGCTATTCCAGATGTAGATTTTGTACTTAAATGAGTCCGGAATTCATTGCAGGATGGCATTATCCCAGCAGACAAGAAGTCAAAGTACCTGGATTCCGAGGGGTCTGAATTCGAGAAGATCATTGACTTCTACGTGTGTGCGCAAAGTGATGTATTTGTACCAGCCATTTCAGGCTTGTTCTATGCAAATGTGGCAGGTAAGAGAATTGCTTCCAGTAAAACTCAAATACTTGTCCCAGCTGACATCCCCGACGCCTCTGCATCTGCCTCCAAATTCATCACACATTATGTCTCGAAGAAGAACCATTTGGCGTATTCATGCTACTGTTAATGTCCCTCCGTGAGAAGAAACCCGGGAAGAAGAAAGGCGGGGCGGATGCATCGAAGCCTTCAAAGAGGGTGTTAGCTCAATCGAGATTTATATGGTTACGCAGATTGGACAGGCTAGTTTGTATAATAATGTATACTTAATCTGGGTTACAAGAAACCTTAAACAGAAATTTGTCCGTTAAAAATGATGTTTTGCAGACACTGTTTGATAGGGCAGGAAGTTTTGAACCTTTAAATGGTTCATAACATGTGTTGTTTGATTATATTCCATAACATTTTTCCTATATTCATTGTAATATTGTTATCACATCGTATACAATTTTGTGCCTGTCTCATCACGTGTTTGTGACACCTAAGAATATCACTTTTAAAATATGGACATGTATACAATTTGGACTGGTAAAAAATTAATTAGGGAAACGATTTTCGCATTGTTTTTTCTGTCTATTGTTGACAGTTGATCATTCGTTCAATGCAAAAGCCGTAACCAAAGAAGAGAGTGGGAAAGGAAAACAAAAGACTGCGGAAATCATTTTCTGCTAATTAAACCAATATTCATGTAAGGTCAACGAATAAAACAAATTTCACATGGGTTTGGATCTTAGAACAAAAAGAAAATAAGAATAAGAAAATGGAGGGTTGGATCAAGATCCAAGGTAGTTTTGTCCATAGAGGACCATACTAAATCTGACTCGATTTAGATGATAAAAGTATAATATAATCACGTAATTACAGGTCCTTTAAAAGAAAAAAAAAGGAACAAGAGTTAAATGTGTATAAAATGGAAAATGCTAGGAAATCATTTTTAAAATCACATTTTGGGATCACATGCATGATGCCCTAAAGTGAGGCTTCATGATTTAAAGAATTAAAAAAAGAAAAAAAAATTAACCATTTTCGGCAAGATTTATATTGAGGTCTTTTTTCTTTCTTTTTTTTTTCTTGAAGAAGAAGATACGATAGCAATTTTATTTATAATATTAATGAAGCATACAATCATGTAGCATGGCATCCAGAATATTAACCAGAGGCACCTCAAACCATAGACTAGGAACAGTAGAACTTAAGGTCAATTTAGCCATACTATGCGCCACAGCATTGGCAAATCTACATATATGATTTACTTTCACTGTAGCAAAACTCTGCAATCTGGCTTTCACATCCTCAATTAATAAACCAATAGTAGAAACGCCACAATGGGGACTTTGCAGTGCTTGGACCACTTGTAAGGCATTACTCTCCAGAATGACTAGCCTCCAATGCCATTGTGCAGCTTGGTGCAAGCTTGCACGAGCTGCTAGAATCTCCACAGTATAGGGGTCGATCACATGAGAAATTTTACAAATGAAACCTCCACCATAGGTCTTTGTCACGAAAAACCACACCGATACCCCCACACTTCGAATTTGAACAAAAGGAAGCATTGACATTAATCTTAATCTAGTTTGGCAGTGGTGGAGACCACCGAGAAGGAGAAAGCAGGGGGCAAGGAGCAGTTTGGAGTTGTGAAGACACAAAATCCGATAGGAAAAGGCCCGCCAATCTACTCACCACAATAGGGTTCTCCTGCTTATCATCCCAAAGAAGGGAATTCCTAGCACGCCAAATAGAATGGAGAAGGGCAAGAAGAAGATCAAATTGACCATGCTTGAGGACAGCAACACGACAACTAAGCCACTCCAAGAAGCAAGAGAAAGAAGAGCGGAGTGGTCCAAGCTCAATGTTGGCAGACGAACCAACGGCTCTTGCAAATGGACATTCAGCAAACACATGTAGCGCCGACTCCGAAGAGGAACTACATAAAACACAAATGTCATCCACCACAATGCCTTCATTGAGGTCCACTGTTTGCACTTTATCCAAACTATGTATTTCCTTCTTCATTAATGAATATCGTACTTGAACTAAAAAAAAATAATAACCGTCAACAATAAATTATGTGGTTTACAAATTTCGGTTTTAAAAGTTTTTCTGGTTAACATTATCCGTATAAAAATATTAAAATTTAATAATGTGTAACGTATTATCTTCCACTTAGTCTTAGTCTTTGACAGAATGGTATACCCTACTCCCACGAGCTCCTTCTGAAACTTGTCTACCATTTTAGCCGTAAATTCCAAACCTTAAAATACCAAAATAAACCTCCCAAACCAATTGGATTGTAGAAAATGAAATGTCATCTTGTTGGGAAGTGGTCATTCTAATCAAGATTTCAGATGAAAATGATTTTTGCATGTTTATGTTTATTTCTGACAAATTTTTTTTTTTCAAACGATAGATTTTGTTAAATTAGATGTTAGATCAATCATCGATGTTGTTCGAACCCACGTTGTCTTATAAGAGTTGAACTCCTTTTCACCACTATAATAAAAGGCCACTTCCGACATTCAATTTCTTTTATTTTTATATATGCTCTGAAATCACTTTTCTTTTCAAGTTTATCCATTCCACGAAAGAAAACGAATGACAAAATGGTTAAACATTGAAATATAAGAAGAAAATGGTTAGATATGACACTAAGAGATAAATACATGAAATGAATGATCAAATCATGTGAGCCGTCTTAGCTCAGCTGGTAGAGCGCGTGGCTTTTAACCACGTGGTCGTGGGTTCGATTCCCACAGACGGCGATAAATAAGTATTTATTTTTATATGAGTTGGGGTCCATAATTAAGAGTACTATTCACATTAACTTTTTTTTTTTTTTTTTTTTTTTTTAAATTTTTTAAAGGACCAGCAAGTAACTTCACCACAGTAATTCATTTTTTCAGAAGTCGAGAACTATATTACTTTACTGTTCATAAATTTATTTTGTGATAGAAGGTTTTCTTTTCATCATCTTTTAGTCAACAAAGAAAATTTTATTAATATGTAATTTATATTTTAACAAAGCTTTCTTCCACTTGAAGTACGTCGAGAATTTCAATAAAAATCCAAGTGTTTGAGCCAATTAGGAAATGCATTTAAAAAATAATTTTGTTTAAAGCATAAAAGTGTTTTTATTAGGACTTTGAAAATTTCAACAAATTTGTTTTTTCTAGAAACACTTCAAGTAATTTTATTTATTCAAAATACTTTTAAATTTTCTACTAAACATAATTGACTTTTTTATGATCTAAAAGCACTTGCAGATATATCTTATATTTAAATTTAATTATTTTTTCATTTGGACACAAAACCTACTGTAGTAATGAGTAAATCTGAGTTTAATTATTTTTGGATTGTCCTTACCATAATATGAATTCTTTCTTCTGATTCCAGAGGAAGGAACAAATACATTTTGCATCACATCTTTGTTGTCGGGGCTTATAAAATTGGAGGAATGCGTCGGGTTTTTTTCTGATCGAAGGGTTTCTCGGTGAAGGGAGTGGTGGGAAGAGGGATTTGCAAGGTTGAAAGTTGGGACCAAGAATGAACAAAGGCGAATTTGTGATCAAAGACCTTGGAAAACCTCGATATTGCCTAGATCTGAAGATTGTACAATGTTTTGACGATATTCTGGTACAATAGTTGACTATACCAAAAGGTGTTACGTCAATTTAATGAAGATAGAGCGAAGCCTTAAAGTACTGTCATGCTTCGAACCCGGGTTGGCGGAAAATTTGAAACTAGATCTGGCGTGTGAATAAAAGTAAAAATAAATACAAAAAACAAATTTCTCTTATACAAATAACTCCAAAATCCTTATAGGGTGTACATAATAAATTAAAATCCTTAAAAGTTGTAAATCCCTCATCAAACACAACCTCAGCTCATCTATCACATTTCTTGCCACATAACTCATCTGTAAAATAAAAGGTGAGGGGTGAGCAACAGCCACTATCGCCCAGTGAGTAAAATATGTAATATGTCAGTCAAGTGATGTCCTTTTTTCACATGCTAGAAGTATGACAATAATATCAAAACTTTAGCCACGTAATTCCATATCACATCATTCATTTATGTGTTCATTAGATCCTTCCTCAAATTTAACTCACCACGTGACCCCTAATATCAATTCCACCCTAATATCCCTGTGTGAAGTTTACATTTATCCACTGGATTAATGCAACACTAGAGTTCTCATGCTCCATGAACATCTCAAACAATTCCACCTAGAATGTGCATATATCCCATCGTAAACATTTCAACAAATCAAACATACTTGATTTAAAATAGATGGATATTTGTAAATAGATGAAAACCCACGATAGCTCGTGCGTTTCGTTTATAAAAAAATAAGAATATTTTGAAACACATTATATAAACTCCCCACCTCGATCAATAGCTAGAACCTCGGCAAGACAAGTCCACTAACAATCTCCACACAACCAACTCCCTGACCCTAAACTTTCTTTCTTCTCTCTCTCTTTCTCTCTCTCTAAATATAAATACACACACACACACACACACACACACACATATATATATATATGGGATAATATTTTAACAAACATTTTTACACTTCTTTGTAACCTTTAGATTTTATAAAATTCAACGGTCTAGACTAAGAGTGATGTGATTAATTGACTTGAATGATCATGTGGATAATAATTAATAAGGAAAATGCTAATCTCAATTAAGAAAAAAATATCTAATGGAATAAAACTGAAGGAAAAAAAAAAAACATTTGAACCCTAATAACTAAAAAACATGAAATCTCTCCTTTGCCGATGAGGTATGCAGTGCTTCTCCTCTTTCATTTTATAAAAATAATCCTAATAATAATAAAAAAAAACACGATTTAAGAGTAAAAATCATTATTCATATGAACTGATAAAACTTAGTTTTATCACCTTGCATATATGAACAATAATATAGAATTTAGAGACGTTTCATTTTGCTTACGAAATGAAGATTCAAGGCATGGAAGTTGCAAACTTGGGGGAGATGGAGGTTGCAAACCTCCTTTCTTATTTTCACGATTATAGCTAGGGTTTCTTCCCCTTTTAATTTTAGTTTTACTTTTTTTTTCCAGATTTTAAGTTTTTTCAATTTTATTTTTATTTTTAATATTAGTTAAAATACACATAAGTATCCAAGTTATTTAATGAATAAATAAGAATCTTGGAATGTTAAAAAAATCTAAAGGTTACAAAGAAGTGTAAAAATGTTTGTAAAAATATTTGTCCCTTGATCCTATCCCTATATATATATATATATATATATATATATATATATATATATATATATATATGTGTGTGTGTGTGTGTGTGTGTATACAAGCTCTTTAACAAGAGGAATCCCCATTTAAAAAAAAAATGGGAACATCCTCTTGACCGTTGGATTGACTTTAATGAAATTGTGCGGTTGAGATTAAATCACAGGCCACACAATTTCATTAAAGTCAAATCCAACGATCAAAAGGATGTCCTCATTTTTATAGAAAAATGAGAATCCCTCTTGTTAAAAGATTCCTCTCTCTCTCTCTCTCTCTCTCTCTCTCTCTCTCTCTATATATATATATATATATACATATATATATATATATATATGTATGCAACGTAGATAAAAGAAGGATAAAGGTCGAGGAAATGTAAATGAAATGGAGAAGTGGCAGAAGTTATTTATATAAGACAGACAGGAGTCGACAAGTATAGCAGGAGGTGTCCAATATCATTGGATAATAAGGTATGAGAGATTGACACTTGTTAGGGTAGTAGTTTTGGCTGCCAAGTGGATAAATAGATGTCACTTAAAGAGGATGAATGGTACACACGGAGCAACCTCAAGCTCCATTGTAATGACAATGCAAATAAGACTGGACTGAATGATTGGATGGTTACTATGGTGGTGCACCTAAGAAGTGGACATCTGGGTATATGAACAACCACAAACAACATTGATCTCGATCACCACGTCTTGTATGCAGGAGGAGGTATGCTAACCTAATGCATGGAACAAAAGATATCTATACTACTATGGTTTATTGTATACACATACAGGGCATACATACGTATACAATACATAGAAAATAACAAACATGAAACAAAAGATATTTTAAAATATCATATATTTTTTTTTAATACGGGTCTCACAAGTACTCCTATGGTTGTCCAAATGCTAGATGCAAAATGAGACCCTCTCCATCCTAAAGACAATGAAAAAGAGGTTTTGGAGCCTGGAGTTACATGTTTGAGTGCAATTGGCGCTTTTTTATACTTAGCTCAATGCACTAGACATGATATCTCATTCGCCGTTAATCTATTGGCAAGATATAGCAACGTGCCAACACGCTGACATTGTAATGGTGTTAATGACATCCTTCGTTGCCTCAGAGTTACTACAAATGTGGGCTTATTTTGTCCCTATTCATCTCAGAATAGATCATACCCCATTAGTCTTCAGAATGATATTTTCCTTGTTGGTTATGTTGGCATAGGTTATTTATCTGCTCCACAAAAGACACATTCTCAAATGGGTTACATCTTTACTGCTAGAGACACCTCAATATCTTGGAAAGCAACTATATAAACCTTAGTTGCACATACTTCAAACCATACTGAAATTCTCGACCTTCATGAAGCCACGTGCAAATGCTTTTGGATCACAGACGTTATTGAGCATATTCGAAGAACTTGTTGACTTTCTTCTGTCATTGATGTCTCTTTTAGGTTGTCATTCTACAACAGTCTTGATAATGAACTACGAAGACAACACCGTTTGTATCGACCATATCAAGGAATGACTCGTCAAAGGACATCAAGCATATTGTGCCGAAGTTTTTCTTCTCACATTAGCAGCAAGAACATCAGAAGATTGAAGTCAAGAGGATCTAATCTCAAAACAACATTGTCGACCTCTTCACAAAATCATGGTCAATGCCTACTTTTCAAAAGCTTGTTCGAGGAATTGGATGCGTAAATTGTCTGATTTACAATGTGTGTAGTTCTCATTGAGTTTTGTCAACTCATGGGGAGTATCTTGAGGCATACTTATTTGACCTTAGTGTACTATTTTCCTACGATCATAATCTTTTTATCCCATTGAGTTTTTGTTGCCTAACAAGGTTTTGATGAGGCACAAACGCTGGGTTGGTCATACCCTTGTGTGTGTTTTACTTATGTCCTAAAGATGTTAGTTTTGACTTGTTTTTACTCACTTTTCTCCTTAGAGTATGAGTTTTGTCCCACCTTAGATTTACCATAGGCAGGTTTTGTGAAGTTTATCCTTATATACATTCTTCCTTATTTTGAAACTCGGATTCGCTACTTGGGCCGACTAGATGAGTAGACTTCATCAATTGCTTCTACATCATCCGTGAAGATCTGATGCGCCATTCACATGAGTATTTACACACCTAAAGTGGAGTGTTGTAGTTAGAATTATATAGCACGTGTTATTATGTAAATCCTAGTGTATTGTATTCAGGATTCTTATTTAATCTAAAAGATCTTAGGCTTTCTTACTTGTAGCTTAAGTAAACCCATTATGTTCTCTATAAATGAAGGTACAAAGTAGGAGGAAAGGGCACACCTTTCTCTACACCTATCTTTTCTCTCTCTTTGTCACCACACCGTTTCTATCTCCTTCAATTTAATTTAGGTCCCAAACTTTCCTATTCTATAAGGCCGGCGTTAGATTTTCCCTTTTCTAATTGGGATTTGTTGGGTTAGTAAATTATGACGAATTTGACATATCGACAGAAAATAGGTGAGTTAAAAGTCTCGTTTTATTGATCACCTAGTGACTAAGGATATATGGTTGAAATCAAACGACGGGTGACTATGCATTCCTCGATTACTAGGTGACTATGAGAACATTTTTGGATAAATTAATAAGCTGAATTGTAGCAATATCTTTAGATTATAGCCCAAGTGCATTTTTGCCTTATTGATGCAACGGTATTGGGCGTGGAATTTGCGGTTAACCACTCGATAGTCCAGCTAAAACTAGGTATTGACACTGCCATTTGTAAAGTTGACCTTGAAATTTTTCACTTAAATATTGAGACATCGCTAAATTATAGTACTAGTGGCAAGTTACGATTTTAGCTTTAGAGTCTTCGTTCTGTTAAGGGTAGATTGTTAGCGGTCACCCACCCCTGAATTTGATATTAGGGTTGAAATATAATATAGTCGTCCTCAAACTAGGGACACTCTTTAAACTACTGGTCCCTTCCTTTGGTACCGTCAAACCTTTTGTTTTTCGTTTTTTTTGTTTTTTTTTGTTTTTTTTGTTTTGTTTTTGAACAAATGATATTATTTCCACTAAGAGAGAGGGATATGCTTAACCTCACAATGAGCTAGCAATAAAGTGGTTTAAATTCGTTTTTGGCATAATCGAACTTGAGACCTCTCACTTACAAGTGAAGAAGAATACCACTAGACCGTAGTACTAAGTGGCAAACTTTTTGTTAAATGTAGGGGAGAAATTATGGGTATTTAATCAAGTCAATGTTGTAATTGGGCTGTTTGTAAAACACCAAAATTAGATAAAAGTATAATAAAAAATGGATAATAATAACCAAAATTAGATATAGCAAGCCCCATGTCGAACTAACATGTCATTTGGTGAAAATTTAAACGTACCAAACAGATTAACCACCCCAAAAAATAACATCCCTTTGATTTTGATACTACGAGAGGCCGTTGTACATTTAGATTTGCTCGTTCAACGATAATTTACCAAAAACTGGATAACTGCAAGCACATTATATGTGCATATTTGAGTAGCAACAATGCGTAAGGGCCTGGAAGCAAACCTCACCCTTTTCACAGACGAAGGACTGACAATTAAACGTAGCATGCTGTGACTCCGCCGAGATTCCATTATACTAACACCCTCCATACTCGGCCAAAATTGCAAAGTGGAACTGAGACACCAGTTAAATTATCAACACGCCGAAGAAACATGAAATAAACACGGTAATGAATGGAGCATAGTAACATAACATTTGTACCCAAAAAAAAGAGAAAGAAGCATAGTAACATACCATCTTGTGGATTAATCAATCATCCAGGTAATAATAGGACCCAGCTGCCTTTTGTTCCCTATCTTTCGTCGACTCCAATTTGTTGATTCGTGGGCGATAGTTAGTCGGGTCACGCCTAAATGTGATATCAAGATGCTGCATGCATGCATCATTTTGAAAAGAAAAAAAAAATCAATGAAAAGAGCAAAATTAACTTCTTATCACCACACACTAAAATAGTCGCAGTCCAAAACAATCGAGTGGAATGAAGAAGTTGCAAGACTTACAGATAAGAAGAGATTCATCCCAGTCAACAATGACTGTGGAGCATTTGCAGTACAATCAATTGATGCCTGCCCCTCATAGACAATAACCCTATCGGCCAAGTAAGTAGCCATGATAAAGTCGTGTTCAACGATGAATGCTGTTTTCTTAGCATGTAGGATAAACCTCTTTATGACTTTAGATGCAACAATACGCTGCTCAGAATCAAGATACGCACTCGGTTCATCTATAAGATATATATCTGCAGGCTGCATTAAGTAAATAGAGATGTGGATTAGAATGAGTCCGTGACAGGTGATTTGCATGCATCTTCACCAGCCAGAACAACAGAAGAACTATAATTCATGGCCTTCCCAGTGCCAAACAATAAAAAGATTAAAAAGAGTGAAACTGTTATTGTGAACATGTAATCACTAATTACAATGTTACCTTTAAGACAGAGGATAAACAAATGTATGGCAACATTGGCAAGGACAAAAAATTCTTTTAGGATTTTAGAGCACAAACCTAGGAATGACAGATGGTCATGCTATATGGCCAAACGTGTTCAAGGATGGAAAAATCTAAAACAAGTAGAGAATTCCCTCCTACTCAAGATGCATCCACGGAAACAAATATAAGGGGTAGCATAAAGTGTTGAAAATGATTCATTTAGACACACAAAGGCCCATTTATTACTTCACATCAGAACCCTATCTCTCCCTTCCTACGAAAGGCTGATATAAGGGAAAAATAAACACAACTTCTGATTTTCAAAGCCAGTTGAACCTTGTGACCTTTCACCAAGTAATTCAACTTAACTACCAAATCATTTGTTGAAAAATCACGAATCTACGAAAATAAACAATGCTTATTGAAAACTTTAGGCTTCTAAATTTCATAACCAAGACGCAAAAAGCTTAACGCCACAATGTAACAAAGCAACCCAGCTGAGCAACATTATTCCACTAATCCAATGATTTATAAAAGGTGGATAATAATAATCTACCTTCCCGAGGCATAGGCATAATGCAACCCTTTGGAGCTCTCCACCAGAGAGATTCAGAACTTCTTGATCCATTAATTGTTCAATAAGAAGAGGTTTCATCACATCTGACATGAATTGGGGGTGAGTATATGAATCACGAATTTTTGAATGTAACAAGGCTCTGACAGTGGATGGAAACTTTGGGCTGATTTTCTGGGGCTTGTAAGAAACATTGAATTCAGGTATCTCCACATCGGAATCTTCCACAGTATCAGGTTTCAATAGACCAGCCTGAAAATTGGGCATATGCTAACTCAACATCCAAAGCTGCAAAGTAATTATGACTGAAGAAAAATAAGATGAAAAATAAAGAATACCAGCATACGGATGAATGTTGTCTTCCCTGTTCCATTCTCTCCCAGCATTACAATAATCTGAGAATCAGTAAATTCGCCTTCAACCACACGAAGCCTGAAGTTTCCCTGAGTTTTAGTCATTGATGGGTATTTATATCGTGCATATGTATCGATTTCTTCAGCACTTTCCTGTGGAGTCTCAGCAACCTGGTAAAGACAACAAAGTAAATCACAAAGCAATGATAAGTCAAAGGAGTCTTTCTGTTTTTTCCAGTTGCAAGTCAAAAAAAGAGCATTTCATGGACAAATTTATGATCTTGCCTTGAAGGTCAGAGATACATCCCGAAACCTAAGATTCTCTGTAGGAACAAATCCAGCCAAGAAGATGTTGATTCCTTCTCTAACTGAGAAGGGAAGAGTTACAACTCCATATGCACCCGGTTTCCCATATAAACAGCAAATGAAGTCTGATAAGTAATCCAAGACACTAAGATCATGCTCCACAACAATTACATAGCTGAAAATATAAGAGCATATGACTATTAGTTAAATATGCAGACAATCAAGAAATGGAATCCAACAAAACCATGCAATTCAATTTTGAGGAAAGAAGAGAAAATACGAAATTAAACCTATTAGGCCTGAGCAAAGATCGGACAACTTGGGCAGCTTTAAGCCTCTGTTTGACATCAAGATAACTTGAAGGTTCGTCAAACATATAAATCTCTGCATTCTGTATGGCAACGACAGCAATGGCGAATCTTTGAAGCTCCCCACCTGATAAATCCCCTACCTTACGCTCTATAACCTGGTTCAGCTCAAGATCAGCACATAATTTTTCCTTCATATCCCTCTCATCTTTCTGACTGAGCACCTCCCCAACATTCCCTTGAACTGCTTTTGGAATGTGATCAACATACTGGGGCTTTATAATGGCCTGTTAAGTAAAAAGAATATTAAGCAAATTAGCAAGAAGAACAAATATAACATGAGACAATATACTGGTTAGAGACAAGAAAAGATGGCCAAGATATACCCACAACACAACAGGCAAAATTATATTCATTTAAAAACTAAACTCATTTCCAATTTAGTACGAAAGGTTATGGACAGCAAAATTAAATGGTACCTTCAAATTATCTTCCAGGATACGGGTGAAAAAATTCTGCAACTCAGATCCTCTAAAGTAGGTCAAGATTTCCTGCCAATCTGGAGGATTCTGCAAAAATAAAAATAAAAAAACCATCTAGATAAGATCATCGAAGAATGCACCAAACAAGTTTGAAACATAATAAACTTGTCAAAGAAGGGGAATTTGTGTAAGGAGTCTTACTTTGAAACGACCTAAATTTGGTTTCAACTTTCCACCCAAAACTTTGAGGGCAGTTGACTTCCCAATGCCGTTTGTTCCAACCAAACCAAGAACTTGACCTGGCCTAGGGACTGGTAACCTGAAATTACAAAATTTATGTCATCCCAAACCACATAAATGCTCAAACAATCACTTCCCGATAATGTGGTAAGGAGCTAACCTGTGTAGCTTGAAAGTGTTAGGCCCATAGCGATGGGTTGTATCTTTGTCTAAATCCTTTGGCAAGTTAATGATTTGGATTGCTTCAAATGGGCATTTCTGCATCATCAGATGGTATAGAGTCCAATTAATGCTCACAACTATTTCAGATAAAAAGACAATTGACGGTAACAGCACTTCTTACAGACCTTAACACAAATACCACATCCAATGCACAATTCTTCTGAGATGAAAGCAATCTTGGATGCAGGGGTAACCTCGATACATAGTTTACCTGTATATAGACTGATTAGTAGTGTGTATGTTTGTAGCACTACAGGACAAAAACATAATAATACTAAGTCCGGTTATAATAAAAAAGTGCTCGTTCACAGAAAAGCAAACATAGTTGCCATGATAATGCATAACAGGAACTCACCAACAGAAACATTAAATCTATTTGGAGCCGTCTCATATTATGCAAGAGCTCATGCCTGTATTTTTAGTAACCTTTAATACAAGCATTCCTTGATTTTATCAACCAATAATCTCCTTTAATGGAAAGTTTTGAGCATAATTAAAATTTCTGAATGTTTCTCCTTGCAGGAGGCATTCCATTACCTTTATTTCCTTTCATCATAAGTAGCTTTCACGACCACATTTGAACACAAATAATATGTCTCAAGATAAATACCAAGTCACATGATTAAAAAAAAAAGGGTGACAAATCCAATTAATCAAGAACAGTGCATCTTAGAAACCCTATAGAAATATAATAGCAAGATCATAATTCAAGAAACAAGAAAAGATTCTATTGTTTTCATTAAAAATAAAAAACAAAACAAACCATTATCTGAGTAATTCAATTAATCCAGATATTTAATTCCTTTATGATATCAACAGACATATACACACAAATTATTACATAAACAAAATGGAAATGATACAAGTGAGAAGAGGTAACTATAATATACCAGTGATGACAACAGGACAGCTCCTCTTGCATTCCTGGCGGCACTTCTTGGGTTTGCATCTGTCGGAGCTCACAATAGCTATACGGGTCAAACGGTCAGACATCTCCTAATCTTCTTCTATCCACAGTAAATCCACGGATCAAATTAAGCAAAGATCAAATGGATACAGACTGAGCAAGAATCAAACTAAAGGTGCTTACGGGCCGGAAACTAATCAAATATGGGCAAAACTAAATCCAATGCAAGCTGGCTAGTATATTAATTTTGCAACCAGTCCAACCTAATTTCAGTACCCAAAGCTCAGAAGCAACCCAACATCTAAAACCAAACGCCTGAATATGTTTACAGGTATAAAAAAAATCCCCAATAGCATGAATTTCAACATTACTAAAAATCAAATCCCTAATTTCACCAAAATCCCCAACAATCACAAATTCACAAATCAAGTCCCCTTCTTTACATATAAAAAAAAACCCAAATATCACAATCAAAAGCTGATTCTTTTACACAATTCGAAGCTCAAAAGGTGATTCTTTAACACAAATCTCAATCGCAAGCTAAAGAAAAGTACCTTGTTTGACAAGAGGAGAAAATGGAGGAGAAGCTTGAGTCGGATCAGCTGGCAGCTGCAAGCAGAGGAGTAGTAGAAATACACTGAACACTGAAGGAGAACACGAAGCCGATCAAACTGCGATGGCGACGGAGACTGAGACTGAAAAAGGAAAGCTCGAGAGAGAGAGAGGATAGAGGGCGAGTGACGGTTAAGTGTAGGGAGAGGCAGGTGTGGGAATGGCTTGAGAGTCGGACAGGTGCAGGGAATTGTTCTGTTCATACCCAATTATTGACTGTTCACACCCAGAAGTTAAAAAAAAAAAAAAAAAATTTACTTTTTCGTATATTTTCTAAAATCTATGAATTTTCTTGAATTTTTTTTTTTTGGTAAAAATTACTTTTTCGTATATTTTCTAGAATTTATGAATTTTCTTATTTTATTAACTTAAGACATATTCTTTGAGTAAAATTCAAATTTTAGGTTCTAAATTTATCTCAACTTGCTCTAATAGTTGGGGCAAATATGAGTTTTAATCCAAAACTCATTTCTTTGACAAATTTAATCCAAGATTCCCCTGAGTTAGTGGGGCTAGCCTACCATTTATGTATTTTTTTTTTTAGTTTTATATTTATAAATTTATTGAATTTAACTATTAAAATCTAATATGATCAAATCAAACGGTAAAAAAATGATCTAATTGTCTAAATTTAAATTCAACGGCTAAAGTAATTAAAAAAAAAGTCTTTTATGTGTTTCATATTTTTTTCATAATGTTCCACGAGTTTCATAGTGTCGGTTTAGTGATTTTTCAATATATATCAGAATCTAAATATTTTTAGGCCAAAATGTTCATAAAATTAAATCAGGATAGTCTACATATATTTTTTTTTAAGTTACTTTAAGAAAAAATTATCCTAAATTCATTCTTTAATCATCTTGAGCTAAAAATTTAACCTATAAGGGTTGGAGGAAAAAAACCGTTTCTCGATTAAAACCTAAATTTTCTAGGTTTTAACCCAATGATTGGAAATGATCTAAAAGAACACTAGAATTTGAATATGGAATTTGTTATTTTTAAACTCTCACGCATAGAAATTAGAAAATGATATCTATTTACATAGAATTTAAACTTGGGGATTGAAGGTCCCAAATTCCAAGTTTTTTTCCATGCATAAATTCTAAATTTCTATGTTTATGAATCCAAACAAGGAAATTGGTGCATGTCAATTTATAAATTAGGATGTTTGTCTAAATTTCAAGTTTATTTCCCATATCCAAACATAGTATAATACACTCATCAGTATGTCTAAACCCTTACTCCACGTATGCATGTAATCGTACAAGTCCACCTCTATCCAATATTCAATCTTGATCTCCTGCACATGTTTTTCTTTAATGAAACGATAGTAGATTCTCATTCACAAAGAAAAGTCATTACAAAGGCCAATTAAGGCAAGGGAAGTCATCAAAGAGGGTGTCCATAATTATACTTAGTGGGAGATCCAACCAAACACAATCATAGGAAACCGTAAAACCATACCTAGCTAGACAATGGGCAACCTCGTTGGTTTGGCGGCATGAATGGGAAGAAGAAACTTCAGTGATCGTGGAAATCCAAGCTTTGATATCCTCAATAACCTGTCCAAGTAGGGAAAGATTACGTGAGGAATCCTTCAAAGTTTTGAATGATCTGAAGCGAATCAGACTCAAAAATCATCTTGTGAAAGCCCCTAGAACACACCCAAACCAAAGTCAAACGAAATGCCAATACTTTCGCATGAATGAGGGGAGAAAGTATCTCTGAAATTCCCAGCTTTTGTAGCCATAAAAGAACCAACAGAGTCTTTGACAACAAGACCAAAGTCCCCAAGGTTCACAGACTCTTTCCAAGCCCTGCAGACTCCTTCCAAGCCCTTTCAATATTCATCTTAAAGAAACCAGGTGGGGGCAACCCACATGGGAGAGGGAAATGACTAAGGAATGCATTTGTACTGTGGTGCCCTAGTACGCACAAATTCCTGCCACCAAGTGATACATTGGGTCACAACCATAACGGGATTGTCCCAAGTGTCTGACCAAAAATTTTGATTTCGAGCACCCCAAATTGTCCAAAGAATTTTGAGAGCCAATTTGCAGTTCCTGGAGGAGAGTTGATTAGCCATGTCAATAATCCAATCCATAAAAGGAAGGAAGTTGAGGTCTCATAATGGAACACCCAAATTCGATGCAAGCCATACACATTTAGTGAAAGAGCAGAAGCGTGATAGGTGGATAACCGATTCCTCGCGGCCATTACACATTACATATGAGGGGTCAAAGGTTATATGGCGTCGGGTGAGATTTGCATGGGTTGGGACGAAGTTATTGCACAGTTGTCATACACACACCTTTACCTTCAGTAGAACATGAGATTTCCAGAGCTTGTCCCAGACCATGGCAGATGGGGACAAAGATCTCGACAATGAACTGGTGAGCTGAACAATAACCACCCTTGCTAGGTAGTAAACACTCCGAACCTAGAACATGTCGTTCATCTCATGATGCCAAACAAGTGTGTCCGGAGGGGATCAAATGTTGATCGGGATTAAGCGAATGAAATTGACTTCCTTTGAAGAAAATAAAGAATTGAGTATCTCAGTTCTCCAACCCTTCATATCAGGATCAATTAGATCACATACCCTTGAAAAACTGCAATCTGAAGGCATGGGGGAAAAAGGCCGGAAGGTTGATTGTAAAAGGATCTATCAATCTTCCTAAATATGGATTGAGCTTCCCTCCCTAACCTACCAGCGACAACCCCGAGAAAGGATAGTCTAACTAGTACAGATGTTTTTCCAGTAAAAGGAAGCATCACTACTAACCCCGGCTTAGAGGAAATATGTGTTGGGAAAATACTTAGCCTTCAACACTTGGGGCCACCAGTGAAGTTAAGTGGGAAAGAATCCTCCACCCTTGTTTGGTAAGCATTCCTAAATTGAAAGCGTAAAGGTTGCGAAACCCAAGCCCACCCTCATTCTTTAGCATGCACAGTTGATTCCAAGAGCACTAGTGTATCTTACGTTCCCCTTCATCCCCATTCGACCAGTATGACACAATGAGTTTTTTTAAATCCTCACATAAGTAGTTGGACACTAGGTAGCAGCACATGGTAAAAACAGGGATAGCTTGGGCCACCGTTTTTACCAAGATTACTTTCCTCGCTGCACTAAGGAGTTTCCCCTTCCAGTTTTGAAGCCGTTTCCATAACTATTCCTTAATGTACCTAAAGCAGTTGATGCGCTTTCAGCCCACAAGGGTGGGCATGCCCAAATATTTCTCATGTCGGGAGACACATCGAACACCTAAGATTAGATTCAACCAATTATTCATATGAGGTTTAACATTCCTACTGAAGCACACCTTACTCTTGCTTAAGTTTATTTTCTTCCTAGATGCTACTTCATAAGCACGGAGGGCGTTCATAACATGGATACACTCATATGCATTGGCCCGACAAAAGAACAAGCTATTATTAGCAAATAGGAGGTGACTGAGAGGTGAAGCTCCAGAGCAAATAGGCATGCCCTTGATTAAACCATCAGCTTCAAGTTTTGCAATTTGGGTAGATAGGCCCTCCTCACATAGAAGAAATAGGTAAGGGGAGAGATGATCACCTTGGTGAAGACCCCTAGATGGATGGAGATAAGCCATCTGGCAGCCATTAATAATGAATGAATATAACGCGGATGAGACACAAACCATCATTAGCTTCACCCATCTATGAGAAAAATCGAGTTTCATAAGAATTCCCCGAAGGTAACCCTAGTCAATCCTGTCATAGGCCTTGTATATATCCAATTTTAAAGACATAAGGACGTTGTTGGCTCACCGTCGTTTGAAGATATGGTTGGAAACCTCGACAGCCAAAATTATATTGTCAGAGATATTTCGTCCGAGGATGAAGGCGTTCTGGTAAGAGGAGATAATGTTAGGTAGCATGACCTTGAGCCTATTAGCCAAGACTTTGGAGGCAATGTTGAACTGGACATTGCAGAGGCTGATAGACCTCAAGTGTGTCATGTCTTCAGGGTTCTTTTCGTAGGTATAAGTGAGACCGGAGTAAAATTAATCTATTTTAACAACTTGCCCGAGAAAGGAATCCTAAAACAACATTTGAGACGTCATTTCCCACCACATGCCAAAATTTTTGGTAGAAGAAAGTGGTCATCTCGTCCGAGTTTGGTGTTGTAGAAGGGTCCGTTTGGAACAGTGCAATCTTCACTTCCTTTTCACAAAAAGTTTCGATCAAGGGATTGATTCATTTAAGCCATGACCCTAGGCTCAAGGATATCGAGAATTGGGTCGCAGTTGATCGGTCCATCAGAAGAGAATAAATTCTCAAAGTAATTAAGAACGTTCTTTCAATGTTCCTGTCGCCATAAACTCATACTCCATTGTCACTTTTGAGTTGGTTGATGTGATTTTTAGCTCAGCTGTAGTTGGCCCAACAATGGAAGAAGGTCGTGTTTCTATCCCCATCATGAATCCAAAGCACTGAGATTTTTGGCGCCAACAGGCTTCTTCTTACCCCAATCTCCTGCACATTATTTTAAAAGAAAGAACGGATGAGAATTAAATAGAATATTTAATTAAATCTTAATTTTTTAGTTGTGAATAAAAACATGCAGGAGATTTTCCAATATTCAAAACTACTTTCTCTGTTCGGAGGTTGGTTTCCTCCGAGGATATGGCGGTGGTGGTGATCTAGTTTATGTTGCTTGAGATTAGGGTTTTTTTTGTTTGTTTTTTCAACCTTCGGGCCTAAGCTTATGTGGATCTTCCGTTGTATCTTAGGTTACGGCTCTCATTTTGATTGGACCTAATTTTACTTTATCTAGTGCTGTTTACCTGACTCTTTTTTAGCCTTGTACTAGTTTTTAATATAATGGAAGTTCTCTTCTTGATAAAAAAAAAAAAAAAAAAAAAAATTATACATTGGCTAATTTTGATGATCCTACATGTTGTGTCCCTTATGAGTTTAGTTTATGCAAGCACCATATTTTGCATCTATGGTTTGATTTATTGGAACTTATTCATAACTTTTGTGCTCATTATGTGAACAAGATAAATGCAAGCATTTTGGATGAGAGGTTAAGATCGAGGTAATTTCGGGTGGATTGGATTGGAAACAATGTTTCTGAATTCCAATTTAAAATTTCAAAATTGAATTGGATCGGATCAGAATTTTCAATTCCTCTTTTAGTGATTATTCATCTACAAGGCTTCTACAAACCATAAGTGACACCTAGCAATAAGTCATGGCTACCCAAGCTAATCAGAAGAGGTTGGAGAACCTATTCAGTTTGGGATTACAACGCAATACGGACTTTCTCTAAGCCAATACTCTTCATCACATTGTTTGGTTGATAGTTAATTCATGTTTACCCTCCAATGTGATTCTCTTGTATATATGATTACCTTGAACATGCTTTGGAATGACTTCCTAAATCCCACTCATACTCTGACCAGAGATTCTTAATCATATCATAGAGTATTTCCTCTCAACAGTTTAAAGGTTAGATATTCGTTGTTGTACATTCATATGCCCACATGACAAAGTAGCTTCGCCCCAACGATATCGTAGACATCCTCAAAGGGAATGCCTTTAACATAGTCAAAGACGAAGGACCTAACCACAAGACAATTACGATGTCTCAGGTCAAATGATTACTTTGCAGTATCCTAACTATGAGTTCTCATGTGACATAAGTATGAGACCTTCTTGTTGATCACGTTCAGTTTACTCACTCTTTTTTAAGCACCTACATACTTGTCTTGGTGTCATTCACACCAATGAGTCAAGACCAGTTACTCTCCTGAAAGAGAAGACATAATATATACTAATCTATTTGATGTCTAATTAGCAATCCTATGAACATGAACGTTTACAATATGTATATGAAAGAAAAAGGTCTCATGAATCTAACTTCTTTATATCACATTCTCTTAATTTTATATTCTTTGGACTTATCATTTAAGTGTATAACAATTAATGAGACAACTTTAAATAATAATTTTTGCCCTTAAATTAAACTAGATTAGTTTAATATGTGAAATGTTCGTAATGTATCATCTCATGATTGGCTTTAGGGGCACATTTTCAACATGTACCAGATTCAAAAAAGTAAACATAAAAATCGAAATAGTTTCCACAATTATCAACATTGGAACATTTCATTTGTACTCCAACCGTGCCTCTTGAGCGTGTTCACTATAAAGCATTAAGTTGAATCGAAATAGACGATCTTGGTACAGTTTAAATATTGAGGCTAATTGTCACTTAGTACTACGGTCAAATAGTATTTCTCTTCACTTGTAAGTGAGAGGTCTTAGGTTCGATTCTCGCCAAAGGGGAATTTGAACCACATTATTGCTAGACCATTGTGAGACTTAACTCACTCCCCCACCCCCTTAGTTTAGCTCACTCCCCCACCCCGTTAGTGTAAATATATATCTTGAGGCCAATTAATTGGTCATGCATGATTTTTCATTACAAATTCACCGAAATAGTTTAGCACAAGAATTATTCATCTAGGATGATTGGAATTTTGTTTTGTTATTAAATTATTTACTTGCTCAAACTATGAATAAGCCGGAATAATCAAGGAAACTTTGGTTGCTCAAACTATGATTAAGCCGGAATAATCAAGGAAAATTTGGTAGGGCGGTTAGGCCACTCTCATAAATGGTGAGATTTTGTACATTGGAGAGATTATTTCAGTAAAGTCTGTTCTGCCTAACTATTTAGTTGGTCATGCTGTCATACTCAAGTTTCTCTCTTTGGTATGGACATTGGGCACGCATCATCATTTGCTAAAAACCCAATGAGAAATTAATCAGATACAGAGTGGGTTTATAAGCTAGAATAATCAAGGAAAATTTGGTAGGGCGGTTACGCCACTCTCATAAATGGTGAGACTTTGTACATTGAGAGATTATTTCAGTAAAGTCTGTTATGCCTAACTATTTAGCTGGTCATGCTGTCATGCTCAAGTTTCTCTCCTTGGTCTGGACATTTGGCACACATCATCATTTGCTAAAAATCCAGTGAGAAGTTAATCAGATACAGAGTGAGTTTGTAGTTCTAGTAGTTAAGACCATATATCCTTAGATTCAAGATATTGTGTTGATTCTCCTTCTCCAATATCGCTTCTACAGAAAAGCACAATAGCCTGAATCTAATAGAAATAAGTTGTCGAGCGAGAAAGGTTACTCAAAAAATAAAAAAATAAAAAAAATAAACCCTAAACTTTTGGGAAAAAAAAATCGTAAATTAGATAAACACCGTAACACCCTAACAATTCATATGGAAAATCTTCAAAATTAATTTAAGTAATTTATGTCTTCCATTGCCTTCAATCAAATCTTTCCTCAAATTTTTGAAACTTTGACAAAAGAAAGTAGCCGTTATATTGTTTCCAACATTAGACAAATTTACCACCCTAAACATTCGTGATTGAATTGAAAATATTCAAACGGATCTATGAACACCTAATATATATATATTGTAAACAAAATCTTTGACAAATATTACAAAATCCCTCAGAAAATTTCGATTTCATCGAAATTTTGAGAAGCAAAATCTTTTGTTTAGATTCTAAACAATCGCTTTGTGGAATCTAAGGATGTCTAATCCAACGAGATGTGCAGCTTGCAGATTTTTGCGAAGAAGATGCCCTCAAGATTGTGTTTTGGCACCCTATTTTCCCTCCTCCAATCCTGAGAGATTTTCTTGCGTCCATAGGATCTTTGGTGCTAGCAACATTACCAAAATGCTGAGGTAATAACCAATTAAATAAGATAATGGTTGCCGTTGATTAAGTAGCATTTTTTATACGAGCGATACTCTAATTTGCACATATTTTTTCTAGCCAATGTCGCTACACTCACATCGAGTGCATTTGTTTAATCTTTAGTTGGTTGTCTCAACTATTATTAATCATTTGTGTAAAATGAAACTAAATCCAAACACAAATTTTTTTGGTAAATTAATCCAAACACAATTTGGAAGCACTACAAATTGTTCAGAATACCAGTTGTATACAACCGTCTTTTTTTTTTTTCAATGAGTGGAAGGAGAGAGAAATTCGAACTTGGGACCTTTATGAACATGTATACAAGTAATGTCTATGTGTTTACCTTAATCCCAATTCAAAGGCTGCGCCATGAAGGGACCAGGATGGTTTCAGGCACATTTGGACATTTTTTTCACGCAAAAAAGTTTAATGTAATGTTTATGATTTTTCAAGGTTTTTCGTAGGCTCATGCCCAATTCGACGTTTTTTACTTTAATTTTTTTCATCGGGTTTGATTTGAGGTTGGTGGCTCCTATGAAGTTTAGGCAATCTGTTGCTTGTGAGCTTTGAGGAGTTCATCTGGGGAGCACTGGAGGGAGAGAGGAAGAAAATCAGGGAGGCTTGGAGTTTAGGTTTAAGGAGAGGATGATGAAGATGACACGAAACCAAACTCAAATGACATTGATCGTTTGCTCCACTCATAGGCTAAAATTCTAGCTACGCCATTGCCCCAAATTTTAGTCGAAAATATGAGAAATAATTGAAAACCTTGTTTCTTATTTTTCAGATATACGAGTATAGAATGTGTTACTAATCTTAATTAATCGTCTAATTGTATCGTAAATGCAGCAACTTCCAGTCCATTTAAGAGAAGCAGCAGCAGACTCCATGTTCTACGGGGCGTCGTTACGTGTTGAAGACCCGATTTACGGATGTGTTAGAATCATTTCTCAGCTGCAACACCATATATTGGAGGCTCAATCTGAGTTACTCAAGACCAACGGTCAAATAGCATCCAACATTGCACAACACCAACTGCAGCAGCAGCAAAATGCTGTTCTTGGTGTCAGTTACCACCAAGACCAGCAGATCAGTGAACCTTCGGGGCTCAGCTCGGACATGCAAGCTTTCGCAAATGACTGTTACCTTCACCCGTAGAGATGTGCAAGTTCAGACGCGAGCTATGCCAGTTAGCTAGAGCAATGTGCCGACCCCTTGCATTTAAGTTCTAATTCCTCTGCCCAAAGATTAGAATAGCATAGAATACCATCTTTGCACAAATATATGAGCTTAATTTGTTAGGTCCAATGGTTTAATTTAAATTCTTCTTTTGATTGATAAAATTGCTCAAGAAAATTTGAAAATTGTTGAGAGCAGCGTTCTATGTACACTTGGCTAAAAAATTACATGGCAAATTTGCTAATTGGATATACAAATCTGTGCCGACCCAACTCTTAGAAAAGCCATAGAAAATAGTGCAAGGGCATGCCATACTATAACCATCCCCATACGCCGGATTGAAGACTTTCAGGCAAAAAAAAAATGAGGGATCTCTATTCTCGCGTGCCCTTAGAAACGAGGGGGAAAAGCCCGGAAGGGCATTTCCATGGAGTGCCAAATGCCAATCCTCCTAGTTTGAAAGATCAAATGAGTTGAGTTTTGAGAACAATAACCATTGATTTTCCTCATTTATTTCTCGTAGTAAGAAGAAACTCGGATGCCTAGCGTGATCCTTGCAAGTTTCGAAGATATGGAGACTGATGGTTTGATAGGGAGATGAGCATTAGGTATTACGATTACGAGAATTTCTGCACCGCTGAATAGGCCGACTGAAGTACTGGGAGAACGGAGTCCTTGGGACCGGAATTAGTTTTCCAATAATAGCAAGAGGCCAACTGTCGGAACATAAAGTCAGTTAAGTACCGCGATTAGGCAAATATAAATTGCAAAACAGAATGACTCGCATATTTTATGAAACCGATTTCGTTACATCCACTTGTGGTTCTTAAACTTCAGCCAAACTTCATCCAGTTAGAAAAAAACGTAAGGCATCATCAAGTTAACGTACCTGACAACGGCAATTCCCAAGCATATGAGCCATTGCTGCCATGATAGTCTAACCGTTTTTGTAAATTTTCCGAGGAACATGACGATGATTATCTGAAAATAGAGTTATACTCAGTAATTATATATGGTAAGAACCCGAAACCAAAAATATAAACGCAGAAGCCTCTCACCTGAAGTACAAATGTAATTCCTATTATTCCCATGAAGAGGTAGTTTTTGGTCACTCCAGTGAAGACATTTATTTCTTCAGGCTTTCGAGCATTGAACTCGTTGAAAATCTGTAAGAAGTAAACATAAGCGTTGGAACAAATTACTAAACCAGCTTAACTAAACAATTGAAACGCAACTCCTAATCGTAATTCACTTAGCTATTTTCAAGTCCTATACTTACTTGACAAAAGACGAATGCATTGAATATGACAGTATTCTTCACACCAACGGCATGCTTTGGGACATCCTGCTGCAGACCAAGAATGCTATTTCCCAAAAAGTTGAGGACAAGGAGGACGGTAACTTGATACATTGCCTGTGCCAAGTAAAAATGATGAAATTAGACAACAGAGTGATACAATGTTAATTTATGCTTCTTCAACTGCGATGTTAGTAACAGAGCCAATGATAATTGAAAGAGAGGAGATACCTGAATGAGTAGGTTCCTCCACATGATGTTCGTTATAAGAGGTGCCCTGAGAAACAAATATCAGATTATTACTTCACTTCATCGAAATCTAGCATACAACAAGAATTTGACCTTGAAAAGTATCAAAGTATATCATTGCTAGCTAATCACACGATTTCACACCTTCGGCCAACTGGTGTTCTATGCATAAGGTTGTCTGTAGGTGGTTCGGTAGCCAACGCAAGTGCTCCTAGAGTATCCATGATCAAGTTAACCCAGAGAAGCTGGACAAAGAACATGAAATAAATTATTAGAAGAAAGATGACAGAGAAAAGTAATGAGCCTAAACTGCAGAGGATTCTTTCACTCATCTTTGTTCTGGCTTCATATTCCAGATTGTGCAAAATATGCAGTGTAACCCCAAGCCATGACAAAACATGCTGTGCTCTATATATATATATATATATGGGAGTGGGGGGAAGAGAGAGAGAGAGAGAGATACCTGTACTGCATTTAAAGGAACACGACCAGAAGAGATTGCGGCCACAACATTAATTACAAGAGCAGCAACATTAACAGTAAGTTGGAATTGGATAAATTTCTGAATATTTGCATACACAGAACGTCCCCAGCGAACAACCTACATAACGTACAAAGAGAAACACTCAGAAGAGACAAAATCACGACTCCAACCCTATTATTGTTTTACATTAAGTATACTTTCTCACCTTTACAACAGACGCAAAATTATCATCCAAGATAACAATATCCGAACTTTCCTTAGCAACTTCAGTTCCTTGAATGCCCATAGAAAGACCAATATCTGCCTAAAATACAAAATGGTAAAGATCTGATCAGCTATAACTAGGAAAAAAGCATGACACTAGGAGAAGGGATGTTATCAAGGGGAGAATTTTGCTAGAAAGACGGGTTATCAGGATGTTTAAATCTAAAATGGCATGAAATGCCAACCACGTGAACATATTAAATTCACAAAGGCGACAAACCTCATGAAGTGCCGGAGCATCATTAGTGCCATCCCCTGTTACTGCAACAACTTCACCCCCCTTACGCAATGCTTGCACGAGCAACAACTTGTCATTGGGAGAAGATCTGCCCATTACCTAAGCAATAACATGACAAAAAGTTCATTACCGTTAGGTACAATCAGAGATATGCAATCTAGAAATAACAGAATTTGCGAGGGTAACAGACAGATCAAAAGCTAATACAAATTATAAGAATTGCCATAATGTAGGAACCGTACTGTTATTTTCTTGGCAAGTTGTTCCCTTTCCCTTTCAGACAATTCACGGAAAACTTTTCCTTCAATGATAGTAGGTTCAGTAGCATCTTCAAGTGAAAGTAGTATTCCACACTCTAACGCGATGGCTTTGGCTGTTTGAAGATTGTCTCCAGTGACCATGCGTACCTATAGGTTCACAAAAATGCAATTCATATGGTCATTTTCCAGACGCGAGAACCACAATATAAAATATTTTATAATGTAAATAAGTATACATCATTATGTTTGCAGAAGTGTAACATAAATCAAGATGTTAAAGAACCAATGAGAAAAGTTACCTTGACACCAGCTTCTGTGCATTGTTTCACTGCATCTCTGACACCAGGACGACAAGGATCCTACTCACCGACATACATATTAGCTCAAAGTGAAGTTTGATAATACTTTATATTAAAAGCAAGGCCTAAGAATATGGTGCTGTCTATGCCCTAGGCTATCAAAAAGAGATGCTATAAATAACTGCAATAGTTGAGAATTTACTTTGTGGATATGCGTACCTTTATACCAACAATAGCAAGCAGGACAAGGTTATCTTCTGGTAATGCCCATTGACTTAATTGCTCTTCATCGGTAGGAATTTTGTCCAATCCATATGGTCTATATGCAATGGCAACACACCGCAAACTGCTCTCTGCCATGTCATTAATAGCTGTCACGAAAAATTCCTGCAGAGGGATATAACAAGACATCATACACAAATTTCACAGGACAATTTCAAGAGATTAAAGAATATTTCTCATCTTTCTAATAGAAACCTAATTATCAAATGATAGTAAGGGCCCATTTGGATTGAACGAAAATCATATGGGTGTTCATTTTTACATCCAAGGAGGTAACATGTGGATTTTCTGAACATAAGAGCAATATTTATCAACTAAGCAATTTACATTCAAATTTGGATCTTCCATCCAAATGGACCCTAAGAGTTTTGCGCCTATTAATTCTCATCATTACCAAGAGTAGAAGTGTCAAATATAGCACTTATATATATAAATGTCATAATAGATTCTTCATCCATAACTTCCTGGAGTATGGTCATTTAAATCAATGAGAAATTCCATTTGTTCCTAGATTTTAATTTCTCAAAAACCGTTCAGAGTATGTGTTTTTTACTTTATGCTAAGACTTTCTGATTATGTCTTTATGGCTCGTGTTCCCACCTTGTCATCTTTAATATTATGCGAGCAACCATCTGAGTCAAGGTACTCTGTGCACGAGGCTAAAAGTATCTCCGCTGCTCCTTTCCAATGTATATGAACTTTAGAGTCAGCCTGTCACGAAAAGAAAGAAAGTGAAGAAATAACATTAGCATGGGCTTAATCAGGCAAACGAGAGAGAAGCTGTGCACAGAAAAGGTTTAAGGTAGCTACATTGCTTGTGTGTTTTTATCTTTGGAGGTATTATCATGTATTTATCACTAAGTAAGTATATTAACATTGCAGTCAAAACATGCATAAAGTGATATTTTCCAGATGAAAAATGCAGAGGGTTAAGGTTATGTAAGGTATCCACAATGCAGTATAATTGACAGGAACTATACGTTTTTGGTCTTATTCCACATGATAAGTTGATTAAGCATGTATTTGACGAGATGATATACCATCGAGAGAGAAATGATAAGTTAATGGAGTATATATTCAACGATATGGCATAACTTTGGAGTCACTTTAACTAGTTTCGGAAATAAGAATGGTTCACTAAGTTGGGTTGAGAAGTTCTTTACAGTGATTTTGTCCCCGGAACAACTTGATTATGTTAGGTGAACAAGACACAGTCATCAATAATGTTACGCACCACGCGAGGCTTTCCAAATGAACTAAAAGACATCTCACTATGCAAATCCCACCGGGTCTTAATTGATTCTGAAATTGAAAATTTACACCTTTAATTAATCAATTACCTGCTTTACTGCAACACCACCTCGCTTTTTCTCTGAGTTAAAAGGGAAGACATGAAGGACTGTAGACTCCGATCTGATAACACCAAACTTCATCCCCAACTGCGATGCAGAATTTGACAACTAAGAAAATCTTCAAATATTGGAGAAACAAGAGTACCAGAATACACTAAAGCAAACTTAAAACAAACCTTGAATGCCCAAGAAAGTATAGCCTTTTCCGTAGGAGATCCAGAAATCTCTACTTCACCACCCTGCTAAATAAAGTGAATTTTTGTGTTTAAATATTAACATTTAGAATTTGAGAATACCATCAAAGCTCAACAGCTAAGGGAAACAATGTCATGCCCCCCTTGATAATGCTGTGACAACTGAAGAGAAATATTACCGTCGGCTCAAATACATTGCCAGTGGTATTCTGCGCAACGCCCTCACTTAACAGAGTGGAAACCAGTGGATGCAGCTGTGAGGAATCATCTGGTGGATTTATCTTCTTTCTCCCAACATATGCCTCAACCACAGTCATCTGCCATATCATATATTTTTGTCACTATTTCTATTTTACCAATACATTTTTCAGATCGAAACAACTACATGATACTCAAGTTTCACATGCTACCCAGTACCGTGCGTTTATAAATTGATGAAAAACAATATTCAGTTTTGAACTTTTGATCATAGAACACACCTGATTTAAAGTCAATGTCCCAGTTTTATCACTGCAAATCGTTGTTGCTGACCCCATAGTTTCACAGGCTGACAGTCTACGCACCTGCACATATTTTACTGTTATAAACTAGTTTCACGAGATTTTTACAAACACATTTCCTATTAGAAACGAAAATATCACAAAAATGAAAACAGAATGATGGTCGACCAGTGAAAGCCAAAGGCCGAAAAGACAAGAAAAATACTTTTTTACATTTAAGAAACCGAAAAACTTTCAATTAAAAAGACCAAGGACACTTACCAATGCCTTATCTGCCATCATTTTCTTCATTGAGTATGCTAGCCTGTCACAGAATTGAAGACAGACGCAAAGTTGATTACACAAATGAGAACTATATTAGTACATTAAACTTAGATTCCTGTAACTGCAATCTGAAGCAAAAGTGGTGGATGCTACTTACGTCAAGGTAACGGCCAAAGGTAGCCCCTCAGGGACTGCAACAACCACAATGGTTACCTGCACGGTTCTATAGTTTGTCAAAGAAAGGCCTACATATAACCTTAAACCCAATTGATCCGGAAGCTTCACTTACAGCAATCGTGAAAATTTTTACTGCTCCATCAAAAGCTTTGCCAATTCTAGTCTGACCAGCTATAAACTGGACTTTTCCATCTAGATCTCTTGTATTTCCAGTAAAGTATCTAAAATTTTAAATAAAAGCAAGGCTAATAAGATGATAAACAACTCATGTAATATAAAATTTTAATTATTCAATGATCACAATGTTACCTGCCCCAAAGGATGGCAAGCACCAAAACAGCTACTGAAAGCCCAACTATGCCTATAAAAGTTGCAACTCCATTCAAACGCACCTATCACAGAGCACCAAAGATATCTCTGAGCTGTAAATAATGGATTTTCTATAGATTAAACAACCATACTTGTGGAAAAATGAAAAAAACCTGTAAAGGAGTTTCTTCACCAGTATCCTCTGAGATGCTTGCCATCAACAATCCCCATTCAGTATTGATCCCAACACCAGTTACCTACAGATAGCCAAAAAGGTGAAGCAACCAGGTGGTGCACATCTTGCGTTTCGAAAAAAGGAGACTAGAAACATGGGATTATAGGGAAAATTCCAGCATCAAAATACAGAGATGCGAAACGTATGATTGTTTCAGTCAAGTTATGAAAAGTGAAGTACAATAAATTAATTAAAATTATTTACCAGCATAGTACCCACTCCATCAGCCACTTTACAACCTGACATTAAGAAAGGTGCTTTCTGATCCTTGTGAACCTGAAAGAGATGGCGCTTAAAAATTGTATTGGTAATAGTGATAATTAAATTACTGTATGGTACTGTATAAGCACTCACAATCTTGCTTTCACCAGTCATGCTAGATTCATCGATAGCAAGTGAATGACCAGTGATTAAGATTCCATCAGCAGGCACCTAAGTACGAACAAAATAATTTGGTTACGCACTATCAAATTAATATCCAGTAAAACAAATAAAACATTAAGTACACTCACTTGATCACCTATTCTGAGTGGTACAACATCACCAACCACAATATCAAATATTGAGATCTTTACTGATCTACCGCCTCTCAGTACCTGTAGAAATTTTCATATATAGTCAATTTAGCATCCAGAGAATGAATGGTAACATTCCAAACATGTAAGAGTGCGCACCTCCAGTTGTATATTTTGCTTTTCCGAGTTAAGATTTTGGAACTGAAGAGATTGCCGATAATCACTAACAGCTGGCAAACAAACAAAAAATGGGACGAGGGGAAAATTAGTCTCATGCTTACAAGATGAGTCTAATTGAAACAAGATCAAATCACAACTACAATATCAATTCCAATACCTGTAACAATTATAACAAGAAACACAGCAAAGAAAATGCTTCCTCCATCATACCATCCTTCCTCCAGACCCTATGAGGATATCAAAATTAAAAAGGTAGACGAAACTGTTTTAAAAAAAAACCAAGAAACAAAAAGAATAGAAATCCAAAACCACGCCCAGATAATTAGACAAACAGGGACCATTTGGTTATAGATAAATGCGAGAATAGAGGATGCAAATGATCAAGAATACCTCAGTTTTTATTCCGAGTCCCAATGACACCACTGCAGCTATGATCAAGATTATAAGAGTTAAGTCTTGCCAAGCTTCCCAAAGGAACCTCTGCAGGACAAATCATAGGAATGAATTTCAGTTATTGCAACATGTTCCTAACTAAAACCAGAAAATAACAAAAAAGTAACACCTTATAATTAGATAATATACCAAGAAACTCCGCCCTTTTTTCCGAGGATATGTATTTGATCCAAACACTTCCTTTCGTTTTACTACATCTGTTTCAACCCCATCAATTCCCTTCTCCGCATTCGATTTTAGCAACGCTGATATGCCTTTAACCTAATGAAATGATGATTGGCTTATGTATGTAGAGCACACAAAACATTACAAAAACAAGGAGAAACACATTTTCAGTTGCCTTACCCCTCCATATTGCTGTAAAGCGGTAACGTTGTTCTCCCTGGTCAATGTAACAAGTTCATCTAGTGCAATTCCATAATCACCACTGGGAGTTGGGGGCGCAACTGTTGTGCCAATCCCTATATCATCCGGGACAAAAGCAAATCATGAAAATAAAACTAAAATGGAATCTTCTGGAGAAGAATGAAAATACAGCTAGAATTATGTTTAAAGAACTTCTGAACTGTCCAACAATATAACACAAGTTACAGATACAACGTGAGTTTGAGTACTTAAGTGACCATAAAATGCAAAAGCTTCAGTTTCAATGAAATAAGCCCAATAATGTCTATGAAGTCTAACACAACAAATATTGACAAACTAAATTGTGCAAAACCATTTCAACTTTGACAACAAATTAAGACTAATGCTGCAACGAAAGACATTATGGAAATGGTGAAAATTGCTAAATGACATGAAAATTTTGAAGAAAACTTAAGAAGAATGCTAAGCAAACCAATAATACGTGGATGAAACACGTAAGCTTCATAAAATAGCATTGTAAATATAAACAACTGGAAGCTAGAGTGAACATTTACCAAGTTCCCGTTCTCCTGCCAATCTGAAAAGCAATGCTGCCTAATATGACAAGTAATCATCAGTCGAACGGATAAAAATAGTTCCAATTACTGAAAAGTTGATTATTGTTTGAAACATTACTCTTATGACTTGTGCATGGGATCTAATCATCCGCCTGCTATTTTCTTTTTCTTCTTCCGCTTTCAAGTCCATAGTGTACCTGAACCGCCTGGAAGCATTTAACACTAGTGCCGCTTGCTGCCAAGAAAGTGATCATAAGCAAGCGCAATTGGTAAAATAATCACAATAAGATTATCCACCAAAAAAAAAAAAAACAAAAAAGATGCGTCCCATTTTGACACCGGACACCTTGTAAAATTTTAGGGAATTTTAACGAAAAGCCCACGGTACTGTTTACTTTAACGAAAAATCACATTTTTACACTAAAAAGTCAATCCTGGTATTATTCACTTTACCCTTTATTTTGTCCTTATCATTAAAACTCAAAATTTTCAAGCCATTTTCCTAAATTTTTATCGGTTACATTGGAGGGAATCGAGCCTGAAGCTATAGTACCACTTGGGCTAACCCGAAGGGGTTTGTACATTGTTAACATATATTTTTTTTTGTATGAACGCTTGTGTAATGTGCCCCATTACATTACACCAATGGCATTTGGCATTATTTTCTGGCATTGAAAAATTTGACTCGATTCGATTCCAATCCAAAATCCAATACGAAATGGACAATGCCGATTCGTGTCCACTTTCAATCAACCAAAAACAATGCTAGCAAGCATCACATTGCAATATTATACAAAAAATTTATGTTGCTGAATACACAAAAGCGACTTTGCTATTTGCAGTGCAAGCAGTGCAATGTGGTTGAAATGTATAATACGTACCCTCCATCTCCTGAGCGTCGCGGGAGGCGCGTTCTTGGTGTGGGCAATGTCGAAGGGATCGGTCGGCGCGGCAGCGTCGTCGTCGTCGAACTCGGTCTCCAGTCCCACCCTTTCCCCTCCTCCCCCTCCCCCGGCCTCCATGTCGTGGTGGTTCCGCTCCGACAACGATGTCGGCAACAACCCGTTCGTGGAAGACGACGAACCACGTGACGCGGCCATCTGTCAATCGTCGTACGCTACGAACAAAGAGTTCGATCTCTCTCTCTCTCCTCCGTTTTGGCACGGCCCCGGAGCGTTTCAAACTTGTGCTGGGGCCCACCCACCTCCTTTGCCAAAAACCACACCAAACAAAATGTTAAAAAAGAGAAAAAAAAAGGAAGCAAAACTCCCATATAAAAAGAACACAGAAACCAAAGCCGGTTTGCAACACGGCAACAACAACCGTACAGCAGAAGAATTAATGTTCTGTTTTTTTTTTTCGTTTTCAGCGGCGACGCTACTGTTTCTGTTTTCGTGGGTTTTATTTACTAAAAATCGGGTTTTTTTTTTTTTTTCGGGGCAAAAAGCTATATAAATTTGACCGCGAATTTAGGAGGATAAATCGGAAACGAGATCTTACCTGTACACGACGCGTACGCCGCATTGCAGGTTGAAGGGTAATGAGAGCCAGAGAAGGAGAGCCTTCTCATTCGTTTGTTTTGGCTTTCAAACACCGAAAGCACATTTAAATAAAATGTTTTAGAGCCAAACTTTAATAAAAGTATAAGTTAATTTTTCAAAAACCATTTTAAGTGTTTTTAGCAAAGAAGCATTTAACAGTGCGCTTTTTCAAAATCCACTACGCAATGGTTGGTGACGATCACAACGACGTCATTGTTTATATTTATTTATTTATTTAATAATGACCTTTCTATAAAAAATTAAAAAAAAAAAACTAGCATATGCCACACGTGTGTGAAATTTTTAAAATTGAAGGACAAATGAAGAGAGTGAGAGGATGTGGGAGTAGGGAGAGAGTGTGAGAGGTTTTTTTTTTTTTTTTTAATAAATTAAAGGTGATAAAATTATTTGTAGGTGAGATTTACAAAATTTTGTTTTATAAAATTATGTTATTGTCTTTAACTTTTTTATTGTGATAAATAAAAAAAATGTCTTTTCACCTTCTCTTGATTAATAAAAAGCGTTTCATTAATATTAGTTTAGATAAATAAATTACAGATCACTCAGTATTACGGTTTGATAGTATTTATCTTCACTTAGAAGTAAGAGGTCTTAAGTTCGAATCTCATAGATGGTGAATTTAATACCAAATTAAGCTACCCATTGTATGGCTTAGCCGAACTTCCATTCCTTTTAATGTAAAAACATCTATGTATTCAAAAAGAAAAAAAATAAATAAATAAATTACAGAGAATCCCCTAGGGCAAATATGGCCGCTAGCTACTATCCCACACCAAGCTAACTTATCACTTACCAAACTTAACAAGAGCATTCCGGACAAAGTTTACTTCTCCAAAAACACGTTTAAGCTCCTCGTATTGAAACTGGCAAGGCGTCCTCTGGATTTATTGACAATGTCATCGAGCCTCCACGGGCAAGAAGCGCCACCATTTCGATTGTGCTGCCCTTAAACCATCACTTGCTGCTTGCTGCACGAAAATTACATGCAATCACAGTTTAGATTACGGTAGCCAACTTGAGAAGAGACCCACTTGCTGTTCTTCACCACCGGAGCTGCAGGGAAGATCTTCTCAAGATTAGGCCTAAATAGTTAGAGTCCACGATAGTATAGCCGTCTTGAAGACCATGGGAATTTTTTATTGATTTATTTAACAATGATGTTTGTGTTTATTCATCAATGTGTATTATAGCTAGGTTTATGATATATTAATTTTATCGTCCATGGCAACAACTTTTACATTTGAACATTCTCAACTCTCTTTTCTGATAATTTTGTATTGTGCAATGATCTAAATATCTATTTCTATGTCACTTAAACTCTTCATTTTGACAATGATAATTAAGTCGTTAATATAATTTCTCATTTAGAAAGCAGGCAGTTCTACTCATCAAGCAACATTTCAAGACAAGAAGGATGGCCAAGAAGGTAAAATGAGAAGCTCGTAATCAAATTGAGAGGAATTAGATTGAGGGGGAATTGGATTGAGGAGGAATTGAAATGAGATGGAATCAGAATCAGATTCATGTTGAAGTTGTTTACTAAAACTGTTTGGAATCGGAGTAGGAATGATGTTGAGTCCATATAAGTCGTTTACCAATTCACTTCAATCGGAATGAAAACCAAATTGATTACTATATTGCCCTTACATAAATAAATTATTTTCATACTAGTTAATTAAATTAAATTTATATAATAAAATTCATCTATATAAGCATATATAAATAGGTTTTATTTATTTATTAAAAGATGGCAAGAATGATGTTGAGTCCATATAAGTTGTTTACTAATTCACTTCAATGGAAATGAAAACTAAGTTGATGACTAAATTGCCCTTATATAAATAAATTATTTTCATACTAATTAATTAAATTAAATTTATATAATAAAATTATCTATATAAAAATATATAAATAGGTTTTTTTTATTTATTAAAAATGACATAATAAGTGTCAAATGAAGGGCAATGTTGGGATAATAAGAAACAAGTGAGGGCATAATAGGAATAAAAGATGCATTCCCGATTCCCTTACCCTCAGGGAATTCAAATACCTCACAAAACCAGGGAATCTCGTTCCTCTAATTTCAGGAATTGGATTCCTTGTTTCGTGTGGGTTCCACCACTTTTTTTATTCCTTAATATTTCGTAAACACCGGAATATTCCGTAATCGAAATTCAATTCCCTTTTCTTATTCTAATTACGCTTACGTAAACGTGCCATTAAAGAAAACCGTGTGAGAAAAAGAACAAATAATACAAAGCTTCTGGCCACTAGTACTACATGTAGTGATAATTTTTTTTTTTCTACGAGCGATAAGTTTTAAGTTCAACCTTCATATTTGATATCAAATTAATATTTATTTATTTTATGGCTTAACTAAATCGCCTACTCAATATTTTTGTATAAAAAAAAAAGGTAAAATTAGCAGAATACTTTATTGTTATTTTGAATGAAAAATTTGTGCACACTTCCATTTATTTTTGTCGCTTATAATTAGCCCCTTGATTGAATGTGGAAAATATTTTCCAGCTAAATACAGCCCAAAAAGTATGTCTTGCAATCGGTCCAATCGCACCGACGAAAAGTATGTGGAGCAACCGTTCTTTTTTATATATAGTAGTATGTCTTGCAATCGGTCCAATCGCACCAACCAAAAGTACGTGTTGCAACCGTTCTTTTTTATAGATAGTGATATGGGTACAAGATTTTCCAATATGCAAAACAGATCGTGATATGGGTACAAGATTTTCCAATATGCAAAACAGATCGTGATATGGGTACAAGATTTTCCAATATGCAAAACAGATCGGCAAAACATTGACTGAGATTCACCGAAAAGAAAAAGACATTGAATGAGACTCACCGAAAAGAAAAAGACATTGACTGAGATGTCTCATAATCTTAAGTCCAATATATTATATATTTCTACATTAAAGCCGCATGATGCGATGACAAACAAGTTATTTTAGAGCAACTCCACTTCTAAAAATGTGTTGGCATCTAATCTATTTAATACACTGAAATAAATAGGGATTGACTTCAATGAATAGTAATTGGTCAAGTGCAACTCCACTCTTAAAAAATGCGCTGGCACAAATGCATCTCCACCTCTAAAAAATGCGTTGGCACCCAATTCATTTAAAATATTATTACTTTTTTTTATAAAATAATTAAAAAAATTAGTTATAATTTTGGATAGGATTTTTAACCAATCTTGTCACGTTACGTGTTATTTTCCGAAAGTGTTGAAAATATTGAAATGTGGTGTAAGGTGGAAGATGATAGTTAGGTATTTATAGGAAAAAAACATTTTACTGTATTTTAAACAATTTTTAATATTTTTTTATTAATTTTTAATAAGTTAATTAATCTGAACTGTTGAATTTGAAAAAGATTCAAATCCAACAACCCAAATGTGGACATGTGACAAATGGTCATAATTCTGACCATTTTGTATTTTTTTTTTCGTTTTTTGGGCGAAAATCGTGGACCGTTGATCTTGGGATCAAACGGCCCATAACGCACCACGTCACTAGTTGTTCGGTTTGAATTTCAAATTTTTTCGACCGTTGGAAATCCAACAGTCCAAAACGAGCCATGTGGCTTCTCCTCGGTCCAAGAGCTTTTCATGTCGCCAACTCGCGCCCACTTGCGCGTGTATCCCACGCGCCTGAGGCAAAAAAATCAGTGGGCATATGCGACGTCATGTTGACGCCAATGTGACGTCACATAGGTCAGGCCTTTGCTCATCATGTTTTGGGCTGGCCTAGAAGTTGGCTGAGGCTAGGTGCTAGCCTATGAGGCTCGGTTGGAGTGATTTTGGGGGGTGCCGGCCTCTTTTTTGGACTTTAGGCCAGCTTAACAAATTGGGGTGGAGTTGCTCTTAAGTTCTTGCATGAAAATTGGACAGGAGAGTGAGGAGAACATGTCAAGAGTCTTTTAATTTTTAATTTATTAAATTTGATTATTTATTACTATACTCATGGTTTTTTAAAACACATTTTAGAAAATGTGAGGAATTCAGTTTGATTAATACTTGCATTCTTTCTTTGGAGGAGTGAACTCATTCTCCTACTTACAAATAACATATCTTTATCGTAAAAATGTTGTAATCAGAACTGTTCAATGTCTTAATCTTTATTTGAAAAATATTTCTTCACAAAATCATTTGAAACAGTGATCGTTTAGGTATTCAAATATATCAACGGTACGTAGGTACCAAGTAACATATTAATGATAAACTATCCAGTTATTTGATACTTTTGGATGATTTTTTTTAAGAATAATCTTAAAATAAAAATTAAGAGATCGAAGGATTCCGATTATAAAAATTTTACGATAAAATACGTTATTTGTTAATGAATGAATGAGCTTATCCCAAAGAGAAAATGCTAGTATTATTTATTAAGTTTTGTGACGATTTCAATTTAATGAAAGTTTGATGGAATTCATGTGATCCACATGCCAGTAGTTGTCTCAACAAGTCTTTTTCTTTCTTTTCATTTTTTGTATGGGACACAGACGAATCTTTTTCCAAAGGGATTCACGATTAAGTAGATTCATTTTAACAATAGCTCTTTTATTTATTTGTAAAGAGTGACAATAGCAAATAAGAAGATAATTTTCTATGTTATTGAAACATAGCCCGGTGGCCCGGTATACCGAGCCGTGTTTCGAATATAATAAAAAATCTCTCTTGTAAGTTGTGAGATGAACAAAATGGATATTTAGGTACTTGAGTATGTGCCTTATATACTCACCTTTTGATTTTGGTCCAATAATATTTTAATATATATTTTATAATTTAATAAAAAAAATACATGTTAATTAATTTTTCTAGGGCTTTTTTTTTTTTTTTTTTTTTTTTGAGAAAGATTTTTCTTCGGCTTTACAAAACAAGGAACAAGTGATAACTTAGTATTATTCTTTAATGATATTCTTCTTAACTTGTAAATGAGAGGTTTTATTTAATTATTGCCAAAAACGAATTCGAACCAAATTATTATGGCTAGCCTAATGTGAAGCTTAACCCATTCCTTCACCCCTTAGTGCAGATAATATCTTATATATTCAAAAAAAAAAAAAACAAAAAACAAGAAACACGTGGTATTTTTCGATTAGGCCAAATTAAACAGTGAGTATATAATGTACTCATTAGTAACTACATGTAACCTATGGGGTGTTAGGTAAACTAAATTTTCAAACTAAATGATGTATTACCAACAAGAAATAAGCACGTTAATCAACACTTAAGTAATAATTCAATCGTTAACTTCTATATCATTTATTTCACAAAATTTAGTCTAAACCTTTAATCTGCCTAGCATTACCGGTAACCTAAATATTATCCCATCAAAATATGAATGTTTGCTGAGTGGGTGGAAGACAGTGGTACACGTAGCTATTAAGATAGTGTACGAGGGTTAAGATTCTTAAGAAGAAGAAAAAACTGAGCTAATATAAGTTAAGATATATAGGGCAATACTTGAATATCGAGCGGTTAGCCAGTGCCCAATTATATAGACATAGCAGAAAGAGAAATTATAGTCTTTTTAACTTTTCAGAAAGAGATTTTGTAGACTGGTAAAATCTTTGGATAGCATGCAAAATCTTTTGAATAAATGCGATGCAACTACTTGTGAAAATATGTAAATTGTATCTCTTTATCACATATTGTATAATTAAAAAATATTTTAAATATTTTTTATTTAAAATTAAACGTAAAAGATAATTGATCAAAATTCATTGGAAAATGTAACACAATTTACAAATCTTTGCAATCCCCGTAAAGCGAATCAAGATAGAATCCACTTGCTTGTGTTCTGCAAGAAAAAAGCCCCAAACCAAGTGTCAATGTCGATTAGTCTTGGTCCCCTTCTTTTTCCAAAAAGAATTAATTAAATAACAAAGTCCTGGTTTTTTCCAAAAAAAGAATTAATTAAATAACAAAGTCCTGGTTTTTTCCCAAAAAAGAATTAATTAAATAACAAAGTCCTGGTTTTTTCCAAAAAAAGAATTAATTAAATAACAAAGTCCTGGTTTTTTCCAAAAAAAGAATTAATTAAATAACAAAGTCCTGGTTTTTCCCAAAAAAGAATTAATTAAATAACAAAGTCCTGGTTTTTCCCAAAAAAGAATTAATTAAATAATAAAGTCCTGGTTTTTTTCCAAAAAAAGAATTAATTAAGGGATGTGATATCTACATCCTTAATTAAATAACAAAGTCTTGGTCTTTTGCTTTGCATACGTCAAACGACATACTGACCATGATAATTCTTTTTTAATAATTTTTTATGGTATTCCACTGAATAGTCCGAAAAAATTAATAGTTAAGACATGTGGGTTGCTTTTATTACACCGAACTATTTTGGATTGAACTAGTTTCAGGGATTAAGCTGGACTAGCTTAGACTAGATTAAACTGGATTGATTTAGTGAAGCGTTTGGTATAATATCTGACTAAGAAGTAGAATAATAAAAATAAAAATAAAAGGAAAAAACAACCGGTGATATGTAAAAAAATATCCATGTTATTTGCTTCAACTTCAATTTCAACCAACATCAAAGTTTCAACCAAAATTTCCGGTTCCCAAATTCTACCAACTTCAATTTCAACTAAAATTTCCAGTTCCCAAATTCTACCAAAATTTCGATCAATTTCAACCAACTTCAATTTCAACCAATCTACAATCAAATTCTAAATTGCATATTACCCAGAGGAAGAATTGGCAAATTAACTCATAATCTATCCCAAAAATTCATGTTCTCAATTAAAACCAAAGATTTATAGCCTCGATTTCTCAAAAGCCACACATTGGCAATATATTTCCCACGAAGGGTAAGTAGATCAGGCCTTCATTTGCGTCATTAAGGTTTCCATCTGCGAATCAAACCTCATGCCGCGAGCCTACATTTTCAATTGCGGATCTCAATCAACCATTGAGTCCCCGTTCCTTCGACCCCACCATCGTCTCCCCCTCTAAACCTCTCTTCTCCAATGACCCACCCCCATCCCCTCCTCCATTTGACGTGAATGGTTGTGCCGCTGGCGGTGGAGAGCTCAAACTCAGCCTTGCGCCTATCGTTGTCGTTCTCATCTTTTATGTAGGTCAGACTAAACCCAAAGAAGCGCGAAGCCGAGAATTTGTACATCTCGTCGACAATCGTCGCCGTTGGTGGGCTGGTCCGACGAGTTCGGTCAAGCAAACCAGGACAAAGACACGAGAAGGACAGCTGGACGAAGACGCGAGGAGGAAGGGACACAAACGGTCTTAGCAGTCCCCTGCTGATTGGGGGGTCTCGCTAAGCCCTTTTAACGAAGGACCTAGTTAGAGTGTGTCCGGTCTAATCCCATTAAACATAATCCTTGTGCAAACCAAACATGAGACTGGACTAGCAATTAGTTTAATCTAGTCCAGTCCCCCCTAATCCGGTGAAACAAACACACCTGTAAGGTAATGAGTAATGCTACAGAGATTAAATTTATAAATAAAATTTGGTAAACTAAATAATATGAAAGCTAATAGTTGGATTATTATTTAATTATTGGTAACCGTGCTCATTCTTATTGGTAACACATCATTTGATTTGAAATTTTATCCACCAATTTAGTCTATCTAGCATCAACCATAGGACAATACTTGACTATGAGTAATGCTAACTAAAATTTTAAACTAAATTTGCAACCTAAATGATGTGTCACTAATCGAAAATAAATATGTTAATTAACACTTAAGTAATAATATAATCATCAACAATCACATCCTTTAATTTTTAAAATTTAGTCTCTATAGTATTACCTTTAAGATCGACTGTTAGCTAGTACCCAATTGTAATGATCGACCTTTAATGTAGCTTAATTATGTGAGAGATTTCGGAGAGGATGTGTCAATGATGACGGATGAGAGAAAAATGGATGATGGGCTGACGAAGAGGCCGTTAGATGTGCCATGACATCAACAGATAGGTGAGGATTAAGGAAGATGGATATTTGGTTATGGATTTTGAGTCAGGTGTTTTGTTAGCAAGATAGCGAGTATTGAGATAAATTTTAAAGGGGTATGATATCCACACACCCTATTTTACTTTTCACATATTTTTTTTAATTTTCAGCCGTATGATCAGATGAATTAAAGAAGATCAACGAACAGAAATTATCAAGGAGTGTGTGAAAAGTAAAATGAAGTGTGTGGATAGCACACCCCATTTTAAAAAACATATGTTATAATAATATATTGAGCTACATCAAAGGTCAGTATAATTGGTCTACTATTCAGTATATAACGGAAAGATGGCTGGTATTCTTTGTTAATTATCTATATATAAATAATTTGTAAAAGCTAAATTCATTCCCTACTTATTAGTGTAGATAATATCATTTATGTTGTGACCTATATTTAACTGAAGAGTGCGGCATGGAGAGAAAGAGAGTGGAGAATAGGCATGAGGAATTGTGTGTTAATTCCCCAGTTCTTGTGCCTTTATTTATAGTAATAAGGAGGAGATAACCTTGCTCTCCAAGTAATACAATGTCTATTAGGAAAGATCTTATAGATTTCCAAGGATTCTTAACCTATCTCTACTTAGGATTTGCACAATCACAATATGTATTTAGAACATATGCCACAACACTCCCCCTTGATTATGCAAATACTCAAGTAGATGGCGCATCAAATCTTCAGGCAAATGTAGAAGCAGTTGATGAAGTCGTCTCGTCTAGTCAGCACTAGTAGGGAATGTGAGTCTCAAAACAAACGGAAGAATGCATGAGTGGTAAAACCCACAAAACCTTGCTATGGCAAAACCCAAGGTGGCAGAAAAGCCCATAGCTAGAGGAGAAAAGTGAGAAGTTATATTAAGTCAAAACTATACATCTTCGGGATGCAAGTAGGACGTACACAAGGGTATGACCTCGTCAAAACCTAGTTAGGTAGCAAAAACACAGTGGGAAAAATGCTCCTAAGTGTAGGGAAAAAGAGTACATTAAGGTCAAGTGAGTATACTTTTGGATACCCCTTAAGTTTGACATAACTTCCAAATGAAACTATAAGTATTGCAAGTGAGAAAGTTACGCATACCAATTCCTGGAATTTACCCTATGGGATTAGTCTTAAGCTCGCCTAGGCGCCTAAGGCTTTTTTTTTTTTTTTGGTTATGTTTTCTCACCTAATGTGAATAAATTTTTTATTTGGAGCGCCTTGGAACGGGAAGAAATATATACGATAAGTAATGCACTCTTTTAATTTTCTGACATAAGTACTTATCTACTGATCAACTTGATAAGTAAGTATTCTTAATTTGAAAAAAAAAAAAAAAATCCTTCTGAAAGGTAGACTTCAGCAGTGATTCGTGTAAAGGTTGGAAAGGTTGTCTGGGATTAGACTGCTTAACTTCAATCTTCTTATGCTTATGCTGATATAGACACAATATGCTTGGTGTTGACTTGTTGGATGTATCATAATCTAGTCGATTCATACGGCGTTATCTTCATGGAGCGTTATTGGGACTCAACGATGGGTGAAAATCGCAGGGAATTCGAATATGCTCAACAAGAGTTCTCGACCATATCTCTCATGTGATGAGATACAGTGAGTCTTGGAATGATTTAAAGGTTTCATAGAAAAAGGTCTATATCACAGACCTGCAAGATATTGTGGTGTTCCTTAATGGTAAAGACATAACCATTCTGGAACCTACATTATGCAGTCAGATAGATAGTCTGATTCAGTGAATCCCTCAAGATAGGCATCATTCCTAAGATCAAGGGGGTGTGATATATTCTGAGATGCATAGGGATAGATAAGCCAAATCTATAGTAACGAAAGAAACGTCTTTAACACTAAATTTGGTGGTGGCGTGTAAGCGCGGTGCTGCTTTATGCCAAAAGATTATCATCACATAAGATGTATGATTCTAATGCATTGAGCTAAGTACAACAAACACCAATTGACTTAGATATGGTTGCCTTAAGTTCCAATATAGAACCTTATGCTCCATATCCTTCGTAAAGGTCTCATTTGCATCTAGCGTTCAAACGATCAAGGTATACTCGACATAACACCTTCTGGGTCTAGTTCAAGTGGTGGACCAGAATACCATTAAAACTAGCTCAAAACTTCAGGTCGAGGTAATGTCAAGTTTTCCCAAGATCATTCATCTTAAAGTCTGACTTTAGTTGTGAGTTAGTTTTCTTAACTCTAGAAATTTTGGATTTTGTACGCGTAAGGGCATATATCTATCTGATTAAATATTCACTTAGATGGGTATACCACATCCGCCTGGATAGTTCTACATCCGCAAAGTGAAGGCCTCATTAGAACCAAGAGGGTGTTTTTATGGTCTAGAATTATTTGAATTAGTACATGTAAGTCATTTGGAAACTCCATATAGGTTTTGTATCAGGATCCCAGAGATACTACAACCATGTTTGTAATGCTGCATCAATCACAGGGCGTATGAGAGAAACCTTATGCCACAAGGTGTCAATCACACTATTTCATTTATCTCATTTGTCATAGATTGATTTTTCTAGTTGACCAATCAATTCTACATTGACATTAATCAACGGAACGCGGTTCGTTATCGTCATTTTTCATTTATGTCAGTAGTTACCATATAAATGAAACATTGTCTATGATAATCTCATTCCAATTTCATATCTCATCCAAACTAGTATACTGGACCAAGAACTTCAGGTCTTGGGAGTAATCCGAATTTAATCTCATGAGATGGAAAGGATTGAGATAGCAATCGCGGGGCAGATTCGTTCGTGCCATATTCCTCCAATTTTGGGAAAGTGAATCCTCGAACTGAGTTATCTGCCACTCTTCTTGTGCAAGACAGATTGATTGGCTAGTAGCCAATGTATGAGGGTCGGCCACAGTAGTGCCATTCTTGCTTTCAAGGACGAAAGTTCATCGTACATGTGGTACATTCATTTTTGTAGGCACATTTGTAGCTGGTATATGTGATCTCGTCACTTTTGTTAGATCAGAGGAAGTGTCTGGTTATACTCTAACGATCTAGATTGAGATCGAGATGAGACATAGTGGGGATGTCCACAATAATTCATGTTGTTCTTTTAGGAACATTGACGTTTTTATCTCCTCCTAACGGTGGAAAGACTATCTCATAAAAGTGACAATCTGCACAATGAGCGGTAAAGAGATCGTCTAAGTAACAATATTTGAAGGCATTTAATGAATGCTTCTGCTGGATCGTTTTGGGTATGAACATGGTGTACTAGATGCTCAACTTCAAAACCCAACCGACATTCAATATCCATCAAAAGTTTTCAATGTAAATTCTCCAACTTATCCAATCAAATAAATTTGATCAGATAATCAAGGTGGTGAGCCCTGAGCTTGTTAGTTTGAGCCACCAATATGGAGAAGGTAGCTTGTGGACAACAGCCACATGTGTGACTAACGTGTAGAAGCATCAACTAATACCATAAAGTATCTAAATGGTTCACAAGGTAGTTGAATCAGTCCACAAATGTCCCCTTGAATCATTTGTAGAAAAGATGGAGGGTGCTAAGGCATGGTACGCTTCGAGGTATGATGTCTTAACTTCTAGTAAGAGGATGCCTAAAATGGCGCATCACAGATCATCCTAGACATCCCAAACGTACATCCACAGCGAAAATTCATTTGGAATCTCAGGCTTCTGGTTGGCCACATTATGGGCCTGAATGAGTGTAATCCACTCGTTAAGCGTTCAATCTTCTCTAGAATACGCTTCTGCTATATTCGTAGGAAGTGCAATATGGTAATATGCGAAAGAATTTTACTCCATTTTCTACATTGGTTTCAATATGGTAATAATGCTCTTAAATATCCTTAAAGCTCAAAAAAGCATTCTTCCCGAACGAAGTGAGTATAAGGTTTCCCTTTATGGTAATATTGGTGCCATTGGACAATATAGAGCAGTGTCATGCCCCCACAATCAGGTTGAATAAGCTTGAAAGGTTGTCAGGGGGTGATTAGATATGAAGTTAGCATAGAACCAGACAACTAACTTCCCCACAAAACATACCTAAACATGAGTTAATTGTAGTCACATATGGTAATTTTCGTTAATTAACTCTTATTCGAGAATAATAGTGACATCCAAACACCAATATTAAATCCAAGAACAAAATAAATTGTTCACAAAGTAAACCAAATAGACGGCCAATGCGGTATTCCATGTCAAATTTTGCTCGCCAAATGTGTTAGGTGGAGCAAAATTAGTCTCATAGAGTGGCTACTGGAATGTTACTCCTCAACAACATTGGTAAAGGCGCAGACAAGTGCAGAACCAATGATCTATTTCAGAAAAACGAAATTAGATTATGCAAGGTTGAGATTTGGGAATACTATCCCATATTCTTGAAGTTTTTAGGCCTTAGGTGCCAAGGATCATGTTTCGAGCATGATACCACCTCTCGGCAGGCCTAGATTCTATTATAGGTTGTAAAACAAACTCGAAATTAGATTGTGAGAAAGAGACAGACCCAGACTTGGGTTCAGTAGGCTCCAACCGAAGCTGGAGGGGTTTGTTTTGTAGGCCTTTGTCGAAGCAGAACAGTACTGTTCGGTGCACCTCTGTTGAAGCAGAGCATGCCCTTCGGTGCATCCCTGCCAAAATAGGACACCACCATTTGGTAAACTCTAGTAGAAATTGGGTCTATACCGTTCGGTAGCTCCCAGCTGAATTGCTGGGGTACCATGTTCTCACAAGTGTGGTAGTAATCAGATCCGAGAATTTGGTAAACTTTGGTCTCTATATTGCTGCTTCGGGAGCAATTTAGTTATAGAATGACGAGAAAGATTTTCTTCCAGTCAAAATTCAATAGGATATAAACTTCAGATTATACTTATTCATGGGCATAAAAGTTTCAATCATGTTTTGCTTGGGGCAAGAATTCATCTTTGCATGATTTGAAATGGTCCATAGTGAGTCAAAGAGCCATGGAATCTTTGGCAGTGAGGTACTTCCATTTGATATGCTTTAGGCATAAGTCTTCGAATGCAGATCATGACAAAGGCTTATTCAACTCTTCCATACCACAACTGGCTACAAAGATTTCGCAACTAGTCGTAGTCAAGCGGGGTGTCACGTCTTGTATCCACATAACGTAGTTTCTTATTCGAAACTTCCAAATTAGTGAAATTGAGCTTGTTACGGTTCGACAATACACTGAATGGCGGAAACAAGAATGTGATTGGTGTTTTAGGAAATTAAATTTCCATAAAAATCAAAATTAGAACATTTAGGTTCTAAGACATGGTTTGGTTTAACATAAGTGTTGCGCATTAATAAACTTCAGGTTTCTATGGCACTTTTCAAAACTTTGGGTTCGGAAGTATGAACTTCAACTTCATAATACCTGCAAACAAACACAATATATACAAGACAAAAATATATAAAGCAAAAAAGAAAACAAATATATTAATAGTGGGTAGCTTCGGAACCCTTTGTATGAAAGTTTAGGGAAATGGCCCCAAAAGTATGGCGCTTCAAGTCCAAAAATATTATTTTAATCAGTTGGGTTGTGGGCCATCGAGAAAAACTAGGTTAACAAACCCAAACCCAAGTATGGGTTAAGAAAGAAAAAGCGAAAACTAAATCCAAATAATAGGGTTTAAGGTTTCATATAGGCTAAAATAAATAGGCCCAAAAAGAAAGATGTTTTTTTTTTAAAAAAAAAATTTTATTTCCACACGTGGGTTGGACCACAGGTCCATTGGGAGAAAACAAGTGGGCTGGAAAAAACCCAAAACGGTTAGGAGAGCCAAACTGGGCTTACTGCCTATTTTCGTTTTTTTTTTTTTTTTCGTGGGGTTTGCTGTCAAGACCTGGCCCAAAGAACTGCGGGCCTAAAAAGAATGGGAACCAAGCCCCAGGCCCAAGACGTGGGCTAGGGTTGTAGTGGGCTGAGCACAAAAGTGGAGGCCCAATGCCTCGGGTCGGCGTGCTGCTATTGACGACACAAGGCACACGCTGCAGGCGTTGGGCGATTTCCGAGCAGATGCTATCGGGGTTTCGTCGGGATGGTGTTCCAAACCATTTTCGAGGGCTTAAAACTTTAAATTCCATTGAGAATTCGAAGAAACCTTGAAGCCTTAATCTCGGGGAGGAGATCGGACGACATCTAGTCGTCGGCTTTCACCACTGTGATGACTTCAGGTCATCGGGAAATCTTGGGTCTCACCTGGAAACGACTGCAGGTCGTCTACGTTGTCGGAGATCATACATCTTGACGGAAAATCGCACAAAGGCAATGAGGTGGACGGAGAAAACGACATGAACGACAAGTCGTTTGGACCCTTGTGTCTGGCTTAGCGTGAGCTTCGGCTCAGCGGCTCCAGCGCGAGCTGCATGCTCAAGCTGGGGATTTGTAGATCAGGCCCAGTATAAAATAGACTAGGGTATCTAAGCCCATTAAGAGTTCTAGGGTTTCAACATCCCCTTTTTTTTTTTTTTTCCTTCTTCTTTATTCACACATATTTAATTCATATAATAGCAATATTATGATTATAATGCATATACAATTTATGTAGAATTTAAAATTCGTAAAACGTAAAATTGGGTCATACATTATGGTGAAGGTTCATGCAATCAAGGCTGCAAAAATATCGAGATAAAAACTGTTGTTTTGGAAGAACCTAGATTGCGAGATGAATATTGTGAATATGTTTTGTCTTCAATTTCGGCTTTCCATCTCCAAACCTTGTATCACGTTCAACACAAAAAAATTTAAATGGAATCAATAAAAGTATATGAAGTCAATAAAATCAAAATTTAATGAATTAAAAATAATTGAAACGTAGTAATCCCCTGATTGAAGACGAATAAATTCTCTTTAGCGTAGCGGGAGCGTGCTGATAACGTGTTGTGGCCTATATTTAACTGAGGGGTGCGGCATGGAGAGAAAGAGAATGGAGAATAGGTTTGAGGAATTCTGTGTTAATTCCCCAATCCTTATGCCTTTATTTATTGTAATAAGGGGGAGAAAAACTTCATCTCCAAGTAATAAAATGTCTATTAGGAAAGATCTTTTAGATCCCAAAGGATTTCATATCTATTTCTACTTAGGATTTACACAACAACAATATGTATTTAGAACATATATATGTCACAAAAATTTGTTAAAAAAAAATTGTAATTTGTCTTTCATGGTATATTACTCTTAATTAATTTAAAAAATCAACGATTAAATCTTTCATATAAAATCCAATGAGTTTTTACAATGGTTATTCTTTGCATAAAATTCGTATGAGTATAATTGTAACTGCCCGTTAATATGACAGAAAAGCAACTATATATAGAGGGAAATGAATCATCTCCAGACCCCTTCCTCCTAATCCACTAAATTAGGGAATCCGTGCTATTGAAAGTTGATCCAACGACTGAAGTTATTATAACTTTTAAAATGAGCCCTTATTTGTAGTCGTTTAATCAAATTTCAACGATACAGATTTCCTGATTTGATGAATTAAGAGGAAGAAATTCAGAGAGGATTCCTTTCCTATATAGAGAGACAAAAGCAATTTTTTATCAGCAGACATGCCTGTTATTCGGTCAAATGATAAAGCATTTGCATGCAAGCATATGTGTATGAACGGCGGCAGCTGCACCTGCATGCATCACGTTGTGTATCTTTCTCTGGTAATTAGCACATTTCGCAGTTGAGCTCCATTACTGTTTCAATGGTGGCGCGCGCAATTGATGATGATGACACGATACGTACGATTTTCTAGTCATATCTGTAGGCCGGGGCAGAATTTGATAGCTCTGCAGGTCGGCAAGTGTACCTGTCATCTATAAAAATTTCTCCTTACGCTGCTTCTCAAGCATTGCAAGAGCCAGAATGGGATTCCATCCGTTGGTGAAAATTTTAGAAATTTTCACATTTTAATCATTTATCATACATTGTACGGTTATAAATTATTTTAAATTTTTTACTTAAAATGAAACACAAATAGTACCTAACAAAAACTGACTGTACGATGTACGATAAGCGATCATAATATAAGAATCTTAATGATTCTCACAAAATAAATCTGAAGAGAATTCTTATCCGTAAGAACCATGCATTCCATAAATATATAATATAAATCCGTATGGACGGTCCAAAGTAAGAGCTGAGCAACTCAATATAGAGCATTTAGAAAGATTTTTTTTATATATTTCAAACGAGTGAGGATTCTCACCAGATTATATTTGTGAGGATTTCAGAAATCTTCAGTATCGTGTTGTCAGAAATCATTGTAAATTTTTTTATTTAAAATTAAATATAAACTGTACCTAACGAAAACTGATCACACGACATACGATGAACGTATGTAATTAAAAGATTTCCGGAATCCTTACAAAGATAATCCGACGAGAATCTTCTCTTATTTTTCCTTTTAAATTGAACTATGCTCACGGGCGCAGTTTGTTTCTAAACATACTGTAGAATTGTTAGGTTAAATCTTAGATCAGTGAGTCGACAGGATTTAAACTCATTTCGTAATATAAAAATAATATTTATCTCTACTACTGTAGTAGAAGGCAGCTTATCCGCACTAGATACAGTTGGTTTTGCCAACTCCATGCACGCCCGCCGGCCTTTTGTTAACTTTAGATGGAGAAACTGTATAGCTTTTCAGAAAGAGATTGTGTAGGGCTAACCAAATCTTTGGATAGTACACAAAAATGTTCATTGAAATTTCAAATTAAGGAGATGATCAGTGTTGACTGTTGACAACTACTTACACGTTTTCTGTCCAAAAAGTGTCAATGCCAATTAGTCCTGTAACCTTGATCCCCTTCTTTGTCCCAAAAAAAAAAAAAAAAAAAAAAATCAAATAAACAAAGTCTTGGTCTTTTGCATATGTCCAACGACTTAGATATTGACCATGATAGTTCTTTTTCAATAGTTTTTATGGTATATACCATTGAATAATCCGGAAAATTTAATAGTTAGATCTCGTTAATAAGGATTTAATAAATCTTTGTAACGGTTAAATCTTGTATAAAATCTTTAACACTAAATAATAGAACCATTGTAGTCAAACGGAAAAAACAAACTAATGCACTTACACCTTGGAGACTGCGTAATTTCTTAGGGTATTTTCATTTGAGTTTGACACGCAAAACTTTATATATTGTCGGTGCACTCTTCAAAAAGACAAGTTTTTACATATAATTATAGATTCCGTCTTCATTAGATATTGTGTCATTGAATACTCAAATTTTAGGCCTATGGTCAAAATAAATTTTGGCTTTTGGCTTTAGCCCCTTGGCCAGAAACTGTTTTTACTTCAATAGCATGGCCTAAATTTTAGGCCAAAAATTTGTTAAAATGTTGTTTTAGTAAACTTTTTTGTTTCCGTTAACTTAAAAAATAATAACTATTTGTTTAGATTAACACAGCTTAATTTTATGAATATTTCAATATAAAAATATTACATTCTCAAAAAATATCAAATATCACACGATAGGGTTAATTTTTTTTTTTTAAATTTATTTTAACGGTTGAATTTTAATTTTGGGCATTGAGTAATTTTTGACTATTAAATTTGATCTCTTTTTCATCACATAGGTTCAATTATAAGTAAGTAAAAACATTTTGAAATAAGACTATTGGATCAAAGGAAAACTAATGAAAATGATTTGAAAATTTTGAGTTTTAATGATAAAAGCAAAATAAAGGATCAAGTGAATGGTACTGGAATTGACTTTTTAGTGTAAAAATATGATTTTTCGTTAAGATGAATAGTACCGTGGACTTTTCGTTAAAACTCTCTTGAATCAACTATTGGTGATTTGATTTTGAAGAAGGATTTTCTCTTTTCTTAATCTCTCTCTTCTTTCCTTTTTTTTTAACGGTTACGATTTAGTCTTAATATTTTATATTAATTTTTTATAAAGATAATAAAAAAAAATATGTGAGAAGAGAAAGGGAAATAAAATAAGAACAGGAGAGAAGAAAATCTTACTCTTTTAATTTTTAATCGCACGATTTGAAAAGTCGGCGGTGCCTGTCACGTCCTGCACGTCGTCGTGCCAGCATTTGGTCTTCGTCGCGTAATCCCCCCGCATACGTGGTTGCCACTCGTTTCGCAGGGCCAAAATCATGGCTTAAATCTTGCTTTTTCATTTTTTCTTTTGCTTGGGTCAATCTTTCGGCAGCATTAGAAACCCAAGGTCAAAAGGCTAAAGCCTAAAATTATTGGCCTTTGCCGGGTTGGAGTTAGTCTAATCCATGTTCAAAGGAACCTTTAAAAGTAACTCACAAATTAGACTGTCTATTGCGTGATTTAATCGAACTCTCTCTTTTTCTAGTGTAAAAATATTGATGTACCAAAAAAAAAAAAAAAAAAGGTAATTGCCAAATGGCCACTTAATACTTTAGTAGTATTCTCCGTCACTTATAAATGAGATATATTAAGTTCGATTTTTGCCTAAAGAAAATTTGAATTACATTATTGCTAGCCATTTTGAGGTTAAGCCCACTCTCTCTCACTTAATGTAGATAATATCATTTGTTAAAAAAAAAAGTGACTACCAAATGCTTTTTTAAGATGCACTTTCATATTTTTTTAGGAAATAATTATGAAAAGAGGTAGGCTGAGAGAAATAATCACAAATGAGCTCTAACATATCTTATATAATTGAGTAAATTGTAATAATGGTTCATCAACTAAAAATTCCTTACCATTGGTCCCTCAACTCATTAAAATTTGTAGCTATGGTCCTTTCATCAACTCCTTTAGAACTTCTGTTAAAATGAGTCACATGCCATGCACATGAGGCTAAATCAAGGGGCAAATATGGAAAATCAAATAAAAAAATGTATCAATGGTCTCTCAACTTTAATTCAACTGGAGAAATGGTCTCTCAACTTTAACCTAATTATAGCAATGGTCCTTCCAACATAACTCATTTTGGCGGAGTTGACGAAAATGACCATAGCTACACGTGATATGTTGAAGGACAAATGATAATGAATTTTTAGTTGATGAACCATTGCTACAATTTATTATATATATTTAGATTTTCGAGTAGGCTTGAACAAGATAAGTAGAATTAAACTTAACAAAAGTCCTGATCTATGCTGCATGGGCCTAAATGCATTTCCATGCAGTCTTTGATCCAAGCTGAGACATGGGTTATAACTGACAAAACTAAAAGCTTAATGTTCATGGCCCATCTGAATTTCTTTTAAAGTGCACATTTAAATTATACATTTGAATTTTGTTAATATATATATATATATATATATATATATATATTTCACATTTGGCATGCGCAGGGAATGGGACGAAAAAAATTAAATAACCCATGTATTCAAGTTCCATCAGTTGTTTCGTACAATGTTTATTGGAAGGAACGAGATGATTTTTTTAATTGTTCATATTTGAACACATAATGCTTATTCATGATATATTTCTCACACTAACACTTATTGAAATTAATACTTATTTAAAAACGCAATAGGTAATGAAGATTTTGATATATTAATTGCAAAACATATGGTGCTTGAAATTGATATATTCTTGTGACCTAAAAAAAGACATTCTAGAACTTAAAGTGTGAAAATAAGAGAAGATGCAATTGGACAAAAAAAAAAAAAAAAGAAATTGGACAAAAAAGAGAAAATGAAATATCTAAACTTGAACACTTGTCCTGACTTATAAAAAAAAAGATATTGTCTTGCTAAAACAATAATGAAAGGATCATATATTAATATAGTTCATCCTACTTAAAGCAAACCCCCAAATTGTTAGAGGTCATCCATAAATATCTTAATAAAATTTTTGTGTGAGTCGTCAAAGGTACACCAAATACGCAACAGATTAGTATATTTCACTAACTTTATTGTAACTCGTAACATCTGCTCGTATGGGAGACCCACAACCTGAAGCTTAGAAGATAACCGAACCGAAAGTAAAACTTCACCCAACTTCTTCATTTTACCAACTACTCTATCCCAACCTACATCCATAATAGATACAAGATCTGCATTGCCATCATTCCTCTTCTTCCTTTTCCTTTTCCTAATAGGTTCGTTCAAATGAAGTGGATGCACCAACAAAAAGAGTTGGGGTAGGTGAAGTGTGAAACATGTCAGAGGCCTCGTAATCCTAATTTTGAAAGCCATGTTTTCGACTGCATTTGTTGTTGATTTAGCCATATTACCCGTGGCTAGGTCTCTCCCAACATCATACGCAATTGTGGATACAATAGAAAAGATTTATTTGGTTCGTAAGTTGCATTAGGATGTTTATAGATAAGAACACATAAAAGCAAAGTTAATGAAGGTGCAATAATAGGTAGTAATATCTTTTTTGCTCATACTTTCAAAGCAACCAATTAGGAAAGAAAAAGAAAAATGATGTACCTTCAACCAAATTTGTAGTACCCAAGACTATCCATAACAACACATTTTGTCTTGTCATCCCAACCAAGCCCACTAGTATTCATCATGTCATATATTGAGGAATACTTACCTTTTAGAATCTTCACTTGTTTTGTACATGCTTCACCTCTTTATTAATACCAAGAATCTTTTCCCGCATCTTGGAGGCAATTGTTAGGAAAGTACCAACTCTAAAACTGTTGATCTCACACTTAACACCATAAGTAACCATCTCATCGAGGATGGGAAACAATACTGTTAATGTAGAGCTAGGCCCATTTAATGGTTCAGGTTGGGAAAGAAGTCGCGAAAAGTTCACGAGAGATTACGAAGTCCAAAGGGCTTGGAAGAGGACACTCCAAGGTGCTAAAGCTAACCACCTATGAGTTCAGCTCGACTGGGACGTGCAAAGAGCTTTTCGACTGTCTAGCGAATGTGGGCAAATTGATAGCTTTATGACACAAGTCTCCATGGATAGGTTTGCCCAGATATCAATCAGGCCATATGGCGATCCACATTCAGTGACAGAAACTTAATATAGGTTGTAAAGGTGCTCAGAATAACGCTCGGAGGGATAGGGTTGGATAATCAAAGACCGAGATCACTTTGAAAAAGCACGTTATCTCGACTGAACACATGTCACTTTGCTGTCAAATGTCTAATTGATAGGTGAAAAAATGTCAGTATACTAGTCTACATAGGTGGTGCATTAAATGCCAAGTGTGGAAAACCCAAGGTTGGGGGGTTTATTGAGGACCTATATAAAGGGATGAGGACATCTTGTATTAAGGTCGGACGACTGAAAAGAGAGAGAGTTCATGTATTAGCCAAACGCTATTTTAAGTTTTGAAATCAATATAATCTACTCTAAACTACCGTTTTCCCTTTATCTCCTTTGTTGTTGTCTATATCACAACAATTGTGCATTCATAAATATACACTTATATCATTATAATCCAAACACTCATAAAAACAACGAAATGAGTCTCAAGTTCATCCATGCCTTTGTATGCAACAAAACAAATATGTATGAGTGCATGAACAATGGAGGCTAACTTCGATATTATAAGTACAAGTGAAATTCTTGAAAGGCAGAGATGTAACCAATTAAGGTCCATTGATGCAAATGATCATAAACTTTGTAGAATAAAAAGAGTAGAATATACATTGCATACAAAGAACAGAGAAAGGAAGTCAATAATGAGAATTATTATTTGAACCTATCTAACATCTTTCTACACCCAACTAACTTTCTGCACCCATATTATTTTTAAGGGTTAATCTTAGTTTACTACCTTGAAGTTTCATGGTTTTCAACATTTGGTACATAAAGTTTTTTTCATCCACAGAGTCATACCTTAAGTCTTAATTTTGGGACAGTTTCATATATTCGTTAATTTTTTCGTTAGAACTTTTGTTAACTGATGATGTGGCGCCCATGTGGACAGTAATTGAGAGCCACACGTCAATATGGGCCCACTTTAATATTAAAAAATTAAAAAAATACAAAAAAAGGGGGAAAAAAAAGCTCACCTGTCTTTTACCTCCCCCAACCCCTGCAACCCGTACCCAACCCCCTCTGCAACCCGTATGCATCTGCCCAATTCGTCATTCTGGGAACTTTATCGCCAATTTGTCAAAAACCCATCACCAAAAACTGATTGTTGGCGTAGTTCCGGGCATTGAAATGCTTGGTTTTCTCGAGAAAGCTCGAGTCTTGAGAAATTTTCACTGAAGAAGAAATAGCAGAACCCAAGTGAACTTGCGAGGAAAGATTTGCCTTTCTGGAAGCAACCTTTTTGGCGATGTTTCTCCACAGAATTTCCAGTAAATACTGCAAACTAATCAATCAAAGTCTTCAGAAATCTTCAACTATCAAACGAAAAATTTTTAACCATCTATATGGCGGTTGGCCATCCATGTTGGAGGAACATTAGACAAGCCAGGATTTCTTCGTAAATTCGAATCAAAGCCCTACCACAATTTCTTCCCCATTCCCCTCTCTCTCTCTCTAAAATCCCTCTTTACAACCTGTAATTTGCCATTCCTCTAACACACTCAAATTATAATTTGTAAAACCCTAATTTCTACTCATTTCTCTCTTTCTCTGTTGCTCTAGAAAAAAAAAAAACCTAATTTCCATTGGCAAAGGGACGAGAAAAATTGGGGTTGTGGAGGAATCGAAGATCGAAGTTGGGGATGCGTAGATGCATGTCGCATGAGTGAAGGAAGGAATGTGGGGTTCCTGCACTTCAATTGCAGGTTGTGCAGAAAGAGAGAGAGAGGGTGGTGAAGGAAGGTGGAGGGGCTTCATGATGGAGGTTTTGGTATTTTGCTTCTTGTTGGGGGGGTCGCCAGCAATAGAAACGACGACGCAGAAGATGGAATGGAGTTGCAGGGGTTTGGGGGAGGTAGAAGACGGGTGAGGTTTTTATTTTTATTTTTTTGTATTTTTAAATTTTTTTTAATACTGAAATGGGCCTATATTGACACATGGCGCTCAGTTATTATCCACGTGGGCACCACATCATCAGTTAACAGAAGTTCTAACGGAAAAATTAACGGATGTATGAAACTGTCCTAAATTAAGACTTGAGGTATGACTCTAGGATGAAAAAAACTTCATATACCAAATGTTGAAAACCATGAAACTTTAAGGTAGTAAACTGAGATTGACCCTATTTTTAATTACAGAATTAATATCTTTTTAAACCCAAATTTATTACCTAAAGTACCTTACCAAACCCAATTAAAAAGTATGTTTATATTTACACCCATTATAGAATAAAATGTCAAAGAAACTCGAAAGTTAAAAATCTTCTGAGTCCTTTGTCTCCCCTCCCACCTTAAGCTCTTTAGAAACAGAGCTTTTTGTTTTTCAAATTTCTCTCTGCAATCCATCTTATGAAATTATATTTCATAAAAGAGTAGTTGTTTTACAATGTCAAGTCCTCAAAAATACATTTTGAGACTTTAGTAAGTAATTTGCAATCACTTGGACATTCTCCCCACATTTAAGGTGTTTGTAGGAATGTCTATAACCTCTTCATACCTTAGAAATCATTTACGATAAGTATATTGTTTATTATCTCTTTTATTGTGAAAATTACTCTTTTCAATTTAGACATTGTTCTTTGCCTTATTCGATAAAAAATCACGTTATATGGATTGAACCATATCTTTTTAAAAAAATATTTTTCATATGTCGTTGCATATATATCCACCTATGTACTTTGACTTCACATTATAAAAAAATCAATTATCTAGCATCTTGAATCATTCACGTACATGTGGATATACTTTGCGTATTGTAAATTACACTCCATGATAATGTGCTTTAAGTACCTTAAAACTATGGCTAACACGTCAAAATAGCCAAACTTAATTTTGCCTACTAAATAAGCCATATCTAATCTAGTGCACTTTTATAAGAAACCACCACATTTTCAATGTCTTATCTCACTTTTTTGGCTTTTCTAAAGACAACATTAGTTTCTGTTATGTCTCTAATCCAAAATCGTTGATTTTCTTGGGTTTCTTATCAAGACTTGGCTTATGGCAACACTCGGTTGGATTGTAGTAGTTGCCATCACATAACTTCATTTTAAGAAGTTATCGCCAATCATTCTAGGCTCTACCAATGTTCCATGCATCTCTGTAACTCATGGCACCACATGCATAATAAGGACCTTAGGAAGTTATGGATCAGAAAGATGTATGGATCAGCAAGATGTATGGATCTTTCATATTGAATTATTAGGGTTGTAGACCTTACTGTTGCCCAAGGGTTGACTTTGGCCCAAATGTTCTGAATCATTTTTAAATATTGAAATTAACACTTATGCACGTTATTTTGCATGTCAGCGAGCCATCCTGTGGGATGCGTACGTTAGTTTGCATGCAAGTGGCGTCTTTTGGAAATTAACGTGATTAGTGAACTTTAAGATGATCTAAATGATATATTGAAGGCTAGTCGAGCCTGCTTTCCCTTTAAACCTCATTTTCAGAGTCTTTCTTCAAATTTGAATAGTTAGAATGAGCTTATTCTTTATCTTTTTGTTTTTTTGTTATATTTTCTGACCCGCCATGCTCTAAGGTACACTCGAGTACCTTTTGGTGATGCGATGATTTGATCATCACTTGAAGCCTTCAAACAAAGAAAAGGTCATAATTCACCCAACATGAACATCGGGGGTGAACAATAATTTGGGCTCCCCCGGAGGATAGAATAACACTATTTAATGACTAGGGGCAGAGAGCCTATCGCGCGTTATTTTTATTTGACCGACCTATGATTACTAGTATGAAGTGACAATCCAAGTACCATATTAGAATTATTCTGTATTAGTTGTACGTTAGTGTGATTAGATATTTGTTAGCCATGTGGGACGACAGTGTATGCATGCTTATAGTGTGATTCATGTATGAGTTATGATGTGTGATGATGTGATTGCACCATGTTGCAGGGGTACATGAATGGTCATGTTTAGTTTATCTGCATTGAGGGGTCACATTATTCGATTACATGCCTATGATCATGCTTGGTTAATCCATATTGGAATACCACACTATTAAACACATGCCTATGATCTTGCATGGTTAATCTACATGAGGAGACCATACGCCTTATAAGGGTAGCTCTGCTTGGTTAATCCGCATTGAGGGGTCACAACCTACTTGGATACACTACTTCTATAGGTGGTATTGCTTGGTATATCTGTATTAAGGGGCCACATTATTGAGCACATGCCTATAGTCTCGTCTGATTAATTCACGTTGAGGGACTATACGCATTATAGGGGTGGCTCTGCTTCGTTATTTCGCATTGAGGGGTCACTACCTACTTGGTTACACTACTTCCATATGTGGTCTTATTTGGTATATCCAAATTGAAGGACAACACTATTGGATACTTACCTATGATCCTGCCCGGTTAATCCACATTTTGGGACCCTACGCATTCTAGGGGTGACTCTACTTGGCATATCCGCATTTTAGGGAGGGGGGTCACTTCCTACTTGGTTATATGATGCTTATAGGTGGTCCTACTTGGTATATCCGCGTTAGGAAATCACACCATTTGATGATACCTATGGTCCTGTTTGGTTAATTCGTATTGGGGGACCATACGCATTATAGGGATGACTCTAGTTGGTTAAACCGCAGTTACTGCCTATTCGATTACCTTGTTCCCATAGGTGATCCTACTTGGTTAATCTGTATTAGGGGACTACACTATTGGATGCTTGCCTTTGGTTCTGCCTGGTTAATCTGTATTAGGGGGAACATACATATTCCAATGATGAATTCCGTTAAATGGTGTGAGATCCCTTTCCCTATTCGGTTCCGCTGAGTGGTCCAAAACCCTTGTTGGATTTAGTTAAGTAGACGAAATCCTTTTCCCTATTTAGTTTTGTTGACTAGTATGGAACCCTAGATTCTTGTGCATAGAAGTTGCTTTTGTTATGCTTAATTTTGTAACATAGGGTTATAGTGCTGGATTTGGATTTCAAGTAGGGAAATACGACAAACCTTATGGAGGATGGTTTTATTAAACTTAGTAAAGTAATATATGATTTTAATGGTTGATTAACATAGTTAAATGTTAATATTGTGTGTCTTTGATTTATTGAAGCTAATATTCATTGTAATTGTGGAATTGTGGTTGCAAAGCAATGTGATATATGTGACTGATGAAATGACAATCTTGGCAGCTATATCGTCTCATTAAATAGTCTAGAACCTAGTGAATCATGCTTGTTGAGTTCTAGAAATTTAATGATTATGAAACTCTATATTTTTCTGCTAGAAAGTGCCTTAAGGGATGTCGGAATTTATCAAATGGTGAGCTATGAATGACTTAATCATCTTTTAGGGTTCGTAGATAGTTTAACACAGAGGTAAGATGTAGCCATGATATAAAAAGGAAAGTTACTGCGTTGTTAAACCTTTGCTTTGTGTTTTGTACATGTCTCGGAGGCAAGGCATGAAAGATGAATAGGTATGTGGTGGCATCAGGTGTTGATCCTAAGCTTATCTTGGGATTGGGCCATGACAAATTACTTTCGCATCAACCCCTTAAGATGAATTTACCCTTATAATTAATTACACAAAATTAAAAACCTTATAAATCAATAGAAAATTAGGAAAATTTAAAAAGACGACCATCTTGGGCCCTCGATTTAGAAGGGCCAACCTTGAGGGTAGTCAGAAGAGGTATGTTAGGAAAACCATTTGAACTACTACGGGTGTGCGTTAAGCTTATTGAATTAATTTTTTTTTTAATTTTCAAATTCTTATCACTAAAGCATATGCCGTCCTTTTTTTTTCTTTTTTTTTCTTTTCCACTTTCTACTTCAATAAAACATTTTAAGGCTCACAATCAAAACTAACAATATGCTTGGTGTGCCACTGCTATCTCAGTATAGCAGATGTAGAACAAGTGTGTTTTAAGTCGATTACTTGCACCCCAAGTTACCTAAACTTCTTGTTATCAAAGGATTGTTGTAGATGAGTTGAGTCTGCCTAAAGTTCTTTTTCTTGCCTTGTCTTGTATGTCTAGAAATGAGGGAGTTCAGGTTCTAGGTTGTTCTTAATATAAACAAATTTGTTTAGTTAACCAAATATGGGTGCAAATAATACTTATAAACAGCAAACAATTTGGAAATAACTTGAATACATGCTAAAAAGTACAAGAAGTGACATATCTACTAATTTAAAGGATGAACCCTCTTTCGAAGATAGAAGGGAGATTTCTCCTTTGTACTTCCACATTCACCTCGAACCTTCTTTCTTGGATCTGCGCTCCAGAGGCCAGCTGTGCCATCTCATTGGCAATTGAATTTCATTCCCTAGGAATATAATTAACTAAAATCTCAATGTCCCAATAACTTAACAGTTGAGTGGCTGCCAAGTAATAACCAGCCATAGTAATGTGTTTGCACTTGTAGTCTCCATTTAGCTAATTAATCACCAACTCTGAATCACCAAACACCTCAACTTCAGTTGCTCCCAACTCTATCAAGATTTCCAAGCCAATTATTAGAGCTTCATACTCTGCTCGATTATTGGTAGTATCTTGATAATCTAGAAGGAATGAAAAACTGTGTTTTCACCTTTGGGATCAATAATAACAATATCTACCCTAACAACATGTTAAGTGCAAGATCCATCAAAATACAACCTTTAAGAAGTGATCCAGAGGTTGGTTATTCTCTTTAGTTCTTGCTGAATCCATTCCACCTTGCTCAAGTGAGCGTTGCTTGGTGGGATCCAAATGCTGGCCACCTCTAGAGTTCCTGGTGAAGGAAATATTTGTGAAAACTAAGTTCATTTGAGCAACATCTATGCATGCAATTAACAATTAAAAGGCGGAATCATGCTTGTATGCACTCAAAAACAAAACTTTACCCATGAAATTCAAGGCCTAGTAATTGTGGTGAACCAAGACTCAACTCAAGAACAAAGTAAGTTGAGAAATATTATACCTTTGTTGATTCCTCTTTCCATAAGCAAAGGCTAATCACCTAAGAGAGAGGGTCTTCATTCCTTACTTCTTAGCTCCATGAATTTCTTGGAGGATGATGGATGAATGGATTCTCCAAGTTCCCAAGAAAGGAAACCTCTAAGTCTCCGCACCAAGGAGGGACTTGAAGAAGAGATGAGTAACCTTGGAAGATGATTCATACCAGTAAATCCCCTCCAAGGGGGCCGGCCTCCTAGACAGACAATGAGAGCTTTTGTTATCTCCAATTTCCTCAAGAGAGAACCCTAATGAATTTTGGTTATAAAGTCTTTTATATAGTCACTTCACTTAAGTGACAAAAAGAACCAAAACCCTTTCATTCATGATATTGCCGGCCTTCTAAAGGCTTTGGGCTGTTTGGGCCCTTTTGAGTCTTTAGTCATTAAGTTGTCATACAACTTAAGTTGATGGGCTTGACGGTTCTAAGCCCAATGGGCCTTAAGGTCCAATAATTACTCAAAAACTAAAACGAACTTATTCGTTTGATTAATTAACATATTAATTAATCCTAGCCATAAATAATTAAACCATTTAATTATCCTTACTCATCTCCATTGTTTCTTCAATCTCTACCTTACACGGTGTACGATCCATGAGGTTCCTTTTAGCGAGTCAGTGGGTGATTAGAACTCTTCAAATCGATTGTGAATTGAAACTTACTTTCAATTCTCCCTTTAGGGATTATACACCTTTAGGGCTTCCATAAACCATGAGTGACACCTAGTAGTATGTCATGGCTACCCAAGCTAATCAGAAAAGGTGGAGAACCTATTCAATTTAGGATTACAATGCAATACGGTCTTTCTCCAATACAATACTCTTGACCACATTGTTTGGTTTGATAGTTTATTCATGTCTGCTATCCAATGTGATTCTCTTACTTAAATGATTACCTTGAATGTGATTTGGAGTGAATTCCTAAATCTTGTTTATACTCTAGCCAGAGAATCTTAATCATATCATAGAGTATTTTCCCTTAAAAGGTTTGAAGGTTAGAGATCCCTTGTTATGCATTTACTTGCCTCCATGGCTAAGTGGCTTAACCCCAACTATGTCATGGACACCCTTTGATGGAGTGACTTTGATATAGTTAAAGATCAATGACTTAACCATAAGACAACTATGATGCCTCAAGTCAAAGGACTACTTTGCATTATCCCAACCATGAGTTCTCATGTGACATGAGTATGAGAACTTTTCGTTGATCACGTTCACTGGACTCATTCTCTATTGAGCACCTACATACTTGTCTTAGTGTCAGTCACACCAATGACTTGAGACTAGTCACTCTCTCTAAGAGAAGACATGGGACGTATTGATCTTAACGGACTGTCAATGTCTAATTGGCAATCTATGATCATGAACGTTTGAGATATGTATATGAAAGAGAATGGTCTCATGAATCTAACTTCTTTAGATCACATTCTCCCAATTACATATTCCTTGGACTTATCGTTTAAGCATATAACATTTATATGAGATGGCTTTAAACAATAGTCTTTGCCCTTTACATTAAACTAGATTAGTTTAACATGTGAAATGTTCGTAAAGTATCATCATATGATTGGTTTTAGGGCACATTTCCAACAATCTCCCATTTGCACTAGAGCCAATCTGCTTGGTCATCAGTGATGATACTTCTTTTGAATTCATTTCAAAAAATGGCTGAATAGTAGGCCTAGACAATGGATATCTATATGTTATCCATAGAAGCAGCCTTGAGAATAACGATGTCACCATTATACATGATTCTCAATCATGTCGTTAAGTCTCTCATTTGAGTTTGGATCTTGATGAGACCTTGATTCCTTGGCTTGAGCTATCGCCCCATTAGTGTCATAGTGTGGGTATATTAGAGACACTTTGGTTGGAACTGAATGGAGATTTCATAAATGAACTTTCCCATCCAAACAACATTGTTGTAAGCTTTTATATGGCGATATATCTTGCATGCATGATGGAACACACTAAAGTCATTATTTATAATGTTTCCACCCAAATATCTCTTTAGTCATAATAAAGAGATATCCAATTATCTATTCATTCATAATAAAAAGATATCCAATGATGGATACGATATTAGATTCATAATCTAATATATTTACGCTTCCATTGCGTTACTCTAATTCTTCCTCATTCTTGAGGAATTTATCCTTTAGTATTTCTTAAATACTTAAAGACTCACTTGATAATTGCCATGGTTGTGATCCTGGGCTTGCACTGATATCGTCTTGTATCAATCTTGGTACAACTCATATCATTGTTTTTCATACAATATGAAATACGTAAATCACCTTTTTGCGTATGCATAAAGGATTCTATTTACGCACTAAAGGGTACATTCCCTTTTAGAAGAGCAATTTCCCAGTCTGATTGGAATTGTCCTTTCATTTGAAGTTTATGATTCGAGAAACTTCCTACATCCATCGTCTATCAATATGGATTGAGATAATCCAATTATATCTTGAAATCTATCATTACAGATTTCCATCCCATGTATATAGACTATGTCTTCCATATACATTCTATCATTATAGAACGTTTAAAGTCATAACTTTAATGAAGAAAATTCCTTTCATTTCCAAAATTAATATATCATATATACATGTTCAAATTTAGGAATCTGATTAACTCCCACTAATCTGTTGTAAACCTAGTAATCAAAATATTTATTTACATCTTTATGAGAAATCAAACAATTTGATCTTTCTCTCATAAGATGCTTATAGCTCCCACTAACTTGCTAAGATTCATGATGGATGGATCTCTACAACTTACATGTCTTGTAAGTCCTAGTTTTAGACATATATTATCAAGAGTATAATGGTTTCAGAAACCTATATTATGTCCAAACATTGAATCACTGTTTAGTTGTAGCTAGCAATCTTCGAATTAATAGAAACCAAGACTATACCAAAGATGGTTTCTTCCAAGTCAACCAACCTCGTTGATTGTAGTCACCTTAAGCTATCAATTAGCTATGAAGGTTTCACTATTTTGGGTCAAATGGTATTATACCATTTTCTTGCGTATATGTTATATATACACTCAATGTAGTCATAAGGATTTTCATTCTTATTTCTTTCGAATTAAGAGGTGTAACTCTATGACATAGTCATAAAGTTCAAACCATTCAATTGAGACAGTTTATAAATCCTTCTCGACTACCTTGGAGCTAGTGGTGTAGGAACTAGGTTGTTCTATTTATTGATTATCATCTTGTCTCTCAAAGAACCCATTCTTTGAGTTCTATCTCTCGTTCATTTGCTCTACCTTAGGCAAACCCTATTGTAGGATTACAATGAACTAACCAACAAATAACATTTGTTAGTTGGTTTATAGAAGTGATATCCAAAGGTTAATTTAAGGATATCCCACAAGATTGTTCTCAAACAAATATTGCTTATTAGCACACAACCCCAAATCTTAACACAATTTAGACTTGTCTTTTTTCCAACTACATCCTTGATAGGAGCATATTTATGCGACTTTGTTATCTCGTTTCTTTGTATTTATTTCATTAATTTCCATTTATTTTGGTAATTTATGTTATTTTTGTATTATTGTAGGTCCAGTTGGTAAAGATGACAATAAATAGCTAAATGGAGCAATTTGGAGCAGTTTTGGACTTGGATTGGATATCATGCGTGCATAGCATATGGGATGAACGTTTTTGGTGTTTAGATGGTGCTAGACATGTGCTAAAATCTGGAGAAATTAAAGTTGAGTCTTGGAAGGCAAGGAATTACACAAGAAAGGGGAATCCTAATTGGAGAGGAACATTATCTTGTCATATTCTATCTTATCCTATCTTATCTTATCCTATTCTATCTTATCCAACATTATCTTATCTTATCTCCAGCTGCAAGGAGGAATCCTAATCACATTCCAACACTTTCTACATGATTTTTAGAGTCCTAAAATAACTCAAAAACGCCAAAATATATATGAAATTCCTGCAGAGATTTAGGTGTGCCATGCGTACCATTCATCCATTGAAGTTGCTGGCATTTTTAGAGTTCTTTCTATCTTTGTTTTAAGTTTTAATGTTTATTTTAGATTGTTTTTCAGTTATGATGAACATGTGTAACTAAGTTTTTTTTTAGTTAGAGGTGAATTCAAAGCCATGATCATATGTTTTATATAAATTGATTACATCTCGTTATTGTTTCATAAAACATGAATGCGATTTACTTATCTGCTTTATAGAGAACTTATTCTTGTATGTTTATTAAGGGTGCACACTTAGTTTGCATGCAGGGATTTGATGCTAGAATATAAGCGAATTTCATGTAATCATTATGAACTTATATTTGCAAGTAGAAAAAGTCACTAGTCATGATTGAGTTAAGTAAATTCTTGGTAGGAGTATCATGCTTTTCATAGTTACGAATGCTTTGTCAATGCTCATGATTTTCAAAGAACTTAATGATCTTTGAGATGTATCTCTATCATGTTTTTCATAGTTAGGGAACTTGAAGAATAATTTGGTTGCGTTGCTGAGTCCAATTCAATGAACTTAGGAAAATCTGAGAGTTAATTAGTGCTGTTTACAATTAATTTGGAGCATTGTCATTTATGGTTTATAGGAAGAATAACTGGAAATCGATTTGTATGCATATAATTTATGTGTGGATAAGAACCCTTTAGCTATCTTTTCATCCATATTTCATTCACAACTTAATTTACTTGATGCCCTTTACTTTTGTTTTATTTAAATTCGTCCAAAATCTCCCCCTCGTTGTTTTAATGTTAGTTTAACTTAGTTTTTAGTTATATAGGTTTAGTTTGTGTTGATTATCATCCCTTCTAATCCCCGGAATAGAATGATCCCTACTTACTCGTACTACAATTGCATAATTTATAGGGTTTAATTTGTGTGTTAATTTCTACCACATCAAATTTTAGCGCTGTTGCTGGAGATTAGTAAAATTGCTAATCACTCTGTCTTTTTGTTTATTTTACTTTTGATATTTGATTTCGTTTTATTTCTTTGATTTCAGGTACTAGAGAAGCAAGACATGGCAATCAGGTTGGAGAGATCATTCAAAATTTATGTGGAGGGAACCTTAACAAGTTCAACAAGAAGGATATTGGTAGCAACCTCAAGAGTTTTATTCAAGACCTATCCAGCCACCACAATCTCCCCTGTAACAATTTCAACCAAATTCAAGTGTGTCCCTGGATCATGTTAAAATTCTTCAAACACTAAATATTTCTTGTGCTTCTTTGACTCAGGATCTAGAAAACCAAGCTAAAGAGCCGGTTAAATTGAAAAATTAACTTGGACAGATCGCAGAATTCATGGGACAAATTCGAGAACAAAGCAAACTCTCCAACTTAACTATTATCAATCCAAATGGAGGTTTTGAAACTGCTAAAGCTATTACTTTGAAAAGTGGTAAAGAGATTGGAACTAATTCAAAAACATCCAAACAAAGCCAAAAAGAGGACGAACAATTGTTGCTCGAAGAAGAGGAGGAAGACAAGGCCACGACAAGGGAGGAATAAACCTTGTCGTAGCCTTCTAAAGCCCCTATGCCACCCAATTTAGCTAAGGTTGGTCCAAATTCAATTCTTTCTAACCCCATTGCACCAAATGTACCTTTTCCTCGTAGGTTTATGCAATCTAAGAAAGAAGAGAGTGAAAAAAACATCTTAGAAAGCTTCAGAAAGGTACAAGTTAATATCCCCCTTCTTGATGCAATAAAGCAAGTTCAGAAGTATGCTAAGTTTTTGAAGAAGCTTTGTACAACAAAGAAACGGATTCCAGAGAAGGAGGGGGTACAAGTAAGTGAAAATGTCTCTGTAGTTTTGCAAAGAAAGTTGCTACCTAAATGCAAAGATCTAGGTAGTTTCACTATCCCTTGTGTTATTGGTAATACAAGGTTTGAACATCCTATTCTAGATTTAGGTGCTTCCATTAATGTCACGCCATATTTCGTTTATGAATCTATGAATCTAGGAGAGCTTAAAAATGATGGTGTTATTATTCAATTGGCTAATCGATCTAATGCATATCCAAAAGGAATTTTGGAAGATGTTTTGGTGCATGTAGATCATTTGATTTTTCCAGTAGATTTTTATGTGCTTGAGATCTAAGATCCAGCCCACTCTACACCATTGCCAATCTTACTTGGTAGACCTTTCATGAAAACAGCCCAAACCAAGATTGATGTGTCCAAGGGAGCATTAACTATGGAATTTGTTGGCGATGTGATTAATTTTAATGTTTCTGAATCTGTTAATTATCCTAATGATGTTTGTTCTTATTTTTCCATTAATGTGATTAAAAATATAGGGTAGGAACGTTCAGCACCTATCAAGAATGATGTATTTAAAGCCACCATTGAAAAGGGAATTGGAGTGGATCACAAGGGACCAATGACTGCCCTCACACCAAATTTGGCCAAGTGCAACATTCTTGAAACTTTTGAAGTAGTCTTTGTCCTTAAGTTCTTGTTGCAGCACACAGGTAGGCCACCTTCTCAAATTTCAATTTCATTTTCTACTAACATGTTGATTTCAGTGATTCAAGCACTCACTTTAGAATTTAAACCATTACCAGATCATTTCAAGTATCACCTTCCATTCAAAGATCAATTCCATGCCACTGGTCCTAATGAGGATTAATTGTTAAAGCAAACGCTTCTTGGGAGGCAACCCATGTATTCAAATAAAGAGACATTGGAATTTCCAGCTCCTACAACCAGATTTGCTCTCTTTTACTCTTCTCTTTATTGTTTTTACCTTGCTATAATTGTTTTGTTTGCTAGTTATCTTTTATTGATTTCTTGTTTAAGTTTATTTTTGAAACATTGAGGACAATTTTTGGTGTAAGTGTTGGGGGGGGGGAGTAAATAGAATGCTTTTCATGACTTATCTTTGAATTTCACCACTTATCACTACTAATGTTGTTATTCATTGTTTTAAAGTGTTTTATTGTGTGTCATATAACAAAATTTTGAAAAAAAAAATCAAAAAAGTTTGAGAAAAAACAAAAAAGAGTCATTTTTGTTGCTTGTTTGTGTCTTGGGGTACCTTCTAACACAATGATGAGGATTTGGTTTTTAATTGGATGACTGTTAAAGAAAGTTACAAACGTGGGTGGAAGTTTGATATGCTCTTTGGTCAATACTTAGTTGTAGTTGTCATTTACAAATTCACATGTAATCACAAAGGGAAACAAAAAAAAATCAGTTTTTGTAACATGCGCGTCCCGCGTTCACCTTAGCACTTCCAAGCATTCACAACAATTATATACAGGTAATTGTAGTTGCCATAAACTCACCTGAACTTACCTGCACGTCCCACGTTCACCTTAGCACTTCCAAGCATTCACAACAATTATATACAGGTAATATGCATATGCGTATGCCCTGTTGCAATCTAAAACTCAACCATATCATAGTATTTAAAAAAAAAAATATATATATATATATATATATATATATATATATATATATATATGACATGGCATAAAATGCATAAATCAATTTAAAAGCATTTGTGGAACTATCAATCATATATATACTATAAAAAGGAAAATACTCACTCACCTAAAGTTTGCGCTACAATTCCCTAGCACGAATATTGAGGCGTCACGAACCATCGTCATCTAGAACAATTATCAAATAACGTCTCAGAATTCTTATCGATAGAACACTAACTTACATAAAATACATCCCCAAGGACGTTCTAGAATGATTTGAAACTCATTGACCAAAAGTCAACCGTCAGTCAAAGGTCTACAGTAGGCTCCACAATCCTACGTAACTCAGACCAAAAAATCCGCATCTCAAAGTTCCGATCCGTAACTTCCAAAGATCCACATTATGCTTCTAGAACATCATACTAAAATTTCATTACGATCCAACGTTCGGATCTCTGCCAATTGCTAGAATTAAGTGGCGGTTGACATTTTATTTTACGAGCTTACAAATTAAGTTCGAGAAGATCTGTACGTCGGATTCCTGATCCATCAGTTTCTATTGTCCTCAAATATTACGCATTATAATGTACTAAAGTTTGGTGACAATCCAACGGTTGGATCGTCAATTCATATAAAGATCAAGTGATGGTCTCTATCATAACTATGTTCAAACGATGAAATTTCATCAATCATACTTCATATATGGAATTGGTGTATCAAATTTAGCCTAGGAAGGTCAGGGGATACCTCGGCCCATGCGCCGCCCTGACTCGCCGGAAAATCCAACTATTTCTAAAAATTCTCAAATTTTACAGAAGTGAAGATCTCAACAAATAGAGCAAGTTTTATACCTAAGGCCAAGTCCAATTTGGCCGGAAAAAGCTTCAAATCGCCACGAATCTGTTGGAAACCCTAGAATGGGTGTTCGTCGATACGACTTCTCTGGTGTTCCAACGCCCCTATCAATGGTCAGGTCTTGTTCTTGGGTCTAAGGGGAGTTGATTAAGGGTGATGGTGGGTGGTGAAACTCACCGGAACAGAAGAATTGTTATCGAGCACCTTTGGTGCTCCGATGAAGTTCCTCGTGGGTTAGGACCTAAAAATCCTCAACTATGGGTGGAGATGGTAAATGGGAGGTTGTGGAAGAAGTTGCAGATGTTGGATATGGATGAATCAATGAAAAAATGGTGGATATTGATCGGAAACAACTCAGGTCACCGGCAGTTTGGGTGTGCACGGTTTGAAAGGGAAGGGAAACAATTTCTCTCACCTCTTCCAATTGGTCCTTTCTTTTTCTCCCCTTCATTTCTGATTGGTCCTCATAAATAATATGATTGGTTCCTTAATTCCTTGCTGAAAGCTGATTGGCTTCATTCCTACAAGATGGGAGTTCAATTTATATAACTAACCAAATTCAAACATTCGTAACTATACCATTATAATCTGGACTCGCAACCGGCTTTCGCCTATGCGTTTGTACCATTGAGTACTACACAAATACGCCAAAAGAATGAGTCCTACGTCTCTCTAACCAAGGTCAACGAAGGTCAAAATCTTTGCCTCAAGGGGGCATTTTCGTAAAATCACTAATTTAAAATTTATAAAACTTAAAATTAGGGACGGGTTGTCACAGCGAAATAACGAAAAATTACCAAATTATCATAAATCCTACAGGATGCACAGGTATGCATACTTTTATGGGGTTTTAATTACGGCTATGATTAATATTTTATTTATTACTATTATGTCGATGTGAATTATCGAATTACTGTGGCACGATTATGTTTATGTTATTTGCTCATTGTTTGCTACACTGGTGTTAGTACTTGCCCGGGCCAGAGCCAGTCTTTCACATGTATGTGCACATCGCATCGTACATGTAATACCTTGAAAATTTAAATATATGAATTATATATACATCGATTTATGGTTATGAAAATTTAATTGAGGAATTTTAAAAAAAAATTCCAGAAATTATTATAATTTACGTAATTGTATTATTGAGATTTTATATTATTTCTCCAGAATTTATATTAATTTATTTGAATTTAGATTTTAAGTAAACTAGTTACGAAGAGTGAAGTTTGGAAATTAATTAATTAAAATTCATAGACCGTTCGAGGTCACCATTTATATTTTCGAATAGAGCTCGATCTCACTAGTGCGTAGGCGCAAACCGTTCGTGAAACGGAATTATAACAAAGAAGTTATTAATGATTGGAGTTGAGGACAAAATAGTCATTTTGCCATTTATTTTAGAAGGCTCTAGTGCGACGTGGGTGGTTAACATGAAAGGGGAAGGAGAGAAAGGAAAGAGGGGACGGATTGAGACTACCTAATCAGAAAACAAGGAAATGAAGGGAAATGAGGGAGAAGAAGGAGAGAGAACCGGATCCTCTATGACCCGCTGACCCGACCTGATCGGATTTTCAGATTTTGGCCACCGTTGACGATGGAACTGGTGTCAAAATGATCCATACTTTGAATCTAGTCTTTCCCTCTATCAATTCCACCCCAAAATTTATGAAATTGGTTTGAATTTCGTGAAACCGGCACCAGTGGGTATGAGGGTCCTATATCCTCAATCCACCATTTTTGAAATGGATTCCTTCAATCTCCACCACCATTGAACTTCCCTTGAGCCCATGAAGAAAGCTCTGACCACCTTAGGGGTGACGGAGCACTAGAAGTGATGGACTGAAACAACCCATTTTTAGGGGTTTTCGATGGTTCGAGGACGATTTGGGGTGTTTCCCGACCAAATTGAACTTGGCCACAGGTATGAAAATTGCTCCCCTCACTGAGATCTACTTGCCTATAAACTTTGGTAATTTTTAGTGTTGGTCGAAATTTAGGGTTTTCACTCGCAGGAAACCTCCACCCACGATGACGCATGGCCAGCGAGCCGATGCTGCCATTTTGTACAAATTTGGATATTCTAAATACAAATTTGGTATCCATTGGAGGTGATTCAGTCATTAGAACTAATGTTGGATATTTCGTTTGCTTGGAATATAATTGGAAATGGATTAATATTGAATGGTGAACTACGAAAGGCTTAATCCCATTCAAGGGTACGTATGCAATTTAATGGGAGTTAGATATAGCCTTAAAAATAAATGAGATAAACCTTTATCGAAAATTTGAAAGAAGAAAAGGGATTGAGTGTTTAGTATAAATTTAACCTTTGTTTGGTCAAATAAATTTAGCTATAGGTTTTGTGAGAAATTAAGAATTTCTTAAATAATTTGAGATAAATTTTTGTTGGGAATTTGAATTATGAAAATAAATTTGGTGAACAAGTTGAAGGTTCATCTTATATGTTTGGTAAGTAAACTTTGGTTATAGATTTAGTATGTGATTAATAAATGTACATAAAGAAATGTGTTTAATGGTATTTAACTAAACAAGAGTTTAGTTTGGGCCTATCACCGATATTATTTTTTAAAATAATTATTTCGGGGCGGGGTGTTACAGTACGCTTACTTTGGATCCATTGTAGGTGACAGTCATGTCCTAGATTGCTATAGGTAATTAGGACTCGTATGTGCTACGCATAGTGCCAGTCTTCACATGATTATAGTACTAAAGTGTATATCATTGTTGCACCCAGTCCTGTTCATGTCAAAATATCTCTGCATAAACTCATGTGTCAGCATGTGTCGATGAGCACTCAATATGATATCTTTACTTATGCGAGATTGTGTGATAACAGATGTCATGTGTCTACTTACGAAATATTATGTCGTATTGAATTCTTGAGATATTGCAGGCTATGGTCAGCATTTTCTTACTATACATAGTATGTATATTTTGGAAACTATACTTGTTTTACGGCGAGGGGTTATAATGTTTTCAAAAAGGTTTTTATAAGACTTTATTTTTAGGCCCACTCACCCTTGTTTTTTGAACCTCCAGGTTTAGTAGCTGCACTTTTGTGTCAACGAGGATTCTTAGCAAATCTCAGTATAGGTGGTTACCTTCGATGGTATAATTCTCATCTTACTTTACTGTACTTTACTTATGCTCTGACATCATGTGTGAAATTGGTTCATTCCCGCTTACAAGTGCACTCTTACATTTAGGTACTTTTAGGTTTAAATTTATTCACATTTTCCACATCACTACACTTTATGGCATCGTCACCCTCCGGGTGTCGGCCAGCACAGCTTGATCCGGAGTCCAATTGGACATTCCAGGTCGGGGTGTGTTATGCTCTGGCCGATCGTTTCGATCACCAGAAACACATTTACTTGCCTGAAGCAAGACACGACTGGCAGCATCTACGCTTCCAAGACTTTAAGTCCGTGAATGAATAAAACTTTGAAGTTTGTAGAATCCGAGCATTGCTGAAGTTCTGTAAAGTGGACTTAACAAATGCAGATCTCTTGGATAAGACCTATTCGACCTTCCATGCCACCAATATTGTCCTGCAGCAACAATACAGGGCACATAAGTTTACCAAATTTTTCGGATTTGATACCTGTTTTACTTCTCGCTGAAAAGTAGAACCAGCTTTTGATGAAAAATCATCAAGCTCTGCTCACTGGCTCGAACGCTGCACTTCAAGAGCATGCGACCAATTCTAGTAGCCATAAACAACGAAAACATCATCGTGGCCATGGTAAAGGGCGGCAAGCCCACCCATGAGCCCCAAGTCAACAGAGCTAAGGCCCACCCAAAGAAGGAAATTTGACCCAAAAGAGCCAACCCCTTGCACCTAAGGCCCCAAACTTCAAGAATAAGGGAAAAACTACCGTTCAATCGGCTCCCACTAAATCAAATGATCATTGGTCATGCATATGCAGAGCTACCCGAAGCTATCGCTAAGTATTTTTCCCGTCGTGAGTCTAACTTTGCCCATGTGGAACATCCCGAAAATGCTACTACATCCATGGAGATATCAGATTTTCATGAGGCATCAACTTCTATGGACGAATAAGTTTTATTCTTCTAGACATGGTTTTTGGGTGTTTTTACCCCTAGTGGGTTCGGCCACTAGGAGTGGCTGAACCCCCCCTATTTTTTAGGTTTATGGTTTAATTTTTGGACTATTTTTCTAAGTGTTTGGAATAATTAGTTTGGTTTTGGTTTGGTTTGTTTTGAATTATGAATAATTATTTTATGGATATTATTTCTCGATTGATTAATTGAATGAATGAAATTATATTTATGCATGTGACCAATTCAATTAATTGATTTCTAGGTATGACTAGTGGGGAAGTTAGTTGTCTGGTTGATAATGCTACTACACATACCATATTGCATGATTGACACTATTTTACTAATTTAGTACGGAAGAAAGCACCTTTGACAACCCTCTTAGGCTCATCCAACCTGAATGATACATAAAGGCTCATATAATGTTGTCTAATGGTACTGTCTTAACCATTAAAGAAGCCCTCTATTCTCCACATTCCAGAAGAACGTTGCTGAGTTTTAGAGACATTCGAGATAATCAATATCATGTTGAAACCACTGAAGAGAATGATTCTAAATTTCTTTGTATCACTTTTTACGAGTATGGCCAGAAGCATATTCACGAGAAGCTGGAACATCTCCCAAGTAGATTGTACATCACAACCATTTGCGGCATAAAAACCCACCATGTGGCCGACCCTGAGCCCGGGTTCTAAGGCACTTTGTTGTTTTGGCATGATTGTATGAGACATCCCGGACGTGACATGATGCGCCGTATCCTCAAATCATCACATGAGCATCATTTACACTATGTTTGGATGAAAAAAATTTAAGATTACTAAGGAATTTTAAAATGACGGAAATTGAAATGATGAGACTTTATTTTCTAGAATTTGTGAATTTTCTTGTTTGGAATTGAATACGGAATTTGAGAATAATGGAATTGAATATGGAATTTGTTATTTTTAAACTCTAAATCAGAGAAATTGGGAAATGACACCTATTTACATGGAATTTCAACTTAGGAATTGGAGGTCCCAAATCCCAAGTTTTTTTCCATGCAGAAATTCTAAATTTCTATGTTTATGAATCCAAACAAGGGAATTGGTGCATGTCAATTTACAAATTCTGATTTTTACTTAAATTCCAAGTTTATTTTCCTCATCCAAACATAGTGTTACCTCCCTACATTGGATTCCCGCCATGCAAAGTTTGTTCTTTAGGGAAGTTGAATACTCAACCCTACAAAGATTATTCACAACCCTCCTAAGTTTCTTCAGAGGATTCAAGAGGATATTTGTGGACCCATTCAACCAACATGTGGACCATTTAGATACTTTATGGTGTTGGTTGATGCATCGACACGTTGGTGTCATGTCTGCTTATTGTCCATACACAACGCTACATTTGTGAAACTCCTAACACAAATTATTAAGCTTAGTGCTCACCATCCTGATTATCCAATCAAGTCAATTCAACTGGATAATGCTAGAGAGTTTACATCACAGACTTTTGACGACTATTGCATGTCAGTTGGGATTGAAGTCGAACATCCTGTGGCCCATGTTCACACCCAAAATGGCCTGGCAAAAGCTTTCGTAAAGCACCTTTTATTGATAGCTCAGACTTTGGTTATGCGAACCAAACTGCCGGTATCTGCCTAGGGCTATGCAATATTGCACGTAGCTATGTTGATCAGCCTAAGGCCCACCGCTACCTAACCCCATTCACCGTTACAGTTGGTTATTAGATATGAGCCTGACGTCTCACATTTACGTGTGTTTGGGTGCGTGATGTATATTTAAACCAATCTAAATACTAGATTAATTTAAACCAAATTAAACTCGCAAGCACACGAATCAATTGTAGTAATATATGCAAATACGAGGTCGATCCCACATGGATTACTTTAACACCAATTTAACCGATTAATCACGCTAGGCTTAATTAAACAAACAAAGAATAGATTGAATTGAATAATTGATTAAAACTATAATTAACAAGAAAAAGAAAAGACAATGAATTAAAATAAACACACGACACAAGAAAGCCTAAGGTTATGAATCCACCAACAACAATCCTATTTACTTTTCCTAGAGCCAATTACTATCCAATTACCATGCCAATGTTAAAGGTTGTTCTTTCTAAGGTATGAATTAATCCATGGTTAGGCATCAACTCTTGTATCTCTACATGATAATTATATCCTATTGGTTAGGCATACAATTAAACACATAAAAACCCATTAAGCATAGAAGAATCATGTCAACCAAGTAGGACTAGCTTGATATTGGTCATCCTCACTAGTTTGTCTACTCTTCTTAATCTTAGTTCCAATAAACCTAATTGATATTGGTCATCCTCATAGATTTATCTAAATCTCTAGATGCAAAATTCCTAAAAGGTGATCAGTCATTAGAAACTTGAATCTAGAATAAAATACCTACAAAGATTAAGAATATAACATGACATATAATCGGATAATAATTAACAAAGTACTTCGTAAATATTCATGTCATGGCTTCATCATAAACCTTAGAAAATAACTTAGTTACACATAGATATAAAAATAAAAGAAAGATAGAACCCGGAATCCATGGCAAAGCACGTCCCTAAGCTCTTCTTCACGGGGTGATGGATGGATGGATGGATGGATTTTTTGAGAGAGCTTAGTGACCTAATTTATACTAGAAAAACCCTAAAAGGTCTGGGAGAAGCTCTCCTAAAATAAAAGAAACTTCTAAACAATTAATGACACAAACAAGGAAAGAATCCTTCTTGGCTTGGGAAACACGTCATCTGCCTTGCACACCAGTTTTGGGGTCGATTTATCTCCTGGAAAATTCTTTAAAAATATGAGAAACGTAGCTTCATCTCTTATCTTTCCAGGCATATATAGCACGCCACTAGAAAAAATCAGGAAAGCCTTCAATTCTTCATTCTCCCACAGCTGCGCAATTCTGACGGGAAAACAACTTTTGCGGGATTCATTTGTGAAACTGGAATGAATGGCTCCATGGAAAATTATGAAATTTGGACACAATGATCATCAGGCTCTTAGCTTCCTTCTCCAATTGGCCTTGCATCAAAACTCCTCCGGAAAGTCGAATTATCACCAAAAACGTCCTCAGTGCACAGAATGGCTGAAACTGAGAAAAGAAAAGTAATAAGGGCCTTTTAAGATCAATTCCTTAACAAAACTTAGGGATAATTACTATGAAAATACGATAAATAATGCACCTATCAAATACCCCCAAACTAAGCTTTTACTAGTTCTCGAGCAAAACAAAAATAAAAGACAAGGAAAACAATAGACCTTCCATAAATTAGCCTCAAAGCAATCAAGAGACAGTCACCAAACTTAAGAGAATTAAACGTTTTTCAAAATAAAATTAACCAAACCCTACACAACATTATCAAGTGTAATGAGTGAAAGAACCAATATGAATACAACTTACTCAACCCGGATAGGTATATGCAAACCAAAGCTTCCACTTCAAATCCTCCACCATGAATATCACTTAGAAAGAAATCACACATTAAAGGGCAAAGTGTTTCACTCAAATCATGATAACAATATACAACCCCATAAGCTTGCTCTTCATATCAACTCTCCACTAATGTAAATCAATGCAACACCAAAGATCAAAGGTCTTTACAAGGGTTGTAATGATAGGCTACGGTATAAGCTATCAAAGAAAGGATATGGAAAAACTAAAGCTTAAGAAATACCAAGATATCTTCATAATGTAATTCAGTTGATCCTCTTTTGAAACTTAGGTCTTCTATTATTGGCGTCCAGGACTCATGTCATAAGAATGGAACAATTTCGAACTCTTCTTTTCTAATTCTTTTTTTTTTTTAACAAAAATAAAAATAATACTATACATGGTACCTCGGTACATGCCACATCTTCGATGTAGAACCCAACCTTTATCTTCATTAACGTCCACTTGATATCTCCTAAGCTATAGGGTATGGTTAATATAGGTTAAATAGGAAAGGATGAATATGGGTAATGAAAGAAAAGGCTAAGTGTTTGGTTTCAAACGGTAACTAGGGATAATATAACATAAAAGATTGTTTAGAAAGGCTCAAACGATCCAAACATAGCCTTAATCATCTCTCTAATGTTGCATGACTTAGGATTTCACCTCAAGAGATATTGAAGCAAGTTCTAGTGAATAATAATGCTATCATGAAACTCACAAGAAAGAATATGCAAGAGGCTCAAAATCTCACAAGGGTTCAATAAGTTTTCACATAAAATCCACATATAATTCTCTAAGTTAAAAGCTAATCATACTGACATTGGTTATTTGTATAAAATAAACTTGACAATGATCATGTAAGAATCTGATTAACTATACAAAACAATTGAAATTTTACATAAAAATAACCAATTCAAATAAGTTTGTGACCTAGAAGAAAGCGAATTATTATCATTGACTTATGGAAGGTCAAACTAAAAGAAAAACAACTCAAGAAAAATAAAATCTTTTTGAATTTTTGACAAATTTTTTTTATGACATTAAGACTTAAATAGAACAACAAAACATAGAACAAATAAACAAAGGAAACGAACATATGCCAACAGATGTTGCAAACAGCAAGTACCACATGCAGTTTCGACCTTTAGACAAAGATTTGATCATAACTTTTGAAGAAAAAATCCGATTTTCATGGTCTTTATATGGCTGGAAAGAGGACAAAAAATTGAAGAACACCACGCGAGCAAAATATTCAGATTCCTTTCCAATCAAAACAGTTTTAAGCAAACATAGACAGCATGAACACAGAATAAAAACAGAACACAGAAACGAAAATCTAAACCCTCAAATCCTCCCCCCAAACTTAAATTAAACATTGTCCTCAATGTTTAGAACAAAGAAAAGATAACAAATAACACATTTAAAGAGAGGGTGTGAAAACTTCCCTGGATTTTTTGTTAGAGCATGAATGAACAACGTTGAAGTGTGATGCGAATTGCCATATAATGAACTCCCCCAAACTGGAATCTTGGATAACCTATGTTCCTACAAAACAAGAAAGAAATTAAAAACTGATTTCAAAAACAAAATGAAAACTACAAAAATAAAGGAAAGATTTAGAAAACTTGGGTTGCCTCCCAAGAAGCGCTTCTTTATAGTCATGAGACTATGCTGAAATTAAATCGAGGATGGCAGATCATTCAAATGAGGAACCACTCCATGAATCTTCTTCTTGTTCCTTTTCTTCCATCTTGTAGCTTTGAAATTTGGTGTCGATACAAGGCAATGAGGCACTGCCATCGGACTGAAAGTGAGTTGAACATGCATAACTTCAATTTTTGGTTCAATTCTAAACTTTCTTCCATAATTCGAGCAGTGGACTTCAAAAGGATCCTTGGAAGAATTTAGAATGAAAGAATCATCAACATTTGGTTCAATGGAATCTATCATGTAGCAGTCTGTAGCACTTGATAGAGGTGGACTTGGTTCAAACAATTGAAAATCCGACTTGTCGCATCCCTTGTCTCTATCTCTGTCGTCTCCCTCCTTTCGGCTTCCTAACTCGATGTTTGGCTCCTCTCTATGTGGATTCGTGAAGCCTTGCAGAAAGGGAAACTCCTCTTCATAAGTAGGAATTTTAGAAAGTGGTGTGGCATCATTGTCTTCGTCTTCTGCTGCCATTTTGGTTAGTTCACCAAGCTGGTTGTACATCTTTTCCTCACTTTTTCGAGTTTTTCAGTTGCATTGACTTGTACATGGCACACAATTCGCTCAATGGGATTAGCTACAGGTTCGCTTGAAAATATTTCTCTGTCTCTTTCTCTCAATATTGCAACAAGTTGTCCAACTTGCTTCTCCAATTTTGCTATTGCATGAGTGTGTGCTTGCTCCTCTTGTTGGAACGCTTGATGGAACGCTTGCTGCCCTTGTTGGAGAGCTTGCAAAACTTGAGAGCAAGTTTGTTGATATTGCGTATTAGCTTGAACCATCAGTGCAAAAGTTTCTTCCCATGAAGGTTTCGTGGGTTCCACGAGTGCGGCTTCTGGCATAAACTCTGAAAATGGAGAACTAGGCCAATGTTCCATTGGAAATTGTTGATACCAAGCCATCGGGTATTCGCTTGCAAAAAACAAGTCAAAAGTACAAAGACTACCAACTAAGAAGAAAACAAAAAATAAAATAAATAAATAAAAACTGCCGAGAAAAAAAAAATATTAAAGAGGAATGAAAAATAAACCTAATGACTACCAGGAAACTATGAACAAAGGAATCAGGAAATTCAAAACTCACTTGCGGCAAATTCTTTTTATTTTTTATTTTTTATTTTTTTAATAAAACAGCAAATAGGAAGAAAGAAGAATAAAATCTCCAAAATAAAAAAAAATAGAAAACGAAAAATAAAATTTAGTAAAGCGCAATCAACAAGTCAACGGTGCCAAAAACTTGATGTATATTTAAACCAACCTAAATAATAGATTAATTTAAACCAAATTAAACTCGTAAGTGCACGAATCAATTGTAGTAATTTATGCAAATACGAGGTATATCCCACAGGGATTGCTTTAACACCAATTTAACCGATTAATCACGCTAGACTTAATTAAACAAACAAAGAATAGATTGAATTGAAGAATTGATTAAAACTATAACTAACAAGAAAAAGAAAAGACAATGAATTAAAATAAACACACGACACAAGAAAGCCTAAGGTTATGAATTCACCAACAACAATCCTATTTACTTTTCCTAGAGCCAATTACTATCCAATTACCATGCCAATGTTAAAGGTTGTTCTTTCTAAGGTATGAATTAATCCGTGGTCAGGCGTCAACTCTTGTATCTCTACATGATAATTATATTCTATTGGTTAGGCATACAATTAAACACATAAAAACCCATTAAGAATAGAAGAATCATGTCAACCAAGTAGGACTAGCTTGATATTGGTCATCCTCACTAGATTTATCTAAATCTCTAGATGCAAAATTCCTAAAGGTGATCAGTCATTAGAAACCCGAATCTAGAATAAAATACCCACAAAGATTAAGAATATAACATGACATATAATCGGATAATAATTAACAAAGTACTTCGCAAATATTCATGTCATGGCTTCATCATAAACCTTAGAAAATAACTTAGTTACACATAGATATAAAAATAAAAGAAAGATAGAACCCGGAATCCATGGCAAATCACGTCCCTAAGCTCTTCTTCATGGGGTGATGGATGGATGGATGGTTGGATTTTTTGAGAGAGCTTAGTGACCTTATTTATACTAGAAAAACCCTAAAAGGTCTGGGAGAAACTCTCCTAAAATAAAACAAACTCCTAAAAAATTAATGACACAAACTAGGAAAGAATCCTTATTGGCTTGGGAAACACGTCATCTGCCTTGCATGCTAGTTTTGGGGTCGATTTATCTTCTGGAAAATTCTGTAAACATATGGGAAACGTAGCTTCATCTCTTATCTTTCCAGGCATATATCGCACGCCACTCGGAAAAATCGGAAAAGCCTTCAAATCTTCATTCTCCCACAGCTGCGCAATTCTGACTCGAAAACAACTTTTGAGGGATTCATTTGTGAAACTGGAATGAATGGCTCCATGGAAAATTATGAAATTTGGACACAACAATCTTCAGGCTCTTAGCTTCCTTCTCCAATTGGCCTTGCATCAAAACTCCTCCAGAAAGTCGAATTATCACCAAAAACGTCCTAAGTGCACAGAATGGCTGAAACTGAGAAAATGAAAGTAATAAGGCTCTTTTAAGATCAATTCCTTAACAAAATTTAGGGATAATTAGTATGAAAATATGATAAATAATGCACCTATCAGTACGCAGTCTATGTGCCAATAGTGCCGCCACTACGTACCAAACTGGCCTCATAGAAGAATGAGAATCTATGTCGATTATAATTCGCCATCAATTATTCACTATTTAGAGCCCTTGACAGTAGATCTCTCTACCGCACGTTTTGCGGATTGTCACTTTAATGAGATAGTCTTCCCGTTGATAAGGGAGATAAGTATGCTAACATTCATGTAGAACGCCATGAATTGTCGTGGTATGCACCTGCAAGGATCGACGTACCAAGAGTACGCCGTAATACTGCCTGGGAAGGTCGAACCATCCCCAAGGGTGAGGTGGCCGCACATTCCACGCGGCCCGGTACATTGGCAGCTAGCCAATCACCTGCTTTTACCCTGAAGTGTGGCAAACCCCGCGGTTTAAAGGATTCACAAACCTAGAAGAGGAAAACGGCACATACTAGCGACCCTAGTTTGAATCTGACCATCGCTCACTCATCTGTTCCAACGCATGAGGTTATTCTAGATTACGGTGATGTCTTAGATGAGACAACCCGACCTCCGGAGAATCATGAGATTTCTGTCTCCTATGCAATATTGGATGAGGTTTGGAATCAGAATGAGATGATTGTCAATGATGCATTTACGTACACAGTAGCTACTGACATCATGCTTAGTGATGACATTAAACCAAGTCCCGTTGATGAATGCCGACATAAAACAAATTGGTCAAACTGGAAACAAGCAATCCATGTCAAACTCGATTTGCTTGCAAAACGTAAAGTGTTTGGGCCTGTAAACCCTACTCCACCGCATGTGAAGCCTGTGGGATACAAGTGAATTTTCGTAAGGAAGTGTAATGAGAAGAAAGATCTTGGAAAAACTCGATATTGTCTTGGCTTGGAGATCGAGCATTGTTCGGATGAAATCCTAGTACATTAATTGAACTACACACAAAAGGTGTTGCGACGTTTTAATGAAGATAAAGCGAAGCCTTCGAGTACTCCTATGGTCGTTTGGACTCTAAATGCTCAACAAGATCTCTTCCGTTCCAAGAAGGATGAGGAAGAGATTTTAGAGCCTGAAGTTCCATACCTAAGTGCAATTGGTGCTTTATTGTACTTGGCTCAATGCACTAGACCTAACATCTCATTCGCTGTCAATCTTTTGGCTAGATACAGCAATGCACTACTTCAATGTTAATCCTTATTCTTCGCTCTAGCCAAAAGATTAACAACAAAAGAGATGTCAGGTCTAGTGCATTGATCCTTATCTGCTGAAGATTTGAGGCGATGTTTTGTTTGAGTATTTCCACACTTAAGGGGAAGTGTTGCAGTCATATTTAGAATATGAATGTACTTGTGTAAATCCTATTAGAATAAGGATTTAACCCATCCTATTACTATGAATAAATGCACAATGAGATGATACAACACACACCTCACAATTAAATCTCTCTCTTCTCTCTCTCTTGCTGCCGGTTTCTCTCCCTCTCTAGTCCTAAATATAGTTCAGTCCAATAGACCTACAACATTTATAAAGTTTTAAGTTAAATTTGATTTAAATAATTTTCTTAAATTATTTTAAATGTTAGATTTAATTTTGGGCCGTCAAATTTTTTTTTACCATTAGATTTGATCTCATTTGATCATAGTTGGTAGATTATAAGTAAAAAACAAAAAATGTTTGAAATATGACAGTTTGGTGGGTCCAGAATAATTTAAGCTAGGCTTAAATCCTGAGGGAATCTAGCCCAGAGATATATTTTCTGCCCATGGCTTATTTTAGCCCAAATGTTGGAGATGGTTTGGGGGGGTTTAAAGCTTATATTTTTGACTGAAATGTCAAAATGGTCCTTGTGTTATAGCCATATGGAGAATTTAGTCCCCGTGTTTTCGATTTGGCTAATTTAGTCCCCGTATTTATCTTTGTTAGCCAATTAAGGACATTTCATTCAATGTCTTTTAATTAATCCATAAGAAAAATCATATGACAAATAATTATCTTTTCTCTTTGCAGAAAAATGCAAATCAATGAGAAATAACATATTTAAGAAATAATACTTCCAATCTGAAAAATTATTAAGGTTGTGACATAGAAAAAAGAGGGAGTAATGTTAGAGAGGAAGTCGAAGAGTTGGGAGGAGAATAATTTTTCTTTTAATTTTTTATTTTATTTCATTTTTAAATATTTTAAATCAAATAAATTATAATTTTATAAATAAGTTTGTAATAATTTATATTTTTTTACTGGAAACTAGATGGAAATGTTCTTTGTCACATCTCGGCTAGGGGTCCACCACATCCCAAGCTCGCTCCACGACCGTAGCACGATATTGTCCGCTTTGGGCTCCGACCATGCCCTCACGTTTTTGTTTCTGGGAACTCACACGAGAACTTCCCATTGGGTCACCCATCATGGGAGTGCTCTCGTGCTACTCGTTTAACTTCGGAGTTCCCATGGAACCCGAAGCCAGTGAGCTCCTAAAAGGCCTCGTGCTAGGTAGGGATGAGAATACACATATAAGGATCACTCCCCTGGGCGATGTAGGATCTTACAATCCACCCCTTTAGGGGCCCAACGTCCTCGTCGGCACATCACGGCCAGGGTTAGGCTTTGATACCAAATTATCACATCCCGGGCGCGCTCCACCACAGTAGCACGATATTGTCCGCTTTGGGCCTCGATCACACCCTCACGGTTTTGTTTCTGGGAACTCACACAAGCACTTCCCAATGGATCACCCATCATGGGAGTGCTCTCACGCGCTACTCGCTTAACTTCGGAGTTCCCATGGAACCCGAAGAACACTCCTAAAAGGCCTCGTACTAGGTATGGATGAGAATATACATTTAAGGATCACTTCCTGAACGATGTGGGATCTTACATTCTTAATTGGCTAACGGAGATAAACACAATGACCAAATTGTCCAAATTGAAAACACATGGACTAAATTGGCCCAATGACTAAAACACAAAGACCATTTTAATATTTAAGCCTATATTTTAAGTTTTATCCTACGAGTTGAAGATAGTCTTAAAGCGAAAACTGCTTGACTGCTTAGCAGTTTATCCATTGTGTTTGTGAGGGTTAGCAGTTTATTCCATTAAGGACATTTTTTTTTCTAAAGTCATTCGGTTTTCTTTTTCAATTTTTTTTTTTTAAATTTTCGTTTTTTTTATTAAATTTTGTTTTTTTGCATTTGCTCAATACAAATTTTCGTGCGGTTATTTATTTTTACTAGTTTGCCCTTGTTTTATGAATTTTTTGAGCTTTGATTGTGAAGAAAATAAAAGGGTATTTTAGGAGTTTTACTATGTTTACCTATTTGGCCTTCTGGCTTTGTATATATATAGAAGATAAAACCCTACATCTTCCTAGTAAGTCCGCCGAGAAACCCCTAACCCTAGTTCGTTGTTCCCCAAGACACAGCGGCAACAACTCGGTGAGTAATCTCTCAGATCCGTTTCCAACTTCAGATTCATTCGCATTTCCATTTCATGTAATTTTATCTGTAAATTTCGAGCATCGAACGAGCTGTTTGATTGTTTTCGTAATTTGGATTGATTTATCCGTCTGGGATACTTTTATTTGATTGCTGGGTTGTGTTTCTGTTTGTTTTCCGAGAAAATGGAGCACTAGGATAGCATTTTAGTATGATTATCTCTGTTTGGTTGCCGGGAAAGGGATCACTTTGGACGAATAACGTTTTGTTTTGTTTGGGTAGCTCATTTTTGTCTCATTATTTAAAGAAATTCGTTGCTTTTTCAGTCTTTGTTTTCTTAACATGCATGTTTTGATGGAGTCGGGGATTGTTGTGTACATGTTTTCGTTTCTTTGGGTTTCAGCTTGATTTTTCTCTGTTACTTGTAAAAAGTTGGAAAATTTGGAATGGGTTTTTTAGTCTTGTATGTTTATGTTATCCGAATGTATTCAGTGTTGTTAATGTTTATGTTATCCGAATGTATTCAGTGTTGTTAATGTTTATGTTATCCGAATGTATTCGGTGTTGTTAATGTGATATGGGAATATTGGTTTTACTGTATCATTGTTAGGTTTGGAATCGGTTGTGGTAATTTCTTTCTATTGCGCTTTTTATGTAGTCATTCATTGTGTTTCTTATTGCCATTACAAGTCCTAAATCTGTCCTTGTGTAGTGTTGGAACATTTTCTGAATTTTCTTACCTTTATTTTTTTATATTTATCATTGCTCTATTGAAGTGAAGTAGAACTCCTAATTTGTTGTCTTCTTTTTATCTGGATACGCTTTGTCTTTGTGCTTGACGTGAATAATTTCTTGAGAAGATGTTACTTAGGTTGCCATTTTCAACTATCTGTTAAAGTTGGTGTTTGTTGAATGTACTTGTCCTCTAAATGTTCTTCACTTTGTAATGTTGTAGAGATGGGTGAAGAAGTCAAGGTTGTGGTTCCAGAGTCCGTGTTGAAAAAGAGGAAGAGGGAAGAGGAGTGGGCCTTGGCCAAGGAACAGGAGCGTGTTGCTGCCAACAAGAAGAAGGCTGACAACCGGAAGCTCATTTACAACAGAGCAAAGCAATATTCTAAGGAGTATGAGCAGCAGGTAAATGTTGTCATTTTTCATGGGGTTCATTTTAATTCATCTGTTGCGTTTCTGTTTATCAGCCTAATTATTCACTGTTAACGTTGTTTTGTTTCCTTTGTGTAGGAGAAAGAGTTGATTCAGTTGAAGCGTGAGGCTAAGTTGAAAGGTGGATTTTATGTTGACCCAGAGGCTAAGCTCTTGTTCATTATTCGTATCCGTGGGTATGTCCTGAGTGTTTAACTAAATTGGAGCAGAATTCTTAGTGACAAGTGTTCTCTGTCTTATACCTAATCTCTTTAATTTTCAGTATCAACGCCATTGACCCAAAGACCAAGAAGATTTTGCAACTCTTGAGGCTGAGACAGGTAGCACACCTAACCCGTTAATCTAGTGAAAGAAATATTTGTCTTTGTATTAAGGTCCTGTTAGTTTCTTTTTGTATTATTGACACAGAACCGAGCGCAATGGCGTTCTAGGATTCATATAGCCGACCCCACTTAGTGGGAAAAGGCTTTGTTGTTGTTTGTCTGATGGTTTCCCTGCTCAAGTGAAAAAGCTTTCACTTTATCTGCTTGTTGTGTCATTAGATGGCTGATAATATCTTCAAACGCAGTAGAGTTTTAATCTAGAATTTCTTTATCTGCTTGCCTCCATTCATTGTTGTTGGTGTGCCCATATTGGGTATATGTTTAAATTTGATTTTGTTTTTATCTTCTGAAACAGATCTTCAATGGAGTCTTCCTGAAAGTTAACAAGGCCACCCTCAATATGCTTCACAGGGTTGAGCCATATGTTACTTACGGGTGTGTGAACATCTTTCTGTTTCCTTTTTTCTTTATTTTTATAGCTGTAAATTTATCTAAAATGTATGATTAATTTAAGTTCTGCTGATTTCAGATACCCCAACTTGAAGAGCGTCAAGGAATTGATCTACAAGAGAGGCTACGGGAAGCTAAACAAGCAGAGGATTGCCTTGACTGACAACGCCATTGTTGAGGAGGTTTGTACCTCACTGTTGGTGCTGTATGTAATGGCTTCTCGGTAATTGCTGCATCTTTCTAACATGTGCTATTGTTACAGGCTCTCGGCAAGTTTGGCATTATCTGCACGGAAGATCTTATTCACGAGATCTTGACAGTTGGTCCTCATTTCAAGGAGGCCAATAACTTTCTATGGCCATTTAAGCTGAAGGCACCACTGGGTGGTCTTAAGAAGAAGAGGAACCACTATGTTGAAGGAGGAGATGCCGGAAACCGTGAGAACTACATCAACGAGCTTATCAGGAGAATGAATTAGTTGTATGCAGTATTTTATGATTCCGGTCACTCGAGGGTATTCCGTCACTAGAGGGGATCTGATACTTTCTCCTCTATTTAAGTTGAACACAGTTTTTGCTTTAAGGTTCAAGGCTTGTTCTGTTGTCGGAAAATATATTATTCACTTGTTTTTGAAGACGTAATGCTAGAAAGTTTTGTTTGCCTTTTATAAATGTCTTGCTTTTGATGCCTGCCTGCTTGTTTACGTCTGTTTCGACTGAGGCTGAAATTTGGCTAGACTTTCTTCATATGATGTGTTGCACTCCTTTTCCTTTTTCGAGATTAAGTTATAAAACAATGGAAAGGAATTAGATGAAAAGAATGGAGCCTTTATATTCTTGTGAAATTTATATCACCGCCGAGAGTTACCGCAAGCCCAGTTTGAGGCTTAATTCACTTTTTCACTCTCATAACTGTAGATAATCACGCTTGTTAAAAAAAATTATTTGTTGGTTACTGTTGTGAATTTAATAAATGTATTTCCTGTGAAGCATGTGGTCGTTTGTGGACTTAAACGAGGCTGTTTTACTGTTGAAAATATATAAAAAAAAAATTATGGCCACACGATTTTTTATGAACAGTTGGTATTAATTGATCCCCGAGATTCCTAGAGAGGATAACCGGAGGGGATCTAATTCGTTTATGTCCTTTGCATCTGCCTCTTATTGGTTAGAAATCGGAAATATTCGCAAAGAAAACGATTGCCGGCAACTTCTGGGGTAGTTTTGGCCTTTAGAGGAACACTAGAGTTACGGCTGCTGTTGAGGGATTATCAGTAGTTGTATGGTTCCTGCAAATTTCTTAAATTAGTCCATGGCCCTCATTTGATAAATAATTGGATTTGAATGGATAAGATGTAATTTTCAAGATACGAGATTGATCACTCAAGATTCAAGAAAACTTGTTCCAGTTATCCTCCGAAAGGTAGGATTAGAAGGGACTTTGAATGTTATTCATTCCAATTCGAGACGTAGAGGTTTTGGGTACATATATGGGGTGAGAATATTGTTTCCTTGGTAGTCTAAGAGAGATTTGACTTTGACTCGGTGAATTGTCTTTGGAATTAGACAAATCTTGTGGTCCTTTTTTAATTCTAATTGTTGCTTGGAGGGAAGGCACCATGTCCATATTTATTCTCGAACCCGGTTCTTTCTAAACCCTAAAACCCCTAATTCCTTGTTCATTTGCCCCACTCATACACCGCCACCTAATTAATACATATAGGATAATGTTAAAGAGATCAAAATTTTAAACCAAATTGTGAATAAATCAAATGATGTGGTTGCTACTATTGGATTATTAATTAAGTGTCGATAAATACGCTTATTTCCTATTAGTGACACATCATTGATTTGCAAATTTGGTTTAAAAATTGGTCTCCATAGCATTGTCCATACATCAATTAAGGGGTAATATTAGGGAGACCAAAATTTTAAACAGAATTTGCACAGCAAATGATGTGTCACCAATAGAAAAAAAAAAGCACGTTAACCAATACTTAAGTAATAATTCAATAATCAACAAAATTTGGTTTAGAAATTTGGTCCCCCTAACTTTATCCGTATTGAATTGTTACTTAAGTGTTGATTAACATGTTTATTTCCTATTGCTGACACATCATTTTTTTTGCAAATTTAATTTAAAAATGTGTGTAGACATCGAAATTTCGGTGAAATGAATGTTGACCAATAATTAAAATTTCAACGCCCACGTGTCACATAAATTTTACATGTAGCGTGTGACTCAACGAAAAATCGAAATAAATTGGAAAAGTCATCAAATAGGACACGTGTCAATACCTGGCAAAAATGATTTATTTCATCTGATTATTTAAATCCAAAAATCAAGTTTTGGAATTCTATAAATAGGAAGCCAAGGCATTCATTTTGAAAAGAAAGAAAGAAGGGGAGAGAAAGAAAGAAAGGAATTTACATTACACCAAAACTTTGAAGCTTTGAAACTCTAAAGCTCTCAAGCAAATCTCGAAGGACCAAGAAAGCTATCTTCGTTCTTTGTCAAATCTTCCTTCAAGATCAAGCCCCGACGGCCTTTGAAGAGAAGTGCTTATCGTTCATCATCTGTTCATTCTTCAAGATCAAGCCCCGACGGCCCTTGAAGAGAAGTGTTCATCATTCATCATCCGTTCATCCTAAGATCAAGCCCCAACGGCCCTTTGGATCAACAACCTCAACAAATCCACACATCCAATCGTTCTTCAAGATTAAGCCCAAAAGCCCTTGAAGATCCGCTCATCCATCAACCTTCAAGATCAAGCCCAAAAGCCCTTGAAGAAATCCGACGGCCCAGTCTTCAAGATCAAGCCCAAAAGCCCTCGAAGATCCGTTCATCAACTGTTCATCCTTAGATCAAGCCCCGACGACCCTTTGGATCAACAACTCATCCACAAACATACACCCTACGAAGATAGAATCAGAGGATCAAATTACAAAGAGATTGTAACCCCAAAATCATTAAACACAAAAAATATATTTTGTACACGTATTCTTGTTTCTTGTTTCAGGAATTTTTCGTGTTTACAATGTGGTCTCGCTAGCGTCATCCTTAACTTAAATGTATGTTACACTAATTACATGTGTAAATTATACAGAAGTGCCATCCATTATCCTCTTTTCCACGAATTCTTGAACTAATCTCAAGGGCAAGTACCCACGCACCTGCTCCTTGTCAATGGCTTCGGCGTGGAGGAGGCTCCAATTAGGATGACTATATGGACGTAGAAAATGATATGATCCTGTGAATTTTTTGAGTGAATGTGAAAAATGAGCTTGCACGCGATGACGTAGAAAATGATATGATCCTGTGAATTTTTTGAGTGAATGTGCACACGATAGTGGTCACTTCTGCTACTTTTTAAACACTTTAAGTCAGGATATTTTTTACCAACTAAATTTATAATCTCGATTTGATAGTTTAGTCGATCTTCCCTAATAATGGGACTCTTAGTATTTTGGTCCTGTCCAACTCAATGTGAGATCTGTCATAATCAGACGATCTTATACAACTCCTTGAAGTTCATGTTTTGCGCAAACTATATTGTAAGTCGAAAACAAGTGGTGGATATATCTTTGTAGTGTTACAATAAACCATTATATATCATGTATCAATGCTTTCCACCAAAAGGCCCTTCTTCCATAGGATTGAGTTATAGAAACTGACTTTTCATTTCATCAAAAATTACAACAATACAGGATGATATATATAGCCATAGGCTTGCTACACTAGTGCCCTTAGTTTCTAAAACTAATTACACAATTGCCATATCTAATTGTGTACAGTTATAACTAAATAGTGACTTGTTTGGATGATTTGGCATCTGTCTCAATACACCCCCCCTCAAGCTGAGCTTGGGATCAACCATTGAACCAAGAGACAGCTTGGATTTAAGATAACTGAACTGGCTTTTGGATTGTGACTTGGTGTGAATATCAGCTAATTGGTCTTGACTGCAAACAAACTTAACCGTGAGGAGATGAGCTAACACCAATTCTCGAATATAATGGTAGTCGATTTCAATGTGTTTAGTTCGGGCATGAAAGACTGGATTGGAAGCAAGAGAGATAGTTGAAATATTGTCACACCATAGATTGGGAACCTGAGAGAGTGGGAAGCCAATGTCACGGAAAATTTTGCAAATCTAAGTAAGTTTAGCAACTATATGTGCCAAAGAACGATATTCTGCTTCAGTGGAGGAACGGGCCACAGTGGATTGTTACTTGGCACTCTAGCTGATAAGATTGGATCCCAGAAAGATACAATAACCACTCGTGGATCCTCTATCAAACATACAACCTGCCCAATCAGCATCAAAGAGGGCAGTGAGATTGGGTGAACCCTTTTTTAACCAAATACGAAGATACAGTACCTTTAAGATATCGAATAACCCTCTTTGTAGCCTACATGTGTTGATTGCAAGGAGTGTGCATGAACTGGCATATTTGATTGACTGCAAAGGAATATCAGGACGTGTCCATGTTAAATGCTGCAAGCCACCAACAATGGATCGATATTCAATAGGATTTGAGAGAAGAGGACCCGTGTGATCAAGCTTTTGAGAACCAAGTGGAGTACAACATGGCTTAGCACCAACCATATTGGTTTTCCTAAGAAGATCCAGTAGGTACTTTGTTTGATGAAGAAAAAGACTTGCAGAGGACCGATGAACCTCTAATCCCAAAAAATAATGCAAAGGTCCTAAATCTTTGACTGGAAATAGAGCACTAAGCTTTTAAGTGAACAGATTGCACACAGAAGGATAAGGGCCAGTTACCAAAATGTCATCGACATAAACAAGAACAATAACGAGTGAGGGACCTTTGAGAACAAATAAGGAAGCATCAGAAGAAGACTGCTGAAAAACAAATTGAAGTAGAGCTTGAAAGAGTTTGTCAAACCAAGCCCGAGGTGCCTGTTTAAGGCCATATAGTGATTTTCTCAATTTACAAACATGATTTGGCAAACTGGGATCAACAAAACCTGGAAGTTGCTGCATATACACATCCTCTTTTAAATTCCCATGAAGAAAAGCATTACTTATGTCTAATTGGTTTAAAAACCAATTAAATTGGACTGCAAGTGATAATAGTACTCGAATGGTGACTGGTTTAGCCACGGGACTAAAGGTTTCTTGGAAATCAATTCCTTCTTGTTGGTGGTAGCCCTTTGATAAGCTCATATTTATATAAATTTTACATCAAATTCACTTGTCTTTTCTTAGTTAGTTCCTTATATTTTTGTCTATTTACTTTGTTTTTGTGTTTTGTAGGATTTGTCAAGCAAAGAAAAGAAAAATAGCACAAGTGGAATTTTAAGTAACAAATCGTCAAAACTGCCTGTGCAGGTCAGCTGACTTTGGAAGAAAGTTGCGGACAGCTCAGAATGAATTAGAGAATGAGCCTTATATTCCTGGAAAGCTACGGATGTCTATTTTCTGGATCATTTCGCGGATTGTTAATATCATTTTTCTAGAAGTTATGGCCGTTTTAACACTAAAAGGTTCCCAAGAGGCTGAGCAGTTTGTAACTGACAAGAAAGCATTGAAAGCAATAAATCCAATAAAACTAACAGCCAAAACTGATGCAGCCAAGAACAAGCCAGTTAACACCTATTCAAATATCAGAGGAAATGGAAAATTAAGTGAGAGTAATGGGCATAAAGGCTGCCCAAAGAGTTACAATTGTTTTAGCATTTCCTCTCATTTATTGTCATCACTAAATGGCTGTTAGTGGGGTGAGTTATGGAGAAAAAACTGTGGCAGTAGAAGAGAAGAAAAGGGCTGCAGGTTGTAGCGGAAAAGGGTGGAAAAAAAAGGTGAAAGGAAAAGATAGAAAAAAAGGAAGAAAAGCAAGGAAAAAAGAAAGTTGATGCGTTGGGGAAGGAAGGAAAGGAAGGAGGAAATCTTGGCATTCTCTTCTTTCGGTTTTATCTTCTCAAACTCATGTCTTTCTTTTGGTATAATTTGAGAATTATGTGTAACTAATTTTTAGTAGTTAGGGGCTCTTTTGAAGCCCCGAATATGATTGCAAGTTTGTTATGACATTTCGTTTGAATTACTTTTATGAATGGATGAAAATTGGTTCACTACTTGTCTCATTGATGAATTCTTTATGTGTTTTCTACGGATGCATACTTAGTAAGCATATCTAGGATTATAATGCTATGAATATGTGTGTGCCTGCCCTTGTCGAATGAGGACCTACATATGTTCTAGAGTAGTACTTGTTAATTGCGATTAACATGTGAATCAATTTATAGGATAAGTAAGATAACGCTAGTACTTACGATGCCTTGTGATGACTCAAACTCTTTTCATTCTTAATGATTTCTACTTGTTAAATCTATGAACACACCATTCTAGCTTGCATGTTAGGGACTAAGTTAAGTTGAAAACGCCATTCTCTTAACATACTACATAAGAAAGAGTAATAGGTTGAGTTCTAACATTGAGCCAACTTGAGCATCTTCATCCAAAAATGAAAGGAATTTGAATGAAACATAACATGTTTGCATGATTATTTGGTGGTGGATAGCAATTCCCCTAACTCGTTTTTCTTAATTTGTGAACTACTTAAAAATCTGTTTTTGTCCTGTTTTTGTTCGATTTAATTTAAATAGAAAATCAATTCCAAAAATCTCCAAAATTTGTATGAGTGTAGCTCTGTGTGTGTGGTATCTGCATATAAAATTTCGTAGACTTTAGATAAGTGTAAGTCAGTCTAATAATTATTTTTCGGTGGCTGGTCAGTAGGGACAGCAGCCCAGTTTTTGTGACATTTTAAGTAGTTAGATAAAACAATCTTCTACGGGAAAGACCTTTATTTTCATATGCTACAATTGACAAATATTATTGTTAATAAGGAAAATTCATAGGACATTTGTGTGCTACTTTGTGGTGTGCTTTTAATCCTATCAAAATTTTGGCGCTGTGTCGTCGGGGATTGTTATTTCTAATTACTTATTTTTCTATTGTTTTCTTTTCTTGTCTAATTAGTGTTTTTGTTTTTGTTTTTATTTCAGGTACTCTTCGTAGTATATGCATACTCGAAGGTCCAAGAGCATTGATCTAGCTTCCTACGATCCTGAGGTTGAACGAACACTTCGAAAGCTTCGAGGAACAATCAAGTAGAAGCGTGCATCGGTGTCTTTACCACCATCTTCTCCACCACATTTGAATTCGGAAGAGGAGGAAGAACCACAAGAAGGCATGGCTGATAACCGTACTTTGAGGGAGTTGGCAACGCCAAATACGGATCAACAACCATTGTGCATCACATATCCAAATGCAGAAGGAGGATTTGAGCTTAAGTCCAGCATGATTCACTACTTGCCTAAGTTCCATGGCTTCTCAACAGAGGATGCCAACAAGAATCTCATGGAGTTTCATGTGGTATGCTCAGAAATGAGACCAGCCAATGTGGATGAAGAGCAAGTCAAGTTGAGGGCATTCCCATTTACATTAAAAGCTAAGGCAAAGGAGTGGCTTTACAATTTACCTCCAGGATCAATGAACACATGGAACCAGGTGAAGCAAGCATTATTGGAGCAATATTTTCCGGCCACAAAAGCTGCAAGCATAAGGAAAGACATATGTGCAATCCGACAACAACATGGAGAGCCCTTTGGAGATTACTATGAGCGATTCACACATTTGGTTGCATCTTGTCCTAATCATCAAATTTCAGAGCATCTTTTAATACAATATTTTTACGAAGGATTGTGTGGTACTGATCGTGTAATGCTTGATGCAGCAAGTGGAGGAGCATTCATGAACAAAACACCAACAAATGCTAAGGCATTATTAAAGAACATTGTTGGCAACACACGACAATTTGGAGGGAGAGATGAGCTACCTCTTAAGAAAGTTAACGAGGTAAGTGCTAACTCTAGTATTGAATTACAATTAGCTAACTTGACTAATCTTGTGCAACAGGTTATGGTGGCTCCAAAACAGGTGTGCGGTGTATGTTCAATGATGGGACATGCCACGGACATGTGCCCTTCGTTGATGGATCAAGTTGGTCTTGAGCAAGCTAATGCGTTAGGAGGGTTTCAGGGGCAACAAAGACAAAAGTATGATCCATACTCCAATAACTATAATGCAGGGTGGCGCGATCATCCACACTTAAAGTGGAACAATCAAGACAACGGACAACAATCTGTTCCCAACAACTATAACCGTCCACCTGGCTTCTTTCAAGCAAGACCTCAGACATCATTTCAGCCTCAACAACAACAAGCTCCAAGTAAGTCTCTTAAGGATTTAATTGCTTCTTTAGCTAACTCTACTCAATCTCATTAACAGAAAATAGACAAAGCAATTGAAAACCTTGAGCGCCAAATGAGTCAGTTAGCAAGTTTGATGGGGCAACAACATTAACCAGGAAGGTTGCCTAGCCAAACCGTGGTGAATCCAAATGTGGAGCAGATGAATGTTGTGACTTTAAGGAGTGGAAAAGAAGTTTTTGAGCAGCCAAGGATGCAAAAAAGGACTAGAAAATATACAAATGAGCAAGGGGAGCAACAAACCAAAAATCTTGAGCAAGATGAGGCTTCAACAGAAACTGAAAAGTCTCATAAAGATACAGAATTGAACAAAAAAGATTCTGATAAGGTAAGTAAAGAAGTTCAAAATTCATTTAACTTATGTGTCCCTATTCCTTTTCCTCGTAGGTTTATGAAGTCTAAGAAAGAGCAAACTGATAAGGAAATCTTGGATACTTTCTGAAAAGTCCAAGTGAACTTACCTCTTTTAGATGCCATAAAACAAGTGCCCAAGTATGCAAAGTTCCTTAAAGAGCTTTGTACGAACAAGAGAAGATTCAATGATCAAGAAACTGTGGCATTAAGTGAGGAAGTATCAACTGTTTTGCAGAGAAAGCTACCACCGAAGTTGAAGGATGCCAGTAGCTTTGCCATTCCATGTGTAATTGTAGGGAAAGAGTTTAGGAGTGCATTGTGTGATTTGGGGGCATCTATCAATCTGATGCCATATTCAGTGTATGAATCACTAAACCTTGGAGACTTGAAGGAAACAAAGGTGGTAATCCAATTGGCAGATCGTTCAAATAGATATCCCAAAGGCCTATTAGAGGATGTACTTGTGCAAGTGAATGAGCTTATTTTTCCCGCTGACTTTTTTGTTCTTGAGATGGAACATGACCCTATGCCTACTGCATTTCCTCTTATATTGGGAAGACCATTCCTTAGAACGACGCGTACGAAGATTGATGTCTACGATGGTACTTTAACCATGGAAATTGATGGAGAAAGCGTCAAGTTCAAAATCTTCAATGCTATGAGGTACCCTAGTGATTTTGAATCTTGTTTGTCTATTGATGCGTTGGACTATTTTGTGCAGGATTGTTTTAATGAATGTGTGGGACAAGACAATTTAGAGAAGGCGTTAGTGCATAGCATTACACATGGAAAACTTAATTATTCCGAGCATATTGAAGAAGAATTAATCCAGACAGTGGCAACCCTTGAGTCTCTTTCACCAATTCGTGGTAAGTCTTCTTCCTATTTTATTTCTCTTCTTACTTCTAACGAAAAAATTCTTCCTTCTGTGATTCAGGCACCCAAATTGGAGCTTAAACCGATTCCTGAACATTTGAAGTATGCGTTTTTGGGATAGGATGAAACATTACCGGTCATCATATCATCACAACTCACAACAGAAGAAGGGGAGAAACTGATCCGGGTACTGAAGAATCACAAAACTGCCATAGCTTGGAGCATTGCAGATATTAAAGGTATAAATCTAGCTACATATATGCATAGGATTCTGCTGGAGGAAGGTGCAAAACCCACAAGGGAAGCTCAACGCCGTTTGAACCCACTCATGATGGAGGTCGTCAAGAAAAAGGTTATCAAGCTTCTTGATTTTGGCATCATATATCCTATCTCAGACAACAAGTGGGTGAGCCCTGTTCAAGTAGTTCCGAAGCGATCCGGAGTCACAGTTGTTAAGAATGAAGCTAGTGACCTAGTGCTTACACGTGTGCAAAATAGTTGGAGAGTTTGTACAGATTATCGGAAGATAAACAGCACCACACGCAAGGATCACTTTCCAGTTCCATTCATTGATCAAATGTTAGAAAGGTTAGCTGGTCATTCTCATTATTTCTTTCTTGATGGATATTCTGGATATAATCAGATTGCAGTTGCTCCGAAGGATCAAGAAAAGACGTTCACATGTCCATTTGGCACATTTGCATACCGGAGGATGCCGTTTGGACTTTGCAACGCCCCCGCCACATTTCAAAGGTGTATGGTAAGTATCTTTTCTGATATGATTAAGAAAATAATTGAAGTGTTCATGGATGATTTTTCAGTTTATGGTGATTCTTTTGATACATGTCTACATAATATGTCCCTAGTTTTAAAACGTTGTCAAGAAACTAATCTAGTCTTAAATTGGGAAAAATGTCATTTCATGGTTTCGCATGGATTAGTTCTAGGGCATATCATATCTGAAAATGAAATTGAAGTTGATAAATCTAAAGTAGAACTTGTTAGTTCTTTACCTCTCCCTACTACTGTCAGGGAGGTTCGTTCTTTTCTTGGACATGCAGGTTTCTATCGTAGGTTTATGAATGACTTCTCAATGATTTCTAGACCCTTGTGCCGTTTGCTTCAAAAGGACGTAACATTTGATGTGAATGAAGAGTGTGTGGTAGCATTCAACAAACTTAAGGAGTTGTTATCCACGGCTCCTGTGATCAAGCCACCAGATTGGAGTTTACCTTTTGAGTTAATGTGCGATGCTTCATACTATGATGTCGGTGCAGTTCTAGGACATCGTGTCAACAAAGTGCCACATGTCATCTATTATGCATCACGAACACTCAATGATGCACAATTGAATTATTCAACAACAGAGAAGGAGCTTCTAGCTGTTGTATTTGCTTTAGAAAAATTTAGATCTTATCTGATTGGAACTAAAGTTATTGTGTTTTCTGACCATGTAGCTTTGAAGTATTTACTCACAAAAAAAGAATGCAAAACCGCGACTCATTCGATGGATACTTCTGCTTCAAGAGTTTGACTTGGAGATCAATGATAAGAAAGGGAGTGAGAATGTTGTAGCAGATCATCTTAGCAGACTTGTGCACTCAAACACAGAGGAAGATCTCATCCCTTTACGTGAGAGTTTTCCGGATGAGCAATTGTTTTCATTAAAGGTTACTAACCCTTGGTATGCAGATATTATCAATTACAAGGTCACCAAAAAGATTCCGGATGATTTTACACGTGCTCAGAAAGATAAGTTTGTCAAAACCGCCAAATACTCCGAGTGGGATGATCCTTATTTGTGGAAATATTGCCCTGATCAATTGATTAGAATGTTTGTCCCTGAATCTGAGTTTAAATCTATTCTAACTTTTTGTCATTCTTATGCATGTGGCGGCCATTTTGGAGCAAAGAGGATAGCCTTTAAGTTGTTAGAGAGTGGTTTTTATTGGCCTAGTTTGTTTAAGGATGCGTACGAGTTTTGTGCAACATGTGATCCTTGTCAACGAACAGGTAACTGGGGCCCAAGAAATCAAATGCCACAAACCCCTATTTTGATTGTTGAGATCTTTGATGGGTGGGGCATTGATTTCATGGGACCTTTTCCATCTTCAAATGGTTTTCTTTACATTTTATTGGTTGTGGATTATGTTTCTAAATGGGTGGAAGCGAAAGCCACCAAAACTAATGATTCAAAAGTTGTTTTAGATTTTATTAAGACTAACATCTTTGCAAGTTTTGGGACACCTAGAGCAATCATTAGCGATGGAGGGAGTCACTTTTGCAATAGAACATTTGAAGCGTTGCTTAGAAAGTACAATGTCACACATAAGGTGTCTACACCTTATCAACCGCAAACTAGTGGTCAAGCAGAAGTATCAGACCATGAGGTGAAGCAAATTTTGGAGAAAACTGTGAGTCCTAGTATGAAGGATTGGAGCATGCGCTTGAACGATGCATTGTGGGCTTATAGGACTGCTTATGAGACTCCTATTGGAATGTCCCCATTTCGATTAGTTTATGGGAAACCATGTCGTCTTCCAGTAGAATTAGAACACAAAGCTTATTGGGCGATCAAAGCCTACAACATGGACATGAGTGTTGCCGGACAGTAGATGAAGCTTCAATTGAATGAGTTAGATGAAATCCGAAATGATGCATACGAGTCTAGTCGAATATACAAGGAGAAATCAAAGGCATTTCATGACAAGATGATATCAAGGAAGAGCTTTGCCATTGGACAAAAAGCTCTTCTATTTAATTCTCGCCTTCGGTTATTTCCAGGTAAGCTTCGTTCTCGATGGGTTGGTCCGTTTGTTAAAACTAATATTCCTCATGGTGCAGTGGAAATCCAAAGTGCAAAGACCAAAAACGTGTTCAAAGTGAATGGACATAAACTCAAACCATATTATGAGTCTGTTGTGGAGCATGATGTGGAGGTTGTAGCCCTCTAAGAACCAGCTTCACTTGAATGATTACTCTTGGTACCGTCCGGCTGCGGACGTAAAAGCAAACTCTTATTGGGAGGCAACCCAATATTTCTATTCATTGGCTTTTTATGTCATTTTCAATTTTTCGTTTGTTTTTTTTTTCTGAGTTTTCTTGCGTGCTAAACTAAATTATTTCTTTTCTTTGTAGGAATATTTGGTTATGTCCACCCTTGGGGTTTATTGCAGAATTGAAGTTTGGGGGTCATCATTTGATTTTACTGCAAATTGGGGAAGTTTTCAGTCCAAATGCTTTATTTTGTTTCTTACTATTTTATTTTATTTTATTTTTATTTTATGCATTATTGTGTTTTCTGACATTGGGGACAATGTCCAATTTAAGTTTGGGGGTAAGGATTAAAAAAAATTGAAAATTTGAACTGGTTTGATTTGTTTCCTTGTTGCTTTTTGTTTTCTTAATTAGTTTTGTTAACTCTAAAAAAAAACCCAAAAAAGAGAGAAAATGAAAAAAAATGAAAAAAAATCCAAAAATAGTCTTATTTTCTTTATTGTTTTGAATTAGATTTTTGTTAGTTTCCCGACCCAATGATATAATTGGATTAAATTTGAACCACAGTGATCAAGAACTTAGTAAGCATGTATTGTGTTGAAATTCCTTATTCTCTTGTTAGTTTTGTACATGTTTAATCATCTTTGAAAAACCAAAAGCACATAGCCTTGTTGATGTGAAACTAAAGCATGATTTAAAGCTTCGTATGTGAACATAGTGACCATATACAACCTATGTGAGTTTTTGAGCCTATTGAAAGTGTGTGCATTTTTCATACACTCCTATTCTTTCATGTGTGATGAACTTATGTGACTTACATCTCTAGAACTTGCGTAACGATCTTTCGAAATGTTTGTCATTGATTGCATGAACTAGAAAAGGATAGAGGCATTAGGTTTATCACCATGGCCCAAATAAGCATGTTTCCTAAAGAAAAATAATGTCATTAGATTGCCAATCTGAGCCGTATATGTTGAGCCTTTTATTTCTTATCACTAGATATGTCTACCCTTATACCTTAAACATTTTTCCTTACCCTTTACAAGCTAGCTAGTGAGCAATGTGAGATTGTCTTATGAGAAATGTTTGTGAAGTACTTTGAAGGAGTTTGGCAAAAGAATAAGTGTGGGGGTATTTCATGTTTGTATTAGTTATGTGCGAAAATTGGTTCAAAAAGAAAAAAAAAAGAAAAAAAAAAAAAGAAAAGAAAAAAAAAATTGTATACAAAGCAAATAAACAGTTTTTTTAAGTTTCAATTTAGGGGTGTGGTTGGAGGTATTAGTAGAGTGGCTGGAGAGCTTGAGTTCTTATAAATCTCAACAAGAGAATTGCTTGCAATGTAGCTTGGAACTTGTGTTTACCTATCCTTTCATTTCTATAACCCTCTCCCTAAGCCTCATTATATCCAATAAAAGTCCTCTTGATTTTAGTTTTGCAATTATGATTGTGGAGATGAGATCTTTATGCAAGCTTATGGTAGATCTTTCACATTTGATTCTTTGAGCGAAACACGTTAAACTAAACATATGTATGATTGAGTGTATGTCCCGTGAGAAGGTCATTAGTTTGCATGTGGTGTTTTAAAATAAAACTTGAAATTGCATTAGCATGACTATTACACACACTACACTTCAAGGATGATTAAAAGGTAGTTGTTAACATTTGAATAAGGAAGATGAGCTTGGATTAGCTTGTTTGATGCGAGCTAAGGTTCTTGATGATTTGTTTTCTTGAATGAAATTCTATGAGGGTCACATGGTGGGGAACTAATGTTTTTCATGTTGCTACTTTATCATGTTTTCTTTGTTTTGCTCGAGGACTAGCAAAAGCTAAGTGTGGGGGTATTTGATAAGCTCATATTTATATAAATTTTACATCAAATTCACTTGTCTTTTCTTAGTTAGTTCCTTATATTTTTGAGCTATTTACTTTTTTTTTTTGTTTTGTAGGATTTGTCAAGCAAAGAAAAGAAAAATAGCACAAGTGGAATTTTAAGTAACAAATTCGTCAAAACTGCCTGTGCAGGTCAGCTGACTTTGGAAGTAAGTTGTGGACAGCTTCGAATGAATTAGAGAATGAGCCTTATATTCCTGGAAAGCTACGGATGTCTATTTTCTGGAGCATTTCGCGGATTGTTAATATCATTTTTCTAGAAGAAGTTATGGCCGTTTTAACACTGAAAGGTTCCCAAGAGGCTGAGCAGTTTGTAACTGACAAGAAAGCATTGAAAGCAATAAATTCAATAAAACGAACAGCCAAAACTGATGCAGCCAAGAACAAGCCAGTTAACACCTATTCAAATATCAGAGGAAATGGAAAATTAAGTGAGAGTAATGGGCATAAAAGCTGCCCAAAGAGTTACAATTGTTTTAGCATTTCCTCTCACTTATTGTCATAACTAAATGGCTGTTAGTGGGGTGAGTTATGGAGAAAAAACTGTGGCAGCAGAAGAGAAGAAAAGGTCTGCAGGTTGCAGCGGAAAAGGGTGGAAAAAAAAGGTGAAAGAAAAAGATAGAAAAAAATGAAGAAAAGCAAGGAAAAAAGAAAGCTACTGCGTTGGGGAAGGAAGGAAAGGAAGGAGGAAATCTTGGCATTCTCTTCTTTCGGTTTTATCTTCTCAAACTCATGTCTTTCTTTTGGTATAATTTGAGAATTATGTGTAACTAATTTTTAGTAGTTAGGGGCTCTTTTGAAGCCCCGAATATGATTGCAAGTTTGTTATGACATTTCGTTTGAATTACTTTTATGAATAGATGAAAATTGGTTCACTACTTGCCTCATTGATGAATTCTTTATGTGTTTTCTACGGATGCATACTTAGTAAGCATATCTAGGATTATAATGCTATGAATATGTGTGTGCCTGCCCTTGTCGAATGAGGACCTACATATGTTCTAGAGTAGTACTTGTTAATTGCGATTAACATGTGAATCAATTTATAGGATAAGTAAGACAACACTAGTACTTATGATGCCTTGTGATGACTCAAACTCTTTTCGTTCTTAATGATTTCTACTTGTTAAATCTATGAACACACCATTCTAGGTTGCATGTTAGGGACTAAGTTAAGTTGAAAACGTCATTCTCTTAACATACTACATAAGAAAGAGTAATAGGTTGAGTTCTAACATTGAGCCAACTTGAGCATCTTCATCCGAAAATGAAAGGAATTTGAATGAAGCATAACATGTTTGCATGATTATTTGGTGGTGGATAGCAATTCCCCTAACTCGTTTTTCTTAATTTGTGAACTACTTAAAAATCTGTTTTGTCCTGTTTTTGTTCGATTTAATTTAAATAGCAAATCAATTCCATAAATCCCAAAAATTTGTATGAGTGTAGCTCTGTGTGTCTAGTATCTGCATATAAAATTTCGTAGACTTTAGATAAGTGTAAGTCGGTCTAATAATTATTTTTCGGTGGCTGGTCAGTAGGGACAGCAGTCCAGTTTTTGTGATATTTTAAGTAGTTAGATAAAACAATCTTCTGGGAAAAAGACCCTTATTTTCATATGCTACAATTGACAAATATTATTGTTTATAAGGAAAATTAATAGGACATTTATGTGCTACATTGTTCAAGCTTCTTCCATAGCTCACGAGATGTGAGCCTGGTTTGGTACTGAGATGATTCTGAAAAAAGCTAGTATAAAAAAAAGCTAGGAGCTGTTTTTGTGTTTGGTAAACATTCAGCTTCAGCTTTTTTTTCACAGTTTTGGATGGAAAAAAGCCAAAAACAAGAAGCTGCAAAACCCAGCTTTGAAAAACCGGTTTTTTTCACATCTGTTTTACATAAAAGTTTATCAAACACTATAATACTGCCTTTTTTTTCTTTTCAAAAGCACTTTACAAAAAAGTTTACCAAACACTCTGCTGCTTTATTTCACAGCTGCTTATTCTCACAGCACAGCAGAAGCAGTTTTTTTTCAAAGCACATCAATACCAAACCAGTCCTTAGAGACTCCAACTGTAAAGGGAATTAGATCTTCAGAAAGTGTCGAATGCAACCAAATCAGCAGATTTTGATCTTTCTCAAACCACTACTCAAATTCTGGATTCATGTATCTATCTGGAAGAAGCGGAGTCGGACATGGCTCAGTTCCATCAATGAGACCAATGAGCTTGTAGCGACGAAGGATCGGAGCAAACAATGCCTGCCATGGGAGATAATTGGTGCGCTTGAGCTTGATTGGCACCATACTGCCAATGTTCTGAATCGTAAAAGACAGATACGAATTTGGAGAGGAATTAGGGTTTAACAATGGCGATGGATCCATCAAAGACGAGGATGCAGATGGAGAAGCCATGACAATCAAAGACAAGATTCAAAAGAAAAGAGAAAGAATCATGAATCAGAGGTAGAAATTGATTGAGAAACAGAAGAAATCGATCAAGAAACAGATCGAGCAATCGAGGCAGTGAACGAGTCGGTAAGCGGAAGAAAAAAGGATCAGTGCCATAAGGCAAGTTGGCGAGATACCATATAGAAACTGACTTTTCATTTCATCAAAAATTACAACAATACAGGATAATATATATAGCCACAGGCTTGCTACACTAGTGCCCTTAGTTTCTAAAACTAATTACACAATTGCCATATCTAATTGTTTACGGTTATAACTAACTAGTGACTTGTTTGGATGATTTGGCATCTGTCTCAATATGAGCCATATATCTAGAGTGTTTACATTATCAAACTAATTAAGGGGAAATCACTATAAAATAACAATAAAAATTCGTACACACACACACACACATATATATATTACTTCATATGCTTTTTTGTGTAGAAAAATTGTAACCCAAAACATCAAGAGGCCGCAGGAACAAGGCGAGCGGAGCAAATGGTGCAGTAGAACTTCCGCTTGGTTTTGTGGGAAATGGGGATGAAACAAAAGAGCAAGTGAGCTTCAAAGTCCCATCCCATAACTGGCCCTCCGCAGTAGGGGCAAGCCGCTGCTGCTACTCCTTTATTTCCCACCACCTTTTCTCGCAGATCAAACACCGATAATACACTCATTTTGTTTTTATATCTTTCTAACAATCTCTCTCTCTCTCTCTCTCTCTCTCTCTCTCTCTCTCTCTCTATGTATATATATGTGTGTGTGTGAGTGTGTGTGATGTACCTATAGTTCCAGCATTTGGAATCTGTCAATGTTTGTGCTTTGCAAAGTTAATATTTTACTGGAAATGCTGCTCGTTCTCTTCTGTGTGTTGGTGGTTGTTTGTGTTGCTGGGAACAGCTGGCTACCATCGAAAGTAAATTAATATGTTATCTTCCAGGAAGGATGTAGAAAGTTCCACGAATTATGAAAGACTGAGTCGGTTCCAAGTCTCCCAAAACTTAGGCCGAGGGTCACGCGGTCTTTTTCTTCTTCTCCCTGATGTCACTCTCATATGTCAATGGTCGTTATGCAATACATATGAAATGTCCAATCCATTGATTAGGAGTTCATTGGAGATTACTTCTCTAGGAAGCACATTTGCTAAAAACGCTTTTACACGTTGAGTACTTGAAAATTGCGTTTGAAGGTGTTACTCAAGAAAACACTAGAAGGTGTTGGCCAAAATAATGATCCCTGATATTTGCCTAACTTCTCACTTTGGTTTCTGAGATTTAAAATCAATATAAGTGGTCATTGAGATTGTCCACCATTAATCATTTTGGTCATTCAGTGAAAAATTATGTTAACCAATGATCAAAGTAACAAAATTACCATCAATATAATAAACAATAGGCCAAAATAAGTTGACAAAATTGAGAGTATTTTTATCATTTTATTCTTGTTTTATGGAGTTTTTTCACGGAATGACCAAAATGATTGATTGTGGACAAACTCAGGGACCAAGTCTATCAATTTCAAATCTCAGGGACCAAAGTGAGGAGTTATGCAAATCTCAAGAACCATTTTGGCTGAAAACGCCTTTCAAAATCCAAAATCACTTTTAATTATCTATGTTTAATGTGTTGTCAAGAATGTTTTTGATTTATTTAAAAGCATTTCTAGTTTTTCCAAAAGCCCATACACTAAAGAATATTTTTCAATTGGTAATGCTTGAGAGATCAAAATTTTAAATCAAATTTTGTAAACCAAATAATGTGGTTATCCATGATTGAATTCTTGATTAAGTGTTGATCAACGTACTTATTTCCTATTAGTGACAGTGACACATCATTTAGTTTAAAAATTGGCCTCTCTAGCATATTATAAAACTTTTTATTTTTTTTATTCTGATACAACGATTTTGGGGAGGGGGGTTACTGCTAAACTGCACAATGAGCTATTATATATCAAACTTGTCCTCCATGAGACCATCAAACAAATCTGAAATTGAGTGTAAATGAATACTAGTAGACCGCAATGTCGGTGGCAATTGCTATGCAACTTCTTTGGAAGAAGGTCCAAGGTACGTGGGAGTTTTCACATTTGAACATCCAACAGGATATTAACGAGAGCTCTATGCCTAAATGCCTATGTGCTTGATCATTACGTAAAGAACGCGTTTACCTTCAGACTACAAGAGAGCAGCTGTCCGGCCACCAATGCCAGTACTCGTCTCCAACACGGCTCAAAGCCTACACCATGCCGCCACCCAAAGTGGCAAATCATGCCTCAAAGTCAATCCCTACCGACGTCTTTCGAGCAGTTCTTCAGACACTATTCGATGACAAATGTCGGTTCGAAGATCTATAGAATGTTCAGCATGAATCTTAAGAAGCTTGTGTTGCGGCTAGAGTTCCATGAAAATAGTTTTTATGACAACTTATGTAACGATTTTGCATAACTAATTAAAAACCATAGGTAAAATTTCTCATTTGGCTGAAGTTCCAAGAACTGACAAATCGCACGCAAGAAAATTTTGACAGAAACATGTGGTATCTAACATAACTATCGACAGGTTGTATATACCGTTTCTATATCCTGCCTAAAAGAAGCAAGAAGCCGTTCATGTCATTAAGTAAATGGTAGCACAACAGATTTTCTGCAAAGAATGATCAGACATTACCACATAAAGATAAATTTGTGAATCATGAGGATACTTCTGTTGGATTGTGCGCCTCGATATCAACATGCCGTATACCAGGAACAAGCTTTTGGATCTCCTTTTCCAATCTATCAACTTCACTTCCTAATGCTGTCACTACCTCTTCACCTGCAATGGGAGATGTAGTTCGTAATGTATTGCACGTACAACCCGGTCACCGAAACTATTTAATTTTTTCAAAAGTAAAACGCATAAAAATACCATAGTTTGACATCATTTTAAGCAGTGCAGTATCATCCTTCTCCTTTGCAGCTTCACGAAACTGCATCACATCCACATAACACGCAGAATTCAGCACGTACACCAACAATGAGTAAAATGTCTTGAATGTAGCTAGAAGTCCAAAAAAGTTTTCAAAAATTATAGAGATGATTAACCTGTCTTGCCCATTCTCCACGCCCAGTCCTATGGAGATAATTTTGAACTACCACTACTCCATTGAAATCTGTCCCATGCAGATAGCGACAGTTATATCACACTGATATCCCAATAGTGCAAAATGCAAAATAATGGAAAGAGTACACTTCAAAGAAAAAACATAAGAGTTGTTGAAGTAATAAATTTCAGTTTTAGTGGTCATCAAATTACAAAAGAAATATGCCATTGCAGAAGATAAAACTTAAAATGCTGCAACGTCAGCATGGTGATAGTTTCAATCCGTTGCTAACAATATTGATAATGATTCACTTTTTGTTTACAAAATCAGCCAAAACTGGACATACCAACAGTGGTTTGTTAGAAAACTGAGAACCTAACCCAAGAAGAATCAAGAAATAAAGAAGTCAAGATGAAAAAAGGTCACCTATTTCAGCCTTAAATCTGAAGAACCCAGGACCAATCACCTCGCTTTTGCAATCATATAGAGAATCCACAACCTATAACAAAATCAGTGATATTTAGTAACCTTAAAAAGCATGAAGGTATATCAATACCAGAAAGAGATCATTAGCATTAATTATACCGGGTCATTTTTCAAAAATTGGAGAACCTTCTCCATATCATGGTCATCCATTGCCCTGCCAATCAAAGCATGTCGATTCCTTTGGATTAGAAAAATAGCCACCTGCAGGGTAGATTCAACTCGGTTGTATAATTATAGTTTCACTGTGTGTCTCAGTCACAATCTGTTGTGTTACTTAGTTTTCTTTTTTTGAATACCCAACATTTAATAATCAGACTTCTTCAAAATTAGCATTGTATTGTAGATATTCACTTCAATTTTAGACAGCAATGTGGTACTCTAATTGCAGTTTCTGCATCATTTTTTATGGAAACGAGCATCACATACCATTCCAAGTAGGTTGCCAACTACAATCGATCCTATGGGATCATAAATTGCATTTCCTGTTCTATTCACTGCAACCAATGATGCCGCAGCAATAGCAAGCCCAGTTACAGCTGCCCCATCCTGCATATATAAGATAATTTACAAAGGGATAATAGCTTGTTATCAGACCAGAAAATACGTGTGGCTTCATAATTTTTCAATCAACTCTAGGCTTATGCTACGTTAATGAAGGGTTTCAATGACATTACATGTTGGGTTTGACTGCTTGTGATAGTTTCTTGCAATTAAGTAGACTGTAATATACTCATTGGTGTTACTGAAACTTTCATTCATCCCCAGTTCCATACCTAATCATTTCTTCCTTTGCAATCACAGAAATAAATTCCAACAACCAAGGGAGAATAAAGAAAGAACATCCCAGTGTATTACCTCTGTCATGACTGCAACAGATGTGGGATCATGTCCACGCCATATATAGTCTCTCAGTTTCATGCCCTCAGCAGCTGCACCTTTCTTGACGGCTTGTATGGCAACAAGAAGAGAAGCACCTACGGAATGGATGCAAAGGTTAAAGGGGGGGGAACATGAGAAATAAATAAAGTAATCATATGATTGGGCTTCCCATCATTGTTTTGAAAGATAATGCATTGAGCTCTACCTTCAATAATAAATGAGCCACCAATCACAAGAGCTGCATACTGAATATTTGGAGGGGGCTGAGGAAGAGGCAGACAAATTCTATAAAACCGGAATAGAATTGACAAACATAACAGATAATCTAAGAAATTAACGGTAAGACATTAGAAAGAAAAAATAGTACACATAGGTTTGGGTAACAAAATTTTGCCAAGTAAAAACTCAATAACCTGTGAAGTCCACAAGTTTTGAACTCCATGAATGATAGTCGCACCAGAACCAAGACAAAAGATACCAACAGCAGATATCAAAGACCAGACAAATCTTTCCTTGGAGTATCCATAACTGCCAGAATCAAAGACATAGCATGATAATTAGAACTAATTCTTAGTGCGAGCATATAATAATATATATGCATGTATTTAATTTCTATTCACAGCTCTTGACTTGTATATTATGCACTTGCAACATCCAATTCCACTCGAGCGAGTATTCTAGAATCATAGAAGTGCTTAAACCAGTCAAATTAATGGCTAACTCTTAAGGTATGTCATAGATTTCTTCCTTCTGAAACCTTTCTTAGGACTGTTACATAATGCGCAACTTTTGTTGATAAAAAGACAAATTAAACAATGAAAGCTAATGAAGGCTTCATCAATGATGCGAAAAGTTGGTCATGGTATGGAAAGACTCACGGGTGGAGAGCATCTGGTGCACGCCTTGAGCTACTCAAACCATAAGCAAGAAGCGCCTACAATGACATGGATTAGTTTCTCTGCATCACTGAATTGATTCAATCATGAAATGAAAAATCACAACAACATTGACTTCAAATAGACCTCCACCAGCATGAACCCAATACCTGATTTGCAAAATCAGCAACTGAGTGCACAACTTCGGCAAACATAACATGGCTAGAGGTGGATAACCAGACACCGAACTTGAGTGAAAAGACAAGGAAGTTGCACCACAATGCAGTTGTGACTGCCCTTTGACTAGCATACAGAATTGATGCAAAAATCATAAGAATTTAATGCAATTCCAAGCAATTAAACAAACAAACAATAAAAATCTACTAAATCGAAAAAATTACAAACATTTTAGGGCTCGGTACCTGTGCTGGTCATTGAATTCAATCTTCACCTGCTTAGCTCTAGTAAAGAAACCTGCAAATCAATGCACACCCAATTTTTACCCAAATGCACAAAAATTGTCAGCTAAAATTGACTAATTTATCACTTTCCCTACAGAATTTCATAACTTCCCAAATCGAAAAAAGAACTTACTGCGATGGAGCAAGTGCCGCTGCGGCTGCTGACGACGATGAACAACACTACCGGACGAAACCAAGTCGAACAAAACGACCCGTTTCGAGCAGGCAGCTGAGGAAACCAGGCCGCGCAGCAGAGTGTGAGCAGAGGAGCTAAACGGAGCCTTTTGGGGGAGGCTGCGATCGTCGTTCCGGGGGTCTGAGTAGTGAAAGAGCAGACATTGGGAGGAGCAGCGAGGACTGAAGCGGTGGGTGCGGCGGAGGCGGGAGACGAGAGTGTAGGAGGACGTTCTCATCTCATCTGCATGGAAATGTTCATGGGTTCTCGGAAAGCTACTGCATTTCGATTGTTTTTAGGGTTTTGAGGGTGGGATTGGTTTAGGGTTTTGTGGGTTGTCGAAAAGAGTGAAGAATCAGAGACGCAGAGCGAGGTTGAAGATGGTGACAGCTAAGAGCTTAAGACATTGTTTTTGCTAGTACAAGGTTAAGTATAAAACCCATTCCCACAAAGATTTTAAAATTAAAAATTAAATTTGCCATCTGCAACAAGTCAAAGTGGAAGAAAAATGGTGAAGATATTGAGCCACCAATGGTGCGGCAGCCCAAATTAGACCCGCCAAAGGGTTAGCTATGACTATTTCGGTAGGAAGCGCTTCAACTCAATGTTTTAAAACACTGATTTAGTGGTATTTTTCTTCATTAAATGAGAGGTTTATATTTCATTCTCGTTAAAAGCAAATTTAAACCACATTATTGCTAAGCGTTCCATGAATTGCTCCGTCTAAGTATGAGTTATGAGTCGAAATCTTACGAGACCTAAATAATTGGGGATTGCGGTTGGTTATTAAGGGTGTGTTTGTTGCACCGGACTGTCTCGGACTAGACTAGCTTCAGGGACTAAGTTGGACTGGCTTAGACTAGACTAAGCTGAACTAGTTTAGTGAAACGTTTGGTGTAGTGTCGGACTAAGAAGCAGGATAATAAGAAAAAAAAAAAAAAAAACCATGATATATTACAAAATATTTTATTTTCTTCAACTTCAATTTCAACCAAATATTAACATTATTCCTGTTAAACATTTCATCTTCTCCATGTTCAAAGTATGTTGGTGTCACTCAAATACCGTATTTAATCCAACCTCCTTTCTTCTTCTAGCAATTGCCACCAGTGCCATCTACCATACTAGATATTGCAAATTCTTGAGATTTCAAAACCAACAATTGATAATTTGTTTCACATTTAAACAAAAACTCATCCACAACAAATCAACCCATCACAATTTTTCCCCAAAAATATCAAATTTACACAAAAGAATCAATGTGGGTTTTGCGAATAAGGAAATATACCAACAAGAACAAATAATACAAAAGCCATACATCAGATCTAGCAAAAACATATACATACATATATGTGTGCGTGTATGTATATGTGTGTATATATACATATATATACAAACCCAGAAAAATGGGGCTTTCTATAATCCCAGCTTAAATTAGAAAGAACCACCATTGCAAACACCATTAAACCAAACGGAACATATTCAAAAAGCTGAAATTCATATTATATTACCAAAAAAATAAGCAAATCTGAGGAAGATTGAGGATATATGTCATTACATCTTTCCATCTGAAAATATCAGTTCTTCGTGCCCAGATGGACTTCGCGGCCAACATCATCTGAATTCAACCTCCTTTTGAGCGACCTGACGCGGTGCTACGGCGGTGGTGGCCATCGTCGAGACTTAGATAGAAAGAGTGGGAGATGACCTTGGGAAATGGAGTGGGGTGGCGCCGGCATCGATCTGGGCCTCAGATTGAATCGACCCATCGGTGGGTGCTAATTCGATTTTGGGATTTAGGGGTGGGTGGTAATGAGATAGAGCAGGGAGAGAAAAGAAGATCCATGCAGGGAAGGAGTGGAGGATTTGACGACGAGGTCGTTGATTACGATGAGCAGTGAGCAGACGAAGCAGACGAAGCAGACGAAGGAAAGGCTTAGCAGTCCGCTGCATTTTGGGGGGTTTTGCTAAGAACCTCTAACGAGGTCTCTAGTCGAGGCGAATCCCGCTTAATCCTACTAAAACTAGTCCCTGGGATTACCAAACACGGGACTACACTAATTTTTAATGTAGTCCAATCCAGTGAAGGTTAGTGAACCCAAACAAACACACCTTAAAAGAAACAGAGAACTACTGTCAGTTATTTGAAAAAAAAAAAAAAAAAAAGGATTGTTGTGGGTTTTAAAAATAAAAGAAAATTAGACTTGGCCAAAACGATGTCGTTTTGGGCGAAGTCTTAAAAAAATAAAAATTTCCTCTTCTTCGCTGTTGTCTTCCTCGTGAAGACGCTGCACACCTTTCAACCCTAAACTTAGATGATGGAGCCTTCGACTTTGATTTACCTAAACGACAGGCCCATTCGACTTCGATTTTAGGTCGCTGATGGATCTAGGAACGCCAACCAACCGGCATCAGGCGCGCCTCGGGACGTGTTTTTTTTAAAAACACTACTTTTGCTTTATAAAAATCGTGTGTTTTACTAGATGTATATCGAAAATGCTTTTATAACCGAAAAGCACTTTTATATTTTATGAGAAAAAATACTTTTAATCATTTCAGAATCGAATTCTAAATAAATTTTTTTATTTTGAAAGAAACACTTTTACTAAAAAGTTGAAGTAGTTATTTTAAACCTCTCAAAAGTGGTTCCTCAATTCAAGTAGCATTCGTTTCTCCAAATGTGTTGATGAGATGGGGGAAGGTCTAAAAGTGACGATTCTAAGTTTGATGTACGTATTGAAACATAAGTCACCTAATTAATTGTTGATATTTATAGTCTAACAATATTAACGTTTGTTTCGAATAATGAAATCACATAGCTGAGGATCTACAAGCACCTTTTATTCATTACTTGCACGTTATAATTTTCGTTGTAATTTTTGTGTGGAAAATTAAGAGCTCGGATATAAATTCCAAAGTAATTGTGCACTTTGAAATAGTTATTTGTGTGGAAAATGAGAAAAAAGAAACTAACATAAATCATTGTTACGTCTAGGGAAGTAGATATAACGTGCATTAAGAGGTGAGATATCCACACACCATTTTTTACTTCTTGCACACTCTTTTAATTTACAACATTCAAATCAGATGAATTGAAAAAGATCAAATAACAAAAATTAACAAGAGTGTGTGAAAAGAAAAAAGGGGTTACGGTAGTGCTATCTACACAGCCACTATTACTTCTCACATACTTCTCTCATTTTTTTTGCCATCAATGAATTGAAGAAAATTAATGACCAAAAGTTAACAAAGGTGTGTAAGAGGTAAATATGGACGTGTGAATAGTACTATCATATATTTATTCATATATTAAAAGCTTTATCAATCAATCAATCAATCTCTAATATCCGTTTGGATGGTTGTATCTACACATCCATTTTTTATCACGCACACATTTCATGTTAATTTATGTTATTTGATCTTCTTTTTAGTTGATTTAATAATCGAAAACTGAGAAGAATATGTAGAAAGTGAAAAAAGATGCGTAGATAACAACACCAAGCACCCTAAACATTTTTGTGTGCGGGCAAACGATATTCTAAATTAATCATAAATTTGATTCACTTACCAACAAAATCCTTCGCTATTTTTGCAAACAAAATACTAATTTTTTTTTTCATTTTTCTTTTTATTACTAACAACAAACTTTTCTTTTCTGTTTGGTTTCGGTAACAAACCAATTATTATTTTTCTTTAAATCAGACAACAAAATGCTTTTCTTAGTCTTTTCTCAGTCTCCACTTCCACAACTCTCTCTCTCTCTCTCTCTCTCTCTCCATATTTACAAACAGATCGACAAACGGGCGACACCCCTCCTGATACTTTCAAAGTCTCCACCCACCTTCGTCCTTTCCCCTCTCTCCCGTTTCTTCCCCGTATCGAAACGCGCATCTCATTTGACCGGAGATCACATCGCTGCTCGAAACGTTTTCAATTGCACTCGCTCCCGTTTTCATTTCCGGCTTTTCGATCCTGCAAAACAATTTGGACGCGGTTCCGTTGTTTCCAGATCGGAAAAACGTTTTCTTGGTCTCGCTGCGTGTTCGATGCTGTGCCTCTGGATCGGAGGGTAAGTGTTTGTTTGGTGCGATGGCCAGGGTCAGATCGTCGTCGTCGTCGAGTGGATTGAGGTACTGCAACCCGGCGTATTACTTGAAGCGGCCGAAACGCTTGGCTTTGCTCTTCATTGCATTCGTTTGCGTCACTCTTGTTGTCTGGGACCGTCAGACTCTCCTCAGAGAACACGAGGTTGGTCTCCTTCTCGGTTATTTTGGTTTCTTGATTTGGATTTTGAGTCTTGTATGCTCTGTTTGGTTGCCGAGAAAGTCTTGGGAAATGGGGATGAAATTTTTTATGTAAGTATGGATTGGCGGTTTACATTTTTAGGGTCTTTAACTGTGGATGGAAAAAGGGTTGATCGCGTTAGAGGGGAATTTGAAGCTCAGTAACTGCTATGATAAAATGTTTAATGTGTTTGTTTGCCTTCAATGTGTTTTTGTTTCAATAAGATTTCGAATCTTGGAGTAAGTGTTAAATTAGGCATGTGGAAAATGGTAATCTGATTGTTATAACTATGAGGGGAGGAGCATCTGGTTTAATGTAATTCATCATAAAATGTTATGGATGGCAGAAGCCTTTTATATGTAAGCTACAATTCCGGGTTATACGGAATTTGAAGAATGATGAATAAATTTCTCTTGAGATGCTGCATGAGTAGTAACGAGATTTCCAAGTGGCGAGAGTTTGCATTACTAATTGAACCTCTGTTGCATACCCGAGGTGTAAGAGTTGCACATGTTTTTTATTTTTCTCATCTAATGATCTTATTAATGAATGCAGGAAGAAGTTGCCAAGTTAAGCAAACAATTGAGCCATTTGAAAAGTTTGGTAAGCGTCTTATACCATGGTTTTTATTCATGCTTGAGCTACTTCTTGTATGTGGCCTTTAGTCGCCATCTTTTTCATCCATTTATTTGGGATGGGGTGGTACTTTTGCTGCCATAGCTATCAATCTCTGAATTTTTCACTCATAACACTTAAGGTTTAGTCTGACAGTCACCACCCCCCCCCCCCCCCCACCAACTGGCTGTCTGAAACGACTATAAAAGAATTTGAGAAACTTTATAAATTAATAAAGAGCTTTAAGTTCTTCTTATTCTGCCTCAACTGTTCTTTGAAATTGAACAAAATAGATCCTCTATGGTTATTTATAATCTGATTTCATTAGATATTTGTGCCTGGAGGTGAAGTGAACACATGTATCTCAGAATACCCTGAAGCAATATTTTAATCCATTTTTAAGGGGTTGATATGTATCAAGTTACAACTAATGGTATACTGTACACTCAGGTGGAAGACTCACAAAATGTGCAAGGTGATGCCACTAAAAAGATTATGTTGAAGGGCAGGGGTGGTGAGAAAGAGGTTGTCCTGGACCCAATTGACATTCAAAGAAGAGAAAAGGTCAAAGAAGCTATGATTCACGCATGGAGTTCATATGAGAAGTATGCATGGGGCCAAGATGAACTTCAGGTAACTTGAACCTTTCAGTTTACCATTGCCTATTTCATTTTTAAATAGCAGTTCACAGTGCTTTATGGCCTTTTCTCTACCTACGTGTTCCTTTTGTGCTATGTTATGAATTCAGTTTACAAGGTTTTAGTTTTCTTTTGGTGTATCTTTCGTTGATTGTTATTATAGCTTGCTGAAGTTGTGACTTTGTCAATGTTGTCATGCTTTGGGTTAACTTTCAGCCATTATGTAACTAATTAGAAAAGTTGTCCAACTTTCAGTCAGTATGTAACTAATTAGAAAAGTTATCACACATGAAGTTTCTGAAATTGTACGTACTAGGAATAATTATTAAGTTGATGACACTTTGTATCCACCTGAAGGCTGAAGCTGTGCTTCTTTTTATCCCAGTAAGCAAGCAAAAAATATTTGTCTCTAAATCTCTTAACCCTAAATCTTGTACTTATCTATCTCTGTTATCTCTTTTTAAGGAGCTTGTTCTATGATGCTGTTGGATCAGGTTTAAGGAGCTTGTTCTATAATTTTAACTTTACATGCCACTTTAAAATTTTAGAGTCATTTAGTGTTGTGAAGAATTATTTGGCCTTAGAAAATCTTTGGCCAAAGGTTTTCGAGTAGTGGAAAAAAGCTAGAAGGACTAAAAGGTTTACATTCCAAGGCTACGGTTGGGACTTGGTCAGTTTTGTCAGTTCAAGTCCAGGTCTCTATTATTTGTATCTGTCTTTTTCAAAAAAATAAGAGTCCGTAAGGAGGCAGAGAGGGACTTTTGGTGGAATGTCGTTGTTCTATATTCTGTTGGGCAGAGGTAAGCTGGATCTCTTATGATGTGTTGTGGCGGATAAGTGATGTACCAGTGGATAAATATTAAGAGAATTTAACGATGCGGTTTAAATTTAAAAAAAATTGCTAATTCCTATTGATTCAGTAAAACACATTAAGAAGCTGATGATATATATACTGATTTCTTAATCTGCTAGATTTTTCAGATTCCATCTGACATTTTGCTAAAAAAAATTAGTGTAGGTGTTCATGTCTCTATTCTGATAAACTCCGTTTCTGTTTCTGTGCTTGCTCAAGAATCTAGGAGCATTAAAGTTGTCTGGGCTCAGTCACAATTCTATTTGTACCGACCACAACTTGATACTGTTTTTTTTTGTACTTTCCATGTTACTGATGATGTTATTCTTTTTGTACAAATTTCTAACGTCAACGCTGTTTTGCATGTACACCAGCCGCAATCAAAGAATGGTGTTAATAGCTTTGGTGGTCTTGGAGCAACAGTAGTAGACTCGCTTGATACACTGTATATAATGGGTCTTCATGAGCAGTTCCAAAAAGCTAGAGAGTAAGTTGAAGTTTCTATTTTGATATTCTTTGGTAGCATACTCAGTGGAACAAATTAAGCTCTGGCTATTTGGCCATATGTAGGAGCATATATATGTAGTGTCATATATCTGTCAACTATCAAGTCCTATGTTGGGCCCTTTTTCTATGCCAGCCATTTTAGCTTCTTGTCCTTTTGCTCCTTCAACTTGAACCAGATTAATCTTTGCAACAGTGCTTTGAAAGATTGCACTGTGCAAACCATCCTACATGAACTTTTCTTTTGTTAATTCAAAAGAAAAGGAGAAGATTTCTCATTTCGTGCCATCCCTCATATTTACTTATCTCTATTATTTGCTACTCTCCTTCTATTATTTGCAACAGTGCTACGACTTTCATTTATTCATTTATATTCCCATTTTCTCTCTTTGGCATCTTTGTTTTTTCTTTTTGCCCGAACCTCATCCTACAGTGTTACATGTTACATCTTGTAACAAATGCTTTATAATTAGTATGTTATTCTTGGCAGGTGGATTGCAACCTCATTGGATTTTGACAAGGATTATGAGGCTAGTGTTTTTGAGACAACCATAAGGTTGCATTATAAGGTTTAATATATGGTTGATTTTAATTGTTTTCTCCCCCTTCATAAGAAATTGTTTGGGGCTTTCACTTTTATTTTCCTCCTTTGGTTTCTGAAAGCAGGTTTTCTGACGTATGATGTCTATTGTTTTTCTAAAATTTCCAGAGTTGTAGGTGGACTTCTCAGTGCATATGATCTCTCAGAAGATAAACTTTTCCTTGATAAGGCTAGAGAGATTGCAGACAGATTGCTGCCTGCATGGGATACACCTAGTGGGATACCTTACAACATTATCAACTTGGCACATGGAAGGCCGCACAATCCTTCATGGACTGGGGTAAGTAGTGTAAAAGAGCTAACATTTTCAGATAGTCTCTTGTAGTCTTTTTATGATATAAAATTAGCATAAGTTGAGTTTATTTATTATTAGTGTTGCATGCTTGTATCTCTTTCATGATTTCTCTGAAACAACATTTACTAGTGTTTTGAAATTTCATTTGATAAATTTTTGATATTTGAGTTCATTATGTTTTTAGGGTGAAAGTATTTTGGCAGATTCTGGCACAGAGCAGGTGGAGTTTATTGCTCTTTCTCAGAGAACAGGAGACCCAAAATACCAGCAGAAGGTACATATACTATAATGTTTACTAGTTTTTCTTATTTCCCCATCAAGTAGCACATTTACAGGAAATTCTATCTGATTTAACGTAACTCATGAAGTCAGTCATATTATGAATTGCTGCCCATATTAACATGCGTACAACGCTTAGATCAGTGACTTGTCATTTCATTGGTGTGAGAAACTAATTGCTTGTATGTTGATTTCTAGGCTGAGAAAGTTATAGTGGAGCTTAACAAAACTTTCCCTGATGACGGCTTGCTTCCTATTTATATTAATCCTGAAAGAGGAACTTCAGGACGCTCCATTATAACCTTTGGTGCCATGGGTGACAGGTAAGCATAAAGTTTGATATGAATCATGTAATATTCCGTTTCAGGTTTTATAGGGTATACTGGTGTGAGTGGCTTAAAACAATGGTGAAATTAACTTGACATATCGTTTGCAGCTTCTATGAATATTTACTCAAAGTCTGGATACAGGGGAATAAAACTTCAGCTGTAAAGCCGTACAGGTAAGAAGCTTGTCTTTGTCTTTAGATGATGATAACCACTTTTTTACAAAATGTTCTGTTAGGCTTTAAAAGCTTTCACAAGCATATCTGCTTGAAAGATCCTATTTACTCAATTTGTCATAAACTTAACAATAGAAATACAAAAAAGGAATCACGCAGCTTTGGCTCTGGTACTATGACCTGTATTCTTTAAGGGCAAAAGATATTGTCTTAGGTCAAAAGTCTTGTAGCTCCTCAATTTTAATTTATTTTTGAACTTTTTCTTTTCTAAAACTCTGGTTTGTGAAGTGGATATGTGGTCATGGTTTTTTTAAGTTTGTCTTGATGTCAAAATTCTTGTGGATTGTTGGAAGCAGAGATATGTGGGAGAAATCAATGACAGGTCTGTTGAGCTTGATCCGGAGAACAACACCATCATCTTTTGCATATTTGTGTGAGAAGAATGGAAACTCTCTCACAAACAAGGTAAATTATCATTTGCAGTTGCAGTATAATTAATGTCACGGCGATATTTACTTTGTTACATTTTGAGTTGCATTTCCATTGTATATGTAAATGCAGATGGACGAACTAGCGTGCTTTGCTCCAGGAATGCTGGCTTTAGGGTCATCTGGTTATGGTCCCGATGACTCTAAGAAATTCTTAACACTTGCAGAAGAGGTATTACTTCCTTGAAAGATTTTAGTTTCACCTTTGGAGATTGTAAGGCCCATTTAAACATACATTCCATGTCAGTGGGACAAGCCCTATTGATTGAGATAGTATGTGTGGGTTATTCTGCACACAACTTTTATTCTTGTTAGCAAAAAAGTTCAATTAAGCTTGCCAAATTATGTTACTATTTGGACCTTTGATTGATTCTGTAAGCCTATTTTTCAGCTTGCTTGGACATGCTATAACTTCTACCAGTCAACACCGACAAAATTAGCTGGAGAGAACTATTTCTTTTATGCTGGGCAGGTTAGTTATCCTGATTTTTGTTTAGACTATGAAATATAGTTAATATTTGCTCTGAGGGTGGTCTACGTTTGAAATTTCCAGGACTTGAGCGTGGGTACATCATGGAATATACTGAGACCAGAGACAATTGAATCACTCTTTTACCTCTGGCGTTTGACTGGCAACAAGACGTACCAAGAGTGGGGCTGGAATATATTTCAAGCATTTGAAAAGAACTCCCGCATAGAGTCAGGATATGTTGGACTGAAAGATGTATGCACCTCTTAAAACCATAACTAACATTTTATCTGCATTCAAGTTCTCTTTTACGTTACCTTTTATTCATGGTTGATTAATAATCTCTAGGGGCTGCAATTTTTTCTATTGTGTTTCATTGCTTCAATCTCATGAATATTTTGAACTAATCAAAGCCACTCGCTCGTCAGTACGCTGAGTCTTCAAGCAGGTGAAATAATGTTTGCCTTTACTGATTTTGCGGCTTATCATTAATGCCAGTTGTTGGTTGTTTCAGGTTAACACTGGCGAGAAAGACAATATGATGCAAAGCTTCTTTCTTGCGGAGACTCTCAAATACCTCTATCTTCTTTTTTCACCCTCGTCAGTCATCTCGCTAGACGAATGGGTTTTCAACACAGAAGCTCACCCAATAAAAATTGTGGCCAGGCATGACGCTGTCACTTCTGGAATAGCAAATGGGAACAACAGACCAAAGATTAGATTGCGCGGCAGGAAGGCAGGCCGAACACAAGAGTAATAGGTTTTGTTCAATCCTAGTGTAATTCAAGGGTCCAAGTAGATGAAGATTAGTCTGTTGAGATTCGATGTCCGCTTTTGTACGAGGAGGAACTGATTCGGCTCTACAAACTTCACGTGGCGGTGTTGTATTCTATGGTAACACATTTGTGCTCTTCTTTCTTCACAGTGATGGATCTGTAACATAGCATATATACAGAGATCATTCCCCGGTCGTCACCTCACAGGAAAATGGATATTCATCTCTTATTCCCCATTTGGGAATATATGGAATATGCCTTTGGTTTAAACTTTTTACCCCCTCCATTTGACATGTCTATGCCACTTGTTATAGTGAATTGCTTATTTCGGTAAAACCTCGACCTGTATTATTCCTTTGCTATATTTAGATGATTTTTCGGAAAATGTCAGAAAAGTAAGAAGAGCTAAAATTTGATTAAAAATTATCACTTGTGATATGATTGTATATATACTATATGGCACAACATAAGCAATTTTTTAAAAAGTGCAGCAATTCCAAACTGACCATTAGCTACTTCAGCGGTGGATTTAATCACTCTACAAACTTACAACTCATGTTATAACACGTGAACTTATTGACATTAGACCTTAGGTTCATTTACTGATGTGTAATAATATATATTATCTTTATTTATATTATGACACATAATGTACCTGCTCGTGTTGTTCATATACTTAAAAAAAATCTCTCATTTACATGGGGTTGTCAGTTGTCACACTTGCTAGCATGGTACAAGTTCAGAAAATGTTTTTTGGACAAATGGTTCAGAAAAGGTTTTCAGTTCCGATTGTAGAGGAGTACTACTTGTCTGAGGTCCCTTATTTGCAAGGAGATTTGTCTCTGTACTCGAGAATTCTGATGTGTATTTTTTTTCTACAGAAGCAATATAGTTTCATTATCACAAACAATCAATTACAAGCGTGCAGATAGGTACATTAGCACATAACGCAAATGATTTTAAACTCCTATACGACTACCACACAAACCACACCACTAGAATGAGGAGTCACAGACATATATGCCCCATAGACAAGATGTAACATACCAAGCACCGAAACCCTCTCAAAAGCCATCACAAACAATGAGGCTACAAAAGTGTAGTAGTGACACAAACAACTTCGGAAGCAACACTGACAAACCAAAATAACTAAGGAGGTAGATTGTATGCCTTGTCATTTTCATACTCTCCTCATGTTCTTTTGTTTGTGTGGTCACGGTTAAGTCACGTCAACATTTTATATTCTTATTACTTTTTGTTTTATTATTTCTATAAAAATTAATATAAAATGTTAACGTGGTTTAACCGTGACCACACATCACAGGAGGGCATGTGAAGAGTATGGAAATGAAAGGGGCAGACAATCCATCTCCAATAAGTAAACTGAAAAATAAATGACGTGTCCACAATGAAGATGCAGGTGCAGAATAGGCAGAAGGCGTGGGTGACAGAGGCACGTGCAGAATTGGCAGGAGGCGTGGGAACTATTTAGCCAAAATTGACAACATATTTTGTTTGAGAGATACTTTGATTCCACAAAATTATGAATGAATTCTTACTTCTAAAATTTCGTGTTTATGGTGTCACACTTCAACACATATCTTATAACTTTGTGGAGTCATAATTTGAGAAGAGATCTTTTTCGGATCTCTTTCATCAAGGTCATCGAATCAAGTGATCCGAGCTTTTGAAATTTCATCAAACGGTCCACCTGTTTTGACCCGTTAAAAGCTATAATAATTTTTTACCGTTGGATGAAATTTCAAAGACCCGATTCACTTGATCCGGTTATCTTAGTGGAAGAGATCCATCTTCTCGTCATAATTGACTTGTTTTGATCGTGAATATGTGACATCGACATGTATCTCATAATTGACTACGAATTCTTCCCCAGACAAATTAAAGTAACTCAAAATACCACATTATCAAAAAGGGAAATAAAAGATTAAAGAAAAGTGACGAGTACCAACAATCAAAACAAGTAAATTAGGGTCAAAAAAAGGAGAAAAATTAACATGAACTGTTATTAACATTTTAAAATTTTCATTTTACACTCTTTATAAATGTAATTTCTTTTTAATTATAAAAAATTAAGTGCGAAATGAAAATTTTGAAATACGAATAATAATTCTCAAATTATCGAGGAAGACGAAGGGTTTTTGCTCAAAAGAGGAAAAATTGAACGGTTGACAGCTATCAGGACTTTATTGGTTTCAGATACTTATTGGGAATGCTGACCTGGCATGCCAATCGACCTCTTTTTACATCACAGTGAGTCGAATAAAAAAAGGTGCCCTGAAACTCCTCCTCCCTCTCTCAAATACTAATCCTTCGCGCCCTTTTAGCCTTCATTCGATATCACAACCCTCTCTCTCCCTCTCTCTGAAGCTTCCTTCATTGTTGCCGGCAAGTCTCTCTCTCTCTTACACCTTTGTGATGATTTCAACTTTTGGGTGAAAAAAGTTTGGATCTTTGTGTTTATTATGCTGCCTTCTGTTTTTGTATGATTTTTTATGTCAATTTTGTGTCTTTGGTGGAAAAAGTTTGAATCTTTGGAGTTAATAAGGTAAAGATTGATGTTCACTCGTTGTTTGTGTATATACATGTATGTGTGTATATCTATATATATATATGTGTGTGTGTGTGTGTGTGTGCGCGCGTGTGTGTGTATGATTGTTGTGTTTGTGTGGTTTTGGTGAAAAAGAGGTGACTGTTTTTCGGGAAATTTTCATGTTTTAGATAGAAAAGGTGGAAGCTTTGGAGTTCATAGATAGGATGGACTACAGAAACTTGCCAGTAGCAAAGAGAACCAGGAAGAAGAATCGTTCAGGTGGCTCGGCCGCTGTGAGTCGAGAGTACGTGTCTATATCTGATGAGAGTGAGGAAGAGTCCAGAGCCTATGAGTCACTTGATGTTTCTGATGAGGCCAATGCAGCTCCAGCCACAGCCTCAGGAGGTAAGCACAAGAAGAAAAGGCTCGGGAAGCGAAAATCCAGTTAACAGGTCCAAGAAAGGGATGTTTGGTACATCGATGGACTATGAGTATGTGGATGTTTCTGATGATGGTAAGGAGGCCAGTGTGGAGATCATTGGTGAGGATTCAAATGATCCCATGGATTTTGATGATGTACATAGTGCAGGATCAATGAATGGCAAGAAATCTGACCCAGTTGATCTGGAGGCTAGTGATGATGATGTAGTGTGTTTAGGCGAAGAGGGAGGAGAAGGAGGAAGAGGTTTCGGTTCTTTGAATTTGGAGACAAGTGATGCCAATGATGAGGTTGCTTCTGATAGCTCAGATGAATCTGAGGCCACTGAGGAGGTTGCTTCTGATGTTTCCAACAGCTCACATGATTCAGAGACCGTCCTGTTTAGTGAAGAGGAAAGCGCTCATTCGGATGACAAGAATTATGACCCAGAAGAGTCGGAAAGTTCTGAGTTTTCTGAGGAGTCAAGTTCATCTGGTGGAGATGGCCAGTGGAGCGATGAAAGTGATGCTGATATGAAGAAGGGGGAGAATGCTAATAAAAGGGAGAAGAAAAAGGGAAGTGGGAAAGCGAAAAAGGGGGAAGGTGTTCAGGATAATATTGAGGTGAATAAGGTGCATTATATTGATGAAGGGGAAGTTAAAAGGGGATTTAGAAAAGAGGGAAAGGGGAAAACTGTTGAGGGTGGTGTCGAGGTGAAGAAGGGGCAGCATTCTAGTAGAAAAGATGTTACTGCTCTTCTATTGAAGTTCTGTTTTGGATCTAAGGAGCCAAGTGTACCAGAGAAGCCAGAACTTGATCCAGAAGAAAACGAACTTTGGTATGAATTTCGCTTTTCTCTCAGATCTTGTGATATTGGTTCCACTGGATCTAATAGGGTAGGTTGGCATAAATTCATCATTCACTCTGATCTTGAAAGTACATAATCGTTATCGTGTTGTGTATTTTCACTTTGGTGTATGACCTTACAATTAGTTGTTGGACTGTAGCAATGATCCGATCAGTACATATTCGTTGTTAGTAGCTCAGTCATTAATTAGTTGTTAAGTTTTGATTGTAAGTGAATGTATTTGATTGGCAGGTTGGAAATCAAGATTCACTCCCCACTATTCATGAAGAGGATACTGCTACCCTTTGTAAGCGAGGGAGTCATCAGCTTATACTCGATGAAGAGATTGGACTCCGATGCAAATTTTGCACTTACTTAGCCAAGGAGATCAAATATATTTTTCCAGAATTTGTAAGTTTACGCATGTTTCTTTTAGTACGAGTTAAAACCTTTTCTTATGTTATCATTTTTCATTTGCACTAAAACATAAAATCTAGTTAATTCTTATGGAAACAGTGTAACACTGAGTATAGAGCACCGCCTGTTGTTTGGAACATGCTTTAGTACGCATCCATTGTTGGAACTTTTATTCATAGAGGTTTTAGAGACTTAGAGCAAGCACTTGTCAACCTAGGTGGTCGGAGGGATTTGGAATGAAAGTACACTGTTTTCGTAACAGGAAAAGAAAAACTACGCTGTGTTTCTGCTGCTTACCCCGTAACTTGAGTTGGCTTGGCTCTAGGGCAAACTGACAGTTCAAGTTGTTACCCCGATTGGCATATTTCAGCTGCTATCTGTTTATCGTTATTTGTTATTATTAGATCTATATTGTGTCTGTGAACAGCTCTAACATATGTTCGTTCGGACTTGACCATTGTTTTAGTACTTTGGGTACTCAAGCTTCTGGTGCTTAACTCGCCAGTTCTTTATGTTTCTGTGTACTCAGCTTGAAAAGGTTTTTTTTTTCTTCTGCATCTGCGATTCTTTGTTGATCTAATTGCTGGCGAGTTCATATTAAAAAACATTGCAACTTGTTGGTTTCAATCATTCAAATTGGAATTATCAAGTTAGTTAAAAAAATATCCTTGGAATGTTTCTGGCCAATCTGAAATTCTTGTTAAGAATCTGTTGACTCTAATCAAGCATACGCTTTGAATGAGTTGGCATATAGGGTCTAATTTTCTGTTCCTTGTTTACCTTCCTTGTCTGCATTCTCATACTGTAACTGCGTGCTTATCAACTTAATTTTCATGATTTGGCATATCAAATATGTGATTTTTCTCTTCGTTATGCACATTCCAGGTTGAGAATCCTTACGAAAAATTTGGCAGAAGAGGCTTTGAAACTGACAACTAGTGTTTTAACCTTTGTTTTACGTTTTTGAGTCAGTTTTCAAGTGATTTAGCAATCCCTCCTAATCCCCGGTTAAGAACGATCCCTACTTATACATATACTACAATTGTCAAAAGAGGGTTTTAATTTGTGTGCTTATATATTCCGCATCAAGCACTCGCTAACATTTATGACACATATACTTAGCAAAATAAAGAAAACAAAATCAATCCCATTTTAGAAACTTAGCTTATAAATCATGACATACAGAACTTCTTGCAGTTGTTTGTCACACCAACACATAATATGCATGGGCGTGTGGTTTAGGTCTAAGCACGAATACCTAGTACATCATTGTATTCAAAAGAACTTTGATGGGACTTACACATCACACCAAGTCATTATGCAGACATGACGAGTCTAATCACTCAAAGAATTTCATTTCTTCATATAAAGATACTAAACCAATAACTTAAAATCTTGAGTTGTTAGTCATACCACATTAGCATGATGATGTGGTATAAGCAGGCCCAGCTCAGGCCTAGTGCCACCAGGGCCCAAAATTGAAAGGGGCACCACAAAAAAATATTCCAAATAATTAGGTATTTAAAAAAAAAAATTGTTTAGAGCCCAAAATAGGGGTTGGAAGGCAAGAGCCCAAGTGTGAGTGTCAAATAGAACGGCCCAAGTTTTGGGCATTAAAAATAACATAAAATAAAAAATAACATAAGGGGACCACTATTCCCCCAATCATCTATAAGTTACTAAAGGCTTGTTTGGTATCCTATTTTAAAATTTTTATAATTTCTCAAAACATATTTTTAAGATTTTTTTTTAAAACAATTTTCTTTAAGACTCAAAAACTTGTTTGGTATGCGATTTAAAATTTTTAAATCTTACAACTTAAACTGGACAAAGAGATCCAAAAAGAGGGGGTCGAGAGAGAAAGAGGAGATAGGAGAAAAGAAAATAAGAGATAATTGGAGGAAATATCAAGAAGTGAGAGGATTGGAGGAGATAGAGAGGAAGCGGAGTGAGAGAAATAACCGAAAAAATGAAGAGAGCGGATTGAAGGTGAGACGAAAAAGGTAAAAAAAAAAAAAAGAGAGAGAAAGAAAAGAGAGATAACTTTGAAGTGAGAGGGGAGGAGGGAGAGAAAAGAAATAAATGAGTTTAAGTTTAAAAACTCTAAAAACTCACTTTTTGTGTTTTTAGATAATAGACTATATTTTTGAATTAGTTTTGAGTTCAATTTTTTAAAATAGTCCTACCAAACAAGTTTTTAAGGCCTAAAACTTGAAAATTGTTTTTGGTTTAAAAAGTTGGATTCAAGTAAAATACCAAACATGTTCTAACATTTCAAACCTTTTTCCTGATTCCCCAGTCCCCCCCAGCCCACTTTGTTCCGCACTGCTGATGTCTCTGTTCTTTTCTCTTTAATTTCATTGGCTGCAAGCCTGCAAGTGCAGCATTTTAACTCCCAAGTTGCTGCACTGCAGCTTCATTCTTCAAGCTCGAGCCCTGACAGACATGTCCTTTTCAGCAACATTCACCAACCCCTTTGAGTTTTGAGGTAACTTAATTTTTAAAATTTGAATAATTATTAATTCATAATTTAATATAAAATTTTACAAGTGATATAGAATTATATGGTAATTGATGTATCGAATTGTTGTTGTTGATTAATTGAATTATTTGATTTCATTTCAAACCCAATTTTTTGGTTCAATTGTATCAATTTTTATAATATGTTAGACTATGTGTTAGTGCTTTGATAATATATAATAGATGTTAATGTTTTTATAATATATAATATGTGTTGGAAAGATAATTTTGATAGGAAATTTTTGTTATATCATGTGTAGGTAATTTTTGCAAACAAATTATTGAAGCCATGTCTTTTAGGAAACAACTCTCTGGTAGTATGAAAAGAAAAAAAAGAAGGCAAAGGATAACGAAATTTGCGAAAGTTTAAGAGGATCACTTAATAATTTTTTTCTCTACAAAGAATGAGTCAGTTGAAAATTTGAGAGGAAATGATGTTGGTGAAGAGTCACAAAATGTTGGGGAGTCTTATGATCATGAAATTGGTGGTTATGTGGAGAAAGATGTTTATGACGAGTCTCGTGACCATGAAAATGGTGGTGGTTTAGAGGAAAATGTTGGTGATGAGTCTCAAGACCATGAAAATGGTGGTGATGTGGATTTAAATGTTGATGATGATCATATTGGTGTAGAGGAAACTATTGAATCTCTTGAACCTAATTTCCATTTAAACATTTATGATCCAAGAGTTTGAGATGGTCTTAATGCAGAAATGAGAGCAGTACTTGTAGAAAATGGACCAATTCGAGAAACTAATCTCACTTATCCTTAAGGACAAACTCTCTAGAAAATTTCCCTCACACTATTACGATTGAAAATTACGAACGGATTAAATTTAAGATAGGAAATGGCTTGTGTACTCAAAAGAGTAGGATAAAGTCTTTTGCTTTTGTTGTAAATTGTTTAAAACAATTGCATCAAAAAGTGAGTTAGTAAAAGATGGAATTAGTGATTTGAGACATCTTGGAGAGAAGCTTGACCAACATGAAAAGAGTAAACAACATCTCACTAATTCGAGAACTTGGGTTGGATTGAAAAGTAGATTGACAAAAAATCAGACAATTGATAAAGAATTTCAAATGTGAATCAAGAAAGAGACAAATCATTGGAAACAAGTGATGCTTAGAATTATTGTTGATGTGAAATGTCTTGCCATACGTAATTAGCATTTCGTGGAACAAATGAAAGACCTTATGAAGACTCTAATGTCAACTTCTTAGGTTTACTTGAAATGATTGTGGAGTTTGATTCAATAATGCAAAAGCATTTTCGATTCATTGAGAATAAAGAGATTCATCATCAATATTTGAGTCATAAAATCCAAAATGAGTTGATAGCTACTTTAGCTTCAAAAATCAAAACCGCAATCATTAAAAAAAGTAAAAAAAGCCAAACAAGGGAAAGGACCATTAAAGCTTATATATTTCAACCTAGAAATTTAGTGGGTAATTAAATTAAATTATTTTATTTTATTTGTTCTTAAGAAAATACAAACTTTATGGCATTGGCGCCATGGGCATCTGGATTCTGGGGTTGACCTCGTATTAATGTTTTTTATAAAAAAAAAAAAAAAAAAATTATTGAAGTCGGAGCAATCAAATGTTTAAGTTATTTATTATATTTCAGCATAAGAACAGGTAACGTCGTTTTTGCTTACATGAACGGTGAATTTTTGTCGAGTCTGTTATTTTTCATTAATTTATATGTCCATGAGGGTGTTTTTTTTAAATCAGATAAAGGTTAGGCTTTTTTCTATTTTATTTTGAGAAAAAAAAAATTTATTTATTGGTTTTAGTTTTTATGGATCTCTATTTCTGATTATTTTTACAAATTTGGAAACAAGAGCAATTGGAAATCTTCTGATACATTTGAAATTTGTTTCCTTTTCTTACAGATCCCCATTTTTTTTTGTACATTGTCATTTCAAAGACATTGAATGGTCGTAAAGTACATTGTATTGGACCACCAATTAGCAAGATTAGCATTAAGGGGGCGTTTGTTTGCCCTCACTAAGTTGGGCTGGACTGGACTGGACTAGCTATTAGTCCAATACTGTGTTTGTTCCATGCTGGGACTAACATTAATGAGACTAAAGGGGACTAGCATGGACAAAACCCTTCACTAAAAGGTCTTAGCGAGACCCCCCAATAACCATGGGACTAGCTAAGACTATCCTCTCTTTTTCGTCCTCATCATGCTCAACGACCACTCTTGACAGACTCCTCATCATCTCCGGTCACCTAGATCAATCATTAACTTTCCGACTCTCTTTCAGATCCATTTCACAACCAACTTTCATACAAAATATACCAAATTGAAGCTGGAAGTGACAAGATTACGATTTTACCTGAATCAAGGCCAAAATGTGGTCGAATGTGGCTGGAAAATGGCCTGGAAGTCTCGGCCTGTTTGGGCTTCTTCAAATCCATGACAAATTCGAGCATTCAAAGCTAAGATCTCGGTCCAGGGATGGTGATGAATTTTTTGGCGGTGCTAACTTCATCCAATTTAACGAGGGTTGGCCGGAAAACACATCGAGAAACCTACAACTCGTCGGGAAAATTGGAGCCGTGAGGTTCCATTCGAACAACGCATAGCTAGAGAGGGAGGGAGGACAGAGAAATAGAGACTGGAATCAATAAGGAGTTTGACCAGGAATGAGAAAGAGACATGAATTGAGAGGTCTAAGAGGAAAAAAAGAGGGAGAGGGTGGGACGATGAGAGAAGAGGAAAAGAGTGGGACGGAAATGGTAGGAAAAAATGAAGAAAAAGATAAGATCATAATAAAATATTAATAATTTATATATTAAATAATATAATATTATAATTTGTTATTATCCAGCTTCTTAGTCCAATACTGCACCAAACGCTTCACTAAGTTAGTCCAGTTTAGTCTAGTCTAAGCCAGTCCAGCTTAGTCCTTGAAGTTAATCCAGTCCGAGATAATCCGGCGCAACAAACGCCCCCTAACTACCTTGCCAAACAGTTACAAACCTAAAAAAAAAGGAAAACAAAAATCTCACCCAGAAAAGGAAAACAAAAAGAATGGAAAAGGGGCCAAAATTGCATAACTAAGAATTCCAAAACCTAAACCTAACCCTAAACCTATATACCCCTATCCTTCACCAACCCTCCACCCTCCCTATAAATAGACCCAACCTCCACCCGCCCTATAAATAGACCCAAATATTGAGCGTTTGTGCACACACAAAAAGTAAGTGATCTTCTAGAGTGTAATCGGGGTTAATCTAGATGCAGTTAGAATGTGAATGGCAGCTTCAAAACCTCTAGATGATGGTGAAGACGAGGCTGATGAAGAATATCTTATGGTTCTCAACCCAACTATCGAATCATTGATTTACCAGAGAATTTACCAGAGAGGTATTATATATAAAGGCTTTTTAGCACCCCTCTTAAGGAATTTTACCACCTCTTTATTTATAATTTGTGTTGTTAAATTTTTTTATTCATGACCATATGTTTATTTATGTTATCATAATTTGGTTCTTGGATCTAGTTCCATAGTTTTCAGTTTTTCATATTCATCTTCAACTTCTAATATGGTTTTTGGTGTCGTTAATTATAATCCAAGATCAAAAAGTAAATATAACCTTTGAATATATGCAGGAAACTATTATTGGCTCGAAAATTCTAATCATGCATTATTTATAAGAGTATTTTTCTTTCTAAACATAGTATCTTGGATACATTCATCTATATGGTGTCTTGGGTCACGAGCTGTCAAACAGCAGCAAAAAATTGGGTTTCCAGTTTCAAGACTTTATTTTTCTTTTTGGCATAACTTTCAATTTAGAGCTCCGTTTTGTACAAACTTTATATGCTTTTAAAGTACAGAACACAAACTTCAAAACCCATATATAATTACATGATTTGGTTTAGTTTTGAATGTTCCAAAGTGAGCCTAAACTTGGTCCAATAGTGTTGTTTTTCTAAAATGTGTAAAATGGATTGTGAACTACGATTGGCTTGATCCTTCTGAAGGGTACGTAGGCAGTCTAACGCAAAGTTAGATGCAGCCATAAAATAAACAAGATTAAATATTAGTGGAAAAATCATCAAAGAGAGAAATGTTAGCATGGTTAATAACATAAAGGGTAACTATGACATTTTTGTGACTATCACCATAGTTAGTTTACGTATAAAATTTCTGGGGTGTTACATTTCATCTCAAATTTCGACTTCAAATGTGAGGTAGTTCTTTGGAACTCTTTAGGAGTTCCGATGAGGTTCATGTCATCGACTTACACTGTAACGATCGCAAAACTGGAATGTGACTTCTTAATGAACACACAAGGGCATAATTCGTTGTTCATATATCCTTAACTAGTCAAATACTCACTCATACGGTTATACCACATTCTTCTGGATTGCTTCAAACTGTAGAGTAAACGCCTCAGCCGAATTAAGAGTGTGTTCTGGGGTTTGGAAATATTTGATCTAGTCAATGTAAGTCCTTCGAGAACTTTTATAGAAATTTCTGTATCAAGATCCCCATAGAGATACGCAGTTACTACGTCCATCAGCTGCATACTCAGTTTTTCGGGAACTACCAAATTGATAAGGTAGCAAAAAGTAATCACATCCATAACGGGTGAATAAGTTTCGTCATAGTCAATCTCGGGGCATTTTGAGAAGCCTTGCGCAACAAGACGAGCTTTATAATGCACAATTTTGTTCTTCTCATTTTCAAACGAAAACCCACTTGTAGCCAACAGGCTTCACATGTGGAAGAGTATAAGCTACAGGTCTAAACACCTTACATTTCTCAAGCAACTCGAGTTCGACTTGGACTGCTTGTTTCCAGTTTGACCAATCAGTTCTACGTCGACATTCATCAACGGAACAGGGTTCAATGTCATCGCTCAACATGATCTCAGTGGCTACTGCATATGCTAATGCATCGTCGATGATCATCCCATTTCTATACCAAACATCATCCAAGCTAGCATAATGGGTCGAAATCTCATGATTCTCGATAGGTGGATTCGTCTCTTCAAGGACGGTTCTGTAATCTAGAATTTCATCATGAGTTGGATAGAATGAGTAGGCGATAGTCGGATTCACAGTAGGCTCTTCAGGGGCCTGTGTCATTGGTTTCCTCTTCCCAGGGTGTGAATCCTTTAAACCAAGTGGTCTGCCACGCTTATGTGTAGGGGCAGATGATTGGCTAGCTACTAATGTACGGTGATCGGCCAATGTGGCGTTCTAAGCCTTTAAAAGGGAAGTTCATCGTGCATTTGGTACATCCATCTTTGCAAGCACATTCACAGCTGGAATATGTGATCTTGTCATCGCGCTAGATCGGTGAAAGCATCTAGAATGCTTTGAAGATATAATATGCGTTGCACTTTAGTTTAAGACTGAGTAGTGCGGGGATCTAAATGAAACAAATTGGGAGTCGTCCATGATAATTCGCGTCGTTCATCAGGAATGTTGACGTTCTTATCTCCCTCTAACAACGAGAAGACTATGTCATAGAAATGACAATCCACGAAACGAGCAGTAAATAGATCGCTGTCAAAGGTTCTAAGTAACGAATTATCAAAGGAGAATCATATCTGACATAGATTCCCATCCTTTGCTGAGGCCTTATTTTTGTACTCAAGGGCAATGCCGACACATAGACCGCACAACTAAAAATGTGCATATGCAATATGTTGGGTTTGTATCCGGTAACCAACGGAAGGGCGCTATATGGTTGTGTAGCAACAGGCCTCAGGTGGACAAATATGGCTATGTGCAATATTGCATGACCCTAAGCAGCAATCGGAAGCTTGGTATGTATTACCAACGATTGAGCAATCATTTGTAAGCGCTTAATGAATGCCTCTTCCAAGCTGTTCTGGTTGTGAACATGGGGTACTGGATGTTAAACTTTAACCCCAACTGATATGCAAGAGCCATTAAAAGTTTTAGATGTGAATTCTCTAACATTATCCAATCAAATAGATTTGATCGAATAATAATCATGGTGGTAAGCCCTGAGCTTGATAACCTAAGCCAACAGTTTGGAGAATGCAGCATTCCTTGTGGACAAGAAGCACATGTATGACCAATGTGTAGAAGCGTCAACCAAAATCATAAAATATCTAAATGGTTCGCTGGGAAGGTGAATCGGTCCACAAATGTCCTCCTGAATCCTTTGTAGAAAAATAGAAGGATTTGAGCGAATCTTGTCATAAGAAGGCTTAATAATAGGCTTTCTCATAGAACATGTTTGACATGCAATTCCTTGAATCAAACCTAAATTTCGAGTTAATGGATGCCCGTGTGATGATTTGAGGATACGACGCATCACTGTTTGTCTAGGGTGTCCGAAACGATCATGCCAAAGTGTAATTTCATATGTGGTCCTAGTGGTAGGGCTGACCATATAGTTGCTCTCTATTGGACGTATGGTCGTAGTATACAGACCACTTGAGATACGCTTCATCTTCTCTAGAATACACTTCTGGCCATATTCGTAGTAATGTCCTTGAAACTCAACAACATTCTTCCAAAACGTGAAGAATAGAGTACCTCATCAATAGTCAAGATTGTACCATTGGATAACATTATACATGTCTTACCGTATCCTTCGATCAGGTTGAATGGTCCTAAGATGGTTGTCAAAGGTGCATTCTTAGGTATGAAGTTAGTGAAATAGATGTGTTCATGCAAAACGGTGTGCGTGGTTGCACTATCTGCCAAACAACTAACTTTCCTACTAGTCATACCTAAAATAAAAATTAATTTGAATCGGTCACATGATAAAAGTTCTAAAAAAAACAAATATCCATTCAAAATAATTTAAGTATTCAAGGATGGTAATTAAAAAACTAAATATTCAAAAACAAATCACCAACAAATAATCCAAATATGAAGGAAATTGTTCAAAATTAAACCAAAAAATAAGGGGGGGTTTGGCCACTAGGTGGAATTCGGCTCCATTGTTCCAAATAACAACTAAAAATAGTTCATGTCTAAGATTATAATCTTCTATAGGTGTGGTATCCTCCTGAAAGTCAGAAACCTTCATCTTAGTACCCTCCGATTCATCCACTTGCACAAAGTTTGATTCAAACTTCTTACGATAAGAATGAAATTCAACTACAACCTTCTGGGGAGCACGGCAAACACGGGACCAATGATCTTTTGAACCACAGTTGTAGCGTATGTCCACATCCATGGTTTCAGGTGCTTTACCCTTATTCTTGAAGTTTAGGGCCTTGGGAGCGAGGTTAGGGCGTTTCTGGGCTCGGTTTCCTCCCTTGGGTGGGCCTTGGCTCTATTGACCTTGACTAGGTGGCTTCTGGCCATCCCTACCACGCCTATGTTGGCATTTTGGGCGTTGGTTTGTGTTATATTGTATTTCAGGCACAACAGTCGGCCTAGTAGGTCAAGGTTGATGATTTTTCATCAACAACTGATTTTGCTTTTTAGCAAGAAGTAAAACAGAGATCAAATCCGAAAAGTAAGTAAACTTCTGAGCCCTATATTTTTGCTGCAGGACAATATTGGTAGCAGAGAAGGTCGAATAGGTCTTCTCCAAGAGATCCTCTTCGGTTAATTCTCGTTACAGAACTTGAGAAGTGATCTGATTCGACAAATTCAAAATTATATTCATTCACAGACTTAAAGTCTTGGAAGCGCTGATGCTGCCAGTCATGTCTTGCTTCAGGCAAAAAGATGTCATTTTAGTGATCAAAGCAATCAGCCAAAGCAACCCAAAGTGCTCATGGATCTTCCTCAGCAAGGTATTATGTTTGTAGTGCATCATGAATATGTCTTCGGATGAAGATCATGGCAGTGGATTTCTCAGCTTCGCCAACTGGGTTGTCCGTCTCATCTTCAATGGCGGGACGCAAATTCTTTGCAGTGAGGTGGAGCTTCACATCTTAGACCTACTTGAGGTAGTTCCTTCCAAAGACCTCTAAAGCAATGAAGTCAAGTTTGTTCAAATTCGACATGTCCTTATCACAAAATAAATGGACAAGAATGTGGTTAGTGTAATGGAGAAAAAATTCAATCCATTCACATAGGAGTACAACATTCAGGTTCTAATGGACATTTATTGGTTTAAATTTACATGAAAAAAACTTCGGGTTTTCATGGGTGATGTTTTTAAAGAAATCTTCTGGTTTTCAAACAAGGCATGTTTCTAGAAACTTTAGGTTTCAAAATAATTATGAACTTTAGGTTCATATGTTCCTGTAGACAAACACTAATATATATACAGAGATATACAAATAGATCTTCAAGGTCTATTATTATAATTGAATTAATTATTTGGACTTCGGGCTAAAAGTAAAGTAGGGGTGAAAATTATAAAACTCATAAGCCTAAAAAATTAGGCATTTAAACTCGGGGCCCAAAATAATGGGCCAAAGCCCACAGGTGGGCGTAATTTGAAACTGTGAGGTCCAGGCCCAAAAATTGGGTTGGAATAAGCACGGGCTAATTAGACCTCAAAAGAATTGGGCTACTAGCCCATTAGCAGCAAACAGGCTGCTAGAATAGGCCCAAAAATAAGGGGCCTATATGGGCACAAATCAAGTGCGGCAATGAGCATGCTGGGGATGTAAGCCTATTCAGAGGCATGCTCTCGTGCTTTGCGATGCAGTGCACTGATGTTCTAGCTTCGGGTTGGAATTCGGTGCGACGCAGATGTATAAACCCAGGGAGACGCAATCCAGTGTGTCATAGGACACGGGGACACCATAGCCATGGGATGGTGTCATGGGCTGAGTCCAATAGAGGCCCAATTGGGCTCTGTGATACGGGCTAGGAGAAATAAAGCCCAAGTGGGCTTGGGTCAAGTCCAAAACCCCCCAGGTCAGAACTAGGTTGTGTCACCGGGGAAAGAAAACGGCGTTGTTGTTTCAAGCGGCTGGGTTTTGGGACATAGTTCTCGGTGCAGAGTCGTGAGTTTGACAGTAAGCCAATTCCTAGTGACGGATGAAGTAACTCAACGTCGAGGGAAAAGAAAAAGGGAAACCCATGAAATTCAAACTTGAATTTTACCCAAATTCGATGAAATTCTTCTGGAATTTCAATGATTTTGGTTCAAAAATCATGACAACATGTCGTATTTTGCCAAAAAATTGCATGGCAAGGCCATGGTCTCGCTGCAGGCTAGTTAGGGTTTCTGGGTTGGACGCCATAGGTGTCGGGTTTTCCAGTGGAGCTCGATGGCTCCGTGAGTGGCTCAGGTCATGGATTAGAAGAACTATAAAAAAAAATTAATTTTTTTTATTTTTCAATTAATTCAATGCATGTTTAATCAAATAATTGAATGCATGGACAGATATATGATACAATTTATGGCAATATCAATTCACATAATTCAACAATTATGGATATAATGCATATACAATTTATGTAGAAACTAAAATTTGAAAAACGTTAAGTTGTGTCATGCATTATGGTGAATGTTCATGCTATTAGGACTGCAAAAATATCGAGATAAAAACCGTCATTTTGAAAGAACTTGATTGCCTGATGATATTGACGAACGAGTTTGATGCAGAAAACTTCCACGTTAGATTCCTAAGCCCAGCAGTAGGAGCATGATGATAACATTTTGTGGCCTATATTTAACTGACAAGGAGAGAGGGCCATCGACACAGAGAAAATAGAGAGAGAGAGATGTGTTTGTAGGGTTGTGTAGAGGATGTGTTATTCCCCCTACACAGTGTCTTTATTTATAGTAATAAGGGAGGGAAGAAATCCTTCTCCTCCAAAGAATATAAGTCCTAATAGGGAAGAATAACTAGAATAAAATCTAATCCAGGATTTACACAATCACAATTAAATAAGAAGTTTATAACAAATTTTTATTTTTTTTAACAACTTGAGATCAAGTTGTGGAGAGTAACTTACATGGAACGAGTTCACCGTCACGTGGTGTTCCAATTCGATAATACAAATGTCATGTGTTGAAAAACTTACATGTTGGTTTTTTATAATGAGACACCACAGTGGTGGTGAACCGCTTCTATATAAGTCATTCTCTAGGTTGTGAGATATGCTACATCTACCACATATTTGTACCATCTATGTAACAGCGGTAGGTTCCGCTAACATATGTGGGTCCAATCTTTATTAGAGATATGGTGCAAATGATGGTACAAATATGTGGTAAAAATAGCACTTTTGTTTATTTTCTTGTTCATGAAATATATGCATATTAGAACAAGTTTGATGACTTAAATGTGATAAACAAAAAATAAATATAGTAAAAGCATAGCTAAAAAATGTCAATTTAAAGGCTTATAACTCAAGTAGTGAAAGCATTTATTCATGCACTTGAGATCAGTGGTGGAGCCAAAAATTCATGTTAGGAAGGGCGCACTTTAGATCAAAATGGACATAATATACATATATATATATATATATATATATATATATATATATAAACTATCTAATCCTTTTGGTGGCCTTGGTATTAAATTCAAAGGTGAGTGACCAAGCATTTATTCTTCATTATACATGGTCAACTATATCAAGAGTTGAATATAAAACAATATTAAAAGCACACCATTTATTCTTCGTTCTTGGTATCAAATTCAAAGGTGATTGACCATGCATTCATTTTCTTATAATGACCAAGAGAACATTTTTCTAAAAACATAAGGCATGAGAACATTTAAAGGGTTTCGTTGTGCTAATTTGGAAAAAGGAAATATTTTTCTCTTCTTGATTTCATCGATGATATAATACAGGGAAATGAGAAATTAACCAAAATAATAAGTCTACAAGCAAAGGAAATAATTGTATATAGTCAAGAACCAGATAATATGATCAACTAATTTTTTTTTTTTTTTTTTTGAAATGATGATCAACTAATATTAGTATAGAACTATAGTTTCAAATATTTAATGTAAAAAATTTAAAGCTTTGTATTTGTTGGATTGAAGTTAATTGAACTAACCAATATAATTACAAACTCAAGTTCATAGTGGTATTATAAAATTAATTAATGATAGTAAAGATTGTTAGGAAAAAAATAATTTGAGGATAGGCCCAAGCTTACTCTAACCTTAAGATGGCTCCGCTACTGCTTGAAATCTTAGGTTGGACTCTACCGATTATTACTTGTATCAAAACAAGTATTGATTACACACACAATACATTGTTAGGATTTAACTTCTTGTCTTATGTTTATAAACAGTCAATCTAATAGAATATTGATACAAACAAATTTTTAGTTTAGCAATATCTTTTCTTCCAAAAACTTAATAAAAAATCGAATCTAAATTTCTCATCCGAACCCCACAGTTTTTTAAAAAATACAAATAAATAAATAAAAAATCTGATAGTACTAGTTGATTAAAACACATGTAAAATGTGTTTGTATATCTTTAAGTTGGGCAGGGAAAAGCGCCATGTGACAAAAAGTACTAGTGTTTTTCAGTTAGGCTTTTGTTAACGCATGGACAAGTTAGAGATGGATGGTTATGGTTGGCATGGGGTGATTAAATAAAGAGGTGTGACATCCACACATCCTTTTATACTTCTCACACTTTTTTGGTTTTTGATCCTTGGATCATATGAGTTGAAAATGATCAATGGTCAAAAATTAATAAGGGGTGTGTGAGAAGTAAAAAATGATGTGTGGATAGCACACCCCCAAATAAAAAAAAAACATGTTTTAAACTCCTAGCTACAAGCCTAGAACCCTAAACCCAACCACATGTCTTGTTCCTCTCACAAGTCACAACCTCGTAGTTAGGCTCTGAGATTTTAGAGGCTTAAAATTCATAAAAATGCCCTTTTTAAGATAGTTTTCTCAAAAAAGTAGGACAATACACATGTTAGAAACCAATAACTTAAATCAATACAAATTTTAGGACTCACTGATTGTAACTTTACAAAGTCATTAAATAATAAGTAAGAAGAAATACAAACATAACATTCATTGAATAATCAAAAGCACTTTAATCTTAAACAACCAAACAAGAAAAAAAAAAGTTTGAAAAACTCTAATTTCAAAGTTTCAGTTGAATATATAGCATTATTATACAATAAAATTGAAAAAAAAATTATTTTTTAATTAGGGTGTTGTTATTGGCACTTCAAATATATTGTTGGGCACTCTAAATTTTTATATTTAAAAAGAAAATAATTTACTCTTATAAGGAGTGCACAATGAAATTTTTTAAATGCTAATAATTTTTTTTTTAATATTTACATATAAATTTTAGATGACAAAAAATTTTTGGGGCCCCAAATTCGCGGACTTGTGCAATTGCACCTCTCGCTACCCTTCAATGCCCCCTCTGCCCATAGTACTTTCTTTCTTTACATTCATTCTTATATTCTTCTCGTGAAACTTAAGGCATCATCCAAGAAATGCAAAACCACATGTCAAAATTAATGATAAATTTGGTCTATAACCAACGGAGTGTTAGGGTTAATCGTGCACACCGACCGAACATATTTTATTGATTTCCCGAGTCTAATTTTTGGATCACACCATGGACATTGGTCTTTTGCCTGAGAATCTTTATTGTAATCTGGCTTAATTAGGGGATTATGGTATATTGATGGACTTATGTTGGATTTGCATAAAGAGAGAGAATGAAAGAGATGAACTTTGAGTCAATCGTATATGTTGCTTAAGAGAGGGATTTCCATTTTTATACAATAAATGGAGACTAGTTCTGGTGCCTGTTTTGCATTCTTTTACAACAAACTGAAGTCTCCATTCATCAATCCATCTTTTGCAAAAAAAAAATAAAAATCAGTTCAATCCGAAACTTTATCCATTAGATTCTCATAGTGAAATTTTAATATTTCTTAGAAAAATGTAGGGCTTGTTTGGATATACTGTTAAAATGACTAAAAGCACTTTTAGAGAAAATATTTTTGGGTTCCAAAAGCACTTGAAATGATTTCTGCAAGAAGTACCGGTTATGTACTTCTTCCAAGAAGCACTTTAAGTGCTTTTCTAGAATTTACTCGCATTTTTACTAAGGATTGATTCCAAAAATATTTTCATTAAAGGCAATTTCAATCATTTTAACAACATATCCAAACGAGCTCATATTCGTCAAATTATTTGATCACAACTAGACGTCTCAATCATTTTCAACTTTGATAATATTTTGCAATGATATCTTCAAAGTGGAACTTAAAAAGTAGTCAGTTCATATAGTTAAAATTCAATGCAGAACATGTCCCGTAAATATTTTATAGTTTCTCCTAAAAACAAATGAAGATCTATTTCCTCTAAGTATTATTACAATATGCATGTCAATGTAACAATGTTAGCATGAAACTGAAGTCACATATTATGAATAAAAATCTAATACTATCAACTATCGATGCATGTGTCAATGAAATTTGATCGTTAATTTATTGTAACTCCACATACATTAACGATCAAAATCAACCAACACGTTCGAGCATAATAAACCTTATTATGAGATTCTAAGAAACATATAGACTACCCCCTACGTAATTTAAAAACAACCAACACATTACAATTTATGTTGTTCTCTCATTGCCCAAAACTCTTCAACAAAATCTCAACCATTCTACACCTAGTGTTACATTTCAAAAACGAGAAATACGATACCTTTCTCTAAAACAAACCTCGCATGCAATTTCTTTTTGTGCCATTGATTTTGTGCAGACAATAGTGCGATACCTTTTGCATTATTACAATTCGAAGCACCAAGAGGTGACTCAGTAGTTGGGGACGAATAAGTCATGACTTTAATTTCTGGCACTAATAAATCGCAAGATGGTGGTCGGAGAGATTGAAATACCTTTGGGAGTCTTCTTAGATTCCAAAAAAATGAACTGTTATATCGAAGCCATCAGCGAGTTCTCATTTTCCTTTTATAAAAGGAAAAAAAATAATATTATACAATTTGAGTGACAAATAAAAAAAATGAAGTTTTAACGAAAAGCTCGCGATACTGTTTACTTTAACGAAAAATCATATTTTTACACTAAAAAATCAATTCTCATACTATTCATTTTACCCTTTATTTTGTCTTTATTGTTTAAACTTAAAATTTTTAAATTCTTTTCATCAATTTTTCAATAAAAAAAAAAAGAGAAAAAGATAGCTCGGTCCTACGACTCCCACCTACAAATCATTCCCATTCCAATCACGCCAAACTTGCGCACAACCACCGCTCCCTCCCTCCCTACTGCGTGGTTCTGCATCAGCCGTCAGCTTTCGCCGCACACGTGGCGCTCATCGGCAGGGTCCCAGCCGGATTTAATTTTTCTCCATTTTTTTAATTCCTTGTGCTGTCACTTGCAGTGGTTGAATCGCTTGTGTGGTTGAAATTGGAGTTGGACAGTAACTGTGAGCTGAGATTTGCCACGCGTCGGTTTACCGTATGGTCAGGGGGTCACGCTTCACGGAGGAGCGTTCTCTCTACGCAATGAAGACTAAGAAGCAGCTCCGCCGTGACCCCACCACCCTCTGCAATATCTAGAATAAACTTGCTTGACTATAAGTTTTTCTTCCCCACTTTATGATCTTTTATGTTTTTACCCAAACTTCAAAAATATCTTTTTTCTTCTTTTTATTTTCAAAAAAAAAAAAAAAAAAAAAATCTAATTACGTTACATGTTTTAAACCAGCCGGTAAAACAAAAACAATCAAACTTTATTCTAACAAAATTTTAAATGGAGTCGAGTTTATGAACATCGCTATTGATTTTGCAGCAGGTTTTTTGTTAGTTTTCATTGTCATAGCAATTCAAGATGAAAAACAAAACACTGATTGTCGACTACCTAAAATATTTTCCCTTCTTTTTTATCCAGACATGACCGGCATTGTAAGATAAATCATGTATACTCTAAAAAGTTATTTATTTGGATAATCGTAATTTGTTACCAGTTATTCTCTTTAAAAATATATATATTTTTTCAACGTAAAAGTTTCTTTGAGTTTTAAAATGACATTGTCAAGAAGTCCTCAGCTAAACAACTTCCAGACATTGTCAAGAAGTCCTCAGCAAAACAACTTCCAAAATTTTGCAAGGTGTTTGGAGGATGCGATTTCCGATGATGGTGACGTAGTCAAGTAGTGATACGTGTCAAATAGTGATATATGTCAAATAGTGACACGTGTCTCCGAAATGCCGCTCCAACTTCTGGTGGAGAATTAGTTGCCGTTGGGGCCCTTGAGGCTCACGTTCGCACCACAGTTGGTAGCAGCCCAATATTTAATCAGAAAGAACTCACATTTATTGTTTAATATTACAAAGGCCAAAAAATATTTCAAAAACCACCATTTTTCCCTTTTGCTCATTTTTGTCATCGTTTTACTGAATTCACCCTCAACACCAAATAATGCCACAACGTGTTTTTAGTAGAGCTTGAATGTTAGTGAATTTGATAGTTAATTATAGCAAGAAAAAAATAAGAATCGAATTCACATCAGTGTATTTTTAGTTTTTCTTAATATGTTTTAATAAGAAGATACTATCCTTATAAATGAGGAAATATTACAAACTCAGTGATTATCTATATAAAATGCTGCAATTGAAATATTACTTATGATTCTTTTCCAATGCAATTAGTTCTTGAGGGCATTTCTCTACACATTCAAATTCAAAGTTCAAGCAACGAGCAATATTCTTGCATTTAAAAACCTTAGTGTGAACTTTGAAAATTGTTATCTATTACTTAAAGAATTTAAAATTGTAAAATCAATGGGTCAAAACATATTGAAATTATAGAAAATGGGAGGTTGTTCGATTGACACTGACTCATAATTGCTTATGGTTTTTCTCTCTTATTTGAGCCTAACCAAATTCATCTAGAGTACAATGTTACCAATTCCTCACAACTAATGTATCGCATACAATCACATCCAAATCCACTTTCATAACGTTTTCAAATGCTTCATAACCTTATATACATGGAAGTGATTTTTGGAGTGTTTATCTCCTCCCACAAGTGCGAACGACAAACCAAAACTGTGGAACATGATCCTAAATATAACGCAACAATACAGATAATTGGAAGGAGACAAAGAGAAAGCAAAAGAATTTCCAGTGATCTTTATTACTTTGGGTGATTTCACGTATTCGAAGTTTACTTTACTAGTATTACTATAAACCGATAATAGAAGGTTTGCTAAGAAAAATAATTAATTGGGGATAAAATGCAATAATCAAAAGTAAGAGGAGTGAAGGTTGCAAAACCCAAAAGTTGGAATATTATATATATATATATATATAAGAGCATATGTGGGCAAATTTCAAGGGAGAGGAGGAGGTTTTAGTATGTGGACAGAGACCGGGTTGAGTGTTTGAGGAGGAAGTCTTAAAAGCCAAAATACAGACACTCAACTCACACACAACCTTCTCATCCTCCATAACCGCATTTCTCTCCATATAATCCCCCTCGCCACACCCACATATCCTCTCACCGCACCACCTCCCCGAATTCCCAAATCGTCTCCCAACTTCCATTCCTCTTCTGCTCTCCGCCGGAAATCAAGAAATGAAGAAACTTTTCCGGGCTTGCGAACTCTGTGACCAGGAAGCCTCTTTCTACTGCCCCTCTGACTCCGCCTTCCTTTGCTCCCGCTGCGACGCCCGCGTCCACCAGGCCAACTTCCTCGTCGGCCGCCACGTCCGCCACCCTCTCTGCTCTAATTGCAAATCCGTCGCCGAAACCCCTGATCATCACTCTCTCTGCACCTCCTGCTCGCCTGAATTTTTTTCCGGAGACTGCGACGGCGACGCCATGTCGTCATCGTCGGATTGTTCCGCCTGCATATCCAGCACAGAAATGGGGACCACAAAGACCGGATACGAGAATCCGAAATCCGAGGGCTCCGTGACGGAGGTTTCCGGTTCAAATACTCGGTACAGATTCCCCGGCGCGAAGAGGAATATGCAGTGCAAATTCTCCGGCGCCAAGAGAAATTATAGCGTACGGAGTGCTCGAGCAAGAACTTCAAGGCGAGTGGATGCGAGAGCGGAGGGTAATTTCGTAAATTGGTGTAAGAACGTTGGGGTGAATGGTAATTTGGCGGCTGCGGTGGTTTCAACGGCGTCAAATGCCTCGGGATTTTGCCTGGAGCGGTTGGCGGGTGTGCCTCTGAGAGTATCCCTTGCGGCGTCGTTTTGGTTCGGGTTGAGATTCCGTGGGGATAGGTCGGTTTCTACGTGTCAGAATCTGAGACGGGTCGAGGCGCTATCCGGAGTGCCGGCTAAGCTGATCCTAGCCGTTGAAGCTAAGCTCGGGAGTGAGCTGAGAATTAGGCGTGCACGACGGGACGATCTGGAGGAAGGCTGGGCAGAGTGCTGAGACTTGAGTGTGTGGAGTCCTTTCGCACGTGCGAGTGCAATGTACGCGTGTGAACTCTTAAGTGTCAAGACTCAATTATGATGGTGATTAATTAGTCAGTATAACATTTAATTAGGCACCAGCTGGGGGCGAAAGGATTAAATTAACTTTGTAATCTCGTTTTTTTTTTTCCTAATTTTTTTAAGATCACAATTCACAACCCGAAATTCTTGAAAATCGATCTATCTTGGCCACATTTTCATCATTAATTTTGGTTCTGATTAGTGGTTTAATTCTTGACCGTTTTATGGCTATTAATGCTCTAATACCAAGAAGGCTCAAAGTCTTATGGTCGAGGATTTTACTTTATATTCACGATACGACAAAAGTTTGACTCTCAGAGTGACCTCTCATCCACATTTTTAGATGTGAGAGCAGAAAATTAGCCACACATGCCCAATTTTTTCTTGGTGATGTGTTAAAGGAGATTTAAATGTGGACCAAATCTTTAGTAGGCGATGGTTGTGATTTCCTTTCAATAATTTTGTGAAGAAGGATCCATTTTTACTAGAATTATGGGATTCCGCCAATTTTAGTCTAGTAAAATTCAGTCCTTTTAATTTGTTAGATCTCAAAGTCATGGACAAAAGTTTGTTAAATTATTGATTAACTAAAAAAAAGAAAATGCCGACATTGGTTAACATGGAAAACTTAATTATGCTAGCGTATAGACCTTTTCGTCCTATCTCTCTCATTAGTATATGCAACCAACTTTTTTTTTTCTTTTGATAAGAAGAAAAAATGTTGCAAAGAAAACCCTCTCGAATAGTTAAAACTACAATAGTCTCATGACCACGTTGATCTTGCCTCATTAGACAGGGTCTACAACCAAACAACACTAGAGGGGAAAAAAAAAAAAAAAGTGACCCGCATCTGCAAGAACATTTGCTACAAAATTAGCCTCTCGATAGATGATTTGCAAACAAATTTGTGTCCACGGTGTGTTTTAGCATTCCTTGCTATAAAAGAAATATGCTCTCTCTCTCATAAGCATTATCATATGTGGTAAAAGATATTAAGATGTGTTACCACATAATAAGATGCATGTGTCATATTTGTGGTGGGTGCAAATTTGTTGACATTTTCTTAAAATACACTCGACACTTCTCTCCAAGGTTCATCACTCATCAAGTTAACTTGCTCATCTGACCAAGTAAACTTTCAAATCTTGAGAGATTCTTCTTCATATAGTGTGGTAGTAAATTTGCCAGCTCTCATTACATAAAGCAACCAGAAGATACGGGAATGCTAAATAGGCGAGTTGATTGACATAATAATGGAATTGATAATTTTTCTTTTAATTTTAAAGAGCCGATATATTAATGATCTCATATTACATCAAATCTTGGACGAGAAGACGTGATAATATCAGTTGGATTCTCGAACTAAATTACTTCATTGCCTGACACGGAAAAATAAGCTAATCTATGGGCTACCGCATTATAGCCTTTAGGAACACACATTATAGATTAGATTCACCAACACTGGCATGTCGGTCCAATAATGGACTATTATGTGCACAAAAAATTGTATTATTGTGCCAAAACGTACAATAGTGGTATAGTTGTTCCGTGTGAGTCACTCTACAAAGAGGGGTCAATAATAAAGTAAAGCAGATATTAACAGTTAATAATTATAAAGGTGAGAACTGAAATGTGGGGATTTCTGATTTTTGGGGCATTGAGAAGGTTTGGTGGAGGAGAAAGAAACATTCAAAAAGTTCGGTTGTGGCTGCGGTTAGAAGTAAAGATGTCGAGATCGTCTTTGAATTTCTGTGTCTAGAGTTTAAGGATTCGAAGATTCAGGTCGTTGAAGAAATAGTGATTCGCACCTTTGATTTGTATGAAATGAGTAAAGAAATAGGCTAATGAGGACCACATAATTTAAAATGAATGGTACAAATCTCCGGATCCGTCGACTCCAGAGAATCGGTGAAATCTCAATTTAAGATGCTGACCCTGCATCACATTTTTTATTATTTTTTTATGAAAAAGACACATCTTTAGTTGGTTGAATGTCAATTATTTTCTGCATCCATGACCAGTGACGTTTCTAGGTTTTTCTCTTCGCTAGTAGAGAGAGAAGAATGTATGACCACACATCAAGAAATAATATAATATATATATATATATATATATATATATATATGTGTGTGTGTGTGTGTGTAACTTGACATTGTTTAAAAAATATATTTTTTTTGATCAAGACATTGTTTAAAAAATATGTTCAAGCCTCCAAGGTACAAAATATGGAGGTTGAAGGAAACAGTGAGCCTAAACATAAGAAAATTATCGGAAAATATCGTCCTATTGTATTCGTGAGCATTTTATTACAAAGTTTAGAGGGAGGGGACTTCAAAATTTCGGTGCAAGGGGCGGGTAAGATGTCCTAGGTAGCCCCATGTATGCACACAGTTCAATGATTTTGAATAATGAAAGACAATTATCAGCTGTTACTGGTTTTACGGTCAAATAATATTTATCTGCACGTGTAAGCGTGAAGTATTAGTATAGATTGCTATAAAATGACGAGTTCAATATTGAATTAGTGTTAGCTGATTATGTAACTTAACCCAACCACATGTCATCGATATCGTTCAATAATACTAAAAATTATTGTCAGTTTACAACTTTCACAGCCTTTTCGAATACAGGCTAAAAGAAAGTTTAATCCAACATCAGACTCTGTCATCAAATGCAGTGGGTGAGAATGCAGACCTTATCTTCCTAATTCACTAACCATACATACCTCAATCAAGTAGAAAGCCAAGGCTTCTACTCAAATGTAGTTTGAAGTGTTATTTTGTAATACACACACACACACACACACGTGTATCATGATCATATATATATATATATATATGTATCATCATCATCATCTGATTCAAGAAAAATTCCAAATGCAAGCTTGGAAAATTATCAGTGTTCTTGGCAGTGACCGGTTGTAAATCTTCCTTCTACAGCAAGCTTAGCCAAAAATTCTTGGAGACTAACGCCACGAGGACCCGGGGTGACATGGTTAATGTTGCCCCAACTTGGACACAACTCTTCCTTATCAGGTGTTGAATTCTCTAAGCTCTTACTTCTCCCTATGCCAGGGCACCATTCTCCCGGAACCAACCCTTTCGAAGTCCGATTCAAAACACTCTCATCGATCTTGTTTAGCACTGGATCATCATCTGTTTGAAACGGTCTAGCAAAGGCCGCTCGACTTGCTAACATTTGATCATAGTGTGACATGTTAAGGACTTTTGCTTTTCCGAGTGCAGACGTGTCCCAAAGAATGTACCTTAGGTCATTATTCACTACAGAGTTTTTGAACTCAGATGAGCTGCAGATAATTGTGTGGAAGTAGGATTCAAGAGGGTAGGGCACATTGCTGAGGTACATCAGTAACTTCCTGGGAAAGTTATCCCAGCCTTTTACACAGTACTCCATGAAATCTCTGGTTAAAATCGTCCAAGGCGAACCTATACATTTCATAAGTTATGATGAAACTTTAGAATTTTTCCAACTTGTAGCTGTTTTAATCTTATAACACATTGAATACGAGAAGTTTTTTAGTAACACTACGTGTCAGTATCACTATCATGCTCATAAGTTTCTCGTTCTCTTTGGATACGCATTTCATGCTCAATTTCAGTAAGAGCAACTTACCTCCAAAGATTTTGAAAGCATCTGGCATGGTTCTCTTCTCTACAGCATACAAAAGTGGAGCAACCTCTTGAAGATATAAGTTAGGGTCATTAACGATTCGATCTGTTTGCCTGCAGACAATCAGCTTCCATTTAGAAAATTCAGGACATCGTGAATTGTCAGTGAAAAACTCAAGGTGCCTAATTTCTTCGAAGAAAAAAGAGATCAGAGAAACAAACTACTGGGAGCATCAAGAGGCTGATTTTTCTTACTCTTTCCAGCCGGTCTTGTTTGTAAAATGTATAAAATTGGTATTCCTTGGCAATAAAGTGAAAGCATGGAGCAGATCTGAACAGAAAGAGTTGGAAAAAATTCCTAGTCAGTGAATCACGTTGATCAATTAACCAAGATGGGTTACCAAACTAAAGTGATCAAGTTCCCAAGTGTACATGCATTTTATGGAAAACGAACGAAATGGTTATCAAACTCGGCCTGAGGGTACTGAAAGCCGAAGATAAAATTTATAAGCCAAAACAGATATTTAAATCCTTAAACCTTTCAAGCTTGATTCAAATGATGTTCAGCATCAAGTGACTCTGCCGATAATATAAGTGATTTTGATGTGAAAGCACTTACCATCCTGATTCATGAGGGGATAGTCAGAAGCACTTAAAGTGATGAACCAGTCCCAATCTGTACTGAGCTTTAGATGCAATGCTGCAGCATGAAGTGTGGCAGCAAGAGCAGAAGACCCCATCTGGTTGAGGGCAAAACTTTTCCCAACAACATAAACATTTCCAAAATATCGAAAAACTTCTTCGGCTTGAACAGAGAGAGCTAGTTGCCCTCTATCATAATCCGACGAACATGAATCAAGCTGCAGCAAATACCGATTTCTCGGATGATATATTGCCTTCAAAAGCCTCAAAATCCTCTCACTTTCTCCTTCAGTTCCACATATCCAATAAGCAAAGACAGGGGGGTTCCCATTCCCCTTCAATGGCACTCCCACTGAGAGTTGGTATTTGTTTCCATATCTAGAAAACACATTGGGAGATGATCTTGAAATTGCTCCCAACAAGACTAAAGTAACCAAAAGTGCTGGGATCCATAGAAGATAACCCGAACACCACGAAGAAATGTTTGATGTTCTCATTGAGGGAAGCTTTCAAACCATTCAAATGCGGAGATCTGGGCGTAGTCAAGTTGGCTGGACTATGCTTCCCCTACGCACTAAAGTTCAAATCCACCTTCCCGGCAGTTTAGCTTAGATTAGAGTATCGCTCGAGCGAAGAAGAAAAACCATTCAAATCCAAAAGCTTGGACAAAACCTTAGAGAGGGAAGTAGCTTTAGTGCTCGTGACAAGAGGAAAAATGAATCCATGAACTTGAAAAAAAAGGTTGGGTTTGGTGAAGGGTTCATGGGATCAAGTTGTACCAAAACAAATGAAAAAGGCAGCTGTGGGAACAAGGTCGGAGGTTGGGGAGACTGGTTTTTGAAGAAAGCAAGGAGATATTTTGTCAGGCCTTCTGAAAATGATACAGAGAGAGCGAGAGAGAGAGAGAGAGAGAGAGAGTTGAGATGTGTATTTTTTATTAGTTGAGATGTTAATTTCATCATAATCTTGTTAACCGTAAGCACTTTTATCGTACATTTGCATAGCACCGCGTGTCGGTGTAACAGTGAACGTTTTGTCATTGGCTCACGCGGTGCAACAGCGAACGTTTTGTCATTGGCTGAAAACTTTGAAATGCTAGTTTTTTAAAAGACTCAAAATATATTCTTGGCGTGGTGCTTTTTCAAGGCACCAGAAAACAGACCCGACGATGAGCACCCATTAATTTCACACGGATGATATCAAACTCATTGGGTGTGTTAATAAGAAATACAGGGGATGATGACCTTGTTGGAATCAAACTTGCACACAGTTGCTTATGTTTTCGTCCCTTGTTCGAGTAAAACCAACTTTTTTATGTTGGTTTTCTAGTCCAAAAGGTAGAGCATTGTAAAAGTTCGACTCTCGTTTTCTTCCTATATATTTACTACTTTTTGTATTTGAAGAATGACAATGTTATTGATACTTCAAAAGCTCATTATTTACTTCTACTTATACAAATTTTCTCGTCTTTTTATAAATTTGGAGTAGATTAGGATCTTTGCTTCCTATAGATTTTTCAGTGTGACTGGTACATAGAGTGGTACACCACGTGTCACTATACAAATGGTGAGATATGTGTGTTAAAAAGTTAATAACTTAAAAAATAAAAAATTTCACAACATATATAAAAATACATAGTGTACCACTTATGTCTCCGTCATATTGAAAAATTTCTCCTTTGCTTCCCATGAAATATGAGTTAAAAAAGATTCATACTATAGGGCCAGTAGTTTGGGCCAATCAAGTTTCAATTTCTGTTCTGACCCAAGTCTTCATCGCCCACTTATCTTTATGAAGCCCACTATGTGGGCGGGTCGAAATGCACCCGACCCGGATTCCATCACCCCTCACCGTCAATAGTACACCTCTCACCGGCATGCATTTTTTGCGGTCCCTCAACCTTTACACTAAAGTACTGAAGAACTCTCAAGAGAATTCTGCATCTGGCATTGTTGACAAATTGAAGACCTTTTTTTGCCTCTCTGTTTCCCAAATTCAAATTCAGCTGACAAAAATGAGACGTAAATTGAAAAATGGAAACAGTACGAGCACCTTAAATTCAAGAAAACAGAAATGGATTTAAGAAATGGATAAGGCTAGAAAAATTACCCACTGCGGATTTTGAGACTGCAATCCACAACAGTTATGAATTATTTCCACAAAAAGATACACAAAATCTTGATAACAACAACTAGCAATGAATCATACTTAATAGGCAGCAGCAACACTATCACATCCTCAATTTCATCAATCTGGAAAATGCACATTTTGCTTTGGTAAATCCCACAAAGCCACAAATCAACACAAGTATTTCCAAATAATTCAAAAACTAAACAGATAGCTGAACCGACATGGTAGAATAAGAATTTCAGTTTGCATGTACATTCTATTTACATTACATCAACAACCTGTGTACAATCAAAATGCCGGATCTAATAACAACCTTGATAGATGTATGAAAGTGTCCTAGAATTATGACTTCAGGTACCATTCTGGGATAAAAAAACTTGGTGTACCAAATGTTGAAAACTAATAAACTTCAGGATAGTAAACTGAGATTAACCCTAAAAGTTAAATTAGTGGGTAATTTATGTCATTTTTATTAAATAAAATTTTTAAGTGCTTTTAATTAAAATAAAATTGACTGAAGCTCTTTCAGTTAAAACTCCCTAAAAAACATAACATATTAAGAACAAAATTCTATAAAACGTTAGGCGCTAGTCGGGCGGGAAGCAAGGGCCTAGGTGGATTTGAATAAAATAATTATATATATCATATAAATTAGTTAAATTTAGATAAATAAACATTGAGTTTACTTTTGAAAAAAATACACATATATAATGCAAAAGTATAATATAGTTAGAGGTGGTTACGGTTAAACTACATCAATATTTTATATTATTTTTTTATAGAGATAATAAGACAAAAATGAATAGTAATATAAAATGTTGACGCGGCTTAACCGTGATCACACAAACAGGAGGGCACGAGGAGTGGGAAGGTAGAGAATTTACCTCCAATATAGTCTGGCCTTTAAAAAAATAATAATAATAAAATATTATCTGAATAATTTATTTAATATATTTATTAGTTGATAGTGGGTAATTATTATTTATGTTTTTCTTATTATGAGGCTGGTGGACTTTCTTTCACATAAAAATAGGCACTTTTTCCACTTTCCACGATTTTCCCTGCTACCTTATCTTCATCTGTTACCAAGAAAACTCTCTATCTTCTTCTCTTTAACCCTCTATTCTTCTCTTCTTGAAAATAACAAATCAAAACAACTCCCTCTAACCCTCCATCTCACCTCTGCACATCTCCCTCTAAGCCACCACGGTAATTCTCTATTTTAATGCATAGAAGTTCTGGGAAAGAGGCGGAGCTGCGCCGACTTTGAGTTTTGATTCTGTGCGATGCGGTCGTATTCCTCCATCATGTTGTCGACGTTCTCATCGGTGGTGACAGAGATCAACGGGTTAGTTTGCACAGACGTAGAGAGAAGAGACGAGGAACGACTAGCTCCGCCTAGCATCGCCTCGTCGGCCGCTTAGATCCTCTCCGATTTATTAAACGTTTTTCCCAAAATCGCCATAGAAGCCCACCGCCCAACGCCTAGGCGGCTTCCTAGGCCGATTTTTTGAACACTAATTAAGAATCAGAAACCTTCTTCAAATGCTATTTAATTGGTACAATTCAACTCCAACACCAACTCATAATCCTTTTATCATTAAATTACTAATTATATGTATATTTTTATTTATTAATATCTTTATATATAAAGCCAACAACTTTTTTGGGGGTCATAAGTTTCACCAAAAAGTTTTGGATAAAAATACCTCCAAAAGAAAAAATTTCAAAAGCAATCCAAAGTAATGCATCAAATAATGCATGAGTATTTTCGTCATTTTAAGAGTGTTTTTTTAATAATTAATTCTTTTTGTATATTTTTTATAATTAGTACATCATAATATGTTAGCAATAGTGTGATTCAATTAGTTGTCCATTAAGTATTATTTTCTTTTTTTTTTTAAACATGTTCAAAACATTTTAAAAGGCATGTAATGCCAGTTATAAAAAAAGTATTTCACACGTTCATAACAAGGTAATTAAATTAGTTATCAATGAATTTTTTTTTTTTAAACAAACGATATTATCTACATTAAAGATGAAGGGGTGTGGTTAATCTCACAATGGGCTAGCAATAATTTGATTAAATTAGTTGTTTATTAAAAATTATTTTCCCTATTGGTAATGTAAATTCAATAGAATGTAGATAAAAATTGAAAGATCGATTTTATTATGTGATCAGCTTCTTTGATTGGTTTGTGAGGGATTTTTTCTAACATGATCTAAAATTATTCATTTATTTCAAATATTTAACTTTTTTTTTATCAATTCAGGCAACAAATATATTTAAAACGTGTAAATCGGTACATAGCACGCCGTAAAATCTACTACAGTGGGGCATAGTCAAATCTGCCGCAGTTTTGATGTTCGTGAGGCCTAATAGCCTATGCGGCAATATCTTTTGAAGATATCAATAGGCGCATGGCAGGGTATATGATAGGGGAAGATTGGTAAAAAAGTAATGAGGATTGTCAGTCCTGCAGGCAGAACTTTTAAGATCTGATTCTATTTTTTTTGGTCCGAAATAAACTTCAATAGAAAAAAACAAAAGAACTACAAGCAATACCATTTCGAACGCCGTGGGACCTATTGGTCAATTGATTAATTTAGTAGACCTAACGTAGGATTTAGACAATCTAAAGTAATTCTATATAAATTTCTGTACAAAGTAACTCAGAACAATGAAAGAAGAAATGTATGCCCTTCAAAAGAGCCAAACGTGGACTCTCTTAAGATGATTCGAAGTCAGGTGACCAAATGAATTACTTAGATTCGATTCCATCTAGTACTTTTATAATTGAGGGGCAAGGTTGCAATTGTGCCTTAATGAACTGAATGGACAGAAAATTGAAGTTGCATGTGTGATATGTATCTTGCCACTGCAATTTTTGTTTTCCATTTCATCGGATGACTCTACACTACAGTTTTCATTTATTATAATCAAATTAGTCACATCTCATAATGACAGTCAAATAATTGTGCAATTATGAAAATAGATCATCTCCGGATCTCTCCCTCTAAAGCCTAAGGATCAAATGATCTGGACCTTTAAAATTTGATCCAACGGCTAAAAACAGAGAAGTTAGTAAAAACTTTTAAAAACTACAATAATTTTTAGTCGTTGAATCAAATTTCAAAGGTCCAAATCATTTAATCTTTAGATTTTGGAGGGAGAGATCCGGAGAGGATCTCTTTCCATGCAATATTGGCATTAATACATTGACAAAGACTTTGAAATTAATACTTTTTTTTTTTTTTGGCTGTTACTAGCACTAAAAGATTTTTATTATGCACCTCAAGTTTTCTATATTTAGAAAAAGATACATGTATGAGAAATGTATAATTAGACTTTTGGAGTGAAATAACAACACTTATTTATTTATTTATTATTAATGTGCTTTTAAGTGTTATTTTTGGATATTATAATGTTTGTTTAAAGTGCCGAGAATAACATCATATAATATTCTAAAAGAGTAAAAATTAAAATGCTAAAAAAACCAAATTTAACCGAACATGAATAAAAAAAAAACCAAACCCAAAAAAATAACTAAATTTGAAAAACCAAACTAAAATTTGTTGGTTTGGTAAGGCTTTCAGTGGTTCGGAAATTGAACCAAATAATCCTTACAACGACATTGTTTTACTTACACCCATCTAAACATTGTCATTTTACTTTTATCCTATGACCGAAATGGTGGATGTGGGACCGAGACAAATGGCACCTCGGGTGGCAAGAATTATTCATGGTTGAGCTTTATTTGTTATTAAGTCATAGTTTAGATAGGAGGATCCTCATTGGGCAAAAATCATTGTAATTTTTTTTATTTAAAATTGATTATAAATAGTACTTAACAAAAACTTATTGCACGATATATAATGAACGAATGTAATTAAAGGAGATTCTCATAAAGAGATCCGGCGAAGATCCTCACTCATAGTTTAGGACCCAAATTTATCACCTTCCTCGATTGCATGCCACTTCCAAAAACTACCAAAAAAAAAAAAAAAAAAAAAAAAAAACAGATTTTGGGGCGAACAACGTAAGACAAACCCAACACAATTACCATCTCCAACCCCAAAATCTGTCACTCAGTTTCGCCTCCGCAGTTTACAGTACATCCGACCAAACACTTAATCCACCGTCTTTCTGTCTCTGTATATTCTCCATGGAAGCCCTCGCAAGCTCTGCCTTCGTTCCGGAGGTACACCCAGTTCTGAACAACCCCACTTCAATCAGAACGCCGAATAATCGAAGTGGGTTTCTGAAAGTCAGTCAAAGTTCTCGTTTTTCTGGGCTTCGGGTTCGAGCTCTGTCCGGGGAGGCCTCTGGGTCCGGCGAAAGTGGAGAGCTGAGGCCTCCGAATAATGGGTTCGGCTTGCTTTCCGAAGACACTCTCTCTTTCTCTCAGGTATTTGCTTTTGCTTCTTTCTCTGCATATATTTGTCTGTGTGTTAATTTGTGAAGTTTTCAGCAATTGTGTGAGTGTGTATGTTTTTTTTTATTAATTTAAAATTTTGATTAAATCGTATTTTGTGTTAAGTAGTTGTGGGAAGTGCAAATAAGTGGAAATTGGAGTGCAAGTTGTTGATATTGGTTTAGTTTTTGATTTGTAGGACTTATAAACTTTTGTGATCGAAGAAAAAGTGAAGAATTTGACATGTATTGGAACCGACATATTGGTTTTGCTGAAAAATCAACAATCTTTATCAAGAAAGGAATCCGGCAACTATCACAGATAGCTAAAATTGTGAGTTAAATCCTTGATATTCCATAACATTGTTCAGCAATGACACCGACAAGGGCTATTCTAGAAATACGCCCCGGTGCTGGAGCAATATGTGAACACTGTCTGGTTTCTTCGAACCATAGGTCATACAACAGATTGGTCCGAAACAGGCAGACGATTTAGTAGAGAGAAACTTTTTGCGATGCGCGTTTAGCCAATTTACAATGAATATCACTGAAAATTCAACTTAAAACCTTCAATTGTATGCCTCCATAGCCTGCTATTAAAACTGCATTCAGAAAGTAGGTGAGTTGGGGACACCATAGAGCATTGCCTCCCTTGCCAACTTGCCACCCTTTGTTTTGTGGTTAAATGATTTTTAACAGCGAACCAAGCTCTAAATGTTGCTTTGGAATGACCTTTTCAGCACAAGGTGGTTTTTGACATGTAGTTCTATTACATATAGCTTCAGCGTGGAATTATAAACGCTTGAATTTTTTTTTTTTAAGAATTGACAATTAGGTCTCTCACATTTGTTTTGCAGTGTTAGTCCCTTCTTTTCAGTACATATATGTTTTATAGTTCTCTTATTTTATAATTGTATCCGATCATAGTCTGTTTCTGTTTTTCTTGTTCTGAAGGGCGATTTAAATCACTTCGATAGTAGTGAGAAGAATGTGGATGAGGCATTAATGGTAGATATGTCTCTTACATCCCCTTCTGCTAGTGGAGCAGGAGGTGGAACAAGAGCTGGGCTCTTTAGAACTCCAATTTCTGGCGGGGTGCAGAGTGCAACTTCAGCTCATGGTTTACCCCGTCCCGCCTTAGCTGTACGCAATCTTATGGAGCAGGTAGACACGTTTTGTTATTTTTGTTGATTCTGAATGAATATATATAATATATATATATATATATATATATTATTTTTTTCACTTGAGGATTTAATATGCTAGCTGATTATTTATTTTTAAGCTGCTAAATACGTCTTGCTTCCTCATTCAAGGCCAGATTTGCTCATTTGTGCACCGTAATGTCTCGCATGCACCACAGGCGACAAGGATATCCATTTGGTTCTCTAGTTGATTTTGCACCTGATTCATCAGGGCGTAAGTTAATGAGCTTTTACATTTTTATTAAGCAGTTTTTTGTCATCCTTCAATAAAAAAGAATTTGCATATAAAGTTAAAGTCTAGGTGGTCTCTAAAAATCCTCTTCACTATGTTTTTTTTAATTGGGTTTTTATCACAAATGGTCCTTAATGTTGTGGAAAATCATAATTTATTCCCTTATGTTTCGATTCATTGGTCCTCCATGTTTGTTCCCACACATCAGTTCGGTCCTTTCATCCAAATTTGCTTAAAGTTTTGTTTGTGTGCTGAATTGGCACATGTGTGCTATCCCACAACACCAATCACATGATGCCACATGGATTTAAGCAAATAATTAAATTTTAAGAAATGTTTTAATTTCAAAACTGAAAAAAAAATAGGTAAAGGAAAATGATAAACCATTCGCATCCCCTCTCTGCTCAGGCCATCACTAAAGATGAAGTTGGACTGGAGATTCAGAGATGTGCCTCAGCTCAATTGTTTCAACCACCAATTCTTTCATGGCGGATGAGGTTTTTGAGTTTTGGGTTGTGTGTTTTAATAGGTTTTTAAGTTTTGGGGGATGAGGTTTTTAAGTTTTTCTTTATGGTTTTAAAAACTTTGAGCTATTAAGTTGATTTTTTTCCCTAAAATCTACATAGCAACAAATAAGTATAGTTGTGGGTCCCGTGTGCCATGTCAGCATCGTAATGGAGTTTTTAACGGATTTGGATGGCAGTGACCAAACTAATATGTGGGAGCAAACATGAAGGACCAAATTGATTGAAGTGAATTATAAAGGACGAAAATTATGGATCTCCAAAACATCAAGGACCGTTTGTGATAATTAGCCCTTTTTATTTGTACAACTTGAACAGTTGCATGGAGGCTGTTTAGCAGTCTATTTTGTCTTTGTTTACGGTGGTTGACAATTTGAACCGTCATCCTCTATATTGGACCATTTTGTTTTCTTGATCTGTATTTTGGACCCCCGACTGATCAATCTATTATTATTCGTTGATGATATGCAGATCCTATATTTTCGTTTTCACCATTGGCCATCCATACTCGGAATTTGTTAGCTGATCCAAGATGCACACTTGTTGTGCAGGTTAGTGATTTGATTGCTTCTCTTTTGGCTTTATTTACTCTATTTTTCTCCATTTGGATATTGTTAAAAGTTAGCTCGTGTAGATTCCTGGATGGAGCGGCTTGTCAAATGCAAGGGTAACCATTTTTGGTGATGTCTACCCACTTCCAGAGCATGAACAGGTGATTTTCTAACTCATACCCTGGCAAGGACGTATTTGGTTACCTGGGCACAAGTTTATTTTTTTTCCTCTAGCCACAGTGGTGATCTGCAACAAAAAGCTCTCACCTGTAAGAAATGTGAAATGAATGATTTAGCAGATAGTAGTGAAAAGATTAGGTGCTTGAAGCTCATGTTTGGGGTCAATTCTTCGTTTTTGGATTAATTCTATAGTTGACTTGCAGTTTGCCCTTAGAATCCGGTCATGAAAAGTTTGAGTTGTCAGCGTATTTATAACTCGCAGCTGTTGCTGCTGAATGTCTGGCTTAAAAGTTAAATATGTGTGATAAGAGGACGGACAATGTATTACTAGACAATTAGCAGTAGGTTCATTGCATTTGGCTGTGATTGTAGGAATGGGCTCATAAGCAATACATAGCAAAGCATCAACAGGGGCCTTCTCAACAATGGGGAAACTTCTACTACTTCAGGATGCAGAACATAAGGTTGGTGAATTGTTTTGGTTTGAGTAATTAGTGTCGTTTATGTTGATTCCATGACTAAAAAATTTCTTGTGTTTCATGCTGTTTTCTGCGCATTATGTCTGTAATTGGTTTTTGACTGCTAGGCTCTTCCGAACCATAAATTGTCAAAACCATTTTGGGACAGGGAACATTTTACGGACTCCTGAAGTATACCTGTGTCAATATCCTCTTAAAAGCATTGTCCATGTACAACTGGGGCGGGCTAGTTGTATTTCTTATTACGTGGTAAAGTTTTGACCATGAATCATAAGGTAGAATCCATGGTGCCGGATGCTGCCTTTCTATTTTGCTTGTTCTTACAGAATGGAACTTTTAGGGCACAATAATAATGCGTGTTGGAGTGGGAATTTATACCTAACAATGAATTAAGTGATGCCTTGACCATGTAGAAGTAAAACTCCTTGGTCAAATATTTCCATGTTTTCTGAGGTGATCAAAAGTGGTACTAAATGCATTTCTTGGCATGCTGAAACTTTCTTTTGATTTCTTGCAGCGACATATATTTCATTGGTGGCTTTGGCACTGTTGCTTGGGTCGACGTCAAAGAATATGAGGCCCTGCAGCCTGATAGGATTGCAGTTAATGGAGGGGAGCAGAACCTGAAGGTAAACACTGTCAACTTTTTTTTTATTTGAGAGAAAATTATGTAAAGGCTAATAGGAACTTTTGAATTTTCAATAATCTTAACCACACGTATGCATAGTGCTGCAAGGGATATTTCCTTCGTGCTTTGATTACGCTGTCGACAGATTTTGGTCCACTTTTAGCATGCTCGTCTTTATCTGCTTGTATGGGGCCTTTAAGTTGATTGTTGTTTTCCCCAAGTAAATTTTGCAGATTTGCATATCACTCCTCTTTGCCAGTTAGGCCTACTCAGTTTTAATTTTCTATTCATCTAGGAACTCAATGCAATGTTTTCGAAGCCCCTAAAAGAGCTTTTATCCGCCGAGTCTGAGGTGGATGATGCCGCTCTCATATCCATAGACAGCAAAGGAACTGATATTCGGGTCCGCCAAGGTGCACAGGTAGGTTTCTAAAGTAACAACCTTCTAAATCTCTAACATTACCCGGTTTCTTACGATTAAAAATGATCTTCTGCTCCGTTTGCAGTTCAACGTACAGAGGATATCATTTGACGAAGGCCATTCTGTCGAGACACTGGAGGAAGCAAAGGTTGCTCTCCGAAAAGTGATAAACAAAGGCCGAGTATTCAAGTTATAGAAGTGATGACAGGGATTCGCTCGTGATGCATTTCCTTACAAGTGAATGGACTGATCGGCGTGGATGGACTGTAAAACAAGTCGCTGTTGTTTCGAACTGGGGAAAAAATAACCGTACCGTGTTTTGTCAAGTTACATATAATTCTGTTAACCTATAGGAAATGTAATAGCTCCATTATTTAGTTTGGAATTGCACGCAAGGTGTGTCTTGTTCTTAGACGTCTGGTGGCCCATTGTGCCACCGACACCCTTCAGCTTAGACACACAGAACTCTGCCTCCTCTTATTGCTCTCATCATGTGCTTCAATAATTTACTGGTCTTGATAATATTTATGAATCTTTCGAGTCTAGTAGCGTGGTTTCTAACTGAACAGAGTATTAAAATGATTAGTTGTATGAGAATGTTGTGTCGGCCCTAAGTCTTACGGGACACCCTAGGTGCTACGGGGAGGTAGTAAATAACAAATTATTTGGGCTTTTGTGAATCCTTTCACAATGTTTAGTGATCCCTAATGTACCTCATCAGTTGTTGTCACTAGAATATTTATTTGCTTTGGATATGAGTTAGAATACAGTAGAACTTCGGTAATTTTATACCCGTTAAATTAATAATTTCGGTTAATAATTTTTATGTTCGGTTTCGATTTGGGAATAAAGTGTAAAATTAATAATTTGTCAAATTTGTAAGATAATACATTACAAGAAATTTATATAGGTCTCACATAATATGACGACCCATCCCTAATTTTTTTAATGTAATTGTATCCCTGAGTGTGTTAGTTGACATTTATGTCCTTGTTGGCAAAGTGACGTGGACGTACTTATTTGGCTTTAATTAATTTTCTTGTTATTGTAATTAAATAGTACTCGTTGTCACGAACACGTGAGCGCGAGTTAGACCCAAAATGGACTTGTATACGTTTATTTAAAGTGACAATGGGTAGAATTGTACACGTGTGTGCAAATTATCCAGTGTTGGAAACATTGTTTTAGATAGGGTGAGTCAGATTTTATAGATTTCCTGTAGGTTTATATTGCATGAAATCTGATCCCTTCCCTCTTTAAAACTGGACCCGTGACTTGTTTTCACCCACCAATCAATCACTCTCCTTAATTCTCACCCAATTAGATTTTTTCTTCTCCTCAGCCAATCAAAAGATCTCTCTCTCTCTCTCTCTTTCTCTCTCTCTCTCTCTCTCTCTACAACACACATGCACCACCACCAAACTTCACAGATCGAGCTTGCAACCACCACCATCGTGTTCCTCTTATTCCCACGAACACATCCATACCAATCGGTCACGAAATGGACGAGCTTTGAGTGTTCAACTCGGAGCAACTTGGAAGCTCTGACTCGGGGGTGATTTTCTCCATTATTTTCCGTTCGAGTTGCACATTTTTAGAAGGTTTGGAAGCATCTAAGTGACTCCCCGAGGCCACTAGCCTAGTTTTGAAGTGGAGTCGACGAGGAAAACCATGGGTTTGAGACCACAAAAGTAAGGCCGAGAGTCTATATAAAGTTTGTCAAAAATGATTGAGAAATGAAGAAGATATGAAAGTTTGAAATTTCTCCGGAATCCGACCAAATTCTCCAGTTTTCGACGAACCAGATGGCGGCGGAGGTCTACTGGAGAAGAAGACAGAATATTCCGTCAAACTTAACGAAAAATTCTGACATCGCTAAAGGTAGTTGAAGTCGTTAGGGTTAATGGAATATTCCATCAAATCTGATGGAATATTCTTTTGTCAGTTTGTCAAACGTGTCAGGCGCGTGTGGCCATGACCTGGCGGCGCGTGACTGCGCGTCTGGCCACCGGCCGGCGAGTGGTAGACGTGTACGGGTCCACGTCGTCGAGTAGAACGTTTTCGTATATTTAAACCCTCCGTTTGAGCAAACTATGGGGGTTTTTTTTCCTAGCCTTTTTGTTTATATCCTTATTAATTAATTAGTTAGTTATTTCTCACATAGGTGAGACTTATCCCGAGGATGTACGAGGACAAGCGAGGCTAGGAGGCTACGATCCATTGACGTATCAGTGAGTGGGCATTTGTTTTCATATATATGATATATAAAGTTTTATAGTTTCCACAAATGCTTTTGAATTGATTTATGCCTATTATGCCATGATTAAATAATGTTATAAGAAATGTTGTACTGTTGTGAAATGCTAAAATAATACTACGGGATGCGCAGGTAAGTTTATTATGTTGACTAGAATTATTGAATCGTTATGGCATGCTTATATTTATGTAGTCTGCTCATCATTGCTGCACCAGATGTTAGTGCTCGCCCAGGGCCAAGGCCAGTCTTTCACGTGTATGTTCACATCCGCATCGCACGCTCACCTTAGATCCAAGTAGGTGCCAGTCATGTTGTACAGGTTGCAATAGGCAACTCTGACATCTTGTCGTACAAGTTGCAATAGGCAACTCCGACTTGTATGTGACTGCGAATAGCGCCAGTCTTCATCTGATTGTAGAACTAAAGCGTATATTATGATTACACGCAGTCTTGTCATACAAGTTGCATTAGGCAACTCCGACTTGTGTGCTAGTGATGCGTAAATTAGAGCAACCTAAAATAGATTAATTGTAATCACATTTATCCGCAAGTGCACGGTTCGTAGATGGTATAGAAGTGCAAGTACGGAGTCGAATCCCACAAGGAACGGTGATTTAATTCGATAACTAACCAATTCAAGTACAAATGAAATTGAAAATATTATTGAGCAAGAAAGTTAAAGGAAATATTGGATGTTAATACTAAAGGATAAAATTGTTGAAGGTTTAAGAAAATAAATACACCAATAACAATAAAACTTAAGAACAAACAAGAAGTTAAAGGCTAAGACATCCAATTTCACCAATAACAATCCTATTATGATTCTTAGCTATCAACTATCCAATTAACAACTCCCATGTTGATGATTAAGTTTCCCAACTCTATAATCCAATCATGATGTATGCATCAAATTATATTCTTCTAAGAAGCAACTAGCATGGTGTATGCCTAGATTTCACACCTTGATGTTCCCTAAGTACAATGGAAACTTTTATACAACCACACAAAACCTAGAACATGGTGTATACTTCTAGTAAATTGTGATCTCAAATTCATGATTCGATCAAGAACATAACATGGGTGTATGCCTATGAACCTGCAGCAAACACTTACTAATTCATACAAGTGATGGCCAATCGTTAAGAACGAAAGAACAAACGAATCAACATAACAGATATTGTCTTGGATAATCAAATAGCTAAAAACACAAAATATTCTTGTATGGCTACATTCTAGCCTTAGCAAAAGAATTTAGAAACACATAGTCATGGAAAACATAATTAAAGATAAGAAAAGCATGAGAAACCCTTGAACCGAAGGAGATTTTTGCCCTCCGCAAGCACCTGAACTCTTGCGTGCCTTCCTCCCCCTCTTCTGCTTTTTTTCTTTTTTCTTTTTTTCCGCCGTTCAAGTCTCGAGCTGTTTTCCCTTTTATTCCCCTTTATTCCCAGCAACAGCTGCTTGGAACCAAACCGATCAATCCCCACAATTATTTTTTCATTTTTTTTATTTTTTTGCTTTTCATCTCCACCCTCCACTCGTATTTTGATGAAGATTAAGTGCATTATTGGGCCTAAAAGGGCAGCTCATATTTCTCTATCACACTAGTCAGACTAATTTACTTGTTGGGCTTTAAATCTCTAACTTAAGTGAACTGCACAAATTTTGGCCTAAATCACTTGAAATGCAAAGTTAACCGAACTTGGAAATCCGAATAGCAATCACTAAGATGATCATAATTCACTGCAGGAATATCGGATTGACATGATTCCAACTCTATTTGAAAGAAGACTTCCACATCTTTTGATCCATATATGGTATGCAATGAGGTTCCTCGGGATAAATAAATGGCAGCCCATCAAAATCGTTGGACAAAAACTCTCATATCCCAAATTTTCCAAATTGTGTCACCTCCATGTTTTAGGCATCGCTTTGATATCCTGTGAACTTCCTTTGAATGTTTACGGACCGTTTTTAGGCTCTCAAAACTTCTCTTATTTGCCTCAAAATCCCTTTCTTTCAATTAATCCTACAAAATAAGAAAACCACAAGTAAACTACTAATAAGGGATGAATGCTATACATAATCCAAGTACTAAGGTAATAAAAACTTGTATAAATATGAGTCTATCAACTAGCATAGATTGATGAGCATCAGTTCAGTCGTACAGGTTGCATTAGGTGACTCCAACTTGTGTGCTAGCATAGATCGATGAGCATTTGATTTTATTATGCTACTATTGAGATATTGTGATTGGCATATTTCTAGACTTATTATTGATTTGCATTTGATTTCATACTTATACGTAGTGTATGATTTTCTGGAAATTATACATGTTTTACAGCAAGGGTTTAGTATGTTGGGAAAATAATAGTGTTTTATAAACCTTTGTTTTTGCCCACTCACTCTTCTGTTTTTCACCTCTCCAGGTCCTGAATAGCTGAATTACTTTGTGGCTTACGAGGATTAGCCGGCGATTCTGACATACCCCTAATAAATGTAGGAACTATTTCCGGTTGTGTATTAAGTACTACCTAGTTTTGATTGCGCACTCACTTTATTAGTTTAAATAAGTTCTAGTTTTGGTTTTAATTTATTCGCATTTTTACATCACTTACACTTTTGGTTACGTCACCTTCGGGTGATAGCCAGCATGCCTCGACTTCGGTCGGGGTGTGTCAGTTTGGTATTAGAGCATAGGTTTGGTAGTCCTACATCCTTCATATGTGCTATAAGTTCTAATAATTTTTGATCTCTGATGTTAGAATCATGCCACCTCGTAGAGCGCCACATGTCCCTTATAAGACTAATTTTCTCGATTTTGGGCAACCCGGTGAGGCTATCGCCAACGCCATTCAGTCCACACTTCATCCTCCCTAGAGGACCACCTTAGAGACTGTATCCCATCTTAAGATAAATAATTTCTTTGGCAATAAGGGACCTGAGAAATTCGAGGTTTGGATCGACCATGTTGAGAAGACTTTTTGAGTTATGCAGCAACAAGGGAATCTTCGAGAGGATAGATGGGTCAAGACAACAACTTGGTTCTTCCGCTTGGGAGCTGGATCATGGTGGGCTCAGGAGTCACGCCCGTTGTTTGCTTAAGATGCCACGGATTGGGATGTTTTCAGGCGCCTATTTAAGGCTAGATTCACACCTCCGAAGTACAAGGATAGAAAGAGAGAAGAATTCGTCAAGTTGAAGCAAGGAAAAATGTCAATCATAGAGTACCACTGAAAGCTCACTGACTTATCCCGTTATTGTCCTGAGATCGCTGGGAATCCCAGAGAAATGCTCTATTATTTTAAGAAGGGGACTAGTAAGCGATTGCGTTCTTTGGCAACTTTTACTCCCTGCTCTACCTACCAAGAATTTTTTGAGGTTCTGCTTTGTGTTGAAGATTCCGAGAATGCTCCTGATGATGACGATGATGAAGATGATAATAATAATAATACTTAGAGGAATAATAACACAGAGCAGTCATCTTTTGGCCCTCGAAAGACTTAGAATTTCAAGAGAAGTGGTAATAGTTCTAGATCATTGAGCCGTAGTTCAAGTTCCAACACGACGCGAAGGGGTGGCAAGTCCACAGACAGTTCCGCTTTTAGAATCACAGGAACCCTTGAAATTCTGGTGCTCCGCTCTATCACAGATGCAATAACCGTCATTTCAGTGAGTGTAAAGAAGGAAATAGTAAGTGTTATACTTGTGGTCAGATGGGACATATAGCTCATTAATGCCCTCAGAATCAAAAACTTCAACCTCTTACTTTACCACCTGCAATTCCTTTTTAGGAGATTCAAGGACCTGGTACTTATCAACATACAGGTTATGAAGGTGTTTTTCATTATCAGGGTGACATACCCCAGTACCAAGGAATAGTATATCAGTACTCGCCTGAGGTTCCCTATTACTAGGGAAGCCATCCACAATACTAGGGGGTTATACGCCGTATCAGGGTGGCGGAACGCAGTGGTACGCTGGAGGACAATCCCAAAATCTTGATGTAGCCTCTAGCAGTGGCAGTTTGACCAGGCAAACTAATCAAACCAACCAGGGTCGAGGCAATTAGAGTCGCGGCAACCAGGGAAATAGGGGTTATGGAGGTCGACAGCAGGCACAGGGTTGTGTCAATCACATCACCTTGTAGGATGCTCAAGGTAACCCCGACTTGACCATAGGTACGTTGAATGTTTTTGGCCATTTTGCTAGAATCTTAATTGACTCGAGTGTTACACATTCAGTCATTTCCCATACATTTGCTTAAAAAACTCAACCTCACCCCTCTCCCCTCGGTTATGAGTTGGAGTTCTCGATGCCTAGGTGTGAAGTTTGTTATATTAGTTAAGAGTATCAAGGATGTCCCGTTCTTATTGAGGATGTCATAATGCTAGCGAATCTTGTTCCCTTGAACATCGTTGATTTCGATGTTATCTTGGGCATGGATTGGTTAGATTACAATCATGCCATGTTGAATTGTCACCAGAAGATTGTTACCTTCCATCGGCCGGGCATGCTTATGGTAACTTTTGTCGATGAACATGGCGGTTTGAAACATAAAGTTATCTCTACCATGAGGGTGAAATAGATGTTGAGGAAGGGGTGTCAAGGCTAATTGGCTCATGTAATGATGACTGATGTTTTCCCCGGTAAGACGTTCGGGTAGTCAGACACTTTCCTGATGTTTTTCTCGGCAATTTACCTGACCTACCACCGGATCGTGAGGTAGAGTTCACTATCGACCTAATCCCAGGTACCGACCCTATTTCTCTAACTCCTTATTGTATGGCTCCTGCGGAGTTGAGGGAATTAAAAACCCAGTTGTAAGAACTTGTTGGTAAGGGTTCTATTCAGCCAAGCATTTTCCCTTGGGGAGCTCCAGTCTTGTTTGTAAGGAAGAAAGACGGGATATTGAGGCTATGTATCGATTATAGACAACTGAATCAGGTGACAATTAAAAATAGTTATTCGTTGCCTTGTATCAATGATCTTTTTATCAGCTTCATGGTGCTTGTGTTTTCTTGAAATCGATCTAAGGTCTGGCTATTATCAATTGAAGATCAGAAGTGATGATGTTCCAAAAACAGCCTTCCAAACTCAATATGGTCATTATGAGTTTCTCGTGATGCCATTTGGGTTGACTAATGCTTCAACAGCTTTTATGGACCTGATGAATCGGGCATTCCATCCGTACCTTGATAGGTTCGTTATTGTTTTCATTGATGACATTCTGCTGTATTCTAAGAGTGAGGCTGACCATGCTAAACATTTACGTCTGGTTTTGAAGAAGCTAAGGGAGAATCAACTACATGCCAAATTCAGTAAGTGCCAATTCTGGCTGGATCATGTGTCTTTCTTAGGACACGTGATATAAGTTTAGGGTGTTCTTGGGGATCCCCATAAAGTAACAACAGTGGAAAACTGGGAGCAACCTCAGATTGTCACTAAAGTAGGAAGTTTTCTTGGTTTTGCTGGCTACTATTGACGCTTTGTGAAAGACTTCTTAGTCATAGCCTACCTCTGACAAGGTTGACTAGGAAAAAAGTTAATTTCGAATGGAGTGATGACTGTGAACAGAGTTTTCAATAGTTGAAGTACTGTTTTACTCATGCATATGTTTTGGCATTTCCCGATGACAGTGGGAATTTCGAGATCTATAGTGACGCTTCTTTGAATGGTCTGGGTTGTGTGCTGATGTAGCATGGAAAGGTGATTGCGTATGCTTCACGACAATTAAAACCCCATGAGATGAATTATCCTACTTATGATCTTGAATTGGCAGCTATTGTTTTCACTTTGAAAATTTGGCAGCATTATATTTATGGGGAAACATGTCAAATCTTCACTGACCAAAAAAGCCTCAAGTATATCTTTACTAAAAAAGAACTTGATTTCCGGCAACGTAGATGGATGGAATTGATCAGCGATTATGATTGCACTATCGAGTATCACCCTGGTCATGCAAATATTGTAGCAAATAATCTCAGTAGGAAATCTCATGGTCGACTCAATGCTCTTTATGCATGTCATGTTCCTCTTCTCACCGACCTAAGATCTATTGGAACCACTTTGGGAGTGGATCATTAGGGAGCTCTACTTGCCAACTTTCAAGTTAGACCAGTTTTATTAGATCGTGTTCTCGAGGCTTAGACGAATGACTCCAAATTCCAGGAGTTAAAGCAAGTGATGTTAAATGACAACAGATGAGATCTAAGGATTCAAAGACCTGATGGTATGCTTATGCAAGGCGATTGAATGTATGTACCGAATGTGGAATGACTGAAGAGAGAAATACTCGATAAGGCGCATATCTCAACTTATGTGATGCATCCCGGGAGTACTAAAATGTATCATACTATTCGACCTTTTTGCTACTAGCCAGGAATGAAAAGAGAAATTGGGAAGTACGTGAGTCATTGTCCAATCTGTTAGCAGGTCAAGGCAGAAATAAAGAAACCATTCGGGTTGCTATATCCACTTCCTATACCCCGGTGGAAATGGGAAGATAATTTCATGTACAAGCTACCTCGTACATGAAATCGCTATGATGGTATCTTGGTGATTGTAGATCGGCTTACCAAGTCAGCGCACTTCCTACCTGTTTGTGAGAACTACCCATTGAGTTGATTGGCCAAACTTTTCGTCTCTGAAATTGTCAAGTATCATGGTGTTCCAGTTAGTATTATTTTTTATCTGGACCCCATATTTACTTCGAAATTCTGGGTAGCTTTTCAAGAAGTGCTAGGTTTGAACTTACTTTATAGCACTGTTTATCACCCTCATACCGATGGGCAGTTAGAGAGAATTTTTCAGACGTTGGAAGACATGCTGAGATCTTTAGTCCTGCAATTCGGAGAATCATGGCATACACGCTTACCTCTAATAGAATTCGCCTATAACAACAGCTTTTACTCTAGCATTAGCATGTCACCATTTGAGGCGCTTTATAGGAAACCATGTCGTACACCGTTGTGTTGGTCCGAAGTTAGTGAAAGAGTTTTGGTGGGCCCTGAAATCATAAATGAGTCGAATAGAACATCTAAGTAATAAAGGGTAATCTAAAGGCAGCCCAGAATCGACAAAAAAGTATAGCCAACAGACATTCGACATACAGAGTATATAAGGTTGAAGATTGGGTATTCTTAAAGTTGTCACCCTGGAAAGGCATTGTACATTTTGGGAAGAAAGGAAAGCTAAGCCCTCGTTACATTGGGCAATACCAAATCATTGAGCGAATTGATGAAGTTGCTTATCGACTGGATCTACCTCTAGAGTTGTCGAGAGTGTATAAAGTGTTCCACGTGTCCATGCTACGAAGATATGTCTCTGATCCGTCACATGTGATTCCTCCTTAGCCGTTAGAGATTAATCCAGATTTGACTTATGATGAGGTTTTAGTGACGATTCTTAACTGGAAAGACAAAGTTCTCAAGAACAAGACCATTCGTTGGTGAAAGACTTATGGACAAGTAACTCTGTTGGGGAAGTTACTGGGAGACAGATGAGTGTATGCAAGATCTTTATCCATGTCCGTTCTTTAATTATGATTTTCAGTATTGTTGAAATTTCGGGGACAAAATTTTCTTAAGTGGGTAGGTTGTGACAACCCGTCCCTCATTTTTTATGTAATTCTATCCTTGAGTGTGTAAGTTGACATTTATGCCCTTGTTGGCAAAGTGACTTGGACGTACTTATTTGGCTTTTAATAATTTTTCTCGTTATCGTAATTTAATAGTACTCGTTACGAATGCGTGAGCGCGAGTTAGACCCGAAACGGACTTGTAATGAAAATGTTACGTTTATTTAAAGTGCGTTAACAACAGGTAGAATTGTACACGCGCGTGCAAATTAGCCAGTATTGGAAACACTATTTTAGATAGGGTGAGTCAGATTTTATAGATTTCTTGTAGTTTTATATTGCATGAAATCTGATCCATTCCCTCTTTAAAATTGGACCTGCCTGTTTTCACCACCAATCAGTCACTCTCCTCAATTCTCTCACCCAATCAGATTTTTTTTTTCTCCTAAGCCAATTAGAAAACTTTATATATATATATATATATATATATATATATATCTTTCTTTCTCTCTCTCTCTCTCTCTCTCTCTCTCTTTCATCTTCTCTTTCTTTTTCTATCCTCAAACCCTCTATTCTCTGGAACACACATACACCACCACCAAACTTCACAGATTGAGCTTGCAACCACCACCATCATGTTCTTTTCGTTCCTACGAACATATTCGTACCAACCGATCATGAAATGGACGAGTTTTGAGTATTCAACTCGGAGTAACTCAGAAGCTCTGACTCAGGGGTGATTTTCTCCACAACTTTCCATTCGAGTTGCACATTTTTAGAAGGTTTAGAAGCATCTAGGTGACTCCCCGAGGCCACTAGCCTAGTTTTAAAGTGGAGCCAACAAGGAAAACCACGGGTTTGAGACAACAAAAGTAAGGCCGAGAGTCTCGAGTCCATTTTGATCCATTTCCTATCCATTTTTGGACTTTTGGAAGGTACAACCTTATTCTCCTCTTCCTGAGCTTCATTTCCATATAAAGTTTGTCGAAAATGGTTGAGAAATGAAGAGGATATGAAGGTTTGAAATTTCTCCAGACTCTGGCCAAATTCTCCAGTTTCTGATGAACTAGATAGTGCCGAGGGTGCCGGCGGTAGAGGTCCACTGGAGAAGAAGACAGAATATTCTGTTAGACTTAACGAAATATTCTGACGCCATTAAAGGTAACTGAGCCGTTAGGGTTAACGGAATATTCCGTCAAATCTGATGAAATACTCCTATTAGTCTCTCAAACGTGTCAGACACGTGGCATGCGTGTTTGGCTGTGACCTGGTGGTGCGTGACGGCACGTTCGACCACCCGCCGGCGAGTGGTCAACATGTACAGGTCCGCGTTATCTAGTAGAACATTTTCATATATTTAAACCCTCCATTTGAGCAAACTATGGGGGGGTTTTTTTTTTCCTAGCCTTTTAACATGTCCTTATTAATTAATTAGTTTAGTTATTTCCCACATAGGTGAGACTTATCAAGAGGACGTACGAGGACAAGCGAGGCTAGGAGGCTACGATCCATCGACGTATCAGTGGGTGGGCATTTGTTTTCATATATATGATATATAAAGTTTTATAGTTTCCACAAATGCTTTGGAATTGATTTATGCCTATTATGCCATGATTAAATAATGTTACAAGAAATGTTGTACTGTTGTGAAATGCTAAATAATACTATGAGATGTGCATGTAAGTTTATTATGTTGACTAGAATTATTGAATTGTTATGGCATGCTTATATTTATGTAGTTTGCTCATCATTGCTGCACCCAATGTTAGTGCTTGCCCATCATTGCTGCACCCGGTGTTAACGCTCGCCTTAGATCCAAGTAGGTGTTAGTCATGTTGTACATGTTGCAATAGGCAACTCCGACATCTTGTCTTACATGTTGCAATAGCGCCAGTCTTCACGTGATTGTAGCACTAGAGTGTATATTATGATTACGCCCAGTCCTGTCGTATGGGTTGCATTAGGCAACTCTGATCACATGATTGTAGCACTAGAGCGTATATTATGATTACACCCAGTCCTGTCGTATAGGTTGTATTAGGCAACTCTGACTTGTGTGCTAGCATAGATTGATGAGCATCAGTTCAGTCGTACAGGTTGCATTAGGCGACTCCGACTTGTGTGCTAGCATAGATCAATGAGCATCTAATTTTATTATGCTACTGTTGATATATTATGATTGGCATATTTATGGAATTATTGTTGATTTGCATTTGATTTCATACTTATACGTAGTATGATTTTCTGGAAACTATACATGTTTTACAGCGAGGGGTTAGTATGTTCGGAAAATAACCGTGTTTTATAAACCTTTGTTTTTGAACACTCACCCTTCTGTTTTTCGCCCCTCCAGGTCCTAGATAGCTAAATTACTCTGTGGCGTACGAGGATTAGCCAGCGATTCTGACATACCCCTAATAAATGTAGGAACTACTTCCGGTTGTGTATTAAGTACTAACTAGTTTTGACTGCGCACTCACTTCCTAATAAATGTAGGAACTACTTCCGGTTGTGTATTAAGTACTAACTAGTTTTGACTGCGCACTCACTTTATTAGTTTAAATAAGTCATAGTTTCGGCTTTAATTTATTCACATTTTTACATCACTTACACTTTTGGTTATGTCACCTTCGGGTGACGGCCAACATGCCTCGACTCCGATCGGGGTGTGTCACATAATATATAAATTAATAGTTTCTTGATATATGGTGCTTTTACTTGGTTAAATGTTCATTAAATGGAATAACGTAGCATGAGTTTTATTTGGTTAAACAAATACATAGAATTGTTAGCTTGTAAAACGAAAAACTACATAGAATGTACAATATTTTAAGGGAGACTTTGGATGCGGTCCTTAGCTATGAATATTCTTTCATTGAAACCTTGTTGGTTTTTAATTTTTGATCGAGGTCCCTGAAATCAATGTGATCATTTATTTCTGTGTACGTTACTATATTTTTTAAATTAGAAATTTTAGTTGTTTAAATAAATGAGATTTTAAATAAAAAAACCATAATTTGTGGGATTAAAAATATCAAATATAAATATACTATTTTGTGTGTGTGTGTGTGTGTGTGTGTGTGTGTGTGTGTGTATAAACATGGTACATTCATCAAAATTAACCAAAAAAATTATTGTATCAAAACATGGGTACATTCTTCAAAATCACAAAAAAAAAAAAAAAAAAAAAAAGATATTAGGCTTAATGACATTAGTAAATTTCTTCGATTAAACTTGACATGGATACATTTTAAAATCAAAGAAAAAAGAATGTACCCATGTAAGTTTAAAAATGGATTTAAAAAAAATTAAATAGATTTTATATAAAAAAAAGGGTACATTTTACATATAACAAATTGGTATATTTAAGAATGAGTACATTTTAAGATTAAAAAGTTTTACATGAATTGTCACATCCTGACCCGGGCCCCCACCACATCCCAGGCACGACTCCGTCGTAGCACGATATTGTCTGCTCACGGTTTTGTTTCTGGGAATTCACACGAGAACTTCCCAGTGGGTCACCTATCCTCGGATTGCTCTCGCGCGAACTCGCTTAACTTCGGAGTTCCTACGGAACCTGAAGCCAGTGAGTCCCTAAAAAGCCTCATGTTAGGTAGAGATGAAAATATACATATAAGGCTTACAGGATCCACTCCCTGGTGACATAGCTAGCATTCCTCAATTTAGGTCGGGGTGTGTCATGAATGGGTACGTATAATTAGCATGGGTACATTTAGCAAAAAAATAAAAAAAATAAAAAAAATAAAATATATATATATATATATATATATATATATATATATATGGGTTCAAATACAAATAAACTTAAAAAAATATGGGCACAAAAAGAATTTAATATATAGGTACAAATTAAAATTGAAAAGAAAATTGGTACAAATTAAAAAAGAATTATAAATTAAAAATGGGTACTAACTAAAACTAAAAATATATGATAAAAAATTTAGTCATAAATATAAATATACTAATTGTAACATTTTTAACATTAAATGAATATATTTAGAAATAAAAAAAATATTTTATTATTAAAATAATTAATGATGTTATTAATAATCAAGGACCTTGATCAAAAATTGAAAATGAATAGGATTTTAATCAATGGAATAGCAAAAGAAAGGATGAGAACCTAATTTCTCCATATTTTAAAAACATGGAATACCTTAATAAACTAATAAGTTACTAATTAATAGATAAACTAATAATTTATTTATAGGGTTTTTTTAACTTTAATCCTTCAAGAAGATTGAAATTTAAAATAAACTTGGTGTTAGATTACATATTGATTATAATCCCTTGATGTGTCCTTAATTCAAAATAATTATTGTGCATTTTATTTAATGTCTTCCATTAAATATTTAAATTTATTGACATACAAAATTTTATTTATTTTTTGACCAAAAAAGAGTTTTTTAATTTATTAATTTAATTTAACATTTTTCAAACTTGAAGGACTCAATTAATATAGCTAAATGTTAATACTGAAATGTGTGTACCGTAATGTATTATATTGAACTAATGTATTTAAATGTTAGTACTGAAATGTATGTACCGAAATATATGCACTCGAAATGTATTATATTAAATTAATGTACCTAAATGTGTGTACTGAAATGTATGCACCGAAATGTTAACACCAAAATGTTTATATTGAATTAATGTACCTAAATGTTTGTATCGAAATGTATGTACCGAAATGTGTGTACGTAAATGCATGCATCAAAATGTATTATAATAAATCTAATGTACCTAAATGAAGAAGACAAAGTAAATTGAAATATATTGTATAACAAAAAAAAATTGTTTATCTAAATGTTTACAACAAAATATATTATGATAAATGAAATAAAATTAATACATCAAAACTTAGGAAGAAAAAGAGAAATAATTAGAAAATCAAAATATAATTAATAAATGAGGTTGTTAATGTATCAAGGGACTAAAATTAAATTTTGATCTTACTCATGGTTTTAATTTAAAAGTCATATTTGCCAAGGATTAAAATGAAGTTTTCTATTTATTTATTTATCAATTATATAATATTCACTAAATTAATAAAGTCTCCTTTGTTCCAAGCCTATTAATTTATAGAGTTTCAATTGTAGTCAAATTGGTTTCACAATGCGCTTTCTTTTGTATGTTACTCTAGTGAAATTCTTAGGTAGGGTTACACGTGGCACGTCACCTATTTGTCCAAGACTCATAGAAGGGGGGACCTTTTGGATTCTGGTTCAACATGGTCCCTTTTTGTTGGGAAAAAGATCCTCGCCGGATGCTTTTTCTGGGGATCCTAGGGATCTCATGATCGTAACCATTTATCGTACATCATGCGGTTAGTTTTCGTTAGGTACTATTTATATTTAATTTTAAAATTTAAATTTTGAAATGATTTTTGATCGTACGATGTATGATGAACGGTCACGATCACGAGATCCCTAGGAAAAGGATCCAGTGAGGATCATTTTCCTTTTTATTGAACTCGAATGCAGAGGTCTCGGTTCTTGTTCTTGGCAAACATGTGACATAGCACAAAGGTTCTCAATCCATTGCAAAGATTTTTTTGTACCTGAGATGTTACGTTAATAGTATCTTAAGTCAATGACGTATTGTTATGAAAGAGTTTACAACACACCTTATTTTAACAGTTATTTCGTATAAATACAAGGGTTTTTATCACAAATGATCCATCAAATAAACCCTCACCATCAAGATGGTCATTGAAATTGAAAATCAATTAGTGTAGTCCCTGAAAATAGGTGTCGCAAATCAATGTGGTCCTTCTATCACAATTCTACTAAAAATTCCGTTAAGTACTGATGTGGCACATAAATGGTCCATAAGTCATTTTTCCTCACAAATGGTCATTGAAATTGATCTGCGACATCAAAATGGTCCATGAAATTAAAAATCAATCAATGTAGTCCCGCAAGAAAGTGTCCCAAATCAATGTAGACATTCCGTCATAATTATGTCAAAAATTCTGTTATGTGCTGATGTGACACATAAATGGATCACACAAGTCTAATTAAATTAAAAAAAATTGCAAATAGGTTTAATAATTTAATAGTTAATAAAAAGTTGTGAACCCAAAAGTCCAGTCCTGCAATCACCTTCAATCCCATTCCACATTCTTCTACCTCCTTCGTTGTTTATTCTCTAAAAAAATTTGAATACACCCATCTTTACACACTTCAACACCCTTCACCGAATTGAACCTATATCGAGATCACCTTTGGTGACGGCTTGACTGATTGGCAACGACTTCTGGGACATCACCCGTTAACATTTAGGCAATCAACATCCTCACAACCATAATCTTAGAGAGCTTGTTAGGCACTTCCTTGGTAGTTTGGTGACTCAAAAAAGGGCGAGGTATGCCTTGAGATAATGAGGTTATAATCAAGGTGCGTCTATTGTTGGTTGAAAAATATTTCCAAACCCCCTCTTAGGCCTTGTTTAAGCCTTGTGCCTTTCAGAATTTATAGAAGGGATCTCTCTTTGGAGTAGGTCCTACTATAAGGAAAAAATTCTACTGTGCAAAAATCTGTTTAGACCTTTTAAACTAATAATTAAACCCACATCAGCACATAATTTTTTTTTTACAGAATTATGGCGGAAGAGATCATATTGATTTGCGACACCTATTTTCAAGGACTACATTCATCAATTTTCAATTTTAGGGACCATCTTGATGGTGTGGGTCAATTTTAGGGACCATCTTGATGGTGTGAGTCAATTTCAGGGATCGTTTGTGATAAAAACTTGTAAATATTTTGGGGCCCATTCATGTGCCACATCAGCACTTAACGGAATTTTTAACAGAATTGTGACGGAACGACCACATTGATTTGCGACACTTATTTTCAGGGACTACACTGATTGATTTTCAATTTTAGAGACCATCTTGATGGTTAGGGTCAATTTCAGAGATCATTTGTGATAAAAACCCTAAATACAATAATTTGTTGGACTCACATAAGACCATCTCCAACCCTTGGCCTAAAATCTAAAATTTTTAGCCCAGAAAATTTAGGTTTTAGCCTAAAAACAGCTTTTCTGCTCCAACTTTTCTGGCCTAAAATTTTAGCCCCAGATTATTAAAGAATGAATTTGGGCTAATTTTTTTTTCTTGAATTAACTTTTTTTTTTCAAAAAAAAAAAAAAAGTACGTTGACTATTGTAAATTAATTTTATGAACATTTTAATCTAAAAATATTTAAATTCCGATAAATATTAAAAAATCACTAAATTGATACATGAAACTCATGAAACACTATGAAGAATATGAAAATCATGATAGAGATGTATAAACACAAAATACATGAAACAAACAAGGCACGTAGAACACATATGGAAGACATACAAACACACATGTTGAGGACATACAAAACACATGTGAAGCACACACACATGTGAAGGACATACAAAACACATGATAGAGATAAAGCACACATAAACACATGACACACACGAAACACATACCAAATACATACAAAACACATGAAACACATGAAACACAAACCTACACACATGAAACTCAAACCTTCAATCATCCTCTATATAAGCCTGTGTTGAATATCTAACTATCACACAACATTCATACCTTCAGTCATCCTCTATATTCACCAATCTTCCAACTTTCAAAGTGTTTTTGTTTCATAAAAATCATCAATATCTCATCAATGGGTGATAGAAGAAGGCATAGCTTGGCAATGCAAATGGCACAATACCAAGCATGTCACGCTCCGGCCCCGAAATATTTATTTTGGAAATAATATCGGTGATAGGCCCAAACTAAATTCTTGTTTAGTTAACTACCATTAATCATTATTCCTTACTTCAATTCCTTAATACCTCACAAAACTATATCCATATTTCACTTATCAAAACATACAATTAGATTATCAATTAAATCCCCAAATTTCCTTCTTTTAAAACAACTTTCCAAAAAAATTTAATTCTTGATTATTTAGGGCCGCATCTAACCTTTGTTAGATTGCCTACGTACCCTTGAACGGGATCAAGCCCTTCGTAGTTCACCATTTAACCTTTTATCTATTTCTGAAAATATTCTAGAAATGAAATATTCACCATTATGCTTCCATAATTGAATCACATCACATAGGTACTAAATACGGATTTAAAAATATCAAAATCTGCATCAAAAGGAAGCATCGGCCCACTGGCCACGCGCCGCCGCATGTGACGGTTTCCGACGAAATGAAACCCAATTTTCTGACTAACTCTAAAAATTACTAAATTTTATAGGAAAGTATATTTCAATGAGAAGAACAACTTTCATACCTGGGCCGAAGTCCAATTCGATCGGGAAAAACCTGAAATCATCCTGGGACCGTTGGACCCTATAAATAGGTGTTCTCAATTCGACCTCAAAACGAGCTGCAACGCCCCAACCATTGCTTGGGCTTTGTTCCATAAATTGAGGGGAGAATATTGGTGATGGTAATGGATGGAGTTAGCTCCAGGTTTTGGCGAATCGACCCCAAACCCATCGCACCCACCGTGCGGTTCCTCTTAAAATCAACCCTTTTTCTTCAGTTTCTTGGGTGTAACTGGGGGGGGGGGAGGACAACTGAGTTTGAAGTAAGGATCATTTTGGCACCGGTCCCATCATCAACGGTGATCAGAATCGGGAGATCCGATCGGGTTGGGTCGGGGGTCAATGAAGGATCCGATTCTCTCCTCTATTTCTCCCTCCTTTCCCCTCCTTTCTCTCTCTCTCCTCATTGGCCGGTCCCCCCTCTCATTTCCCTCATTTCTCTCCTTCCTTTTTCATCCTAGCCACATACGTGGCATGCTCCAGATTTTTTGGAGCATTCTAGATTATAAGAAAATTTCCAAAGTGTCCCTAACTTTAAACGTTAATAACTCTTTCGTTATAACTCTGTTTCACGAACAGTTTGCGCCTACACGTTCGTGAGTTCAAGCCCTATTCAAAAATATAAATTGTGACCTAAAAAGGTCTATGGATTTTAAATAGTTAATTTCCAAACTTTAAACCTCGTAAGCAGTTTAATTTAAAACTGAACTCAAATAAGTTAATATAAATTCCCGAAAAATAATATAAACTCTCAATACCACAAATACGTACATTATAATAATTCCTGTAACAAAACTTTACAGTTTTCCCAATTCTATCTTTGGGATCGTACATCGATTTAATTTCGATTTTCTTCACATATTCACAATTATGAATATATAATTCATATATTTAAAATTTCAGGGCATTACAAAGCAAGCTGTGCAAATGTCGATGTAGAAATGAACGCAGAAGAAGCCGAATTTGCAAACTCGCTTATGTAGTATCAGCACCATGCTGAATCTAGCCATCGTGGTTTTGTCACGGGATGTTCATTTGTGCAGTGTGAAAGAGAAGAGTGTCATGACTGGATGATGAAAGATTATTTCATCGAATGTCCGAGGTATTCTTCTCATGATTTTCGAAGGCGGTTTCAGATGAGGAGAGAACTTTTTGAAAGCATCTTAAATGCAGTTGTCCATCATGACTACTATTTTGCAGGAAGATAGATGTCGTAGGCCGACAAAGCCTATCACCTCATCAGAAGCTAACATCTGCATTTCAGATGCTAGCTAATGGGTGCTCTGCAGACTCAACTGACGAGTATTGCCGACTTGCAGAGAGTACTGCTATTGAGGATCTGAAGCGCTTCTGTAAGGCAATTGAAGCCATATATGAAGCCACCTTCGCTAATAGAAACCTGAAGCATTTTTTATTTTGGTTCGTGCTGATGGCACCATCTTCGCTAATAGAAACTCTTGCGAAACATAAAGCAATATCTTCCTCAAAGGTCCAATTACAACCTCTAACATGCTCTTTTGCCATCTTGAAAATTTTGGAAATGAGAAGAAATGGTAGAAAGAAAAATTGAAAGAATTGTACAAGAAAAGTGAGTTTTGTGTGGATGTTTGAACAAATATATAGGTATTTATAGAGTGTTTGGGTGAATTTTGAGTTGAATAATTTTTTTTAATTATTTTAGCCGTTAGATTTAAATTTGGGCCATTAGATCTTTTTTTTACCGTTAGATTTAATTATATTTGATCTAAACCATTGGATTCAATAAATATATGAATATAAAACAAAAAAAAATTCCAACGGTCCAATTAAACTGGCTGTTGGATTAGAAAAGTAGTCGTTGGGCTACAGTGGCGTCTGACACGCGGGGGGACACGCCATGTGGGTGGGCTCCCGCTGGGATCCGGCCTGGCGCGTGCAACGCGTTGGGTGAGTGGGGGTGGGGAGTCTGGGCTTCAGAGCCCACTTTTCACTCTCATCCGTGGGCCCCACTTCAATTTATGGCCTAAAAACGGGCCGGTATTTGGCCTCCTTTTGAGTTTTAGGTTTTAGGTTTGGTTTAGGACTTAGGTTAGGTTGGATTTTTTGTTGGGGGAGGGGGGCGGGGAGGGGAAATTTGGGTTTTAGCCCATAGTTGGAGGAGGCCTAAGACATTAGACTTTTCTCATCTCATCTTGCCAATAATGTGGATAATCTCTCTTTGAAGACTTTATTAATGAAATAGATAATCTATATACGCCGTGGGTTTACCAACTTCATCTTGTAGCAGCTTTTCATTAGTCTATTCGATGCCTCTGAAAGAATCCAAATTTCAGATCCAAAGGTTCAAACTTTGCCACCTCTTTGATCAGGGAATCAAATTGCTCCACGTCATGACACAAGCTTAATGTCCAGACAACGTTCATGTAGCATCAAAATTTCATGAGCTCCTGGCTTGTGCCTAGCACTAGGAGATGCACAATTTATAACTTCACCTACTTTCAATGGTCCTAGAGGGTTTAAAGTCCCTCTTGCATTGTTGATTTGCCTACAAAAGGAATAAATCATCCCACATTCAATGTCACATAGTTGGATGTCAAAAAACTAAATAAGGCTGCACGTGTAGTGAGAGAAATTTTGGTAAGATTGTCAAATTCGGGTATCTGTCGTACCAAATGGCCTATCGTGAAGTTGGTTGAGATCAAAATACAAGATTTCATTATTTTTGTGAAACCTATCACAAAGTTTTTCTCATATGTAGGAGAGCATCTTCTCCACATGTATTTACCAATCTTACCATTGTAGATGAAGACATGAAACTATTTGACCATTAAGATGGTGTGTAAAAATCACCTCCCTTCATGTATTAAGACACTCAGATTCGAAAGCCACTTCTTTTAACGTTGAAAAGAAAAATATTACTAAACTGATAGCTAGTCGACTACTCATACTGGCATCACATAGATAGGCGTAGTGTGTTTGATATCGATCATATTTGTGTTTATCATGATCATTTTAATTAGTCTGTGCTTACAAGACTTAAGTGCTTATGCCTTGAGTTTCAGTCCCTTGGCCGACCGTCCGTACAGAGAAAGGACGGAGAGTGGAGAGTGGAGAGTGGAGAGTGGAGAGTGGAGAGTGGAGAGTGGAGAGAGACTTGGATTGGGATATCTTTTGTCTCATAACCAATAACTTATAGTTTCTGGATAATTCAAAGTTAACCCACCAAAACAACTCTAGAAAAAAATGCTCATAATTTTCATAAAACAAGACAAAAAACAAGAGGGGCACTACAATCCAATCCACTCTCTCTCTCTTTTCCCAAACAAAAATTTACCATCTTCTTCCAAACCAACAATGAAAAGGGAGGAAAAAAGAAAAAACAGAAAACATTTACCTTCCCTTTTCCCAATTGCCATGAACAATCAGAGCAAATCAAACCAACCCAACTTTGTATCCCTCTGAAATTCCCACTTCCCCAACAATCACAGCCATAAAATCCCACCAACCCACAAAAGCTTCAAGTTTTCATCAATGGCAGAAACCAGCAGCACTAGCAGAAGCAGCAGCAGCTTCTGCTACTCCTTCAATGGCTCACCAATTTCCAACATAGCTCAAGACCACCTCTTCACGATCCTGCTGCTCCTTCCTGTGGATTCAATTCTTTGCTTTGCCATGACCTGCAAAAAGTTCAGAGCTTTGGCAGCATCTGACAGTCTGTGGGAGTCCATATGCAGGAGGGACTGGGGACCCAAATCAGTGGAGGCCCTCAAAGCTTCAAACTTTGGCCATCAGCAACTGCCATGGATGACGCTCTACAAGCAAGTATCTAGGGTTGACTCTGTGTATTGCCATAAATTTTCTGACCCGGATGGGGAATTGGGGTTCCCCAGTCCCAGGGCTTCTCATTCCCTCAATTTTGTGTCTGGTTGCTTGGTGTTGTTTGGTGGTGGATGTGAGGGAGGTCAGTCAGTTATTCTTGCTTAATATAATCCCACCTATAATTTTGTTTTGCTTGTCATATATTCTTTTTATTACAAGCGGTACTACTACAATAGCTAGACTAAGGGGAGAGGAGGGTTCGAACGTGATACGTAGTTGGTTGAACAGGAAGATCCCATCCACGGGGCAATCTAGCACTTGCACAAGACCTCGTCCTGTTCTTGGTTTTGATGATTTGTTATCAATTTTGTTGTTTTAATTAATTATACTGCATGTTTTACTGAACTTTTTGATCTATTGGCTAGATGAAGCTACTGCTCATGCAGTGTTGAAATTAATATAGAATTAGTCATGAAGTGCATATATTAATAGCTAGTTTATGTGCCCAGTTGGGATTGGAGTCTGCTGTTTTTCATGCCTTCTGGTACTTGTTCCATGTCAATTCTACTGGCTCTCTTAGGTTTTGGAGGCTTGCTGAACTTGCAAAAATGAGTTGAGATTTTGTGACCTTTGATCGACGAGATGCATAATTTTTTTTCGTTTAGGATCACCATGGTAATAGTGCTGAAGATTTTGCATCTTATAACTCATTTTCTAGCTGTGAAATGCATGAAGAAATAAACTTTTTAGAAGTCTGGCCAACCCGAAACTGAACAGATACTGAAGGTGATTTCTTAAGAAAAACAATTTTTTTTTGGATTTTTTTTGTTGTTAGCAGATCTTGGTTTGAACCGAGTACATGGTGTAACTTGGAAGCGCATATTTTCTTAATCATTGAGGTTAAAGTAGCACTAGTGTTAATGGCAAGGTTCTAATGATTCCGACATATGCGTAAATCTAGCATTTCGCTTAATCTATAGATGATGAAAGCGTTGCTACTTGTATCATGTAGGCCACCCCAAAGCTGTTGCTTGGATTGGTCCTTGAATCTGCCTGCCTGCCAGGAAACCTATATGTTTGCAGGACTGCAGAGTATTAAAAGAACATTCTGAAAAAAATTACTCATGTTTTCGTTTCTGATATTCTGAAGGTTTAATCTAATAGGGATCTAAAACCCCATTCAAGTGCCTCTCTTTTGTAGATTGCCTGTTTCTAACTTGTAAGCTGCCTTTCTATTACTGAACCATGTCTAAACTGTATTCTACTTCAAATATTTTCATGGTTGCTAAGTAAGAGAGTCAGCCTTACCTTCCCCTGGAAAATTCAGGTCACGATAGATTCTTGGATGTGTACCGGTTGATGCCCTTGCTAGGGGTTCGAATTACTGCAGATATTTAGCAATTAAATATATGAAAATTGTATTCTCTAGACAACAACCCGCTATCTTAAATGAATTATCCTCTGAGTTTGTTCCTTGTTGGGGCATGCCTGTGTTTCTTTGTTATGTACTTCAAATTTAAATATCTGATTATTCTGTTTCTGTTGTATGTTATTTTAGGACGTCATCTAGACGACACATGGGTGGCATACATTGGTAATGATTTTCGGAGAATGTTGAAGTGGCAGAAGATAAATTCTGGCATTCCAAGTGGTAGATTTGGGCATTCTTCTGTTGTAATTGATGATTTTCTTGTTATGTTTGGAGGAATAAATGACAATGGGGGCCGTCACAATGATACATGGGTGGGGCAAGTAGAATGCCATGGGAATCTTGGTGTCACACTCTCATGGAAGCTGCTTGTTGTGGGATCTGATGCACCTTCCCAGCGAGGGGCTCATGCTGCATGTTGCATTGACGGCAGAAAGATGGTTATCCATGGAGGAATTGGGCTTTATGGTGTGAGATTGTGTGACACATGGGTGTTGGAACTCTCAGAAAATTTTCGGTTTGGAACTTGGTATGAAATCAGGACTCATCCATGTCCCCCAGCTCGTTCGGGACACACACTGACCTGCATCGGAGGAGCACGAACGGTTTTATTTGGTGGGAGAGGATTAGGTTACGATGTGCTTAATGATGTCTGGTTCTTGGACATTTGTGAAGGTAATCCGAAATGGGTACAGGTACACTATGAGCTGCAAAATATTCCAGGAGGAGTCTCTCTTCCCCGAGTTGGTCACTCGGCCACGCTCATGTTAGGCGGCCATCTGCTGATCTGTGGGGGAGAGGATTCGTACAGACACCGTAAAAATGACTTCTGGGTTTTAGACATAAATGCAGTTCCATCCATTACAATGCAGCAGCCAACTCCACTGAACTCTATGCAGTTATTGGCAAAAATGTGGAAGAGGTTCAAGGCAGATGGTTATGAGCCCAAATGCCGGTCATTCCATGGAGCCTGCACAGATAACTCGGGGCGGTACTTGTTTGTGTTTGGCGGAATGGTGGATGGGTTGCTTCAGCCGGGTGCCCCTGCCGGGTTGAGGTTTGACGGCGAACTCCTGCTTGTGGAGCTTGTGCTGAGGTGAAAGTGTTTTCATGGATGCCAGTGCATTGCTCCATGTCTTTTACATAGTGGCTCATTACTTGCTGTGTACATCTCTTAAGAATTGAGATTATGTTTTGTTCAAGGAAAAAAGGAAAAAGAATTGAGATTATCTGACTAAATGGCTTTTATCCAACATCTTTTCTTCCAGCATCTCTTATGAATTTTTTTTTTATTAATTTCTCATTTAAGAGGGTGTACCTTGTACGTAGCGGAGTGATTTTTCAGTGAGACCGTCCACCTAAATGTTTCAATTCACTAATGTTATAATTGTCCCCCACATATGTTACATGTGAGAATTGATAACCTTGTGTGGCTGTGTGAGATATATACTAAAAATAGTGTAGTTTGGTATAGTTTACGATTTTACTTCGGTTACGAAATCATAGTTTAGCAACGCATCTCGACGGTAAACCTTTTCGATATGATAAAAGAATTTTAATGAAAGAACCTGAATTAAATTTTAGATTTTTTTCATTAGCACTCCACAATGAATTCACCTCTTATTAAAATTTAATATTAAATGATTTGCATACCTAATAATGTAATGACAATTTTGACCTTATAAGGTTTAAAAAAATTAAAAATCCAAATTACTTTTCACATGTACATCCCAAGTTTATTTATCTTCTTCAACTCTCGAAACCACTCTTATCCTCCATTGTAGAATTAATGAAACTACAAACATGTTAATTGAAAAAATTATTCTTGACAAATGATACGTGAAATCAACGTTTTGGAAACTTTACATGAGGTAAGACTTCATATTTTCATTGTTTTAGTGATTTCAACGACATCGGCATGTATATAACTGCGTTATGAATGATATCCATTAAAAACAAATATGATTGATGATGAGAATCACACACCTAATAAACCTTAGCCACATTAGATCACAAAGATCCCTTGATTTTAAAAGCAGCGTAACAACCTAATCTCTTCGTTTAATTCAATGATTCAATAACTAAATCCATTCCCATAATTCGATCAAAGGAAAAGGAGAGGAATCATCATCATCAACCCTAATATTTATTTAATCCCGATTACCCAGTGCCACTGCTCCTACTCTATATAAAGCTCTACACTTTTATAGCTGCCATATTTTTTTTGGATTTTTATCTTCCTCATCTTCCTCATCCACTGTTGCGAAAATCATCTTCCTCAACTACTGGTACGGAATACCCACAGCCTTCCACCTCTTTCCATGGACGGGATAGAGAAACATGAAGGGATAAACACATGCAAATAATCAAACAATTGTTGGCACCACTCCAATAGAAAAATTAAAAATATTTCGAAATCACACCAGCTTCAGCTTTACACCGAAGGTACTTTTGGATGACCTTATGTATTTGCACTTAAAATTTGAAGAGTGTGGGGTGTACGTAGAAAATGTAAGTTATATGGTGAGAGTGAGGTGTGACGGTATTATAGGAAAGTAAACGGGATGTATTAAGATAAGTTTAAATTAAAAAAGGAAATGTGGGTTGTATTAAGTACGTAGGGTGTATTCAACAATATGTGGGGTTGCAATATAATAAGCCTAAATTTTACCCTATGTGTACAAGTGCGTTTTCATTTTAAAATTTGATTTTCACTCCTTTCAATTTCTCACAACCCTATTTATTTATAGTCATTGAATTAAATAAAACAAACTGAATCAATGGCTATGACTAAGTAGAAGTGTGTATGAAGCTCAAAATGGTGCGAAAGTCACTTTCCTTTCATTTTTCTAAAACATCAGCAATAATAGCCAGCAGCACACAAAAAACCATAGTAAAATACGTAGAGATTCTTGGATGTCACCGGTTGTATCAACCATGTGTCAAACGTCGCGTCAATAATTACATGACTCGTGAAGAGATTCAACACCATACTAAAATTCCTTGCGACAAACACTCTTGTTTCTGCTAATGATCATTCACGTGGAACTCAAGTTAATATACAAGGTTACATAACGTGGAACAACAATGAGAAATACAGTAATAGTCTCTGTACACAAGATTGCCTGTAAGTAGGTGACTTTTCTATTTACTGCAACAGGGAAGAACATTTCTAATCCAAAAACTTAATAAATGAATGATTGGTTACGAGATGGCGAATGGTTAGACTGACAGAAAACAATTGTGCCAAAGAATCAACATGAAGGAACCTATCACGAGTTCAGTTTTAATTTCGTTCTCCACAACTCTCCGATGACCTTTGGTTGGGGATTATCTGGTCCTTTGTTTCGTTGTCCGGATGAAAAATACAGGCACCCATTCCAGAAACCAACTAGCGTGGTTTTAACCCGAAATGGAAGTTTCCCAAGAACTAACCACTTCTGCAATCGTCGAAAATCAGAAATAAGAGTAGAAACAAGCATTAGAACCCAACCCCTTTGGACATAAGGAGTGCAGGGCTAATAGGTGTCACTACAAATAAGATTTCAATAACAAAAGAAACTTATGATCCGTTATCCGCTATAGATCGTTTGTAGAAACAAAGCGCCTGCATTTATATCAATTGCTACATACAAGCTACCATCCTATTTGCAAAAGTTGAGCAACTAAAAGAAAAAGGAAGAGGTAGTTGAACACATTCTAGTCCTATAACCCTACATACCAACAATGATTGCCTTGCCGTTTGCGTGGCTTTTTTTTCGTTTGTGGACATGTAAAACAATTAAGCATATATAGTCAGTGTTGTATGAATATAACGAGTAGAACGGAAATACCAGTTACTCAAGTTGAACTGGAATATTTCACCAAACAATTAAGCATATATAGTCAGTGTTGTATGAATATAACGAGTAGAACGGAAATACCAGTTACTCAAAAGAACTGGAAATACCACTGACTATATTTCAAAAGAACTGGAATATCTCACAGCACAGCAGAAGCAACTTATATATTTAATATAACTTCTCTTTATTCATGATTCAAAGCAGAATTATATTGATAAGGGGGTGTGATTGAATCCCAAAAGGATTGCCTACATATCTCTGGGATGGAGTATCAAATCATTGGTGTAACTCTAAGGAAAAGATGATATGACAATAAGTCTATGGTGGGGCTTAAGGGGATGAGTTCTCCGTAGACTTGTCTTCGCGCTTACGATGGCATTGCTATTGGGTTCGGGGAGAATTGCCTACATATCTCGAGAAGGGAATCAAACCGCGTGTAGTTCATATGGTGCATTTACAGATAATATTTTATGAGCTTAGCGATGTTCTGCTTCTTGGTGATTGGGGTTTCATCCATGTGCTGCAGGTGATAGGTTTTGTTGCCTTCCACTTTGTCGATCTTATATGGCCCTGTTTAGTTAGAGCCCCATGGTAGGATGATGTGCAGCATAGTCCCTTGTGACCTAATTTATTATGAGAATCGAGTCACAATAAATTAGCAGTTCCTTTACGTTGAGTTCTTTCGCGACTCTGAGTCTTGCAAGAAGGGCCTCTTACTCTGCTTCATTGTTACTTGTCTTAAACCTGAGTTTCAAAGCTTATTTAAGTATGTATCTGTCGAGTGTTTGCAGCATGATCCCTACGCCAACCCTGAGTATGTTAGATGACCCATCTACGTAAAGCTTCCAAAAACGGGGATTTTCTAGAAGGCCTTGGGAACTTGTTGCGCCTGTAGTACTTTGAACTGATGGTGTGAATTCAGCTACACAGTCTGCCAGTGCTTGAACCTTGGGTTAGTAGATTATTTCATGTTGCCCTAGTTTGATAGCCCATTTGTTGACTCTGGACGAGGCGTCGAGACTATGCAAGATGGATCTCAACGGATACTTCGTCATGTAGACTACCCTGAATGACTGAAAACACGATTAGAGTTTTCTAGCTACCGTTACTGGTGCCAGGAGCAGTTTTTCCATTTTCTGATACCTCGTCTCTGGTTAAGAGTTTTTGGTATGTAGTATACAAGTTTCTGCTTTCCTGAGTATTCTCGATTTAGGGCTGCGCTTACTATAGAGTCAGATAAGGCCAAGTATAAGTATAAGTTTTCTCCGTCTACTAGTTTAGATATCAGCAGGGTTTGGAAAGGTATTTCTTAACTTTAGTGAAGGCCTCCTCATATTCATCTATCCAGAGTAGACCTTGCTTTTCTTTATCGTTGTGAAGAATGGTTTGCACTTATCGGTGGATCGTGAAAGGAATCTGCTAATGGCTGCCAGCTCGTCCTGTCAGGCTTTGTTTTTGTTTTATGGTTCTGGATGATCATAATTCTATAATGGCTTTGATCTGATATGGGTTAACCTCAATTCCATGCTTAGTAACCATATAACCCAAGAATTTGCTTGACGCTACTTTGAAGATACAGTTTTCTGGTTTAGTTTCATATTGTACTTTCAGAGCAGATCAAACGATTCTTGGAGATGTGTTATATGGTCTTTCTTTTCTTTGCTCTTGACAACCATGTCTTCCATGTAGACCTCCATTGTGTCTCTAATCTTCTACTTAAATATTTGATTGAAAAGTCGTTAGTATGTTTTTAGTCCAAAGGGCATGACTTTATAACAGTATGTACCTCAGTTGATAACAAAGGATGTTGCTTCCGTGTTTGGCATGTACATCTTTATTTGGTTGTATCTGGATTAAGCATCTATGAAACTCAAGAATTCGTGTCTCATGGTTGAATCTACCAATAGGTCGATTCGTGAGGGTGGATATGGATCATTTAGCCAAGCCTTGTTAAGGTCCGTAAAGTCTACACATACTTTCTACTTCCCATTCTTATTTTGTAATAGCACAATGTTCACGAGCCTGTTCGGGTGGTGAACTTCGATGATAAACTGGGCATCCTTGAGTTTGTCTATTTCTGATTCTATGATCTTACTACACTCTATTCCGTGGTTCCTTTTGCACTGGATAACTGGTTTGGCAATTAGGTCTAGGTAGAGACGGTGGTAAATCATAAAGGGATCGATTCAAGGCATGTCTTTTGCTGATCATACAAAAACATCTTTGTTAACTCGTAAGAAGCTGGTGAACAGCTTTTTTCTCGGTCGGTGAGCTTCGAGTCGATCTTGGCTTTTCGTTCTTGTCTGTCGGAATCAAGGCTAATGTACAGGACGTCTTTGTCTGCCTTCAACTCCAGTGTGCCATCATCTTGGGGGTTAAGATCTAAGTTAAATTCATTATAACTCATCTGTTGACCCTGGCTATGATTGCTATATTGATTCATCCATGCAGGTGTTGAAACTTTGTTCTCCTCCTTTGATCATGTTCATGCTTCGAATGAGCAGCAATGCGCCACTGATTGATAACCTTTTATTTCTTTTTCTCCACCGAGAGGGGGTAACATAGCAATTGGTGATAGCTGGATGGGACAACCTTCATCTAATGTAACCAGTTCAAGCTAAATAGTTATAGAGCTTTGCTTGGACCACTAGCTTCACCGTTTGTAGAGATCAGACAGGTGCCCGTTAAAGGTGTGAAATATTGTTTTTCCTTTGTTGAAATTCCCATCTTCTTGATGGTGTCCTTGAATATGACACTGACCCTTGAGCCATTATCGACCAAGATGTAACTTACCATGGCGTTTAGGTTCGGATGTTAGATCGATCACATTCGTCTTTCAGACCGCCAATTCTTTGAAACGAGTAACAGCTTCTTTGAAGACTATGACATATGCCTTTATGTCGGCGAGTCTAGTAGGTTCTCTAGATAGTGGGCTTTGTCAGACCTCTTCTAGAGACAAACAGATTTCCATGACGTTTTCCCATATCTTGTCTATGGTGGCCATGCCACCATACCCATGATGGATACTACCCTAGGAGGTGGCAAAACGAACGTGATTAATTGAGCTTTTTGACATATTAATCGGCAGAGTGATATGGTCGAGATGAATATGAGTTCTCTCACAATGAAAGCACCACTTGCTGGAACCATATTTTCGCACCTCCGTGGGCGGTGGTCAAGCACAAATCCGAGCAACCTACAAAATAGTAAAATAATCGTGGGCAAGCCTAGAGGTGAGGGGTGTGCTGGCCAAGGGCTCTCCGACAATCAAGTTAACGAATAATTTTAGACTCAAGCAGTGGGCAAAAAAATTCAAGTGTTTAGATTGCGTTACCATAGATGAACCCTCGATAGGTAGGTGTATTTATACAATGGGGGATAAATCTTTTTTAGGATAGAATCCTCATTCTACGTTGGAAGAATCCTAGAGGATATCTAAAAAAAGATATTGTGACGCACCCTGACCCCAATAACACAAGTTACGAGGTCGTGATGTGTTGGTCGACATTAAATTGACCATATGACCCCATCTGGAGATGACATCACAAGACAACTTAATGATGAAGCCATAGTAAGCTTCTACATAGTTTACTTATCAACCTCCCCACTTGGGGACACAAATTATCTTGGGATTTAACTTCTGTTATTATCACATCACACCAGAGCTGGAAGTTTCACATAACAGTAAACACATAAACGTGCAGTATTATGCCTAATCAAAAGTACGATCATACAATTATTACAAAATGGATAAAACTATAGTAAATAAACCATCACCTTAAGTCCAAAGGATGAAAGCCTCACTACCAAGCCCACTCGTCACCACCGGTATTCTTCTTACTTTCATTAAGTCCTAAAGGGGTCAATAAAACAAAATGTGAGTGGACAATTTTTATCACATTTAAAATCATTCAACATAATAACCCCTGTTTTGAAAACATATATAGTGGAAACTACATAATAGTATTTACTACCATAATAGTAAATGAAAAACACAACAGTTTCCATGATCGAATGCATTCGATCAAAAGTTCAGAAATCATACCTCTTCTCAATCAATCAATCAATCAATCAATCAATCATACTAGTGTCTACTAGCATAAGTATAGTATGCAGGGTGTGTTAGCGTTAATTAGCTAGACTCACTACCGGTAATCATCAATAATCCTAGCGTCTACTAGGATAACATATCACCTACAAATGATCTACGGCTGAAGATAACTATATGAAATATCACCTCAACACCTCGACATATCAACACCTCAACACCTCATGACCATGTGGTGAAAATAAATCACCAATATTTCTCAAAATAAGAACAACTACCATCATAAGTCTCATCAAAGACCAACATAGTAATAGGCACTCGCATATAACACATCCACATATATATAAGCTAAAAATGTTTAGTTTTTCAAAGGGCTCCACTCATAGGTAAGTAGAGCGTCTTTCACCGATAGGCTCCTTACCTATATCCTTTCGATCCTCTAATAAGCTTATGATAATCATAATAAGCTAAGTTAAGCTTAAATTGATACTTTATGGAACATTGCACAAAACTACCATTTAGGTATTGAATTTGCACAAACGGAGGGCACCATGTGATTTAGAACACCGAAAAACCTAAAGGTAGGTCTTGGGTCCCATAAGCGCCGACAAGCGCCTCTATGTTCCAGCCACGCTCCACCAAGCACCGTCGCAGTGGTGTTAAGCGCAGTCACGCACCGAGAAATATGCGTTGTAATGAGCCATCGTTGTCGGTGAATATGCCGTTATACTAGTTGTAGTAGTTTGACAAGTAGACGTCACACTCGCCTTCGCCGGAGCCATACGCCGATATGGTGAGGTTTTAAGTTAGTTAACAGAACATACCTTTTTCGTTGATAGATTTCGTCAAAGTTAACGGAATTTCATCTCTTGTCGTCAAAGTTAATGGTGATCATCACTGGTCACCGTCGCCCAATGCTAGAGCCCTGTCGAAGACTACAGAGAATAACCCAGAACGTTGTTAGGGTTTCCCTGTGCTATATTTCAATGATTTCACACTCCAAAACCAACCCAAAACACGAATTAAGGTCTAGGAAATTACCTAAACCAAAAATTGGACCAATGGAGGTTGAATCCACCTAGGATTCTGGAAAAATGCATCGAACACATGCATACATTAAAACAAAGATTTCCAACATGATTTTTATGTTTAAAACCCTTAATATAGGATCAAGAACTTACCCAAGTGAAATGTAGGAGATTTCATAGAGAATTACACCTCGAACTCATTGGAGTTCGTCCGTTTGCCCTTGTTGAAAACTGGAAACATGAAGGCAGTGTGCATGCAATTTCATTCCCAAAACATCATAAATCTTGGTCCCATAAACCCAAAAATGGAAATAAGAGGAGGAAGCTCTTTAGCCACCTTCAAACTCGACAGTTTTCTCCAAAGTTCGTCGCCAGAGTAGAGCAAACATGCACAGAGTTAATGAGGTTTAAACCCACATATTTAAGTATGAAAACCACTACATGAACATGTAGATAGCAGAAAGATTTACACATTTAGAAAGGAGTTTCACCTGGGTTCGAGTTTGAGAGCTTCAAGCTTACAACTTTAATGGCAAAGCACCCCATGGTGCTCCGATGACGCATGCAAGGGCATCGCTTGGTTCCTCAAGTCTCAATGGTTCCAAATATGTAAGGTTCAAGTTTGATTTGTGGAGGTAAGTAGGAGAGTAAGAACTCTCTTCTCTCGGTGATAGATAGAGTGAGTTCGAGAAAGAGACAGTTTAGAGAGAGTGAGGGATTTTCATAAATGAGGAAGGAGAGAGAGACCGAAGTGGGTTATAACCCCACTTAAAATCTTTTAAGTGAAACTACAAATTTTCCCCTCCATTTACTTTGAATTACAAATAAGCCATCGAGGTCTCGATTTGTAATTGCTTTCGACATAAAACTAATGTAAAAAAAATAAAGTTATGAAACTTAAGAAAGAATCAAGGTTAAATTCTTGAGTTGAAGCTTGCTAAATTATTTAAGACACCCATCAGGGGTAAAATGGTCATTAGACATGTCTCGGGACTAAAATCCAATAATTTAAGGTACGGGTCGTAACATATTGCATCCTCTTAAGAGTTATGATTATTTGTGGCACACGCTAATTCTTAGATTGTAGGAACTCCAAGACTAATAGGATCTGATTATGTCCATATCCAAACCAGATCGCGTGTCTTGTGGAACAAGCATGACCATCCAGCGGAGTCCCTAGGATTCCGCCTAGTGCCAGGAGCAAAATGATGGTGGCACCGCTATTCCTTTTAATACAGCTCTGCCCGGAGCTGGTGAGTCCATGACCAAACTTCTGAGGTAACTGTATTCGGATTAGCCTAACTCCGACCCTGGAAAATCATGGTCCTACACTTGAGATATCTTTTTCCCAGTCGCCATCGACCACCAGGACGTCCTTGAACCAATTTTTGTCTAACTAGGGATATCCAAGATGTAAAGCCCCCAGATAAATCTGGGTCTTCGTGCGAAATAGTAATGGTCATCAAAGTTTTTCCGCGCATTAAGCAACATTCTAAACTCTTGAAAGTCAATGTCAGCACCATACTAGGGTTGGGTTGGGTTCGAAACGATTCGGTTTTTTGCCAAAATCAAAACCGAACTGAAATTTCGGTTCAGTTTGGTTCAATTTTTTTCATTTTTTTTTCTGTTTTGGGTTTCTTTGGTTCGGTTTCGATTTTTTTTCGATTTTTTTGTTCTTTCAAAAAATGATGTAAATGGAAGGAACCTGCCTAATGCCCATCAACCTCCAGTTCTCATATATCAGAGAATTGAGAGTCTCAAAATCTTGAATATATTCAAGTAATTCAACTACTTATGATCAAGCATATTGAATTCAAATTTTCAAAACTTAAGCAAATACAGAAACATATATTCTTCAAGGAATTGTACATCACCAGGATTCAAAATTCTAAAACTTTAAAATTTGCAAAATCATGAAATAATTCAACAAATTAACTGATCAATGTAGATTGAAACAAAAACAAAGCAAATGGGTTCGTCTAAATGCCATAATCGGACTCCAATATCGCATGCCCACATTCAAATTCAAAGTCAAGTCCACAATAGATCTAGAAAATTTCAAATCATATTCAGAGAAAAATACAAACTTTTTCACCTTAAATTACATAAATTTCAAATGGGTAACCATAAAATTAAAAACCCATAAACTGAAAAATAAATAAAACCAACAAACGGAGATCGGAGATTGACGGCTTCGGTTCAGAGCCACCATGTCGTCTCTTATTCTCTTGCCGGGGTAAAACTGAAGATGAGAGAGAGTGAGTGAGGAAGCAAAGGCAGAGAGGAAGCAGCGGAAAGGGGGGAGAGAGAGTGTTTGAGAAAAGGTGAAAACTAAAATGGGAGTGAGTGATGGCTAGGGCTTAAGAAATTTTATGAAGCATTAAATAGTAAAAACTTATAAATAATGTACTGGTACTAGGCCTGGCAAACGGGTCGTGTCTGTCGTGTTCGTGTCGTTTTTGTGTAACACTTGTTATCTTAACGGGTTGTGTCGTGTCATACCCGTTATCTTAACGGGTCCTTAACAGGTCGGGTCACTTTACCCAACAGGTAAAGTGACCCGACCCGTTATGACCCGCTATGACCTGTTAAGAAAAATGTATTTTTTTTCTTCTTAAATTTGCACATACTACACATTGCCACATAAATATTACTTCAAAATATTAAAACACATTTGTTGTTTAAGTACTACACCTACACTTGAAAATAAGAGTAATAAACAAACATTCATACACTACTAATCTATTACAAAATATTAAATGTGCAAGGATATGCAAAATGAAAGAGTTTTTGTTTTCAAGGTTGTGAAACCTTTCTCAAGAGTTTAAACCTTGCCAATGGAACTCAAAGCTTGCATGTTATTCCTTTTACAAAATCCTCAATTTTCATCGATCATCATGACATAAGATTTTGTGGTATCCACTAGTGTAAATATTTTAAATTGAAGATCGAATTCATTCATTGTATTCATATAGGGTCAAGGAGTCTAGCTGTAAAAAATCATCAAAATCAGAGTTAAAATAATCGTTAAATCGTGATTTTTCGTTGATAACAGTTGAAAAGTTTTGTCCCGTTGCTTGATCTTTGAATGTTTGTTTTTTGGAATTTTTGGCATATGCGATCTCGAAGTATATACAAACATGTTTGATAGTTGGATCGTTGAAACTAGTTTCGTAGAATGCGTATCCCATCAAAACAATAGATTCACTAACACTTAAGAGTTTGTTTATACTTTCATTAAGTACAACATAAGATTTTGTGGTATCCACTAGTGTAAATATTTTAAATTGAAGATCAAGTTCATTCATTGTATTCGTATAGGGTCAAGGAGTGTAGCTGTAAAAAATCATCAAAATCGGAGTTAAATTAACCGTTAAATCGTGATTTTTCATTGATAACCGTCGAAAAGTTTTGTCCTGTTACTTGATCTTTGAATGTTTGTTTTTTGTGATTTTTAGCGTATGCGATCTCGAAGCATATACAAACAAGTTTGACGGTTTGATCGTTGAAATTAGTTTCGTAGAATGCGTATCTCATCAAAACAATAAATTCACTAACACTTGAGAGTTTATTCATACTTTCATCAAGTATAACATAAGATTTTGTGATATCCACTAGTGTAAATATTTTAAATTGAAGATCGAGTTAATTCAATGTATTCGCATAGGGTTAAGGAGTGTAGCTGTAAAAAATCATCAAAATCGAAGTTAAAATAACCGTTAAATCGTGATCTTTCATTGATAACCGTCGAAACGTTTTCTCCCGTTACTTGATCTCTGAATATTTTCTTTTTGCAATTTTTGGCATATGCGATCTCGAAGTATATACAAACATGTTTGACGGTTGGATCGTTGAAACTAGTTTCGTAGAATACGTATCCCATCAAAACAATAGATTCACTAACACTTAAGAGTTTGTTTATACTTTCATTAAGTATAACATAAGATTTTGTGGTATCCACTAGTGTAAATATTTTAAATTGAAGATCGAGTTCATTCATTGTATTCATATAAGGTCAAGGAGTGTAGCTGTAAAAAATCATCAAAATCAGAGTTAAAATAATCGTTAAACGTGATTTTTCGTTGATAACAGTTGAAAAGTTTTGTCCCGTTGCTTGATCTTTGAATGTTTGTTTTTTGGAATTTTTGGCATATGCGATCTCGAAGTATATACAAACATGTTTGATAGTTGGATCGTTGAAACTAATTTCGTAGAATGCGTATCCCATCAAAACAATAAATTCACTAACACTTAAGAGTTTGTTTATACTTTCATTAAGTACAACATAAGATTTTGTGGTATCCACTAGATGAAATATTTTAAATTGAAGATCAAGTTCATTCATTGTATTCGTATAGGGTCAAGGAGTGTAGCTGTAAAAAAATCATCAAAATCGGAGTTAAATTAACCGTTAAATTGTGATTTTTCATTGATAACCGTCGAAAAGTTTTGTCCTGTTACTTGATCTTTGAATGTTTGTTTTTTGTGATTTTTAGCGTATGCGATCTCGAAGCATATACAAACAAGTTTGACGGTTTGATCGTTGAAATTAGTTTCGTAGAATGCATATCTCATCAAAACAATAAATTCACTAACACTTGAGAGTTTATTCATACTTTCATTAAGTATAACATAAGATTTTGTGATATCCACTAGTGTAAATATTTTAAATTGAAGATCGAGTTAATTCAATGTATTCGCATAGGGTTAAGGAGTGTAGCTGTAAAAAATCATCAAAATCGAAGTTAAAATAACCGTTAAATCGTGATCTTTCATTGATAACCGTCGAAAAGTTTTCTCCCGTTACTTGATCTCTGAATATTTTCTTTTTGCAATTTTTGGCATATGTGATCTCGAAGTATATACAAACATGTTTGACGGTTGGATCGTTGAAACTAGTTTCGTAGAATACGTATCCCATCAAAACAATAGATTCACTAACACTTAAGAGTTTGTTTATACTTTCATTAAGTATAACATAAGATTTTGTGGTATCCACTAGTGTAAATATTTTAAATTGAAGATCGAGTTCATTCATTGTATTCATATAAGGTCAAGGAGTGTAGCTGTAAAAAATCATCAAAATCGGAGTTAAATTAACCGTTAAATCGTGATTTTTCATTGATAACCGTCAAAAAGTTTTGTCCCGTTACTTGATCTTTGAATGTTTGTTTTTTGTGATTTTTAGTGCATGCGATCTCGAAACATATACAAACAAGTTTGACGATTCGATTGTTGAAATTAGTTTCGTAGAATGCATATCCCATCAAAAGGATAAATTCACTAACACTTGAGAGTTTATTCATATTTTCATTAAGTATAACATAAGATTTTGTGATATCCACTAGTGTAAATATTTTAAATTGAAGATCAAGTTAATTCAATGTATTCGCATAGGGTTAAGGAGTGTAGCTGTAAAAAATCATCAAAATCGAAGTTAAAATAACCGTTAAATCGTGATCTTTCATTGATAACCGTCGAAAAGTTTTCTCCCGTTACTTGATCTCTGAATATTTTCCTTTTGCAATTTTTGGCATATGCGATCTCGAAGTATATACAAACATGTTTGACGGTTGGATCGTTGAAACTAGTTTCGTAGAATACGTATCCCATCAAAACAATAGATTCACTAACACTTAAGAGTTTGTTTATACTTTCATTAAGTATAACATAAGATTTTGTGGTATCCACTAGTGTAAATATTTTAAATTGAAGATCGAGTTCATTCATTGTATTCATATAAGGTCAAGGAGTGTAGCTGTAAAAAATCATCAAAATCGGAGTTAAATTAACCGTTAAATCGTGATTTTTCATTGATAACCGTCAAAAAGTTTTGTCCCGTTACTTGATCTTTGAATGTTTGTTTTTTGTGATTTTTAGTGCATGCGATCTCGAAGCATATACAAACAAGTTTGACGATTCGATTGTTGAAATTAGTTTCGTAGAATGCATATCCAATCAAAAGGATAAATTCACTAACACTTAAGAGTTTATTCATACTTTCATTAAGCATAACATAAGATTTTGTGGTATCCACTAGTGTAAATATTTTAAATTGAAGATCGAGTTCATTCATTGTATTCATATAGGGTCAAGGAGTGTAGCTATAAAAAATCATCAAAATCATAGTTAAAATAACCGTTAAATCGTTATTTTTCGTTGATAACCGTCGAAAAGTTTTGTCCCGTTACTTGATATCTAAATGTTTGTTTTTTGCAATTTTTGGCGTATGCAATCTCGAAATATATACAAACAAGTTTGACGGTGGGATTGTTGAAACTAGTTTCATAGAATGCGTATCCCATCAAAATAATAGATTCACTGACACTTAAGAGTTTATTCATACTTTCATTAAATATAACATAAGATTTTGTGGTATCCACTAGTGTAAATATTTTAAATTGAAGATCGAGTTCATTCATTGTATTCATATAGGGTCAAGGAGTGTAGCTATAAAAAATCATCAAAATCATAGTTAAAATAACCGTTAAATCGTGATTTTTCGTTGATAACCGTCGAAAAGTTTTGTCCCGTTACTTGATATCTAAATGTTTGTTTTTTGCAATTTTTGGCGTATGCAATCTCAAAATATATACAAACAAGTTTGACGGTGGGATTGTTGAAACTAGTTTCGTAGAATGCGTATCCCATCAAAATAATAGATTCACTGACACTTAAGAGTTTATTCATACTTTCATTAAATATAACATAAGATTTTGTGGTATCCACTGGTGTAAATATTTTAAATTGAAGATCGAGTTCATTAATTGTATTCATATAAGGTCAAGGAGTGTAGCTATAAAAAATCATCAAAATCGGAGTTAAAATAACCGTTAAATCGTGATTTTTCGTTGATAATCGTCGAAAAGTTTTGTCCAGTTACTTGATCTCTGAATGTTTGTTGTTTGTGATTTTTTGCTGATGCGATCTTGATGCATATACAAACAAGTTTGACAGTTGGATTGTTCAAATTAGTTTTGTAGAATTTGTATCCCATCAAGTTCAATGGTGTGTATATATATATATATATATTTATTAAGTAGATTTAAATTTATTTATTTTGTACGTATAACACTTAAGAAATTAAATGGTATGTATATTTAAGCCGATTCAGTGGTCACCAGTTTTTAATATTTAATTTAATATATATATATATATATATAATTATTGTAGTTTTTAGGGGTATAAAATTGTTAAATTAATATATAATTATTATAATATTTTTTTAGGGTTATAAAATTATAAAATTATAAAATTAATATTTTGCTTATCGTGTATCGTGTTACCCACGTGTATACCCGAACCAACCCATTATCTTAACAGGTGCTTTCGGGTTACCCGATAACGACCCGATTCGTTATCGTGTCGACCCGAACACCTGTTAATTTCGTGTCGTGTCGTGTCGGGTTATCAGGTCGTGTCAATAATTGTCAGGCCTAACTGGTACAATTCTAACAACACAAAGCCTACATTCAGTTGGCTTGAAGCAACAATCCTAACCTGGAGGTCAGGGGTTCAAACCTTGATGCCAACATACTTTTTAGGAATTTATATATGGTTTTTTTTTTTGTTCGGTTTTTTTCGGCTTCGGTTTGGTTTGGTTTTTGGTTTTTGAACCCACCCCTACACCATGCCATTGATTGAGAAGGTCAAAGCAGATAATGAGCCTGAAGGCAGTTAGGGCTAAGTCGTAGATAACCATGTTGTAACTGATCAAGATGCCTTTCAAGCAGTCAGAAAAAGGAAATCTTAGGCCTAAGTCTAGGAACCACAAACCGACCATGATGTAGGGCCGTCAAGGGTTAGACAAAGTGGGGAAGACGGCCCAAACATCGTGCCCGGGTTCCCACCAAACCCTACAATGGTTTAAAAGATCCAAATAACTCTCAACAAAATTTTGGCCTTCTTCTTGGTTGCAAACCCTTGTTAGTCGAAGATTGTATGGTAAAATCTTGGGCAATTTGGGAGTCAGAGACGTCATTAAAGAAGATTGAAGAAATTGGGGAATTTTTTAATGAATGAGTGAAGAAAGTTAGAGCCTTTTTCCTTGAATGATTTGGAGATTTTTTGAAAGGTGAAGAGAAATGTCTGAGATTATATAAATGGCACATAACAGAGTCATCTAGCCATTGAATCTAGACCGACTTCTTTTAAGATCAATGAATCTGATGATTAAAATCAGTAAATAATATAAAGGTAATTTCTTGTTATTCATGCACAAGCAACAAAGGGAAAATTTCATCATTGTGACCTTTATGACACGATGCTCGAGATCGCACTTCTGAATCGAAACGTCTCCACTACTCCACAAAAAACCATATCACCATTAAAAGATAGAAAACCAAACGGTTAGTCTAGCTTACTCCGGAAGACATGGTCTTTTGGGTAACTATCCATCCTCAAGGTGAACAAGTGCCTTTCAAATACATAGTTAGGGGAAGTTATGGGACAATGATTTTTCAGGGCCTGAGTGAGGCTAATCGGAATACAGTTACCAAAGAAGTCTGGTCATAAACTCAACAGCTCCGCGCGGAGTTGGATTAATGGAGTCATGGTGCCACCATCATCCTGTTCCAGAGCAGTGGACGAAGTCTGAGCGACTTTACTGAGATTGACCATGCTTGTTTCATAAGACTCGGGATCTGATCTGCTTTGAAATCAGCCAGATCTTTTATGAGTCTTGAACTTCTTACAATTTAGGAATTAGCGTGTGTTGCAAGTAATCACACCCTTAAAGATGATGCATTATCTACTTCTAAATATGTTATAGGATTCTCTCAGCTTAGCATGAGAAGAAGAAGTGAAGAAACACCTAGGGTTAGTAGCAGAAACCCAAAAAAATGGTGGAATTGGGCTCAGGCATGCAGGGTTAGAGGCGCTTAGAAATTTCTGAAGAGGAAAGGCAGAGAAACTGCGATAGAGAAATGAAGAGGAGGAGATTTTGGGCGCCATGCCAAAATTTTGGTGGCCTTCCAAATTTTAATCTCCCGCCTCCTTCTAATGTTTTTAATTATGTATGATTACTTTTTTTTCTTTGCCACAATGTATGATTCTATTAAAATTTATCGTTTTGATAGAATACACATTCTACGAAACTAATTTCAACGATCTAGCTGACAAACTTGTTTGTATATACTTCGAGATCTCATACGCCAAAAATCACAACAAACAAACATTCAGAGATAAAGTAATGGGACAAAACTTTTCGATGGTTATAAACGAAAAAACACGATTTAACGGTAGTTTTAACTCCGATTTTGATTCTTTTTTACAGCTACACTCCTTGATCCTATATGAATACAATGAACTAATTCGATCGTCAATCTAAAATATTTACACTAGTGGATACCACAAAATCTTATGTTATACTTAATGAAAGTATTGGTAAACTCCAAGTGTCAGTGAATCTATTATTTTGATGCGATACGCATTCTACGAAACTAGTTTCAATGATCCAACCATCAAACTTGTTTGTATATGCTTCGAGATCGCATACGCCAAAAATCACAAAAAAACAAACATTCAAAGATCAAGTAATGGGACAAAACTTTTTTACGGTTATAAATGAAAAATCACGATTTATCGGTTATTTTAACTCCGATTTTGATGATTTTTTTACAGCTACACTCCTTGACCCTATATGAATATAATGAACTAATTCGATCTTCAATTTAATATATTTACACTAGTGGATACTACAAAATCTTATGTTATACTTAATGAAAGTATAAATAAACTCTAAATGTTAGGGAATCTATCGTTTTGATGGGATACGCATTCTACGAAATTAATTTCAACAATCCAATCATCAAACTTGTTTGTATATGCTTCGAGATTGCATACGCCAAAAATCGAAAAAAAATAAACATTCAGAGATTAAGTGTGACAGCCCGTCTCGAATTGTTCGTACTGTAGGTGTGAAATAAAGTTTTTGCCCCTAGTGGTTATTTGTGTGGTTGTTTTGGGTGTTTGGATGGTTGCATCTGGACCACACATTCATCCTCATCTCTTGACCTTTTCCCATATACCTCATCTGTTTCGAATCTCTCTCTCTTCTTCTTCTTTCGTACGGACCATAACCAAAACCCTAAAAAACGTTGCGGATCGAGGTGGAAAATTATACCTTTGTGTTCGTGAGGACCATACGAGTTCAACCATACCAATTTCAGGTAAGGAATCCTTCGATTTCACGTCGAACCCAAGATATCCAGTTCGGGGTACTGTTCATGCACACGTAAAATCGTGTGTTTTTGGGAATTTCAGGTTTATAGGAAGCTTAGTGAGGTCCTTAGGAAGCTCGGGGTGGTTCGTTGGAAGGATTTGGACATCGGGATCGTGAGTTGCAAGTTTGGCCGACTTTTCTCGAATTTCTCCGGCGTGATCCTGTGATCTTTGAGGTTTTAAATAGGTAAGGAAATGTTAAGAGCTTCAATTTGGTACTGGTTTATGAAATTTGGTTGAAAAACGAGTGAGAAATAAAGATTTGAAAATTTTCCAGTTTTTCGGCGACCAGCGATTCGCTGGAGAAGAAGACGGAATATTCCGTCAGTTTGGACTGAATTTTCTTAACGGCGTCAGGTTAGTTTTAATAGATATTCCCTAACGCCGTTAGGGTTGCCACACGTGCGCCAGGCACATGCCCGCGCGTGATCGGCGCGTCTGGCCGTGCCTTGGCCGGCGTGTGGCGGCGCGTGGGAGGTTAGAAAATTAATTTAAAAATATGGGGATGTTCATGAGGTTGAGTAGATCACGTTGGTGTATTTACACATCCCATTTGAGCATTGTATGAGAAGTTTTTACGTAGTTTTGGTTATGTGCTTTAATTGACATTTTTATAGTTGTTTCGCATATAGGTGAGACCCATCCGGAGGACCAGCGCGGGCTTTTGGTTTTCTGTATATACCTATATCAGTGAGTGGGCTTTTGGTTTTCTGTATATACTTATATACTTGTGGTTTTTCCCAGAAAAATAAAATAGAATGTTTATATGTTTTAAAGGCCATGCATAATGTTTTCATATTTACTTATGCATTAGTAGTTGCATATATATATATATATATATATATGTTTGGTGTTGCGAACGTACAAGTAAGTGTTAGGTAAGTCTATGGGTTATGATTGTGAATTAGTGGTTATGTGAGATGCATAGAGAGCTTATAACCTGCACCCCCGGTGTTAGTGCTCCTGCCCAAAGTAAGGCACAGTCCTTCATGTGATGTTCACCTCCTGCACCATACGCTCACCTTGGATCCAAGTTAGGTGCATAGTCTTGTCGTACAGACCACTTTAGGTGGTTCCGAGTCGTAGGCGACCCGCAATTATTCGCCCAGTCTTCATGTGATCGTAGCACTTGAGCGTATTTATTTACACCTAGTCTAGTCGTACAGACCAGCTTTAGGTGGTTCCGACTTGTGTGCAGGTATAATTAGTGAGTTGGGGATTTGAGCTCTAGATTCAGCCGTACAGGTCACGTTAGGTGACTCCGGCTGACATGTTACTTGCATTGTTTGACATTACCTAGGTTACTTACAGTCTATTTAGAGGCATTCGACATGGCATAATTCTGAGCATGTTTTCGATATATATGTATATTCTATTTTCTGGGAAATTATACAGGTTTTATGGCGAGGGGTTAGAACTTTTGTTAATGAAATGATTTTGAAAAGCTTTGCTTTTGCCCACTCACACTTTCTGTTTTACGCCCCTCTAGGTTTTAGTTAGAAGCAACTTTGGTGGTTCACGAGGACTTGGCGGTGGTTCTGACAGAACATCACAAATGTAGGATCACCTTTGGGTGTTTTGTATTTAGTATTCATTCTTCTGGACTGCACTTAGGGTTTCTGTGCTCTGATTACGTTATCCAACTTAACCTCACACTGGTTGTTACTTTAACTATTTATTTAGTAGTTTGGTTTTTATTTATTCGTACTTTTATCATTTTCTTTTGCTTCCGCACTGTGCATATGGCTACGTCACCCTCACGTGATAGCCAGCACGACTTGTCTACGGTCGGGGTGTGTCATTAAGTACGGGACAAACTTTTTCGACAACTATAAACGAAAGATCACGATTTAACGGTTATTTTAACTCTGATTTTGATGATTTTTTACAGCTACACTCCTTGATCCTATATGAATACAATAAACTAATTCGATCGTCAATTTAAAATATTTACACAAGTGGTTATCACAAAATCTTATGTTATAAATAAACTCCAAGTGTTAGTGAATCTATTGTTTTGATGGGATACGGATTGTCTGAAAGTAGTTTCAACAATCCAACCGTCAAACTTGTTTGTCTATGCTTCGAGATCGCATACGCAAAAAATTGGAAAAACAAACATTCAAAGATTAAGTACGGGACAAACCTTTTTTACGGCTATAAATGAAAGATCACGATTTAACGGTTATTTTAACTCCGATTTTGATGATTTTTTTACAGATACACTCGTTAAACCTATATGAATGCAATGAATTAATTCAATCGTCAATTTAAAACATTTACACAAGTGGATACCACAAAAGAAAAAGGCAATGAAAGAACCCCAAAACAAAAGCAAAAAAAAGCAAAAACAAAAAAAATCTTTGCGCGACGTAGGTGTATCTGTGTCGCGCAAAACAGCTTTGTGCGACGTAGGTGCACTTGCGTCGCTCAAAGTTGGGAAAAAAGGTAAAACATTGTAGGTTTGGCGCCAAAACTTTGCACGACGAAGGCCAACGTCGCGCAAAATAGTTTTGCACGATGTTGGCCTTCGTCGCGCAAAGTGCCGTTGAGCAAAGGCCATTTGCGCGACATTTTGTGTTTGGCGTCGCGCAAACAGACTTTGCACGACGAAATTTTCTGCATCGCGCAAACATGTTTTTCTACTAGTGTTGGATACACAGCACTGTTGCCGTAAAATCAGCCGACCACGGAGCACCTTTAGTTTGGATAAACAACACTACATCGAGGCCAACTGATTATCTATCCAAGTCTCGGTCGAAAAGGATTTTCGAATCCTTGTTGGCAGAGGTCATCTCATTAGCCTTCTTGGCAAAGTGAGGTGTTACAGGTTACTAGATTCGGCACAGTGAAAGCCGAATTTGATAGTGAACTTCATAGAACTAGCAGCCTTGTCTTCAGGCTCTAGAACCCAAAGGCCGAGACATGTTCCTTCCTTGGCCACAGTCGCAAGATCAAGAAGTCAGCAGTGCACTCAATGCAACATCAACACATTTTACTCCTCGGCCGACTAGTTGGCATGCCCTGCACACAACTAAAGGACATAGTCAGCTTATTAATTACTCGGCCTGCACGCCACGTAAGTTTTGTAGTTTTTAAGGTCAACAACTTTACAAGAATCCAATCATTAGTTATGCTTCAACTAAGGAAATGGGGGTGCAGTATGCCATCATTGATGCTGCTGAAATCGTCATCAATAAGCCTTTTGTGAAAGGCGTTGTCTCATGCCAACACGAAAGATGTCAAAATGCAAAAAGCTTCGGTCGAGGTTGCAATCCAAACTTCGAAGTTCTACACCTTTGATATCACCAAGGCCGATGTTATTTTCGATCAACTCCTCACGACAAAGATAATCAAACTTTGGCAAGGCCATGTCATACCTAAGGTTGAAGATTTGAAAAGAAAGGCATATTGCAAGCTTCACAACTACAACAAGCATGCTGCCAGCAACAGTGTAGTGTTTCGAGATGCCATCCAGGATTGGATAAATAATGGCAAACTCAAGTTTCTTGATAACGCGCAGATGTTGGTTGACACTAGTCCTTTTCCAACAGCAACGGTCATTTGTTTATATTTAGAGAATTTGGGCCATAAACAGAGGATTAGGGTTTGGAGGCGGTGACGGATTGATTGGAGAAGATGATCCGGATGGAGAAGCCATGAGAACTAAGAAACAAGGAACGATCTATTTGGCGAACAAGAAAATCTTATCAAAAGAAAAAGATAAGGATCGATGCCACAAGGCAAACGGCAAGAGATACCATAAAGAAATTTTGAAACTTTCTTTTGTCTTTTACAAGGAAATATTTACTATGTCTTTGTGGGCAATTTATAACTTTATTTTGTCCATCGATGCAATGCTCCCTTACAATATATTAGATTATTCTGAAATATTATTATATTAAGCTTAGTATCATATATAAGATTCAAATTCTTCTTTATTTTCTCCGTTTTCTGAAACATTACAATAGATTACATTATTTTGAAACAGAATACAAGACTCAAATTCAAACTATAGGCCTATTATTGAAATAGAATTAACATGGAATATGCATCCCAGTTTAATTGAAAGGCCACGTGAGAAAATAAAGTGTCACAGATGCACGAACTTAAGCATTTTCTAAAGTGAGTATTGCTTCAACAATTGCGGAAGTGTCACTGCCAGTTGACATGATTGACACGCATCCATTCCAGGTGTCCTTGCTGTACGGGCGAGTTTGACACAAGAAATTATAGATTATGTCCCAAATTCCTCCCTTTCCAAAGTGGCCAGGTTCGCGAACCTCTGTATAGACCTGCACTTACGTACATATTGTGAGGATTCGAGGGATATCGAAATGTGTTTAGTTTCTTTATCAGTTAGTGTAAATATAATTTTATATTAAAAACGAGTTGTACTACTAACCGTGTTGTCCCATTTAGTCCTGTCCCATGGGTTGCTCCAGGACAACATCCAATCACATTCGGTACCATTCTTATCCGTGCCTCGGTACACAACAGCCGCAGTGGATCCAGAAGCCTCACCGGCAGTTTTGACGTGCAGAAACGCACCCCACTGACCATTTGCAATCAGTGCTGCGTATGGTGCCTTTCCGATGTGCCCCAACCAATCTTTCTTATCAGAATATGTTATGGTATCCCCAGTTGCATTGTAAACAAGGCAGAGTGTGGACACTCCATCGCCATACTGCTCCTTCAATTTCTCCACATGTGTTCGAGCGTTGAAATCCTTTTCCGCGGCATTTTTCATATTCAGTGCCACACGTGCCCTGTCTAATTTTCCTATTGTCTTGCCGGCATACTCTGGCATCCCCTCCAAAGTTTCATTCGTGATGGAGTTGCCAAAAACGTTATACGCCATCTCTAGACTGAACTCAAATTAATTTTCTCCCTCTCTCTCTCGTGATTTTTCTTAGAGAATTTCTTGGTGAGGCATGCATGTTTATATAATCTCATGAGTAGGCATGTTTAGCAAAAGGAAAAGTCTAAAGTGTCCCTTAAGAAAATAAAAAAATAAAAAATAAAAAATAAAATAAGGACACGATATCATGTCCCTGTATGATCTGGAAGCAATCGCATGATGTTTTGGAAGTAAATGAGGGGTGCATGAAGCATGCATGGAATCACACTATCACATGAATAACTATTTTTAAACTTACATCTACCAATTATGATAATGAAAGTTACTGCGCCATTCTTCAAAAATACTTCTCCTTGACGTGAGTGACGTGACTTTATTTCTCCAAAGTGTAGGTAAATAACATAGGTAAAAATGTATTACAATGGTTGATGTGGCATGTTGCTTATCCAATTATCTTGCAATAGGCAAATCAAGTAAATTTTATTTTACTTCATCTTTAGTTAGCATATATATATATATATATAATCTTTTTTTTCTTCTTCCACATAAAATATTTTATTATAAATAAAAACATGAGATCCGATTGGAATGAGGCAATATTGCCCACTTTGTGAGTGTAGGCAAAATTTGCCTATCCAATTGACTACATCATCGCAGCATGATTGTGAACTACATTTCGGTTTCACATTAACAACGATTGATTTTGACATCTGAGGTAAATACTAGAGAAAGAAAGTTTGTTGATATATAATATTGTCAATGCCATTGATGCAAATGTGGCGATTTTGAAGTAAGTGAGGGATGCATGTGAACAAAGTTAGTTTTGGTTTCATATAAACAACTGTTAATATTGAAATTAAGGAAAGAAAGTTTGTTGATATATGATATTGTCATTGACGTTGAGGCAAACACAGCGATTTTAAAGTAAGTGACAGATGCATGTGAACAAAATTTGTGTTTCACATTAACAACTGTTGATATTGAAATTCATGAAGAAAGTTTGTTGATATATAATATTGTCATTGACATTAAGGCAAACACGACGGTTTTGAAGTAAGTGAGGGATGGGCAAACGCAACGGTTTTGAAGTAAGTGAGAGATGCATGTGAACAAAGTTTTGGTTTCACATAACAACTGTTGTTATTGAAATTGAGAAAAGAAAGTTTGTTGATATATAATATTGTTATTGACGTTGAGGTAAACATGCCGATTTTGAATTAAGAAAGGGATTCATGTGAACAAAGTTTTGGTTTCACATTAACAATTGTTGATATTGAAATTGAGGAAAGAAAGTTTGTTGATATATAATATGGTAATTGACGTTGAGGCAAACGTGGCCGTTTTGAAGTAAGTGAGCGATGCATGTGAACAAAGTTTGGGTTTCACATTAACAACTGTTGATATTGAAATTGAGGAAGAAAGTTCGTAGATATATAATATTGTCATTGACGTTGAGGCAAACGCGGCGGTTTTGAAGTAAGGGATGGACAAACACGACATTTTTGAAGTAAGTGAGGGATGCATGTGAAATAAGTTTTGATTTTACATTAACAACTGTTGATATTGAAATTGAGGAAAGAAAGTTTGTTGATATATAATATTGTCATTGGTGTTGAGGCAAACGCGACAGTTTTTAAGTAAGTGAGGGATGCAGGTGAACAAAATTTGGGTTTCACATTCACAACTGTAAATATTTAAATCGAGGAAGAAAGTTTGCTGATATATAATATTATCATTGACGTTTAGGCAAACGTGGCGGTTTTGAAGTAAATGAGGGATGGGCAAACACTACAGTTTTGAAGTAAGTGAGGGATACATGTGAACAAAGTTTTAATTTCACATTAACAACTGTTGATATTGAAATTGAGGAACGAAAGTTTGTTGATATATAATATTGTTATTGGCGTTGATGCAATGCGGCAGTTTTGAAGTAAGTGAGGACATGTGAACAAAGTTTTGGTTTCAAATTAACAACTATTGATATTGAAATTGAGGAAAGAAAGTTTGTTGATATACAATATTTTTAAGCAGGGAAGGACAAGAAATCCCTGTTAGCTAATAGTAATATAATAAAAATTTGGGTAGTTGGGGGATCAATAAAAAAGCTTATATCATGTTCAAAGCAGACAAGGTCCACATACCTTACACTTTGAGAATCATTGTTTTGGTTGCTCCATGGGGTTTTTCTATTTAATTTAATTTCCTACTTAAAAAAACAGAAGGGCCATATGCATGACAGGATATCTTATTACAAGATCTGACTGCCTATCATTAGGAAAAATGTAATAAAATTCCAAAGTCTTTTTTTATTCAGTAATTATTGCCTTGTACAATTAGGTTAGTCAAATCAGCGTGAGCTTTTCTAGATGGTGATCAAGGGATTTCTGTGTTTAATTTATTTTTTCTACTTTTATATAAATAAATAAAAAAGAAAAAGAAAGGCCTCATGCATAACAACATATTTTATTACTGGATCAGACCGCCTACCAACAGGAAAAAATAAATAAAATTGCCAAGGTCTTTTTCTATTCAATAATTATTGCCTTGTATAATTAGGTCAGTCAAATCCGCATAAGTGTTTCTAGATGGTAATCAAGGAATTTTTGTGTTTAATTTAATTTCCTACTATTAAAAAAAAAAAAAACCAAGGGCCGCATGCTGTTTTCTAGATGACATTATATTTTATTGCTGGGTCTGACTGCCTACCAATAGGCAAAGTAAAATAAAATTGCCAAGGTCTTTTTCTATTCGGTAATTATTGCATTGTATAACTAGGTCAGTCAAATCCACGTAAGTGTTTTTAGATGGTGATTAAGGAAATTTTTTGTTTAATTCAATTTCCTACTTTCAAAAAAAAAAAAAAAAAAAAACGCCTGGTGCGTAACAATATATTTTATTACTGGATATGACTGCCTACTAATAAGAGAGGTAATTATTATTGACACTCCAAAAATCTCATTTTACACTATAAATTTTCTATATTTGAAAAGAAAAATACATTTGTGAAGAGTGTAGAATAAGATTTTTGAAGTGCCAATAACACTTACCATAGGAGAAATAAAATAAAATTGCCAGGTCTTTTTCTATTTGATAATTGTTACCTTGTATAATTTGGTCAGTGAAATTCGGGCAAGTGTTTATAGATGGTGATCAAGGCATTTTTGTGTTTAATTTAATTTCCTATTTTGATTAAAAAGAAAAAGAAAAAAAGAGCCACATGCATGACAACATATTTTAGTACTGGATGTGCTAACTGCCTACCGATAGGTAAAATACAATAAAATTGTCAAGGTCTTTTTCTATTCGGTAATTGTTGCCTTTATTATTGCCATGTATAATTAGGTCAGTCAAATCGGAGTAAGTGTCGAAAAAAAAATTCTGCTTAAGTCTTTCTAGATGGTGATCAAGAGATTTTTGTGTTGATTTTTATTTCCTACTTAAAAATAAATAAAAGAGCCACATGCATGACATCATATTTTATTACTAGATATGACTGTATACCAATAGGAAAAATAAAATAAAATTGCCAAGGTCTTTTTTTATTTGGTAATTATTGCCTTGTATAATTAGACCAGTCAAATCCGCGTAAGTGTTTCAAGATGGTGATCAAGGGCTTTTGTGCCTAAATAGTGAGTTCACTATCATTTGTATAAGGTTAAATGTTCAAAATGGTTCATGATATTTGCATAACACATCACTTTGGTCCTTCAGATTTCAAATCAATAGAAGTGGTCCCTGAGATTGTTCACCATCCATCATTTTGGTCATTCTGTTAAAAATTCATTTAAGTGTCCCGGAGCTCTTGGCCGGAAGTTTGGGCAATTTTCAAAATTTCGTAACTCAATTGTTTCTTAACCAAATTCGACCCATAATATATCAAAATGAAAATAGGAAAGTGTAGAATAAGATTATACTTATTTGGAAGCCCAATGATTGTCGGAGATGGCCGGAAAATAGCCTCAAAGTTGACTGGTCCGAGGGAAAACTGGAAACTCGTCAGAAATTAGGTAAACTTTAAGCGTTCATAACTTCTTCAATACTCAACGAAATCAAGTGATTCAAAAACAAAAATCATACTTCTCGATGAGACGAAGAGAATGGTACTTTTTTTTATGGCTAACTCGCCGTTTTTTGGCCGGAAAACCAATCAAAAGTGGCTAACTCGAGACCAAGATAGCCACTTTCCATATAAAACTAATTAAGCCTCCTGAAAGTTGTCATCCACAAAAGATATGAATAGACATTCTTTTTAGTTCGGATCATTAGATGAGATCAATCAAACAAAAACAACAAGCATGATTAAACATGGATATAATTGATTTGAAATGGACTGTCTTTTAGTTTGTCTTTGGGCGTTTAAGCTCCTTTTTTCAGATAATGCATTCAAAAACATGAATGTACTTGTGAGAGGCTTCGCCCACTACTTCACTATATATAAACAGGCTAGCTCACTTGTCGCGCTTTGAACTAAAGCTATAAAACCATCCACCTAGAAAGACTTACACTACTACTACCACCACCACCGTTGTTGTGCGTCGTTTTCTTCCTCCTCCTCCTCCTCCTCCTCCGTTATGTCTCAGGCAGAATTTAATCACTTTACCTATCTCGGTCCTGAGCAGCTGCGCAAGCTTGCTCGTATAATTTACTACCAAGAAGCTGAGGCCATTAAGAATATCAAGTTTGAATACGAAGCCAAACTCGCGAAATACCTCCGAGATTGCAAAGCTTGTTACGAATCGGCGATAAGGCTTTTGGATAGTGGTAGTAAGTTGGAGCCTTGGTTTAATAATGACGACAACGATCGGGCTTCTATTGCTCACGACATCTACGGTTATGTTGTAAACGCTGCCAACCATGCACTCCAGTTCGTGCGCAACTTTCGTGTGCGAATGGATTACGTAAACAAGATTGAAAAGCATGTCGATGGCCTTCGTGCTGAACTGGATGATGATCTGACTAACATGGAAGAGCTGGCAAAAAAAGCTTCCACATTCAGGAACGACATGCTGGAGATCGCCAGGGGTAGTCAAAGTCCAGCATCACGCCAATACTCCAGATGGATCAAGGAAACCGGCAAGTCGTTTGAAGAACTAGTGCAGAAGTATGTATGCTGTGTATATCCTGTATATATTTACATACATACAATTGTTTGACCAAAAGAATTGTTCTATTTTTGTTTTTTGTTTTTATTTTTCTGACAAATTCTACAATTACTTGATATAACATTGATCAGTGTCTCTATTAATGGGTGCACCATTCGTGCAGGTATCAGACAGACCTTGGATACGGGGGACGTCTTTTCGAAGAACTGGAAGATGTAGTAAAGATACGGGTAATACTAATTAAGGATTTGCTATATATCATTATACTGCACAGTTACGACTGCACTTGAATATTTACTTTTGTTTTAAATTTTTTTGATAATAGTCGGTGATTTTTTAGGACATCCTCACTCGTAGAGTGACTCATATACATTAGGGGCTTTTTACTTTTTTTTTGGAAAATAGGTGCTTTTTACTTTTTAGTAAATATTCTAAAGCCTAAAACTGGAAACAAAACTGCAGCCATTCGAATGATAAAGACAAGAATTGGTATTAGATTGTATATACATGGGAAACATTTGTTCCGTCTCTGGTTGACCTAAATCATAAACTGAAATTTTATTAATTTGAATATTTTGATTGAATGACAAAATGTTAAATTTTAGTATTAATAATAAAAAAAAATTCCTCCCTAAAATCATGCAAGGTTGAACACCAAGTGGGAATTTTTATTTTTTTTCCTCAAAATTTGAAATGTGTAAAATTTGATCAGATTTTTTTTTTTGTCAATTTTTTTTGAAATATGGGTACATTTTTTTTTTTAAAGGATACATTTTGTTATAAAATATGGGTAAATTACAGATAAAAAGTGACTAGATTTTACATTAAAAAAATGGGTATATTTTACATTAAAAATTGGCACATTTTACATATAACAAAGTGGCAACATTTTTTTTTTATGAAAATAGGTATATTAGAAATAAATTAAGGGTACAAATAAAATATTTAAAAAAATTATGAGTACATATATAAGTAAAAAAAAAAAAAAGGTGCACAAAAAGAAATTAAATATATGAGTACCAACTAAAGCTAAAATGAAAATTGTTGCGGATTAAAAATGGGTTGCAAATTAAAAAAAAAAGAGTATAAATTAAAAACAGAAATATGAGAGCTGATCTGTGACATCACTTTTTTACACAACTTTTGACATATATTTTTGTAAGGCCCACTCTGTAATATATTTCAACGATTGAACCGTCTATTTTTTAGGTCTTCTCTCAAATATCATGTTTACCAAAATCACCCAAATTTGAAACCATATGACCATTGAATTAAATTAAGTGTTTCTTTGTGGAAATGTATTCGTCCATTTCCTTCACTACAAATGAATGTCTTAATGACTTTGAATTTGTCTAATTTTTGCAAGGATAATCTATGAACGATGTTCTAAAATGTAGACGATCTAGATCGTTGAAATACATTACGAAATAAGCCTTACAAAACTTGGGTAAAAAATTGTTTAAAAAAAAAAAAAAGTGGTGCCACGAATCAGCTCTCTAGAAATTTATTGTCACATCTCGGCCCGGGGTCCACCACATCCCGGGCCCGCTCCACTACTGTAGCACGATATTGTCCGCTTTGGGCCCCGACCACGTCCTCATGGTTTTGTTTCTGGGAACTCACATGAGAACTTCCCAGTGGGTCACCCATCATAGGATGGCTCTCGCGCGCTACTTGCTTAACTTCAGAGTTCCAATGGAACCCGAAGCCAGTGAGCTCCCAAAAGGCCTCGTGCTAGGTAGGGATGGGAATATACATATAAGGATCACTTCCCTGGGTGATGTGGGATCTTACATATATGATAAATATCTTAACCATAAATATAAATATACCAAATATAATTTTTTTAAATTAAACAAATATATTTGAAAATGTTTAAATATGTTTTTAATAAGCGATATTATCTACACTAAGGGGGAGGGGTGGACTTAGCCTCACAATGAACTAGCAATAATGGGGGTTCAAATTCACCTTTAGCGAGAATCGAATCAAAAACCTCTCACTTACAAGTGAAAAGGAATATCACTAGACCATAGTACTGACGATTAAATAATTTTTAAATATGATGACATGTTAATATTTAATTATTTAAATAATAATTTGAATAAAAATAATCAAAAGACCTTGATTACAAATTGAAAAAGAATAAGGTTCAATCAATAAAATAAAAAGTTAAGGAATAGGAACCTAAGTTCTCCGTATATAAAACACATTTGACATACGCTTTTAAAAACACGCATGTTTTACAAACATTTGGATTAATCCACTTCAAAATTTTAGATTGTGCTTGTCATTTAGTATTTGTTCAACAACTAAAAAGTATCTTAAATTTTATCAAAAAAGTATATTAATTGATTTTGTATTAGCATGAAACCATTTTGGATTAGCCATGTCAAAATCTTTCCACTTCCGAATACGTCCTGGGCTCAAAGCTCTCTCATTCCCTAAATTATTTTAATAGTTTCAATTTTTTACCCCTTCCCTTAGTATTGCTATGAAAAACTAACAAAATGAGTTTCACAAACATTTTTATTTAACAAAAAAGAACGTAATAAACTTTTCTTAATGATAAGAACACAAAAAACAAAAAAATCAAAAAGAAAAGAAAAAAAAACATGAGCAATGGCATTTTGTAAATAACTTGAACTTTGATGCCACCGAGTACTGTTTATACGCGATAAGATTAAATCTTTATACACTGGTCATGGTTTTTTGGTGACTTGTGTATAAACAGTTGCTCTATTTGTGTATAAACATTCAGTGCTAAATTTAACTTATTTATGAAAATGTTAGTGCCTCTCAAACTTCAACTTATTAGCAAAAATGTCACTGCCTCTTTTTTCAACTTTAACTTATTTACAATACTGCTATCAAAGTTTAATTTATTTAAGAAAATGTCAGTGCTCTTTTTCTTTTTTTTTTCTTTTTTTTTTGTCGTTATTATTAGTAAATTTTCATTAATTGTTTTTTTAACTATATATCCAAACTTCACTTGTTCCTATGTACGTATAGGTGTTCGGAAAAATAATATTTGCATCGGGGCGGGCAAATATTAATGTAACCGCCTATTCAAAGATGTTTGGGGCTGCTGGCATAGCTGTTCTTATTTTTGCTACAGGATTTATGGTATGGGACATATTTTCAGCAGATAACCCTCTTCAAACGGCAGCGCGTGATGCTGTAGTGACTGCAGCATCAATTGGTGGTGCGATGATAGGAGAAGTGGTTGGTGTTGCCCTCGCGTCCATGGTCACTGCTAATGCTTTGTTAGTACTCATGGCAGGAATAACAGCGGGCATTGCCGGAGCTTTTCTTATTGGAGAATTTGCCACCTGGTTGATTGATGTGGTTTTTGGGTCTGGAGGCAGTGCCCCATTGAGCACGATGGGCCATCGATGTTACGTCGCACACTTGCCCGACGGCTCAGTTCTTGCACGCCGAATTGCGCATCAGCAATCTTAAGAGAGTGAGGATGTACAGATCCTTATCTGTTATGAGCACTACTGCACCCAAGTCTACATATTATCTGTACTGAATAATTTGAGGCATATTTTATGTCACACTGCTTTTAATTTGTACCGTTTATACGAAAGATGTGGTAATCCGAAAACCAAATCCACAAATAAAGGTAAGGCCATGCAATGATAATCAAAACTCAAGTTTTTCATGTACGCAAATTCTACAGCACCTGCTCATAACAATTGGTTTTGATTGGTTAGGGTCTAATATGCGGCCCAAATCCTATCTTTTTGAAAAGAGAATAAAGAAATAGAATAAAAATCCAAAAACTGGATAAAGGACTCGGAGCTACAAGTTCTGACTTCTGACTTCCGTCGGCAGTGCAATGTCGCTCATATTATCCTGTAACAACGTATATGTACCTTCCGTCGGTTAAATCATATAAAAAAACACTTACAATAGAACGTAGTAATCATGGTCTAAACGTCTCAAGTGAAATCGTTTTCCAAATGGAATATATGAACAAAAATACTTAAAACCACTTCTTAGCTAACTATTCAACACAAGATTTAGGAAAAGATTTGAAATTGCGAATTAAAATAAAAGAATGGAAAATAAAATAAAAGAAATTAATTTTAATGAAAATTTGGCAGGAAAAAAAAAAAAAAAGCCAATTTTGAGAAAATCAAAGGTAAAAACCCACTAGGGTTTACAGTTTTACCAATTACTTATGAGTTAAAACATGCAACTGTTAGGCTTTCCTAATTCATATTCCACTTGTGTCATACAAGCTAGAACATATTATAACATACAATCCGTTTGTGGCATTCAGATCAATCTAAACATGCAAGAATCATTAAGATTTGTGAAAACCTTTTGAAAATCCATACAACCCTTAAGACGTGGCATTCACCTTAAATGAAATTACAAATACTAATCACAAAAAGCCTACTCAATTTCAATGTGGCATTCCAACAGAAATTGTGTGACAGCTCGTTCTGAATTATTTGTACCGCAGGTGCGAAAAGACAAAAATGCCCTTGGACGTTAATTTGTGTTGTGGGGTGTTGTTTTGTTGTTTTTGGTGGTTGACTCTACAGGACACACACACACACACACCCATACCACACTCCCGTGACCATTCTCTCTCTATTCTCTCTCGGACTTCTTCCATTTTCTTTACAAGGTGTACGGACCATTTCGAAGACAACTATCTATGCACGGATCGAAGGTTTGAAGGTGGGTTTTGGACTCTTAGCAAGCTTAGGAACTCATCCATACCAATTGTTGGACGTGAAACCCTCGAAAACCCGAGAACCAGGGAATCCCGATTTTGTGCATTGTTCATGCACACGTGATCATGAAGTTTTTAGAAGTTTCTAAGGTCATAGGAAGTTTTAGATCACTCTCACGAAGCTCGGGGAAGAAAGTTGAAGCGTTTTGGACGTCGGGAAGCCAGTTTCAGTGAGTTGCAGGTTTGGCCGGAATATCGTGGGTTTTTCCGACAAGATTCCGTTGGATTTAGGGCTTCAAAATGGTAAGGTTTTGTTCTACTTGTTGTAAGCTTCAATTTGATACCAATTTCATGGAATTTGGTTGAGAAATGAAGAAGATATGAAGTTTTGAAATTTTTTCAGTTTCCGGCAACGCAGATGGCGGCGGCCGGCGAGACTCACCGGAGAAGACAAGGGAATATTCCGTTAAGTTAACGGAATATTCTTAACGGCGTCAAGTTAGTTTTAACGGAATATATTTTCTTTTGGACGAAATATTCCCTAACCCCGTTAGGGATACCGTCCGTGTGCCAGGCACGTGCCTGCGGGTGGTCGGCGCGTCTCACCGTGCCTTGGCTGGCACGTGGGGGCGTGTGAGACGTCAGAAAATTATTTTAAAAATATGGGGATGTTCATGAGGTTGAGTAGATCATGTTGGTGTATTCACACACCCCATTTGAGCATTGTATGAGAAGTTATTACCTAGTTTTGGTTATGTGCTTTAAATTGACGTTTTTATAGTTGTTTTGCATATAGGTGAGACCTATCCCGAGGACGAGCGTAGTCACTCGAGGCAAGGGGGTTACGACCCTTCCACATACCAGTGAGTGGGCTTTTGGTTTTCCGTATATACCTGTATACTTGTGGTTTTTCCCAAAAAATGAAATGGAATGTTTATATGTTTTAAATGCCATGCATAGCGTTTGCATATCTATTTATGCATTAGTAGTAGCATATATGTATGTTTGGTGATACGGACGCACAGGTAAGTGCCAGGTAAGTTATGGTTTATAGTTGTGACGTAGTAGTTATGTGAGATGCATAGAGAGCTCATAACCTGCACCCCTGGTGTTAGTGCTCCCGCCCAGAGTAGGGCACAGTTCTTCACGTGATGTTCACTTCCCGCACCACACGCTCATCTTGGATCCAAGTTAGGTGCACAGTCCTGTCGTACAGACCACTATAGGTGGTTCCGACTCGTAGGTGACCCGCGATTATTCGCCTAGTCTTCACGTGATCGTAACACTTAAGCGTATTTATTTACACCCAGTTATGTCGTACAGACCACTTTAGGTGGTTCCGACTCTTGTGCAGGTATAGTTACTGAGTTGGGGATTTGAGCTTTAGATTCAGCTGTACAGGTCACGTTAGGTGACTCCGGCTGACATGTTACTTGCATTGATTGACATTACCTGGGTTACTTACATTTTATGTGGAGGCGTTCGACATGGCATATTTCTAAGCATGTTTTCGATATATGTGTATATTCTATTTTCTGGGAACTATACAGGTTTTACGGCGAGGGATTAGAACTTTTGATAATGAAATGATTTTGAAAAGCTTTGTTTTTGCCCACTCACACTTTCTGTTTTGCGCCCCTCCAGGTTCTAGTTTGAGTTGCTCTTTTGGTGGCTTACGAGGAATCCATGACATATCTGATAGATTATCACCAGTGTACTTATGGGTGTGTTTAGTTAGTGTTGTTCCTCTGGACTACACTAGGCTTTCTATGCTCTGAATATTGTTATCACCCTTACACTTGCACTTGTTTGTTAACTACTCTGTTTTGTAGTTTGGTTTTTATTTATTCGTACTTTTATTATTATCTTAGCTTCCGCACTGTGCACATGGCTACGTCACCCTCACGTGACGGCCAGTATGCCCTGATTTCGGTCGGATCGTGTCAAATTGCATCAAATTATTTGTGTAAACATCCAAACAGTAGCATATCATCAAGGAATATAGATAGTTTAACCATTGTGATTAATAACTCAAAGTATGCATGCATAACATCATAAGCAAGTTGATAAAGGTTACATATTCTTGTTAAGGTTCATGGCCTCACCCTAGTAAAAGGAAATTAGTTATGCTTATTCATAATTAAAGGGCAAAATATCATTCAAATAAAGGATAGAAAACACCTTGTAATTGAAGTACAAAATCCAAAAGCTATGCCAGAGTTCTCCAAAGTAGTGCGTAGAAAACCCTGATAAACGACTACACTATATTTATAGAAGTTTTATTCCTCATCCTACCTAATCAAGGCCTTCTAATAAATTGGGAAATCTAATTAAAATAATATATAAAGGTTTAAAATTTAGACTGCATAAGAAATCAAACTTTTGACTGACCAAATCAGCTGCAATTTGGTCACAAAAGATCTTTCTTTTAAAAAAAAAAAAAAAAAAAAAAAAAAAACTTGACACATCCTCTTCAAATACTCAGAAGGATCCTTCCACAAAAAATGTCATCTTGATTGTCCAAATGCCTAAACGTCTAAACGTCAATCTGGGAAAGCTAAGCAGTCAACACTTATTTCTTCACTCGGTCAAATGAAATGGAATAAAAATCTAGAATTTTGACACAATCATCTTGAAAAACTCACAAACCCTCTCCAATTGGAAATACTAAAAAAAATCGTCAGTTTCATCACTTTATGCCCAAAGTGAATTCGCATGTCCTACACTTGGAAAATATAGAACAAGACATTTTAATTCTACCAAAATAACAAGTAAATTATAACTAAGATTAAGATAAAATATAAATGAATATTGACTCATCAGTTACCATTCTTAGATGTGAACTAGCAAAATGCCCGCACGTTGTTGCGGGACTTAAATGCACCAGCCTTAACCACATGAATAAGACATTTAACCTGAAAAAAAAAAAAAAATTCAACATAATCATGAGCGAACAAAAGGAATCGATGAGTGAAAGGTGTCGGTAAGATAAGCAGTTTGGCTTTTATATACATTCAACTGAGCTGATTACAAAAGATACAGTTGCAAAAAATGCTATGTTTCCTTAGAAACATAAGCATCATGCATTTAGCACTTATATTGCCCTTCAAGTTAAGATGGCAAAATATATATCCTGCATGCCAGGCACGTGTTTTAACAGCAAAACAAAAAAGCAAAAAAAGAGTGTTGTTCTTGTTTTAGCAGCTAATCTTTCAAGCACTAATGTATGGATTAATGTATGATATCTGAGATCCTATTTGTTTTTTATTGACTAATGCTTCAACATCATCCACCTAATTCATATCACACATCCATAGATACCTGAGAATGCTTATTCCCACCACCATTGCATTGTTACTTCAGTACATTTTTTCACTAAGAAGAAAATGAAAGAGCATCACGAAAAACACTTAACAATTTCAACTCTAAAACGTCACCTTATTCCTATAACCCACCTCAATCAACAACAAAAGAAGAAAAATAATTGATCCCTTCAAAGAGGCTTTCTTAAACTAAAAGATGTCCTACCCATCCAAACGAAAGTGGAATTTTATTATCAGTCCCATGTGATATCGGCACAATGGAGGGCGACTCTGGTAATTTCAAATCACAAATAACTCCAAGAATCCAGTTAACCACATCATCCCCACCAACAATCTGAGAAGAAATATATGTTAGAAAGACAGCTACAGCACAACCCAAAGATTAATTAAAGAAAAAATATCCAAAATTTATGTAAGAAATTGTTGAAATTATAAATACAAATCCAAAAACAAAAATAAAAAGTAAGAAAAAGTGTTAAACAATTGGCCATATGGGATAAATTTAACATGTTACTCACTATAATTCTCGTCCTCTTTTGAATATCATCAGCAAACTCATATTTTTTTACTCTTATGTAGAGTACCATAAACCTCCTTTAGCACGCCCTCAAGATCCTCTAAAATTTTTAGCCCAGAAAATTTAGGTTTTAACCCAGAACCAATTTTTCTGCTCCAACCCTTCTGGCCTAAAATTTTAGTCCCAGATTATTAAAGAATGACTTTAGACTAATTTTTTTCTTAAAGTAACTTTTTTTTAAAATAAAAAATTATGTAGACTATCCTAATTTAATTTTATGAACATTTTAACCTAAAAATATTTAAATTCTAACAAATACTGAAAATCACTACTCAACACCATGAAACTCATTAAACACTATAAAAAAATATAAAACAAATGAAAGATTTTTTTTTTTAAATTATTTTGGCCGTTAGATTTAAATTAGACCGTTAAATTATTTTTTTACTGTTGAATTTCATCAAATTAGATCTTAACATTTAGATTCAATGAATTTATAAATATAAAACTAAATAATATATAGTGGGTAAGCCCTACTAAATCCTAGGCTAAATTTGGCTTCCATTTGAGTTTTAGGTTTTAGGCCACATTTTAGCCTTGGGTTGGGTTGAGTTTTGGGGGGGGGGGGGGGGAATAGAAGTTGAAATTTGAGTTTTCGCCCAGGGTTGGAGAAGGCCTTAGAATCAAAGTCATCTTCCAGCACAGCAAAGACCTAGGAAAGAAATTATAATTTGAAAACTATCAAGTTAAGCATGTTTACGATACAGGTCAGATTTATTTTTTAAAATAATAATTTCAAAATGCCTTTCTTCAGGGAGAGACAATTACAAAGAGAGAATAATACCTGTTTTTTATTAAGACGGTAGCAAAATTCGTTATAGAGTCGTCCTCCAAGCTTTTCATCTTTTATATCAACAAACACTAAAACTGGGCAGCTTGGTACATCAACAGAAGGTTTACCATCCAAATCATGTTTAAGCGACGTTTGGACCTACAATTTGGTCCGCAGTATTCTTATTGCATGTAAAACTAATTTTGTGGAACCAAATCTTAGCAAATTTAAGAATCACCCTATTTGTTCACTTCTTCATAAGGGGTAATCCTATATAAAAGAAGTTGAAACAAATTCGAGGTACAGCAGCATCAAATACTAAGCATTAGTCTATACTCCACGAAATTCAATATTATATGTATGTAACACTATGACAATAAAGGAGTTAAACTGAAGAATGAAATACACAAATTCACCCATATATATACAAAACCCATCAACGAAAAAGAGGGGTTTAGAAGAATACTCAATCTCACGAATCTGCTCCTCAGCTTCACAGAGAACAAAGCAAGTCCATGTTTCTGTGGAATCGAAATTGCAGAAATCAAACGATGTAGATGAGGATTTTGAAGATTCTGAATCTAAGAAAGAGAAGAGAAATTTACCTTTGGGGAAGAGTGGTGGCCGCTGCTGCAGAAACTGAAAAGATTTTGGCAAATGAGTCGAGAAGGAAGACAGTGGGAGTCGGCAACTCAGAATTTCAGCCAAACATAAAGAGAATATGAAGAAAGAAATAGTTTTGTAAGATGCTGAGAAGAAAAACAGGGAACAATAGGGTTTTGCCTGAGGACTCGAGCTGGGCTCTGAGATGCAGACCTCCCTCTCCCCTCCTCACCCTGACATTCCACACCCTCCCCCCTTCTCTGTCTGTGACTAATCCAGCCCAAACAAAATGTAACGTTTACATGTATATCACTAATTGTAACGTTTAAATAAATACACAATCAAACGTTTACTTAATCAAACGTTCATAAGAACTTACGATGCACTTGAGCATTTTTCAACATTCCATTAAGCACAAACAAAATGTAATCTACACGTAGATGAGATAAGACATGTTTAGGTGTTAAGCCAAATGCAAGAAGTCAGATAAGTGAAGAAATAAGAACCTTGACAGCTCGTCATTTCTTATACTTTGGACTCGGTGTTGGAAACTTGTCTACCAGGCATAACCTCTGAATCATTATTTATTCATATGAATGTGAGAAGGATTACTTTCAATGGCATTCCCTCTGGAAATGTAAAGGGAAGCTGTAATTGAATTCATCTATAGTTCACCGTGTTCATGACTTGCAAATTTTCTAAACGACACAATAAATAACAGAGATTAGCGAGAGTTGAATCAAATGAATCAGTTGTGTAAAACTGACAAAATGCTTACAAATTCAATGCCAATTGTGCTGACATAGCTATCCAAGTATGAATCATCCTGTTCAACGATTCGGAAGCTCAGACAAAAATTGCATGAGAAAATTGAAATTATATGCAATTGTATGTCAAATAAACTGAAATATACCATATATCCAATATTAAATGCATACACCTATAAACTAATCTTTATATATATTTTAAAATAATACAGATCAATGTAATCTAAAACAATGGAAACATTATCAAACAATTAAAGAATCGCGATGCATTATTTTCAGATAACTTTTCACCCCACAACACTGAGACAGAGAGCATACCCAAACCAATGTGGCGTTCCAACCACTGCGATTTCACAAACTTCCCAGTGGAGGAAGGGAAACACAAAATACACTACTTGATCACTTGTGGCTGAGCTTTTATCGCTCAACCTGTCTTTATCTTTATGTATCTCTCTGACTGAAATCTTATTCATATAAAATTTCATTACAGTATAAAGTATACTTATATATAAAACATAAGAACCTTCTAAAAGCAATATCTTTTAAAAACATTCCATCAATTGAACATTACCTCCCTGTCTAAGAAAACCGATGACAATCGTAAGCTAAACTATGAAATACCAAATTAAACACAGAAACATCACAACGCCAAACCAAACAAAACCCCAAATCAATTAAAAAACAAATTAGGCCAAAAGAACCCCACACCTAACAAAACCCCAGATTCGCTCAAAAAGAGATTTATCTTATTTTAGCAAAATGAATTCTAACTGGCCACAAACCAAAGCCTTGACCAAAATGAATTGCACGTAAGTGTCAACCAAATTCGCGAACATATAAAAGTTCTTCGATTTTCACACACCAAAACAACATATCAAATTAAAAAACCAATGCAATGTTAGTGAAATAAACTCGCACGGTATTTTAAGCTGTAAAACAATCACCTTGCAAATGAATAGGCACATCTGATTCTTCCAAATCCTTTCACCTCCATCCTAGAATTCGTCCCCTGTATCACCACAAAAACATGTAAAAAATCCGAGAAAATCAAAAGCTATAAACACCAAATTCCAAATTTGCAGTCAAAACCAAATTCCAAACGATGATTGTATGCATATCCAAGCCATAAAGGAACCAAATTTAAAGAATTATTTGGAGATGAAAAGCCTAATGTAAACCCTAATAAAGTTTATAAATTTTATGATAATCCTCCGATGTGGGACAACATGAAGACCCTATTGTCGAGTTGTGTTTGTATTCCGTTCCAAGGACTGCGTAACTAACAAATCAGGGCTCAAAAATTCAGATTTATCTTTCAGAGGAAGAGAGAGAGTGTTACAGTGACAATGGCAGTGAGAGCTAAGAAATAGAAATCCGTGACTCTTCCCATGGAAATTGTTCTGGATTGTTGCTCTTGAATAAAAAAACTCTCTGCTTTGCTTGCAGCTGCTGAGTTATCAAAGTGGAAAGGAAGCCCTTCGAAAATTCAATACAACAGGAAAATTTTATTTGCCGCAGTTTAACACCGTCAGATTCCAAGTAAATCATACTATTTTAACAATTCTCAATTTTAACACCGTCATGTGGATTTGGCAAACTAATTCTGCGCAAAAATAATATTTCGAGGATTCATAAGAATGCGGGATTGAAAGAAGAGTGCAGTGTCTTGAAATAAAAGTAACTGCAAGGGAAATTAACAGTTTGCATCATTGAATCGATCTAAAAACATAGTAATGCCATTAAATCTCTCCTCTCAGAATTACATATCATTGTTTATATGGTTTGCTGTAAATAGTAGAATTCAACTAAATGCTTTCAATAAGAACAACTCAAGGCATCTAAATGGTAATAATATTGTTAATTACCAGTCAATTTCTATTAACTAAAAACACTACGCAGATCAACATTAAATAAAAAGCAATTTTTTTGGAAGTTAAATTTTCCACTTACCACTGATGTCAGTGGCCAGTTTGCCATTGCAAAACCTTCCAGTAGGCTGATGGTTCACAAAGTCTCTTCCATAAGGAGGGTAATCAACCTTTCGGTGTCTGCCAACCACCGCCTTACATCCAAAGCCCCCATCTGCAGCAACCTAAACCAACCAAAATCCAAAATCCTGAAATTCCCAAACACAATAAATCCATTTAATGATGCATGGACACGGACTCGGAAATGCGGATACAATACAACACGACACGACATGAGGATACGTCAAATTTCTAAAAACGAAAGCACGATACGGCAAGGATACGGCAATTAAAAATAATATAAATAAATAAATATATCTAAATATTATAAAATAAGCATTCAAATATACTATTCAAGTTCAAATTTATTTCGATAAACTTCAAACATTTAAAAAAATAATTCACTAAACAACTAAATTAGTTTTCAAACTTGAAAAACTAAAAAAACACCCAAATGACTTAAAAAATAAAAAGAAAGAGTCCCTCATTCTCGAACTAGCTTTTTCATTTCTGCAAGAGCTTCATCAATAACCTTGTTGCAAGAGACGATCCTATTTCTAGACTTTTTTAACAAATGAAACTTGACCTAGGATCCTCTAAAAATCTTTTGACAATAGTTGCATTGAAACACAGTACCTCCTCTTCTATTTTCCATTCTTTTGAGCTTTTTGACATACTTACACAGTGTACCATAATCATTTTCAACATTTTCAACTAAGTTGACATTAGCATTCGTATGATTAATAGGATGATTCATTTTCCTAAATTACCAACATGTAAATAGTAAGAACCAATCTAAAATAGTCGCATAAAATGTCAGTAGTCAAATTTATGATAAGAGATCAACAAAGCAACATAAAAGCATATATAAATACATTATAATCTAAATTATTCTAGACCACTAACAATAATATTATTATAATATGCAAACAGAAAAGCATAAGAAGCCTTTCGTTTGGCTTCAGAAAAGCAACAGGAGGCGTATCCCAGTTACCAGATGCATAAGAAGCCTTTCTTTTTGTTAATAATGTTGATGCATATTATTATAATATGCAAACAGAAAAGCATAAGAAGCCTTTCTTTTTCATTTTGTTAATAGTGTGATTATCCTCTTATTATAGTTTGAAACGTATCCGAAAAGTAGGATACTCGTACTTTAACAGTAAGATACGCGTATCTCATCAGTCAACAACGTATCTGTTGACTTGAATACGTATTGGTCACGTATCCGTACGTATCTCCTCACATATCCGTATCCATGCGTGTCAAATACGGGATACGTTGGTCTTCCCCCGTGTCCATGCATCATAAAACAGATGTAGACCAACACAGAGAGAAAAGACTTAAATTTACAGTAAGATGAAAACTTTTTCAAAATTGAGGGCCAAATCTAATGAAATTTAGCAAAATGACCAAACAGATGTGGAATCTTTTGCATCCCTGGGAATTCTGGATTAGGGTCTTAAGGAGATGAAGATATAAGCAATGTCTATAGGGATTTTTAATTTGGTAATTGTTCTTTTATTCTTGAAGAGATGCTAGAGTAAATTTTTCAAAGACTAATTCTAAAGTTTTCTCAAATAAATAAATGTAGACTGAATGGTTCATTGCTATTGAGAAAAGAAAACACCTTAACAAAGTGGAAGCAATCTTATCGTTCATGAGCTCTACGTAAAGAAACATTGGAATCGTCATGAGAAAAAAATCAATAACCAACCATATGACCACAATTTAAGCCTCGCCTTGCTTGCTAATTGTGGGGTTTAAAGCTAGAAGCCCATTGAACATTGACAGACACCAGACTCCCTAATGATGCAAATTTCTATTGCATATCTGACCAAAACAACCTTGTTGACCCTAAAAACTACCACGCTTAAGTGGCGCGCAGGTCGAGCAATTAATAAGCTAACTACGTCCTGCGGTTGTGTGCGGGGCGTGACAACTCATTGACCGAGCTCGGCCGAAGAGTAAAATGTGTTGATGTCGCATTGAGCGCGCTGCTAACTTCTTGATCTTGCGACTACGGCCAAGGAAGGAACATTTCTTGGCCTTCGAGTTCTAGAGCCTGAAGATAAGGCTGCTAGTTCTACGAAGTTCAATATTAAATTCATCTTTCAATGTGCCAAATGTTGTAACCTGTAACACATCACTTTGCCGAGAAGGCTAATGAGATGACCTCTGCCAATAAGGATTCGAAAATCCTTCTCGACCGAGACTTGGATAGATAACCAGTCAGCTTCGACGCAGTGCTGTTTATCCAAACTGAAGGTGCTCCACGGTTAGTTGATTCTACGACAACAGTGATGTTTATCCAAACTGAAGATGTTTGCCAACTGCCTTCACAGTGCTGTTTATCCAAACTAAAGATATGTTGGCGGAAAACAAATCTCAAGGTTGTTGAGAAGTTTTGCGTAGAACGAGAGTTTGCGCAGGGCAGTTTGTGTGTTGAATTGGAGGGGGTCTTGAATGTTGTCTGTGGCACTGTATTTATAGAAGCAAATGTTATGTGGCGCAGCTTCACACTAGTGTAGGATTTGATTTCAATTCAAACTCGTTAGCCAGGGTCCTAGTCAAAGACTTCACAAGGTAAGCAACAGCCTATCTTTTAGATGCCATCATTATCTCCTTATTTCATGCAAATAATTAGCATGCAACAGCCTATCTGATGACCTCCACGGTGCTGGAACCAAGGCATGCAAGTAATTAGCATGCAAGTTTATCCCCTTATCCATGCATTCCCGCAGGACTTGGCAATAAAGGGGGCATTGCCTCTAGAAATTTGAATGCAAGTTTAACTCTTAATCTTTCCACCAAATCTGTCCAGGTGCAATCATGCATTTTCAAAAAACTGACTCGATCACATATTCCAGCCTTCCACATTTATGCATGTGCTGACTAGAGAATTGCAAATGAATTGCAATTTTTTTCCTGACCATTGTTTATAATATAACCATTCTTCTTTAAAATTATCCCATGCAGAGAAACTCATTTCCAAACAAACGCCAGGATATTGATCATATTCAATCTAGATCAATTGATATATTATTAAAAGATAATATCATGGTTAAAACCACAATATATCCTTCAATAATAATTATCTTAACTATTTTGTCATCCAATGGTTGAGAGCTATGTTCATTAACGGCCTTGATTGCACGAGCTGATAGTGTAAAATCGGGTCCAAACATTACCCCCCAGTTTCCTTAAGTTTTGGCTCGTAAGCCGAATAGTTAAGGAAATTAGCGCAGTTGAATAATCCCTCATAACACCGAAAATGAAGTGATTCGGTGAAGTAGAGGACTCTTATGTGCACTCAACGACCGTCAGTTCGAAAAAACTAAAACCAGTAATCGTACGTTCCCTGACCGTTGAGCACCTCCGAGTGACACCGAGAAATATATGGTCGAGGAAAAATTACCATCCACCGCCGAATAAAAATTCACTCGGCAAAATGTTGTTCTGGATTCAGCCGAATGCAATCTATCTAAATGCTCAATGACCACCAATAATCAAGGACTGAAACAATAAGACTTGGTCGTATGTGAGATTCGGTCGAGCTATATGGCCGAGGACAATAAAATCGAAAAATCACTGCAGATATTAACCACCAAATGCCCTCTTTGTCCCATCGAATGCCCATCTTACGGGGTGAATAGGCTAGGCCACACGGAGACCTACTACAACATGGGTGGCCTTTCTTGTTGCACACAACATATCAGCAAATAATCTCTCTCGGCAAGACTAAAAAATTGTCCCTAGGAAGTCGGCCTACCTATATACACATATACATACATACATATATATATACACACACATATATATATACACACACATATATATATATATATATATATATATATATATAAACCCATGTCTTGTCTCTGTCATGCATGCCTACTCCTTTTTCCTAGATTCCTCCGCCATGTAATTGCATAGATATACAGCTACCATGCACATACTTCTGAGCCCTCATTTCACCCTCTGGAGGACTCCACCTAAAAAGCCTTCTGAGCCCTCATTAATAATGTAGCCTTTTATTTTATTTTTTTAACATCCGAGGCCAGAGAAGAAACACGAATTCCACCTTGTCGAGTACCAACGCACATGTCCCTTCCATGCACATGCATGCATTCTATTTAATGTAGAAAAGGAGAGAGCTACCGTAACTCTCAACTGCCGAGGTCGAGAAAAAATTTGGGCCGAAGTTGGGAAACAAACCATTCTTGGCAGCTCGGCCTATCACCAATCAAAGTCAATAATTGGAGCAAATAATGGCCTACGTCTACTAATAATGTTTGCCACCCTACTTTCTTATGCATCGGCTTGAAAGGCCGAATGGTTAAGAAAATAATTTATTCATCCTTTCATTTTTTTTATTTTTTTTATTTTTTTTTAGCAAACGGAAATAAAAGTGGCCAAACCATGAGGAGGAGGCCAACGATGCTTTATTCTGAGCCGAAATCTTTTTGTATTAAAATTTTCAATTTGATTTCGCTTTAGGCCGAATAAAGAATCACTTCCAAATATTTTTGACTTGGCAAAATATTTTTTATTCTCAGCCACCAAATGCATTGAACAATTATGAAGCCCTCTGGGCATAATAATTTCATCAATTTCGGCTTTTAACTCGAACAACTTAGTTGAACGGGATTTCTCCATATCGGCTTTATCCCCAATAATTATATCGATTGGCGTGGTTTTTTCGACTAGGCCTATGTCTCCGATGACCATATCAATTGATGTGGTTTTTTCATCTAAAGCCGTGTATCAGTCATGTTCATCATTGGAACGCTCCTCTGACGAATCATTTTTTGAGTTGATTTTTGGCTCAGAAACTTGAACTTTTTCTTCTAGGCCTACCACACTTTCAGTCTCGACCGAGACAACAGGTGGCCTAGGTATTTCTTCAACCGTCTTGACAATTTTCTTAGGCCAAATTTTGATTGTGACCGGAGTGGAAAATTGCCCCCCGGCCTTTAGATTTAACCATTTTTCAAAGGGAATTGATCGGTAGTCAGAAACGTAAGGAAAACGTTCTTTATCTAGCCAGACATTAAATCGAGCCCTATCTTCATTTAACCATTGATCTTGTAATCTGTGATGAACTTTCACCTTTATCATTTGAGAGAAAGATTTTTTCCTTTCTTCACATGCTTTAAGGATCTGTTCTGCATCAAGTTGAACTAGGAATTCGTCCAATCGGCTAAGTGGAGCCGAATTAGCCATGCATTCCCACAGGACTCGGCAATAAATGGGGCACTGCCTCTAGTAATTCGAATGCAAGTTTAACTCTTAATCTTTCCACCAAATCTGTCCAAGTGCAATCATGCATTTTCAAAAAATGGACTCGATCACATATTCCAGCCCTCCACGTCTATGCATGTGCCGACTAGAGAATTGCAAATGAATTGCAATTCTTTTCCTGACCATTGGTTATAATATAACCATTCTTCTTTAATATTATCCCATGCAAAGAAACCTATTTCCAAACAAACGCCAGGATATTGATCATATTCAATCTAGATTAATTGATATATTATTAAAAGATAATATCATGGTTAAAACCACAATATATCCTTCGATAATAATTATCTTAACTATTTTTCCATCTAACGGTTGAGAGCTATGTTCATCAACGGCCTTGATTGCACGAGCCGATAGTGTAAAATCGGGTCCAAACAAACCTTCACACAGAATGTCCACTTAGAAGCCTACTCCCTACAAACAACAACAACAAAGTCTTTTCCCACTAAGTGAGGTCGGCTATATGAATCCTAGAACGTCATTGCGCTCAGTTCTATGTCATGTCCTTCGTTAGATCTAAGTACTCTAAGTCTTTTCTTAGAAGCCTACTTCCTACAACCAATTTTAAAACATGCATAGAAATTTTGCATGTTTGATTTCTGAAAAACAATCAGTATCTAAGCTAGTAGAACTTTGGAAATGCTTGACCAAAGAATACGTATAGGGTGGACTAATATATATATATATATATATATATATATATATATGTGTGTGTGTGTGTGTGTCCATAAATTCCTTACCACATCAACCTTGACCCATTCAAATCTATAAATTTGAATTTGTTTAAATTCCCATGGCTACACTTCTTTACAAACACTTATCAGCTGCTAATAATTAAACTGACCAACTGTGATTACTGTGATGAACTATAGGATACAAAACGTGTGATATAATTCTGTTAGTTAAGTAAAACTATTACACAGCTAATGTTTCTCTCGCCTCTCTTTTCCTTCCAATAATGATTGATACAAAACAGCCATTCTTCATTGGGAATCAAGGATTGCAACATTAATATTATCAATGATCGACAATGTAAATTGACCCAAATAAAAGGATAGTCCACATTAAAATATGTTAAGACTTAAAACATTCCTTTACATCCACCAAAATTCTTCACTTTTTAAATCCTCTAAAATTATATCGTGGGAAAATAAGATGTTACACCAATGAGTGTGAGTGAGCATAAAGACAATGAACATAGAAAACTTTCATGGAATCACTATATCCACCACTGGAGAAAGAAAATTGTTATTTAATAGTCTTTCATGTCAAATGCATAATGTGTACATAAAGTAATGCAGATAAAAAAAATGAATTTAAAAGCCCAAAAGTAAGTAAAAATCTACTTGAAGTGATGCACATACACACACATATAACGACTAAAGATGTGGCTTAGAGTCTAGTCAGAACCAGATGTTAGTATCGGCTTTATTGTACCAGATTATTCTCTCAGTATAGAGTCCAATTAATCAAGTGCCAACTCAGCTAAGATAAAGTGAGACAATTAAATCATTCAGTTGTATTAAAGTTAATTAATAGGGTTTAGTTGTTGATGAGCTGCATTAGTTAATGTATGGAATTAATCCAGTTCAAGTAATGAAAAAATAAATTCTATCTCTTCGAAAGGGAAGTGTAGACTTCTCTCTCTAGCTTCTCTCTTGTAACTTATTAGAGCTTCTTTGCAGATCAATCATAGTGATTTCTTCATTGCTTTCACCAGATATTTCTATAGTTCTACTCTAGTAGTCCAGTTGATAGAACAAATAGCAAGTGCCCTAAACCCTAAACCCTTTAATCCTACAATTCAATACTGCAAAACTAAATTAGCCAGAAACCAAAAGATCTTAGTGAGAACTTGTGTGGACGTTAGGACGTGAAAAGCATTAAAACTTTTAGAAACTCGAAGTTATCGCTATTTGGTTATGAAGATAGATATATATATATATATATATATATATCACCAAGAAACAAAAAAAAAAAAAAAAATGTCAAGAATTTGCCAAAATTTGTAAATCAAACACAGATGTATCAACTCATTCTCCTCTGTTAGTCTGTTATCACCTCACATGCCACACTTTTTGAAACTGGATCTATTTGATCACAACCAAACCACCAGTATTAAATTTAACTAAGTAATGATCAAATGATCTAAACATTGTGTATTACAAATCCAAATCAATAGTGGTAATAAATAAGATAATTTCAGCCACCATTTGCGATTAAAATTGAACAATGCTTACTCCCAAGGAATATCTGACAATGATTGCAACAATCAAATGTGTGTTTAATTGAATCAGCTATGTATTTAAGGATTGGGAAATATTTAGTTTGAGAGTGTTTGCTATATGTTAAGCAAATACATATAAAGGTTGAAAGATTAGATAATGCAGAATTCCCCAACTATTCCATTAGACTATTAAACCAATTAAGACCATATCGCTTGGCTTGCTACTACAAGCACCACACATAAATCTCTACATTTCTCTTTTTTTTTTCTTTTTTTTTTTTCTACAATTCAATTGACTACAATCTAGGCACCTGTAACATCCCACATCGTCTAGGGAAGTGGATCATGTAAGCCTTATATGTATATTCTCATCTCTACCTAGCGCGAGGCCTTTTGGGAGTTCATTGGCTTCGGGTTCTGTAGGAACTCCGAAGTTAAGTGAGTAACATGCGAGAGCAATGCCATGATGGGTGACCCACAGGGAAGTTCTCGTGTGAGTTCCCAGAAACAAAACCGTGAGGGTGTGGTAGGGGCCCAATGCGAACAATATCATCTTACGGTGGAGTCGGGCCAGGGTTGTGGTGGGGGCCCGGGCTGAGATGTGACAATTTGGTATCAGAGCCAATCCCTAGCCAGATATGTGCTGACGAGGACGTCGGGCCCCTAAGCGGGTGGATTGTAACATCCCACATCGCCCAGAGGAGTGGATCCTGTAAGCCTTATATGTATATTCTCATCTCTACCTAGCACGAGGCTTTTTGGGAGCTTACTGGCTTCGGGTTCCGTAGGAACTCCGAAGTTAAGCAAGTAGCTCGTGAGAGCGATCCCATGATGGGTGACCCACTGGGAAGTTCTCGTGTGAGTTCCCAGAACCAAAACTGTGAAGGTGTGGTAGGGGCCCAAAACGGACAATATCGTGCTACAGTGGAGTCAGGCCCAGGTTGTGATAGGGGCCCGAGCCAGGATGTGACAGCACCCTTTTGGCCCTCAACATTAATTTTGGTTGAAATAACATTAGTATGTTTTCCTTAAAAAAAAAAAATTAAAAAAAAATTAAAAAAGCCATGACAATCCACCGTTCAATCTTAATCCAATAGTGGAAGAAATCTAACTTTTGTTATTGTACTTTTTTCTTCTATCATTAGATTAAGATCGAACTGTGAGTCACCATAAACACACCACTGTAAAAACCCCAAAATCTCGAGATTTATACCTAAAAAAACATATTTTGAAAACCAAAGACCAAGGTTAACCGATATAGCAGAAGAATTCAATAGAATATGTGCAAATAGTTTATACCAAATCCAAATTCCTAAAATCCACAAAACACAAACCATAAAATACATATCAAACATCATAGAAATTAGAGAACCTTGAAAAAAATTGAGTTCTAATTAATTTTTTCACAAAGAAGAAAATCTAAATAAGGATGTCCCCTTGATTAAGCTCTGAACAAAAAAAGGTGTATGATTATATTGAAGGAAAATTTTTGTCCTAGCTAAGAACATGTGAGAACATTTGAACACATAAGCAAACTAACAACACTTTAAAGTAGGCATGCATTCAAAAACAATTCTAAAACCCATGACTTTCAAAGCCTCGTGAATGGTGAACCGCAAGACTCTTTAACAACATTAAAGAGAAGAAAGGATTTTGAGATTCATTACCCTTGAAGCTCATCCTTGTTTACACAAGGGAATCATCCAAGTGGAGGGCCTTCAAGTCACCTCCTAGCTCCTTAGATCTTCCTTGTGATTTTCTTCCTTTTGATACTCCTTTACTTCTTGAGGATGTGAGGAATGGATCTTCAAGAACACCAAAGGTTTAGTGTCTCTAAGTCTCCACACCAAGGATGAGGTGTGAAGATGAAATGGATGACTTAGAGGAAGAAAAGATTGCTAGCTAATTTTTCCCCTAAGTAGCTGGCCTCTATAGAGAAAAAGAGAGAAAAAGTTTCTCTTCTTTGCCTCAAGAAAATCCTAGTGAGAAAATGGCTATAAAGTTGCCTTTATACCACCTCACATGTGAGTGGCAAACTTGCAATTAACCAAATTTTACTACCACTCACCCTTGGCCGGTTATGACTTTGTTTATTGGGCTAATTGCCCATTTTATTTTAGTTATCATGCAACTTAAACATAACGGGCCTTGTGGACCAAAAACCCTTTTGGGCCCCGAGATCCGAAACTAACTTAAAAGCCCAATACGAACCTTTCGTATAATTAATTAACTAATTAATTAATCTTGACCATTCTCAATTAAACCATTTAATTGCTTATCCATCTCATTTATATTTCTTCACTTTCATCCTTACTCGGTGTACGATCCATTAGGTTCCAATTAGCGAGGCAGTGGGGGATTGTTACTCTTAACGATTAATTGTGAATTGAAACTACATTTCAATTCTCCCTTTGATGTAGATTAGTGTTTGCGAATTTTCAGGGCTTCCACAAACCATAGTGACACCTAGCAGTATATCATGGCTACCCAAGCTAAGTAGACGTGGTTGGAGAACCTATCCAGTTACAATTACAATACAATACGGTCATTCTCTTCTCTAATACAATACTCTTAATCACATTGTTTGAGAGATAGTTTGTTTCATGTCTACTATCCAATGTGATACATCTCTATATGATTCAATTGAATATGATTTGGAACAAACTTCCTAAGTCATATTCGTATGCTTTGGCCAAAGACTCTCGAATCATATCTCAGAGTGTTCTCCCTCCACCTTGGAAGGTTAGACATCCCTTGTTGTGCATTCATATGCCTACATGACTAGATAGCTTGACCCCAACAATGTCGTGGACACTCTCAATGGAATGCCTTTGACATGATCGAAGATCAAGGACCTAACCATTAAACATCTATGATGCCTCAGGTCAAATGACTACTTTGCATATTGCAACTCACGAGTTCTTACATGACATGTATGTTCGAACTCTCTTTTGATCGTTGTTCAGTGTACTCAATTACCTTTTGAGCACCGATGTGTTTGTCTCAGTGACCAACACTAAATGACTTGAGACTAGTCATACTCACGCTTGAATTAACATAACACATAGCGGATTGTCAATGCCCAATTGATAATCCTATGGCTAGGAACGTTTTAGGAATGAACATAAGAGAAAGGTCTATTAGTCTAACTTACTTGGATCACTTCTCTCTTAGAATAAATACATTCCTTGGATTCCCTTATTGCTTAAACACATAATACAATAAATAGTGATTAACAATAAGCATTGCCCTTCATTAAACATATAATAGTTTAACACAATAAGTATTCCAAAAGCTATTACATCAAATGAGTGGCTTTGTGTGCATACTTCCAACATGTATACCTCCAAATGCCAAAGAACCAAGTTCTCACTCCAACGATCCAAAATTCTCTAACATAGTAAATCCATTATCAATTCTCAAACATGATAAATTCAGACAGAAGGTAAATAATTGTAATCCAATAATCTAAGAACTTGTCAATTTAACAACCATTATCCAGTAATTTGGGAGAACCACTATCCCTCCCTAACCCCAACACCCACAACACCTAGGCTTGGAAAACGGGTCGTGTCTGTCGTGTTCGTGTCGTTTTCATGTAACACCTGTTATCTTAACGGGTCGTGTCATGTCACACCCGTTATCTTAACGGGTCCTTAACAGGTCGGGTCTCTTTACCCAACGGGTAAAGTGACTCGACCCATTATGACCCGTTAAGAAAAATATATATTTTTTTCTTAAATTTGCACATACCACACATTACCACATAAATATTATTTCAAAACATTAAATCACATTTGTCGTTTAAGTACTACATCTACACTAAAAAATAAGAGTCCAATAAACAAACATCCATACACTACTAGTCTATTACAAAATATTAAATGTGCAAGGATATGCAAAATGAAAGAGTTTTTGTTTTCAAGGTTGTGAAGCCTTCTCAAAAGTGTAAACCTTGCAAATGGAACTCAAAGCTTGCACGTTATTCCTTTTACAAAATCCTCAATTTTCATCGATCATCATGACATAAGATTTTGTGGTATCTACTTGTGTAAATATTTTAAATTGACGATCAAATTAGTTCATTGTATTCATATAAGATCAAGGAGCGTAGCTGTAAAAACTCATCAAAATCGGAGTTAAAATAACCGTTAAATCGTGATTTTTCATTATAACCTTCAAAAAGTTTTGTCCAGTTACTTGATCTCCGAATGTTTCCTTCTTGCAATTTTTGGCGTATGCGATCTTGAAGTATATACAAACATGTTTGACGGTTGGATCATTGAAACTAGTTTCATAGAATGCATATCCCATCAAAACAATAGATTCACTAACACTTAAGAGTGTATTCATACTTTCATTAAGTATAACATAAGATTTTGTGGTATCCACTAGTGGAAATGTTTTAAATTGAAGATCGAGTTCATTCATTGTATTCGTATAGAGTCAAGGAGTGTAGATGTAAAAAATATCAAAATCGGAGTTAAAATAACTGTTAAATCATGATTTTTCGTTGATAACCGTCGAAAAGTTTTGTTCCGTTACTTGATCTCTGAATGTTTGTTTTTTTGCAATTTTTGGCATATGCGATCTCGAAGCATATACAAAAAAGTTTGACAATTGGATAGTTGAAATTAGTTTTGTAGAATGTGTATCCCATCAAAACGATAGATTCACTAACACTTAGGGTTTATTTATACTTTCATTAAGTATAACATAAGATTTTGTAGTATCCACTAGTGTAAATATTTGAAATTGAATATTGAGTTCATTCATTGTATTCATATAGGGTCAAGGAGTATAGCTGTAAAAAATCATCAAAATCGGAGTTAAAATAACTGTTAAATCGTGATTTTTCGTTGATAACCGTCGAGAAGTTTTGTTCCGTTACTTGATCTTTGAATTTTTGTTTTTTGCGATTTTTGGCGTATGCAATCTTGAAGCATATATAAACAAGTTCAACGGTTGGATCGTTGAAATTAGTTTCGTAGAATGCGTATCCCATCAAAACGATAGATTCACTAAAACTTAAGAGTTTATTCATACTTTCATTAAGTATAACATAAGATTTTGTGGTATCCACTAGTGGAAATATTTTAAATTGAAGATCGAGTTCATTCATTGTATTCGTATAGGGTCAAGGAGTGTATCTGTAAAAAATCATCAAAATCGGAGTTAAAAAACCGTTAAATCGTGATTTTTCGTTGATAACCGTCGAAAAGTTTTGTCCCGTTACTTGATCTCTGAATGTTTGTTTTTTGGCAATTTTTGGCATATGCGATCTTGAAGCATATATAAACAAGTTTGACGGTTGGATCGTTGAAATTAGTTTCGTAGAATGCATATCCTATCAAAACGATAGATTCATTTACACTTAAAAGTTTATTCATACTTTCATTAAGTATAACATAAGATTTTGTGGTATCCATTAGTGGAAATATTTTAAATTGAAGATTGAGTTCATTCATTGTATTCGTATAGGATCAAGGAGTGTATCTGTAAAAAATCATCAAAATCAGAGTTAAAATAACCGTTAAATCGTGATTTTTCGTTGATAACCGTCGAAAAGTTTTGTCCCGTTACTTGATCTCTGAATGTTTGTTTTTTGCGATTTTTGGTGTATGCGATCTTGAAGTATATACAAATAAGTTTGACGGTTAGATCGTTGAAATTAGTTTCATAGAATGCGTATCCCATCAAAACGATAGATTCACTAACACTTAAGAGTTTATTCATACTTTCATTAAGTATAACATAAGATTTTGTGGTATCCACTAGTGTAAATATTTTAAATTGAAGATCGAATTCATTCATTATATTCATATAGGGTCAAAGAGTGTAGCTGTAAAAAATCATCAAAATTGGAGTTAAAATAACCGTTAAATCGTGATTTTTCGTTGATAACCGTCGAAAAGTTTTATCTTGTTACGTGATCTCTAAATGTTTGTTGTTTGCGATTTTTGGCGTATGCGATCTTGAAGCATATACAAACAAGTTTGACGGTTGGATCATTGAAATTAGTTTCGTAAAATGCATATCCCAGTAAAACGATAGATTCACTAACACTTAGAGTTTATTTATACTTTCATTAAGTATAACATAAGATTTTGTGGTATCCACTAGTGTAAATATTTTAAATTGAAGATCAAATTCATTCATTATATTCATAATAGGGTCAAGGAGTGTAGTTGTAAAAAATCATCAAAATCGGAGTTAAAATAAACTTTAAATCATGATTTTTCGTTGATAATCGTCGAAAAGTTTTGTCCTACTTAATCTCTGAATGTTTGTTTTTTGCGATTTTTTGCTAATGCGATCTCGAAGCATATACAAACAAGTTTGATGATTGGATCGTTGAAATTAGTTTTGCAAAATTCGTATCCCATCAAGTTCAATGGTGTGTGTATATATATATATATTTATTAAATAGATTTAAATTTATTTATTTTGTACGTATAACACTTAAGAAATTGAATGGTATGTATATTTAAGCCAATCTAATGGTCACCAATTTTTAATATTTAATTTAATATATATATATATAGTTATTATAATTTTTAAGGGTATAAAATTGTTAAATTAATATATATTAGCATTTGTCTACACACTTTGTGTGTATGAACACATTTTTTTAGAAAATGAGAAGGAGAGAGGGGGAGAGAGAGAACGTGGGGGGGGGAGATGGAGGTTTTTGTTTTTGGTTTAATATTGAAGGTATTTTAGCATCACCTGTAGGTGAAACTTCAATTAAAAACAGTAACATTTGGACCTGTGAAATTACATTATTGTCCATCATGTTTTTTTTGTGATAGAAGACTAAGTAGTGTAGGTGAAACTTCAATTAAAAACAGTAACATTTGGACCTGTGAAATTACATTATTGTCCATCATGCTTTTTTTGTGATAGAAGACTAAGTAGTATTTTCACCCTCTTTTGGTTGACAAAGAGGGTTTCATTAATTAATAGAGATAATTATTATAGTATTTTTTTAGGGTTATAAAATTATTAAATTAATATTTTGTTTATCGTGTATCGTGTATACCCGAACCAACCTGTTATCTTAACAAGTGCTTATCGGGTTACCCGATAACAACCCGATTCGTTATCTTGTCGACCCGAACACCTATTAATTTTGTGTCGGGTTATCGGATCGTGTCAGGAACTGTCAGGCCTAACAACACCGCCCCCACACCCCCCCGGGGGCCCCCTCTCCCCCCCCCCCCCACCCCGCCAAAAAAAAAAAAAAAAAAAAAACAAGAAGACGATGCTGATGAGATGATTGACTGCACTCAATGTCCATTGGGATTTAGGGTTATCTTAGAAGTTCCAAAAATTGGGGTAGTTCTTTTGTTTGAAGCCTTTATTTTTTATCACGACTTATGGAATAAATTAAACAAACAAACATGTATAGACACATACAATAGATTAAACAGAACAACTTATTATGCATGTATGGCTATGGACCCTGGTATAAACAAAACTTCTATTGGTTTTCCATTTCTTTTACAAAAAATTTAGAGTATAAGACTCGTCACAATAGCAAAAGAAGGGCACTAATCGTGGCCGAAACTTCAATAGAAGCTGTCTAGAAAGCAAAACATCAAGGAAAATCATGGTGCTGAATGTAAATCAATCATTTTTCATACAGACAATAGTTGGATAAATTGATAGTCACGACATGAAAATATTACTCAAGCCAGCATAAATCCATCTAGGTTTGTAGGGAGCAAATTTTTGTCAATACCCTAAACTGACACACCACTTTAACATCACAACGAAGCAAAAACAATTACCCTTCAAGGTTCCGAGCCTCACAAAAATGTATGAAGTTCACACATACATTTTTAGGTCTCAATGCACCTATCTTGCAAGGCAACGAAAATGGAAATGCATTAATACAAATGCCAATACCCATTTTTGAGATTTTTGTGTTATGTTTACCCTTGCAACTGAAATCCAAGAATCCTAGAAAAATGAGCAAAAAGTTTAAGCAGGAAAAAAAAATCATATTTTCAACAACCAAAACCCAATATCCATTTAATCATACACGAACAAAAAATCTAAACACAGAGTCACAAATTAACGAATTGAAAGCCCACAAAAAACCCCCAAAAAAAAAAATGAAATTGACCTTAAAACAAAGAACAATACACATAACAGAGAGAAAACGAAACAAACAAAGGAACCCCCAAAACCTGACCTAACATTGCAACAAAATGATATGATCTGTGATTAGTGATTAGCTTAATCACTATTAAAGGCTTTAATCTTGGGATTATTAGGCTTATTCATGTTTTAGTGAAGTTTGTTATAATTAGCTAGCTGGCATGATGAGTTGTGACTTGTATAAGAGCATTAGCTCTCACTATTATAATCAGATCAGAATTTACAAACAGAAATACAAACACAAAAATATATTGGAGCTCTGCTCCTTTCTACTTCATCTTCTCCATTTGCCATTTCTATTGCTGCTTGCAGGTTGAATATGGTCCTGAGATTTGTGATCCTATCACAAAATCCGAAAATAATTCACAGCAAAAAGGCAGAAATGATGACAATTTATGATAACAGTAAAGAATCAAATTAAAAATTGAACTTAACTTTCGGAATCCAGCCACTTATCTGACATGCAAAATGGAACGGACGATCGAGAGTGAATCATGGACTGAGGGACCTTACTCGGTTTTGTTCACCATCCCAACCCCTCCCTCTCGTGTTTCTCTCCTTGTAATCCGGACAACCACTCTCTCTTTCTCTCATTGTCACCCTTCCACTCATTGAAGGCAACATCGGCATGGGCATGCCTGCGTCGAAGAAAGAACGAAGTGACGGGGAAGGAACCTAACCATAATCAATCTGAAACCCTAAGGATAAAATGACAATTCTACCCCTTTAACTCATCATCCTCATTGTGTGATTTGAAGCTGAGATGGGCAGTCTCGTCATTTAACACAACAAAAAAATTTTGAAGCCCAGTGGCAATTTTGCAAATTACATGAAATCAAGGGGCGGGGAGATTGAGTGGCAATTTCGTAAATAAAATGAAATCTACCCCAAAATTGCACAGTGCCGTTCCCCTTCCTATTTTAGACTAAAGTAATGTGCCGTTTCTTCTGGCATATCAAATCACTGAAATTGTAGATATCAACATGTGAATGTACCTAAAGTAAACAATAAACAAAAAAGGACAACCTCAACCAAGTAGTAGAGATAGGATGGAATCTAGTAAAGGAACAGTACAATGTTCTCACAAAATCAATGGTACCGTATCCAACAGCCCCATCCAAACGAGGTACGGGTGCCTCAGCCATACTTTCCCAGTTTGATCCTGGTCTAGGCAAATCAGCAAAGGTTGCTGATAAAACTCTTCTATAATTGACGCTTCCCTGTACGTAACATAAACAATGGTCAATATTCAAAGCTGAAACAAGCACCGATTCAACTTCAATTTTTATTAATTTCACATAACAGGAAAGAATTCTACAAGAGAGTAAAGGGGACAATGCAATGATTTCACAAATGTGGAAATTCAGATATCACCTCCTTGCTTTTATTTATCCTACATTTTCAAGTGGAAACCAAAAAAGCATTCCATTTCTCATGAACCGAACAATACAAGTAAGAATTCACATCAAGCAGGCAAAATTCCGCGCCAATGCCAACGTGCTTCAATGAGCAACTAAGCAAACTTAAAAGGCACACTTCCTCACAAATCATACAACACTAAGATCAAACTCACGCGAAAAATCCTAAACCAGCACGAAAAAGCTTCGACAAAACGACCAAACAAAGAAACGATCAACTTTACCGCATTTTCCTACAATCCAAACAATACCCAGATGATAATTCACATAAAAAATCACGAATTCAACAACTAGGAAGCAAAACCAGTACCTTGGTGGGGGTTCATGGCTAGTCTTTTTGGCCTTCGCTGAGGGTCTAACCATCTCATGTCATATGGAATATGAGAGAGAGAGAGAGAGAGAGAGAGAGAGAGAGAGATCTTTTTCATAATTTTCCAACTGATAAATCAATCATCCCCAAAGTTGCATTTTTAACAACCAATATACATACATACATATATATATATATATACATACATACATACATACATACATACATATATATTATATTTGGATGGAAAAAGAAAAAAAAAAGAAGCATAATGCAAAAACAAAATGATTACTGGGAAATTAATGAGAGTAGAATGCAATTAAAGATTCCGTTTCTTCAAGATAACATTGTGTTAACTAACCAGAATTCAGAATTTTTCCTCCATACCACAACCTCCTAAAATTTACACGAATTTCTCAGATTTATCGTAATTTTTTGGGATTCCACAATATTTTTTTATGACTTTGGAGCAAATTGTGTAAAATTTGTAGTTTAGGGATTTTTGGAGGCAAAGGGGTTTAGATGGTTAAGGGGTTTGTTTTTGACCTTTGACACCTTGTGATCGATCAACTGGACTTTCAAAATTGGATAGTCTATATTTTTGTTAGCTAACTGTAGAGTTGTATGATAAGCTTGGAGGTATTTGAGCTGATCACAGTTAAATTTATACTTAATTATGTCCTCTAATTTTTAAGTGTTGAAAACCTGAGAGAGACAGAGTTCATACCCCTGTGCTTTTTCACGTGGGATGTAAAGCTCTATACTTCTGCAATTTTAAAATATTATCTTATATATGAGTTTAAAGTTTTTGTTAATTAATTCTTTTTAACCAAATAGTATCTGCATTAATTTCCTTTCCATATTTCTAGTGTTCTAGAATTTTTAGTTTGTGTGTAATGTTTGAATTGATTGTATTAAAATTGGTTGTGATTTTTTCTTTCTTTTGTATTACAGTGCAACAAAAACATAATCTAATCTATAAAGTTGTTTGTTTACATTCTTTGATTAGGAGCTGCTTATCAGTTATTAATACAACTTTATATTGTAGGGTATTTACAGACTTATCATTGCCGCAATCATCAGTACCGGTATGGCTATCGAGCTTGCGGCCATGCTGGTCTCTCTACTGGTATGGCTATCGGCAATGTTGATGATGTCGGTATTAGGTAATATCTCTGTTTCTCTTGGAAAGGATTGGCCTTGATAAGGGTGTAGATATCATATCTCTTCAATTGTTTCTTAATTTATTTTTTGCACTTGCTCCTTTGATCAATTATTTAGCTACATATATCAGAGTCATGATATGATGGCCATTTTTCAGGTGAACATTTTCAGCATCATTTTAGATAGTATACAATATCAAATAATGTATTGAAATTTGATATTCTGAACTGTATTCGTTAGATCGTAAATCAGTGTGAAGTTGCAGGTATCAACATTTTCAGGCACAAGGAGTTTAATCTTCAAACACTTGGCATTGGTGGCTTAGGTGCTGAGTTTGCAGATATATTTCGAAAAGCTTTTGCATCCCATGTTTTCCCTCCTCACGTGACAAATAAGTAAGATAACTGATTCTTCTAGTTGCGCTGATACCTTTTTGGTATAACTTTATACCACACTCCTTACTGGAAAGACTTTGATCTTCCAGATTAGGGATCAAGCATGTAAAGGGTAAAGGGTATGCTGGGGCACCTGGTACTGGAAAAACTCTCATGGCTCGTCAAATTGGAAAGATGTTGAACAAGAAAGAACCAAAGGTTTGGAGTTTGATCCACCTTTTTCTTTAATAATTAAATTTCTGAGAGTTGTAAATCTCTTAGGACTAAGATTTGTTCTGTTCATTTGAATGATTACTTTTCTATGTTTCAGCTGTAATTTCAAATAAGACTTACCAATTGATGACACATGAAACTAAGATGAAATTTAGAACTAGGTACTCATTATCACAATCTTGTATTCCTATTTTTCATAACAGGTTTAGGTAATGAATTGAATAAATTCTGCCGGCTGTAAACATTGAACCATGTCGAATCATGATTTAACACATTATTTTGATGCTAGTACATTATTGTAACAAAGCTATTTGAGCATGTCTGAATGATTTTGGATATACAACTTATCCTTCGATATCTTAGTTATTATCTGCATTGGTGATTGATGAGATTTCTGTTTTTATGAATTGTGATAGATTGTTAATGGCCCTGAAGTTTTAAACAAGTTAGTTGGTGAAACTGAGAAAAATGTTAGGAATCTTTTTGCTGATGTTGAGAATGATCAAAAGGCTCACGGTAAGGGAAATATATATCTGTCAAGTGCACTTAGGCTTGTTTTTCAATAATATCTAATGTCATTATGTTCTTAATTCCCCCGGAGACCAGACTGGTTTGCATGTGATAATCTTTGATCAAATGGATGCCAATTGTACGGTATAAATATTTCTTACTCTATTCTTTTTACTAAGATTCCTTATTCAAGTACCATTTATTTTCAATTCAGAAAAAGTTGTGGGAGTGGACGTCATCTCTGTCCTTAGAGAAGAAGGTTGGGTGGGTGGGTCCCTTATAACATTTAATTTAGTTTTATTTTTAAAATGGTTTTTTAATACTTAATTTTTTTTTTTGCCACATGATAAACACATGTAAGTTTTTTAATACTTAATTATTTAGTTTTATTTTTAAAACAGTTTGTTGTGTTCGTCTTCTCACCCTTGCTCCTGCGCTTCGCACGCCGATTTCTTCACGTCTGAAGTCTTGCCGTTTTGTGGTTAGTTCTGGGTTTTTTCGTGTACCAGTTTTTGCTGCATTTGTGGTTATTTTTGTGTTTAGAATTAGGTCCTTTTTTTTTTTAATTTGGGTTTAGGTGATTTTGAGGGTTTAGATTTTATTGTTCCCTCTAGATTTTGTGGGGGTGAGAGTTATAAAATACTGACTTCTGTTTTTGTGTTAGGATTTTATCGAAGGGGATGAAAACACAATCTCCCAAGAAGGAACCTACTAGCCACAGATTGGATGATAAACGTGAAGGAATCACCCTGACCAAACTGTGAGCATCAAAGATTGATTCTTTTTTTGTTCTTTAGTATAAAAAAAAATTTCGATTTCTTCGATTTTTTAATTTTTTTTTTTTTTCTAATGTTCTGTTCATGGTTTTTTTTTTCCCAGGAATTCAACAATGCCAGAGGTTGAAAACCACCTTGAAGAAAAGTTTCAGATAGATATGATGGTGAGCTTCATCAAATTCATTTTTTTTTACGTCATATTTTTCCCTTTTTAAAGGATAAATTAGTAATATTGGAAGTTTTTGGTTGGTGATGCCTATATAAAGCAATTTTGATCTGTAGTTTGATTTGGAGAAGATTGATAGTTTTTAGTGGAAACAAGCTGCCCCAAAATGGTGCTAAGCATAACATTGAGAAAACTGGTAATTTAGTTTCTCTCTCTGCCTCTCTCTCGCTCTTGCTCGCTTGCTCCCTTCTACCTCTCATTTGGGTTGCTCATATAATGATTTGGTCTTCTGATTCTTCAGTGCAACCGGGCTCTGTACCTTTGCTGATGTCTGTGGCCAGTTGGCAGGGCAGGCTTCCTCCAATGGGGTACGCTTATGTTATTTTGTTATATGTTCTTTTGCCATTCATTCACTCAAATTTCCAAAAATCGAATATAGTAAAATAGTAGGTCAAATTCATTAATGTTATCTTAATTAACTTCTGTTTAATAGATTTATATTGTTGCATGTTTGATTTTTTTTTTTTTTTTTTAAATGTTTTTGCATGTTTGTTTTATGAATTTTTACTATTTGTTTTGTTAATTCCAGATTTACAGTGTTTGATTGATTTCGGTGAGAGTGAGTTGTTATGTTTTCCTTTATTTATTCATGATGTTTTATGAATGATTGTATGTTCTATATCTAATTTCACCAACTATTTGGGTGTATTTTTCACAGTGGTTGTTCATCTGTTTTTTCTGTTATCAGTGCTTACCACCTGTTTGAGAAAATGTATTAAATTGACTTTTTTTTAGATTATTGATATGTTTTGAATGTTTTTTTGGTTTGTCATGTGTGTAGAATGTGAAATAAACTATCTAAGGTAGTCAATTTCAATATAACAGTAGCAGCTGCAGGAACTACAACAATAGCAGCTGCTGGGATTCTAGATGGATGAAGAGGAGTGGGGTTATATTGAAGTCAGACCCATAAGCAATTTACTCATATATACTGTATATATTGTATGGAATAATAGATGTTAATTTTCATAGAATTTTTGTTCATTTTTTGTTTTGGTATTGTATTTACACAGAAGTGCATATGTTCTGTTGTTCAAGCCATATGGCCAACCGCTCTCTAGCATCAAAGTGGACCAGTGAGTATTACCAAACTATATCAAATCAAATAATATGAACAACTCATCTTCTTTTCAACATTTTTTTCCAACATTTTTTTCATGTTTCAATGATTATTTTTCCAAAATTTGAACCCAGGAAACTAAATGTGTTACAAAAACAGATATTTTATGTGTTGTAAGTTCAACAAAAACTTCAAACTCAGTTTTCTCTTTTGGGGTTTTATTAATTTTTATGAATTTAAATTTCTTTTGATCTTTTATTTGCAGTCGCTCTCAAACTTTCAGCTCTAAAAGCCATTAAATAAGGAAAGCTAAAACTAGGACTTAAGAGGTAATTAGAATTAAACTACCCAATTTTTAATCAATAACTAATTTGCATAATGAAAAATACCATCATCCATATTTTGGTTATAGAGGCTCTTTTCTATTTATTTTTTATTTCGTGGATTGTAAACACTAGGAAGCTAAGCCTCTGACAATAGCTTCCCTGAGAGACGATTTTGAGAAGGTAAAAAGAGAGGGATACTTTAAGTTCTATTTCTTTTGTGTGTTCTTTCAAAATTTAAGGTTGTGTGAATTTCAAATGTCTAATCATGCAAAATCAGGAAGCATTGCTCATCTAATTGTGGAATTTAGAATCTAATCTTGAGGTTGTAATTATGACAGTTAAAGTGAAACAAATGTGGTCCAACATTGATCCAAAACATGACTTGCTGGTTTACCACTTTTGTAATTTCAATAATCTTGCAAAGAATTTCTCTGAGATTTTTATAGTGCTTTCTTGTTTTGGTGGGTAAGAGAATGGAAGAGTATTTTCCGTGTTACCAACAATTCAACATAGTAACTAATACTATGCATATATTCGTCAGTGAAAATACTTTCCATTTTTAACTTATCCTTGGGTAGGAAATTTTGATGAATTTATGTTTTTTTTCCTCCACTTCTCATTGTTTTCAGGCGATTGGAGCTGAATATGGAGAAGGTTTTGAGAGTTTTGGACATGTTGGACCTCTCATGGTTGATGTGGTGTAATTTATGGAGTTATATGTATGGTAGTGATTGTTTTATATGCTTTGTCAAAATTAATTTACTGATTATGCTATGACTTACTACTGTTAATTTTTACTGTGAGTAGGATTTTTTGGAAGACAAACTGCAATAAGATTTTCTTAAAAGAATACGATATGTCGTCAAACTGGATGAAGCTTATGGTCTTATATTCTCTTTTGACATTGTTGTGGTTAGTTTCTATAACACTCATTAGTTATGTGTTTCAGGTTTTGATGGCTAGAAATGAAAATGTAATGAACTGTGGAACATTGTATTTATGACAGCTTATCGATCAAGAAAAAGATTTACATGTGCAATTATTAAAAGAGATCTAATTGCGTAACAGTTACTTTTTCCGACAAGGGTTTTCTATTTTTCTGACGACTATTCTCTTTTTTTTTTTTTTTTTTTGAGTTGCATGTAATAATTTATGGTCAATGATATCCCATATCTATTTAATTAATTATATTCTTAAATCATGTAGGAAGACTAGCAAGTAGCAATGATACTACTTTCTAAATAGTTACTCTTCTTATCGCAGACCAAACCATTAAGATAATAACACTGCATGTGACATTCTTTCGAAGAAATCCATATGTCAATATTGGTAAGTATCATTTTTCTATTTGTTCTTTATGATATATTTGTTCACATTGTGGTATTTTGACCAACATTTTGTTATTATAAAGGAATTAGCTTCGTTTTTCACAACTTGATATTTTCAATTTGGTGGATGTACTTTATTAAGACATTTAACACAATTGACCATCTATGCACAGTTTTCAAATTATAGTTTCTGTTTTGGGATTTCTTTATCAAACCCCTTAGGACTTCGTGTGTAAAATTTAGTGTTCCTCCCTTTTGGCTGACAGAATTAGGCTCAAGCTTTATTGCCTTCATATTATATTTAGTCATGTTAGAAGTTAAATTGCAAAGACATATGATAAACTGTAATTAATATTTTGTTTGTTTTCTTTGGTTTAGGTTTGAACTAAAAGAAACTAAGAAATGAATGATGCACATTCGCAGTGATATAGAACGCTTACGTTGCAACTTCAACTATACAACTTTTGCCACCCCAATTGATCGACAAGTATATAACTTTCTGTTTACACCTCACCAAACAGTGTGTTCTCCTATTTTTCATCCAGCTTTTATCTAATATACATTTGTCATTTTCAATCTTTGTTATCCATTTAAGGTAGTGAGACAAAACTAATCAGAGGCAAACGCACAAAAGTTGATGAGGTGCTATAAAATTGCTAAAAAAACGTAACCATACTATATTCTTATTTTCTTTACAGTATAATTCCATTGTCATATAAATTTATTTCATGTGTTACAATATTTTCTTTCCTTACCTAGGGTGCTTTCTTATCAATCAACAGTATTGGAGAAAAACTTTGAGCTTTGCAATAAACAACATTTGTTGTATTTTGTCATTCTAGATAAAGTAATAAAACTTCTACAATTTTTGGTGTCTGTTGCATAGATTTTTATATGTAAATAGTATAAATCTTTCATAGCATAGACTTTACATCTTTGAAACATAAGCTTTATTACAATTTTTATTAATCCCACAGCAACGCACGGGTAGAACTTTCTAGCTATTTCTGAAATTGAGCCAAACTAATCCACACTGTTTCTGGAACTACTACAAAATAACTTGTCCAATTTTTGGAACTATTGCAAAATAACCCACATTATTTTTTAAACTACAGCAAAAAAAATTACCCACACTATTTCTAAAAACGAACAAAATATACAGTATTTCTAAAACTACGGCAAAATAACAAATACTACTTCTGAAACTGAACCAAAGTAATCCACGCTATTTGTAAAACTACAACAAAATTATACACTATTTCTGAAAATGAACCAAAACAACTCACGCTATTTCTAGAATTACAGCAAAATAACTCACTATTTCTGAAACTACACCAAAATAACCTTGTGGAACTACAACATAATAAGCCACTCTTTTTGAAAGTAAGCAAAAATAACCCACAATATTTTTGGAACTACAACATAATAACCCACACTATTTCTAAAAACGAACAAAAATAACTCGCACTATTTCTATAACTATAGCATAATAACCCACATTATTTCTGAAAGCGAACCAAAATAACTTATACTATTGGGGACCTTAATTTCCTCATTATTCAAGCTCAATCAAACATGGCAATTCATATTTTTATATAATGTTCTAGTTCTAGGGTTTCATGGTGGTTAGGACGGCCTTGTTTCCAGGCAGGAAACCTATATTCAATAAAAGTAAAAGGAATTGGAGAAGCTGCAAAAATACCATGTGGGTTGAGAATTGGGTGGACAAATTAGATCTTGATGTTGGGATAAGGTAGATTTGGTTCTGACATTCATGAACCCTAGCTTCCATCAAAGTGATGATTGATGTGTCTCAAGTCTTAGAAAAATAATTATTCCTAGTTCCTAAGCCACTCTGGTACCACAACATAATAAGCCACATTATTTCTGAAAGTTTTTCAAAATAACTCACACTATTTATAAAAGGTAATAAAATAAACACTATTTTTGGAACTAGAACAAAATAATCCACATTAATTCTGAATTTGAACAAAAAAAATAATGCATACTATTGCTAGAAGTATTGCAAATTTATTAAAAAACTGAAGAACACACACTATTTCTCATGGTTCTAAAAGATGTTAAGTGCTAATCGGATGACGGACTAGACATATGTAAATAAATTTATTATTTATTTTTAGTACTTTGGTAAATTTGAGAGAATGAAATGAAAATTTAAATAATTACAACTCTATAGTACTTTAAGAAATATGATGTAAAAAAGCATTTGAACAACAATTTAAAAAAAAAAAAAATTGGAGAGAGCCAAGGAATGTGACGCATAAAAGGTGGGGCGCGGGGGTGGGGCGCCACATAATTTCTTAAAACATGTTGGAATGCTGCTGTCACAATTTCATTGGATAGAAATTTAATAAAAAAACTAAATATGAAAGAGTGAGACCACGTGGGGTGAGAATAAAGAGAGAAACTTTTATTCTTCTCTTTTTCTGTTAAGGCAATTAAGGAAAGTTATACTTGAGGGGAATTCAGCCCGTGTATAATTCAGGGCCTTTGTCCTTATGATTAAATTTGAAGAGTTTTTGGTTAAATAATATTTTAAGCTGGTTTTTTATTAAAATAATCTTCTTTCATATCATTTTCATTAAAACTCTCTATAATTTACCATAAATTTGGAGATACGATTCATTCTCATTTTTTGCCCCATGGAAAGCAGCAACTCTGCAAAATTTCAGTTCGGAAAAGAAAACGAAATGAGACATCAAAACCAGTGTTTGTATGAAAATGTGAGGTGTATAGAGAATGTGGGGTGTATGTAGAAAATGTGAGGTGTATAGAGAATGTGGGGTGTGAGGGCATTATGAGGAAGTATGTGGGGTGTATTAAGTATGTGAGATTTATTCAACAATTTATGGGGTGTTAATATAATAAGCTTATTTTATCAGGGTTGAAAATCGTATTAGTGTAAAATTCACAATTCCTAAACAAAACGCTTGAGTCTGTAATATCATAGACTAGTACATGTTTTTGGTTTTAACTATTTTAGTCTAAGGTTGTCTCTCGTGCTCTTAATCACAAAAATGACAAGCGTTTCATTAGACATCCACTTAGGTAAGTTTGACATACGTATTCATATAGTCTTCAATTAATTTCACTGGGCTATTTTGATTGGGTTTACAATTTATTTTTATTACTCATTATTAGAAATCAAGCATATTAATCATTATCAGGTCTTCCTATTTTCTATTAATTATTTTGTCAAAGCATCCTCATTATCTTTCAATCGGGTTATTATCTGTAGGTTTTTTATTTGTATTGGAATAGAAGTCTTGTTGCAGACTATAGATATATATGGATTAGATCAGGTTTGGTTTGGTGGCTGCCGCATATAACACAGACGGGATTAAAGAGAGCATATATAATACCGAGTGCAGCACAATAGGGTTTTGGGTTTTGGGTTTTGGGCGCCGCATGCATTAAAGTAGGTTCTGTGGTTTTGTTTATGGCTACCGAATATGCATGAGTGAATCTTCTTGGTTGTTGCTGCCGCATGACACACACAGGTTTAATAAAGCTTTACACGGAGAGCTTTGTGAGGTGCATTAGGTCGATCTTATTAGAGTGTGAGAGACAAAGTCTGGTTTTCAACTGCGGGTTATTTCATGCATTTTGGCAATTCCTGGGTTAGCTATGTATCTGCTTGAATGAATGAGCATATCTCATCTCTCTCTTTGTTGCATAAATGTATTGTCATTGATAGTAATTTAGGCTTTCGGCAGCATGTGAACGGAGACGAAAAATCTGCAAGCACATAGATCTTTATAGGCTTTTTATGCAGCATGCATTTTTAAGAGAGAATAATATTTTTCATGCTGTTTTCATTGTGCTTTAATTGGCAATCAATTATGAAAATGTGTCTTGTGATTTTCGCAATTAGTTGAATTTTAAAGAACCATTTCATCGTACATTCATTCTACATGATTGCGTTAGTATCTGCAAAGTTCGAGGAGAAGGTGATTAAAGGCTGTGCTGTGTCAATGTCCCGCCACTTCCACTCGAAGGCTAAAGAGAAATCAAGTTGCAAAGCACAAAGACAAAACTGCCTACTACTATGTGTGTCAAGTTGATGAGTTTTTAGTCTTTTTGTACTCATTTCTCTTAGTGTTTATCCTGGCTTGGGAGCCCGATGATTTTTCTAGTGGTGGGTTTTGACTCGTTAAACCCTACATCATGTGTGCACTTTTTATTATCTTTTTAACTGCATGTGTAGGATAATTTGATGTGTTGTGAGTGTGGAAATTAAATTAAAATTGAATTGGATTTTTAAGTTGGAACCTATTCACCCCCCCTCTAGGTTAAACTAGCAATCATTCTAGAACATTCAATTGGCACCAAAGCAGGTCACTAAAAATACTTAGTAAGATTTGTGGGTAGTCTAGGATGAATCGTGCTATGGGTTCAGTTTCTCATCCACCACACTTTGATGGTGATAACTATGCTGCGTGGATGGTGAAAATGAAATCATTTTTATGGGCACAAGATGACAAGGTGTGGCTTGCTATAGAAAAAGGTTGGGAACCTCCAATGATTGAAGAAACAAAAGGTAAACGAGAGTCCTCTATGTCTGTATCTAAGCTTAAGCCTAGGAAAGAATGGAGCAATGATGAGCATAACTCTAGCACTCTTAACCAAAGGGTTTTGAATTCTTTATTCATAGCCGTTTCGCTGGAACAATTCAATTACATAAGCAAGTGTACGACAAAAGAAGCTTAGGACATTCTTGAAGTTACTTATGAGGGTAACTCAATTGTTAAAGAATCCAAGCTTCAACATCTCAACACAAAATTCGAAAATATCACAATGTTTGATGATGAGAGTTTTTCTGACTTTTATGCTAAGCTTAGCGTAATTGTCAATGGCTGACACAATCTTGGTGACAATATTCCAAAGCATAGGATTGTGAAAAAGATCTTAAAATCACTTCTTATGAGGTTTCATGCTAAGATGACAGTGATTGAGGAATCGAAAGATCTAAACACCTACAAGCTTGAGCAATTGCTTGGGTCCCTGCAAACATATGAGTTAGAGCTTCCTGATTCCAAGAAGATTAAAAACCTTGCTCTCAAAGTTGTCAAAGAAGAAGAAAGTGATGGCTCAATTGAAGACTCATCTGAAGATGAATTGGCTGAATTAACCATGCAAATTAGAAGGTTTCTCAAGTCTTAGAATTCCAAGGGTCATGAGTAAGGAACCAACTTTGGTTCAAACTCAAGAAACTTTCGTTCTCTAGAGATCTCACATGACAAAGCATCTACATCTTCTAGACCTAGTGAACATAGGAGTTCTAACAATAGAGTTCAATGCCATAAGTGTCAAGGGTATGGACACATTGCTTCTGAGTGTGCAAACACTATCAAGAGAAAAGAGAAGAAAAATAGGGCAATGAATATCACTTGGAGCGATAGTGATTCAGGGGATGCATCTACATTGAAAAATGAGAAGGATATGATTGTTTTCATTAAGACTGTTGATGGATTATGGATATGACACAGAAGGTTCATTTGTTGAAGAACCTGAATTGGAAGAAGTCTTGAGAAAGTATTTAGATCTTTATGACATCACTGTGAAAGTGAAGAAGGATAACTCTAACTTGAGAAAGAAACTTGCCCCAGTTGAAAGTGAAAAGAAGGAAGCTGAGGCTGAGCATCAATCTCAAATGGACAATTAAGAAAAACTATGAGAGTCAATGTTGGAAAAGCTACATATGCTCGCATCAGACAAAAAATCTCTTGAAGATGAACTCACTAAAATAAAGAAGAAAGTTGAGTTATAGAAAAAACTTTGGAGATAGAAAGGGCTTAGGTTTTGAATCTAATGCGGCTAGAAGTTCTTCCTCTTCTGTTACAAATTTTGTCAAGGCCTCTCAAGGACCGAGTAGGAAAGTAGATGGCGATCAAGGTTATGGAAAACCCAAAACCACTACTCGTGAGTCAAATTATGTGAGAACTTTCATTGATACAAAGAATTTGAATAGGTCAAAAACTTTTGTTCCTATTTGTCACTTTTGTGGGAAAATAGGACATATTCGGCCTAAGTGCAATAAGCTTAGGAACACAAATTCTTCTCAAGAAAAAGTTTCACGAAACTCTGAAAAGGAAAATCTTAAGGAACAATTTGTAACTTATTTGAAAGAGATAAATTGGATCACAAGGATTATATCTGTTCCAACTTCGATTGTTCCAAAAGTGAGACAAGTTTTGAGAAGAAAAGAGAATCAAGGTGGTGTACTTGTCAATTCATCTCCACCTTCAAGTTGTTCACATTGATTGAGCTCTCTCTTTGCAAATGTTTTCATTTATGTATGTTTGCATGTTCATATAGCATAGACACTGCATTTTTTTTTTTCCTTTCTTGTTAAAAAAAAGTGTATGAGGTAAAATGAAAAAGTATGATTTCATATGAGTTCTAGCTTTAGCATGACCCTAGCATGATATGTTTTACCTGTTGGGGATAATAGCCTCTTGTTGATAATATATGAATGTTAATGAGTTGAACATGTTTAACTTGAGTAAAATCAACACCCATGTGAGCTTTTGTGCCTAAATCTAGTGTGTGCATTTTTCATACTCTTACTTTTGTCATGTGTGCGATCTTATGTGTTTTGCTTCTTTGGAACTTGCTTTGAGACCTCTCAAAACTTTGTATCATGTAATATTGTATTTTGGAAATGATAATAGGCATTAAGACTTACCATCATTGCCATATATGCTAGTGCCTTACATATTTTCCCCTTAGTTAGCCCTTTTGAACCTTTATGTAAGCTTTTTGTTCTTAAACCTATATTTTCCTTACCTAGCCTCTTATATTAAAAATTCCCTACCCTACTGAGAAGCTAGTAGAGTACGTTTTCCGAATGGGGAGTTTAATATTGTTCAAAAGTTGAAGGCACAAATTTTGTGAAGAAAGCACAAAATACAAACAAAGAGTAAAAGAAAAAAGAGGAAAAAAGGTCATTGTGTATCACAAATGAAGAGAAAATATAATAAATCAAGTGTGTCGGTGTAAATGAAGAGCAAGAGTCATCTGAAATGAATTGTGCGGTTGTATGTCGTTCATGTCTTAAATCCAACCGCTCAATTGAGTGCTAAGTTACCTGGTTCGTTGTTGTATCTTTCTTAGTTTCATTTTCAACAACTCTATTAGTTTCTTAAACTTTGTGATTGGCATATCCTTCATTTGTTTTAACTAAGTCCCTGAAGCCCCATTACAACACTTCACAAAGACCTACTTGATCCAAAGAAGGTAAATTTGATGTGTGGAGATGAGATCAATTTGCAAGCCTATGGTAGAGCATTCATGTAAAAATCTTTTGAGCAGGTACACTTTAACCCCAAACAATTTGAATGACAATTCAAGCGTATGTCTTGTGAGCTTAAGGGTTAAAGTTAAGTTGGTCATGTAAGACTTAATTACATTTTTGTAGTATCAACTTTTGGCTATACTTGCAACTACACTCATACATGTTATGTTGTGAATAAGGAATCAGAACTACATGTATTTTTGCATTCTTTCATTCTTGTTGGTACAATCGTATGATGCTCATACAGTTAAAAATAATAATAATCATATCATTTGCTTGCTGCATTTCATTATTATTTTTTTTTTTTAAGCATTTGTTTAGAGGGAGCTTCACAATATGAGCGATGTGTTTCTTTTCATGTTTATCTTTTCGACTGTTGCACCGGTATTCTTTCCCCTTCCAAATTCGTCCCCACTTTTATTCTTCCAAAGAGGTTCTAGTTCATAGAAAGGGAATCTTTTTCTGTCACAATTTGTTATGTTTCACTTGTCTTCCGCTTATTGCACCTGATGGTTATCTCAAATGCCTTTGACCTTTCTAGACGAAAAGGGGAGAAGTAGAAAATCTGGTTGTTTTGGTTGCTGTTTGTTATATATATATATATATATATATATATATAAATGCTTTCTTTTTTCAGCAACTTATATCTTTTGTGTGTCAAAGGTTTTCCACTTTGAGTGTGTGCAGGTTATAGACTTCAATGTTATGCATGGTCTTTAACATTACTCTTTGTCTGTAATATTGCGATTGAGGGTTTTGTCTAGGAAATGTCAAAGGGGGAGATTGTTAGTGTAAAATTGACAATTCTTAAACACTACGTCTGAGTTTGTAATATCTTAGACTAGTACATGTTTTTGGTTTTAATTATTTTAGTCTAAGGTTGTCTCTCGTGCTCTCGATCACAAAAGTGACAAGTGTTTCAGAGATATTCACTCAGGTAAGTTTGACATGTGTATTCATATAGTCTAGGTTATTAATCATTATCTCGTGTTCCTATTTTCTGTTAATTATTTTGTCAAAGCATCATCATTATCTTTCGATCAGGTTATTATCTATAGGTTTTTTATTTGTATTGGAATAGAAGTCTTGTTGCAGACTATAGATATATATGCATTAGATCATGTCTGCTTTGGTGGCTGCCGCATATAACACACACGGGATTAAAGGGAGCATATATAATACTGAGTGCAGCACAATAGAGTTTTGGGCTTTGGGTTTTGGGCGTCGCATGCATTAAAGTAGTTTCTGTGGTTTTGTTTATGGCTACCGTATATGCATGAGTGAACCTTTTTGGTTGCTGCTGCCGCATGACACATACACAGAGGTTTAACAAGGGTTTACACGGGGAGCTTTGTGAGGTGCATTAGGTTGATCTTATTAGAATGTGTGAGAGAAAGTCTGGTTTTCAACTGTGGGTTATTTCATGTATTTTGGCAATTCCTGGGTTAGCTACGTATCTGCATGAATGCATGAGCATATCTCATTTCTCTCTTTGCTGCATAAATGTATTGTCATCGATAGTAATTTAGGCTTTCGGCAGCGTGTGTACGGATAGGAAAAATCTGCAAGCACATAGATCGTTATAGGCTTTTTATGGAGCATGTATTTTTAAGAGAAAATAATATTTTTCATGTTGTTTTCATTATGCTTTAATTGGCAACTTAATTATGAAAATGTGCCTTGTGAGTTTTGTAATTGGTTGAAGGTGATTGACGACCGCATTAGTGTTATGCTACTTCCACTTGAAGGTTGAAGAGAGATCGAGTAGTAAAGCGCAGAGACAAAATTGCCTACTAGTATGTGTGTCTAGTTGACAAATTTTGTAAGTCTTTTTATACTCATTTCTCTTAGTGTATCCTGGCTTGGGAGCATGAGGATTTTCCCAATGGTGGGTTTTGCCTCGTTGAATCCTACATCATGTGTAATCTTTTTATTTATCTTTTTAACTGCAGATGTGTAGGATAATTTGATGTGTTGTGAATGTGGAAATAAAATTAAAATTGAATTGAATTTTTAAGTTGGAACCTATTCATCCCCCTCTAGGTTAAACTAGTATTCATCCCAGAACTTTCAAATCGAAATTAAGCCAGTACGAAACCTTCACTACCCAAATTAAGTTAACAATACACTAACCCAATATACAAGGCAAAGAAAAATCACCTCTAGATGACTGTCATTGATCCAATGCGAAGAGAGCTCGAGCTATGTCACATTGTTCTGAAATTAGAGAGAGATAGAGTGAAAGATCGTGAGGGGGGCGGAAGGCCAAATGTCAGAGATTGTGAGAGGGTAGAGGGTAGAGTGATAAGGTAGAATAGGGCAGTGAGAGAGAAGAGAGAGTCAGAAGAGAAAAAAAAGGGATAGAAAAGGGGATGGAAACAGAAGGAAAGGTAGTCGAAGCAGAGCAATCCACGATGATTGACGTGTGGGCGCCCTTCCACTATGCAAAGTGGTGGTAATTTTGTAAATAAATCAAAATTTTCAATCTAAATGGCACAGAAGAGGCGGTGGCAATTTACTAGGACCTAAAGTGAAACAATGTAAAATATACAGTGGTGTATTGCGCTTGTGGTTAAAATGTTAGAAATTTTAGAAAAATAACTAAAATTTGGACCTCAAATAAAATTATAACCATCATTTTAAGTTTATGATAATTATAACCTAAAGTTGATATAAAAATACTAGTATAAACTTAGATTGAGGTTTTCCAAAAAAACCAAAAAGCAAAATTAAAATGAAGATCAGGTCGGGTGTCTAGATCTTAGTGATACCTATAAGTTTCCTGTTGTTAGTAAAGGAAGGCATTTGTCTGGTGTGGTTGCAGAAAAATTGATCAGGAAGGTGTTTAGGCCCAAATTAATGAATTTGGGCTGAGTAAGCTATTCGCTCGGCCCATGGTGAGATTTCTGCCCAGCTTAGAATAACTAGGCCGAGTTCGATATGGTGAAGGACTTTGGTTTTTCTATATAACTCCAGATAGAGTTAGATCCTATTAAAAATCCTTGGTAAACGGGATAATGAGAATATGCTTTATATTCTAATCAAATGGCAGGAATGTGAATAGATTCATAATCTCAGGGTTAGAAGGAGTCTTCGAAATACAATCCTAATAAGGAGAAGATTGTCGATGAATTCTAGTTCTTGAAGGATTCTACCTCGGCATAGAAAGTTACTATTATAAATAAGAGAGGATGCACAACATTCAAGGCCTCTCAAAACACACAAATAAATATGCCATGCGCAAACCCTCACTCTACGCGAAACCTCTGATTCTTGAGAAAATACTAGTTGTCTTAACCTCGTCGAGCACATCTTTAGTTAGTCTTAACAATATTGTGGTTGACAACCGGCAACACCTTCAGTTAGTCTTAACAGCATTGGAGCTGTAAAATCAGGCGATCGAGGAGCGCCTTTTGTTAGTCTTAACAGCATTGTTTCGAGTTCGGCTGGATATTTATTCAAGTCTCGGCTAGTAAGAAGTTCTTGAGATCTTATTGAAAAATGTCACCTCATTAACCTTCTCGGCGAAGTGAGGTGTTATCAGGCTTGGCACATCGAAAGCCGAGTTTATTTTATGATTAGATATTCACAAGCACATTTCAGAGTTTAGCATTCAAACAGCCGAACCACATTTACCTTAAAGACACTTATCTCTTTTGAGTATTTGTGCCCGTATAGTCTGGTACTGATAACACAATATTTATACATTTATATTGCCCATATTTCCTAAGTTTTATGCTATGTTTTCTTGTGAAATTGGTTGTTTGATGTGTCTAGTGCGTATTTTGTAGATAATGAACCATAGAGAAGACTTTGGAGTCTTTTGGTGATTTTAAGACTAAAAGGGATCAAAGCTGAGAAGAACTGAAGTCAAGAAGTATTTCAACGATCATCAGATGCTAATTTGTTCGATCCACAATTTAATGGCTGCTGTTTGGAAATTATGACTAGAGCTGGAAGGTGCTGCCAAAACTGTCATTTTCATTGGGACGTAAGAAATTCACCATGATGAACTTGGTGTTGTGTCACATATGTATGGGAAGCTCTGGATGTCTAGTTTCGGTAGAATATTACAGATCATAATTCGAATGATTCTAGAAGAAGTTATACCTGTTTTAGTGTGAGAAGGTTAGTTTAGGAATTCAACGCGGAAGTGGAGTCCAGTTTAAATCAGGAAACATGTTGGGATTCCTGTTTGGGCTGGGATTCAATAATTGTGGCAAAGCAAAGCCTAACCTAAACCTACCTCTATATTCCTTGGATGTTTATTTAAAGGAGGGGCAGCAGTGTTGAAAGAAGGGAGAAACTCACTTCATCAGGTTGGTTGGATGATTGATCAAAGGAGAGGCCAGACGCCAAGGGTTCTCTAAGGGTTTTTCAATATCTTTTTCAAACTTCGTACTTATGACTTTCATGATTATGTTTTGTTATAATTTGATGGTTATGATGAACTAAATTTTTTATTAGGGATCCGATGTAGCCTTCATGATAATTCTATGTCTTAGTTAACTTTATTCTTTATTCAATTCAAAGGTTTCTAGTTTCATTCATTGTGGTTAAATCATTCTTTTTGTTCATGTTATTGATTAGCTACCTTTAATATGAATTTTTAGATGTATGAGACAAAGTTATAGTAGATGCCATATGCTTAGCCTTGAGATAGCTCTCTTGGATGAATGAATTGTTGTTGATGCAAGCGCCATGCTAAGACACTTTTTGGTTTTCTTTGTTCTTGCACTTAATGGATTTTTGATTATTGACTTAGACTAGACGCCATGGTTAAGTTAATGATTAAGAACACTTGGTTACACCTGGATGCCTAACGGATAATCATAATAAAGAAAGAACGAACCCTAGAACCTGAATTGAATTGTTCTTACTAAGTTATCTAATGACATAGAATTGCATTGATATGGTGAAGTCGGATAACTAGTGTTTCAACCGTAGTTTTCAGAAATTATTTACACAAATTCTCTTTTAAATTTATTGCACTTAAGATTACTTGATCACTACTCTTGGGTTAAATATTTGAATTTCGTAGTTTAGTTGTTTTTGTTATTTTTATTCTAGTGGGTACTACAAAATTGGACTTAGTTAGGTGACTTTACAAATCTTTGTGGGTACGACACTCGTATTTGCTTGCTATACTATCATATCGATTCATGCAGTTGCGAGAAATATAATTTGTTCATCAGGTACCGGTTCAGCGCACTTATATTTGCACAAATATAATTACGAAGATCGAATCCGACACCGACGGTTCATGAACTTTGAAGAAACTAGTAGCCTTGTCTTTAGACTCTAGAACCTAGAGGCTGAGACGAGTTCCTTCCTCGTAGCAATCGCAAGATGCAGAAGTCAGCAATGCATTCGACACCACCACCACCACATTCATTTACTCACCAACCGAGCTCGGTCGTCGAGTTGACACCCCCACATTCAACCGAAGTAAAGGAGCAATACAACGTTCTCACATAATCAATGGGTACCGTATCCAGCAAACACAAATAGAAGATTCTTTATCTGTATAGCAGCTCTATCCAAAACGAGGTATGGGTGCCTTAGCCATACTTTCCCATTTTAATTCTGGTCCAGGCAAATCAGCAAAGGTTGCTGATGAAACTCTCCCAGGAGCAGTATCGTTTTTGTAATTGATGCTCCCCTATAGGTAACATAAACAATGGTCAATATTCAGAGCTGAACTAGGATCGATTAGAACTTTAATTGTTATTAAATTCACACATCTTCTCCTTGCTTTTCCTACATTTTCATGTGGAATCCGAAAAGCATTCCATTCTCATGAACCGAATAAATCCGCAACAATGGGAGTGAATAAACTCGTCGAAATCCAAATCATAGTTTACAATTACCATCAACGAGCTTCAAATGAACCAACTCTCACATCCAGAAACTAAAGCACCAATTCCTTTGCAGAACACTTACTACCAATCTAAACAATTCCGGGATGAAAACATTCGTACAAACCAAGCAGCACCACTGCCAACGAGCTCCAACGAGCAACTAATTAAACTAAAAAGGCACACTTCCTCACAAATGATACAACACTAAGATCAAATTCACCCGAAAAATCCTAAACCAGCACGAAAAACTTAAACAAAACAACCAAACAAACAAAAAAAAACAAAAAAAAAAATCCCGCATTTCACCATAATCCAAACAAAATCCTGATGAGAATTCACATAAAAAATGAAGAATTCAACAACTAGAAAGCAAAACCAATACCTTGGTGGGGGGTTTCTTGGCTAGTCTTTTTGGGGGAGGGGATGATTTTATGTTTTGAGATATCGACAGGAGGAGCCCAATTGTATGCAATGTCGTTATAAGAATGGATGAAGCGAGGAGAGGAAGACCAGAGGAAATCGGCAATCAGAGCAATCCCCTGTTAACGCTGAGATTTAGTTATGGAGAAATGCAGAGAGAATTCGAAGAGAGAGAGTAGTGAGAGAAACTGATATTTTTCATATCATTCCATATTACAACCTATCCTTGTTATAAATACAACTACACATAACTAACTTCTAGACTCACCAATACAATAGAGACACATGGCAGTGCCTAACAACTAACCATACATCATGTAATCTAACATTCCCCCTCAATCTGATGCTAGGCAATCCCAAGCATAAGATTGTTACAATGAGAACTAAACAATGGAAAACACAAACCCTTGGTAAGAATATCAGCAAATTGTTCGGAAGAGGCAACAAACTGCAACAAAATTATGCCTTGCTAAACCCTTTCACGCACAAAATGACAGTCTATTTCGATGTGTTTAGCTTTAGAATGCAAAATGGGATTAGTTGCTAGAGCCATGGCAGATATGTTGTCGCAATGAAGCAAAGGAGTAACTGACGAAGAAAGAGACAGATCCTTGAGTAATTGTTGAAGCCATACCACCTCAGCAGTTGTAGTGGCCATTGCTCTATACTCGGCCTCAGTAGAAGACCGACTAACAGTATGCTGCTTCTTCGAACTCCAAGAAATGGGATTGTGGCCTAAAAACACAATGAAACCAGTAGTTGATCGTCGGTCATTGGGATCCCCAGCCCAATCAGCATCGGTGTAAGCGTTAATATTCAAACTGCCAGGTTTATAGCACAAGCCAAGCTGCATAGTCCCTTTGAGATACCTCAAGATGCGCTTGACGGCAACAAAATGACTTTCAAGGGGAGAATGCATGAATTGACAGACTTGATTAACCGAATAGGCTATATCAGGTCTAGTAAACGTCAAATACTGAAGGGCACCAACTATACTCCTGTAAATACCTGGATCAGGAACAGGAGGACTACCATGAGTTAATAGCTTTTGATGAGGATGACAAGGGGTAGTACAAGGTTTACTGTCTAGCATATTTGTCTTGTGCAACAAGTCCTTGATATATTTGGACTGATGAATAAGGATTCCCTGAGATTGATACTCAATTTGCAGACCAAGAAAATAGTGCAGAATTCCTAAATCCTTCATATCAAACTCCGTGGTTAATTGGTGGATCACAGATTGAACATGAGAATCATCATCTCCACTTAGGATAATGTCATCAACATAAAGGAGCAACACAACAATGGAATGACCATTATTTTGGACATAAAGAGATGGATCTGCATAAGAAGCTTTAAAACCCAAACTAAGAAGAAATCGGGAAAACCTTTCATTCCATGCTCGGGGAGCCTGTTTAAGGCCATATAAAGACCTTTCAAGTTTACACACAAACTCTGGATGATCCTTGTCAATAAACCCCTGTGGTTGAGACATATATACTTCTTCATCTAGAAACCCATGCAGAAAAGCATTCTTGACATCTAATTGTTTAAGTTTCCACCCCTTTGTAGCAGCCAATGATAACATCAATCTGACTGTAGTAGGTTTAACTACAGGACTAAATGTCTCATAATAATCAAGACCTGCTTCCTGAGAGAACCCCTTGGCTACTAGACGAGCCTTATACCTCGCAACAGACCCATCAGGATGTCTTTTAACCTTATAAATCCACTTACAACCCACCAGGTTCTTGTGAGGTGGAAGGGGAACTAAGGTCCATGTCTTCTGTGTAATAAGAGCTTCCATCTCCTCATTCATTGCACATTTCCACTGAGAACACTTGGAAGCAGCACGGAAAGACTGAGGTTCCCTATCCAGAGAGGAATCAATGGACATGGAAGCAGAAAAGGCCTTCTTTTTAGAGATCCCAGACTTGGACCGTGTTTGCATTGGATGTGCATTAGTATGGATCACAGAAACAGGTTGCAGATCAGGAACTTGAGAGGTAGTTACAGCAGGGTTGGTGTCAGAATCCGAGACAAGTGAATCTCCAGGTGGCAGATCAGGAGCTTGAAAATCAGTAGAATCTGAGACAGTTGCACCTCCAGTAGAGACAAGATCACCAAGTGTTGGAGAGTTGGACTGAGTAACAGGGACTGGAGAAGAAGATGGTATTTGTGGAAATGGTATTGGTATGATGGGAGGATGATGAAAGGTATTAGAGTGACTAATCAAGTGTGGATGTGGTTGGGTGAAGATAGCAGATTGGAGACAAGATTTGGACAACCCTGTAGCACTAGGAAAAACAGTTTCATCAAACAAGACATGTCTGGACACAATAAGCTTATTAGCCTTGGTATCATAACAAATGTAACCTTTATATTGAGCAGCATACCCCAAGAAAAGACATTGTATGGTTTTAGGTTCCAGTTTATGTTGTCTATAGGGTTTCATGGAAGGGTAACATGCACAGCCAAAAATCCTTAAATGCTCAAGGGAAGGTGGAGAGTGAAATAACATCTCAAATGAAGAGTGCATCTTTAACACAGATGTAGGCATCCTATTAATAAGATAAGTAGCTGTAGCACAGGCATGAAACCAAAACTCAGGTGAGAGGGAAGCTTTTTGAAGTAATGTGATAGCAGTTTCAACAATATGCCTATTCTTTCGCTCAGCTAAACCATTCTGCTCAGGAGTGTAGGGACATGATTTTTGGTGGACAATCCCTTTAGTTTTTAGAAAATTTTGAAATAAAAGACCAGTATACTCTCCCCCACCATCACTCTGTAGGACTTTAATATGTGCAGAAAAAGAGGTATGAATATAAGCTTGGAAGTGCACAAATATCTCAAAGACAGCAGCTTTATTAATCATGGGAAAGATCCATGTATAACGGGTACATTCATCGATAAACGAGACATAATAGCGATACCCTTCTAAAGACTTGGTAGGAGAGGGACCCCATACATCAGTATGCAAGACTTCAAAAGGAACAAGAGACTTTGAAGCTACTAAGGGAAAAGGTAACTTTGTAAACTTGCCTTGTAAGCAATCAATACAAGTTTGAGATGTGGAATTACAGGGAAAAGTAATACCAGACTTATGAAGGGCTACTTGAGTTACAGAGTTGGTTGGATGTCCCAATCTGCAATGCCAGAGATAGGTATTGATTTTCTGTCCAAGAAATGCTGCAGGAGAGGGCTGTGGTTGTTTAAGAATGGGAAGTGGATAGACAGCTTGGTTACTCAGTCCTTGGTATAGTACCTTGTTGGTGACCTTGTCCTGTATACACACAGAAAATTCATCAACAATACACCTACAATTGTTGTCTTTGCACAATTGATGCATAGACAATAAGTGTTGTGATAAGTGTGGAACATGTAACACAGATTTTAACTCAAGTGTATGTGATGAATTAGATAAACAAGCTTGACCAATGTGTTTAATTTGTAAACCTTCACCACTAGCACTAGTAACTGTCTCTGATGAAGAATAAGGAGTGGCAGCTTGCAAATTGGACAGATCAGATGTCATATGATTGGTTGCTCCGGAATCGAGTAACCAATACTCTTGCTGTGGTGCTGTAGGAGAGAAATTGGTTCGTGCAGTAAAAGCACCAGTTGGACCATGTGAATACTGAGAATGAGACATCACAGTAGGATGCTGCACTGGAGATTGAAATGGATTTGAAGACTGCAACTGATGTGACACCTGTGGTGTAGAGGAGTGAAATGGATGCTGCTGAATCACATTGGAAGATGGAGAGTATTTCTGAAATGAAGGCACAGAAACAGGTGCAGAGTTGAGTCTGTCAAAACAGGTGGCAGCAGTGTGTCCTTTTCTGCCACATATTTGACAACCATTCTGAAAACAATTGAGAGCTACATGGCCCTTTTTATCACATATTTGACAGATGAGCAAAGGTTGAAATGATTGATCTGGAACAATTGGAGAGCCAGGATGCTGAAACGGAGACTGAGATGGAAATGAAGGTTGTGCAGAGCCTTGATAACCAGATGGTTGATGAAAACCAGAATTAAACTTCTTGCCTTTACCCCTGAACTTGTAGTTATTTCCCCTGAAGTTGTTATAAGTCCCAGAACCAGTCTGAGAGACAAATGCAACAGGACCATTGTTAGGAGAAAAGGACAGTGGCTGAAATTGAGACATCTGGGAACCAGAAGGAACATATGGCCCAAAATCAAAATTGCCAGTGGGAGTGGTAGACTGGGAAGAGCCACTAGTGTCATAAGCTGAACGGGAAGTATTTGCAATCATAGCTGCCATTAAAGAGGGTGACTTGATGACCTCTTCCAATGTAGACTCTTCAGCCTTCAACTGAGATCTGAGCTCTTTTAGGGAAACCAGATTCTCTCGCCCACGAATTACAGACTTAATGACATTATATTCTGTAGGCAAGCCTCTCAGAGCTACAATTACAATATCCTCATCAGAAATCACAACACCAGCAGTGGCTAATTGATCCCTGCAATCCTTAATTCTTTGCAAGTAAAGATCAATGGATTCTGGCCCTTTCTTGACGTTTTGCAGATCAATCTTCATTTGAACAATGCTAGTACGAGTCATATTGGCAAATCGCTCTTTAAGATTATTCCACATTGCTCGTGAGCTTTGACAACCAATTACACAGGATAAAGCAGCAGTGGATAGGGTTGCAGTAAGCAAAGTCATAAGAGCTTTATCATGTATTGTCCAAACTTTATAAGCATCAGTGATTGAAGAGTTATTAACTATCAATTCACCATCAGAACCCGAATCATCATATTTCGAAGGACAGGTAAGAGATCCATCAACAAACCCCATAATGCCATTCCCTTCTAGCAACAATTCTATCTGAAATTTCCAAGTAACATAGTTCGAATCATCTAACTTCACAGTAACAGTGTTTCCAACACTAGGTATAAGCGAAGAGATAGGTGATTGTGTGAGTGCTAGTTGAGCAGTAGTAACCATGACTAATTCAATCAGAGATTCAATAAATCCAAGAGATAGAGAATCACAAAGCAGCAATGGCCAAGAATCAACAAATCAAGAACCAGTAATAAATCGAATCAAGCAGAGATATCGAAAGAAAACACCTCAACGGCAACGACTAGACAAATTGAGGATGGATCCAGCCACAGATCCAAGCGACGACGAACAAAAGATCGACCGAGAGAAGAAATACGGATCCAGCCACAGATCCAAGCGACGACGAACAAAAGATTGACCGAGAGAAGAACTACCACCGACGAGCTCAAGAAACCCCCCAAAAAAAATTTCTAGGGTTTGTAGAAAAGCCACCGAAACGCACCAACAAACCGTCACCGGAACAACGAAGACGAACCGGAGCACCGACAACGAACAGAAGCACAGGAATCGAAAAAACGAGCGGAAGCACAGGAATCGTCAACCAATGGTGTTACCCTTGGCAGGCGATGATACCATGTTAACGCTGAGATTTAGTTATGGAGAAATGCAGAGAGAATTCGAAGAGAGAGAGTAGTGAGAGAAACTGATATTTTTCATATCATTCCATATTACAACCTATCCTTGTTATAAATACAACTACACATAACTAACTTCTAGACTCACCAATACAATAGAGACACATGGCAGTGCCTAACAACTAACCATACATCATGTAATCTAACATCCCCAGCTGCCCAACGCATATCAACAGCAGCAGCCGAGCTGATGTGTGCTTCGCGGAGGGCCTAGCCATCTCATATCAATGGAACCTGTCAGAGAAAGAGTCACCGCCAACGGAGGAGGGATGGAGCTGCTGCACGTACCGGCACTGATTAGTAATTGTTGCAGTGAGGCTGGAGCTACTTTTGCAATTATTGGTTTTCTCCGGGGTCAGAGAAAATTTACTTATTTTTTTTGGATTTTGAGGTGAAACAACGTAAATTATCAAGTGGTGTATTTCGCTTGGGGTTAGAGTATTTTTCTTTACCCTGCTGCGTTTCGGGTTCAAACTATAAATGATGCATTTTCTCTTTACTGTCCTTCAACCTCATATCAATGTTTATATTTTTCTTTCTATACAACATATTATAAAAGTATTCGGCTTAGCCACACAATTGGTCAATCTTAGTTAGGCATTGAACTAACCTCAAATTGATGTTTTTTTTTTTCCTTTAAGAAAAGCACCAACTTCAAATTATTTCATATTTTTTGGCAAATAATAAGATAATTACATTACATTCATCTAAATTACGGAAGGAGAATTTCGAGCACAGAACCTCGATGCATGGACAAATGCTCTTAACCAACAAAGCTAAAGTTCACTTGCAACCTCAAATCAATGCTCACAAAGTATATTAATGCACGAATATCTTATTGAAGAAGTTTACATCAGGTAGCCTCGACCAGTGTAAATTATGAACGAAAAGAACCATTGCTATCACGAATAATAACACCACTCCCCTGCAGAACCATCCTTCCAAGCACCACCGGCATTCACTTCAGCAAATTTCCGCCACTGCTCTGCTCCTGACAAGCGACAAGACAACCGCAACGAGGTCCAGATTCCTTGCAAGCAGCCAGACACCTGCCTAGCTAGCCTTCCAAGTTTCCAAAACGCAGAAACATATGACACCAAATGCATCAACTCAGACATCTTCCAAAGTGAGTGTTCCCTCAACTACTGCAAAAACAGCACTGTCAGTTGTGATGATTGACGTACATCCATTCCATGTATCCTCTTGGGACGAGCGAGTTGTACACAAGTGATCGTAGATTTCACTCCAATTTGCTCCATTGTCAAAGTGGTTAGTTCTGCGAACCTGCGTACAGACCTGCACACACATACGCATTGTACAGGAATGAGGATGAGCATGAGATAACCGCGCTCATAATTGATAAATCATTTTGAGAAGACTCGATCTCTACAAGTTTATTCATTGTAAGTAAATATGCCATGAGATATATCAAATGCGTTCAATTTCAAATATGTACATACAGATAAAATCACTACTTACCGTGTTGTCCCATTTAACCCTGTCCGCCGGGTTGCTCCAAGACAGCATATAGTCGCAGTTGGTACCATCCGCGTTCTTGCCGCGATACACAACAGCGGAAGTAGAGCCATAACCATAACTGGGGTTTTTGACGGTCAGAAACGCAGCCCACTGGCCATTTCCAATCAGTGGTGGGTACTCTACGTCGAGGCCAATCCAATCTTTCTGACCAACACATCTAACGGTGTCACCTGTTGCATTGTAAATAAGGACGAGATTGGCGAGTTTTGTACCGGATTCGTCCTTCAAATGCTCGGCGTGTGCTCGTGCCTTAACGTAGTCCTTTCCCCTGGCTTTTTGCATAACCATTGCCGCGCGTGCCCTTTCGATTCTTGTTATTTCCCCAGACTCAGATCTATACTCTGGCATACCCTCCAAAGTTGCGGTTGTGATGGGGTTGCCAAACACGTCTCTCACCATCTCCATCTCTCTCTCTCTCTCTCTCTCTCTCTCTCTCTCCCCCCCCCCCCACCTCAAATTAGCATCTCAATTCCCCCATCTGAGCTGAATGGGGTTCTGAGGACATAAATCACAACTACAGGAAAAGACTAATCAATTCAGATACTTTAATTAAGGAATTCCAATCAGGGTATATATCCAACAGCAATTCTTTGGAAATTGAAACTGAAAATTAAACTTAATCTTAAATCAAATTATAACACCGACAGACATGAATTGAAATTGGAAATTAAACTAAACCCGTCATACCTATCTAGTTAAGCCTTCAATCTGGACAGTCGGTGCCGCTGTCAGCAGGATCCTGGTTGCAGACGAGGGTTAGATTGTTGGGAGATTTGGGATTGAACTCTCTGTGGGCTGAAAGAAACTCCTAACTAATCAGCAACTAATAAAACCGTTGACCATGTACATTTGCTCTATTGGTGCTTATATTTAAGGCATATTTGTTGATGCCTACCGAATTTGTACGAAGCTGACAGTTTTTCTCTGAACTTTAATTTTGTTCGATTATCCCTTGAACTTTTATAATTAGTCAATTTCCCTCTCAAATTTTGATTTTAGCCTATAACCCCTGAACTCTTATAAATAGTCAATTCTCCTCCCGACGCTAGATTTTAAAAAGTTTTGTCCAATTTTCCATCTATTTTGATCATGCAAACAATACATGACAACTATATGAGCGTTAAAAACGTAAATTATCAAGTGGTGTATTTCGCTAGGGGTTAGAGTATTTTTCTTTACCCTGCTAAGTTTCAGGTTCAAACTATAAATGACGCAATTTCTCTTCACCGTCCCTCTGCCTCATATCAATGTTTATATTTTTCTTTCTATACAACATATTTTAAAAGTATTTGGCTTAGCCACACAATTGATCAATCTTAGTTAGGCATTGAACTAACCTCAAATTGATGTTTTTTTTTTTTTTTTACCTTTAAGAAAAGCACCAACTTCAAATTATTTCATATTTTTCGGCAAACAATAAGATAATTATATTACATTCATCTAAATTACGGAAGGAGAATTTCGAGCACAGAATGCATGGATAAATGCTCTTAACCAACAAAGCTAAAGTTCACTTGCAACCTCAAATCAATGTTCACAAAGTATATTAATGCACGAATATCTTATTAAAGAAGTTATGAACGAAAAGAACCATTGCTATCACAAATAATAACACCACTCCCCTGCAGAACCATCCTTCCAAGCACCATCGGCATTCACTTCAGCAAATTTCCGCCACTGCTCTGCTCCTGACAAGCGACAAGACAACCGCAACGAGGTCCAGATTCCTTGTAAGCAGCCAGACACCTGCCTAGCTAGCCTTCCAAGTTTCCAAAACGCAGAAACATATGACACCAAATGCATCAACTCAGACATCTTCTAAAGTGAGTGTTCCCTCAACTACTGCAAAAACAGCACTGTCAGTTGTGATTATTGACGAACATCCATCCCATGTATCCTCTTGGGACGAGCGAGTTGTATCCAAGTTATTGCAGATTTCACTCAAAGTATCCAAGCGATTGTAGATTTCACTCCAAGTTGCTCTATTGTCAAAGTGGTTAGTTCTGCGAACCTGCGTACAGACCTGCACACACATACGCATTGTACAGGAATGAGGATGAGCATGAGATAACCGCGCTCACACTCGATAAATCATTGTGAGAAGACTCAATCTCTACAAGTTTATTCATTGTAAGTAAATATGCCATGAGATATATCAAATGCGTTCAATTTCAAATATGTACATACAGATAAAATCACTACTTACCGTGTTGTCCCATTTAACCCTGTCCGCCGGGTTGGTCCAAGACAGCATATAGTCGCAGTTGGTACCATCCGCGTTCTTGCCGCGATACACAACAGCGGAAGTAGAGCCATAACCATAACTGGGGTTTTTGACGGTCAGAAACGCAGCCCACTGGCCATTTCCAATCAGTGGTGGGTACTCTACGTCGAGGCCAATCCAATCTTTCTGACCAACACATCTAACGGTGTCTCCTGTTGCATTGTAAATAAGGACGAGATTGGCGAGTTTTGTACCGGATTCGTCCTTCAAATGCTCGGCGTGTGCTCGTGCCTTCACGTAGTCCTTTCCCCTGGCTTTTTGCATAACCATTGCCGCGCGTGCCCTTTCGATTCTTGTTATTTCCCCAGACTCAGATCTATACTCTGGCATACCCTCCAAAGTTGCGGTTTTGATGGGGTTGCCAAACACGTCTCTCACCATCTCCATCTCTCTCTCTCTCTCTCTCTCTCCCCCCCCCCCCCCCACCCACCTCAAATTAGCATCTCAATTCCCCCATCTGAGCTGAATGGGGTTCTGAGGACATAAATCACAACTACAGGAAAAGACTAATCAATTCAGATACTTTAATTAAGGAATTCCAATCAGGGTATATATCCAACAGCAATTCTTTGGAAATTGAAACTGAAAATTAAACTTAATCTTAAATCAAATTATAACACCAACAGACATGAATTGAAATTGGAAATTAAACTAAACCCGTTATACCTATCTAGTTAAGCCTTCAATCTGGACAGTCGGTGCCGCTGTCAGCAGGATCCTGGTTGCAGACGAAGGTTAGATTGTTGGGAGATTTGGGATTGAACTCTCTGTGGGCTGAAAGAAACTCCTAACTAATCAGCAACTAATAAAACCGTTGACCATGTACATTTGCTCTATTGGTGCTTATATTTAAGGCATATTTGTTGATTTGCCTACCGAATTTGTACAAAGCTGACAGTTTTTCTCCTGAACTTTAATTTTGTTCGATTATCTCCTGAACTTTTATAATTAGTCAATTTCTCTCTCGAATTTTGATTTTAGCCTATAACCCCTGAACTCTTATAAATAGCCAATTCTCCTCCTGACGCTAGATTTTAAAAAGTTTTGTCCAATTTTCCATCCATTTTGATCATGCAAACAATACATGACAACTATATGAGGGTTAAAAAAATGGAAAATTGGATGGATGGAAATTGGATGAAAATTTTTAAAATCTAACATTAGGGGGAATTGGCTATTTATAAAATTTTAGGGAGGTATCCTGCCAAAGCTCAAGTTCACAGGAGGAAATTGACTAATTATAAAAGTTCATGTGGTAATTGGCTAAAATTAAACTTCAGAGAGGAAAATTAGCAACTCTATACAAGTTCGAGAGGTAAACCGAAAAATACCTCTATATAATACAATCACATATAATTCATATGTGTATATTTATTGGCGTCAGATTAGATCAATGTTGATTGATGTCTGAATTTATTTATAATCATATTAATGAATTCGGTAACTATTTGAATAATTAGATCGGATCAGATTTTTATCAAATTTAATTTAAGAGATGAAAAAGATTAAAATTGTTACAGTCCTAATTTGGTTAGAAATATGATTGTGTAAATCTTGGGAATTCTTATTGAGATTCTGAAATTGGTAACAGCTAAAATATCCTATATATAAAAATTATAATTCCCTGGACTGACTAGTCAAGGCCGCTAGTCACCTAAGAAAGATTTGCTAGTCAATAAATTTGAGATTCAAATACCAATCTCAATTCCCAAAAAACTATCCTAGTCAGCAAGGCTGTAAATCGTTGCAAGTTATTAGTGTGTCAAGTGAGCATGACAATGAGCACATACCATTTAAATGTTCAACAAATATATGTACCATGTATGTGTATGTGGGATGTGTGACACAATAAACATAACTTGAACACAAGATATTTTTTTGCCGGAAAAACCTACCTCTGGGTTAAAAAAAACCCAGGACTCTCCTCTGAGTCCAATCCACTAGTGTAAACAAAGGTTCATACAAAGACCAAACAAGCTCAATTCCTAGATCCCTATCTATGGAGCAGCTTTACTACCTTTGTGCAGCCTTACCTTACACGAGATAAACTCCTACAGTCTTCACGATGTGGCAGCTCCTCTTGAGCTCATCACCTTATGGCACCGAGACCAACACAATCAATTATATGATATGATTTTATGATATGCACATGAAATCTGGATTCAAATAACAAATCAAATTCTCTAGTCAAACAGTTGAAGGAAGAATCTAACTTGAATCCAAAAGCTTGGTCTAGAAACGAAATTAAAGCTTAAAACCACACCAAGACATAAATGTAAAACCTTCAAACAATGCAACCTGGCAATGCCTCGAGATCCTCCTGACCGAACAACATTGGTCGTTGGATTTTGATCCAACTGCTACAATTATTATAACTTTAGTGGGACCCTTCTGTTTGTAGTCGTTGGGTGTTGTCCGGTCAGGAGGATCCCGAGGCATTGCCTCAGAGAGGATCCAATTCCAATTGTGAGAACCCCTATTTTAAAAAAAAAAAAAAATATATATATATATATATTCTATTATTTTCTAGTTTTGACTTAGGGTTTCCATGTGATATACTATAACTAGTATTTCAAATGTACTTGTACTTAACCAATAAGTTTACAGTCTATTTATGTATATATTGATCATATCGAAGTTTGATTACATGTTGTTGACTCAGCATATTAGCTTAGCATGAGGTGCTAGTAGGAGGGAGAATGGTGCAGCTGTCTCTAGCTAGGTGGTGGCATTCTCATCTATTTATTTTTTAAGGTTAAGGTGGCATTATTTAGAGCTCCCAGGTGCTCCACGAATACTCTATTGTTGCTGACTAGTTATAGCTAGTAACAGGAGCTGTATTGCATTAACTAGGATTAGATATCTTCGAACCAATCTTCCTTTACTTGCCGCCACATCCACCAATGAGATGCTTTTAAATTTTCAATTTCTACTACTATAAATAGGAGCCTCGCTCCATTGTTTTTGGAAGGAAAGGCGGTATGCAGCATGTGGGCTCTCGTAGGAGAGAAAGATAGAAATAGCATGCATTACGTAGAGATTGGTGTGTGTGTGTGTATCTACACACACATACATATGTTGTGCGTGTATATATTTATATATATGTAAGAGAGAGAGAGAGAGAGAGAGAGAGAGAGAGAGAGAGAGAGAGAGAGAGAGAGAGAGAGAGAGAGAGAGAGAGAAGAGAAGACAAATAGAAGGAAGAGATTAAGAAATCAAATAGAACCAGAGAGAAGGGTGTTGAAATATTCGTATTTATCTTCCTGCTTAGGATGTCAGCTTGCACCAAGGAATTGATCACCATGGTGGTGCACTCTTGTAATAGAGAGTTGGTGCAATGCTTTGGAGTCCAGGTACAGGAAATAAGGTAAACGTTTACAGAAATTGATTTTATTAAATTTTGTGTAGTGATAATATTCTTGATCTTTTTGGCTGATTAATGTGGTTGAATATTAATTGGCTAATTGCTTCAGTGAAGTGTTTACTTGTTATTGGTTATGGAATTATTGCTAAAATATTATTCATTGAGAATATACTATGATACATGTGGAAGATAAATTGATATTATTTGTACATCATTCATGTTGAATTGGTGGGAATTTCAGTATTTAGATTGGAAGTATGGAAATGAGGGTAGTTGGAAATGATCTTTTGTGCAATTGATCTATTCATTGTGGAACCAGTTCCAGGCGAGCCCGATATGCATAGTAGAATAAGATATCGACGAGAATTGTCGATGTGGGTGATTTGGGCTGGAAATCAATGAATTAGATAAGATGACTAGTAAAAAGGGGTTTATGAACTTGGGATCTCATGTGGGGGTTAGTTTCTATAATAGAACATTTGAACCACCTCTACAAGGGTAAAATGCATGGTATGTGACGTGCTGGTTCGCGTGTTTTATTTTATAAATTAACGGGGGTCACTAAAGAGGTTGCATGGCATTTATGCATCATTATAATTGCTATTTTGATATTTGGCTATATGATTTCATGACACTTAATTTAATATTGTCAATTTACTGTGGTAAGGTTATGTCCCAACCAAGTAACATATTCATAATCAGAACCGTTCAATTCTTTTGCTTCTAATACAAATTTTGTGAGTTCAACGACTTAAAATGGTCTTAACATATACTTTTAAGATATAGTCTTTGACATAGATTTAAAAATCATATGCATAAAATGGTCTTAAGATATTGTCTTTGAATAATCTAGGAACTAGGAATATTCATGAATATGTTCTACGTTTACCAAATAAATTAAGACCTTCGCATTTTTTTCTTTTTCACATAAAAATAATCTTAAGATACAGTCTTTGAATAATCAAGGTTCCGTTGTCTTGCCTATGTTTTTTACAACCTTAACATATAAGAGTTGCTATGCCTCTCTCTTTCTTATATATTTTTAAATACTTTTGCTTAGAAAACACTTTTATTAGAAGCACACCGAAAATCATTTTATAAAAATGTAAGTACTTCATACAAACAAATTTGACGTGCTTATTAGGAAATTTTTAAATTGCTTTTACCTCATTAACACTTTTTTAATTTTCTCTGTCAAATATAGTAAAACTGTATGTTAATTACGGCACTGCTAGATAGACCCTACATAGAAAAAGACTTTGGCAATTTTATTTTATTTCTCCTATTGCTAGCCAGTCAGATCCAATAATAAAATATGCTGTCATGCATATGCCCTTGTACTTTTTTTTTATTTTTTTTTTTTGAAAGTAAGAAATTAAATTAAACACGAAACCCCTTGACCTAATTATGCACTAATAACTACCGAATAGAAAATGACCTTGGCAATTTTATTTTATTTTTCCTATTGGTACGCAGTCAGATCCAGTAATGAAATATGCTGTCATGCATGTGGCCCTTGTAGGAGATTAAATTAAATACAAAAACCTCTTAGAGCAACCAGAACAACAATTATCAAAGTGTAAGGCATGTGGACCTTGTCGGCTTAAGAATACCATGGCCAATTGCATTTTTATACAGGGGCAAGCAAGTTCTTGGAATGGGTGGGTTAGCCTTCGTCTCCGTTAGAGATTACTTCCTATAAAGACTAGTCTTTCAATAAGAGAAAACTTACATTGAAAGAGATTATTGCCTCTATAGCATTTCGTTTTAATAATGCAATTTCAACAGAAGCAAAAGAAAAAAAGAAATATATAAAAAGAGATAGAAGTCTCGGTATTTCTTAAGAAAAAAGAATTTTTTACAGTTGGCTTAGTTGATACAAATGATAGTCAACTCACTAGTTATATGTAAATTTATCTCCACATTAGATATGAACTACGACATTATGTGATGGTAAACCTGATACATATAAGTTGTTCTTCTTACATACCAATCTTCTAATTAATATATAAAATTAATTTATAATGCACCATTAGTAGGGTGTAGTGAGAACACGATTTAAAAGGTAATTAAGTTGACCTAATTGGAGTGGGAACATGAGATTATGGAAATACAAAGCTCTCTATTTGACTTTGAGAGTATAATATAAAATATGTACATTAAAATCTCTCCAAAATAATACTCTATAAGGTAATAACCTCCATAAAGTCATAAAAAATTCCAATTCCAACTTAGGACCTTTTATGTATAGGAATAAACTCCACATTATAATAAGTTATAATTTGTCTTGATTCCATCAAGAAAACACACCCTCAAATAGTAATATTTGTCAATGAGTACAACAATATGCAATATCACAAAAAAAAAGTTTAAGATGAACTAAAGTATTTCTCTAAAGTTGTTTGGTACAATGCTTTAGTTTTTAGAGTTGATGCCATGTCTTTGATAGCTCACCATTGTAGGGGCGATGGGTTGTGGAGGATGACGGGTAACGGGGTATAGCTTTTCCCATCCGATATTGAATTTTCCATCGATAATGGTTTTTCCCGTTATAAATTTTGAATGGTGATAAACCCACCCCATTGTCCTATATTCTCACCCCCACATTTTAGTCAAAATGTTAATGGCATGTTTATCCTTTTATAAAAAGACTTTTAAAACTTTATTTATTTTATTATAATTAATGTTATTATAGCTATAAAAATAAAAAAATAAAAAAACTTAGAAAAAAAAAAACCCCGCTACCATTTCCCTTGTCCCTACCCCGTTTCTCTCTCCCCCCACCACCGTCTCTCCATCTCTCTCTCAAACTGGGAAAATTGAAAATCTCCCTCCTCATCACCCACCACCACTCCATAACTCGACCCCCACCACATTGATGTCCACCTATGTTCCATCAAAATTGCATTTCAACCATTGCTGACAAAGAGAGTGGGTCTTCGTCCTCTCTCTCCCTCGTGCTTCTCTCTCTTCCTCCCCTCCTGTTTCTCTCTTCCTCCCTTCCCGTGTCACGCCCCAGTCCTAACTCCGCCGTAGCACGATATTGTCCACTTTGGGCCTCGGCCACGCCCTCACGGTTTTGTTTCTGGGAACTCACACGAGAACTTCCCAGTGGATCACCTATCCTAGAAATGCACTCATCCGAACTCACTTAACTTCAGAGTTCCAATGGAATCCGAAGTCAGTGGGTCCCTAAAAGGCCTCATGCTCTATGGAGGTGGGCAACATCTCACATCAACCAACGAAGAAGGGATGATGTGCCTTCTCGCTTCTCTCTCTACTTCCCTCTCCTGTTTTTCTCTCTTCCAAAGGAGATGCCACCAAGCAGGTCTCAAGGGTTTTGGTTGCTGACGGGGGTGGGTGACGTTTTGAGGGGGTGGTGCGGCTAGGGTGATGACATTTTGATAAATTAAAATAGAATGAGTTTAGATATAAATTAAAGGATATTTTAGGAATAACATTGGATGAAGAAATAACATTTCAATTTTTTAACTTTTTATAGTAGGTCAAATTATAAGGTGTATGAGGAAATATGACAATGAGGTGGGTCTAGTAGCACCCTAAATTTTTTATATTTATTTACATTATTAATTAAATTGTGGGCATTAAATAAAAATAAATAAGATTAAATATACTACTGAATACTGATACAATGCATATAATAAATTATATTAAAGTATTAATAAATAATATTAACTATTTATATTATCAATAAAAATATTATACTACTAATAATTGATAAGCATATAACTTATATTATTATTAATATAATGAATACAATTACTAGCGTAGACATCCATATTTAATAATGCATGATTACTGATAATTTGTTTCTCTATATACTAAAAATTTATATATTATTTAAAAATGAAAATGGTCTGATTTTGGGAATAGGTTTGAGGTGGATACGCCAATAACCATAACCGATTCTAGAATGGAAAAATTTACTCGACGGTTACTCATAACTATAAAATACTTAAAATTTAATGTCCAAAACCGAACTGTTCTAATCAGTAACTATATGAATTGAATTTGACAGGTTAAATTACTATCCATATTTGTCATCTTAGAACCTAGGCGACGAACGCTGCTTTAGGAAGCAAGTTGTTTTCATCTCGAGAGTGGGTTTTTTTGTACTGTCGGTCCACTTACTATTTGTTGATTTCTAATTGATTTAATTAGAATAATTATGAAAACTCGGAAATGAAAGGTAACATTTAATAATTTAACAAGATGACTTATCCTTATTCATTACTAGTATTTGCCTACACATTTTGTGTGTATGAACACATTTTTTTAGAAAATGAGAAGAAGAGAGAGAGAGAGAGAGAGAGAGAGAGAACGTGGGGGGTACGAGGTTTTTGTTTTTGGTTTTTGGTTTTGGGTCTTTTTTTTTTAATTTTATTTTAAATATTAGATATATTTTAACATCACCTCTAAGTGTGAGGCTTTAATAAAAAACAGTAAAATTTAGACCTGTGAAATTACATTATTGCCCATCATTTTTTTGTGTGATAGAAGATTAAATTGTATTTTCATCATCTTTTGGTTGACAAAGAGAGTTTCATTAATTAATAGAGATAATATTTATAATAATTATATTATTTATTTAATAATGAATAATATATTTGTATATGACATTGTATATATATATATGTGTGTATGCGTGTGTGTGTGTGTATATATATGCATGTATATAGGATGAAAATGTACAGACGGAGGGAGGTAGAGAATTAATCAGTTGAGTCTTGATTTTGAGAGAGATGGCAGATAACGTGTTTGGCGAACCCATCACAAACGCAACTTTGGAGGGCATGCGAGAGTATGCATGTAGGCGGGGGCAAATTGAAAGAATCGACAGGGCACGCGTGGCCATGAATATGAAAAACGCGGCGGGGAAGGACGCGAAAGCGCGAGCACATGTGGAAAAATTGAAGGCAGAATCCGGTGCCGGAATTGCCACTCTCTGCCTTGTTTACAATGCTACGGGAAGCACTCTAGAATATATTGGTCAAAAAGATTGGATTGGCCTCATGGGAAAGTCCCCATACCCACCACTTATTGCAAATGGCCAGTGGGCTGCGTTTCTGCATGTCAGAGTTCAATGGGGCTCTTCTGCCGCTGTAGTGTATCGCGGAAAGAACGCTGGTGGTACCAACTGCGACTGGATGCTGAGTTGGGCCAACCCGAAGGACAGGGTTAAATGGGACAACAGGGTAAGTAGTGATTTTACATGTATATACATATTCGAAATCGAACGCATATATATCTCAGAGCATATTTACTTATAATGAACAGATTTGTAGAGATTTGAGTCATCTCACAATGATTTATCAGGTATGAGCGCGGTTATCTCATGACCATCCTCATTCCTTTACAATGCGTATGTGCGTGTGCAGGTCTACACGGAGATTCGCAAAACTAACCACTTTAACAATGAAGCAACTTGGGGCGAAGTCAATAAACTCTTGTGTGCTACTCGGTCTCGGTTCTACCATAAGGACACATGGAACGGATGTGTTTCAATGATCTCAACTGGCAGCGGCATTTTCCCAATTGTTGAAGGAATACTCACTTTAGAAAATGTCTGAGTTGGTGCATTTGTACCCACTCACTTTAATTTCTCGTATGCATGCATGCATGCATGGGGACTTTTAATAAATTGGTAGTGTGAACCAATAGTATTTCATGTTAATTTTAGTTCAATAATGGGCTTGTATTTTGAATCTTCTTGTATGTTATTCTAATCTTAATAAATTTAAGTAGAATTTCAATACTCAGGGTTTTTGGCATAGTCAACAAATGCAGTCTAATATGCAAGAACCCAAGCTTGTAAACTAAGTCACGATCATTTGTGAACTTGAAGTACCATAAAATACAACGATCGAGAGGAGGTAGGGGAGTGCATGAATCTCCATACTTTGTTAACAAATTAATTAAAAAATATTCGACCATACAACTACTGTCGACGAATTTATACATATCCATAATTAGTACGTTGAGCATCAATAATTAAGTACTTCCCCAATAAGATATATGTGAACATCGATTTGAGGTGAGTTTAATACTCGGTTATGCTTGGCCATTGGCTTGAGGCACGTACCAATTGTGACTATGATAGACTGCTTCACTATAAAATCAACCCCTTTAATTTAAATGACACTTTCTTTTGGAGCTTGCGTTTTTCATTATGGTTAATCTCTTATGAGAATTCTGGCAACGGGTTAGGTAGTGGGAATTCCAAAGAGTTGGGATGCGCACAAGGAAGACGCAAGGTAAAAAATGTAATAATAAATAATTAATATCACTCTTTTTTTGAGTGAGAAATAAACTTAGAATTTAAATAAAAATCAAAATTTTTAGCTTGACATAGCTCAAACAATATAATACTTGCATTCTTTCTTAATGATGAGTTCATTCTCCCACTTCCAAATAACATATTTTCATTCTAGAATATTCATAATCATAAGCGTTTAATTTTTTCACTTCTAGTACAATTTTGTGAGTTTAGCTGCTTAAAACAGTCTTAAGATATAACCTTTGAAGTATGGCCTTTTTGTCCACATGACCTACATGCATATGGCTTGGTGTAAATCCATCTTTTCAACTTCTTCATGACTTGTAATTTTGAAACTTCACGTAATTGCAAGTCTAAAAATTCAAAGTGAAAGTGTTAAAGGAGTCTCCTTTAGCCCACTCCGTATTGTTTGGTTAGCATCTTGGAAACTCGAACCGTAATAAGCGTGATTACGATTGACGGACTACGAGCACGGGGACATGGCCCCCTAACCCGGAAGCCTAGTGCACAATCCGGCTCCCGGAAGATTATGCAACGTGAAGGATGTGGGTTATGACATTCAAACCCAGGCTCTATGTCATTCGAGAGATTGATCAAAAGGGCAATTCAGAAATCATATGAGGGGTGGCTTTGATTCCCGACCTCGAGTACGATCACTTCTATCCCAGACTAGCATACTTAATCAAGTAAGTTCTGCAACCCTATGTGTTAAGCAAGTTTGAAGAAGGCATATAAACAAGGAAATCCTTAGGAAGAATTTTATTCCAATGGAGCTTTTATACACGGAAGTGATTTAGCCAAGTCAAGTAAGTGTAGTCCGATCAGAGACGCTTAGGTCCAATGCATAGGGTCTAACATAAAAAGTGTTTCTAACCCACATGCAGGCGATCAAGTCCCTAACGAACTTTCGTTTAAGATTCACTAAGGATGGACCGCTAATCCAGATTGAGAAGAAAGCCCTTTCTTAGTTACACATTGCAATATCTAAATCATCATAATTGGAATGGAACAAGGTGAACAAACAAACGCGCGAAGACTTGACAATTGGACTAACTCGAAGTAAAAGACCTTAATAACCCGGAGGATGTTACATGTATTATCTAACGAATCCTTACCTTTAGTCTGATCGGTGCAAAAGTGAGTCTAGGGCAAGAATGTTTTTCATGGGCCAAAGGCCAGAGGTTGAAATAAGGTGGTACTCCGACTATTACGATGGAAATATTTATAAACACTACATTTGGGAGGTAGCGTTTTCCTGAATCAATGCTACATAGGGGAGTATTAAGCTCTGTCCCAGGCACACAAACTTACTCGTGGTTTACCTTAGTGCCTGTTACTTCGGAGTTAGCCTACTCTGAAAAGATCAACAAACTAAAGTGCACCCATTATATGGAAACACAGAGTGAAGAATCCTAGAGAATTTTTCCCAGACAGGCTCAAGCACTTGGGTAGAATCATTTCACCAAAACAAAAGATGCAAGAAAAGCAAGCAAGCCTGTTTAATAAAATGCAGAAGCCCAAGTTCCATGATAAGGGGAAAGATGATCAGGAAAGTTATGGAAGGACATTGCCTTTTCTTAGCCGGCTTAGTATCTGAATGCAAGAAAAATCATTCAACTGCATTGCCTCTTGGAGTTAGGCTCCACCATTACCAACTTCCATTTATCATCAGCTACAATAGCCTCACCAGCTGGATCATCTGGACCAGAGTCCTCATCGACAGACGTCTCCATGAAGTTACTCCTCAAATGCTCAAGGACGTTAAGGTTAGCTCTTTTGATATTCACTAAGATTCGATGAGGATCCCAGCCTTCGTGATGGCCTTGCCCATCGTAACCTGTTAAGAAACTAAAGTCATAGCATTCAAAGTACTGCAGGAAAGACACCACCATGAACGATGTACGCAACCCTTCAACGTCTGCCTCATTCTCATCTTTGGCTAATTGAAGAGCCGTCATGTTTGCATCTTCCTTCTGCTCTATCTCATATGCAGCTAGTCCACTTCTGAGTGTAGCATTGTTCGCTCTGTTTCCCAGGAGATCCGCTTCAAATATAAGACTCACTATGCCTCAGACCTAATTCGAGCTTCTGCCCTAATTCTCCTTTGACCTTGGCAAATACGACTTTAAGATTGTTCGCCCTTGCCTTCTATGCCACTACTATGTGCATCTCCGCTGGGGAATGATGTTCCGTCTGTGGTTTCTGCAGTTCTATACGTACTTTTTCCAGGTACGCCAACAACGCGTGCAGTTGCCCCGATCCATTCAGCTAGGGAACCTCTAAGTGTCAAATCTACTCCGTTTGGTGCCGGAAAGTCGCCTTTTTCCAAACATGAGCTTGTTCAAATGAAATGTATCAGGAGAATACAACCTGAATTATCCAGTCAGAAGGCTAAGGCAAGGGAATTACTTACTGCATAACGACCTTCATTACACCTCAAGATGAGGAATTCGAATGATGTGCAAACTTCTTTGTTGTCTGTTGGGGCATTCATGGCCTGAAGAAGAGTTTGGGCATGATCGACATTATAGAAACCAGAAGAATTTGCCGGCAACGCGACACAATCCAAAGGCGACCAAGCCATGAGGGGGGATAAGTCGTTCGCTCAAACTAAGGCAAAGCAATTTTGAAATACCACCAGCTCGGCGACCGCCAGTGTAAGACTTGGTGGATTTTGGGACACTGGTGAGATAAAGGCGGAGTGGGAATAGGTGTGGAGGAAAAAGTTTAAGCCTTGACTCTGATGTGCCTACAGAGTGGCAAAAACAAAACCTCTGAGACATGAAGAATTGGCTGAGTCTCATCCAGAGATGGAGGAGAGGAGGAAAGACGTGGTGACAATTGCAGAGATGATTGATGAGGGGAAGTAGGAGGATTATCAATGACGACTTGAAGAAACAGAGTTCTTTCCATGATGGATCACGGAGCAGAACGCGGTCTTTTTCTTCAAATTAGATGAACCTTCTCCTTTTCTTTTGCCTCTAAGCTTACAAGTGTACTTCGACTTTCCCCCTCCACTAATACTAGCTTTTTTTGGGATGACCCTCCCAAAGGCTTAAAGGGCATGACGTTGGAACGTTTTCATTTTATCTTATCTAGGGATGCTAGGGTGATGGATTTGAGTGTATGGACTCTCATGTGTACTTTCTTTTCATCAATCCAGTATGGATCCGGAATTGGAGACTTGGAGTAGTGCTTAAAGATCATGTCTCTCACACATTCCTTGAAGCGTGTGGGAGAAGTTTGCCACATCTAAGTATAGTTCTCCGCATGAACTTGGAAGGCTCGCAGTATCAGTACTAGATGACAAAGCCTAATACTTTATAGGTCATTTTTTTAGTGAAACACCAGCAGTGGGCATCCCTGACTTAAATGTCAGAGATATCTCCTTCCTAGTCGCCGTCCATAACTAAGGCGTTCATATACCAATCTTTGTATTACCATGGCACATCGAGAATATAGGACGACCACAGGACACCGTGTCTTGGATGAAAAAAGTAATGCTCGTTGGAGCTCATTCGCACACTATATAGCATACAAAATTTTGGCATATTAAGTTCAACCTCGTACCATTGATTTAGCAATTCGAAGCAAGTAATGAGCTTGAGAGCAGCATGGGTAAGTTGCTGATGCCATGTCGTAGCTGACCAAGATGCCCTTTAACAGTCTAGAATAGGAAATCTTAGACCCAAATCAAGATATCATGGGTGGATTGTAGTGCAAGGGCGACGTGGGTCGTTAGGCTTGAGGAGAGAAGTATTATAGTCTTCTTCCCACCATACTTTACATTTGTTTAGGAGGTCTTGACGGTGCTTCACGAAAACTTGACATTCACCCTGGCTGCGCATTCTAGTTAAAGGAAGATTGTAGGATGAATTTGCAGAAGACATAGGAACCCTGTTAGAGGATGCTGCCATTTTCTTTTAGGTAGAAGGAATTGAGAAGATCAAGTGAAGTGATGTGAAAGTGGCGAAAACCTCAAACTTGGTTTGCAAAAGGAAAGTTCGAAACTTTTTTGCAGAATTTTAAGGTTTTTTTTAGGAGAATAGTCAGAAGGATTCGAAGGTATTTAAAGAGGATATTTCAAAATCACCTAGCTATTGAATGCGGATCGTCATCGGCAAATCTGAAGGCTGGATTTAGCTAAAGAAAACTATAAACAAAGCTTTGTTTTTCGCGCACACGTAATTGTGACAATCCTCATCATTGTGATATTGAAGGCACGATTTACAAAGTAGTGCGCTTGGATACGAAACACTTCGATGTGCAAAGGTTCACAAGAAACGAAGTTGAGACGCCATGCATCTAAAAGGAAGAAAATGGTATGTTTCCAATTTGCTTTGAAAGGCATGGTCTCTGGGTACCTACCTATCCTTAAGGGGAACAAGTCTTTTTCGATGCCTAGTTAAGGATAATTGTGGAACCACGATTTTCTAGGACCGAAGTAAGACGAATCAAAGTACGCACGCATACCTCAGAAGTCCGGTTATAGACTCAATATCCACCATTGCAGAGCTGACTAAACGAATCAACGATGCCACCATCATCCTGTTCGGGAATTAGTGAACGAAGTCCGTCGACTTCACTAAGATAGACCATTCTTATTCCGAAAGATTTGGGATCCTAAGTCCGTCGACTTCATCACTGACACTAACCCCACGCCAACTCAAACTACACAAACCCCACCACTATATATCAAAGGTCTGAAGAAAAGCTATTGGGACCATCAAAAGTACAGAAAAGTCATTGACAAAAGATAAGTAATACTCACCAAAATTTGGAGGCTTTCCAAATATGCGAAATTTCTTCGACATGCTCACAATTCATCAAAATTTTCTCACAATCCACAAAAGCTCAATGATTCATCACAGATTTCAGAATTTACGAGTCCTAATACAAGCAGAACTAAATCTCTTTCATCAAAATTCCTAATTGCCATGCTTTAACTTTTTCAAATCTCTTTAACCAAAGAAGGAAGAAGTATCGATGGAAAAGGTAGAGAAGTGAACCGAGTAGTAGGTGAGGCGATTTGACGAAAAAAACCTTCCACCGAAAGGTCACGTGGGTCGGCACGTGCCTTTTTAACAAAGAATTTGATGGATTATTGGCAAAAGGACGACATTAATGTGCGGCATTAATTGAATATCAGGACCAAAGTTACCAATTTTGAAACTGAGAGACTAATAAAATGATGAGTTAAACCAATGTCGCGACCATGTGTGATAAACAGTAACACCAATTTATTTTTTGAAGTAGGATTCTCTTCCCTCATATTTCCATCACCTTCCCTCCCCTCCTCTCGAATATTACTTTTTGTCTTATTATCTCTGTAAAAAAATTAATATAAAATGTTGATGTGACTAGACCGTAACCGTTCAAATATGTGAAAAGAGAAAAAAAAAGAGATTAGGATCCTCCATATTTTTTTCCTCCTCTCTTTCTGCAAGGAGTCCTCTCTCTCTCCCTCATCTCTCTCTCTCTCGTCTCTCTTTTATTTCTATAGAGGCCCTTTGCTCGAACCCTAACCCTCAAATTTCTCGGCAAAACCCCGACTTTATCGGAAAATCAGCGAGGAAATGCAGCACCAGAGGCTGAAGCAGCAGCAGCAGCAGCAGCAAGCTCTGATGCAGCAGGCTCTTCTACAGCAGCATCCTCTCTACCACCCTGGCCTCTTAGCTCCTCCTCAGGTCCGACCTTGTTCTAATTTCTCGTCCTCTGACATCGATTCTGTTTTCGGGTTCGATTTCCATTTCGATTTTGGTTTTGATTTCCAGCTCCAATTGTCATTGTATGTGATTGCAGTACGGAAGGTAGGGTTAGTTGAGTTACTCTTCCTTTGAATTACCCGATTCCGCAAGATGGGATTTTTGGGAAATTTCTGCCGTGGGAAAGTTTTAAATTTAATAGTTTTGTTTTTTGATTGCTTCTCGCTGGAGAAAAAAAGCTTGGGTGTTACATTTTGGGAGGCTTTGTGATTGGTGTTGAATAAGGTTAAATAGTTTTTCGTTTTCGTTTTTCGGATTTCGGATTTCTGAAATGGGGAAGAATTGTTGGCATCTTGGGACGTTTTGTTATCCTTATGTCGTACTGAATGGAAAATATAAATAGGAGACTCTGTTAGCGTTTTAATAGAGTGTGGTTTTTCAAATTATTTTTTTCGTGCATTGGCGTCTTGGTTGGTGGTGATTTTGAAGCCTCCAGTAAGTTGCTGATAATAGTTTTCAATATAGAAGTAAACCAAATAACCATTTGGCCCTATCTTAGAATTTTGATAAAGTTAACAGGAGTTGCGCTTTAGGTTCTTTTTAGTTCCCTGCCAACGATGTTTTTGTTTTGCATAATCATTTATTTCCACTACGGACCACTAGTATTTTAGTTTGTCGTTGTTGGGTTCCGGTGAAAGTACTTAAGTGAATTCTGTTGTTAGGTTCTCATATTGTTGATAACTAAGGGATTTTAGTTTGGTTTACGTTTTTATTTTATTTTTTGCTTCTGGCTTTTTAGGTTCCTTTATTTTCTTTTCTTTTTCACATTTTTATTTTGCAGATAGAGCCAATCCCAAGTGGAAATCTGCCTCCTGGTTTTGATCCAAGTACTTGCCGCAGTGTGTGAGTGTTTGTCTAGACATATTTTTTTTTTCTTCTTTCCATTGTAAGTTTTTGTTTGTTTCACCTCTATGCTTATGTAACTATTATGTTTCTCTGCATTTTGTACCCTTAGTCGATGACTCGATATTGATTGTCTTCATTGAATAGCTTTATGATAGGTATATTTTTTTCCATGGTTGCTTTTCACTTAGCCATGCTATATCTTCCTAAAGTAATTTTCAAGTATCTGAAATTACCCATCCTTATTACAAAATTACCCTTTCACTTGCTATGCTTTCTGTCCAAAAAATCCAGACAAAGTTAACCATGTGCAACTAAAATTGTCTTCTTTTTTCTTTTTCCTTTTTTTTTCCTGGTTCAGAGTGATTACTTAGGGTTTAATTTAATTTCTTTTTTGTCTTCTGGTTTTAAAGTTTTGTCTACTTTGAAAATTTTCAGGTATGTTGGGAACATCCATACCCAGGTGACAGAACCACTTCTTCAAGAGGTTTTTGCAAGTACTGGTGCTGTTGAAAATTGCAAACTTATAAGAAAGGAAAAGGTAAGTTTGCAAAGGTGCACATGTTCGTCCTCGCCTTTTTTTTATCTGATCGCTGTTCAACAATCCTCTCGTCCTATGAAAATTTCTGGACTTGATTAGTTTACTATGAGCCTAACTCAATTTAACCATATGGTGATGATATAATTGATAATTTCTGTTTTCTCTGCCTTCTGCAGTCATCCTACGGGTTCATTCACTATTTTGATCGTAGATCAGCTGCTCTTGCGATAGTGTCTCTAAATGGCAGGCATCTGTAAGTACAAATATGACTTATGCTCCTTGTTATTTTGGTTGCTTTTATTTGTACTTTCTCTAAAACCTTTGATATGTGATCTTCAGGTTTGGACAGCCTATCAAAGTAAATTGGGCTTATGCTAGTGGTCAGAGGGAGGATACATCAGGTTGGTTTTCGTTTTTCTTTCTTTGAACCGATTTTATGATGCTTTGGCATTTATCATCTAGGTTAGTTATATACTGTCTTTCTGATGTGCAGGTCATTTCAACATTTTTGTTGGTGATCTGAGCCCTGAGGTTACTGATGCTACATTATTTGCATGCTTCTCTGTTTATAACAGTTGTTCGTAAGTGTCTTCTCAGGCACAGGTTTTCTTAATTTTATCATTTTTTTAATAAAACATGTGATGACCAATAGTTAAGACTTGGAAGTTTTAGGTTCATCTGTTAACATTTGTTAAGCTTACATTGGAATCCATTATTCGTTTTTCAGATGCCTAATTTGATTCTTTTGTTGGTTTTAGAGATGCAAGGGTTATGTGGGATCAAAAGACGGGGCGTTCAAGAGGCTTTGGGTTCGTCTCATTCCGAAACCAACAGGTAGTATTTTTTATGTAACTTTTTACTTCCGTTATCTTTCGGAATGCATGGTGAATTCATTTTTATTAATAATCTATTGTGAGTCTGAATGGTAGTTTCTGATGGACTGGTAACTGAATGCAAGGGATTAGGGTGAGAGAACTTAGGTAACGGCTTGATATAGCGATGTCAAATTTCAAATTTTCTTTTAAAGAGTCAATAGTTTAGAGCCCAGCCTCTGCCTTAATAAGTCTGTCAATTTGTTACTAAATTGAATCTCATCATACTCTCATTTACCTTTTCAGGATGCTCAAAATGCTATCAATGACTTAACTGGTAAGGATGATGTTCTTCCTATTTAAAAACTATTTTGACAAGTTTGTTGAAAAAAATGCATGCGGGATAAGTATTGAGGGTTGAAAAAAATTCACCTGTATTCCTTCTCACCATATTCTGAACTATCTTTTTGTCTGTGATATGCAGGTAAATGGCTTGGCAGCAGACAGATACGTTGCAACTGGGCAATGAAAGGTGCTGGTGCCAATGAAGACAAGCAGAGTTCAGATGCTAAAAGTGTGGTGGAACTAACAAATGGCTCATCAGGTGAGCTCACTGTGATCAAGCTTTTTTTCCTTTGCTAACTTACAAAAGAAGTAATGTCCAGTTTGACTGGAAATTGAGGGGAAAATAATTTGGTTTGTAGTAATTTCATATACATGTTGTTCTTTTCACATAGTCCTCAGCCTAAGACAGACTCATATTCTGTTTTAATTTTGCAGAAGATGGAAAGGACACGACAAACAGTGAGGCTCCGGAGAACAACCCTCAGTATACTACTGTTTATGTGGGCAATCTTGCTCCAGAGGCAAGAAGTTTTCTCATCTCTCTCTTGTGCACCGCGCAAACATGTGCTGTCACACACATTAATTTCTGCTATGCCATGGATATGAATTGATATACAAGTTTTTTTTGTGTGACAGAACTGAGTTTGAATTTTCTACCATGACTGCTTCTTAAGCTTGAGTTTGTGGTTTTGAAGTTCTCGAAAGAGGAAATGATGTGGAGAACAAAATGAATATCTTCAGTACTTGTGGATCATAGAAATTCCAGTATCATTAATTTTTATTGGTCTTATTCCTACAGGTCAGTCAGCTCGATCTGCATCGGCATTTTCATGCTCTTGGTGTTGGAGTGATTGAGGAAGTTCGGCTGCAGCGTGACAAGGGCTTTGGTTTTGTGAGATTCAATACACACGCCGAGGCAACTCTGGCAATTCAAATGGGAAATACTCAGTCCATCTTGTGTGGTAGACAAATAAAGGTGTGCTTCTATGCTTAGTTTAGAGAGGTTATAAATTCAAGTATTATCGGCACACAAAAGGTAGTGGACTGGATCGGCTGATCTTACTGGGACATCGTGTAGAGATCCATATACGTACATCTACTGTAAAAGTTTCTATTTTTTCTATGTGTGCATTGACTGTTGATTGTTTATTATGTAGTGCTCATGGGGTAGCAAGCCTACTCCACCAGGAACAGTTTCAAACCCACTCCCACCGCCAGTAGCGGCACCACCTTTGCAGGGCCTCTCTGCAACCGACATTTTGGCCTATGAACGGCAACTGGCAATGAGCAAGATGGCTGGTGTCCATGCCCTCATGCACCCTCAGGGACAGCATCCCCTTAAGCAGGCAGCAATGGGAATGGGCACTGCTGGAGCAAGCCAAGCTATATACGACGGTGGATTCCAGAATGTTGCTGCTGCCCAGCAGCTCATGTACTACCAGTAATAATACATCAAATGATCTGTTTCCTGCATTATGCTGGTGTTATCTGAGTTATAATCCCCATTAGGAATCTTTTTTATTATTCTCCCCCTTAAGCGGCGACGGTGGGGTTGTTACCCTGCCTTACGTGCTTGCTATCTGTGTGGATATGTAACACGTATGATCTCCTGTTTTCAGACTGTTATGATGATTGGTTATTTATCAGAGGAAGTTGGCTTTTCCACACTTGTTTTCAGTCTCTTCCTTTATCGTTTTGGCAACGAGCCTACCGCTGATTATAACAGTAAAAACAACCTCCCTTCTTCGGTTGTTTCTTAGCCAAAGGCTATTATGCAATATCGCTAATGGGTTCATCGATTACCTGGTGCGAAAGTTTATGTTCTTGGACAAATTGCAAATCGAAAATATATCCTGTGACATACAAAACTCATGATTTTCTACAAACTAAAGTGACAGGCGGAGTTCGACAGTAGGCAGATAAACCAAAGGCGTTATGTATCGAACTACTTCTAACACGAAACAAAAACAAAACAATCCGGGATCTGCAGGCTGGTGCTGTTGACAAGTCCTTTGCACCCTTGCGCGATGTTCCATATTAACTCTAACTAATAGAGAGAGGCTTTTGGGTTATGAAGCTAATTCAGTCTGACTCCAACCTCGCAATATAATTGTCATAGAACTTCCCTGCACGCTCAAGATCACCAAGCTCAGTATAACAATCAGCAATTGCACCGTAAGCTTCTGTGTTTCCTGAGTCTTCTCCTTCTCGCTTGGAGATGTCCAGAACCAAAGAGTGGTATTTAATGGCATCTCGGTACTTGCCCAATCTTTGCAGTGAGGCTCCTGACAGATGCAAATGGCAATTAAAGGGCACAAAATCAGAATGGATTTCCAACACAGAAGCCAACATAATTAGACAAACACACTTGCAAACTGTTGAACGTCATCGATACTGAAGCTAATAAATAAGGCTCACAGAGACGAAACTAACAGGGAGGCAAAAGACAGAAGTAGCAGCTGCATAAGATGTGCTCTTGTTCTTGTCTTAGCAAACTAGTATGACAAGTAAAAATAGGACAGTAATGAACAAAGGGGAGCAGAGACGAACCTAAACCTCTTGCAGCCTTCTTTTCCTCAATTGGGTCCTTCACACTTTGGGCAAGCTCAAGCGCAGTCTTAAACTCGTTGAGTGCTTTTTCTGTTTCTTGGTTTCTCAAAAAATTCTTCCCAGATTTCAGTCGAGAAATCAAATCGTGCTTCCTTGGATCAACTATCACCTCACTCTCTGGTAGTACTTTTGCACCAATTGGCGAATAACTCAAACTCGGAGCATATGACTCAATCTTAGCTTGCCTTCTTAGAGATTGATTGATTTGACGCAACTGTTCATTCACTCGCTGTAATTCTCCTTTCCTTTGCCGAGCAACCAAGCCTATCATAGAAGCACTAAACTATTAACAAACTGCTCAATATGGGTATCATATGAAGATATAGTTAAAACATATACAATCAACAGAACTGCTTAAAACAGTTTCAAAAGCAAAGCACATATATCAACGCCAGAATTAATGGTAATTAATAACCCCATAAAATCTTACCACCAACAGTAGCCCCAACAAGGGCAACAAAGAGCAGTACAGGCATGCTGAAACCAGAGTTGTCAGCCTCACATGTTTCTGCCAAAGCTTTCAATGGCGTTGTCAACATTAAGGCATTGCCGAGGAGAAGTCCCATTGCTGGGAATCTCAACTTTATGTCTCCCTGCAGAAGTAATAATTTCCAAATGAGAGTCACAAAAAAGCATTTTTGAATACAGATCATCAGATCATAATGGATAGAAAGTAACAACGCAAAAATTAATTTGGACACATGCATATTCACGAAACTAGCCAAATCCAAAAACACTGTATATCCCAATCCATTACATCTGACGATGCATTTATCAATCTATGAAAATCAACCTACAGGGGGATTACAAGGATATTACTTGAACGAAGCACAACAATGCATATGCTCACCATGTTTTTGACAAAACCAATCCAACAGAATACAATTAGTGTTGTCATCTCTCACATTATTATATCTATAGAATGCCTTTACACAAGTTACAAAGTAGGTAAGGTGCGAACGAATATGAAAAACCCGAATCAACCAAAATTGAACGCACAACCAAATCAGAAACATCTGGTGCAGGAACTCACCATCATACCTGACATTTTGAGTTTGGCAACATATGGTGGATCTCACACACTCCATCTAATTTATTTCCAAACGATGAAACAAGCTTTTCGACTTTAAACGGAAGAGAAGCTAACTTTCCGGGTTCTAACAATGAAAAACACTTCATGTCAATATCCAGATCAGTTTCAATTAAGTAACACCCAACCAATCATTGCAACAAATAATGTACTAACTACTAACCAAGAAAATTAACAAAAACAACTTTTTGGATTATTTACATATTCCAATATTTCGCTACGGTAATGCAAGAAAAATCCCAAAATCCATAAGCTTTGTCTCCTCACATTCCACTCATACCTTCGATCATGCAAGCTTTAAGTCATTCATTTCAATTTAGGGAAAACCAAAATGAAAAATTTTCAATTTTTTCTGTTCTTTTCGTTCAACTTTCTCAATAGCCAAACAAGAAGTAAAATTTCCCAAGTTGAAAACTCAATGTCACTAAATTGCACTAGAAATTCACATTCACATTAGAATTTGAAGGCATTTCGAGCAAGAAGCTAAGGAGTGGGCAGAAACAAAGGGTGCACGCAGAAGCACTCACCGGAAAGATTGGAGTTGAGGGGGATTTGATCGGACGGCGGAGATCGGCCGGAGTTCTTGGGGTGGGTGAAGAAGCAGCAGGAGAAACGGGCTACCACTGCCATTTGGTTCGGATAAACGTTGGTGTGGTTGTTCCCAGTGGGCTTTTCTCGATGTGAGCAGTCAGAATCTGTGCGCGTATAAAAATGGTTTCTTTGCCATCCGACATGAGCACAAAGGATTTTGTTTTGGATAGATTTGATGATGTAATGTCACTTTAATTAATATTTTTATTTTACTTGACTTGAAATGTCCATTTTACCCCTTAAATCCATTTTTATTACTATATAAAGATATTTGTCGATTTTCTTCTCAACTTATAAGGAATGTTAATTTTCTCGCTGAACTTTAATTTTAGTCGATCACTAACTTTCCACCCATCTTAGTCATGTGCAAGGCACATGACAATTGTTTAAGGGTAAAAAGGTAATTTTATTCCTAATGTGCACAACATTTTTTTTTCTTCTACCCTTCTGCTAGTTCACTTCATAATTTTTTTTTTGTTTTAGTTTTATTCATAACATTAAAGTTCAAATGAGAAATTGGCCAATTGTAAAGTTCAAAATGATCATTGGCTAAAATTAAAATTCGTGGGAGACATTGGCTGATTATAAAGGTTCATGGGGTAATCTATCATAAGATATACTAGCAGATATCCACACACACTATGTGAACATTTAATTTTTTTTATTTTTTTATTATGAAGTGATTCGTTTTTAAAAATTTTTAAAAAATAGTTATGAAAATTTTATTGTCACATCCCCGCCAAGGAAGTGATCCGCCAATTTATTGTCACATCCCGGCCCGGGGCGGATCACTTCCTGGGCCCGCTCTATCACCGTAGTACGATATTATCTGCTTTGGGCTTACCATTCCATCACGGTTTTGTTTTTGGGAACTCACGAGGTTAATTATCACATCCCGTCCCGGGGCGGATCACTTCGCGGACTCGCTTCATCACCGTAACACGATATTGTCCGCTTTGGGCTTAACATTCCCTCACAGTTTTGTTTTTGGGAACTCACGAGCAACTTCCCAGTGGGTCACCCATCATGGGATTGCTCTAGCCCCTTTCTCACTTTAACTTCGGAGTTCCTACGGAATCCGAAGCTAATGAGCTCCCAAAAGGTCTCGTGCTAGTTAGGGATGGGAATATAAATTTAAGGATCACTCCCGTGTGCGATGTGAGATGTTACAATTTCGGATTGAATTAAATTTTTGCAAGAATGATCTGTGAATCGAGACTTAAAAAATAGACGGTTCAGATCGTTGAAATTCGATATGGAGTGAGCTCCACACCTAATCCCCATTTTTTTGAAAAAAATGGAGATCACTTTGCATAAAGGGCCTACACACACACACACACACACACTATTCTATTAAATTGGTCTAATTTTGGCTTATTAATTGAAATGTCCTTGAAACTGCTATTTAGTCTTCATTTATCTCTTGGAATTGATTTTGTCTCATTTTGCCTCATGAAACTGACATTTTCATCGATTTTGGTCTCACTTCACCTCATTCCATTAAAAACTATTAAATTTAAGGGTATTTTAAACATTTCACTTTTTACATATCTATTTACCTCTAGCCTACACCCTAAACCAATCTCATTTACATTTTTGACAACTCTAATTCAAACACCATGAGTTAGGGCCTTTTTAAAAATAAATTACTCAATTAATAGAAAAATTTTGAGCAACAATGGTTGCAAACTGTGCACATTTGCTCTAGATGATTTTTATGGTTTGGGAAGTATTTTGGACATGATAGCTCAACGGTTTTTTTTTTAAATTAAATTTTGTGCAACCGATCAGAGATAATTTTTCTATGGGTGAAACTTGTGGTTAGGCCAATTTCGATTAGAAAGATATCTTGAAATAAGATGATCATATATCCTTCTTGCTGTGATGAGTTTTTCAAGTGCAAAGTTTCGAGCCAATACATGGATACCTTCTTGTTGTAATGAGTTTTTCAAGTGCAAAGTTTCGAGCCAATACATGGATACCTTATAAGTGAAATGACTCCAAGCAATTGGAACGATGACTTCAAGCAATTGGAACAATGACTTTATAAGCCTTGAAAGCATGCAGCTTCTTATGTGAAAACAAGTAATAAATGGCTACATCAGAAAGAAGAACAACTCCAGAAAGAAGATAAACATAGCAACTTGGGAATACATAAAGGCCATGAAAAAGCAGCACGAACATTCCATAATGTCTCTGTTAAACATGGCTTACTATTTATATCTCGAAGATTTCAGGGTTTAGCTTTGCTTAAAGGATCTCAATCACTGCTAAAATAGAATTGCAAAGATGAACATCAAAAAAATTAAAAGGGTTAGTTAAAATGGGCTATACCAATCGCCTTGTTTACATTAAAATCGTTTCAACTTTAATTTAACCAATAAATCATAGTAAAAAATCAAATCACTTACGCACACGTAAGGCAAGTTCAATGGTCATGAACATAATATCCCTTCATTTCAGCACTACCAATTATACGGTTCAACTAGACTGCCATGGGCACATCATGTAACATTCAATCACAAAGAAAAAAAATTGTTCACTAAACCGAGAATCCATGAACTTGGATTGTTATCGAGTTTCAGAAAGCTAATATTGTGACGACCTGTCCCGAATTAAAATATATTTTATCTTTGAAAGTGTGGAAATGACAATTTTACCCTTGAAACGATGTGTGGTGGATATTTAAGCGGGCTAAGGAAATGGACCAATTACTTCACCTCCTACTTTCTTGGGTCAAATTAAAATTGTGTGGTTGTTTTTGGACCAAATGGTTAGCCTCAACTTGCAGCCCAATAGGATTTGAGGCAATTTAAAATTGCCCAATTCCATGAGCCACACACACACACACGTGCCCTTCTTCCCGTTTCTCTCTTCCTTCTTGAACTCTCTTCACGTCCGTACGACCAAACCCTCTAACCTTCAAACATCATCCCACACTCATAGATCAAGTGTAAGGATAACATTATCGTGCTTCCCTCGACTTCACAAGTCGAGATGTACCCCTGGTTGAGGGAGAGGATTTATGGAACTCGAGATACCCAAGCTCCGGTGAGGAGTGTGAAATTCTCTGACGCGATCACGAAGGTTTTAGTTAGTTTTGAGACCTAAGAAGGTTTAGACGTACGGTCGAAATATTTTCCGACCATATTCTGTTGATTTTAGAACCTTTGAAAGAAACCAGCGAGTGCAAAAGCGGCCAACGAAGGATTCTGGCGAATCACCAACTTTGACGGAATATTCTTAACGGCGTCAGGTGAGACGTTTCTGGATGACGAGCGCAGCCAGGCGAGACTTAGGGGTTACGACCCAGCTACATACCAGTGAGTGGACTTTTGGTTTTCTATATATACGTATATATACGTTTCCCATAAATTGTTTTAAATGGATTTACGTTTTTAAATGCCATGTCAATTGCATTACATTTTAGTATATGCATTAGTATAGATATGCATATTATTGCATGATGCTGCAGACGCCTAGGTAAGCTTCAAGTGAGTACATATTGATGTTAGTGATTGTAGTGTGTATAGTTATGTTTAAATGCATTTAGTGCTTATTATCCTGCACCCCGGTGTTAGTGCTCCGCCTGAGGCTACATACCAGTGAGTGGACTTTTGGTTTTCTATATATACGTATATATACGTTTCCCATAAATTGTTTTAAATGGATTTACATTTTTAAATGCCATGTCAATTGCATTACTTTTTAGTATATGCATAAGTATAGATATGCATATTATTGCATGATGCTGCAGACGCCTAAGTAAGCTTCATGTGAGTACATATTGATGTTAGTGATTGTAGTGTGTATGGTTATGTTTAAATGCATTTAGTGCTTATTATCCTGCACCCCGGTGTTAGTGCTCCGCCTGAGGCCAGGGCCTAGCCTTCACATGATCGTTCACCTCCCGCACCACACACTCACCTTGGATCCAAGGCAGGTGCCAGCTTGTCGTACAGACCACATTAGGTGGTTCCGACTTGTACGTGACTTGCGATACTTCGCACAGCCTTCACGTGATCATAGCACTTGAGCGTATTCATTTACACCAAGCCTGTCGTACAAACCACATTTGGTGGTTCCAACTTGTGTGCAGAACTTGATTGATGAGTTATGGACTCAGCCATACAGGTCACGTTAGGTGACTCTGGCTGATATATTTATTTTATATTGATTCATTCCACCTGACTTACTTATTTATGGTTGAGATGATTGACATGGCATATATCTGATTCTTGTGACTTTCGAGCAGGGTTATTATATACGTATATGATACTATTTCTGGGAAATATTACAGGTTTTACGGTGATGGGTTATTATATTTTTGGAAAGAGAAATGGTTTTTAAAAGTTTTGTTTTTGACCACTCACATTTTCTATTTTGCGCCCCTCCAGGTTCTAGATAGAAGTTCGTGTTGGTGGCTCACGAGGACTTCACGGCGGTTCTGACAGATATCCACCAGTGTAGGGTTTCTTTATGATCTGTATAATTAGTAATTAGACTTTTGGATTGCATTCTGATACCTACGCTCTGGTTATGTGTGTATTTACACTCTAAGCACTTTCACTCGCAAATATGCTAGTCTAGTGTAAATTAGCTAGTTGGCTTTTATTTATCCATATTTTTCTATCACTATCACTTCTGCACTACGCACATGGCTACATCACCCTCACGTGATGGCCAGCATACCTTGATTTAGATCGGGATGTGTCAAATATTTCCCTAAACGTTATTAAAATTATCCTAAATATGTAACAACCCGACCCAAAAATTTACGTTTTTATTGAGGGAATTGATGAAAATGCCCTAGAGGCAAGGATTTTGACTTCTGTTGACCATTGTCTAGAGGAACGTATGACTTATTCTTTCAGTGTAGTTGTGCAGTACTCGTTGATACGAACGCTTAGGCGAAAGCTGTTTGCGAGTCCGAATTCTAACGATATAGTCATATACGTTTGAAATTTTTTATTTAAAGTTAGTTAAATAATTGGAGCTCCCATTTTGGTGGGAAGGAAGCCAACCAGATTTTAAGGGAAGGTGAGGGGACCAATTAGGAGGAGGAAAAAGGAGGGAAATGAGAGAGGAAAAAAGAACAAGGGATCGGCGGGATCCCCTGACCCGCAACCTCGACCCATTTTCACCATATTTTCTGATGGTTTTCCACTGGATTTCTCATGAATTAGACCAATCCACCACTCCCAATCGTTTCCTAACCTTTCCTTCTTCCATTATCACCCAAACTTGGAAGGGATTTGAGGGTATTTGAAGGTAAATTCACGGGGGTGCACCGGAGGTGGTGTGGCGGCGATCGGCCATTTCCAAAGTAAATCCCGTCAACCACCACCACCATTAGACTCTCCTAGAACCCAGGAACAAAGCCCAAGTAGTGGTGGAGGCGTCGAAGCAAGTTTGGAGGTCGAATTGAATCACACCAAATTCTAGGGTTTCGTACAGTTTTAGCAAAATTGGAGCCTTTCTAGGCCAAATTGGATTTGGCCATAGGCGACGATGGTTCGTGACACCTGGATTTTCGAGCTAGAGAATCGTAGCGCAGGCTTTAGGTGAGTGGATTTATTCTTTTTATTGTATATATATATATATATCCATATGTTCTAAAGTACTATGAAATGATTGAGTTTAGATTATGTTATGGTGTATCTATATGCTTGTCACCTACAAATAATGGATGTGAACTTACGAATGGCTTGATCCCTGTTTAGAGTACGTAGGCAGTCTAACGAGACGTTAGATGCAGCCATACAATAAACGAGACTAAATAATTGAGACAATAGCCTTGTTTGAGGAATTGAGTAGTGTGAAGGAGATTGGTAGAAAATGTGAGATATAACCTTAGGTTTTGGTAGTTAAATGTTGGTCATAAATTAAGATGTAAAGAATCAAGAAATTGAAGTAAGGAAATGTAAGTAATGATAGTTAATTTAATTAGTGTCTAATTGGACTTATCACTGATGCATACTCTTGAAAGTAAATAGTTCGTGAGTGGGGTGTTACAGTTATGCATTTCATGCAATTTGTATATATGTTTATATATCTGGAAATATTATGATATGGTTGAATTTCAGATTTACATCACGGCATATTCATATGTATATTACCTTAACCTAATTATTGTGAATGCTTTGAAGTGCCAAATGATGCTGCGGACGTCCAGGTAAGCTTCAGGTGAGTACATGTTGATGATAGTGATAGTAGTGAGTATGATTGTGTTGAGATATGTTAGAGCTCATAAACATGCACTTCGGTGTTAGTGCTCCGCCCATGGCCAGGGCCTAGCCTTCACGTGATCGTTCACCTCCCGCACCACACGCTCACCTTGGATCCAAGGTAGGTGTCAGCCTGTTGTACAGACCACTTTAGGTGGTTCCGACTCGTAGGTGACTTGCGATACTTCGCACAGCCTTCACGTGATCGTAGTACTTAAAGCGTATTTATTTACATCCAGCCTGTCATACATACCATTTTAGGTGGTTCCGACTCATGTGCAGGAATTGGTAAATAAGCTAAATGATGAGATATGTGATGAGATATGGATAAGTAGTATAGGTCAATACAGGTGACTCCGACTTATATGCTAGCTATAAATGATGAGATATGTGATGATATGTGATGAGATATGGATAAGTCGTACAGGTCACTATAGGTGACTCCGACTTATATGCTAGCTATGAATGATGAGATATGTGATGAGATATGGATAAGTCGTACATGTCACTATAGGTGACTCCGACTTATATGCTAGTTATCATTGATGAGATATGTGATGAGATATGAATAAGTCGTACATGTCACTATAGGTGACTCCGACTTATGTGCTAGCATTGATTGATGTGATATGTCTACAGTTGTACAAGTCATCATAGGTAATTCTGACTTGCATGCTAGTATGGTTTATTAAGCACGTGATTATTTGTATTGCTAATGAGATGCTAGATAGTGGTATACTTCCGGGTTTACTATTAGTATACTTTTACGTAGTATGATTTGTTGGAAACTATACAAGTCTTACGGCGATGGGTTACTACCTTTGATAATGGAAATGATTTTGAAAATCTTTGTTTCGACCACTCACTCTTTCTATTTTTGTACCCCTCTAGGTTCTAATAGCAAAGTTTCGTATTGACGAGGACTTGTGGCACTCCCAGTTCAGGTGGCTCCTTATGATGGTATAATCATTATCTTACCTTACTGTGCTTACTTATGCTCTGTATCACGCGTAAAATGGGTCCATACTCGCTCACCGCGTATTTGTGTATATAGGCACTTTTAAGTTTAAATTTATTCACATTTTACACATTATCACATTCTATGGTTTCGTCACCTTCCAGGTGTCGGCCAGCACAGCTCGATTCGGAATCCTAATGGACTTTCCGGGTCAAGGTGTGTCAAAATCACCATTCACTTACTCCCAAAGTTGAACAAATGCAACAAAATTAAGATGTTGTATAATCTTAAGGGCTGGAATTAAAGTAAGCCCATTTGGTAATAAAGCTCAATCTTTGTCAAGAAAAAACATTTTATTTTCATTTCACCCAAAACTAGATTTTTCACTGCGGCCAAGTACTATCTCAAGCTAAAACCAAAACCCCATCATGTTTTCAATTTCAAAATTTTCTAGGCATTCAAAATGAAGCTTGTGGAATGAAGAATAAGATTATTACCTTTGTTAGACCCAAAGTGGCCGTAAAGGCCTGAAAATCTACATGGCATTCTACCAAAATCAAATCAAGAAACAAAGGGAAACCCAATTAAACCCACATTCCAATTTAACCAAAGTTCAACAATTTAACCCCAAATTAAATCAACAGAACAGAGAAAAAGAGGAAAACTCAAATGCAATAGGAGAAAAAGAGAGGAGAGAGAGATTACAAACAACGGCTGGCCTAAATTTGAAAGCGGCGGTGAACTCCCAGCTCCCTTTCACCTTTCTATTTCAATAGGATTATAAGATTCAATGCCCATATAGTCTGGATCAAATGTGGTGTCATCAATCTGACTCCTTGTATTACAAACATTTTTGTGTTATTGGGATTACTTAACCTTACTAGCTATTTAAATCTTCTCAAATTTCCTCTAATGCCCCTACAACACAAAACAAAATTAGTGACAAAAATTGTGTAACGTGCAATTAGTTTTTCCTTATTTTATTATCAAAGGGGGAAAGAAAAAACAGTAGCGACTCATTTTGATTATTACTCGCCAGTTCGTGTTGGTCATCCGGTTCCAATTATCAAGAGATTGCATTACAAAAACTGCTTTGTGATCAATTCATAGAACTTTGTGCTATAATCAAAATCAATCATATTATAAACTTTTATTATTTAAAAGAAAATGATTAAAAATAATTTTTCTTAATCAATCAATTATAACACATAAATAGACGGTTTGTAATATTTTTACCTTATCCGCTAAACGATTAAGCCCAAACGACATGCCGTCTTATGCGAGGCTCAAACGGCGTTGTTCGCTCTTCGACTCCAAGTTCAGTCTTCCTTCCATGTCTCAGGTCTGGTTTGGTACTAAAGTGATTCTGAAAAAAGTTGGTATAAAAAAAAGCTGGGAGCTGTTTTTGTGTTTGGTAAACATTAAGCTTCAGCCTTTTTTTACAGTGTTGGGTGAAAAAAAGTCAAAAACAAGAAGCTGCAAAACCCAGCTTTGAAAAATCGATTTTTTTTCACATCTGTTTTATATAAAAGTTTACCAAACATTATAATACTGTTTTTTTTATTTCAAAAACACTTTTACAAAAAAGTTTACCAAACACTCTGTTGCTTTATTTTACGTCACAGTAGCAGTTTTTTTTCAAAACAAAGCATTACCAAACCAGAGTCGCTCTCTCTGTCTGAAGCAGAAAGGGTTTCAACTGAAGTTAAACCCTCACCCTCCTTCTGATTCCCGCGCTCTGAGAGCTTCTAGGGTTTCAGCGTCGGTCAGCCAGAAGCCACTGCAAACCCTAGAGTTTTGAAGGCGACGTGGTTTTGGTGCTGATGGACGTAGAAATGGACGCTTCTCCAAGCTTCTTCGACCCCGAGGACCTCACAATCAGAGAGAAGTTTCGTCGATACGGGTTCGGATCTAAATTTCTCAGTTATCTGAAATTACTGTATTTTTTTTTTTGGTTTATTTGGGGTTTTCTGGGATGAAGCTTGATTACAAAAATCGAATTTGTAGTCCTATTGTGTTATTTAATGGAAATTAAGCTACTTTTGATTGGTAAATATCGGTTCAAGGATTAGGGTTTTGATTTCAGAGTGTGAAGGCTTAGAATTAATTTTCAAATTTTGCAACATGTAATGCCACTTCTCATCTATGGTAAAAATAGTCCCCTTAGAGAGCCCTTTGAATTTCCGGGTATTGTTCCGATTGGTTTTACTTTTCGTATGTTTGAAGTGAACCTTTCTGGATGTTTTTAGAAGTGTCATTGGTATGCATATTGTGGTTTTTACTTATTGGTTTAATGTAATGCCAGGAAAAGGCACTTGACTTCAAGCATGTCGCCCCACCAAGATAATTCAGCTTCTAAATACAGTGAATCTAGGCTACTATACGACGGGCAGAATTTACATAGCCCGACCAATGCTGCACTTCTTCTTGAAAATATTAAACAAGAGGTTGAAGGCATTGATGCTAATCATGTGGAAAGAACTTCTTTCTTAAGAAGGAGGTCGCCCATTGATGGCACAGGTATGGATGATGGTGCTGGGTCAGTCCACCATTCAATCAAAGTTTTGAAGAATGAGGAGGATTCACTGGCTGATGATGGAGATCCAACCTTTAGCCTATTTGCATCTCTACTTGATTCTGCTCTTCAAGGTGCTTGAGCTAGACATACCTATTAATATAGTACTCAAAATTTAGATTTCTGTTAGTTATATTTATATCCATCTTCAACATTTCCTTTTGATAGTGCTTCTGGTATCAAGCTTCTTCTCAGTTTTATAAATTATATCAACCTTTCCTGATGAGCAGTTTGACGTCGCTTCTAATTGACTAACCTGTTTATCTTTTTGGTGGCTTGCAGGGTTGTTGCCTTTTCCTGACTTGATATTAAGATTTGAAGAATCCTGCCGAAATGTTTCAGAGTCGATTAGGTATGTTCTGGTATTGAAAATACTTTTTAAACTGGCATAGAAGCTGTTAGTATTGCTATACACACAAATGCTTATCGGGTTCTTCTACAGGTATGGTTCCAATATAAGGCATCGTGTTGTAGAGGACAAGTTGATGAGGCAGAAGGCTCAACTCCTGCTTGATGAGGCTGCTTCTTGGTCCCTTTTGTGGTGCCTTTATGGGAAAGGAAATCTATCTCTAACCTCTGAAGTTTTATGCTATAGCTGATTTCCTTCACACATGTACAGATGCATATTTACACTTCACACAAATGCACGTGGTGTAATTGGCAATATGGATGTGGTCATCCATTTAACTTCGATAAATAAATGTGCATGGAATCCAAAATTTTCATGGGAACGGACTGATATTTACATTTCATCTAGAATATGTGAGTTTCTGACTGACTTCTGTCTATGGAGCTGTTGGCGTGGGTTGGCAAGTTTTTGCCATGATGGGTGAGCTTGCTAGCACAAAGTTTTTAATTTTCAAAATCTTGGGCCATAGGCCCATGCCAAGCCTAACCCAGCCCTGGTCCGCCCCTTCCAATCATGTTGTTTTTTATGCTGTATAGATTCAGCGTATGAATGGAAATATCAACACAGGTCTGTAAATGTGAAAAGTCATCTGCGTTAAAGATAAAACTTCTTTCTGTACCAACTTACCATTCTTTATGTTACATTTGTTCTAATAATCTGAAATTGCAGGCAATCCAACAAAAAAAAATTATTTGATCTTTGCTTGTTCTAATGCTAATCTATTTTAAAAGATCAGCATTTCCTAGGAATAAACTGTTTGTAGTCAAAACTGAGTTAATTAATGTGTATTTTATAGGTTTATTCAGCTATATACCCTGAGTTGTGTCTATTTTGTGGTTGGTGGAAAAAAAAATTAATGTCTTTTGTTCCCTTTAGGTTAATAATATTTTTTTTTGGTTACTAGTCTTACACTTATTAGCTCTGAGTTTAGTGTGACAGTTATTCTTCTTCTTGCAGGGACTGAAGAGATCCCTAAAGAGTTCATCTTGGTAATGCATTTTCCTTGTCATTAGTTGTTTGATTGGAAAAACATGTGAATTTATTTATTTATTTTTAGTAGAAATTTAATATATTAAGAAGTACAGGGAGGTTAGCCAAAAAACCAAAAAAAAAAAAAAACTCATTTAAATATATTGACTCATGGCAGTTGCCCTCAACATCACATTTGGAGGCTTGCCAATTTGTCGTAGAGGACCATACGGCACAATTATGTCTACGCATTGTTCAATGGCTAGAAGGCTTAGCCTCCAAAGCACTTGACTTGGAAAGAAAGGTTACCACTTAAAGCTATAGTTTTCCCCAGAACATGTTTAATTGTGCAAAATCATTATTCTCTGGTTAATATACCAATCTGTTCTTATGCAATCTTTTTGTTGTCGTATCACACCATGGCACGTATTGGCCTCTTTACTCAGTAAAAGACAGTGAGCTTTCACTGCTTATTGTAGACTTTTGTGTACCAGGAAATTTTGAAGTTGGAAAATTTAATACTTGCAGGTGCGGGGGTCTCATGTCGGTGCCTGTCTCCCAAGCTCTGGAATTTGGTATCATACTCAATGCTATCTTAAGAAAGGAGCCTCCAGTACAAATACCGTTCATCACCTGGATTTTGATGCTCCAACACGTGAACTTGCTCAACTACTACCTGATGACAAAGTATTTTTTGTTCTCTTACAAATTTAAGTTTTCTTAGATTTTGAAGTGCCATTGTAGTGCTTCAGGTGTCCATGCTCTTTTATTTGCATATAAAATTTACACATTTCAAATTAATTATCTGTTATAAAATTGAATTTCAAATTAACTAGGTTGTCTAGAGGAATTTTTCTATGACTGCACCCGCGTGCCTTGCTCTCCTTAAGTTACTAGTGGATTAATGCCCCTAGTGGACTTCACTGTCATGATATTTTGGCACAAAGCTTACATTTGGTCGAGCCTTTAAGGAAGACACTATAGTATGTAATGGAATATATATCAAGTTGTATGTAAAAAGTTACTGGCATTATGTATTTTATTCTAAGAAGAACAAAGAATATCAAGATATAAGCTGTCGTGTGGAAAGATGATAGTCTTTATAACATTATGAACCTTTTGTATATTGTCTGGAAATTGCTTTAAAATTATTGAAAGTACTTTAAATCCTATGGAGTTGTAACTGATATAGTACATGTGTGTTTGTGCTGCAAGACAACACGGATTGTTCTTTACAATGTAGTGTTTAAGCTCTACATTATATTTGTTTTGGAGGGGCCAGGTTTTGTTAAGTCAGAAGCAATCAACTCAAATCCTTGCTCCAACCCCTCACCCCTTCTTTTTGGCCAGGGATGCATAAATCTACTTTTAACTTAAGTTATCAACTTGTAATTTCTTTTTAATGTCAAAGTATGTTACCTATTGGGGTTTGAGGCATATTAATTCCTTTTAATTTTCGTACATTCAGAATATCTGCCATATGTAACTTCTATGTTATCGTGCATGTATGTTTCTATCAGATAAAATTTAACAGTTGTACGCCTGCAGAAACAAGATGAATCTCTGTTGGAAGATGTCTGGACTCTTTTAAGAGCTGGAAGACGGGAAGAGGCATGTCACCTTTGCCGGTCTGTGGGACAGGTTAGTGAAGTTGTGAAAAATATGAGATAATACTTTATTTTATGTTTGTTGCTCTCTTGACACCTGCTAACATTTCGGTAGCCATGGAGAGCTGCAACTTTGTGCGTATTTGGAGGAATTGATGAGTTTCCGTCAGTTGAAGCCGTGGTGAAAAATGGAAAGAAGAGAACTTTGCAAGCCATTGAGTTAGAAAGTGGCATTGGCCACCAATGGCATCTGTGGAAATGGGCATCATATTGTGCATCGGAGGTAGGGTTGAAAGGATTTAGGAACATAAAATTCTGTCCTTTTGTATGGATTTCATACATTGTTAGGACTTAATTATATAAATATTTTCTGTTTTGCTCCCTGGTTTTCTCATTGTTCCTAATGTTATAGAATTATCTGTTTCTTTTTATTCCTTTCTTCCCCCCTGAAGTATTTTAACATGCTAAATTTCCTTTCTATTTATTTTGAAGAAAATAGCTGAGCAAGATGCTGGGAAATATGAAGCAGCAGTGTATGCAGCACAATGTAGTAATTTAAGGCGCATGCTTCCAATCTGCACTGACTGGGAGGTATTTGTCCCCTTGCCCCAAAATTATAAGAATCCTCAAAATCTTTTTTAATTACATCTACTTTTTAATGATTCATATTTTGTGATTTTTTAATTGTTAAGTAACTTATATCAAAAAATTAAAGTGCCACTTTTGCATAGTGCGAATGTTGCTATTCTTGCTGCACTCTAAAACTAGTTTACACGTGTTGGATTGTTGTACTTGGAGATTCTTGATAGCATTATATTTTTTTTCCATTCCCTTATAACAACACCATTAGTTTTTCATATTTCTTAAATCTAACCAAAATATTTGCAGTCAGCATGCTGGGCTATGGCAAAATCATGGTTAGATGTTCAGGTGGATTTGGAATTGGCTCATTTGGAACCAGGAAGAATGGATCAATTTAAAAGCATTGGAGATGCAATTGATGGAAGTCCTGGACATATTGACGGAGCTGTTCAGCCTTCAAATGGACCAGGAATTTGGCCGCTCCAAGTTTTGAACCAACAACCACGACAACTTTCAGATCTACTCCAGAAACTTCAATCAGGGTATATACACAATGCATATGCATTTTTCATTCTGATTTTGAGCTGTTATTTTCTGCAGTATTGCTTAATGTTAATGAAAGAGTAGTTTCTTTGAGATGAAAATTTCTATTTGTTTGAATTAGGGAATTAGTTCATGAAAGTGTTACTCGAGGATGCAAGGAGCAGCAACGTCAAATTGAGGTATCTTCAAAAACAATTAGTTGATTCTCTCTGTTTCTATGGAAAATCGTTCCACCGTTTAGCTTCATGGATTGGAAATTATTTTCTATTGTTTGATTCAATGAGAATTTCTTCTCCTGTGGAAATTTCTTTAGGACATGCATTTCCTTTTTGATAGAGATGTATTTTATAATTTTTATTAACCAAAAAAAAAAAGAAAAAAAAAGAAGAATCCCCCTAATATCAACCAAACAGACAAACACAGTAAAAAAAAAAATGTTATAGAAAATAGTTTCTCAAACATTTGTGCTAGGTTAAAAGCCTTGATCAAAATGTAGCTCTCAAACACTTGTGTTAGGTTGAACCCTTGACAAAATATAATAAGAAGATATTCATAATTTTTTTTTCCTAAAACATCAGAGAATTTTATGAAGAGTTGTTTTGAAAAAAATTCTTTGGGTGGAAAACCTTTGCTCAAAGAAATTTGATTTCTTCCAAAACAAATTTCTATGAGATTGTGTAAATGTTTTTGCTTGAATCATGTGCGTGTTTCTTTTTCTTGACAAAAGAATTGCAAGGTGTATGAATTGTATATTTATATATGCACCTACTGTCTATTTATCACTTTTCTATAAGTATGTGTGTACTATTCCTTTTATATATAGAGAGATAATATTCACACACCCCAAATTACTTCCACCACACCCTTTTATTTGTTTTATATTTTTTTGATATTCTACACACCACTAGCACTTGATAGAAAAATATTAAAAAATTAAAAGGGTGTGGGGGAAGTAATTTGGGTGTGTGAATATAATCTCTCTATATATAAGTCCTCACTCCTTGTATACCATACTTGGGGGCCTGCTTTTCATTTCTTTTCTCTTTTTCCTTCTGCACTTATAACAACAAATTGGTTGACAGATGAAACTAATGTTAGGAGATATCTCACAATTGCTGGACCTTATATGGTCATGGATAGCCCCATCAGAAGATGATCAGAGTTTCTTCAGGTAATGTTGGAGTTGCATGCACCTCAGTTCTCTGACCTAATGTGTTAGAGATGACTATGTTTCATAGGACCAATGAATTCTTTGTTCCTGGGCCTTTCAGCATTTGATAATTTTGTGTGACCAAATACCAAACTCACACAAACCAGTGTACAGTTTATGTTCTGCCCCCTGGAAAGTCTCAGTGATTGGGATGGCTGAAAAATGTATGAGTTCAATGCAATGTGCAAGTTCTTGAATGGATGATCACTATATAATGATTCTCCATGTTACTTTGTTTGGTGATTACTTTCGTACATGTATACCTCGGTTTCAAGATATTTTTGTAAAATCAGTTTCGATATTTTTTGTAAACAAATTTATTGCAGTCTTCCATGTTCCGCTGAAACAAACAAATTAAGTAGTTGTCTAATGTTTTAGGATTGGTTTAATGACTAATGGACGTCGTTTTTTTCTTGATTAGGCCCCATGGAGATCCTCAGATGATTCGATTTGGTGCTCATCTAGTGCTTGTGCTTAGATATTTACTTGATGATGAAAATAAGGATACTTTGAGAGAGAAGATTATGAATGTTGGTGATCTCATTGTACACATGTGAGTAGCTTCATATCATGTCTAGTGCAATTGTTATGTGATACGGTATGAACTATTGTTGAATAACAAAAATGAGAACTTGGGCTAACAATATGAGACAAAGTTGGACCCCTTGAATGAACCCAGTGTGGATAAAAGGGTGTTTCTCATGTCTTTGGAGACGGCTTGAATTTTGTGTCACGGAGATTTCTATTCTATTATAAGAGGATTATGTGTGTATATATATACATGTGTATGTATTTGGGTGGATGCGGCTAATTGGTTTATTGTTCTTTAATGGTTGGTGAATCTAATTCTAGGTATGCCATGTTTCTGTTTTCCAAGCAACACGAGGAGTTGGTGGGTATATATGCTTCTCAACTTGCACACCACCGTTGCATTGACCTCTTTGTGCACATGATGGAACTGAGGCTAAACAGCAGGTTAATGTTTCTGTACAATGTTCTCCTGTTACTGTTTTTAACAAAATATATGTAGGGTATTCAAATTTGAAAACGTATCGTAATTTATGTTAGCAGGATATCAAAAAATTGCAGGGTATTCTATGCAGGTTGTATAATTTTTTTTTTTCTTGGATGGAGATGGAGGAGACATGCAGCTTTATTTATTACCCAGTATATATTATTTATATTTATATGTTGTCTCTAAACAGTGTGCATGTCAAATATAAGATCTTCCTTTCTGCTATGGGGTATTTACAATTTTCTCCCATGGACAACTCAAAAGGAAGTTTTGAAGAAATTGTTGAGAGGTATTTCTTGTTTCTTTATCCTACTTTACTTTTGGGATAGGAAGAAAGCAATTTGATCGTTCTATATGTTATTCTACTTCTAACAAACTGTTTAAACAGGGTTCTGTCAAGATCTCGGGAAATGAAAGTTGGCAAGTATGATAAGTTATCAGATGTTGCAGAGCAGCACCGGCTGCAGAGCCTTCCGAAAGCTATGGTTGTCCAGTGGCTATGCTTTAGTCCCCCCTCAACCGTTACTAATGTTGAGGATGTCAGTACAAAACTTCTTCTACGAGCTCTGATACACAGGTAATGGTTGTACCATGTTGTATAGCTCCATATAGGTTTCTGGAACATCAAGCTGGTTTCTGGTCAGTATATAATTCGGAAATCAAACAAAAATGATTAAACAGCATGAAAGAACAGTTCAGTTCTTTTCTTTTTGTGATGTGTTAAGATGATGTATACTTTCTTGTTAGAGAAAAAAAGGTAATTTATATCTTAAGGTTGTAGTTCTCGTCTTGGTGAGAATTGTTTACTCTAATTGTTATAGTAGCTCCATGAGATTCTTTAGGTGGTATTTGTTGTTGATGCATTCTCAGTGCATCTTCCTTGCCTGCTCTATTTGGTTTTGGTCCTTCAATTCGTCAATTTTAACCTCTTATTTTCTCCCTTTAGCAACATATTGTTCCGGGAGTTTGCCCTGGTTTCAATGTGGAGAGTTCCTGCAATGCCCATTGGTGCTCACACATTACTTAGTTTCCTTGCTGAACCTTTAAAGCAACTTTCAGAATCTTCTAATACCTTGGAGAATTACAACGTGTCTCAGAACCTCAAAGAGTTCCACGATTGGGTATGCTTTGTTTTTATGTCCCCCCTCTTTGCTCTCAATTTATCTCTCTCTAACCTTGTCAACTTACTAGTAATTTAGTATGGTATCAAATCCTTGTGAAATTTTATTTCATTTATATATGTATATAATAATTTGTTATTTATTTTGAACAGAGTGAGTATTATTCTTGTGATGCAAAATATCGCAGCTGGCTCAAAATTGAATTAGAGAATGCAGAGGTTTCTCCTCTTGAACTCTCAATGGAGGAAAAACAAAGGGCCGTTTCAGCAGCCAATGAGACTCTGAATTCATCTCTGTCATTGTTACTGAGTAAGCTGATTATTTCTCTTATTAAATGTGAAAACAAGCTTAGAAAGATATCTTTGTTTGGCTTGTATTTTTTCAAACAACAAAGATATTCCTGAGGACAATGAGTTTAGATCCATTATGTGTCCCTTTTTTTTTCTTTCTAATTTTCACCTTTTTCAGATTTAATTTTAGTTGCTTGGCATATAAATAAGTTGTCCTTGTATTGTAGGAACTGAAAATCCTTGGTTAGCTTCAGCTCAAGATCATTTGTACGAATCTGTGGAACCTATATTTCTTGAATTGCACGCCACCGCAATGCTTTGCTTGCCATCTGGTGAATGTCTGCCTCCAGATGCAACCGTGTGCACTACATTGATGAGTGCTCTTTACTCTTCAGTGAGCGAGGAAGATGTGTTGCATAGGCAACTAATGGTATGTTTGTTTGTGGAAGCTGATAGGAAGAAAGGATAAAATAAATGTGTATTGATAGATTCTCCAAACTTAAAATCTAAGTTTCTCTTGGTGTGGGTTCTCAGTGGTGAGAACAATAAGAGGCTGACACTGTCCAGAATATTGTCCCTTTACCTACCTAATCTTTTATGCATTAACCTTTCTGTTTCTTTCTTCACTTTTCTTCTGCTCACTAACAGGAATCTTTTTGTTCCTCCACAGATAAATGTCACCATATCCTCAAAGGACAATTACTGTGTAGAGGTTGTGCTTCGCTGCTTGGCAGTGGCAGGTGATGGTCTTGGGCCTCGGGAACACACTGATGGGGGTCTTCTTGGTACTGTTATGGCTGCTGGCTTCAAAGGTAAGCAATATTATTGATACTGCAGTTCTATTGTGCTTTGCTCGATGCCCTCTCTGGTTTTCTTTGATCTTCAGGTAAATTTTAGGGCTCGGGCCTTTCAGCTTTGCTTGATGTGAGATGAATTTTATGTTGGAAAAAGCAAAGGGTAATAAATGGATTATTCGGCAGCTCTCTATGTTCAACCTACCATAATCTTCAGAAACTGATCAAAGTGTGGTCGCGCTGCTATAGAATCAAAATTGAATGAAATGTACTCTTCGAATGCTGAATGAAAGAAATAGTAGGAGAAAAGGTGATTAAACTGATTAATTTTCATTGCAGGTGAGTTGCTTCGTTTTCAAGCTGGAGTTACCATCGAGATTTCCCGAATAGATGCTTGGTATTCGAGCAAAGAAGGTTCCCTAGAGAGCCCAGCAATGTACATTGTGCGGGGCCTTTGTCGTAGGTGCTGTATTCCAGAAGTCATTCTTCGATGCATGCAGGTAAACTTCTTCCCAAGTAGCCTTCTACTAGAAATTTATCTATGAATGATTACATAGAGTAACAAGAACTGTGCACACCTTTTAATGGTGTAATGTATGTCACAATACGCAGGTCTCTCTTTCGCTTATAGAGTTGGGTGTTCCACCTGAAAGCCATGATCAGTTGATTGAATTAGTTGCTAGCTCCGAAGCTGGGGTCCTTCATTTGTTTAGTCACCAACAATTGCAAGTAAGCTAATAGATACTTCTCATTTATTCACCACTGGCGGGTAGAAAATTTATAACTCGAGGCTTTAAGCATATTGACCCTTTATCTACGAGCAGTCTCCCACTTTTTGACAATCAGATGAAAATGGCTATTCCTCCTTTTAGGGGCACTTTTGTATTGTAAATTAAAACCCTTGCCATCAAAATTTCAACTGCCCGTACCATTGCCTTCACTTCGGAAACTGCTGTGGAGCTCCCTCTTTTACTTTCTCTTTTTGCATCCGTTGATTAACATGACCCGACTTTATTGAACTGCCGTCTCATCTGCAGGAGTTTTTGTTGTTTGAGAGGGAATGCTCCATAAACCAAATGGAGCTTGAAGAGGAGCTTTCTTCTTGACTTGGTGGTCAAGAAGAGGTCTCTAGGTGCTTACTGCAAGGCTGATAGGGTTGTAAAATGGTATGCTTCGTAGTTTTACGGTCGGAGGTATTCCGAATCGCTATCCAACGACAGCGGTGCCGTCCGCAATTTTTTTGAATGCATTTACCCCGCTGTGAAGATTTTATTGTTTGTATAGGTTTTTGTAAGACTTCTCTTTGTAGGTGGTTCAATGATTAAGGAATATCGATGTTATATTAATTTATTTTTGTCGAGAAAGATGGTTGTTTTTTATATTTTATTTTTTCTAAACATATTAGTATTGCTACTGTTCTTAGTTTTTCGAAATTGTTGTACATGCTAGCGGATGTCAAACTATGAGCATGCAGACGACGGTCTCTCCATAAGTGATTTTCACACATTTTTATTTATTTTTTATTTTTTGATAGAAAAGAAATTCATTAAAGAGAAAAGCCCATAGGACAACTCGTTTCAGTACAATCATAGAGAAAAGCCTAATGAGCGGCCAAGGGCAAAGTTCTATCCCAAACATAAAAATCATCAACAGAATAACTAACACTAGTTATAGCATCTGCTAGAAAACATGTCTCCAACAGATGTTTTCAAAATTCCCAACAAGCCAACAAACATCCTCCAGTATGGACTTTAGCCTCTAGGGGTTATAAGAGCTGCGAATAGACTCAGGGTTGGTTTGGTATTGCTGTGCTTTAAAAAAAAGCTGCTTCTGCTGTGCTGTGAGAATAAGCAGCTGTGAAATAAAGCAGCAAAGTGTTTGGTAACTTTTTTGTAAAAGTGCTTTTGACAAAAAAAAAAAGCAGTATTATAGTGTTTGGTAAACTTTTATGTAAAACAGATGTGAAAAAAAGCCAGTTTTTCAAAGTTGGGTTTTGCAGCTTCTTGTTTTTGGCTTTTTTTCACCCAAAACTGTGAAAAAAAGTTGAAGCTGAATGTTTACCAAACACAAAAACAGCTCCCAGCTTTTTTTGATACAAGCTTTTTTCAGAATCACCTCAGTACCAAACCAGACCTCAATCACCAGCTTCGAGTCACTTTCAACAACAATATGACTAAAACCTTTAGATTTTGACATTAAATTGAAAACATTAAATGGGTATTCGAAGATAGAAATAATTAGTGGCGCGCAAAAGAAAAAAAATACTGTAGAAATTATTTCTCGCGGGTCTGAAAAAAGTGATGACTGTGTTAAAATAATAATAAAGTAGAAACTGTTTTTATTAAATAAATATTTTTTTGGTTAAGGAAAAAAGACTCAAGGTTGAGGAGTTATCAATTGGCATGAGATAAAAACGTCACTCTAACGGCAATGTTTTGCTTAATCCAAAATGCAAACAAATTAAACACAAAATAAACAGTACTACCACCACTTCCCAACGGTGTTTGAAGTTTCTTCAATATAGTCGATGTTTTCGTGGAAATATTGAAAAAATGACATAAAGATATGGAAACTTAATCTAATATAAAAAAAATTCTTATATTTTGTTTAAATCAGTGTTTGACATTCCCTAAAGTTTATGTTGATCCTAAAAATACAATGTCTATGTGGCGTGCAGGCTGAGTAATTATGAACTAACTACATGCTAATTTGGTATTACTGTGCTTTTTGAAAAAACCTACTTCATGCCCTAAAAATAATCAGTTGTAAAATAAAGCAGTTGAGTGTTTGGTAAACTTTTATTGTAAAAGTACTTTTGCCAAAAAAACAATGTTCAAGTGTTTGGTAAACTTTTATGTAAAACTGTTATGATTATGAAAATGACTAAAAAGGTACAATGTTAAATGTGATATAATAATTTGTTTTATTTATTATTTATAATTTCATCTTCAATCTTCATCATTTATCTTTATTTTATTTTTTTATTTATAATTTTAGCTTCGATCTCCCTTGTTTATCTTTAATTTATAATTTTATCTTCCATCTCCCTCATTTATCTTCTGATTCTTCTATATCTCCCGATTCTTCTGCACCACTGGCAACCCCAAAATTCCAACCTAACCCAGCCGCACAGAAGACTTCGCCAGAGTCTATTTCCAGCAATCTCCGCCATCGATTTTTACCACAGTCGTGGCGCCTACTACCGGGATCTAAAGCCGAAGAACGACGAGAACTTGAAAGTCACCTGTATCGGACTCAGTGTACTTGAAGCAGATTCTCACCCATGTCGCCAACCTCATCGAGCCTTCTGGAGAAGTTCCAAAACCTTTAGCACCTCTGGATTGCAAGCATTTCATCCCTGGAACAGTTCCCGTAAAGGCGAATCTCCAGAAGATCATCCTCCCCAATAACAGAATCGCCGATGGCCTTGAATTCCTCGTCAAAGCCGAACTCGACTCGCTGAGGGACCTCATCATCTCAAACAATCTGATTCGACGAGGGAAACAAGAAGGAGAAACGTAGAGGGTATAATTGAGTCTAAGAAAGTTTCATTAAACTTTACTATTCATCCGCCTACTCTGAAAAAAAAGCAGGCTTATTTTGGCTGGAACATTGAAAACAAACATTTATTTTTAGATTTAAAAACACATTTTACACCTCAACCATTTTTCATAGCTGTTTTTTTTTTTCTCCAGCTATGCCAAACTGGTACTACGTCCTTCTTTTGAATGTGGAAAAAGTATGGTGGTGGTGACAAATGAGTTGCTAATTTATCACCTAGCAAGCTGCTGACTTATGCACCTGGCGATTACAGTCGAGGAAGGAATACAACTTGACCTTAGGTTCTAGAACTTGAAAACAAGTTTACTAGATCACTGTGAAATTCAATAACTGGCTTGGCTTTCACTGTGCTGAATATGAGTAACTTAATAACACTTCACTTCACCCAGAAGTTAATGAGATGACCTCTTTAGGCGAAAGAATGAGAAATTCTTCGCCCGTCGAGTCTTAGATAGGTAACCAAACAACCAAAAGTAATGGTGTTCAGGGTTAGGATAGTTAGTGTTTGTCTCAGTAGTGTAAGAAGGATTTCGTGTAGAATGAGGGTTTTCACGTAGAGCGTTTAAGTTGTTTGTTGAATTGAATGGGCTTTCTACGTTGCATATGAAAGAGAAAATATCTTTATGTATTTCTTAATGAATAAGATTACATTGTGATTCTGATATATATATATATACAAGAGAATATCCTTTGAGTAAATGACAACTCATCTAACTAATTATAGCTAGGAAAACAAACAGAAAATGTTAATTAGGATTTAAAATGCTACCCTTAATATCCCCCCTCAAACAAAACTGAGGGACTTGAAGGGAAAGTTTGTCCCTAAGTAGTTGAAATCTAGCCTTAGAAAGAGACTTGGTGCAAATGTCAGCAATCTGGTCTTGAGTGCAGATAAAATGAACTAAAATGGCTTTGGACAAGACTTTTTCCCGAGTGTAGTGATAGTCTATCTCGACTTGCTTTGTTCTTGGATGAAAAATGGGATTCTTAGCTAATGAAATAGCTGAGATGTTGTCACACCAAAGCATGGGAAGATAGGGCAGTTGTAAACCAACATCAACCAATAATTTGCAAATCCATGTAATTTCAGTTGCAGTGTTTGCCAAGGACCTGTATTGAGCTTCAGTAGAAGATCTGACCACTGTTGGTTGCTTCTTAGCACTCCAACTAATAAGAGAGTTACCCAAAAATATGCAAAATCCACTAGTTGATGGTTTATCTATATGACAACCTGCCCAATTAGCATTTGAAAAGGCATTAATACTAAGGGAATTTGAATGTTTAGGAAACCAGAGACCAAGATCCAGAGTTCCTTTAAGGTATCTCAAAATCCTTTTAACAGCTTGAAGATGAGATTCCTTTGGTTGATGCATAAACTGACATACTGGATTGATTGCAAATGAAGGGTCAGGTGATGCGTTACGAATGTGACACACAAATTAAACCCTATTTGTGACAATTGTAGTAATGATGTAAGTAGGGATCGTTCTAACCGGGGATTAACCAGGGGTGCTAATCTAATATAAATTGACTTAAAAACACAAAAACTAAACTTAAAGACTCTAACTAGACTACTATGACTCAAAACAGATTTGAAACACTCAAAACTGCCTAAAACAATCAAATTGACTCAAACAGAAACTAAAACTTGATTTGGACGAATTTGAAAGTGCTTGTGACTCAAAATACTTAAAAACACAAAATAAGACAGATTATAATGACTAAGACTTAACACAATATGGGGTGGATTGTGTTTGGACGAAATTAAATTTAACGGACAGATTGTAAAGAAAAACAGATTGTAAGACAATTTGTGATGAACCAATGGATGATGGAATAGCTAAGGGGTTCTTCTCCACACATGATATATATGCAACGTAAGTCAATTTCCAGTTATCAATTCAATAAGTTATGAACCTCGACACTCCAAGTTAATTAGGTCCGCTTAAATTAACCTTCAGATTTCCCTAGAATCATTGAATTGGATGAATATGCATCGCAACCAAATTATTCCTAACAAGTTCTCTATATGAACAGCATGATAAAGACACAAGTTAGAATCATTACATTCTTTGGAAATCATAAGCATCGACAAGGCATTTGTAACTATGAAAAGCATGATACTCCTGCCAGGAATCTACTTAACACGATCGTGACTAGCGACCTTCACTACTTGCGAATATAAATTCATAACAATTAGGTGAAACAAACTTATACCTTAGCACCAGATTCAAGCATGCAAATTAAGCGTGCACTCTCAATCAACATACAAGAATAAGTTCTAAATCAGACGGTTAAGCAAATTGTATTCACGACTTATGCAATGATAACTGGAAGTAATCAACTTATTTCACATATATAATCATGGTTTCGAATACACCCTTAGCCAAAACGAATTTAGCCAATCATACTCAAACCAAAACAAAGATTACATGAATTAGACATTGAAATATAAGATAGAATACACCTAAAATTGTTCAACAACTCAGAATGAAGAGCCAAACAATTGAGTGAATCTGTCTCCTTTCCCTTGCTTGCGGCAGATTGGGTGATGATGGTTTCTGGGTTGTTTTGATGATAGAATGGATTTTGGGGTGTTTTAGAGGCACGACAAGGGATGTAGGTTGAGTATGGATGAGTGTTTGATGGTTGGAAGGTGGTGGAGGACTCGACAATGATGGTGGAAGAAGGTGGAATGGCTGGTTATGTTTCTGGGTTGCAGAATGGTGTTTTGGGATGGATGGATGTGTGTGGGAGTGAATGGACGAGTTTTGGTGGTGGATCCCCTCTAGGGTTCGGCCAAGGGCTGATTATAAGTGTTTTGGGAAGTTAATAACATACCTAATTGAGTTATGATTCAGATTTCCTAGTCTAAATATAAAAGGTAAGTGAATAAAGTCCAAAAAAATCAGAAAAGGGGAATGCACAAATTTAAAACAAGTAAGGAATGTCCTTGCCTTGCAAGGAATCAGAAATTAAACCTCTTGCACAGCAAGGAAAGGGAATTTAAGGTAAGGTACGAAATTGGTGCAAAAGAAGGAAGGAAAAATCCATTCCTTGCAAGAAATCAGAAATTAGGACTTTAGGGAAAGTTTTAGAACTAGGAAAGTGAATTAAACTAGGAAATAGGAAATTGAAATCAGGAAACACAAGGGAAGGGTGCGGCACATAGTTTAGGGAAAGGTAAGACACAAAGCAAGAGGTATTAGAATAAGGGAAAGGTCCTAACACATATGGAAAACAGGGAAGTTTACACAAAGAAAGGGAAACAACCTTCCTTGCACGGCAAGGAAGGGAAAGTTGCAAAGAACCTTTGTTTGTTGTCCAAGGGTGCTCGGGAGCTATCTTAGTTGCCAAAACTTAGAGCGTTCTTGATTTAGGAAAGGTCAACCAAAATAGGAAACTTTGGCTTAACTTTCCTACTTCAAGTAGGAATCCTTGTGTGATTAGGAATCCTCGTCCAAATAGGAATCCTCATGTGAGTGGGAAACCTCCTTCAATTTGGAAACCTTCTCGTAATTGGAATCCTCGTCGTAGTAGGAATCCTTGTCGTAGTAGGAATCCTTGCGACATCAACTCTTCAAGTTCGTCCATTCCTTTTGCTCCAAGCATAAGCTATCCAATTTGTGCCCAAAAGTGCTCCAAAAGGCTCCAAAATGCATCTTTTCGCCAACTACGTCTTATGAACCTGAAAACACACAAAAGAAGCTTAAAGAACTAAAATAACTAAGAATTAATAACATAAATGCACGAAAACAAGCAAACTAAGTCGCATAAATATGCTCCTATCATTAGGCCTGGACCAAGTGAGGTATTGTAATCCTCCAACCAATGATCTATACTTTGATGGATTTGATAATCGTGAAGACTGATGATCCAATGAAGAAGTGCTAAAAGGAGTGGCACATGGTTTTGCACCAAGCATATTTGATTTCTCAAGCAAATCAAGAATGTACTTGGTTTGAGATATAAAGAACCCTGATGTTGACTTTTTCACTTCAATGCCAAGAAAATAGTGAAGAGGTCCTGAGTCTTTGATAGAAAAGAAGTTACTAAGTTGAGAAATAGTATCTTTGCAAACTTAAGGATTTGGACATATGACTAGTATATCATCAACATACACTAAGATTTGGACATTTGACAAATAGTGAATGGTCATTTTGTGAACCAGTGAATCCCATAGAAAAGAGAGCAGTGTGAAGCTTTTCATACCAAGCCCTAGGTCCTTGTTTGAGTCCATATAGAGAATTATACAGCTATCAAACATAGTTAGGCTTGGTTGAATCTTCAAATCTTAGAGGTTGAACCATAAAGACAGATTCAGATAATGTTCCATGCAGAAAAGCATTGCTCACATCCAATTGATTGAGAAACTAGTTGAAGTGATCAGCTAATGTAAAAAGTAATCTAATGGTAACTGGTTTAGCTACTGGACTAAATGTCTCAGTGTAGTCTAAACCTTGTTGATGGTGAAACCCTTTGGCAACAAGCTGGGCTTTAAACTTGTCGATTGTGCCATCTGGTTTTCTCTTGATCCGAAAAACCCATTTACATCCCACCAAATTTTGAGAGGAATGTAGTGGAACAAGTAACCAGGTATCAGTGCTAAGTAATGCATTGAATTCTTCCTGCATTGCTGGTCTCCAGTGAAGGTGTTTAGAAGCTTGAAGGTAGGTGGTTGGGATATAGTCTGGAGCAAGGTGAGAAGGAATAGGATGTTTGGTGGCATCAAGAGCTTTAGGTTTGACAATGCCAGATTTAGACCTGGTTTGCATAAGGTGAGTGTTGATTGGCAATTGGGTCTGTTGACTGTTAAAGGAGGAAGGAATTGGATGTGGTGAAGATATAGGTGAAGTTGTGGGAGGATGAGAGATATGTGATGTAGATAAAGAAGTGGTTGAGAGGGATGGTGGTGCAGGGAAGGTTAATGATGTAGGAATAAGATTAAAATTGGAACTAGAGGACTGGTGCAGAACTGGAGAAGTAACAGTATAATGAAAGGGAAACTGAGTTTCATCAAAAAGCACATGCTTGGAAATGTAGACTTTCCTAGTTACAAGGGACATATACTTGTAACCTTTGTGTTGTAAGCTGTATCCCAGAAAAACTGATAGGAGCATATTCATGCGACTTAAATGGCTTGTTCTCGTGCATTTACGTTATGTTTCTTTAGTTATTTTAGTACTTTAAGCTATTTTCGTGTGTTTGTAGGTCCAAAGGGCTAAAGGAGCAAAAAGATGCATTTTGGAGACTTTTGGAGCACTTTTGGGCTAAGGATGGATAGCTTATGCTTGGAGCCAAAGTGTTGGACGAAATTGAAGACCAAAGTGTTGGAACCTTGTTCCCTTTAGTTTTAGGACATTTAAACCTTTCCTTTATCCTTAGCCGTGCATAACATTCCAACATTCCACTCCTTCATTTCAGCCACACTCCCACATATCATTACTTATCACCACATATCACTTATCACTTATCATCACCACATATCACTTATCACTTATCATTCACCACATATCATTCACCACTTATCATTCACCACATATCATTCACCACTTATCATATCATTCACTTATCATATCATACACTTAATTAATTAACCCACATGCACCCTTTATTCTTTCATCATTCCAGCCACTCCACATCCCTCACCAAGAAATCATTCAACACATGCATCCATAATCATTCCTACACATGTGCCGTGCATCTCCACAATCCCATTCATCAACACATGCATTCACATGCATTTCCAACCCACATGTCCCTTTAATTAATTTAACCTAGCTGTTATTGCACATGCATTCCTTTAATTCATCATTGCACCACAAATCATCAACACATGCACCCTTTAATTCATTTCATACACATTCATTTTCAGCCACTTTCACACACCAACAACACCACTCATTGCACATGCCTTCCCCCTCTAATCCACATGCAAACACATTCATAAACAACACCCAATCTGCCCAAAAGCCGTGCATCACACATGCATTTCCAGCTCCCCCTTTTTTGCATTCCCATCCCATTCCACATGCATTCACTTCATCATTGCAGCCACATTTGCACCCACATCCATTTAATTCACATGCTTTCACATGCATTTTCAGCCATGCACATTCACCTTGCATTTGCAGAAAATCCACTTCCTTTGCACATGCATTCATTTCATCACTCTAGTTTTAATTCACATGTATTTCAGATTGCATTCCCATTCTTTAATTCAACCAACACAACCATGCACTCCACATGCATTTCCACCCTTGCAAGACCATAATCATTCATCCACACAATCTGCCATCATTCACACAAACACCATCATTGCACCACAATGCAGCCACATGCACTTGTTCCTCCAACATTTCAGCCACATGCACTCCCATTCTCTCCCAAAACCGTGCACATGCATTCTCCTTGCATTTCCAGCCATTCCACATGCTATTTCAGCCACATGCACTCATAATCATTCAACCAACTTTGCACATGCATTCATCATCATAACCTAGCTGTCATGTTCCCCCCATTTCACCTATAAATAAGCATCCATTGCATTCATTCTCATAAACACTTCCATTTCAGAATGTAGACCATCAAACTTCCTTGTGCCGTGCTCTCCCTTACAATCCAAACACCATCCTTCCATTTTCACCACTCCCTAAACCATTCACACCATCAAACTATCCTTAGACCTTGTGCCATAACGAAGAGGAAGAGAAGAGTGCCTAAACGTTCATACAATTCAAGTTTGAGTTGTTGGAATGTTTAGGTGTTTCTTTGATTTCAATGTTTAATTTCAATACTCTTTATTTTGTACGAATGAGGAATGGAAGAGAAGAGGGCCTAAACGTTCATACAATTCAAGTTTGAGTTGTTGGAATGTTTAGGTGTTTCTTTGATTCTCTTTGTTTTGTACGTATGAGGAACTAAACTCCCCTTTAGCTAGGGGGTGATTCAAATATATGTTTATGCTTGCATTTTGATTTGATTACTTCTAATTGCGTTTCATAAGTTGTGGATTCAATTTGTTTAACCGTTTGATTGATAACTTATTTATGTATGTTTATTGAGAATGCGCGCTTAATTTTCATGCATGAATATGACGCTAGAATATAAGTGAGTTTCACCTAATCGTTATGAACTTATATTCACAAGTAGTGGAGGTTGCTTATAAACAATCGCGTTAAACGAATTCTTGGCATAAGTTTCATGCGTATTCCATAGTAACGAATGCCTCGTCAATACTTATAATTTTCATGATGCTTAATGATCTTTGATTGTATCTTTATTGTGCTGTTCACGTAAAGGACTTTTGGAGAATGTTGTGGATTGCGTTGTGCTAACCCATCCAATTCATTAACTTAAGGAGAACTTGACGGTTAATTTAAGCGGACCTAATTAACCCGGGGTGTTGAGTTTCATGGTTTATTGAAATGCAATTGGAAATCATTTTATTATGCAAGTGTAACATATGTGAAGATGAACCCCTTAGCTAGCATTCATTCATTTCAATTCCATTCATTCTATTTCAATTTCATATTTACATTCTGTCTAGTTTATTAACTTGTTTATGTTTTCATGTTTAATTTAACTTGTTGTTCAATTATATTAAACATGTGGAACTAATTTCTTTTTAGTTAGAGGCGAATTTGAAGCCATTTACATATGTTGGTTATGATTTGATTTACTCCAATTATGAATTCATGAACTTTAGATGTGGTTTACTTTTCTGTTTTGATTAAGAACTTGTTTATTTATGTGGGTTGAGGGTCGACACTTAATTTGCATGCCTAAACTTGATGCTAGGATATAAGGGAATTTCACTTAATCGTTATGAACTTATATTCATGAGTAGTAAAAATCGCTAGTCACGATTGTGTTTAGTAAACCCTAGGCTGGATTAACATGCGTATTCCATAGTTATGAATGCCTAGTCGATGTTTATGATTTCCATTGAACTTAATGATCCTTGTTGAATGTCTCTATCATGCGTATTCCATGGTTAGGGACTTTGATTAGGAATAATTTGGTTGTAATGCGTATTCCATTCAATCCAATGAATCTAGGGAAATCTGAAAGTTAGTTTAATCGGACCTAATTAACTTGGAGCATTGTCATTCATCGTTTGTTGAAGTCATAACTGGGAGTCAAATTATATGCTTATGTTCATGTGTGGATAAGGAACCCTCTAACTAGTTTTTCATCATTCTTCGTTTTACAATTTGTTTTGTTTTCAAATTCATCCAAAACCAATCCCCCATTTATTTTAAAGTGTTAGATTAGTTAGAAATACATTTAGTTTGTGCTTATAAGTGTTTTGATTCATTTTGTTTCCCAAATTCGTCCAAAGTACTCAAGGTGCTCAAAACTGCCCATAAAGTGTTTTTAAGGCAGTTTCGAGTGCTTTGGGTACTGTTTGAGTCTTTTGGTTTGTTTTAGTGTTTTAAAGTTTAGTTTTGCAATATTTGAGTCTAGTATAGTGTTTCATATTGTTATTTTACGTTTTTGAGTCAAATCCAAGTGATTAACAATCCCTCCTAATCCCCGGTCCAGAACGATCCCTACTTATACATATACTACAATTTGACGAAAAGAGGGTTTAATTTGTGTGCGTATAAATCCCGCATCAAAAACACATGGTTGACACTTGGGATCAAGCTTGGAGTTTGTATACGGCTTGAGCCATGGGAAACACTTGCAACCAAAGACCCTGAGATAGTTGTAATATGGAGTCTTGTGAAAAATAGATTCCCAAGGAGAGCATTTGGTTGCAGTAGGAAGCATGTTGATAAGATATAAGGATGTGGCAAAAGCATTAACCCAAAACTCATATGGAACCTTGGAAGCTGCAAGTAAAGTTCTCGCAGTTTCAACCAAGTGTGTGTGCTTTCTTTTAGCACACCCGTTTTGCTTTGGAGTATGAGGGCAATTGAGTTGATGAATAGTGCCATGATCCCTTAAGAATGTGGAAAATTGAGTGCTAATGAACTCTCCACTAGAAGCAGATCTTAATGTAACAATCTTAGTGCACAATAGGTTCTCAACCATAGACTTTGAAGTGAATGAAAGTAGAGAAAGCCTCAGATTTGTATTTAAGTGGAAAGAACCAACAATACTTGGTAAAATCATCAACAAAGATGATATAATATTTGAAACCTTGTATAGAAACAGTTGGTGAAGGTCCCGTATATCTGTATGTAGAAGCTCTAATAGCTTAATTGTAGAACAAGAAGCTACAGAAAATGGCAATTTCGAACATTTGCCCATAGCACAACTAGAACACAGATACTTATGAATATCACCAGAAACTGAAATATAAGAATGAGATGCAACTTTATTAAGTATTTTGAAGGGGGATGGCCAAGTCTTTGATGTCATATATCCTAAGATGCTTTTGAAGTTGCTGCAAAGGCATGTTGTTGTCCAACAATGGAAGTTGTGGTGTGAAATGAATAAGAGCCATCTTGTATAGGGCCTTTAAAAAGCACTTTCTCCAAGGAAAGATCCTTCACAACAAAGTGAGAAGGATATAGATGTACCATGAAAGAGAAAATATCTTTCTGTATTTCTTAATGAATAAGATTACATTGTGATTCTGATATATATACAAGAGAATATCCTTTGAGTAAATGACATCTCATCTAACTAATTACAGCTAGGAAAACAAACAGAAAACATTAACTAGGATTTACAATGCTACCCTTAATAGCATAGTGTCTTATATTTATAGAGATGAATTGTGTGATGGCCTAGTCTACCGAATGATACAATTATGATAATATTCTAATTCTTCAGCATATTCTCTAAATATACTTGAAATTATTCTCAGTTGAAACTCTATCGCCCCAACTTTTGCCATCTTCGACTATACTCTAAACCTAAATTGATTATGCAATTGATTAAACCTGTCTGAAAACCAATTATGATCCTTAATATTCCTTCATATTTCTCTCATCCAACAATTTAGAGTATACTGTCACATCCCGGCCTGGGCCGGACCACTTCCCGGGCCCGCTCCACCACCGTAGCACGATATTGTCCGCTTTGGACTTACCATTCCCTCACGGTTTTGTTTTTGGGAACTCACGAGCAACTTCCCAGTGGGTCACCCATCATGGGATTGCTCTAGCCCCCTTCTCGCTTAACTTCGGAGTTCCGATGGAACCCGAAGCCAGTGAGCTCCCAAAAGGCCTCGTGCTAGGTAGTGATGAGAATATACATTTAAGGATCACTACCCTGGGCGATGTGGGATGTCACATATACGGGCTACGTGCGTGCAAAATCGGATCCACATAGTTTCATTTTAAATTTCTACATTTTTTAACAAATTTTTATCGAAAGCAATTGATATCGATATATCCTTTAGTATTTATATTGATATATTGTTATTTCCATGGATATTGATATTTTAAATCTGCTTGGCACTTGCCACTCGGCTTGGCAGCGCAGCCTAAGAGAGATTTTTCATCTTCCTCCCAATCCTAATAAAAATCAAATCAGACAACAATAACAGCAGTAAAAACACTAACTTTGTACAACGACTTCCACAACTCCTCTCGTGTCTCTCTTAGTTTCTGTCAAATTCAACACTAACTAAATTACAGACACACAAATTTCAATTAGGGTTTTTGTTTCTCTGCCCAATTTTTTTGTTTGTTTGTTTGTAAAATTTATCGTTCTCCAATTAATTTCCCATGATCCGAGCTCTCCTGCATCCCAATAACGACCCCGGGTTGAAATTCTGAGAACTTCAAGGCTATAGAATCCCGACCATTGATGGGTGTTTCGTTTAAGGTTTCCAAGACCGGTACTAGGTTCCGTCTGAAGCCGCCTCTCCAGTCCGAGGCCGACGTTGGCGGCGATGACGTGTCCGAGGCTCCCAACAACGGCAGCTCCCGAGCTGTCCCCAGAAAGCTCGAGGTAAAGTTTTGAGATTGGTGAATTTCTCTCTGTTTGGTTGCTGAGAAAATGTGGGAAAATGAGTGGCAATGTGAGAAAAAGTATTTGAATTTCTGATAGTAAGCAAATTAAGTTTGAAGACTGATAATTGAAGTGAATTAATTATTATAATTAAGCGGAGGGTTAATTTGTTGCTTTGCTCGTATGATTACTTGGGCTGTGTTTGGTTGCTTAAAATATACAAGGAAATAATTGACATAAAGGTTTACAGCTATTTTCGATCTTTTGGCATTTGGGTTTTGCTCAGAAAGTGTGTTCAGGCATTTTACTGAGCCTGAATTTGAATATTGGGGTCAATTCTGCTGAATGTTAATAATATTTGGATGGAAAATGGATGTTGAAATTAAAATGTTTAGATGCAGCACTTTGTTTTCAAAATGGGTACTTTAAGTAATTGTTGAAATTAAAAGTTTCTGATGCAGCTTCTCGAATTGAATATCTGGGTCATATTATGATATCTCAATTTTGCAGCTAAATCCTTATCCTGTTAATTTTTAATTCCCCAAGGGCTATGGAATTGTTCTTTTGCTGCTCTTGAACGGACTTAGAAGGTGCAGGAAAGAAGATACAGAACAGAATCTTTATTATTTTCCTGTTTCTTCCAACTGAAACAGAATTGAGCATTATTTCTTACTTATTCTGAAATGGAATATGCAAGTGGAAGGCTTTAATTGTAGTTTGATTGAGAACCCCTGGATAAGGAGAATGAGTAGAGGGTTTGATGTACTGTTTGCAGTCTATTTTTGTTTTTTGGACTAATTAGATTCACTTATGGTATGCACAGGGTGAGAGTGGGGCCGGGGTTTCTGGTCCATCAATGTCTTCTGAAGAGTTTCTTGTATCTGCAGGTTCGTCACAATTTTTTAGGGGGTTGGGGATTAGCCTTAGTTTTATCTTGATTTTTCTTCCCTTTGTTTTGACAGAAAACGAAGTTTCCTTCACTTTGAATCTCTTCCCAGATGGATATTCTTTTGGAAAACCATCAGAGGTTTGTTAAAGAGAAATATAATTTTGGATGAGAAGGAAACATGGCTCTTTTAAATCTTGTTTCTTATTCTTAAGGTCTTCTGTATTTATAAATTTTCAGAATGACACTGAGCATCAAGCTACACATCAAGATGTTCCAAAGTTGTTACACCCATATGATAGGACGTCAGAAACTCTTTTTTCGGTAAATGTCTAGTCATTTGAATTTCCCCCCTTATTTCTTTCGAATCTCCAGTTATGGTTAGAATGTTGCAATTTTTGTTTGGAAGATCAATGGTTGCATGCGATATAGTGTGGCATAAAACTCTTCCATTTAAAATTTCAATATAAAGTTTTCGCTGATTCAGTTAACTCCAGAAAACTGACTTAAAATAGTGGACTTGACCCATTGATGAGCATGCATTACATGCAATGAGTGTGTAAAATCAGAAACAAAAAAGAAGAAATCATGGTTTTTCTCAAAAGGCGCTTCATCATTTTGTTGATTTAAATAGTCAACAAATAGTTTAGAAGTCACTTTATGTCACCTACAACACCTTGTCATCTGCATCAAAATTAATATCTGGGATTTTTTTCTCTGCAGCTTTTTTTGTACTAAGATTTTGTTCCTTTTTTATTTGCAAACATATTTAAAGGCAATTGAATCTGGCCGGTTGCCTGGAGATATTCTAGATGATATACCTTGCAAGTATGTCGATGGAACACTTGTTTGTGAGGTGAGTTATCTTGTTTGTTAAGATAGTACAGTCAAATATTCCAATGAAAAAGTATTTTGAAATGTGAATAGGACAACAGTTACAAATTTTACATTATTTGGTTGTACTTCGTGTTTTAAAATTGGTACATGCGATTTCTTGCAGATTCGTGATTATCGCAAATGTGCTTTTGAACAAGGGTCCGGTAGTCCCCCTAACCATGGATCCGTTATTGTAAATAAAGTACGCCTTAAAATGTCATTGGAAAATGTAGTGAAGGATATCCCGCTGATCTCAGATAATTCTTGGGCTTATGGTGACCTGATGGTTAGTAAATTGATGTCTCCCATCCTTTCCAAATAGTTTTCTGTTATATGTTCAAATTGTGATGTCAATATTCACTTCAAATTGCAGGAAATGGAGTCCCGAATATTGAAAGCTTTGCAGCCACAACTTTATTTAGATCCAACTCCCAAGTTGGACAGGCTCTGTAAGAATCCAGTTCCCACAAAGGTAATTACGTTTTAGGTTTGTTCGATGTACTTCACCTGGATGAACTGATGCATTTTAATCATGTCAAAATTTTGTGTTTGCAGCTCGATTTGGCATTGACTGGTATCCGGAGAAAGAGGTTGAGACAAATGTCAGAAGTTACTGTCGCATCTAATAGCAAGGCACATGGGAAGAAAGTTTGCATTGATGGAGTTCCAGAAAGCTCTAACTGTAGGTTGGGAGATTCTGGAACCCTTCCAGGCAATATGATGCCACAGCATGCCCATGAAAATTTGACCGTTCAAAATATGAGTACAAATAACTTGTTGGCCCTAAGGTCCAAGAGTTTTATGACTGATGCTTCTGTTCCAGCACCACATTTAGTACCCAACCAATCGAGGTATCAAATGGGGGTTGGAACCCCAAGAAGCATGCAGGACCCTGGATCAGGAAGTGTTGTCAATGCATCACCTTCCCCTGTTGGGCAAGACATGATGATCTCGTATACTGACAATGTGAACGGTAATGCCCCTCTTCATGGAAAGAGAGAGCATCTGGATGGACAAATGTCACCCTTATCTACTTTTAATAAGAGACAAAGGCCCACACCAGTTGGCCTCGATGGAATGCAACATCAGCAAATAGGGCCACATATGGATAGCTTCCATGGATCAGATATGAACTGGAAGAATAACTATTTGCAGCAGCAAGCAATGGCCAAAGGAATTCAGTTTTCAAATACAGGCATTCAGAAGTTTTCCCAGCAGATGTTTGACGGGGCAATGAGTCAGGACCCTGGGAAAATGCCATTTTCTGTAGGACAGCCAAACATGAGATTTGGTGCCAAGGAAGAGCCGTTTGAGACAGGTAAGATAGACGGGTTAGAGCTCGGTGGGATTAAGAACGATATGCAGATAATGGAAGGAGACACAAGCCATCTCGATCCGTCGAGGCTTCCCCAAAGATTACCACAGCATGCATTCATGAGATCTAATTTTTCTCAGCCATCCTGGAGTAATCTTGGTCAGAATATGGAGAAAGATGCAAGAAAGGATGACCAATTCCCAAAAAGAAAATCATCTCAAAGTCCTCGGTTATCTTCTGGGGCTTTGGTTCAATCCCCATTATCATCAAAGTCGGGGGAGTTTTCTACTGGTTCCCTAGGACCCCACTTTGGAGCAGCTGCAGTAACTTCTGCTGTAGGGGCATCACAGAAAGAGAAGGCATTAATGACCTCAGTTCCTACGATTGGAGCCTCATGTTTGACTTCCAGTGCTAATGAGTCTATGCAACGGCAACACCAGTCTCAAGCTGCTGCTAAACGGAAAACAAATTCGCTCCCTAAGACCTCCGCAATGACTGGTGTTGGATCTCCTGCCAGCGTTAGTAATATAAGTGTTCCACTAAATGCAGGCAGTCCTTCTGTTGGAACTCCATCTTCCGCTGATCAAACCATGCTTGAAAAATTCTCAAAAATTGAAGCGGTGACCATGAGGTATAACCCTACTTTTTACCTTTTGATTATATGTTAATAATGGTACTAGTTTTGAATTTATGTGATTTCTTTGCACTATATCACCAGCACTTTATTTTCCCTCTCTCTGACCTACAGAAGAACATGAAAGGCGGATAGAAAATTGAAATTTTTTAAATGTGTGTTCCTTAATTGTGTAAGCATTTATCAGGAAATATTTTGACTCAAGGAGATAATGGTAGATTCTACAGTCTGGCTACATGATTTTCTCTCCCAGTTTTTGTTTACTTTCCCTTCACATAGTTTTTTTAACTTGCAAAAATTCCAGACAAATTTCTTAGACCTTATCTTCTATGGTGGTGAAAGGCGGTTAGTTAATTATGTAGCAATAACAGTTTAATTATTTTCAACTGGGTGTTAGTTAATTATGTAGCAATAACAGTTTAATTATTTTCAACTGGGTGTTGTTTTAGGTATCATCTCAACAAAAGAAAGAATAAGGTTGATGACCACCCCGTCAAGAAGCCAAATGCATTCCCAGATCAACATCTGCGAGCCTGCCTCTCAAATGGTTCCAATAATGAGGATTTCAAAGATGATTCATGTGAGAGACCTTTGTCGAAGTCGCTTGTTGGTGGAAGCATGAATATCTGCAAAATTAGAATTTTGAATTTTGTGAAGGAAGAGCATATTGTTCAAGGTGCAGTATATCCTATCAATCAGTTATGCCTTTTGTTTTAATATATTTATTCAAAATCTGGGCCAGATGTTTCGGTTTGGTTACAAACTTATGTATTTAGTAGAATTTCTGTCTTGCTTATGATTCAAAAATCTACTTTTGACTCAGCAGGAAATGTTGTTTATCTTCCCAAGCAGCGAACTAGGTTGATCATGTCAGAGAGACCAAATGATGGTACTGTAGCAATGTGCTATGGCGAAGTAGATGATGGTGATTTTCTGTCTGCTGAGGAACATCTTCCTACATTGCCCAATACTGTAAGTGTTATTCTACAAGCTACACTTTGCAGTCTGAGGTGATTGTTTGAACACAGCATTACCAGAATTAGTTGAGGCTATCAACAAATTATTTTGTCATCCCATCTTACTGAAGATTTATTTTCTCAAAATATAAATTTACAGAAATACTTGTCTTTTGTGGTTTGATATTTTTAGCATTTTTGCTCTTTATTTGTTATCATTTTCACATCCCCGTTCCAGACTTCCTTTTGCCCCTTCGAATCATGCTGTTGGCTCGTGGAATTTTCCTGCATGTGTATTCTCTGATTAATCTTTCGTACCATATTCTGCCATTGATTGCACAATGTTTGTATGATATTTGTCCTAAAATATTCTGCATTATGGAGCTTGGTGTGGCATTCACAATAATTTGTTATCATATAGTTGATCGTAACGTATTACACAATTTTTAGAAGAGTCAATCGTAACTTTGTTTCTGTAAAAGAGCTTGACTAGATCTATGTCAGGATAACCTTCACTGTTTACCATTCATTGTGTTTTCTGTTGTACTGATGTGTATATCTAAACTTATTCCTACAACAGCACACAGCGGATTTGCTTGCAGCACAGTTCTGTTCACTGGTATGTTTTAAATGGTCTTGAAGTTAACTAAGAGTTTAAATTACACACTTCGTTGGTGATTTATGTTATATTCTTTTTCAGATGGTAAAGGATGGTTATGATTCGGAGGATCACATCCAACCAAAGCCAGCCCGCATGACTATTTCCCCAAGCATTCAACCAAATGCTTCTGGGCTCCCCCATAGCAACTCAGCAGCTGAGATGCAACAATATGCAGATTCAGTTTCAGGCCAGCCATCCAATGAGGTTGCAAAGTCAATTAGTGGCAGTAATTCATCCTTAACCTCATCCCAGAATCTTCTACCAAGCACAAGGATGCTGCCCCCTGGAAACCCTCAGGCCTTACAGATGTCTCAAGGTCTCATGGCAGTGAATTCAATGCCTCAACGCCAACAACAGATCGAGTCACAACCATCCCTCCAGCAGCAGCAGCAGCACCAACAACTACAGCAGCAGCAGCAACAGCAACACCAACCACAACCACAGCAGCAGCAAAGCCAACACTCGTTGATTCAACAACAGAATCCCCAGCTCCAGAGACCAATGATGCTAGCGGCAAATTCGCTTTCCAACATGCAGTTACCCATGATGAATAATAAGCTTACCAACCTACAATATCGCCTATTACAGCAACAGCAGCAGCAGCAGCAGCAGCAGCAGGGTCCGCAGATGCAGAGAAACATGATCATGGGACTTGGAACAGCTATGCGAAGCTTAGGCAATAACATGGTTGGGCTTTCTGGTGTTGGAAACACAGTGGGCATGGGAGCTGCAAGGGGAATGGGATCTGCGCCCATGACGCCTATTTCTGGAATGGGCAATGTGGGTCAGAATCCAATGAATTTAACCCAGGGTTCAAATTGCCAAAATAGAGTTAATTTCTTGATCTATTCATCTCCCAATCGGAGGATTTATATAGGAATACAAGCAATGATGATCAGGTATGAAACCAGTACAAGAAGTCATAAAAAACTGCTATGAAACTACTATATTAATTACAATGGATTTCACCTAATTCTTTAGCCAACAATGGCTGCTTCTTTAGTCAATAATGGCTGGATAAGTCTACAATGGCTGGCTGCTTAAGTCTACAATGGCTGGCTGCTTCAGTTAACACTCCCCCTCAAGTTGGTGCATAAATATCTCGAATGCCCAACTTGCTGAGTGAAAGATGGAAAATCCTACTTGACCCTGCCTTTGTTAAAATATCTGCTAGCTGGTCATCACTCTTCACATAAGGCAAGTTAATGGTACCATCAACCAACCTTTCCTTAATAAAGTGCCTATCCACTTCAACATGTTTAGTACGATCATGTTGAACTGGATTATGAGCAATGCTGATGGCGGCTTTGTTATCACAATAAAGATTTGATGGCTTTGTAGAATTGAAACCCAATTCTCTCAACAAAATCTTGAGCCATAACAATTCTTGCACGCCGTGTGCCATACCTCTAAATTCAGCTTCAGCACTGGATCTAGCCACTACATGTTGCTTCTTACTGCGCCAAGTAACTAGATTTCCTCCAACAAATGTAAAGTATCCAGAAGTCGATCTGCGATCAGTTACTGACCCAGCCCAATCTGCATCAGTGTATCCTTCAACTTCTTGATGTCCATTATTGGAAAACATCAAGCCTTTTCCAGGAGCAGACTTCAAATACCTGAGAATGCGTTGTACAGCATCCATGTGGGCTTCACTTGGCCTATGCATAAATTGACTCACCACACTTACAGCATAGGCTATGTCAGGTCGTGTATGAGACAAATAAATCAACCTCCCAACTAATCTTTGGTATCTTTCCTTGTTAGCCGAAACTTGATCAGGATAGTCTCCTAATCTATGGTTTTGCTCAATTGGTGTGTCTGCAGGTTTACAAGCTAACATCCCAGTCTCAGTTAATAAGTCTATAACATATTTCTTTTGAGAAAGAAAAATGCCATGCTTTGATCTTGCAACTTCAATACCCAAGAAATATTTCAAAGTACCCAAGTCCTTCATTTCAAATTCCTTGGCTAGATACATTTGAAGTTTTTGAATTCCCTCGACGTCATTACCTGTAACCACCATATCATCCACATAAACAATTAAGGCTGTAAGTTTACCTTTATCATGCTTAAGAAATAAGGTATGGTCAGCCTGAGTTTGCTTGAACCCATAATTTCTCATGGATTGAGCGAACCTGCCAAACCATGCCCTTGGTGATTGCTTCAATCCATACAAGGACTTTCTCAACCTGCATACTTTGCCAATATCACAAGTGGTAGTGAATCCAGGAGGAAGATCCATGTATACCTCTTCATCCAAGTCTCCATGTAGAAATGCATTTTTCACATCAAACTGTCGTAGAGGCCACCCCAGATTTGCTGCCAATGACATAAGAACCCTAATAGTGTTGATCTTTGCTACCGGCGCAAATGTCTCTTGATAATCAATGCCATAGGTTTGAGTATAACCTTTGGCTACCAATCTGGCCTTGTACCTCTCCACTGAACCATCAGCTTTATGCTTTACTGTGAACACCCATCTACACCCAACAGGTTTCTTGCCTTCAGGAAGTTTAACCAGTTCCCAAGTGGAGTTTTTTCGAAGAGCTTCCATCTCTTCAATCATAGCTTTTTTCCATTTTGGATTTTTAAGAGCATCCTGTAACTTATTAGGAATTGAGACTGATGACAATTGGTTTGCAAAAGCTATATAAGAGTCTGACAAGCGATGAGATGAAACAAAATTAGATATGGGATATTGAATACCCTTTGTAGAAGAATAACCATAACGAACAGGGGGTATCCCTCGATTTTCTCGAATAGGATAACGAGAAACAGACTCATGATGTGGTTCATTTGGATCAGCACTTAAAACAGACTCATGATTGGACTCATCAAATATAGTAGGCTGAAGAGAAGGAGAATGAGTGGTTACCTCAGGATAATTCGTATGAGTAGCAGCTGATTGGTCAGAGAGTTGGTCAATGAGGGGATCTATATGTGGGTGGTCTATCTCATCAGCACCTTTTTCTTTTTCTTTTCCTTTATCTCCCCTTTTTCTTGTCCTCTCATATACCTTCAATATTTTTCCACTCTTTGCCTCATCATTAGGCAAGTTTGGACCATCACCGGCATCAGACAAGTGTTCATCCGAAGAATGCATACCACCAATGTCAAGTGGCCACTGCTCTTCCTCCTTACTCCCCATCTCCCCCTGAAGAGAAGTGACCGAATCTCCCTCTGAAAAATAAGCCTCTTGTTCCTGAAAGGTAACATCCATAGAGACAAAAATTTTCCCATTGGGAGGATAGTAACATCGATACCCTTTCTGAGTAGCAGAATAGCCAATAAACATACATTTGATGGCTCGAGGATCCAACTTATCACGATTTTGCATGTGGACATGAACATAGCAGACACAACCAAACACTTTTGGAGGAATATGAAGGAGTGAAGGAAGAGAATGATACTGGGAAAGGGTTTGGATAGGTGTTTGAAATTGGAGAACACGTGATGGCATGCGATTGATAAGAAAAACAGCTGTGTGAATGGCATCACCCCAAAAACGTTTAGGAACATGCATAGCAAAACATAAAGATCTAGCCACATCCAAGAGGTGACGATTTTTACGTTCTGCTATACCGTTCTGTTGAGGAGTATGTGGACAAGATGTTTGATGAATGATACCTTCTTGTTGAAAAAATGTTCCAAGTCCATAATTCAAATACTCTTTCCCATTGTCAGATCGAACAACTTGAATTTTAGCATTAAATTGGGTTTGAATCATTTGATGAAATATTGGAAAAACAGACATAACCTCACTCTTATTTTTTAGTAAGTATACCCAAGAAACTTGAGTGCAGTCATCAATGAAAGAGACAAAGTATTTAGCACCAGTATGAGTAGGAATATGAAATGGTCCCCAAACATCAGAATGAATAAGAGAGAAAGGAACATCACTTTTATTGGAGCTTAAAGGAAATGAGACACGATGATTTTTAGAAAAGATGCAAGTTTCACAATGGAAATTAGAAACCTTGACTTTAGAAAATAAAGAAGGGAATAGATATTGCAAGTACTGAAAGGAAGGATGTCCCAATCTTTTGTGCCATAACCAAATTTTTTCAGAAGCTTCAAATTGTTTAGCTTCCACTTGACAACTGTAACTTGTCTTCTCACAATCTGGTGGTAAGTCCAAGTAGTATAGACCTCCCCTCTCTCTACCATGACCAATCAACGCTTTCGTTCGAATATCCTGAAACCAACAATGAGTAGGAGAAAAGATGGCAAGACAGTTTAGTTGATTTGTGAGTTTACCAATAGAAAGCAAATTGTGAGAAAGATTAGGAACATGTAAAACAGATGAGAGAGATAGGCATGGTGTTAATGAGATGGAGCCTGCTCCAAGCACTGGAGTGGAAATACCATTAGCAACTTTAACGGTATTTAAAGGTGGAGTAGTGTGAGAAGCAAACCATGAAGAGTTATTGGTCATATGGTCAGAAGCCCCCGAATCAATGATCCAAGGTTTATTTGGAGCACCAAATGTGGTGTTCAAGGCAAAACCAAAGTTACCTGCGTCGACTAAGGAAGTGGAAGCAGTAGTAGGAGAAACTGAGTGAGCAGATTGATCTACTCGAGGCACGGAAGGCGTTGGTGTAGACAGGTGTGCTTGTGATCCAACAATGCTTTTCTTTTGATTTTCCTTCTTTTGAACCCACCAATCAGGATATCCATGCAACTTAAAGCAAGTGTCTCTAGTATGCTTATCCTTGTCACAATAAGTACACTTCCTTGTATCAGTAGCTTTAGATCCCCCTGATCGAGAATTCGAGACTCCACGGGGAAATCGAGACGGAGCAGCTACCATGGCTGATCCTTCCACTTGTGGGCCAACCAACATAATGGTTTGCCTACTTGCTTCAGCATTCACAAGAGCATAAGCAGCACGAACAGATGGCAAAGGTGTTTGAGTCAAAACTTGACTGCGAACATGATCTAAATGAGGATCAAGGCCAGCCAGAAAATCATACAATCTTTCTTCTGAAATTTCTGTCTCTCGAGCAGCAACATCATCAGCACATTTCAATTTTCCAGGACGTAAGAAATCTATTTCTTGCCATGTTTGCTGGAGTTTACCATAATATGCAGATAAAGGCTCACCATTCTGGCGAGTCGCCAGTGCTTGACGGCGAAGTTCATATAATTTTGATGCATCTTTTTCAATTGAGTAAGTTTGGGTAACAGCATCCCAAACATCTTTTGCAGTGGAGAGTCGGAGAAAAATGGCCCGCAAATCTCTAGTCATAGAGTTGAGAAGCCAAGATTGAACCATGGCATTCTCTTCCTCCCATATAGCATACGATGCATCGGCTTCTGCTGGTGCCTTCTTTTTTCCACTGACATAAGACCATTTGCCTCTGCCAGTGATGTAGATGCGGACACTTTGGGACCACGAGGAATAGTTGGACCCATCCAACTTGTCTGGGGTGATATGCAGAGACATATCATTTTGTGTAACAGCAGCTGAAACAGTGGTCTTGGAGTCACCCATTACTACTGCAACAAATTCTCTTTATTGAAACAATAGAGTCTCACTGAGAGGGATGTAGGAACAAAATGCAAGGAGGAAGAGGCAATGGCACGGGTTTGTTGGGTGATTCCAACGGGTATGGTTTATAGGGTATGGGGTAGTATTTAAAATTTTGGGTTTATAGGGTGTGGGTTCGTGGAGATATTGCAAATGGACAGAAGATGGGTAGAGATGCAGCGGAATGTATATGGTTAACAAGCTCAATATGGGTAGTGATGTTGGCAGATATGGCCAAAGAGAGATTGGATTCGTATGAAAGTAGAAGGCCTGCTATTCTGCAGGTCTTATGGGGTAGATGGCAGTAGTGCCAGTAGGTTAATTAGAATAGAAACTCCTTTTGGATCAGAATGGCTCTGATACCATGCCAAAATAGAGTTAATTTCTTGATCTATTCTGTAGACATCGAAATTTCGGTGAAATGAATGTTAACCAATAATTAAAATTTCAACGCTTACGTGTCACATAAATTTTACATGTAGCGTGTGACTCAACGAAAAATCGAAATAAATTGGAAAGGTCATCAAATAGGACACGTGTCAATATCTGGCAGAAATGATTTATTTCATCTGATTATTTAAATCCAAAAATCAAGTTTTGGAATTCTATAAATAGGAGGCCAAGGCATTCATTTCGAAAAGGAGAAAAGAAAGGAAGAAAGGAAGGAAGAAAGGAAGAAGAGGAAGAAAAGAAAGGAAGAAAGGAAGGAAGAAAGGAAGAAGAGGAAGAAAGAAAGGAAGGAAGGAAGGAAAAAAGAAAGGAAGAAGCCTTGAAACTCTAAAGCTCTCAAGCAAATCCCGAAGGATCAAGAAAGCTCTCTTCGTTCTTCGTCAAATCCTCCTTCAAGATCAAGCCCCAACGGCCCTTGAAGAACTTCCACCAACTCAAGATCAAGCCCCGACGGCCCTTGAGGAAAGTGTTCATCGTTCATCAACTGTTCATCCCTAGATCAAGCTCAAAAGCCCTCGAAGATCCGTTCATCAACTGTTCATCCCTAGATCAAGCCCCGACGGCCCTTTGGATCAACAGCTCATCCACAAACCTACACCCTACGAAGATAGAATCAGAGGATCAAATTACAAAGAGATTGTAACCCCAAAATCATTAAACACAAAAATATATTTTGTTCGCGTTATTCTTGTCTCTTGTTTTCAGGAACTTTTTCGTGTTTACAAATTTGGCACGCCCAGTGGGACCTTCTCTACCTCTCATCTCTGTCTACGTTCAAGATATTCAAGCACAATCCATGGCTTCAAACAAAGAACAAGTCATGACTATCGGCACTACCTCCATTGAAAAACAGCTGATTCAGATGAAGGAAACAATTGCAAGGCTGATAAAGACTGCAGAGGAGAAAAACTTGCAAACCGCCGGACTCATCAACCGTCTGGAGGCGCAACATGGTGTCATAGTGAAACCAAGCTCTCTTCCAACTAAGAGGACCGAAGAAGGCTTCAACCCAAATGCCTACGAACTCATGTCAAAGGCTGGGCATGACTTTGCTTCCTCTTCAAATCTTGGAAAGAAGGTTTCAAACACCGTCAACGACAAAGATCGCGACCTCACTGAGACTCAAAAGAAGTTGAAGGAGCATGATTATGGAGTTGACAACAACAAAGCTGGACTTGGCTTCACACCAAATGCACCCGTGAAGATTTCAAGCAAAGTGAAGAAAGCTAGCGCTCAACACATCAGCGTGAGCATTGAACAAGACCAAGAAGAGCCTAAACCCTCCCCTCGGACGTCGGTCTTCAATAGGATAAGCCATTCAAGCTCCAGAACTTCAGTGCTTAATCGCATTGGTGGTCAAGACCGAACCTCTGTCTTCAAGAGGCTTAACGCGCCGACATCCCAAAGCTCTGTTTTTGAAAGGTTGTTAAAGCCTAAGAAACAAAGCAACACAGCTATCTCTCCTCTGCGACGATCATCTTCAGAAATATTTGAAGATAATGGTAAGCCTTTTGGAAAGAGGAAGACAACCCCAAAGGGAGAAAAGCTCGATGGCTTAGGAGAAAAAGACGACGCTCGAAGCTTGATTCCTTCAAGGATGGAGCGCCAAGCAATCCTAGAGGTCGACACAAAAGGACCACTAAAGGTAAGGAGGCGCATCATCGTCCACACTGGCAAATCTTCATGCCAACAAACCCAAGAGAACGGCACTGAAGAGGAGATCCAAGATGTTTTCTACATCACGGTTCAAGAAGGTAAAGAAGACGAAAGCCCGAGGAAATACTCAGAGTCCCTACTCTCCGACCCTGATCCAAGCGGCAGTACAACCATGCAAGTCATGACCACTGGAGCAACTTCAATCGAGGAGCAGCTAGCTCAGATGAATGAAGCAATCGCAAAGCTCACACGGACTGTGGAAGAGAAGGACTTGCAGATTGCCGCACTTATCAACCAACTAGATGCGCTGCCCGACGTGAAAGTCGACCCAAATATTGGCCTATTAAAGAAAGAAGACGACGAAGAAGAGGAGCCACCAGTGGAGAAAGTTGAAGAGAAGCCGAAGCTAGACCAAGCAATGGCATCCATGGGATCTCTCTCTATCCAGCAGCTACAGGAGATGATCGCAAGCACTATCAAGACACAGTACGAAGGAAGCTCGCACGACTCCGTACTGTACTCAAAGCCTTACTCCAAGAAGATTGATGCTTTGAAGATGCCAAGGGGTTATCAGCCCCCAAAATTCATGCAGTTCGATGGAAAAGGCAACCCGAAGCAACATGTCGCCCATTTCATTGAAACTTGCAACAATGCTGGGACAGAGGGAGACTACCTCGTTAAACAGTTCGTGCGTTCGCTGAAAAGTAACGCTTTTGACTGGTACACTGACCTCGAACCCGAGTCTATCAACAGTTGGGACCAGCTAGAAAGGGAATTCCTCAACCGTTTCTACAGCACTCGTCGTACTGTAAGCATGCTAGAGCTGACCAGTACGAAACAGTGGAGAGATGAACCTGTCATCGACTACATAAATAGATGGCGTTCATTAAGCCTGGATTGCAAAGATCGGCTTTCTGAAACCTCCGCCATCGAGATGTGCGTTCAAGGCATGCAGTGGGGACTACACTACATCCTTCAAGGCATCAAACCACGAACATTTGAGGAGTTAGCCACCCGCGCCCATGATATGGAGTTAAGCATCACCCGTCATGGGAAGAAAGAGCAGATCGCCGACTACAAGAATGACAAAGTTTTGGGGCCAAAGGTGGATAAGGCTACGTGGAAACCCACCAAGGAAGCAATGACGGTCAACACAACTCCAGTCAAAACCCATACACGAGGCAAGGCGATTCAAACCGAAGCTTTTTGTGATCAAGAGATACGTAGACGCACTTTGAAGGAGCTTGAGGAGAAGACTTATCCATTCCCCGACTCTGACGTGGTTGCCATGTTAGATGACTTGCTGGAAAAAAAGGTGATCAACCTACCTGAGTGTAAACGGCCGGAAGAGATGAACCGTACTGACAGTCCAAGGTACTGTAAATTCCACCGCTTCATTGGTCATCCGACGGAAAAGTGCTTTGTGCTAAAAGATCTCATCATGAAGTTGGCTCAGAAAGGGATCATCGAGCTAGATCTTAATGAAGTGGTGAAATCAAACTATACCTCCGTCACTTCTGGCTCTTTGAACTCAAAATCTTCACCTCAACCGCTGGGGGCATGCTCCAAAACCATGTCAGTCAAGTCAAGTGAAGTTGAAGGATGGACTTATGTCACTCCAAAGAAAATGCACAAGAAACATAGGTCTCCTCCACAAGTTCACCAATCGGAAAGGGGGCAAAGCAGCTACCGTCAACCTTCAAAGCTACATGAAAGTGTTGAGGATGATGAAGTTATGACACAAAGATCGTCTGTTGCCATTACGATGCGCGATTTCTTCCCAGAAGACTTCTTCAATCACTCAGTCAAGACTCCTTGCTATAAAGATTGCAAGGAATGCCTCTCTAAAATCGTTTGACAAATTCAAAACGCTCCTTGCCTGTACGAGTTGAAACTACAAACGGCACCAAAAGCTCCTCGTTCGCACGAGCCTAAAAGGCGACAAACAAAAGCTCCTCGTTCGCACGAGCCTAAAAGGCGACAACCAAAGCTCCTGGCCCGCAAGAGCATAAACTGTGTACGGCAAAATCATCACCAAAATCATCATCAAAACCATCACTCATTTGAACTACGTTATGACTTGATCTCTTCGTTGGAAGAGTACGTAGGCAACTTGAAACTTCAAAACTTCAAGTACAGTCACATCAAAATAAATAAATAAATGTTTCATTAAAGAAAGTCAATTTTATTACAAAAGAAAAAAAAAAATACATATGTTACTATGTATTAAAAAAATATATATATATAAATATACATGTTAAAGTGGGTTTGCCTACAAGACCCATGGCAATTCAAAGAAACAGAAGTTGAAGTCCACAAAAGTAGAGACTCCCAAGGAATTTGGTGGGGCGCAAGACTTTGTCACCATGCCAAGTGGATTTTGATTGGTCGTGAGATGGTGGAAAAAGCAGGATGCTGATGTGGCTTATAAAACTCTAAAACATCTTGTACCCACCGTTTTTCAATACCACTCTCACTCTCACCCTCCTTTTCTCTCTCTCTCTCTCTCCCTCTCTCTGCTTTCTCTGTTCTTTTCGCTTTTCCTTTTCCTTGTTATGCCCGAGAGGGTCAGATATGGCCGTTGATTTCATGGGTTACAGAAACACCATCACCAGCAGCAGCACCAGCAGCTTCTCCGCCAAGTTGGAAGAGAACGCCGTGCAGGAAGCAGCTTCCGGCCTCGAGAGCGTCGAGAAGCTTATTCGCTTGCTGTCCCAGGCACAGCAGAACCAGCGCCAAGGTGGTCGTCCTCGACATCCGCTTCCCGACCCTCCCCGTGGTCGAGTTGCAGAAGCACCAGTCCAGCGTCAACGCCATTGCCTGGGCCCCACACAGCTCTTGCCACATCTGCACCACCGGTGATGACTCCCAGGCCCTCATCTGGAACCTCTCCTCCATGGGCCAGCCGGTGGAGGGTGGCCTCGATCCCATTCTGGCCTACACGGCTGGGGCTGAAATCGAGCAGCTGCAGTGGTCATCTTTCCAACCTGATTGGGTTGCAATTGCCTTCTCTTTCCCAATTAAAAAAATACACAGCTTTTGCTGTTTGCGCTCTCCACATTGGCGCTCCCAATTGCACAAAGATCTCTGTTCTTTTTCGTGAGATTGCATTTATCGGAGATGGCAACAACTGCTGCTTCCAGCCTGCAAATGGCAACTGCCAGACCCTGCATAGAACTTTCGGGTTGAGCACTGCAATGCTTAATGGCAGTTTTAAGGTGGCTTCATGGACTAAACTCTCGAGTGCATGCCACATATCATCTGTACAATCTTTCCAGAGGTGCTTTACTTCATCATCTATGAAATTGGATAAGTTTGTTACAAAGGCAATGGCTGGGGTTAGTGATAACAAACCTGTCTCGGGGTTACCAATCAATTTGAAAGGAAAGAGGGCATTTATTGCTGGTGTAGCTGATGATAATGGGTATGGTTAGGCAATCGCAAAATCTCTAGCTGCTGCAGGTGCTGAAATTTTTGTGGGAACATGGGTGCCTGCTTTGAACATTTTTGAGTCCAGCCTGCACGTGGAAAGTTTGATGAATCACGCGTATTACCAGATGGTTCTTTGATGGAGATTACCAAAGTATATCCCCTAGATGCTGTGTTTGACAACCCTGAGGATGTCCCCGAGGAGATCAAAACAAATAAGCGCTACGCAGGATCCAGTAATTGGACTGTCCAGGAAGCTGCTGAATGTGTGAAAAATGATTTTGGCAGCATTGACATTCTTGTGCACTCGCTTGCAAACGGACCAAAGGCGGCCTCTTCACTTCTCTGTCAAAATCTTCGTCTCTGACCAACAAGACAACAACTTGCTTCAGATTATGTACACCATGGAAGCTGCACAGGTACAAGCTCCCGCGCACTCCCTCCGCAGCGAGCGGTGTCCCTTGTGGCAGGCAACAGCAGATTTTACTGGTGGACAAGCTAGCAGTTATAGGGAACATTTTCTGGAATGCCCGCAAGGATTATTAAACAAACATTTTGAAAAGCTTATCCAGTGTGACACACGACTTTGTGTCTTAAGCCAGCAGCCAGAGATTGTTTTGAAATCACCATATTTTGAACCATGCTCTTCTGCTTTTGAAGATCCAGGCGAATGCAAAGGTCATGGTTTTGGTCAACTGGGGAATGGACCAAATGGTAAAGGATACAGCTTCTATGGCATTCGAATATCAGTCCAGAGAAGCGCCTTCCCCCAGCTCAGTTATGGATGCTCGTGCAATGGAAGGAAATGGCAGTTCAGAAGCTGTGGAGCTCAAACTCCAACAGTAGCTTGTTCGCTGCCCGTCAACGCCTCCACCGATTGCAGCAGCAACCATCCTTGCCGTCTTTGCCGCTGTCAACTCCTCCCGCGGAGTGCTCCTTCTTCATCTCCACCGATGGAGGCATTTGCAGCACTACAAAAAAAAAAAAAAAAAAAAAACAACGGAGATCTCACCAAAACGCAGCGACAGCATCCACTAACTACCTCGAGCTCGTCACCCTGGCCACCATGATCAAAATCAACGAAGAGCTTCATTGACCGCTGTCAAACGACTAGCCGGTCTTCAAACTCGACGCCTTACACTCTGCTTCAAGCTCTGGCTGCTTCTGCACTTCCGCCATGGCTGCTGCCTGTGAATGTGATTAACAAAAACAAAGTTTGTCAACTCACATCTGCTTGCCTCTGCTGCTGCCTGTGAATGTGATTAACAAAAACAAAGTTTGTCAACTCACATCTGCTTGCCTCTGCTGCTGCCTTTGAATGTGATTGACAAAATCAAAGTTTGGCAACTCACACCCAAAGACTTTCTCCGTCTCTTACCTCCTACTACTCCAAGCTCCTCTGCATTTCCTCCCTGCACCATGTGGGGAATATATATATATATAAAATATTATTAAAAAAAAAAAAAAAAAAAGATCTATTTGGTGGATCAGTACCACCGAAAGCAAAGAAAAAAATATAATAAAAAAAAAAGATCTATCTTGGTGGATCAGTACCACCGAAAGCAAAGAAAAAAAAATATATAATAAAAAAAAATCTATCTTGGTGGATCAGCGCCACCGGGAAATAAAAAAAAATAAAATAATAAAAAAAAAATCTTAGTGATGTATATGTTTTATTTGTATTTAGCACAATACACTGAATAAAATAAAACATGTCCATTAATCTCCAAGAAATTACAAGTGTGTACAAAAAAAAAAAAAAAAAAAAAAAGATGGAGCTTTCACAAAGGATGTTCACGTGAAGCCCCATTACTTGGCAAAACTCTAGAAGCGGAAGGCATCGGAGCAGAAGGCATCGGAGCGGGAGGCATTGAAGCTAGAGCATTCCAGGCCTCAATACTTGGCCAAACGCTGGAAGACCCAGGAAAAAGGTGCCTCTGGAGGAAAGACGAAAACCTTTGACGATCACTTTGAATCCGACCTTCAGATTCTTGCAGCTCATCAAGCTTCCTCTTCATGCCCGTCGAATAGTTGTTTGCAAGCACGTGCAAACTTCTATTCTCATACTTCAGCTGCTTGATCTCTTGCTTGAGACTTTCCACCTCTGTCATCAACGATTCAACCTGACGGGAGCGAGCAAGTAGGCGTTGGCCCATGTTGGACACAGAGCCTGCACACTGAACGCTGAGAGCGAGGGACTCTTGAACGGCCAACTCATCGGACCGTCCTGACAGCAGCCTACTATCTTTTGGAGTGAGGAGGTTCTTAGCTACTATTGTAGCTGTTGTGGCGTCCTGCATCACGGAGTCTTCACCTGTAAGAGGACCGGTAGAAGATAAAAAAGAAGGGCGCCATACATTACCTTGACCGGGTGCAACCGGATCGCTGCTGAGACTCAAATCTAAGCAAAGGTTCGATGAGTTAGTCATGTTTTCAAAGGTGTTCAGAGAGAATGGGTGGATGAAGATAATTCTCAAAAGGCCGGAGACGATTTTCAAGAATGGGCAATTTTCAGAGTGTGTATGTTGGAGTGATCGATACCTCTGTAAAAAGCCAAGCGACACGACCACCGATTCAAAAATCCGGATTTTCCTGCGTGAAGTTCGGCGACGCGTTCGCGGCTTTTCAGAAAATGCGTTCAACTTTGTCAAAAGATATCTGACAAAGTCGAGAACACGTGGAGGCCATCATCGCAACTACACGTCTTTAGCCGACAAGCGCAAAGTTCGGCGACGCTTTCTCTGCTTTTCAGAAACGCGTGCAACTTTGTCAAAAGTGGCGCTCGTTCAGAAATCGAAGAGGCGTCGTTCAGAAATCGAAGAGGCGTCGTTCAGATATCGAAGAGACGTTTGTCGACAAGGGTAAAAGAACGGTACCACCACTTGCTATTAAGAAATCCCTATATACGTCGACCTTCGTCTCTTATGACAAGGCAGACCTGAAGAAAATGCCCAACTCTTCCTCATCTCTGAGGGCGCACTCCCAGCAAAGCCTCTCGAAATACACAATTCTTCTTCTTCCTTTGAGAAAACCTATTCAACCTTTGAAGATACCAGATGCCTCGAGTACAGATGACCCAGGAGGAAACGATAGATTGAAGCATGTGCTGATTCATTCACCGTTTCTTCAAAAGCAAAGGTATCTCATATCATCAAGGGCGAAAGCATAGGTATCTCATATCATGCTTTTTCCCTATCTTTTCCTTTGCCCTTGTTCTCACCTGCCAAGACAAGGACAGAGGAAGCAATATGTCGGAACCTCCACTCAAACCAGTTGCCACCAAGGAGTGAAGCACCATTTAAATGCAAAGGTTGCATTCAACTCCTGCATCGGAGGACAAATACTACAAGAGAAGATGCTAAACCTGCATAAGGAAATACCACTTCTGCAAAGGGGAGCAAGTAAGGCAAGCAAAAATGATACATCGAAGCATGTGGAGACAAGCACAACAAATATATGTGCTGATTCATTCGCTGCTTCTTCGAAAGCAAAGGTATCTCATATCATGCTTTTTCCCTGTCTTTTTCTTTGTCCTTGTTATTACTCGCATGGCAAAGTGAAAGAGAGCAGTCAGCGGCACTTGGAGTCAGTCTTCCGATCTGGAACCGACTACCTGGAATCTATTCCTGATTGCTTACCTAGTATTGCTCTCGAGTAGTCATCTTCAACGGTTGATACACTGCCAGAGAAGGGACAAGGAAACTTCAATCTTTCCAACCCTCTTCAATACGAATTGGAAAGATTGAACAAAGAAACAAGTCAGCACCTCCACCTTGTACTTGCCTGCCATATCTTGAAACCGCTCGTAGACCTTCGGCGGGAGACCAAAAGAATCCTGCTGCCCAGTTCAAGAGTAGCACAAAGGAAAATCAACGAGCGGAGGAGACCAGAAGAATCCTCCAGCCCAGATCAAGATCAAGCCTCAATGGCCCTTGAAGAAATCACAAGTCCGATTCAAAATCAAGTGATTCACCACCCTTGAATCAAATTCAACTCCAGATAAAAGGAGTAAGTTCAGACCTTCGGAGGAGACCAAAAGAATCTTCCAGCCCAGTTCAAGATTAAGCTTGTGGAAAATCAACGATTGGAGGAAACCAGAAAATCTTCCAGTCGAACTCAAGATCAAGCCTCGATGGCCCTTGAAGAAATTTCCAGCCCAATTCAAGATCAAGCCCCGACGGCCCTTGGATCGACATCTACATTAAGGAACTTCAAAACGCATCTCATACACGTGACAAGCACATGTCAACGACGCGCCTTGAAGTGGGGGCATTTGTAGACATCGAAATTTCGGTGAAATGAATGTTAACCAATAATTAAAATTTCAACGCTTACGTGTCACATAAATTTTACATGTAGCGTGTGACTCAACGAAAAATCGAAATAAATTGGAAAGGTCATCAAATAGGACACGTGTCAATATCTGGCAGAAATGATTTATTTCATCTGATTATTTAAATCCAAAAATCAAGTTTTGGAATTCTATAAATAGGAGGCCAAGGCATTCATTTCGAAAAGGAGAAAAGAAAGGAAGAAAGGAAGGAAGAAAGAAAGAAGAGGAAGAAAAGAAAGGAAGAAAGGAAGGAAGAAAGGAAGAAGAGGAAGAAAGAAAGGAAGGAAGGAAGGAAAAAAGAAAGGAAGAAGCCTTGAAACTCTAAAGCTCTCAAGCAAATCCCGAAGGATCAAGAAAGCTCTCTTCGTTCTTCGTCAAATCCTCCTTTAAGATCAAGCCCCAACGGCCCTTGAAGAACTTCCACCAACTCAAGATCAAGCCCCGACGGCCCTTGAGGAAAGTGTTCATCGTTCATCAACTGTTCATCCCTAGATCAAGCTCAAAAGCCCTCGAAGATCCGTTCATCAACTGTTCATCCCTAGATCAAGCCCCGACGGCCCTTTGGATCAACAGCTCATCCACAAACCTACACCCTACGAAGATAGAATCAGAGGATCAAATTACAAAGAGATTGTAACCCCAAAATCATTAAACACAAAAATATATTTTGTTCGCGTTATTCTTGTCTCTTGTTTTCAGGAACTTTTTCGTGTTTACATATTCATCTCCCAATCGGAGGATTTATATAGGAATACAAGCAATGATGATCAGGTATGAAACCAGTACAAGAAGTCATAAAAAACTGCTATGAAACTACTATATTAATTACAATGGATTTCACCTAATTCTTTAGCCAACAATGGCTGCTTCTTTAGTCAATAATGGCTGGATAAGTCTACAATGGCTGGCTGCTTAAGTCTACAATGGCTGGCTGCTTCAGTTAACACAAATATTAGCAATTTAACCCAGCAATTTCAAACTGGAAGATTAACACAAGCTCTCATGGCATCAAAATTTAGGATGCAACCGAACCGAGGCGGCATGTCAGGCAGTCCTCAGTCGGGCACAGCTGGGCTGCCAGGAGGCAGACAGATGCATCCTGGATCTGCTGGTTTCGCAATGTTGGGTCAGACTCTGAATCAAGGTAATATGAGTGCAATGCAACACAGGCCAGGAATGGGGCCTATGGGTCCACCGAAGCTGACGGCGGGGATGGCAGGGACGAATATGTACATGAACCCACAGCAGCAGCAACAATTTCAGCAACAACAAATGCAGCAGCAGTTGCAGCAACAGCAATTGCAGCAGCAGCAGCAGCAATTGCAAAAGCAGCAGCAAGAAACGACTTCACCACTACAGGCTGTTGTTTCACCACAGCAGGTGGGCTCTCCCTCGGGAATTTCACAACTGACCCACCAAAGCCAGCAGCAACAGCAGCAGCAGGAGGCTAGCCCACAGCAAATGAGCCAAAGAACTCCGATGAGTCCACAGCTAAGCTCAGGGGCAATGCATGCCATGAGTGCTGGTAATCCAGAGGCTTGTCCTGCAAGCCCACAGCTAAGCTCTCAAACGCACGGCTCAGTCGGTAGTATGGCAAATTCTCCCATGGACCTTCAAGGTATGAACAAGAGTAACTCCGTTGGTAACCCGTAGCAAAAATATCAGATCTTTGGGGATGTTCTGGGGAGGAAATAGTTCAGCCTCCCCTGTCGGAAGCCTTTCCTTCAAATCCCACAGTTAAGTCTGGCATGTAGAATTATTAGTCATTTTAACACAGTAACATTTACATAAATTTTAGCAGAAGTATTAGCTTAGACTTAGTACATGATATCACCTTTTTTCCCGGGTAAAAAGGTGAATATATATCTACTGGAGTGCAATGATTTATGCTAGAAGGGGCTGAGAAATGTGATCCATCCTATGTGCTGTAAAGTGTAAATTCTTGGGGAATGGTTAATGTTTATAAGTGAAGATTGATTGTGAAAGTATTTGCAATTTTCTGATTCTTTTTTTTTTTGTGGCCAAATTATTTCCTTGTTTATTTCAATATTCAATGGAGAAGGCAGGTCGTGTGCGTATACTTGTGTCCTTTCCATGAGAGAACCTACGAGTTCTTCCACTTAACATTAACGTCTTTTTACTGTATAAGCATCATAATCTTAACCATTTAAAATTTTTATTATCATCGAAGATCACCTCTGCAAAAAATCATTTTAATTTCTTGCACCAAGTTCGAATCACCCTTCTCGTAAGAAAACAACTTGAATTACAATGGCTAGTTTAAAATTTGCAATTTCCCCCAAAAGTTGAGAACTGAAGCATGGAGTGGAGTTTATGATCACTGTGTGTTCTCACATGGCTCCTGGTAATATCCTTGACACTAGACAGCCAGAAAGGGCCATTATCAGCTCAAACTCATCCTTGAGCATTTCGATCACCCCGCCGCCTCACTCCCCGCTTTCCGCTACGCTGCTGAAAGGCCGTAGATAACCGGCCTTCCAACCTGCACCGACATTGAGAACAAGTCCAGAAGTAGAACAAGTTTTAAGGGTTAAAAGTGGTGGATGGATATGATTCTTACAAGAACAGCTTGTGCACCGAGGGCTAACGCCTTGAACGTCTGTCCCTCGGCGTACTCCTCCATCGAAAAGAAGAGGAACTTTTCCTACAACTTTCCAATTGAATTCGTAACAGGATAAAAAGAAATGATGAAGTAGCAGTAGATAGATTGCACCTCTTCCAAGACAGAAATAGTGGAAGGAGTGTAATCGAGTTGGCGGCCTCCACGGTTCGAGACAACCACCCCAGCAACTCCTACTTCCACGGCCGTTCTTGCTGAAATATGGTAAAACGACAGCCATTGATCAGAAGGGCTAATCTGGACGCACGTCGACTTAAGGAGTCAGTTGATCTTACCACTTCACGAGTAAGAACCCCTGCAGCCATCCTATGTCCTGCATACTCGATCAATAAATGCAATAACTAAGCATTCAAGACGAAAGAAACCAGCTTTCGGGTTTCCAGCAATCTAGTTGTCTTAAACACCAGAAAAATTAAATCAATTGGGCCACTCTTGATATTTTAAGGATAAAATTTCTCGTGTAAAGAGTCATTCCTCCTTATATGATGCGTAACATCCTCGTATTGTATAAACATTATATTCGGAATCAATGATTTTCTTTATCACCCTAAAGATCATCTATAGAAGAATAAACAATTTGGATTATGACGTTTGTATGTGAAATGATATCATGCCATTATGTAAGGTAGATTGTTGCTACATCCAAAGATAATGACGGTTGAGATGCAATGAATGGTGAAATCAAGTTGGATAGTAAATTGACTAAAAAGCTCTACGCATGACATCATATGGCTTAAATTGAAAAAATTTACCTCGATTATATTCAATTTTTCTTCTACTTAGCTTGATCTCATTTATTGATATGATTGATTATATAGGAAATTGATTATTTAGGAATATAGTGCTCCTTGGAGCTTTCGTTGCCCACGATATGATACTTGAAATCTAAAATCGAAACGATTAACCAATATGAGACCAGAAACCAAAAACTAAGCTCCATTCAATCACATAAACAAATGAGACCAAGGCTGAAGAAAATCGAGTAGAAGTATAACTATGTCAACGAGTCTCATATTTAACAAAGTTGGATTACAACAGTAGTTTTAGAATCTACAGTTCCATTCACGTCTCTGTAGAATATTATTTTAATTGATGTTCTTACAATAGAAAAATGATTCCCGCACAATCTATTTCTCCTTTTGCGCACCTCTGTTTGTTTATGTCCATGGTTCTCCTGTGATTTATTCAATCCAGCGGCCGGAAAATATACGGGGTGTTGTGGGGAGAAAAAGACGTGCGGAAATCACATCACTTAAAATAAATTAGAGCATCGAATGGAGTTTATCACTTTCTGTTCTGACATGGCTCCTGGTAATATCCCTAATACTAGGACAGCCAGAAAGGGCCATTGTGAGCTCAAACTCATCCTTCAACATTTCGATCACCCGCTTAACTCCCCGTTTTCCGTTTGCTGCTAGGCCATAGACAACAGGCCTTCCAACCTGCAGCAACATTGTATCAATAAGAAGGGCCACACAAATAGTAGAAGCAGTTTAGGAGTTCATATATGCAGTGTGGTGGATATAATTCTCACAAGGACAGCTTGTGCACCGAGGGCCAGCGCCTTGAACACATCTGTTCCACGCCGTATTCCTCCATCAAAAAGAACAGGAATTTTTCCTCCAACAGCATGAACCACCTGAATACATTGTGGATATAAATGTTATGCCGCTTTTGTGTCTCACAAGTTACACCAGTAAAAGTGATGAAGTAGAGAGAGAGTTGCACCTCTTCCAGGACAGAAATAGTGGCAGGAGTATAATCGAGTTGACGCGCTCCATGGTTGGAGACAACAATCCCAGCAACACCTACCTCCATAGCCTTTCTTGCTGAAATGTAAAACAACCACCATTCAGAATCAGACAGTCCAATGTATCTCAACGCTGAATATATTGACTTAGCTGTAACACATAACTTGAGAATTTTGCTACAGATTTTACTAAATGTTCAAGAATTTTGCTTTAAATTCCTGGAGAAGTTAGCATTTTCTAGACCAGTTGCCAAATTGATTTCCGTTTATGAGTATGATATTTACATACAGTAAGATTAGAAGATCTCAAGATATGAAGCCTTTATCAGTTGATATCTTACCATCTTCATGAGTGAGAACCCCCTTGATTAGAATTGGCAAGTTTGTAATAGATTTCAGCCACCCTATGTCCTGCACACGCAATCAATGTGATAACTAAGCATTCAAGAATAAAGAAACCGCTTAGCACACCGGGAAATAAAAAGTTCTCTAACCGATTGTCTACAAGCATATGAAAACGCAATCAGACGAGTCTACTGAGTTATACCTCCCAGCACAGAGAAGCATCAAAGGTCCCTTTGGCAAAAACTTCCAAGTTTGACCCTTCATCCTGCAGAGAAAGTGTCATGTGTATGGATAAAACGAACCTTTCACTTAGATTATACAGCTGACTAACATTGCACATTTGGACTAAAGTTTTCAGAAATAAACCATTCCACTCACACTGTCTACTTCAGTTGATATAAGGCCTTCAAAATTCCTCAACCGAGGCGCTACCATTCTGCGGCAGTTATCACAGTCATGTTTTAATCAAGAGTACTATACAGTTAAGAAAACAACATTTGACATGATGTTACACAGAAGAGTTTCTTTCCTATTATACTTCAAAGAACGTATTGCAAAACACGGAGAAACAACCACAGAAACATAGGGGATGAGATTAACTTATTCTTTATGTCTGCCTCTCTTCGACCAAGTCTAGGAGTATCAGCGGTTAGGACAATAGCCTTGTATCCATTTTTTTCAGCTCTGCGAACTATCTGAGCTGAGATATCTCGTCTTTTGTAAACCTGTTCGAACAAGGGTACATTTGATAGGTTGAGCCCTGTTAGGCAGGATAAGAGTTGAAAACTGGAAGTACGAGGGAATATTGCTGTCAAGAAAAATTTGACTTGGAAAATTAAAATGAACTCAAGAGAGGGTAAATACATATATTTGAAAGAACCGAACAGCGTTGCAGCTTGAAGCAACCTCCTCCACAGTGCAGGTGGACATGTAGGACAAAATCTACAAAGAAAAATACCACAACTCAAATACCAAACAACGCATGCTGCTTTAGCAGTTGCAATGCATGTCATAACTTATACGGATACCATTATGGTGTTACACGCAGCTGCTGCTCTAGCAGTTGCAACCTCTCCTACATTGAATATAAAGAGCAGGTAAAAATTAGTGTCTTATAGACTTAAACCAATCTCAGCGGAGAAATCTTGGAAGACTACTCAGATTTTAGACCTTCGGGGTGGGCCAATTGATGCATGGCAGTAGGAGCAAGCATTATAGGTGCTGAGATTTTGTAACCCAGTATGGTAGTTGACATATCTACTCTGCTAACATCGACAAGAATTCTAGGCCGCAACCTGGAACAAAGACACAGGACTCACTCATGTAATTACACCATATGTTCGAGCATTTAGCAGTAGAATTAAACATTTACGTGATTCTGCGAAATGCTTCAACGTTCTCTTTTAGCGTGTGCTGGTCCTCAGCTCCCCCAGTGTAGTAATCATAGTACATTTTCGGAAGGGCTTGCCTAGCCAATTCTTGGTACTCATTCACATTGACAGGTTCGGATGCCATTTATCCTGAAAACATAAACATTAACCACTCCTAGCTTTCGAGTTTTCGAGCAATCTATCCTAGATCATACCATATAATCACTGACAATCTATCCTAGATGATACTATATAACCACTTGGAATCTCAAAGTTTGATGAAAACATATGAATATGATGGCAATACAATCTGAAATTCATAAACTCATGAATTTTATATTTTCCTGCCTGAAATTTGAAAAACATTTGCAGAACAACATGACATTTCACAAGCAATTAAGGGAGTTTCTTCAAATCCATTAGAAAAAGAAAGCATGATGATCCGTCCACTCAAAAAGAAAAAAAAAAAAAAAAAAAAAAAAAAGCTACCGACTTACCTGTGAGTTGAAACTTGCAAAACCCTAATTTGTCGCTGACCAAGTTCTTTGTCGAACTTTGGATTGAGTAGTTCTGCTTTTGGGACTGAGTGAAAAATTGATCTATATTTTTATTTGATGTTTTTGTCCGTTTCTGGGAATATTTTTACTCATGATACATGCAGGGCTCGGAATTGTTGGCCTGGAGCTTTGGCAGTACCTTGGTTTTTTTTTTTTTTGTTAATAATTAAAAGCGCTTACGACAATGTTTAATAGAAGAAATTAAAAAAAAAAAAAAAAATTACTTCTAGCAGAAATCCTGACGAGTAGAAGAGATTCCTACTTGACAAACCGTTAACTGACTTGAGCAATAGAGAGGTTTGAGTTGTTATTAGGAAACACCTTGGTACTGAACCACTTCTCTTCCCTCACTTTCATTTCATCCCTCACATCTTCTTTATTATGTATGATCCCCTTTCTATTTGAAGTCCTAACTTGAAATGTAAATGGCTATTTGAAAAGAATCTCGACGGATTTGTCATTGGAGAAGGATCTGGTGTCAATTTCTGCACTTTCTCGATTGATCATCAAAGTTTGTACTATTTATGGCTCAAACCCTCTTCTTCCCTTCTCATAAAAGTTACAGAGAAGAGGAGCGAATCTACATCGAGTTCCTTGGTGGAAGCGTCACTGGTTATGCATATCACATGACTGCGGTTCATCCCGACAGCATATATTTCAACCACCTGAGTTTATCCATGCAGGACGTGAGAAAGGACGTGCATCAGTATTGTATTGATACGTTGTCGAAAATGTATTGATCCTGTGCTCATCAGCCTTCGCTTTATGTGTCAAAAATCAGGGACAGGAGTTGCTCTTGGCTCAATCTGGTGTCAGCAGAGAAGATGTAAACTACATAAACGCATATGCTACATCAACACCGACGGGTGATCTGAAAGAATATCGCGCTCTAATCCGCTGTCTTAGGAAGAATCCAGAGGTAAATAAAAACGTCTTCCTAGTCACTTAAATTATGAGATGACTCTGTGCTGAAAAACTATGATCTGATTATTGCAGCTAAGAGTGAACCCCACAAAATCCATGATTGATCACCTTATGGGAGCCTCAGGTGCTGTGGAAGCTGTTGGAACAATCAAGGTCGGTCAGCCTCAATTTTTAATTTCGTGACAGTCTCCACTTTTTTGGACGAGGTCACGAGTTCAATTATCATGGACGACAATTGATGAATACAAAAAAAAGGTACAACTTGTTTTTTTTTGGCTTGCAAAAAAGATTTAAAGAGGAGATTCATTATAATCAAATCTTGACAATGTAGGTTATGCAGACGGGATGTATCCATCAGAACATCAATCTCGAAAATCCAAACAAAAGCGTGGTATGCATCTCTAGTCGTTTGCAAACGAATTTTACGTTTTCACAAAATATTTTCAATGCATTTTCTTTTTCTAATACATGCATATACTGAATATGATGAGCAAGACATGAATATGTTTGTTAGACCAAACAAGGAAAAGCTGGACATGGAAGTTGTACTCTCTAACTCGTTTGGTCAAAATCCATCATCCCATATAATTTTGCAAGATATTGGCCAAAATCCACTAATGTGAAGACAGATCTGTGTTTTCGACTGTTATACCATTTTTATTAAAAATAAAATCCTTGTAATTTATTTACTTTTAGTAAAATTTTGTTGATTGTGAACGACATTTTCTAACTTTTCTTTGTTAATTCAAGTGATACTGGAGGAACAAGAAATTATGCTCAAGGCCTTGTGTGCACGGGTGAATGCTTTTAACCGAGCTTCAAATCCCCACCCCTTTGTGAAGCAATAGAGCCGTCTGAGCTGATTTGGTCTTATAAATTGGTTTTATGCACAAGTTTGATTGGTTTGTTGCAATTTATTATTTGACACGATTCGAGTCATCACCAAAGCACTTACCAGTTTTGTGGAAGCTCATTTACCCATGGCTCACCAGTGAAAAGTGGCAACTACACAACGGAATGTATTGATCTCGTCGATCTTGTAGTACAAGAATCATAAACAGTAAGACTGATTGACAGATTTCGCCGGACAAAGGCGCTCCTGTCGATAGGAACTGACCGACCCTTCTCTTAAAACGCCACAAATAATGTTAACAATGTATATATAAAACAGCAAAATCTATTCCCTTTTAATTGGTAGTATGACAACTGATAAGATCCCACGACTCAATTTGTTCTTTTGAGGGGTCTCTCTTTCATAAGGGTGGATATGTCCCCATAAGCAGAGGTTCTTACAGAATTAATTTTCTCAATCAAACTCCGCGTGACCAACAAAAGTAACCCCAAAACATCATTTAAACCTTTCATGAGGATAAGGCAGCCAATCTGAAGTTCCCAAGTCTGAAATAGAATGGAAGCAGTCCACCGCAACAAACAGAAGCCCGTCAAAATCGTCAAATTCAGAACATAGATGAGGCAGTTTGATCACCAGAGCTTTGTTTTGACCCAGAAAAGGAGGAAAACCACTCCAAGCACAATGGCAATAGGTGCATACTTTCGGATCAGAGCCTACAATTAAGACGTGTGAAATGATAAAGTAGTAAGTTTCAGCTACATACTACTCGGAAAAATAAAAGTTCACATATGATCTAATTCTTTGACAGAAACATCTTCAATCAAGAGTACTCATGGCAGATTGGGGAAGGCAACATAATTGTATTATTCCTAATTCAAACAAAAATGGCTATTCAGACCTATTTCGTACAAAGAAAACAGAAAAACCCAATTATTATGGCTTAGTACTAGCACCAGCATACAGCACCATCAGCAACAGCTAACAGAAGTTTACAAGCCCAGCAGCATGAATAAATAACAGCTTTTGAACGAGCATTCAAGTAAACAAAAGAAAGGTATCATGTAAATGCCGCCACCACAGCTGCATTCATACTCAACACAGGACACTACAACTTGATTGAATTGAGACATACGGAAGATGTCCCATCCAAAGGTATGATAATGGAAATGATTAGATGCTACATTATTCAAACAAGTACCAAGGACAGGGTGTGCAGGGAAATCATATGATATGTAATGTTTGGGAAGTCCACATAGTATTAGTTTAGATGATTGCCCATCACAGCTAGTCAGATAAGACTAACCTGTCGATTCAAATCTCTTGCTTTATCAGCATACACACGAGATTCTGATGTTAAACGGCTGGACATTTGACTAACCTCTGTAAAATGAAATTCAGGAGGAAAATTATCATCCATCCACACAAAATAAAACTTCCATCTAGAAGCAAAAAGAGACTTACGGTCCAACTTTTCACCAACACCAAGCACTTCCTGAACATTGCGAGTCATTATTTGGTGGACTTCATAGAGCTCATCATTCAACTTTGCAATATTCCTCTGAGTGTGAGTGTCCTGGTACAATTTCTTTGTTTTCTGTATGAATGTATCTTTTAAACACAAAAAGTGGAAGGAAATCAAACACAGCTAAAGAAGAACCAAAATGTAGACAATAAGTACAAAATTCTACTTAACATATGAGGGACAACAATTTCTGGAAAAAGACCTACCAAATTTAATGAATGCATAAGGCCTTGCAGCAGTTTCAATTTGGGTCCCGTTAACACGCTCAAATTCATTCTTGAGATCTTCAAGGTATTGGAAGGCAAGTTTCTTTGGATAGGCACGGTCGCACATTGTTAAGTAACACACACGTCCTTCGATGATATAGCTAAGAACAAAGGTCAAGGCAATAACAGTTGTATGCTTGTCCTATAACGAGAACAATGAATACATAGCATTCACTTTAAGTCATTGATAAGACAATTACTGAATGAGAAACTTAAATTTAATGACAACAGCAGGTACGTGAAACTAACATATTATCTGCCAATATTAGATTAAGCCAACAGATGTGCAAAAAACCGCACACGGTTTATAAACACCATAAATCATAAAGACAAAAGTGACAAGGATACTGGAAAACAAAGGGTCCAGTTTCAACTGACATCCTTGAAGGCTCATTTTGGCCTCTTGACAAGTTCTTGAATAAAGCCTTGACTTGTTGTTTGTAGAATTCTGAGTCTTTTACATCACGGCCATCATCCAGTCCCTCTGCTAGTGGAAGACCATCAGTAACACGAGCAATCATTGTCAGCTTCACCATCTTCACTTCACAACTTCCCAGCAATGCGAAATTAACTGCCCCATGTCAAAATCATCAAATCCCAGATCCCGAATAGCTTGAAAAATCCAAAAACTACCAAGAAATACAACAATAATATACTCACAATGCCAGACAGCCTTACACGATATGCATTATCTTCCTACGAAAAGATCTACACCGTTAAATAACTAGTCCACCCGATTTTCTGATAAGGTTAAACATGCAGACTTAGAAATTGGGTTCTATGCCAATACAGTTAAAACCCAAATCCCATGTTCAATATCTAACAAAATTAAATCTTAAAAGAGAGCAAAATTTTGTTTTATAATTAATTGTGTTTTTAGCTAACAAAAATGATTCACGGGCTACCCAATTCTGTAATTCCAACTGATCGATCACAAGGCATCAAAGATCAAACCCAAACCGTTTAACCATCTAAACCCATTTGCCCCAAAATATCCCTAAACTACAAATTTTACACAATTTGCTACAAGATCATAAAAGAAAATGCTGTGAAATCCAAAAATTTACGACAAATCTGAGAAATTGAAAAGAAAAAAAGAAACTTGATAGAGAATTTGGAAAATACAGAGCAAATACCCGTTTATAGCATTGATCTGAGGAACGGTGAGGACGATGGTGCAATCTGAGCGAGAAGAATTGAGAGCAGATGTGGAAGGGGAGTTTCGGGGACCGAACGGAGTAAATGAGGGTTGCGTTTTCGAGTTTAATCTACGATCCCTCTCTCTCTGCGTGCTATGGGTTGTACCTTGAAAGAACCAAGCCAAAGCCTGAAATTTCACACGTACAACATCTTACTGCAGGCGGTCGAACGGGCAAACCGGTAAATGGGCAAACGGGCAAATGGAAAACGGACAAAAAGGGTGCTGTCTCCTACGTATTTATTTTTACTACTCACACAAATTCTTAATTTTTTTCGAATTTTTAACCTAAATATGTTGGCTAATTTTGGACCATTGGATTCTAACAGAACAAAATTTGAACCATTGGATTTCAACAGTAAAAAATTTTAAATTTAAACTCAACTGCTAGGACACATGACGCTATATGGGCCGTTAGATTTGTAAAGGCTATATCATCCAACGGTCCAAATTAGCCAACATATTTAGGTTAAAAATTCGAAAAAAGTGAATCTATTAGTTGTGCCCACGTTGCACAATCTGAGCTTTTGGATTGCAAAAAAAATATAATCCAACGACCCTTATAATTCAGTTAGACAAAAAATTTAAAAATTATAAATAAATAAAAAATTCTATAAATACCCAACCATCCACTTCCATCCTATAAACATCTTAATATTTCCAAGTTTTTCCTACATAATCTATTAAAATCCATTGAAATTTGTCACTAAGTGTTTTTTTATTAAAATCCTCTAAAATCTAAATTTACTACACCCCATTCATTTCTTCCAAAATTAATTGTAATCTTCTCGCCATCACTTAGTACTACGGTCTAGTGGTATTCCTCTTCACTTGTAAGTGAGAAGTCTTAGGTGGTTCTGATAGTCAATGATTTAAAAGTGGATACTTGAGCAACATAGGTGCTTAAACAAATCAAAATTGGTTTGTGTTTTGATTTTGTAAAGCACGAAGGTCTACGAATTCAAGGTTGAGATGGAAAGCGGTTATTAATCCAAGGCTAGGTTTGTAGTTTGGATGCCTTAATTTCAGCTCCATTCCTTTGTTCATTTGGTGACATTTCATTTGTTTGGTTGTCTCTTTTCGAATGGTGTTTGATCTCATTGCAGCATGCCTCAAAAAGTGATTGACAAACCCATGATCAGTGGATTTGAGTTGATTGACTGATTTTTGTACACGCTCATATAAACAATAGGCTAGAGGTGGAACTCGTGGGACATTTTCTAGTGACTCCTCTGGAAATGATGAGTTTTGGTCCAATAGTGAAATGGAAAGTTCCCATCAAGTGCCACCAAGTACCTTATGATATCATTATGAGCATAAGTTTGACACCAGTTCTGCACATCGGGAGGAATGGCATCCATCTGGAAGAAAAGATACGCGTTCTTATGCTTAGAGTTTGAAGAAGGGGGGACGTAGGTCAGTTGAGTCCATGGGTGTTAACTGAAAAATTCAAAGTGCTCAGTTGCCTTGGATTCAAGCTATGGTAGACATTCTCCTTCAATTTGTAATCTGGAGTTATTCTGGGAAATTGCATACGGGGGTAGAGAGAATGTAAATAGAGTAACCCTGAATGAGATGATAGGAAAAAGTGTGACTCTGTCCTACAAGTTTGAGGCCACAGTGTGCCTTTCCCTACTAACTGTCCTGTAAATGAAACCAATGATAGGAAGGAAGAGCTTTAGCTTTCTGAACGCTCGACTTTTGATTTATGCCCTACTAAAGAAAGGGGTTTTGTTACTCTAAAGGCTCCTCTGCTAACATAGAATAGAGAAATGCGGGATGAAATGAAGCGCTCCATGGAACAGAAAAGTAGAAGTGTATTGCAAGCTGGAATGGTTCCGTTAAAAATTTTCCTTTCCCTCAGTGACCAGGTGCTTCTTCGTGTTCTGAATAACTAGATTTCGTGATTAATTTTCATTTTAAAATGATTTTCTATGATAGTTGTGTCAACCTTGAGCTTTCATTGTTGAAGCAATGAAGCTTTAGGAGGAGCTTTCTTTTCCATGTGGATTACCAATACAACAAAACTATTGCTATCTCCATATTTTACCGATCTAAATATGTGAATGGTATATGAAATCGTAGAGTAAGTTGATTAATTATGAGATTTTTAGTTTTTTATTTTTACTAGATCAATATAGTCAAGCTATGTCGAGACTTAGGTTTGGGTCTTGGAGGTTTCTACCAACCTGGTTACCGCAATGGAGCAAAGCTGAATTTGGAGATGATATGCCTTGGTAAGAATGGGGACCTTGAGATGAGTCAATATGAAGATTATCGACCTGTTGATGGTGCTAAACTGCCAAAGATTCCTGTTAAATTCTTTCAATTGGTTGAAAGTGCAATCAACGAGTCCCATTTCTTTACTAGGAAAGACTCTAAAGCTAGCAATGCTTAAGGCTAACTTCCATGGATGACCCCAGACATATGTCTTGTGAACTTTCATAAAACTTTGTTAAGCATTACATCTGTGACCACCAGCCATTGAACTATCCATTAACCATTTTGGATGAACAATCGCCACTTTTATGTGTGCGATAAAAACAGTGGTCTTCACACTTTGTTTTATGCACTAACCCGCATGACATTCATCTGCAGTAGCTGCACCATCTTATCTTTCAAATCATCTATAACCCAAATGCAATTATTCTCCAATTAGTCATTTCTGGATCGTTTAGAAGACTAAAGCAAACTTTCCTGTATTATTTTGTGAATCTTAAAATAAGTAAACCTTATGTTGAGTTCCACATTGGCTATACAAAAAGAGAAATAATAGTTTAAATATTCTAACTCCACTCCAACTAACACCAAGGGTTTTTGTGATAAAAGCCCACACTTGACGGATTGTGTAGGTGGTAATTACCAAGTTCGAGACAATATCGGTGTTGCTAGAAGTAGGTATAGAAAACTTAGCTTGTAAGAAAACAAAAATGTAAGAAAATCTTGATTTCATTTTAATGAATAATTTCAGTGTACATGTTGGTATATATATACAGATACAGATATGATGACCTTTCTACCCTTAGCTAACTTAGTTAATTACAATCAAGTCCTTAACTAACAAAGATAGTTTGTTACAACTGTAACAAACTATTTTATAGAAGTACAAGTAATATTTGGATTATTACACCGGTTCATGCTGAGCTTGGATGCATGAAATATGCTAAGAGGAACCTTGGATTGAAGAAAACTAAATCTATGTTTAGAGATGGATTTTGTATAAATGTCAGCTACTTGATCTTGACTGCAAACAAAGAGAACTTTGACAAGATTAGCTAAGACAAGTTCCCAGATGTAATGGTAATCAATCTCAACATGCTTGGTCCTGGCATGAAAAACAGGGTTGGAAGCAAGTGAAATTGTTGAAATGTTATCACACCATCGAGTTGGGACTTGAGATAAGGGAAAACCAATATCATAAAATACTTTGCAGATCCATGTGATTTTAGCAACTGTGTGAGCCAAAGATCTATACTCAGCCTATGTGGATGATTGAGCAACAATGGATTGCTTTTTGGCATTCCAACTAATGAGATTTGGACCCAGAAAAACACAATAGCCATTGGTGGATCACCTATCAAACGTGCTGCTTGTCCAATCTGCATTTGAGTATGCAGAGAAATGTCCATTTTTAAACCATAAACCATGAGTAAGAGTCTCTTTAAGAAATCTAAGAATTCTCTTTACTGCTTGCATATGTTGTTCTCTTAGAGAATGCATGAATTGGCACACTTGGATGACAACAAAAGAGAAATCATGTCTTGTCCAAGTAAGATATTGAAGATCCCCAACAATTGATCGATATTCAGTAGGTTTACAAAGAAAATGACCATTGTGATCAAGCTTAGTGATACCAAGAGGAGTAGAACAAGGTTTAACACCCTTTATGTTTGTTTTGCCAAGAAGATCGAGTAAGTACTTGCTTTGATGTAAGAAGAGGCCAGCAGATGATCTTTGAACTTCTAAACCCAAAAAGTAGTGAAGTGGACTCAAATCCTTAACTGGAAACACTTGACTGAATTGAGTGATAAATTTTTGATAGAGATTTGTATCTAGTCCTGTGACTAGAATATCATCCATATAAACCAATACTATTACAAGAACTTGTGCTTAAAAAAAAAAAAAAAAAAAATCCGTCTGAGGTTGATTGCTGAAATCCAAAACTATGCAAGGCTTAAAACAGTTTGTCAAACCAAGCCCTTGGGGCTTGTTTTAAGCCATACAATGACTTTCTCAACTTGCAGACATGATTGGGTAAGGTTGAATCAATAAAGCTAAAGGGCTAGTGCATAAAGATTCCTTTAAGTCTCCATGAAGAAAAGCATTACTAACATCTAATTGATTGAGAAACCAATCAAATTGAACAGCTAAGGACAATATAATTCAAATTGTGACTGGCTTTGCAACAAGGCTGAAAGTCTCTTGATAATCAATACCTTTTTGTTGGTGAAACCCTTTAGCTACTAAACAAGTTTATATCTATCCACTGTGCCATCATGCTTTCTTGTGATTCGAAATACCCATTTACACCCAACACATTTTGAGAGGAATAATAAGGTACTAAAGACCAAGTGCATGTAAGTTGAAGAGCATTGAACTCTTCTTGCATGACTAATCTCCAATGTTCATATTTTGCAGCTTGTAAATAAGTAGTAGGAACATAATCAATAGAATCAGGTAATGGATGCTTTGTTGGAAAATAAGCTTTAGGCTTGAAAATACCTGCCTTGGACCTCGTAACCATAAGATGAGTAGAATATTGCACTTGAGATTGCACTGGAGAATGTACTTGAGATTGCATTGGAGATTGCATTTGAGATTGCAATTGAGATTGTACTAGAGAGTGCTCTTAAGATTGCACTGAAGATGGTACTATGGTTGATGGGGAAGATGACAGTTTTGTAGTTGACATTCTTGGATTTGTCATAGAGAAATGCATATCAAAAGGAGTTGCATTGTAAGGAGTGAATGAAGAGGCTGCTTCTATTGGAGCTATAGAAGTGTGAAACAGATAAGTAAACTCATCAAACTTCACATGTCTTGAAATATAAACTCTATGAGTAACATGATCAAGGCATCGATATCCTTTGTATTGTAGAATGTATCCCAAGAAAACACAACATTTACTTTTACCATCTAGCTTGGATGAAACATATGGTTTTAGCCATGGAAAGCAGTTGCAACCAAAAGTCTTGAGCTTTGAATAATCTAGAAAGGTTTTGAAGAGAAGTTCCCATGGAGAAGTAGTCAATCTAGAAATAGGTAGTCTGTTGATGAGATAAGTGGCAGTAGAGAATGCTTTAACCCCATATACATGTGGAACATGATAAGAAACCAATAAAGTTCTTGTAGTTTCAACCAAATGTCTGTGCTTTCTCTCAGGACAACCATTTTGCTTAGGGGTATGTGGGCAACTAAGTTGATGAGAGATGCCATTTGACTTAAGAAAGAAAGTAAACAAAGTACTTGAAAATCCACCCCTATAGTCGGATCTCAAACACTTTATTTTATTTCCAATAGAAGTTTCTACATAGGTTATGAATACAATAAATGTAAAGTACACATCATATTTGACTTTTAGAGGAAAGAGCCAAGTGTACTTACTAAAATCATCCACAATTATCAAATAGTATTTGTAACCAGACACATAAACAATTGGAGCTGGGCCTCATACTTCATAATGTAACATACTCAAACTACTAGTTGAAGAAAAGCTAGAAACAGAAAATGGCAACTTGTGATTCTTGGCAATAACACAGTCTAAGCAGAAGAAGTCAATCGAATGTTTGCCTTGTAATGCAAGTTTATTACTAGATATAAGTCTACAAAAAATAGAAGATGAAAGATGTCATAGCCAATTATGCCATACTTTGACAAGAGTGGTTATACTAACAAGAGCATGATTGAGCATCTGAGGAGGACGTTGAGTACCAGAAATACCTTGGATTTGATAGAAGCCATCTTTAACTAGGCCCAGCAAAAGCATCTTCCCCATAGAATGATCTTTTATACACATGATCCATTGGAAGTTAAAGTCAATGAACAATAATTGTTCTTGAGGAATTGATAGGCATGTAATAAATTGTGTTTCATTTAAGGAACATCTAAAACATTGTTCAACTTAAATGAAGAAGAAGCAGTGTTTAAGGAAGAAGAACCAGTGTGATGAATTGACAAACCTTTACCATCGCCAATGTAGACCTTATCTTAACCAGTGTATGGAGTAGGAAAGGATATATGAGAAATATCATTAGTGATATGCGATGTTGCTCCAGAGTCAAGAATCCATGAGGGAGGTGGCTTCGAGGCATAGTGAGTGTACATAGCAGCAAGTTTGGTTGGTGGAACTTTACCAAAGATGTTAGGATTCATGCGATCATATCAGTCAATGGTTTCATGACTAGTAGAGCCACATATTTGACAAGTAATTCAAGAGCCAGAGGAGCCTTGAGAATGAAAGCCCAGAGAATTAGACTTGTTGAAACCAAAGTTATATTGGTTGCCTCGATTATTGCCATTAAAATTCTGATTGCCACAATTGTTGGAAAATCAATTGTTACCACTCCCACGATTAGAGTTGTAGCGAAGGGATTGCTACAATGGTTGATTTTGAGCTGCATAGGCCTGAGATGGATGTGGGGAAGGAAGCAAAGGCAGCTAAGATTGAACATTGAAGGCTTGAAAAGTTCATCTAAAGTCGTAGATGAGAGACAAAGATTGATCAAATCAATGAATGACTCAAATTCCTCAGGCAATCCATGAAGCGTTGCTGCAATTAGGTCATGATTAGACACAGAAGCTTCATCTGCAGTCAAAGAATCAGAAATCTGTTTGATTTGATGTAGATAGTTAGAAATTGAGAGAGATCATTTCTGAAGAGATTGAAGGCGAGAACAAAGCTGATGAATATGTGCATCAGAGACTCCTTTAAAACGTTGTTTTAGCTTAAGCCACAGTTCGCAAGACGATGAAACCCTAACCGTAAAAGGAATAATTTCTTCAGAGAGTGTTGGATTTAACTAGATCAACAGGTTTTGATCCTTCTCATACCACAATTCAAACTCAGGATTAAGAGAACAATCAGGAAGCAGAGGTTGCGGACATGGGTCAGATCCGTCAATAATTCCAATGAGTTTGTAACACTTGAAGATTGGAGCGAACAATGCTCGCCATGGAAGGTAATTAGATCTCTTCAACTTGATCGGAACCATGCTTCCAATATTCTGAATTGTAAGAGAGGAGTAATTGTTCATCGAGTTAGGGTTTGAAGCAGAAGAATTTGGGGGAGGAAGAGACAAATTTGATTGAGATTCCATGAAATTGAGTAATCAAAATGAAGAAATACATACAATCAATGAGAAAATATGAATTCAAAGATGAATTCCAGCAAGAATTTGATGAACAACGAAGCGGAAAGAGGATCGAGATGTCAACGAGTCGTGAAGCGGTTGGTGAGTGATACCATATAGAAAACTTAGCTTGTAAGAAAACACAAATGTAAGAAAATATCTTGATTTCATTTTAATAAATAATTTCAGTGTACATGTTAGTATATATACAGATACAAATCTGATGACCTTTCTACCCTTAGCTAACTTAGCTAATTACAATCAAGTTCTTAACTAACACAGATAGTTTGTTACAACTGTAACAAACTATTTTATAGCAGTACAAGTAATATTTGGCTTATTAGTGGACCATTCAACCCGTCTCTCTGATAATTCTACATGGTATCAGAGCCAGGGAGCGTACATGATGGGTGTGTCCTTAGGGATGACAATGGTTCGGTTTGTGGACGGAAATGTTATATCCATCCCCATAACCACGAAAATTAACCATATCCATAAACGTAAATTAATCATCAGGTATTATCCATAATCATACCCACCGGGTAACAGATTTTTCATCGGTTAACGAGTATATCCATCTTCGTCAATACAAAAAATATATTTGTTCAGTTGAGACATTATAAGTTAGTAGATATTAATTTTTGTCATTAAACATTTGATGTATAAAATGATCCAACGAATGAATCTTGTTGAGTATAAAAATTAAAACACTGATGATGTTGGCTTGTCTTTGATATCTCTCATAAGCACCATTGAGTTCGCATTTGATTTTGATTCAAAACTTTACTTTCCTACAAAATGCAATTTTTGTATTCTCAAGGTAATGGTTCGGTAAATAATAGATATACAAACATATATATATATATATATATATATATATATATATATATATATATATATATATATATATTATATAAAAATTATATTATTTACTAATCTCGGTTACCCAAATCTATTTCATTCGGGCGGTTATCTGCGGTTATCTACGGTTATCTGGTTTAACGATTAGAATTGTCATCCCTATGTGTCCCCTTGGCCCCGTGCGATGATAGTGGGTCCCTTAGACCCACGTGTAGTGTGAGTCCCTTTGGTTTCATATGGTTGCCGATGTGTGAACCTCCCACATGTGACCCACTAATTGGGTTCCACGTAAGGGGGCGTGTTGAGTCCCACATTGGCTATACAAAAAGAGAAATAATAGTTTAAATATCCTAACCCCATTCCAACTAACACCGAGACCTTTTGTAATAAAACCCCACACCTGACGGAGTGTGCAGGTGGTAAATCTGACGGATTGTGCACTTGATAATTACTAAGTTAAGAACAATATCAATGTCGTTGAAAGTGGGCCCTTCGGCCCGTCTCTCTATAATTCTACACCTTAGTGTTCTGAACCTAAACAAGTGTGTGTGAACTACTTGATAACATCTTTTGACCATGCCCTCCTGCAGGATCGTGATGAAGGTGAACAGAGTCTCCACAAACGTTTGACTGTTGTCTCCTTCTCCATCGGAGATTCTGCAGAATTCTTGTATGGTGGGCAAGGGGATGTTGACAGAGCAAATAAGGTTATACTGGAATCTGGAGATGTTCTGATATATGGTGGAAATCTTACTTTCAAAGAGTTGAAAATCTTGTACTTCTGTACATCGTAGTCTTTTCTAGTCTGTGTTGGTTCGAACGAAACATGCTAGCTTCGTGATGTAATGACACTTTATGTTGATATCATGGAAAGTAGTTTATGTGGCAATCACCAAGTACTTTCATTTCGAATTAGGTCATTTGTTCATTTCATTACGGGTATGTGTTGTCCGATCTTTGGTCGAAAATGTCTAACCGAAACTTAATAAGAAATTGGGTCAAATGAATAAAAAAGGGTGCCAACAGAAACATCCATACCTATATTGTAACTTGTTGGTTGGAGAGTAGTTCTAATTGGTTTTTAAACCACTTTTAAAGTAAAACTCATAAAGTAAAACTCATAAGGTCAACTCTTTTTTTCTGCACTAAAATGCAACCTCATTTTCTCTTTTGGCAGCCAAACTTCAACGGTTGCTCGAGCAAAGTTTTGTTTGGTTCAACATTCCTCTTGCTTCACTTCAAGAACAATAAAAAAAATGCTTATTTTATAAGCAAAAGCAGAAGAGCAAACAACAACCCTACCACCACCACAAGTGCTTGTCAACCTAGTAGGTGGGATCCATTGTAAGCTCATCAGCTTTGAGCAGCATTAGGTATATCCATACAGCTACGTTTTTCTGGACATAAAATCCTTTTTAATCACCATTTATTTCCACGCTTCTTATTAGATATTTATTAATTAACCCTAAAAAAATTCTATAGGGAGGTGCTCGGACGGACGTTCGTGATCGTTCAGCCCGAAGTTAAGGGTGGATATAGGGAGAATGAGCCATGCTGGAGAAGCAGGGCACATGCCAGATATATCAGCATTGTCTGAGAATTTTGCATGTGCTCTAGCTCTTCAGCTTGGACTCTCTTCCTTTCAGGCACAAGGTTGGCTGCAATGAAATAGGTCAGTTTTTTCGGAGCTCAAGTTTTAACTCATTTCACCAATGATTGTATCGAGTGTTTGTTATCGAACAGATTCTAGTTCTGCAATGCTGCAACGTCCTTAACATCCCTGATTGTAAGTGCTACACATCCTTGACTCTTTTTTTCTCTAACTCCTATGCATTTCTTCAAAGGTTAGTACCAAATATCATCATTTATTGGTATTAATTTAAATTTATACATTAGTAGCATCCATAAATTATTTCATCACCCACAAGTTCAGTAACAATGCCTGGCTCAAATCGCCTTGTTTGGCACAAAAACCGTCTCATATGTAATAATTTATTCATATATTTCGCTGAATGAGTTGCGATCGGATCTGTTTTCTAGAGCTGTAGCAGCAGATTCAACATGAGCAAGTAAACAAATATACACTTTCTGTTTCAACCTGTCAATAGTCTCAACCAGTATATTGTTCTCTGAGCTCAGACTGTTTTTCAGTTTATCCAACCACTCATTTGCTTTCTTAAGCTGTGATAGCGTCGCAGCGATTTGATTCTCTGGCTCATTGCGCCGCCCACCACTGTCCTTACCTTTCTTTTCTTGGGTTTTCAGACGAAAGCCAGACTCCAATGCTTCCTCCAAGAAATTCAAGAACCAAGATCTTATTTCATTTACGAGAGCTTCTCTGAGTTCTGCTCTCTCTTTCACACTAACTCCTTTCGCCCATTCTAGTTTCTCTGCTCCACTTAACTCAGCGGGGACTTTCAAAGACTTCAATGTACCTTTACCATGAATTAGGCCTGTCTTTTTGCTCAACCTTTCGTCATCTGGAGGTAACTGCTTTGTAGGTAAAGGAATTAAACTATCCTTTAATGGAGCTGCAATATTCGGTTGGTCAATGAGCTGGTGGAGTATGAAAAATTTGTTGAAAGAGATGTGGGGATTGTCCGGCGAGGCAGATGAGCATAGATCGGAGAACATACTTGAAAAAAAACACAAAGATTTCACTGTGAGACAATTTTTAAGGTGATTCACACATGTAAGATTATAGTCTACCTAAGGCATTTGACAAGAGATGCTGCTGTAGATGCTTCTTTCTGAGCTTCTGCTGCAACCAAAGAAGCTAGATTTCTCCTTCTAAGCATTCCCTTGTAAAATTTTAACAAAACATACGAAGTGTCAAATTGCAACTTCAATGGATTCGATATATTGTTGACTAGCTCACATCAATGAAATTCAATGAATACGTCATTGTTGCCTTGGTTACCTTTCCGAGCTTCATAAAATTAGCAGGAAGAGAAGGCAACAAAACTGACTCTGCTGCATTACTTTTATCTTTTCGGTTTGACAAGCAGTTAGAGTTCATGGTTTCCTGTTTGCTTGAAGTGCGTTTTGCAGAAGTGCTTCTTGAAGGCACAGCAATCTTCTTGGTGTTAGATACATCTACCTCTGCCTTTAATGCAAGCGCACCAGGTCGATTGTGGGGAGGAACTATTGAGCATCCCTGTAACATTACTAAAAATGATCATACTACATAACTTGGTCTAAAGATTCAACAGAAATGTGTTTCCTACACAAGAACTTTGTTACATTTGAGAAAAGCAGTTATCCTTAAAAACGGAAATTATGTTTGCAGTTTGCACCCAAATTGTACCTGACCATTAAGCTTCTGCACCATTGCAACCTTCTTAGCACCACTCTCATTGTCATTGTTCTTCCCACCACCATTAGAATCCACCGTGCTAGCCTTTGAATTTGATGTCGAAACACCATGCATATACCTAGATGCAACAGCCACCTTGTCCTCTTTGATAACAAACGTCTGTCTCGGGTTTTCATCGAAGGAATCCCTCAATTTCAAACTACTGGTTCCTTCGGGATCAGCTTGGACCAGAATCTCTGATAGCTCCAACATTTGCATCAAATCCTTTGGATTCCCCATGAAAGGGTGTCGTCCTGGAACTGGTCTGACCCCAACAAGAATAGGAACCGGCGTTCCTGCCTCCATTCTATCGACATAGAAAAACTGGCCAAGCTGCAACTTGTTATTCAATATAATCTCATTGTCTTCCCTCGACAGCAAGACATAAGTGGAATGAGAAGAATCGGAGACTTTTATGAAGAACCCTTGGTTAGGCCAGAGTTCCGAGCCACTTAAGACGGGCACGATGCTGATCACTTGAAGCAGGACTGATCGATATTCTCCTCGAACCTTCACGTTGGAGTTTATGCTCTGAAGAAGCTTTATCAAAACTCCTGGTGTGAGGGAAGCCATTGCTTTTCTCCTCTTGTTCTGCTAAATCCAAACTAATTAATGAACACCACGCATTGGGAAAAAACTCGAACAACACGAATCAAGAAAACGAAATTTCTAATACCAGTTAGTTCATCCGGAAAGTAAATTAGCATCAGTTATAAATTCACTAGAAATACTGAGGAAAACAAAAATCTGAACGACAAAAACCAAGATAACGAAAACTTGAGTTACGATCAAGATTTGTTCATAATTTCTGAATACCTGAGGAGGAGATGCAGTGAAATCAAGTGAAGATTCCTGCATAGAGATGATGAGGCAGAGAACTATGGCAGCATATTGGCTTGTCCAAAAGCACTTCTGTCGGCTTTAGCTTTGCATGCCAGGCACGTAAACATCAGCTTCTCTTGGCTTCAAAGCCAAGTTACATTTAATACACAGAAAATTTTATGGACTTTTTTCTTTTTTACTTGTGTGATGATCAATGATGATTCATGGGCCAACATTAATCAAGATTAATGTGATTGATCACCCTTTTTTTTATATATTTGGTTTGTGGATTAGGTCGTGGGTCTCTTTGTGGTTGCATTTCTCCTTTTGGGAAGAGTTTGAGATGGAAGGACTTGATCTTGGTCACAAATTATGCTTCTATACAAAGTAGCCTCATAAAGTATTTCACCAGAATTGGTACATGTGGTCATATACACATTAGGCATCACCTACTTTGGGTATACCATGAGGCATCTCTTAATCAAGGATAATAACAAGGTAGAATTCCGTTTAATGACATTGATATAGACTTCGTTAGAGTATATTTTGGTACCTAATTGAGGGTTTAGTTGTGGAAATCATAGGTTTAGGATTAAGAAAATAGGGTTATCCTGAAATGTTTACTTACACGGAATGAGTATTGGAATTATTTTTATTTTTGACTTCGGCACGTTTACTAGAATATGGGTATTGGAGCTATTTCGATTTATGACTTCCCTTATGTTTACAATTACCATGAAACAAAAAAGGGTGATTCTCACTTTGATACCCTCAAATATCGTGAAATTTGCACTTCGCTAACCTAAGTTTTTTTCGTCTCATTCATACCTAAAGTTGCGATTTGCTCCCAAAACCATACTTCCGCTTGTCTAGCCGTTAAGCCCTCCGTTAAATGATGACGTGGCATGCCTTTGCCCCCACCAAAAAAATTAATCAAAAATCTTTTTTTTTTTTTTTTATTAGTAAAAAACGTTTGTGTGTCTATATATATATATAACAAACGATATTATCTACACCAAGGGTAGGGGGTGGACCAAGCTTCACAATGGACTAGCAATAATGTGGTTCAAATTCACATTTGGCGATAATCAAACCTAAGACCTCTCACTTACAATTGAAGAGAAATACCAATATACCGTAGTACTAAATGGCAAAAAACATAAATATTAAAAAGTTAAAAATTATACTACAAAAGAGAAAAAGACATTCTCTATAGCCCTCCATCCCCACCCTTGCAACCTCCTGCACATCATCCCCTCAGTCGCGGTATCAAAAATGTTGTCGTTTTGCTTGCTCATCGTGTAGCCGAGTCTTGTGTACGAGTCTAATGCGGGTATGAATTGATTAAAAATGGGGATTTGGTTTGGTAATGGGTGTCCGTTGGTACATCAATTGGGTCATTAATTGGGTGTCCGTCGGTACATCAATTACAAACCCTAACATCACAAAAAGTAAGTGTGGACCAAATGATATTAAAATGGACTCAACTTCTCTATAACTGCAAGCAACTGCTAATCAATATTCCCCGTAAGAAAAATTCCAACGGCAACTTTACAAGTTACATATATGATCCAAATGCATTGGCTTCAGTTTCTGCACGCACCAAACTAGCATACACACCATTAAGGTGAGAGGCCATAAGTGTCTCATGGCTCCCATATTCAGTGATGGCACCGTTGCTCATAACCGCTATCATATCAGCCTCTCGAATCGTCGAAAGCCGGTGAGCCACTATGATGGTTGTAGCCTGTTTGCTGATCTTCCTAAGTGCATCTTGTATGTATCTCTCCGATTCCAAATCCAGTGCACTACTTGCTTCGTCTAGAAGCAGTAACTTTGATTTCTTCAGTATTGCCCTTGCCATGGCAATCCTTTGCTTCTGCCCCCCGGATAGCTGGGCTCCACTCTCACCAACCTATAGATGAAAGGAAAGAGAAAGCAATTATGGTGATATATATGCATCGTACGATCTAGAAATTCTATGTGCATAACGTCTACTCTTTAATACGTTTTGTTCAAAATATATGGATAATATGCCTGTAAACATTTTGTTGGCGATAATGATATCACCACGTTATCAATGACATATTGACAGTTTGTTCTTTGATGATAAAGAACGAACGTTTGTTCTATATCCGGACTATAGAGTACAGAGTATATACCTGAGTTTCGTAGCCTTGAGGGAGGCTACTAATGAACTCGTGAATATAAGCTTCCCTTGCAGCTTCTTCAATTTCAACCCGTGAGGCACTAGGGTTTCCAAAAGCAATATTTTCTCTTATAGTGCCTGCAAACAATGTAGGCTCTTGACCCACTAGAGCTATTTGCCTTCTCAGCCACTTCGGATTTATCTCCCTCAAATCCACCCCTCCCATCATCACCTTCCCTTGAATTGGATCATAAAACCTCTGTATTAACCATATCACTGTAGATTTCCCGGACCCGCTTCCACCCACCAGTGCCACTGTGCTACGGCATTTGACCTTCAAGCCAAAGTTACTCAACACGTTCACATCTGGCCTAGAAGGGTATGCAAATGTCACCATTTTGAACTGAATATCCCATGGTTTCGACCGGTCAAGCTTCCTTTCTTTTTCTCTGCTGCAGCTGATTAATGGCTTGCGAGTAATGATATCGAAAACTGCTGGAATTGCTGTTGCAGCCATGGATGTGTCTGGTGCAAGACCGGCTAATTGGCCAACAGAAAACGAACTCAAAACGAGGATGAGAAAAATTTTGTACACATCGCCGAAGCTTGCTTTGCCTTCTTTCACAAGGTAACCACCAAACCAAAGAGTTAAGGTGTATGCTCCATACATAGCACCTTCAGAAAAGCCTAGTGTTAGGCCCATGATTTGTGACCTTTTAACCGATTTCCTCTTCGGCCCCGATAAAGCTCTTTCAAAGGACTTAACCAACTGTTGCTGAGCAGAAAATGTTGTGACTGTCCTTATGTTTGAAACTGCACCGGCTGCAATGTTTCTCGCTTTCGCATAAGCATCGTTGTCGAGTTTTGGCCCTAAATTTATGATCAAGCTCAAGTAACTTGCACCAAGGGTCAGAGGAGCGAGAGCAGCAGCCAAAAGAGTTAGCCACTTATCAAGCCAAAAGCACAAACCAAGTCCCACGATACCTGAACTCAAGCCCATCAACAATACTGATAATCGATCGACATGGACCGAACGAAAACTGACAGAATCAATCGAGAGCCTCGAGACCAGAACTGCTTTCGAATTTTTTTCGCAGTCAAACCAACCAGGCTCTTGTTTTAATATCGAACGAAACAGGAGGTTTCGCACTCTCATTGTAAGTTTTGTTCCCGCCCAGCCACACAAGCCTTGTTGTCCTGTCATAAAGAGTATGTTCCCAATGCCAAGCCCAACAAGTGCTAAACAAAGAGGCTCAACTTTTTTCTTGATTTTCGATGGGTCTTTATCGAAATATATTTCGAGGGCTAGGCCTAGAACAAAAGGAAAGAGCGACAAAATTGCACCTACATTCATACCCAAAAGAAACCCTACTAAGAGCATTGGCACCTCTGGTCTTTGCAACAACCATATATCCGAAAGTTGAACCTTTTTCGGTTTTAGTTTCTGGACATCTTTCTCCTCTACTTGATTTTTCTCTTGAGCAAATTGCGATCTTGAAAAATCATGCATATCCACGGCTGAAAACTGAGTGACTTTCTGAGTTTCATTTTGTTTCAACAAAGGTTTTGTTACTCCATCAGCAGCAAGCTCAACGAGGCTATAGTAGGCACCGGCTTTTTCCATGAGCTGGCGGTGATTACCAATCTCAACAACAAAGCCAGAGTCAAGAACAACGATGGTGTGAGAATTTCTTACTGTTGATAGCCTGTGAGCAATTACAATCGCTGTTCGTCCAGAGGAGATCTTGTCAATAGCCTTTTGGACTGCAGCCTCTGATTCAGGGTCTAAGGCACTGGTAGGTTCATCCAAGAGAAGGATTCTAGGGTCCTTGATCATCGCTCGAGCCAATGCGATTCTTTGCTTCTGACCCCCTGATAGCAGTGTTCCTTTGTCTCCAACCTGCCAAATGTGACAATGAAATAAGCACTGGACCATGAATACCTATGCATCTATGTATTTACATATGTGTTTGTGCACGTGTGTGTTGTGTAAATGTTCTCTTGCCAGAGAAGCGAGGATTTGTGCTTCCAACTGTCAATCTAGCTCACAGATTAGGTGAATTCTTGTTTGATTGCGTGGTCCAGATTCACAGTTGAAAACATACATGCTAGATACCTCGCAAAAGAACATTTCCGTTCATATGCTAACACTAGCAAGAGAACATTAAGAATATTTTTGTTGTTGAACCTGAGTTTCATAGCCTTGTGGAAGGTCAGAAATGAAGCTGTTGGCATTAGCAGCAATGCAGGCAGAAATTGCTTCCTTCTTGGTGGCATTCTCCTTCCCCATTAACACATTTTCTAGTATGCTTGTGGCAAAGAGCACCGGCTCCTGGCCGACCATACCTATCTGATCTCTCAGCCACTTCACCTGCAGCGTCCTTAAATCATAACCGTCCAATGTGATTGTACCTATCGAAACAAACATTCAAAAACCAAATCAGAGAAGGAACTAGAGTTAGTCCATTTTATAATAAGTTGTTTTTTTTTCTTTTAATATTGTTAAACGGTAAGATTATGATACCTTGGTTAGGGTCATAGAACCTCTCTATAAGAGCGAAAATGGTGGACTTTCCACCTCCGCTAGCGCCAACGAGTGCTAGTGTCTTTGAAGATGGGATAACCAGATTAAGGGAATGAAGAATCGGAGCATTCAAACGGGACGGGTATGAAAAAGAAACGTCTTTAAATTCAATACTTCCTCGAGCACTCGGCAGGGTCCTGCCTACTGAGCTGTAGGGGTCTATCTCTGGAACTCTATCTATAATTTCAAACACCCGACCTGCTGCTACTGTGCCTTGTGCAAACTGAGCAAAGTATGAAAGGGACAACGCCAAGCCCCTGCGATAATTTAGCCACATGTAAATGCGTCATTCAAATTGAAAGGAAAAAGACGTCCTGCACAGAAAATCTCTGCCCCAAAATTTTAGAAATTCTTTATACCTTCCCCCAACATTGACACCAAAGAAACAAGCAATGGCGGCACCTCCAGTGATCTCTCCCTTAGAAACCAAAACACTACCATACCAGAATGCCAATGCCCATGTTGAATACGAAACCAGATAGATAACTCCCACTCCAGCACCCTTAGCGAAGCCGATCCTTGCTCCAAAAGGCACCAACTTGTTCAATAAATCCGTGTATTTTTCAGCCAGGTGATCCTCCGCAACAAAGGAAAGCACAGTTCTGATTGAACTGATCGCTTGCTCGGCTACACTACCAGCTTTCCGGTAAGAAACCTGTGACAAATGCACCAGAAAGATTCAGAAAAATCCTCATTATGTGCTGAGGAAATTTAAGATTGAGCCAACATAAACAGCGCTGTAAGGGATACCTCTTCTTTCGTAGTGAGGCCAACATAAACCGCCTTGTAAGCGATACCACAGAACATCATCAACGGTATGACTGAAAAGACTACTAGAGAGATCTTCCATGACCTCAGAAATCCAACTGCGTATCCGCATATGAAAGTACATATGTGGTGAATGAAATGCGCCATCTGCAATTATATACAAAGTTCAAAAATCCCAAAATTTATGAAATCCTAATCATCGCGTAATCATAAAAATTAGTTAAAGGGAAACTTATGCAAAGCAAACAGCAAGCAAACCTTCTCCCCCATAACTTCTTGGATTTTAGCAACATCACTAGAAATTCCATGCATAATGTCCCCCGCCGCTATTTCTGTGTCAAAAAAGCTAATGTCCTGCCGTAGAACTGCTTTTAGATATTCTCTTCTTATTCTTTGAGCAGACCTCTCCCCCACCATTCTCCAGCAAGTAATCTCTGCATTAGTGACGCAAAATACTTTTGGTGTCAAATATTTGTACCACAAAAAAGAAGAAAATATATAATTCAAAAGGACACAGAGGAACGTCCTGATGTATGTACATCTTACCCATGTATGCTCCAACTACAACTATTGACGCTAGTCCAGCCATATACACGCATATCTGGAATCAAATTGAAAAGAAAATGAGCTTCCATTGTTAATCTAACCAAAAAAAACTTCATCGGAAGTTCTGTGTTCAAATTCCAATATCGCTTGTATCAGGCAAAAAAGTATAAAAATACCCAGTTGCTCAAAATGTTTCTTTTTCTTTTCAAAACACCAGCTAAAAAGAATTTTTTTACTAAACATAGAAATTAAAAGGGATCTTTTGATACAATCGTCTCAGTTTTGAATTTTCTAATTCAAACATCCATGCCTTTTTAGTTTTAGTGATTTGATTAAACTTTTTTTTTTGTCATAATTTTGGTGCTATATACACATTATATTGTATCAAATTTTCTATAATCTAGCATTTTGATTATACTCTCATTCGTTAAAGATAATTGTAAATAAAAAAGTTGGTTAGATTCAATTTATTTTCACAATAATGCTACAATTTAGAAATAATTATCTACGATTTAAGATATTTTCTTTCCAAAATAGTTTAAAATATTTTTAAATCCCCCAAAATCAAACGTACTTAAATAAGTTTTTCTTTTAGTGCGTTAAAAAAAAATAGGATTGAGAATAATATAAACCTACCAATACACAATGTGTACAAAATAAAACGTACCAAAATAAAAATAATGTATCAATATTAACAATATGTATCAAATCAAACGTACCAAAATTGCAAATAAATGTACCAATTAATGATTTTTGTAGATTCAAACGTATTTGCAGATAATATATACATAATGTATTGTACCTAATAATAAATCATCAACAACTATACTTAAAAAAAACAGCAAAAGAAATATAATTTCACAAAAAAATTGAAAAAATTACACGGAGTATTTATGTTGATCACCAACTATTTGAAAAAGAAAAAACCATTTGGAAAAAGAAAAAATATTAAATTTTTGCATAACACAAAAAAAAAAAAAAAAAATTGTGATCGAAAAAACATATTTGGAAGAAGATAAATATAGTTTAATTACTAATATTTCCACTAAATAAGAAAAAGTGCATCATGCAGATAAAATGATAAATTCAAAAAAAAATTTAATTTTAAAAAATAGAGGTGACTATTGATCAAAGCACTTTAATCAAATTTAAAAAAGACACAGATGTTTAATCTAAATGATATAGAAAAATTATCGGAATTCTAATTATCTCAAATTAAAACATGTAGGAGTTTTTTCGGCATACCGTTTTGATATCATTCATCATCTGATTCTTGTCAGCGTACGTTGATTCAATAGCAATCTTGTTCACAAACTGTCCAAAAAGATAAGAGTACCAAGGCAGAGACCCTCCATTAATAAGAGCACCAATGCATCCCAAAAACACAAGAACCATATCCCACTTTGTTGAATACTTGAACAAGCTAAGCAACCCTACTTGCTTTGGTGGCACCTCATCTTCTTCATCCTCCTCTTCCTCATCGTAACCCCAACCTTGATCACTATCAGCATACCCATCAACGCTGCCATAATGGCGGCTAGAGACTGTTGATTGCCTGGCATGATCATCATAATTGTGACGATGATGATCATGTCCCACATGTGACAACTCGTGACCATAGTCATCATGTTCTATAATTTTCGCTGTACCACGATGGCTATGATTGTAAAAATGACCATCGGGGTCATGACCGAAATTATTTGACATCCTAGGACCCCAAACTTCGGATGCGTCATCTTCATTCTGATATGGTGTTTGATCATAGTCGATCAGACTAAGCACATCTGTTCTAGCCAATGGACCACTTCCACTGTAATTTCCACTTCCCAACTCCTTTATTTTTTCCAACCTTGGGGACTTTTTATTTTGTGTAGCATAGCTACTCTTTGCAAAAACTAAAGAACTCTCACTATTATTACTCAAATTAATGTTGCTATTCCCATTATTATCCCTTGGAGAAGCAACATAGCTTTGAAGCTCAAGTCTGCCATCAAGGACAGAATTGTAATTTGGGTTATTAATGGCAGCGCTTCTACTGGTTCTTGAGAGGTAGTAGTGATTGGCGGAGCGGCGAACTATGTGGGCTTCAGAGGTTGTGCTGGTCGTGGCCCACGGGCTCAAAGCTGAGCCCAAATTGCGAGTGTCGCTCCACCCTCTGGGCTCAAACTGCCACGAAATCTCCCCCTGCCACGACACATCATTGTCCGCTGCAAATGGGGTTGTGGGGGGCGTGGTGTGGCGGGACCTCCGGCTGCCGGGGGTTCGGTTTTGGGTTGACCAGGAGTTGGTGCTGATCGGGGTGAGGGAGCGGGAGCCATAGCGAGACCTGACAGGCGTAGGGTGGAGTGGCAGGGGGCTAGAGGAGGATTGTTCAAATTGGAAGGAGGTGTCTATGCCGTCCATGATTAGTGGAGTGTTTGGCGGGAGGGGAAAATTATGCGAGAAAGTGGGGGAAAATGGGAGGAAAAAGAGTTGCCAATTGGAGGAGTTGGAGAGGAGGAGAGGAGGTGTCTCCCTTCTCAATTGCACTTGTAAACAAAAGTGCACATTGTCTTGTGCATTGAAGGTCACATGTTTGAGACCCCTCTTCTTTAATATTGCTCTTCTCAAAAACTTTGGACCATCAAGTTGGCTAATTAAATTATATGATGAGAGCTGAATTCAAATCATCCTCCCTTCTCTCTCTAATCGTTTCTGATTTCTGTAGTTTTAATTTATTTAAGTAATAATTTAGGGAGTTGAACAATTTGTGTGTTACATATGCAGCAATGTTGTCGTACTTAGATAGTATCTGCTATGTAACATGCATCATCTACTGTGTCATCAAGCATGCAGGCCAGAAGAAAATACAGGCCGGCTGATATGTTGAGGACGATGAATGTATTGACTAAAATATTCAAACAAATAAAAAAAATCACAAACAAGTTTATTATAACTTCTTTTTAATAAAAAAATAGTTTTGAAGGAATGAGATTTGTAATTTAGTTGTTTAAGAGCATTCATTTTTGGCTGACGAGAGACTTTACGAAATGAGTTCATCATGACCCCAACCTCCCAAGCCACTAGTACAAGGCTATTTCCAAGGCCTTGTATACGTGTTTCAAAATATCATGATTGCTATGAATACGTTCCAAATAAGTTATTTTACAATTGATGTATTGAGTTTAATTCACCATCCTCCATATGTCTTGAAGTACTGTTTTGAAGAACGAAACACATATAAAACAATTGTTAAGGCACGCGATTGTTGTTTCGCTATCATATTTAATTTGTTTCCTTATAAGTGTTTTTTACAGACATTCAATTGTTTGAGAAGTAGTAAACTAATAAAGTATAAAATGGAAGAATGGATTTTGTATCATTCTTTGTATTCATCTAAGAAAGAGAAAGGGAAATGGTAAACCCTAATAAATGGTATTTCTTCTTTCCCACGTAATCACACCCTATTTGTAACAAGGTTTCTCCAAATGTCATTAGCTCATGATTTACAATTTTTTATTTCCATTAATCGTCCTTTTCTGATTAAAGCTCACAACTATATTGTTATTTTTTTTTATAATAAATTTATACTAATAATTACTAGTCAACGTATCTAGCTTTCCAAATTAAGTCTACATCAAAATAATCAAGTCATGTATACCTTATTTTAAAATAGAAACAAAAAGAAACTTCAAAAAGTAAAGAAATGATAACCCCACCGAACTTTTTTTTTTCTTTTTTTCTTTTTTTTTCCTTTTCTGATTAAAGCTCACAACTATATTGTTATTTTTTTTTATAATAAATTTATACTAATAATTACTAGTCAACGTATCTAGCTTTCCAAATTAAGTCTACATCAAAATAATCAAGTCATGTATACCTTATTTTAAAATAGAAACAAAAAGAAACTTCAAAAAGTAAAGAAATGATAACCCCACCGAACTTTTTTTTTTCTTTTTTTCTTTTTTTTTTTTTTTTTTTTTTTGCCCTACCCTAGTGGCACTCCTAATTAATCTCATTTGTCGTTTCCCTTTAATTTATTCAACGTAATGACTAGAAATTATGAAGGGCCTGCAGAATAAGAAAAATGAAGACCCGTTATAATTTTCTTAAAAGTCATTTAAATATGTAAAACTTGTTGCAGTAGCCAATAGTCTCCCTGCATAGAAAGTGGCTCTTTACCACAATGGTGGCAAAGATTTAAGACTTTGCATGACGTGTGAATTCAAACTCCATCTATGGCTACAAAACAAAACAAAAATTGTGTCCCTGCTTGGTCAAAAATTGACGGGAGAGATGAGAACACCACAAAAATTGTGGTACTTAGAAGCTATTATTCCGCCTGATCACAACACACCTTAAAACTGTCAACAATGTAATGTTGATTCTAACACAAGTTGAAACATACATCATCACACAAAGCTATCCACATGAACAAGAAAAAGAATGCCTCTTGACTACCAAAATCACGATTACATTACGCCAATCATCGATCGACTCATTGTTCAATAGAATATAGTCATATACAACCATATTTCCAATACAACTACGTATATAGCTAACTAAATGACCAAGCCTCCGTGAATTGAATCCAACATATACATAACGCCACCGTAGACTTTATATAGACGGCTGAGTTGCACCTACTCACTCGTTCGTATCATATAATGCGATCATCCCTTTACTCTACCTTGAAAATGAGACAAGCACTTGCTATGTGGTTTTGTCCAAGTGGTAATTACCTCAGCTTTGAGTCGCTTCCCTTGCTTCGGAATGATGAGAGTGAGAAGAATGACCGTGGAGCTGTAACATAGAACCGTGAGTATACCACTATCAGAAAGATTCAAGGGAAATGCCATAAACAATCGTAAGCGTGCAATCCTAAATGACACAAAATTTGATAACCCATTCCAAATAGTGAACTGAAGCTGTCAATGATTAAATGATTTCTGAGTTCTTAACAGCTTCAGGTTCATCTGCCAAAGCAGGGGCTACTACACCAGAAATTTGTTTCCTCAGTTGAGACAATAAAGTTCAGTGTACAACCGGAGATATACAGGGATGAACCTCGAACTGAGTAAACTAATTGGTGCCTTACTACCAAGAAAAGTAAAAGAAATGAGAAAATAAGTTCATAGAGAATCACCTTTCAACGAGCTTCCTGATAAATGATCCTCCCTCAGTTTAAAGTTCATTGGAGGTGCCGGGATAGAGGTTCGTAATGCTTGAACTGCATAGAGTAGTCAATTTGAAAATCAGCTCTACTTCTTTTCTAAAAGGATATAAATGAAATAAGAAAACTTATTTTAAAAGAAAACAATTCACCAAGTTTTGAAAAAAAAAAACAGAAATCAAACAGGACAATTTGTTTGAATTGATGCCCTAAGATTTGCAAACTAGCTGTTTCATATGATTCTAAGGTTAATTTTTCAATCCAAACATTTTTAAACTGAAATGGTTACTGAAATTTTCAGTGGGCTTTCTGTTTAACCAGTACAATCCAAAGAAGGTCCATCCAATAACTACGCATACACGTGAAACACATATTATGTGTGCGTGTTTGCTGATCTGAAATAACACCCAAAATACCAGCTGGTCAAGAATACAAGAAACAGCCATATAGAAAGTTAGCTGGGCATGGAAGGGCAGTTGTTGGGTTGATTAAGGGTTCCTAGAGCTGTTCAAGGATCATTAGGAAACCATGGCAGCTTTCAGCCACTCTGGCTTTCTAAACCTAAGAAGAAAATGGTTGGGACTCAAATACTCCAGCATACAACAAGCTCTAAGTCACGGGAGTTACATGAAGAGAACCTCAATTGGGAACATATATAGGTTATATAAATGAAAATCATTGGAAGATATCCGTTAGTTACCCTGTTCATTGAACTCGCTTTCATTGAAGCTGTCATCAGGACCCTGCGTGAATCCCATTCTTGACTTCCTAAAATCTTCTGATAATCGGTTCGCAGAATCTCGTCCATCTTCTGGATCATCATCTCCTTCAGAAGTCGTAGCAGAGATCCAATCACTCGTATTATCTGTCCCACGACTTTTTCTTCCAAACTTCAATAACCGTTTAAATCCTTTTGTCGTATCCTTCCGTGACTGGTTTTGAGATGAATTGGTAGCAAGGATGGGTTTCTGAGCACTTCCCCATTTCTTTCTCATCCGAGCTGCATCAACATCTATTTGGGTAAGATCATGAGGATTCCACGAAGCAGGGCTCCCGATTGGGGAGTCTACAGAGGCATCAATATCTGAGGCCTCGTGAGGGTAAGAAAAGGGATGATGCATGTGCAAGTTCCATGACATGGGGCTTTCCCCAGGTGAGTCTGGTAGAGACCCCAAAGTGTGAAATGTTGAGGGCACAGCCGCAGGCAACTCAGCCACTGAAGCAGGGTCCACTTGAGAAAGAGATCTTACGGAATCAACATTATCAGACCTTTCAGAATCCTGGCTTGGTCTTGGTTTCCCATTATCCATATCCATATCAACACCATCTTCAACTGCCATATCCACATCAACACCATTTTCAAGCTCTTCCTCTTCTTCTTCTTCCTTGGCCGTGTCAACTGAATCTTCTGCCTCAACTTCTTCTTCATTTGTTAAAGTCTCAGAAGAAATGAACCCTTTCAGCTTGGAGAAACTAACTCCAGAACCCCCGCCTGTGCCATTACCCTTCCTAAGAAATGGCTTCGACTCCACATATTTTGCAAACTTGTCAAGGGGATCCTGCTCAGTTTGCTCTTCATCAAATGGCAACAAGACAATCCCATCAGAGTTTAGAGAAGATAAGTTGTTCTGTTCTACAGGATTTGCGGAGCTTTTCCTCAAGGAATGAGAATGTCGTGGCTTCTCTTCCTTGGCCATTATCTCTTCATTAATGCTCCTGCTGCGGGAATAGCTTTTGACCTGTGAACGAGCAGGTATTTTGCTAACAGCTGGTTTGCTAACTCCAGAAGAGGGCTTTGTGTTTTCTTTCCTGAGATCAGTAAAGTTGGGAACTGACTGTGCTAGAGGATTTTCTAACTCTGGTCTTCGCCTCCCTGAACTAAGGTTGGAAACTTTGCCTGATGACCGTGGAGCTGGTGCAATTGGTGTCCAGGGGGTGGAAGAAGGCAAATTTCTATTGGCAAAAAGCTTTTTATTTTGAATGCTTCTAGAAGCACCGTCTCCTAAAGATGCCTCGTTAGAGAACCTATCTTCTCCGTACAATTTTTGGCCTGGAAATTCAGAGAGATCCTCATCCTTCTCCCAACGAATTGAATCTATTGGCTGTAGTCAAAACAGAAAACTATCATCCTAAGATACAAATACCAATCAGCAACAAAAATGTCTTTAAAGATTTGGGCAGAAAAATGAAAATGGGGAAAATCCAACCTTCCAGTCATCAATTTTACAGCTAAATTCATGATCACTTAAACTGAAACAGTACCTGCTCCCACTTCATAGTAGATCGAAAATTGAATGATCTCAGTTTGTCGGCGCGCCTACGAGCACTAGATACTGAATCTTGTCCGTCTGCTGACCCTGAAAACTTGGCTTTTAACTCCGCCTTACTTTTCTCAAGGCTATCTTCCATGGCCTTCAACTTGGCTTCCTTCTCTTCTCTTTTAGAACCCCATTCTTCTCTCAGTTTAGCATCCCTTTTTTGCATGTACCTCTCATAGAATTTTCCTTTAGAATCAAGAGAGAAACCAGGCTCTGAAAAATTCTGCCTCAGAGTATCACCGTAATCTTGGATACCGGCTATCTTCATTGGTGGAGTGGTGTTGAAATTTGCCACATCACCAGAACTACCCATTGGTTCCAACACTGTGTTAGCCGCAGAAAATTCTGCAGGAGCAATCTCCTCTGCTGCTGGTTTTCTGGTTTGTGAACGTACTGCCTGTTCCTTCTTCGCATCCATGGGTTTGCTTCTTCGAGCAGAACTAGACTGATCTCCAGGAATCCGAAGCTTGTGCTCTGCAAAAAGCTTTTCAAGCTCATTCGCCTTCATTTTGAGCTCATCATTGAGCTCTTGATTTCCCTTGGTCTGTCTTACTCTCTGAACCTGCTCAACTGGCGTTGTTGGTATTGCATCAAAGCTCTTTTGATTCATTGAAACTTTGTCACCTGTAAAATCCAACTTTCTTTCTTGACCACTATTGCTTTCATCTCTCCTTCCCTGTGGCTTCTTAATTTGTTCACGACTGGCAGAAACCGGTTTCTGGAATCTCATTTTCTGAGCTCCAGAATCTTCCACTCTAATGTGTTGCTTATCAGATGATATGCGGTCAACTTTACTCACCTCCTCAATTTCTCCAGAAAAAGATCTAAACAGAGGCTGTGGAGGAAGTTGATCACCCTCAACAACTTTGAGCTGTGCTGAAGAAGCTTCTTCAAATTTTTGTCCAACACCACCCTCAAACTGCCCTGAGAAAGATCGGGAATGACCCTGGTAACCCCTAGGACGTAACTGAGTCATTGGCTGAACACTCGGTCTAGAATCCTCTACCCTATTCCCAAATCCACCACCAGAGATTGCACCCCCAACCAGGTTCTTCCCTCCAACAACCTCTGTCTGACCTGAAAAACCTTTGGACTGTGTCTCAGAACCTGATTGATCCTTAAACCCACCGCTTCTTTCTTCGCTACCTGAAGAAATCCCTTGATCACTTAACCCAACCTGCTCCGTTCTTCCACTAGAAGTCTTGGATTGACTCTGTGAACCCACCTGCTCCTTCTTCGCCTTTGAACCCACCTCCTCCTTTCCTACAACCACCCCAACGCGTGTCTGCCCCTCAGCTTCATCTTTCAGCTCAACATCAACTCTACCAGAAGCACTCCTTCCCTCAACCTTACAAAAATCTGTCAAGCCAGTTGACCCCTTCTGGTCCTTATCCTCGGTCACACCAGATATTGTACTTGTCACCGCCTTTGTCTGAGAAAATGAACGAGAAGCAGAGGAAGCGGACGATGGAGTGCACAAGGGGTTCTCTGTTTCTTTCTTCTCCCCGCTCAAATCGATGCTCATATCACTGGCACCACTCCATCTTCGTAACACGGCCTTCTCTGCAACAGCAGGCACCGACGACACGTCAGAGGAGAGCCTTTTGAGATCCCCAGGTTTGGGAGATGGCACGTCAGAGGATAGCCTTCTGAGCTCCCCAGGTTTGGCAACAACCGGCTTTCCACCACTGCCACCGCCGGAACTCTCCTTCTGTTTATTCTCAAAGAGGCTGATACGATCCTGGACGCTCAGCCGCCTCCCGGGTTGAATCACGCCCAAAGGAGTCGTTGACTCAGTCTGGGATTCATCCTTCTTCTCCACCTTGGCCTTGCCTTCCTCGTTGTCGTTCTCAGTTACGTTGTTACGTTGTTGTGTAGGGAAGTTGGCGTTGAGGGACTTGGGTTGTTGACACGTGGAGGGCTTTGATGGCTCGTCTAGTTGCTCCTGCCTATTTTGGGGTTGGTTGTTGGGCCCAGATATGTCTTCAGTGGGATCATCAATGGACATGTCAGACTCGCATGAGGATCTGACAGCCATGTCGTCCACACTTGGCTTCCATGGGGAGATCAGGTCGTATCTTCTTTGGCACAGTGAGATAAATTTGCTGCAAGCTTCGCTGCACAGATTTCATAAAATAAATAACTTATAATTATATAGAACAATGTATTTTTATATACAGATATAAAATTACAGAATTTAAATTATAATATTTTTATTTAGGTCAGAAGTACAAGGCAGTTGAGATTTAACAAAAATGGAAAAGACCATTGCACCTGCCATATTGTGACAGGCTGCTTTACTAGTTTCCTAAGTTCTATCAACCTTTTTTTTCCTTAATATGCGGGCCATTTCCCATTTGGCAACTACTATAACACATATGGGTTTAATAAGCATTTCAAAGTGGGCCCAAACGGCCCGCTTAATGTAGCTGGGCCCCACTCAATGTGCTTCACATGACCAACATACACAGAAAGAAACATAAGTCTTCGAAAGATTATTAAATGCAAATCAAGTTGGCACTAAAGAATTAAAAGTTGAACAAATAATAATAAATAAATAAATAAAACAATTGTTCAACGAAAATCCTTGTCATACAATGAAAGATATGAAGGAATTTCCTATTCCACCAGCAATTTCCTGTCTTAATCATTTAAAAAGTCAGGTGGCATGCTTCAATCAGGCCACTCAGTTAAACCTTTTCCATTGAGGGTTGCTATTTTCAAGTTTCTTGAAACTCCCAAGGGTTGTGATAGCACATTGCTTTCAGAATAATGCATCCGCTTATGATTGCGGAACCTGGATTTAACTATCGACATTGACAGAAGTTAGTCCTATGGTACTAGTGGAAAAAGTAGACTAAAAATCCACACATTAGAAAATAAGAGAACGGTCATATACCATAAGGAACTTCACAGTCAAACCGTCTTATTCATTTTTAAGTTTCAAGACAACTTCCTCCAGATTTATACTCCGGTTTTGCGTTTGTCACCAATTAAATCAGATGAACTCATCATTAGTACCAAGATGCAGCAACAGTTCACACCACAAAGGCGAGGTTTGATGATGCACTCGTGCAGACATGGAGGTAAGAGCATATGCAGTGAGAGCATGCGCACGCGCGCACACAGAGGAAGAGATATGGAAGGGGAATGGGCAATTAAATAGGACCCTTTTTTTCACCTTCGGAGAGGGTGTGTTTGAGATAATAATTAGAACAAACTTGAGGAAGCAGCAAACAGAGAGGATTTCGAGAATCTTACTTTAAGCGATGGGCACCAAATTGATCTGCAAAGTGTTGTAGTTCATAGACTGTATCTGGGTTGAAACCAGCAGCAGATGCACGAGCACAAGCTGTGGTTAAATCCTGCCTAACTGCAACAAGTCGTACATCAATAGCCCTCAAAAGCTCCTTCCTGTTCAAATTGCATTGAGAGAATTAAAATGAGACATCAGTTTTGGGAGGGGGAAGGGGGTGGGATGCTTTAAAATGAAAATGATATTAGATTATTTACTGCCATTGGTAATGATCATGGCAGAGCTATGGCGCACTGTTCAAATTAACATGTGCAATCAACTCCGGCCTTTATCTTTAACTGCTAATTTCACCCAGTAATTTGGGCTGCCAAACAACAATTCAATATTTCGCATCGAATAGACATTCCTAAACATCCCAAACCACAACAACTTCATATAAAAGAGGTTCCATAAACACATCTCATGGTAATGACCAAATTGTTATCGCCACCAACAGATCAACGTCTTAAATAAACTACAACAAAATTTTATTCCCACTTCTGGTTTCAGAGTTCCAATACAAAGAAAAGTGCAAAATGAGGACAGCCTAATGAGTTCAAATATTCTCCTATTGCTGCAACTTCATTATAGTTCTTCCATAACTTAAACTCTGATCAAATTAATGAATACAAAATTTATTGCAATTTAAGGCAACATTAAGTAAATTATTAAAGAATTTAAAATTTAACAGAGCTTACTTTGTTGCATCTGCTGCTGCTGTGGTACCTGTTCCATCCCCACCTTAGCAAGTAATCCAAAAGTTAGGTCAGCATTGTGATAAAATTCATGTTTTGATCAATATCCAGATTTGAATGAAACATAACTACTAAAAATAAAAGATTCAGATGTACGACAGCACAGGAAAAAAGATTTTAACATTCAGGGAAAATGAAACTAATCTTTCGGCACTTCATTCATTACCAAGTTAATGAATTTAAATTGCAAAGTCAGATTAGCTGTACATGACCATTGCAAAAAGTTATACAATAACAATTATGATAACAGACTGAGTTCTTTAAACTGTTTCAGAAGATTATATTATCCCGTGTCTAATTGCTTAGTCATCTAAGTTCTGTCACATGGTAGAGGTACAATTACAGTTGTCGCAATGACACAGGGTTTTGAAAGAAATGTCTTCCTCTATACACATTCTAATTACATCTCAAATAAATTGTTCAGACAACCTATAAACATGCACCTTGCATTTCATTGATCACCCACTGTACCCGTGCTATCCATAAGCCAGGCATAATCTCATCTCACTTCCTGCTATGCCAGGCAAGCTAGGAAAGATCCTGCTGGGCCAAGTTTACAGCACTCACATCCTAAAATTCCTGGTACACCAGCAGACACCCAACCATTTTTCTTAATGAAAACGAACACCTAAGCATTTACGAGAAGATCAAATACCTAAGCATTTCCATCAGCAGATCTGTCTCTGCACAACCCAACTTCACGTTGGAAAATCTCTTCAACACAACAAAAATGATACTTCCTCACTGCATACCCCAATTTTTTAAGGATTACATGCCAACTTACAGGAATGGGACATTGAAACTTCCTGGAGAGAAAGGGACATCAAATCCATCTTACCCATAACACTCCCCTATTTCGAGTTTGGAACTTGAGCCAGACCATGAGTAACACAGAATGATTGCAAGAACAAGATAGGGTGGTGGCAATCTTCAAAGCCAAAAGAGATAGAACACTGGAATTCACCATGGGGCTCTCTGAATTCATAACAAATAAATGGAAGAGATAACCATATGAATTTTATATAGAAGAATCTGATTACATAGGTTCCGATAAGCCCTATTTATAGTAAACTAGTAATCCTGATTAGGAAAAAAATCAATAACGAACCCAGAATGGCATGGATGATTTGCTTATCTTGGTTCTGCTGACTTCGGACCTAGTACCTCGTTCGTTAATCACAAATTCAAGGGCCACCATATTTGGTTTATCATTTTCCAATAAAAGTTGGATTTCATCACGCATGGCAAGGACATGCTAAAAGTCCATATCCCCACTATCAAAGGGTGGGAACGCTAAGTCCATAGCCCAACCTAAGAAAAAAGAATATTGTAATAGCATAAAAACCCAAGGACATTAATTTCTTAGCAACTATGTAACAGAAATTAAGGAACACATAACTTACACAGCATCTTAATCCTTTAATGGCCCTGCTTCTCATAACAAGGCCACGCTGTACGAAAACAATAAAGAGTTCTGGCGAGGATAATATTACTAAAGATGTCAATTAATCCACTAATAAAATATAAAAGCAAGTTACTGCAACTACATTCAAACTACTAACAAAGGTTCGAGGCAGACAGCAATGAGACATCAAAACTAAAAAAAGTGAGAGAACAAAAATAAAGGGTTTCTTTGGTTGGTTTCTGTTCAGTAAAGTTGTATTGAAGCATAAATCAGTGTCAGCTGCATTCCTTGGAATGAGGACCAGAAAATTCCAGAGTGTGATTATACGATGGAAAAAAAAAAAAAAGTTCAATAGTATGTGCATGTGTGTGTGAATTTCGGTTCCTTTTCCTATCTGGCTTGTAGAGATTGTGCAAGACAGTGTATAAGGATATGGATATAGAGCCTGATCTCGAAAATTATGAAGGTGTGATAAACAAGTGCTTGTCGCTCTCCCTTTATACGTTTACTAATCTAAAGTACTTATTTAATCTGACATATTCATAGCAAACAACACATCTGACCAAAATCATTTTCCATAAAAAAGAACCACAAACGAGATGGAAATCACATTCAGTGTAGTAGAAAATTTTTCATATATTTATTGCTTTGGACATTAGGCAGGAACGCCAAATAAAGTATGAAATAACATAGCATTTTTCTTAATGAACTTTCCTAGATGAAGAAACTAAGACAAACAAATGGTGAGACACTTCTGCATCATCAATCCTAAATTCTCTCCCATTTCAACCACTTATAGAGATATATACACACACACATTGCTCAAAAAAATATAGATATACACACACATATATATACACAGAGACAGTTATAACAAAGAAAGTTCAATACAGTCAAAGTCCTCCAGTACTGAAGCAGATAAAATTAATTCCAACTTAGACAAGATGCCAGAAATTAAGTTTTGTTGCTTTAAACCAATTCAAGTTGAAGTACAATCAACAATGGAAAGTGATGTTAGTAGCAATGAACATACCTAATGCACCAGCATGTTGACCTCCCATCCCCTGATTGGGAAAAGTTTACAAGTTCAGTGAAAACAGAAAATGTCATTTTGTATAACATTACAGTTATTTAACAGATAAATGGCTATACCTGAGAGTATATTCTCCGTGCCGCCTCCAACTGGGACATCTCAGCATCAAATGTATTGACCAGTTCCAGCACCTCAGGTGTGCTAACGAACCGCACAAACCTGTTAACAATATCGGCTAATCAAGTTAAAGAAGCCTAAAGTATTACACATAAAAGGCCAACATGCTTTAAATAACTTTAAAAAATCCCGTTGGCAACCCAAATAACCTTTCAAGCGTTCCTTTTGTGAACCATGCCTCATCATATTTATGTTTGTCAACCTCAAGTTTAATCGACGGAACTGCAAGTGCAACCTGCTCTTCTACAACTTTTAAATGAGTCACAAATGGCTTGACTGAACCAGACGCAAGCTTCTCAGTGTTCCCATCACTATAAACAAACAATTCACATCTGCCAAAAAAAAAAAAAAAAAAAAAGGAAATTGAACAATAATAATCTAAGTGGAATTATTAAAAGGCCATGAAAACATAAAGAGTCTATAGACGCGTGACACTCACCGTGAGTGCTTTGGTGACAATTGGAATACTGCATAATCAAGAGGAGTATCAGATTTCATTTTCCCCTTCACTTAGTTCCTTTATCTCAAATGACCCTTCATATAACAGATGTAATTTTCAAGCCCCAATGGCCCAAGATCCTCACAGTTCTGATTAATTCATTCACAATGCATAATCTGAACCAAAAGAAGAACATGAAAGTTTTAGAAACTAACTACATCAGTTCTTGCAAGTCAGCATGATTGTGCAAGCTCATAAGCAACAAAAATTTGAAATTATTGACTTGACAATGAAACTTCTAATAATAGAATCAACTATGAGAACTCCACAGTTCACTGATCCGCATTCATAATCAACACGGGCTATTCCATACAAGGATATGCCCAAAGAAAGAAAGCACAACCCCAGTAGCTAAAACCTGCTACTTTTAGACCAAAACACTTACCAATTATACACTAACAGATCTCAGTCCAGAAACTCTTGCCAAAAGCAAAATGCACTTAAAGTCTACCTCTTCGCACCAAATAGGGAAACCCCAAAACTTCAAATACAGAATCCAAACACTTCCCAGATCTGATTTCGGCAAATACCAAATTCAAATGCAAAACCATGATACAAAAATGCCCAATTGACCCACAAAAACAAATTCAAATGCGAAACCAAAACCGACGCAGCCCCATACAGATAAACCGACTTACCCACATTTAAATGCAGCTCAAAAGTGCATGCAATAAATGCACAATCCGAACCAATCGCACCCAAAATTTACACCCAAATGGGAAACGATCGTCCGAACAAGAAGCTTACCCGAGCAAGCTCAATCTCTAGGGAGATCTCAATTGCCGCAATCGGATCCTCTGATTTGCTCAAGCCGGTGCCCACATTTCACTGCCTCTCTCTCTCTTTCTCTCTCTACAAGTTTATATGCGTCCTACTCCTTCTGGGTCACTGGGATTAGCTTTTCTTTTTTCAAATCTTCCAATTGGGTTTTTCGATTTCAAACTAATATGTGGGCTTTTGAGAAAACCCTAATAAGCAGCAATGAAAATATGGTTTTTGCTTTTACTCATTCCTCTCAAATGTGCCTTTTCTTTGCCCCCCTTTTCTTTTTTCTTTTCCAATAGCTTTGCTTTGCGTTTGCTCTCTCTCTACACTCTCACCTGTTTGAAAATACACAGTAGAAAGAGAGGGAGGAGAGAGGAAGAGGGAGGAGAGAGAGTGTGCGTGTCTTTGTTTGGAGCCTCAGACAAAGTATTGGTTTTGTAAATTTGTCAAAAAAATAGAAAAATAATGTTGACTAGGATTAAAAGACAGAGACTCGTTGGTGGTGCTGATGCAAAATTTACCGAAATGGACTTGACTGTGGTTTGACTCCAAATTACCGCGTTTGCCATTCTTTTATATATTTTAAAGAAAATTGTAGCAATAATTCTTCAATTTTAATTCAATTAGAATAGTATTCTTTCAAATTTAATTCAATTGTAGCAATGGTCCTTCAGCTTTATTTCATTGACCATTAGTCTCTTAATTCGTGAAAATGTACAGTTATGATCATTTTCGTTAACACTGTCAATAGTTCCGTTAAATTCAATCACATGCATTGCACATGAGACTGATTGTAGGGGGCAATTAGGAAAACATAATATTTCTTGTGGGTTGAATTCTATCGAACACAGAACCCATCCCCAATTGAAACTTCCTCCCATCCCCAATTAAAACTTCCTCCATGCCCAGCCTCACATTCCTCAAATTCCCACCATGTAGTGCAATAATCAGCCTTTAATGAAGGAAGACAATCGCAGAAACTAACCAGTTTTGTGCAAGGTATCAGTGAATTTGAAGCAGGTATGACGATGTGGTACAGAAGAGCTTTACTGCACTGGTATAGACTGGTATAAATGAGAAGGCATGGAGGAGCAGGCAGTTCACTTAAACTTCGAGGAAAATGGACGATTTGGAAGATATATGGTAACATTAACTAATCGAGGCCTTCTTGGTCCATGAACATCAAAAAACAAGCACCAATATCATCTATTTCAAAGTCTCTGTGATCTTCTCATCTTTGCAGAAGCTTGTGTCCCAGAACTCTGACCCACAAATCCATGTAAATCTGGTCTTGCTTGGTTCCCCATCCCCTTGTATCAACTTCAACCCACGGGGAACGATGTTTCCTTAATTACCACTACAATCAGTTTCATGTGTCATGCACGTGACTGTATTTAAAGGAATTATTGACTGAGTTAACGAAAATGATCATATATGTACATTTTGACAAGTTAAGAGACCAATGGTCATGGAAATAAAGTTGAGGGACCATTGCTCCAATTGGATTAAAGTTGAGGGATCATTGCTCCAATTGGATTAAAGTTGAGGGATCATTGCTACAATTTCCTCTATATTTTATTTCAAATTTAAACTTGAACTCGATTTTTAGCTACGTTTTCTCAACTTGATTTTGATCTCGCTTTACTTTATTAAACTCAAAAGTCACCAGTTTGCTCCTGGAATTCGATTTTGATCCCACTTTACTCCTTGAAACTCAATATCCACTTCACATTTGGCTTGTTTCTATGTATTCTGTTAAATCACTATTAAGTTTACTTATGTGGCATAATTAAGGCCTACTTAGACCAACTTCAATGGTTGGGGCTAAAACTTAAATTTTAGCCCATAAAATTTAGATTCTAACCCAGAAACAATTTTTTTTTTCCCTTAATAGTTTTGGCTTAAAATTTTAGCCCTAAATTATTAAAGAATGGTTTTAGACTAAGGGATTCAAACAATTATTTAACAAGGTTTTGAATGGACATAAACTGGAAGCAACTAGTTTTGAGCTCATTCGAGGAATAAGAAAACCATGCTAAAACAAAATATCAAGGTGCAAAGCTAAACCGCTTGCTAACAAGGTTGTTAGTTCAAGAATCAGCTCCTGATCATTGGCACTTAGTACGAACAACTACCTTAGCACTACGTTCTGACTTTCTGATTAGAGTTTTAACTAAGTAGATCGCTACCCATGCAAATTGCTTATCAGAACTTAGCTTACTCTAATCTACAAACACCTTTCTCTCCCTGAAGGCCTATTAAAGCTTAAGACCAGGACTAATGTTTTCAAAAATAAAATTTATGTAGATTATCCTAATTTATTTATATTAACATTTTAACCTAAAAATATTTAAATTCGGACAAATAATGAAAAATCATTAAACCTACCTCATTCTTACACATATGCACTACATGAAAAAACATAGAAAACCACACAACCTACCATGTTCTTAAACACGAATACATAGGTGGGTAGAAAGAAAAAAAAAGAAGGAAGAATTGTTTGACGAAAGTGAATTTTGGGTGGATGTTTGAACAAATGCATAAGTATTTAGAGTTTTTGGGTGAATTTGATTTAAATAATTTTTTAATTGTTTTAGTCATTGAATTTAATTTTGGGTTGTTAGATCTTTTTTTTAACCGTTAAATTTGCTCATATTCAACCTCAACCGTTAGATTTAATGAACTTATAAATTTAACAAAAAAAATTTGAATCCAGACCATTAGTTCAACCAATGGTCCAACTACATGGGTCGTTCGATAAAAAAAAAAAGTCGTTGGTCTTTTTGCAAGTGGTCGACAAAGTCAACAAATGGTTCTTGCGTTGGGTCTCGGCCACTAACCTTGGCTAATTTCTGGGCTAAATTTGGCCAAAACTAAGTTTTAACCCAATTTTTTTTTTTAGCCCAATGACTGGAAAAGCTTTGAGCAAGTTTAAAACTCAAAATTTGAGTTTTAATACAACCATTGGAGTTGGTCTTATGGTTGTGGCACAAGTATAAAGCACACATATCCAATCAAATGGTGCCACATAGATTGAAACAAAAACAAATTTAATCTCAAACATTGTATAACATATTTATAAAAAAAAATAAGTAAGATAAATAGCAAAAACAATTCATGCTTTTCATTTTTATGACCCCTCTCTCTCTAACCGTTGTTCTTACATTCATCCCTTCTCCCTCCATCTCCAGCCACCTTATCATTAGTTTCACTGATTTCGTCATTTCTTATGTTCTTAATAGAGGTGGCTGGTGAAGAGAGAAGATGGTTATTTTTGTTCTTTTTTACTCTTCCCTTATTTCAGGGAAATTTTGGCATATTACCAATTATGAATTTTGATGGATGAACTTTTTTTTTTTTAATAGAAACATGGCAATGTAAAGCAAATTTTGATTTTCAATGAATAAAGTGGCGAGTTTTATTTTTCAAGAAGCAAAGTAATGTGGCGACTTTGAGTTTTAGGGGGCAAAGTGGGATCAAAATCGAGTTCCAAAGAGTGAATTTAGGACTTTTGAGTTTCAAGGGGCATAACAATTGAGTTAAAGTTGAGGGACCATTATTCCAGTTGGGTTAAAGTTGAGGGACTATTTCTCCAGTTGGGTTAAAGTTGAAGCACATTTGCTACAATTTTTCTCATTCGGCTTTCCATATTTGCCCTCGATTCAGCTACATGTGTGTGGGACGTGACTCACTTTGACCAAAATTCTAACAGAGTTGAAGAAAATGATCACAGCTGCATGTATTGAAATCGAGTTCTAAAGAGCGTAGCTAAAAATAAACCGATAACTAATCAAGAGTGCTTGACAAAAATCTTAATGTACCAACAATTTTGAAATTTTGAGCACATTAGATAAATTTTATATCAATAGGTGGGTTGCTTATAGAGAGGGATCCTTTATTTTTATTTTATTTTTACTAGAAATAAGAACTAGTTGTGAGACCCATTCTACATCCTTCTAAAATGGTTTAAACCGTCTACATCAAGTTTATATCTGTACATTATTCTTGCAAAAAATAATTCATTCTGAAATCACATTATTTACTCCTTTAATTCTCATTATGAAATTTTAAGATTTCTTAGAACACTGTGTAGTCTGCCTTCGTCACTACGTAGTCTGCCTTCGTCAATTTCTTCCATCGCAATTAGAAGGCTCAATCTATTTTCAATTTGCTAATGCTTGACAAGGATGAACTATAAATGAAGACTTTACAATTAAACGGTTATGATCATTGTAGAAAAATGTTTGTTGGGCCTCGCAACTAGTTTTGTCTCATTTCTTGTGAAAAATGGGAATCTATTCCCTAAATTTTAATTTTTCTTCTTAGTATTTTTGTTAATCAGTGCCTCTTTGGTGAGGTTGTTTGTGAGTCTCTCCTAATGAGTATTTAATTTTGTGTTGGCGGTTTATGGATTCCTCCTAGATCTATTTTGTAGCAATCTGTATCTTCACAGATGGTGTAAAGCACAAAATCCACGTTTTTTTTTTTTTTGAAGGAAACAATAAAATTTCATTGCCATAATCAACCACTTACACGGATGCCAGTTGGGTACATATGCACCAGTGATCAATTTCTTGATCTGGAGGTAATAAGCACAAATTACAAATAATTGAAACCCCTAAACGGCTATCACAAAAGTCACACCTCTACATCGAGGAGTCCCGAAATTGATATGTCCCATAAACAAGACGTGACATAACAAGAATCGTAACCCTCACCAAAACCATCGCTAGACATCAAGGCTTCAAAATCGTAGAAGCAACACAAACCAGTTGTTGAAGCAACACTTACCAGTCATAATAAGCTAGATTAAAAAACAAAAGGACAAGGTGATGTGTCCACAAGGAGATGCAGCTGCAAGTTGGCAATAGACGTGGGGAGCATAGGCAGAGGCACGTGCAGAAATGTCGAGAGGAGTGCGACGCTAGTTGTGGCCAGGACGAACTTAGAGAAGTGGGGAGGAAAGGGTCCAGCCAGAGCCACCGTAGTCATCAGAACCGGAGTTGGTCGCAGTTGTGGCAAGCAACAATGGTAACGACATAGGTGGTATAGAGGTTGCCAAGCCAAGACCACCCACGCCACTGAACCGCCATCCCCACCACCAATACGGACCCAAAGATGACAAAACGATAATTCCAAGGGCATAGCCCTAAGTTGTCCAAACAATCAAGAGATAATAGTTGGCAAATATGCACACCAACACAGATCTGCAACCACATTCTTACCTAAGACCCGTGGGAAGGCGAGCCCCACAAAATTACTGCCCGCAGGCGAGACCACAAAACCCCCCCCCCCCAAACGCGTCACAAAAGTTTACACTAATCCGAGAATAGAATCCACCAGTCCCTTAATCTCAGTGAAGGACAAGGACACACAAAGGAATACCACCTGCAACTTCACCACACAAGTGAGATTCGTAGCTTCCACGAGGCAAGAAGTAGAGCCGCCACAAAACTAGGCGCTAAAGGTAGAACAGCCGCCCCAGAGTGTCACCACCACGAAATCAAGCAGATGAAGGTGGATCCGACCCACTAACAACCACAAATCCAACCCACAATCACGAATCAAGCCTCCATTCAAGGAAAAGACCTCGGAAGGAGGCAAAGGACGGAATCTGAGCGGGGGCCTCCATTCAAGGAAAAGATCTCAGGAGGAGGCAAGGGACGAATCCCAGAAATCCACGTTAATATGGACACTAGTTGGTTCGTTGTCAGATTCACTTTAAGTTCACGTTGCTCGTTATCAAAGAGTATCTTCTTGTTTGTTATATTTCAAGTTTTGTAAGTAGAACTCTGAGATATCAATTTGCGAAGTGTTTGACCTTCATCAGAAATGTAGTTTCTTTGGCCTTGGAGTGTCATCTCAACCCTCTAGGTTTGGGTGTTGATGATTTTAAAACTTGGATGTTTTTCTTTGGTTATTCTCGGGCATGTCTCAACCTTAATATGGTGGCAATTAGTTTGGCCAAATTGACCTTTTATGTTTGGTTAAATTTCTATCAATTTAGGACTTCTTGGATGTTATCTCGAATATCATCTTTAATATTTGTATTAGTCATTAATATTATTTCTATTTTTAATTATTTAGACATTATTTCTTCACGATCGTAATTCATTCACTGTTAATTTATCTAGGTTATTAATTTAGCTTATCAATCAAAAGCTTGTGCAAGATTCTTTCATTCTTTCAGCATACTTTGCTAATAAGACACTGAAATAACTTAATTTACATTACAAAATAACGTTCATTCTTGAAATTTTAAGGTCAGAGCCTTAAACTTTAAAAGGACAAGGCTAATACTTTGTTAACTAAAAACAAAGATATAGCTACCAGATAACATAGTTTTTGTTGTGGCTTATTTTAATCTAAAAAGGAGAGAAGGAGGCGCATCAGAGAGATATGTTTGTAGGATTGTGTAGAGGATGTGTTATTCCTCTACGCAATGTCTTTATTTATAATAATAAGGGAGAGAAGAATCTTTCTCCTCTAAGGAATACAACTCCTAACAGGGAAGAATAACTAGTATCAAATCTAATCTAGAAATTACACAAACATACTTAAATACAATGTTTATAACATTCCCCCTAGAGTGTGTAAATACTCAAGTAGATTCGACATCATGTAAAGTTGAGGAAGTCAACTCGTTGACGCTGATTCTAGGTACACGCTAGTCTCAAAGTAAAGTAGGAACTTGCATATGGAACTAAGTCTCACAAAAAACCCAATGGCTATGGTAAAACCCAAGTAGGGACAAAACCCATAGTCTAAGGAAAAATGTGTAAGGGATGCAAAGTCAAATGAAATGTCTATGGGATGTCATCAGGGATATGATCAACCCAAGGTGGGTGCCTCGTCAAAACCTCGTTAGGTAGCAAAAATGCAAAAGGAAAAATGCTCCTAATCATAGAGAAAAAGAGTACATTAAGATCAAACAAGTATACTTCAAGATACTCCCCATGAGTTTGACCTAATTCCAAAAAGAACTAACAAGGCTACAACTCAAAAAGTCTTCACATACCTATTCTTTGAACAAGCTTCTGAAACATCACCTTTAGTAGTGATTTGGTGAAGAGAAGTCCGCCAGATTGTCTTGTGAACAAACTTGCGTGACTTCAATTTTTTGATGCTCTTGCTATTGATGTGAGAAGAAGAACTTCAGTGCAATGTGCTTAGTTGCCTCATTTGATGTAACCTTTCTTGGGTTGTTCAATGCATGTTGTGTTAGCTTCATAGATCATTGTCGAGACGTTAATAAAGGGGTAAAGATCGCAGGAGCTTCAAATATGGCCCACAACTGCTCTCAACCAAAAGCATTCCCGAGTAGTTTCTTGTAAGGCGAGAATTTCAACATAGTTAGACAAAGTGGGAACTAAGGTCGATTTAGTTAACCTCCAAGATATTGCGGTGCCTCTAACAGTAAAGACATAACCCATTAGAGGTTAGATAAGTAACTTGCGTTGGCATAACCAGGCGAGAATTGACTCCAGATAGGAGGTGTGGCATCATTCGAGGATTCGTAGGGATAATACAAGCCCAGATCCATAGTACCCTTAAGGTAATGGAAGATGTCTTTAACACCATTCTAGTGTCTGCGTGTTGGTGCATTACGGTATATTTCCAAAAGATTAACAGCGAAAGAGATGTCGGGTCTAATGCATTGAGTTAAGTACAATAAAGTGCCTATCGAATTAGATAAGGAACTTCAGGCTCCAAAATCTCTTCATCATCCTTCTTCGGATGGAAGGGATCTCATTTTGCATCTAGCAATCGTACGACCATAGGAGTACTCGAATGCTTCACTTTATCTTCATTAAAGTTGCGCAACACCTTCTGGGTATAGTTCGATTCATGTGCTAAGATTTCATCCAAACAGTGGTCTATCTAGAGATCGAGATAGTATTGAGTCTTTCCTAGATCTTTCATCTCAAATTCTGATTTCAGGTACACAACTGTTTTCTCAAGCTCTTTAGGAGTTCCGATAAGGTTCATGTCGTCAACATAAACTCGCAACAATCGTAAAACCAGAATGTGACTTCTTAATGAACACGCAAGGGCATAATTTGTTGTTCACATATCCTTGACTAGTCAAATACACACTTAGACGGTTATACCACATTCTTCCATATTGCTTCAAACCGTAGAGTGAACGCCTTAGCCGAATTGAGAACGTGTCCCAGGGTTTGGAAATATTTGATCTAGTCAATGTAAGTCATTCGGGAACTTTCATATAAATTTCCGTATCAAGATCCCCATAGAGATACATAGTTATTACGTCCATTAGCTGCACACTAAGTTTTTTGGAAACTACCAAACTGATAAGGTAGTGAAAAGTAGTCACATTCATAACAAGTGAATAAGTTTCATCATTATCAATCCTGGGGCGTTGTGAGAAACCTTGCGCAACAAGATAAGCTTTATAATGCACAATTTTGTTCTTTTCATTACGCTTCTGAACAAAAACCCACTTGTAGCCAATGGGTTTCACATGTGGAAGAGTATGAGCTATGGGTCTAAACACCTTATGTTTTGCAAGTGAATCGAGCTCAACTTGGATTGCTTGTTTACCAATCAGTTCTACGTTGGCATTCATTAATGGAACGGGGTTCAATGTCATCGCTCAACATGATCTTAGTAGCTACTGCATATGCTAATGCATCGTCGACAATCATCTCACTTCTACACCAAACATCATCCAAGCTAGCATAATGGACCGAAATCTCTTGATTCTCGAAAGGTGGATTTGTCTCTTCAATGACGCTTCTGTAATCTAGATTTTCTTCATAAGTTGGATAGAATGAGTAGGCGACAATCAGATTCACTGTAGGCTCAACAACCTATGTTGTGGTTTCATTTTCTAGAGGCATGAATCTTTTGAACCAAGAGGTCTGCCACACTTTTGTGTAGGGGTAGAGGATGAACTAGCAGTTAATGTATGTGGATCGGCCAAAATGGCGTCCCGGGCCTACAGGAGGGAAGTCCGTCATACATTTGGTACATCCATCTTTGCAGACACATTTGTAGCTGGAATATGTAAAAGCATCTGGCATAGTTAGATTGTACTGATAAACACCCCACTGAAATGCAAAGACAATTCGTACCATGAGTCAACTTAGCATTCATGTTTCAAGCACATAAGTTGATCATATACAATCCTTAAATAGTTAGATTGCGAAAACAGCATCTCCATAAGAGCAACCACCCCTAAAAAATAAGATGGCCCAAAGTCCATTTAATCCACCAAAATGAATTTATTTTTAATGGCCCCTATAAAATAATAAAAAAATAAATTTATTTTTAATTTCTGATAGAATTTTTAACCAATCTTGTCACGCCACGTTTCATTTTCTAAAAGTACAATTTTTGTGAAAGATGGTTAGGTATTTATATTTATAAATTTTTTTTCTACATTTAAAAATAATTTTAAATAATTTTTTATTAAGTTAATTAATCTGGACCGTTGGAACCTTTTTTTTTCAATGCTGGAACGCGCATGTAGACCATGTGCTAAGGGCAAAAGAACTTGAAGATACATCTTTTTAAACCCAGTAAATTATCGAGTGCTTTTTAATCTTGCGCATAAATTATACAAGAAATCTCCCTCTTCAAACTTATTGGAGAGTCCACTTGTGCAAGGTGGCCAGTATTAATTCCTCCAGGGGAGCTCCCTCAACATCTGTTGGAATAACTAGCTTTTATCAACTTGTCCTAAATGTAACGACGGATATAATCTATATGACGAAAAGCATGGCAACATTAACCAATCAGTATATACCCACAAATAATAAACACCTGTAAGGAATGAGAGATTTTAGCGTATCCGGTACACAGAATAATACATTACGTATCACTATATAAATATTGGAATATGAGTATTAATAACTTAATAACTTAAAAAATAAAATTTCTCACCACTTATATAAAAACACGTGATGTACTACTCGTGTTCCGGTCACAATGAAAAATTTCTCGTAGGGAAGAAACAGAAAGCAAAAGCACAATTTTCATTGCCCAATCGGTGTATACTAAAAACTAAAAAACATCCGTAAAGGGCCAGTATATATCCACACTTCATTTCCTAAAGTAGTCGACTTCATTCTAGTAAACTGACAAATCATCAACTTTCTGACGTTGGTCTAGTGAGGCCAAGACTAATCACGCATAGCGTTCCAACTTATCCAATGAAGGAGCACCTGTGAGGTCCCCTAAGACAAAATGAGATCGAGGAAATTCATTTCAGAAATAATGGATTTCGCCACCATGCACCGTGCACCCCTCCGGTGCTATCTCACGAAAACGTGATCAATTTGTGCTGATTTATGGTTGAATATGGAAGAGGAGATGATCCTGAGTTGATTCCAAGTGGTGGGTAGCTGAAATTCACCAAAGGAATGGTGCAAAAACATCAGAAAATCACATGGGGTGGCCGGGTTTTGAAACAGGTCACGCGGGTCGAAGGGGAACCTGGCCGGTTCCTCTCCTTCTCTCCTTTCTCCTTTCCTTCCCGTCTCTTCCTCTGATTCATCCCCTCTTTCTTTCTCCTTCTTTCCTGATTGGGCAGCGTCCCTCTTCTCCCCCTTTTCCTTCGCTGCCATCAGGCAGCCCTCCTTTTTTTTTTTCTAACCACAACCCTTAAAATAATAACAATAATAATTCATACGCGTCATGAACTAGTGACCAACGGAAATCAATACCTTCGCCTCTAGGGTATTCTCGTAAATTCACATTTTAAAATTTATAAAATAATAAAATTTGGGACAGGTTGTCACAATATTACATGAAAAAAAAAATTAAAAAATTAAAAACAACAACAAAATCGCATTCAAAATTGCAAAATTAGTGCCAATTACCTCCAAACGAAAATCTAATCAAAATATGAAAAACAATCACTGCAGTGAAATATTCAACCATGATGAACAACACCGATGATAACAATTCGAAAGTAGAATATCAAAACATGCAACCACTGCGAAACTGTTCTGAAACAAAGGATTGTTTCAGAAAAATCACCCTAACAAGAAGGAAGAACAACGACGATCATGATTTGAAAATACACTCCCAAAACATTCGTCGGCAAGCAACACTCATAGCATTCAACCATATTCGGAAAAAAATGAAGAACACTGCAAAAAAGGTTTGATTATAATTGATATTTAACTAAAAACACTCTCACTACCACGTAGCGTCATTACTCCATTTATGTTATAGCATGTGATGTCTATTGCACTCGTAATCTCACTCAGCTGGGGGCCTTCTGTAGGAGAGATCCGGTGAAGATAGCAATAAAATTTGTTGCATTGAGTTCAAATTGATGAGAAAGGCATGCCAGCCGATGAGAAAGGCATGCCAGCCAAAGTTTCATACTTCATACTACATATAATACAATGTCCCACAACAAAGTTGAAATAATATAGAGAAGTCTGCAAGGTAGGGTTAGGGTTACGATGTTGCGACGCCATAGCAGGTAAGAGTCATCCACTTTCACTAATCTTCTTTACTTAAAGGGAATTGTTATTGACACTCCAAAAATCTCATTCTACACTCCAAACTTTTTATATTTGGAAATAAATATACACTTATGAGGAGTGTAGAATGAGATTTTTGGAGTACCAGTAACACTTCCCTAATTAAAAACCAATTTTTAATTGATGCTTCTTTCAGAAGCCACAGTGAACCACCTTCAGTCCCAAAAGTTATCTGTTTCAAGAAACCCATAAATTAATCAATGTACGCCTACATTCTTCTGCGCTAAGAAATAAATCCATAACAAAATTAATGGAAGTAGCTTGCCACACTTACCTAGGGGATCAAATAGTTTTACAGGAGACCCCTTCTCCACGACACGACCGAGGAATTGCAAAGACATGCCGCCAGTGAAATCTGGCGAAACATGTGCCTGGTAGACTTTCAGCTCACCACCATCATTGCCTCGAGCAATATAAAATACATGTAATGAGGACCATTGTTAAGCCTTCGCCTGTTAGCACACAACATTCTAATAAATTGCAGTTGGTCATTCTGAAAGACGAGGCAAAGTATTAGATGCGTGCATCTAAATATTCACAACAGTTTTTGATAAAAAGAAACTATTTCTTTGTGAATAAAACATCATGGCAGTATGAAGAGATAAAACATGTGAAATCAAAGAGAAGAAAAAACATTTTGTCTTCACAAGTTACTACTAAAGAAAAATAGATAGAGGCTAATGGAAGAACTACACACCCAGAAGAGCAACTTTTGCCAATTCAAAAAATTAAAATCAATACAAACCTTTTGCTTGTTGAACTCTTGCGTGGCAAAACGGGCAGCCTCTAATCCCTGTCCTTTTAAATTGATAAATAATCAAATTCCTATTCAAAACAAGGGGAGAAAAGTCCAAATTGGTAAGAAATATTATTTGAAAACTACAGCAGCAGGGATGCCTAGGTTCCAGGCCCTCGTTCGGTGCTAGAGTTTTGTAGGTATACCTATGCGAGTTTTAGCATGCAAAGTGATGGCCAATTACCAAAGGTGGAGGTAACAAAACAGTGAATTGTAAAACGATTACCCTCAAGAATTTTGTGAATCATAGTGGAGAAAGGACACAATTAACATAAAATGTAAAATAAGTATCCAGGACCTGAGACTGAGTGAAATTCTCTTGAAAAAAGATTAGTTTGGATGGGGGATTTCCAAGTATCAGGGGATTTAAGCTAAATTAGTTAGAAATGCACTCAGAACCATTACGCAGAGTGATTAAGAATGCATTGCACAAGCATTACAAAACCACTAAATAAAGGATTTTCAAATGACTCATTTCCAGTAGTCATTTACAAAATCCTCTAAGTGCACTCCATCTTTTGCTACGGACACATAAGTAGGAAAATCCAGTTACCTACTGTTTTGTAGTGTGTTTCTTACAAACGTATCCCAAATTCAACATAAAGGGTTACATGAAACAAATGGTGATCTTAATCGTGTATGCAAGCGATGCTAAAGTAATGACTAAGCAGCCTAGTTGAGAATTGAGAGTTTCATATACCTGCCCAGAACAGGGAAAGCGAGGTGCCATCGTTCTCGATTGCATTGCAACTTTGCAAGGTATCCATCATCAGAAACATGGTGACAACAATAACCAGCACTAAACTCTACTGAAGACATGGGCTTGGCCTCTGGATTTCTGGAATGGTTGTTGACAGCCACGCTCTGAGAAGCCCCAAGCACGGCACTTCTAATGTTACTGTAAGTGGATCGATTAGTCCCCAGCTTTTGGAGCATAGAACGAAGAGACATAATCACCATCCTTGCTTCCCAGTCTGTCAGCATTATACATTGTTATCACATGAACAAATACACAGAGTGTGCGCATAACTACAAGAATCTCAGTCAAATTTACTACAAAGTATGCTTTCACTACAGCCCAAAACAACTTCACACACAATTGAAACTACGAAAATCAATCCCCTAATTGCCTAACCCTAACTATAAATCCCAAATTTCCTAACCCTAAAATAAACCCCAAATCAATTACAAGCAAAATCAAGCTTTAGAGAGGGAGGGATGTTGACCTGATTCGTAGGGTAGCGAGACGAAGGGCACCAGGGAGGAGTGAGAGCAGTGAAGAGGTGAGGAATAGGAATGTCTGATACCTGTCTTTGTTCACGAAACCTCGAAAGGGATCCATAAATTTGCTCTGCCACCCCTAACAATACAGTAAATTCATAAATCGCCCTCCGAAAATCGCGACTACCCACTCCTTACCCACTTTTCTCTATGTACTTTCTAATGTGATTAATGTTGTTCTTGAATTTTATGATTGCACGTCAATTTGGTCATCTCGTTTATATTTAATTAATTATTTTATTAGTATGTTGACGGAGCATCATGTGGATCTCATTGATCTAATCATATATGTTATGTGGATTAACTATTAAAAACTTTTTTTTTTTTTAAGATATAGCATGGAAAGCCACGTGAAGGTGCACCAATGCCATGTAAAAAGTTATGACTATTAGGATTGTCAAAACTAATCAATGATGATTTTCATTGGTGATGGCATGGGGACCGGTTGGGTATGGTTAGAATAAAAAAGAGAATTGGAATTACCCAGTTGGAGAAAGTGAATGCAAAATGGGATTGCGTGGAGATCTCGGGTAGGAGAAAATAGAATAGACTTCTTTATTTTTTTCACTGTTCTAAATTCTCTGCCTATAGCTGCCTAGACCCCACCTAGGTGCTAGGTGGCTAGTTACAGCCCCAATTAGTCCTCGACATTTGAAAATTTTATTTTGCACTTTAATTTTTCAATAAAATGTAAATGACTTGTTGAATACTTGGATGAACGCTTATTATATACTTGTTCCCCATGTTTTCAATATGTTCTACTACTTTATAACCTATATGTCATTTTATTTTACAATTTATGTATCTCAATACAATTATGTATGTTTTTTTAAGTATAAATAGACAGTTATTTACCCAATAATATAAAATTTTACTTCAATCCGCCTAGGCCCCCGCTTAAGCCCTACCTAGCCACTTAGGCGCTAGGCCCCAGCTTGTCGCCCAACTAGCGCCTAGTATCTTTTAGAACCTTGATCTTTTTACTTAAAAAGGGGTATCCCTTAAGTGACTTACTTTAATTATTTTGTTTTAAATGGCTTGACTGCCACTTAGTACTACGGTCTAGTGGTATTCCTCTACACTTGTTAAGTGAGAGGTCTTAGGTTTGATTCTCTCCAAAGACGAATTTGAACCACATTATTGCTAGCACATTGTGAGGCTTAGCCCACCTCATCCCCCTTAGTATAGATAATATCGTTTGTTCAAAAAAAAAAAAAGAATTGGCTCAAAAGTTTTGAGCCAAGTCTTTTAGTAAACTAAATACTATTCTTCTCCTTCGTTAATCATTTGCAAAACATGCATCCGGTCTTTTAGTAAACTAAAAAGTATTCTTCTCCTTCGTTAATCATTTGCAAAACATGCACCCGCAAACCCGTTGCTGCACTCTTCTCCTATACCACATGCCCAAACTTGTGTGGTCCTCGAAGGTCTCACAACCATTGATCGGGGTTGTCAAGTTGTCTAGGGACCACCCGAGTCCCTTAATGCATCCGCCACTGGTAAGAGTTGTGAGTTCAATAATCACATATTATATCAGAAAATGAGTAATGATACTACATGACAGTATAACAATCAAACCAAAAAATTACAACTTCAATTATTACCTCTTTCTTTTCCTTGTATTTTCTTGGTAATTTAATGGGATCACACGATTATGTGTTGAACTAAAAAGTTAATGGAATTGACGGTTATGGTTAACGTGAGACACGAGTGAATACTAAATTTAGTGAAATTCGGGCTATTTATAAATCATAAGCTAACGCGATAATTAACTATTTCCCTAAATAATATTCCGGACACACCTTCAATTCTTTTTTATTATTTTTTTTATTGAACCTATTATACCTTCAATTTTATTAGAGATGAACGGGTTACCTCTCTCATAGAGATTTTTTACGAGTGTTGCTCAAACTGATGTCACAAACTAAATTGGAGTCACTTTATATTAGAATATAAGGGTCTAGTAGTATTGTACTCCACTTGTAAATATGAGATCTTAAAGCCGAATCTTGTAAATAACGAGTTCGATATTAAACAATGATAGACCTATCATGTCCAAAAAAACAAGGCTAAATTGGCGAGATAAAAACACATGAACTAATATTGGACCCTGAGCAGAGCCCAGTTACAAAAAAGATCAGAAAGACAACACAACATACCCAATATTATACATAATTTGTGGCCCAGCCAATAACTTTGAATTTCTATTGCTTTTTAGCTACGAAACTCATCAATCCGAAATTATTAATGCAAACTCATCGACCATACCAAGCACCACATCTGCCAAAAGAATTTTTTCCGGATCAGAAGCAATTCTGACTATGCTCAAGGAAAAAAACTTGCTGGCGTTTTTGATTCACAAAAACAACACTCTTTTTAAAGAAGCCTAGCTGCTTCTTGCGGAAGCACTTCCAACTCTTTTCCAAGAAGCACTTGGAGTTGTAACAAAGTTTCAATGGTTTGTTATTAAAAGCGCTTCTAAAAAAAGTGTTTATGAGCATAAGCATTTTATAATACAACCAGCACTGACAATTCTAGATTTTCATGGTTACGACATTTCATTATAAGTGAGCATAAAAATACATGAAGATCATACACTTGATAAGCAGCAAGCAACAATATTCAATCTTTCATTACTCCATTTGCTAAGATTGATGCTCACTTCATAATCCGACAATATTTCCGGCAATAATCCGACTCTAAATGCTAATCAACCATTTACCGATAATCGCTACTCTCTCCTAACATCATGATTTCACAAACTGACTCGACTACTATGTCACAAACACCACAAGAAACAGATCATTCACTCCAATCTACCATTTTTAATACAAATTTGCCAACATGGGTTGTTTTGTTTATTACCTTAGCTGCTACAATCACTGTTATTGTTGTTGTTGCTACTACGATGGTTACTAGCATTCCCAACCCCGTTAACCCCGCTTTTTCTCCCACTTCCACTCTTCAGCTGAGAAATCTCCACCTGTGTCTTCATGAAAAACTGCAGCCTCTGCAACTCCAACTCCTTGGCAAACTTCATCCTCTGCTTCTCCATCTCCACCACCTGCTGCAGCTTCGCTGACTCCGCATGCTCATAAGCCTCCCCAAACTTCAATATCGCTCGAGTCAGTTCCCTCACCGAGCTCCCACACCCTCCTCCTCCTCCTCCTCCTTTCTCTCTACCCACCGCACAAGGTCTTAATCCACCCCCTACTCCTTTCCTCACGCTCGCATTGGCATTGACATTGACATTGACATTGGCATTGGCATTGGCAGTCCTCCTCTTCCGCTCGAAAATCTCATTATCAGTCGAAATAGGCGAAGGCTCCCGAGACTCGTCTGAGTCCGATTCTACCAAATCCCTTTGTCTAATCTTTCCCACCCGTTTCGCCCTACCCCCGAGAAATTGGCTATGTCGAAGCCCGACCGGCATTTTTTTGCTATGCCCCGAAAACCCACCACTACCACCGCCGCCAGCAGACCCAGGACCCACCTTAGCACCAGAGGGACCAATCAAATGATCAAGCCTCTCATAAAAAGGCCACTTGCTGGGTCCTCCTCCGGCCCCAATCTTCGATTTTTCGAGTTTATACTTCTTCTTCACAGTATCAATCCTATTCTTACACTGTATGTCAGTCTTTGGAATCTTACCGTAGTTCTCCCTGCTGCTCACGACGTCCGCCACCTCCTTCCAGTGTTTCTGCTTCAAATTCCCCCTGCTCAGCTCCAAGTACCTCTCCCCCCACGCCTCGATCAGCACCGCCGTCGCCCCTGCGCTCCAGCAATCTTCCCTTCCTCCGCCGCTGCTCCGTCCTTGCTGCTGAGCCGACGACGGCAGAGCTAGGGTTAGGATTTTGTTCTGAGTCGGCGTCGGCGCTTGAACCTGCGCCGGCGGCACCGCCACCGTCACCGTAATCCGACCGTTCTGCCTCGTCGACGCCGGCGATCGGCTTCCTCCCGACGCCGGTGACTGGATCTCGTCGTCCTCTTCCATCGATACGACTGCAATCGTGCGCGGATCTGGATCGGTCCGGTCTAGATCCAAAATCCGGTAGTAAACTGCGCCGGTGCGTAGACTATCACCGATCTGAGAGCTGGCACTGGTTCAGAGGGATTGAGGAGAGTAAGGGTTTTGTGGTGGATGCTATCGTGCGCCGGAGGTCGTAGGATATGAGATATCGGCGATGTGAACTTTAGGTTTTGTGGGGTTGGAATGCTTTTAGTGTGAAGAGAGAGAGAAGGTGTTTTGGGTTGACCGGCTTCTCGCGTTTACGGAAAACGTTAATTTGGTGTTTTTTGTTGGGTTGCGTATTCTCGGTTGACGGAAAAAACTGAGGGAGTCAAGGGACGCAGAGAGAGAGGCGTTGGGGTTTGACGGCGACCGTCGAGGGGTACATAAGGTGAGGACACGTGGTAGGGTAGGGGACCCGGCAGTCGAGATGGCGGGATTTAATTGGGGAAGAGGTAGAGTCCCCGTCACCGGCGTCACGGAACAGCCGGCTCGGGAGTAATTGACGTAAAACTCCATGGTGTTTCGCTGCAATTACCGGTGCGGTCATTACCTTACCTGACATGTATTCGGCAGGGGCTTCCCTGATCTGAATTCTGGTGTTTCCGAAATTATTAACTCCTAATGGGGAAAATAATCTTTTTGTTAAAAGTTATTTATTAGTACAAACACAAAGATCAAGGACAATCTTTTTGTTATGTGAGAGGTAACATCATATATTTGAGTAATGTCATCAATTTTGGCCAGTTCAATTTTGGTTTTTGAGGTTTGGAAACTGATCCAAACCAATATATATATATATATATATATATATATATATATATATATATATATATATAATTATAATTATTTTTTTTCAATGTTTATAAATAGTTTAGTCATACAATCATAACAAAACAGAACCTGTTGCAAAGTTGGTTTCAGTGAGTTCGAATTGTCCTCATGCCTTCTGGATTTGGAGATTTTTTTTTAATTTTTATGACCAAATCAACAAAACCCTAGAGCAACCACACCCTTTCTATTTTTCATTCCCCTCTTCTCTCTCTTTCCTTGCCTCCAGACTCCATCCATATCCATTTCTCCATTCTTCTCCATAATCCGCATCCTCCTTTCTATTCTAAGCTTCATATTTTTGAGACCCTCCATGTCCATGCCTCCAATTTCTCCATTCTTCTCCATAACCCGCATCCTCATTTCTATTCTAAGCTTCATATTTGTGAGACCCTCCATGTCCATGCTACCAATTTCTCCATTCTTCTCCATTCTATTTCCATGACAGTAATTATTTGTTCGATTGCATATTTGATTTGCAACTTTATATTGCAGATTTGTATTGCATATTTGTTCGATTTTTTGTTGTGGGTTTGTTAGTTATTTGAATTTCAGATGAATAAATGTAATTACTGCTGTGAGTTGTTGTCACATCCCGACCCAACCCCCCACCACATCCCGGGCTCAACTCCACCGTAGCATGATATTGTCCGCTTTGGGCCCTAACCATGCCCTCATAGTTTTGTTTTTGGGAACTTACACGAGAATTTCTCAGTGGGTCACCCATCATGGGAGTGCTCTCGCGCGCGCTACTCGCTTAACTTCGAAGTTCCCATGGAACCCGAAGTCAGTGAGCTCCCAAAAGGCCTCGTGCTAGGTAGAGATGAGAATATACATATAAGGCTTACAAGATCCACTCCCCTGGGCGATGCGTGATGTTACAATCGATCCCCCTTAGGGGCCTGACATCCTCGTCGGCACACACGCGGCCAAGGTTAGGCTCTGATACCAAATTGTCATATCCCCGCCCGGGCCCCCACCACATCCCGGGCTCGACTCCACCGTAACACGATATTGTCCACTTTGGACCCTGACCATGCCCTCACGGTTTTGTTTCTGGGAACTCACACGAGAACTTCCTAGTGGGTCACCCATCATGGGAGTGCTCTCGCACGCTATTTGCTTAACTTCAAAGTTCCCATGGAACCTGAAGCCAATGAGCTCCCAAAAGGCCTCGTGCTAGGTAGAGATGAGAATACACATATAAGGCTTACAGGATCCATTCCCCTGGGTGATGTGGGATGTTACAGTTGTGGATTAAGATAGTATTTTGATGGATTATGTGCTTGTGTTGCTCTTGGTGTTGCAGACTTGCAGATTTGTTTCTTTTTAGATACATTTCTTTACCAATTTCCAGATTTACTTGTTTATCAAGTTTCAGATGTCTGCTTCTTTTTTTGTTGTTAGGGCTTGGTTGGTCTTCACTTCTGGTGTTTGTTGGGTTGCTGGTTCATGGTCGCCGGAGCTTGCTTTGATGGCGGCTGGGGTTTTTAGTTTTTTTCTTTCTTTCTTTTTCGGGCTCAACCCTTGGGTTGGGTTATTGTGTTGGCCAATTTTTATGTTTGTGTTTAGTTGTGGGCTTTTCTTATTTATGTAAGTTTAATGAAAGTTTACCTTTTATTAAAAAAAAAAAAAACAAAAAAACAGAACTGGAAAAAACCAAACCGAAAAAAAATCAAACCAAATTTTCAGTTCGGTTTTGGTTTTGGCAAAAAACTGAACCGTTTCAAACCGAACCTAGGCCTAGAGGGGATGGGAAGAAGAGGGAAGAGAATCCTAGTCTGTCTGACATGGATGTTATTTGATTGGCTACGTCTAACGTGGACGTTAAAGTGCCGGTAATACTGACTGAGGATCTTCTTCGGATCTTGATTTTAGGAATCCTCCAATTACATTCGTTTATTGTATATCGTGCGGCTAAAAATCATTATAAATCTTTTTATTTAAAATTAAATATAAACAGTACTTGATGAAAACTGGCCGCACAATATATGATAAACATATGTGATTGAAGGATCCTCAGATCCTCACAAAGAAAATTTGGAGAGGATCCTCATTCATAATACTTGACGACTTTTGTGGCGTCAAAGTATGGAGAAGGGGGGATTGCACTCTAATCAGCATGCTACCCTTTGAACCGGAAAGGGATCATTTCCGAATTCCTTCCACAAAATCCACCAAATTAAGGGACCTGGGCCCTTGAAATTTGTTCCAATGACTACAAACAGGGGCCTCCTTTAAAATTTATAATAACTTTAGCCGTTGGATCAAATTTCAAGGGTCCAGATCCCTTGATTTGGTGGATTTGGTGGAAGGGATCCGGAGAGGATCCCTTTCCCTTTGAACCCATTTGAGAGCTTACTTTGATAAAGCACATGGCCTTTAAGAGAAAAGAATTTCATTTTTTTAAAAATTAAAATTAGTTGTGGAACTCATTTTACGTCAAACTTCTCTATTTATGATTATTGTAAAAATTAAATTCAATCTGAAATCATTTGCTTGTTAAATTATCACGACGAAATTTCAATGTTTTCTTAGAACAAAGTGTTCTTCAATTTTTTTGAACTCAATTAGATATTTCAAATATTTCTGATTTGGCTAATACTATGCAAGGATAATCTATAAGGTGCAACTTGAAAAATAAATGGTTCAAATAATTAAAGTTTGACGTAATATGGATCCCACTAAAAATGAGAATCTCTTTTCTTAAAGGCCTCATAATAAAGTAATAGTGGGGGAAGGAAAAATCAAACCTAAAAAACTTAGTGTGTAGGAATATAAGGGTTATAAAATCTCTTTTACTTTTTAAGTAATTTTAATGTAACCATATTATGGTAGCATAGATTATGTTTATTTGAGCAGATTGACCATTGAGGTTGGCTTTAAGACGTAATAGTCGAGAGTGTAATAAAGTGGCTCACAATTAGTAAGATTTGCTATCGAGATAGAAACTTCTAGATTTAGGTTTCGGAAGTACAATGACTTATTTGAGAGTCGAGAACGCAATAAGGTAGCTCATAATCTAGCAACATTTGATATCGAGTTACAAACCCCTAGATTTAGATTCCGGAAGCAAAAAGACTTGCATATATTAGGAAAACTAACGAAAAGTTAAAAAAAGTTCCCTTTTAATGAAAAGCCCATTTTTAAAGGTATAGTGAATAGTATTAGGGAAATGTATAAATATGATTTTTCGTTAAAAATGAACAGTACCAGAAGTGTTTCGTTAAACTAGCCTAATTTCTTTAGTCCCGTTGGGACGGCTAACTGCACTCTTAACACTTTTTTGCAATGAGTATATTTTCATATTTTTTCACACGTGCCAAGATATAAGATGTGACATCACATAATGTGTATATTCTGATTGAAGGTAAGTTTTAAATTTCAACTTCGAAGAATAAATCCTCTTTTGCATGAGGACTTCGATGTTTCCCAATCATATTGATTAATAAAATTTCGGTTCTATATTAAAAACGAATAAACACTAGAGAAAACAATAACTAGATTAACCATCTGTGAATGAGGAGGACGAAGCCCTCATTCCATTCTAATGTATGAAAATTACATCGGAAAGAGTGGTGGGGTGCACTTCCCTTTACAAAAAAAAAATTAGGGATTCGATTTGTGTACTCTCCTTTTTCTTTTGACGCTCTTCATTTAGGATTGAATAAATCAGATAAAATTTAGGAACAAAAACAAGGTAAGGTTTGCAGAAAAAGAAAACCGAAATGTCAATCACTACGCATAAATTATTCAACGAAATTCCTGGCACAAACAAATTTCATGAAGTCACTTCTTTAATTAGTGTTTGAAGCGTAAAACTAGCAATATAGGACCTGCTACAGGAATGGCATAGCTTTCGTTTGCTTCCTAACCAAAAAATGTCCTACTATCTCCTTCCTATCAAAAGAATTCTATTCTATGTGGCTTTGGCATACCTATCAACAGCAAAGTTGCGTGTTGCACTCGGCAGTTCAAGGCATATTCCGTCAAGTTCGGGTTTTGCAACCATTTGACAACCCAGACGGGACCTGCAAACAAATACCGTCTTTTAGAATTCATATCTATTTCAACTATAGCTCTGACAAAATTTTCCCTGCAGATAATTCCAAGATATAGGGGGCTTACGTCTCTGTGAGCCCGAAAGCAAGATCCAGCATGTCGTTTTCCTCATCAGTTGGATCTTCGAGTTTATTGTAGTATTCCATATCCTAACCAAGAATTCTACAAGTTAGTTCAGATGGAAATTTTGGTGGGAGAAATGGAAGTCTAGAAGGCAACTTTCACTCGATACTAACGAACGGAAATCAGTTCATTTTTCATGTCTCCTTGTATCCAGTGAATATTGCCTTCCTAGTATGAATCTTCATCTCCAAACATCAGGTTTCAATGTACAATAGTACATACTCTCACAATCACATGACATGTTGAGCAAGCGCACGATCCTTCACATGCTCCTAAGATCACATTAAAACCAACTAGTTAGGAGGTAGTGCCATGCTGTTGCTTAGTTGACCAACTCGATTCAATTCAGCCAAGCCTTGGTTCTAATCACATAAGTTCAATTTCCAAGTCATCTTATCCGTTCAATCCTAACAAGCATTTTAATAGTCTCATTATAAAACAATCTTGAAGGGCAAGCTCACGCATCAACACCACTAAAACAAAACTTATTGGCGTCTATAATCTATATAGAGCCCAGAAAAGTACTTAATAAAAGTTAGAATCATATTAAAACAAGAGGAATCAAAGTGGAATGCTCTGTGGTACAACATCAAATGACTTGCCAGAGTACCTTCAAGTTCTATGTCATTTTCATGAGCAGCTTCTAGCATGGACATTCCAACGGGAATCTTAATATGCTTCTCCATCTCATCCTTGTCAACAAATGTGACAGAAATTCTGCACATTCGAAAAGAAGGTTACAGAAATCAACGAATAAGATATAAGGGTTCCGGTACCACATATTTAGTTGAAGGATAGCACTAAGGATGAGAGCTCATCTTTAATGAAATAAGCCAAATAAGGGAATTCTCTCCAAATTGTTCACTGGTGATTGAAACAATATGTAAGGTTTTGTGGCTACAAGTCCAATACGGTTCTTTTATATGAAACAAGAACTTACTCTTCTACTTTTTTATCCCCCTCTTCATGAGCAGTTGTCGAAGAGTAAGTTTGATGCTTCTGGAAAAAAGACGAGCGAGATTTGAGGGGTCAGTGCAAGAAATTGAAAATGAGACAAAGTTCCATATAAGAAAATTCGTTAGGAAGCTAACCGGATTGTGGAAAATATAACTGTAACGTCCACTGAAGTTTCCTGTCTTTGGTGCAGATGTCAATGGAGCTGGAAAAGCACATAAATTAGTTCTGAATTATTTTTAAGGATACCAACTTAAACTACAATTTAAAATCACAAGAGAACCTCCACTGCCTTACTGGAATCATGAGATAACCTCCACTTAAGCAGTAGACTAATTGTACAGTTGTACCTTGATCGATTTAAAAAGACACAAATAGACTAAAACTCTATGTTTTTGTATAAAACTTGGAACGTTAAACAACCCATCATTCCTGCCAACGATCCAACATAGCAGACATCACTCTCCTATCACATGTATCTAGCCACATGTCGACAGGAACAAGCACGGAAGAAGTGAATGTTAAATTTAATAAGGGGCTGATCATTTGGGATGGTTGATCATCTGAGACTACTGGAAAAAGCAGACTAGAGATAGTAAAAAAAAAAAAGGTACAGAACAAAAACCTTTTACGAGATGCTTGATCATCTGAGTTCTAACCGCGGATAGTCTAGAAACAAGCATGTCGACAGGAACCACTCAGAAGCACCTGGGAAACATGAACAAACGAAGCATCACAAATGAACCAAAAAGAATAAAAACTGAAACGGTTTCGTATGTCTTTCATGCAAAGTAACTCTGTAAAGCAAAGAACTTGGTTTATGTGATTGAACGAGAAAATGAAGTTAGTACGAATTTGAAGGAAATTCGGTACTAAGATTGAGAATGAGACTTCAGCGGCAATAACGCAAACAGATGGTCGGCACCCAAAAGAAGGGGGCAATGTGAAAACGCTTACAATATCATTAAATCTCAAAAAGTCTGGATACAATATCAACCATAGACTGCATGAATCATTCTAACACAAAGCTTATTTATTTTTTTATGAAGAAAGAAACGGAAGCATGCCGCATGGACGACGGACCTCTATGATCTTTTTTCAGGCAGAAGTCGAGCGTCTGTGCCTACACAAGAATGTCGCCAAAGCAGATGTAGAAAATTACCTTTTTAATTAGGTGTACTTTTTCAATTTTAGCCTTTAGTTTATCTTTTTTTTTTTTTTTTTTTTTTTTAAATTTTTTTTTTAATTAGGAAAAATATTCCACTCTAATCTAAACGAGGCACGAGGATTTGAACCCAGGTAATTCTGTTTATTATCTGTAGTGTCAGACAAAAGAATGAACCCGGATCTTTCTATTTATTATTTGTAGTGTAAGACGAGAACGAACGTAGATATGAGAGTTTTAAGAAAGTAAGAGAATTGCCTTTTTGCTTTTCATCTTTTTGTATTGAACATATGATACATCCATACATATATATAGTGATTTTAACCTAAAATCGTTTTTAATTTATATATAAAACTTAGGCATTAAAATAATAAAAACCAAACTTCTACTAAGCCGTATAGTTTTTACTTCTATTCTTCCACCTTTCATCCTCAGTTATATGTGGTTGGTTGCTTTACGGGGATTCTCACCAATTTCGTAACAAAATGTTAATTCTCTACAATTGGATGTAATTGTTTGGCACTCAAATAACAAAATAGTCATAAATGATTTTCTTTTTCTTCATTTTCTCTACGGCTAAATCGCCAAAATGGTCCCTAAGATTTGCATAACTCATCACTTTGGTCTCTGAGATTGAAAATCAATAGAATGGTCCCTGAGATTGTCCACCATCCATCATTTTGGTCCTTCTGTTAAAAACTCTTTGGGCAATTTTCAAAGCTTCGTAACTCAATCACTTCTTAACCAAATTCGACCCATAATATATCAAAATGAAGATAGGAAAGTGTAGAACAAGATTATACCTATTTGGAAGCCCAACGGTTTCCAGAGATGGCCGGAAAATAGTCTCAAAGGTGACTGGTCCGCGAGAAAACTTGAAAACTCGCCGGAAACTGGGTAAACTTTAAACGTTCATAACTTCTTCAATACTCAACGAAATCGAGTGATTCAAAAACAAAAATCATACTTGTCGACAAGATGAAGAGAATGGTACATTTATAGACTGCTAATTCACTGTGGTTTGGCCGGAAAACGGCTCGAAAGTGGCTAACCATTTTCTAGTTAGCCACTTTCGAGCCGTTTTCTGGCCAAACCACAGTGAGTTAGTAATCGAGAAAGATACTATCTCTTTGTCTCATTGAGGCGTATGATTTTTTTTTTTAAATCACTCAATTTTGTTGATTATTGAAGAAGTTATGAACGTTTAAAGTTTACCCAGTTTCTGGCGAGTTTTTCAGTTTTCCCGCGGACCAGTCACCTTTAAGGCTATTTTCCGGCCATCTCCGGAAATCATTGGGCTTCCAAATAGGTATAATCTTGTTCTAAACTTTCCTATCTTCATTTTGATAAATTATGGGTCGAATTTGGTTAAGAAACAATTGAGTTACGAAGCTTTGAAAATTGCCCAAAGAGTTTTTAATGGAATGACCAAAATGATGGATGGTGGACAATCTTAGAGACCAAAGTGATGAGTTATACAAATCTCAGGGACCATTTTGGCTATTTAGCCTTTTCTCTACCTATTTGCAAGACATTGGAAGATAACAAGTCTCAATTTGATGATTGTGCTAGTTAAATTAGGAGTGGATGCAGTTTGGTTTGGTACAGTTTAGACCTCAAGCTGCAATTGAACTAGGACATCACTATTTGATATGATATGGTTAGGTTTAAATGCAAATAGTAGTGTAATTAAATCAAACTAAATCACAGTGACCGGCTCACGCTCATCTTACTTACATTTAACACTTTAGCTTTTCTTATGCCAAGCCTCGATAAGGCCTCGTTTGATATATAAGATTGAATTTTTTGTGTAATTCTAATTGAAAGGTATCTTGAGAGGAGAAATGAAAATTTTATGTTCAAGTAGAGGGTAGAACAGGGGTGGATCCATGTAGGGGCAGGGGCAGGGGCAGTCAGTTGAGCCTCCCAATTTTGGCAAACCTCCATGGAAGACCTAGTTCTGGCCCTTTGAAAGTTGTAGCTACTCTTTCAAATTGCCCGCCAAATGCTTGATAAATTGCCTCAATGAAAATGAGCAGGGCATGCTATGTTTGTGTGCATGCTGGTTTCAGCGCGCTAGTGTTTTGCTGCTACTTAGCTATACCCCCAAGTTAGTTTTTCCCTTCTACTAAGACCATCTCCAACCAAATGAGGGGCAGAGGGCTCGTTTTAGCCCTCTGGCCCTCCAAGAAATTAATATTTTAATGAGCAGTGTATGACCATATTTCTTACCATCTCCAATCGAGGCCCAAAGGGCCATAGGGCTCGTTTTATCCCTATCATAAAAAATTGTCTTCAATCGAGGGCTAAGGGGCTATAGTATGGAATTTGAAGAATTGAAATAAAATGAGGTAAAATAGTATGACATGGTGAAAAATATGTGAGAAATGGTGTAGGAAAAAATTAGAAATTATTTAAAAAAAAAAAAAAAAAAAGTTTGTGTTGGGACAAACCCTAAAGTGGGTTGGGCAAATGGAAAATAACAAAAAAAAAAAAAAAAAAAAAAAAAAAGTAAGTAGGCTAGCAAGCGGGCTGGTTGGCTAGCTGAAGATGGCCATTCGGTTGGCCCTTTGGCCCTTTTTTGCCTCGTGGGGCCCACGAGCTCTTTGGTCTAACCCTTGGTTGGAGACGGTTTTCGGGCTATTTTTGGCCCTCTTGCCTTCTAGACCTTTCGGTTGGAGATAGTCTAAGGCTTGACTTTGGACCTTTGGTGCTTGTCACCTAAAAAGAAAACTGATTTACATAAGAGAAGCAGACCGATATACAATGATAGAGACCCCAAAGCTAATAAAATTCCAATTGCACTAACCCCAGTGAAATTATAAATAATAGAACTATATATTTTAATTTTAAGGCCATTATTTGTCTAAAAAAATGTTTGTGAACTTTTACACGTGACCCTCTAAATGATTTTTTTATTATTTTTTTTAATTCGCTACTAGGTAGAAAATGGATTACTTATGAAGAAAACTTATTTTTTCCATTCTATTTAAAATGTAAAATTAGAGTAAATGAGTTTTCTTCATGCCTAACCCTCTTCTAATCCCCCAAAATGGAGAATCATTCACTCCTACACTTCAATATTCTTTCATAGTATGGAGTTACACATCCATTCCAATTCAACCCAACATTAGCAAACAAGCCTGGAACCTCTCCTTTTGGATTAAAGAAAAGAAAGACCACTATTGAAGCTCAAAACTATCCGCTTTTCTTGGTTTGAGCCCAAAATCTGAACCCAATTTGTCTAGCATCAAAGTTGATGCAAAGGCAGATTGAATGTGAATTACTAAAAAAAGTTTAGCTTAAGCTCATATGTTTGTCTTTGAGGAAGGGCTCTGCTGAGTCTACTTAAAGCCAGCTTTACAAGCACAAGAGACACAGTTTATGGTATAATCCGCCAATTACATGGTCATTACCATATGATTTATTGTAATCATCGACCAAAGCCTAGGCCTTTTTCATGCACCTCTGTACTATAAATGAAACAAATTACAAACCTATATGCATCTACGCATTACAAGAATAAGTTGTTATTGTTATTATTATTCTTGTCTTACAGAATTATTCATTCTTCCAATCTCGATCATGGCTTCTCTTGCTTCCATTCCCCCAATCTCTGTGGCTACTCTACCTTACACCGCCAATGGCAGAAGCACAACTTGCCAACTCAATGGATTATCTAGGATTGTAAGTGCCATGATTTTTTTCGGGAATCAAGATTCTTGGGTACGTATGTCACAGTGTTTGTGGAATTGACATGCATGAACCTGTCTATTGTGAGAGATTGAGACAAGTCTCGTATATTTCTGAGTTTCTGATTGAGAATAGATAATAGAGAGAACATATTTTTCACTAATTGTATTATTTGATTATTCTCAATGCAGGGAGGGCCAGTGGTTAAGGGGCTAAGACTTGTACCAAAGATCAAGATCACTAAGGCAGCTGGAAGATCATTTGCACTCCCTAGTTGCACGAAGACTACAATCTCATGCGCCATTGTACGTATATTTACATATATTTTTGCAAATATCTTTTTTTTACTTGGTTATCTATAGCTATTATTAAGCAAAGTTTATGAATCAAAGAGGGTAAAATGATCATTATATACCCCCTTTTTATATAAATAATTAACGGGGACATGGAAATTTACACTTACTTTCTCTTGCATCCTGTTTTTTCTCCTCCTTTTTTTTGTAATTTCTCAAGCAATAACTTCCATTAGCACATGCATCAGACTTACTAGTTATAAACTCTATCGAATGCCGGCAGAATTGCATGCAGTTACTTGAAACATTTTTCGGTACTCTTAATCCGTGCTTATTCTATGTACATTCTTTTAATCATATCTCTAATCTGTGCTTAACTAGAATAAGCACTTATCTTGTTTGATTACCTTGTGCAGGCTCAACCAGAGACCCTGCTAACCGTGCAAAGCACGATTGCCAAGCAACTCTCCATTGATGAAAGCACTGTGCTTCCCGAAACCAAGTTTGTAGATTTGGGGGCGGATTCTCTCGACACAGTATGATGCTCTATCTTCATGCTTCCTCTAGCTAATTACTATATAGTTTTTTTTCTTTAGCTTTAATTGATGATGAGTGATGTTTTCACAGTTTTGCACAACATATCAAAACATGTTAAATCGATTAGCTAGCTGTGATTTATAAAACTGTTATGGTGTCCATATAATTTCCACATGAAATAAAATTATTTTCTTTCTGTCTGCTATTGTAACCTTCAAAAAATTGTACCACTTAATTATCAATTTGACTTCTATCATGCAACTTATCGTTAATCCAATTATATAAAATGAGTAAAAATGATGCCCTGTGGGGTTAGGGTTAGCCACGTAGTGAGACAGTTAGAGGAGGTGAGAAAATGAGTTATGAATATTATAGTTTAGTGATTCAAACCCTTTCAAGGTACTCAATAAGTCATATAACAAACCACATCAAGTAATATAATTTTTCTGATATCAATATTTAGGAGGTGTATTCAATTGAGAATTTGAAAGATTTTAATGGATCGATAAATCCATGGATTTTTATGAAGTTTAATTAATTTGCAGATATTCTATGTAAAATTTTGATTCAATTCCCTGGAAATTTCATGGGGAGATGTGAGATTTATGGATGTTTAAAATACACTACGAAATCTATCTAATTCCATCTAATTCCTTAACTTTTTAAAATTCTTTAAAATCAAATTCTAATTGAATACACATAAAATGTTATAAACGTATTTAGAATCTTAATTGAATATACCCGGATTTCTAAAAGTTTGAATAAACTATCTTAAAATCTCTTTTTTTATTTTTTTTATTTTTTTTTTGGTCAAACGATAGACTTTGTAAGATTAGATGTTAGATTAGCTTCCGACGGAATTCGATCCCACGCTGTCATGCAAAGGCTCAAAACATTTTCACCACTGTGGTAAAGGGCCTGCATCTTAAAATTCTGATTGAATACACACTGAATTTCAGAGAATTACTTAAAATTCTAATTAAATACCGTTAGATTTATTAAGAGAATTAAAATTCATTGAAATCCCAATTGAATACATCCCCTTAATTGGGACATCATCAATTAATTCAGAGATAAGGTAGGTATTGACTTCAGTTGGAACCCCCTCTAAATGATGGTAGTGAAAAGATTAATCACCCATTAATATTGTGACGTGCAAGAACATTTGATCATATGCTTGACTAATTTCACCTTCGTTCAATAATTTACTTTTTATTTAATTATTAATTTCACTCTCTACACATATATATCTGATCAATAATAAAAAAAAAAAACTGGAACAGGTTGAAATCCTAATGGCTTTGGAGGAGAAGTTCGGCGTGTCCGTCGGAGAAGGGGGAGCCGAGAACATTGCAACCGTTCAAGACGCTGCTGATCTGATTGAGAAAGTGAAATCTGCTTCAACTTAGGGGCCTCCAGAGTTCATGTCAAGACAATTAATTCCTTGTATCAGTCAAATTTTGTTTCTTTTCTTTTCCCTACAGATTTTCCCTTTAGATTATGTCAAAGCTCCAGTGAGGTCGTGACGTATAATTTCCATTTGGAACGAAATGCATTTTGTTTGACAAATAAATATAAGAAAATTTGTACTTTTCCTTTTAAATAATAAATTAGTCTTAGGTTATATCTCCGCATGACAGTAAAGGGCTCGAACAGCAACACTCTTGAATATTCAAGATGTCAATTTTCATCAATTAATGCATAATTGTGTGTAATCATGTTGATTCTAATAACTATCAAGTCTATATGGCACACAGACCGAGTAACTAATGAGTTAATTACGTCATTCGATTGAATGATGGGCGTGCCAACTCAAAGACCGAGCTCGGTAGGTGAGTAAATGATAGTGGTGGTGGTGTCAAACGCGCTGCTAACTTCTGTGTCTCGTGATTGCAGCCGAGGAAGGAACTCGTCTCGGCTTCTGGGTCCTAGAGCCTAAAAACAAGGTTACTAGTTCTCTTCAAAGTTCACGAATCGTTGGCACTGGGCTCAACCTCTGTAATTATATTTGTGCAAATTTAAGTACGCCAAGGTTCCAGACTGTATGGACACAAATACTCAAAAGAGATAAGTGTCTTGATTGTAAATGTGGTTCGGCTGTTCGAATGTTGAACTCTGAAATATACTTGCGAATATCCAATTATAAAATAAACTCGACTTTTAATGTGTCCAGTGAGATAACCCAGAAACACCTCACTTTGCCGAGAAGGCTAATGAAGTGACCTTATTGGTTGAGACTTGGATAAATAATCAGCCAAACTCGAAGTAGTGCTGTTAAGACTAATTGAAGGTGCTCCTCGGTCGCCTAATTCTACGGCTCCAATGCTGTTAAGACTAACTGAAGGTGTCACCGGTTGTCAAACACAGTGCTGTTAAGACTAATTGAAGGTGTGCTCGACGAGGTTAGGACGGGTAGTGTTTTCTTAAGAATGAGAGGTTTCACGTAGAGCGAGGGTTTGTGCAAGGCATATTTGTTTGTGTGTTTGGATAGGCTTTGAATGTTGCACATCTGCTCTTATTTATAGTAGTAACTTTCCTAGTGCCAAGGTAGAATCCTACCAGGACTAGATTTCATCGACAACCTTCTCCTTATCAGGATTGGATTTCGAACACTCCTTCTAACCCTAGGATCTGAATCTATACATGTTCCTGCTCTTTGATGGGAGTATAAAGCATATTCTCACTATCTTGCTTACCAAGGATTTCTAATAGGATCAAACTTAATTCGGAACTATCTTGAAAAGCCAGAGAGTCCTTCATTATATCGGACTCGGCCAGATCATTCTGAACTGGACCGAGACCTCATTATGGGCCGAGCAAATAACCTACTCGGCCTAAATCTATTAATTTGGGCTTAAACAAATCCATATAAAAAATTTACTCAACGCCAAAATTCTAATGTTGAATGTCTGAATATTATGTTCATTTCCAATATCATATTATCAACACTGCAGGAAAAAGACATTGCACTTTGAAAATAGCTAATTCTCACACTTTTATGTGCAAAACGCGTAAGGTTTTAAAGGTCTGTTTCATAACTATATATTTTCTGATTTTTAGTTTTAATCTTTTTTTTTTTATTTTAATTATTTAATTATTTATTTATTTTTTATGCTTGAAATATGAGGAAACTACTAGTTAAATACGAATGCGCCTATACAACTAAAAAAGAAGAAGATAGGGATCAATCAAACTCCGATTAAAGAATCAGGCTCCACTCTAGACCGGCGGTTGCCCGCCCCTCTTTGGACCGTCAGAGCCCGTGATTTGAAGCCACCACCGCCACCAAACAAAGAGATGAGAGATTAAAAGTAAACTTTAAGTTAATTCTTAAGCTCCAAAATTCGGAGTTTCAGTGAAGGGAAGGATTCAGTACACAAATCCGTATGTACAAAGATCAAAATCAAAATACAAAACGAAACTTGAAGATCACATGGAAACATCAAAATAGGTGAAATAGTTAACCCTACTTTAACTCCTCCCTCATAATCTCCAAGGAGCATTGGTTCCTCTGCTGTTCCTTATCAGTTGAACCGTCGTATTATATATAGTAAGAATAGATAATAGATAATAGAGAGATGAGTTTTCACTAACCGTATGATTTGATTATTTTCAATGCAGGAAGGGCCAGTGGTTAAGGGGCTAAGACTAAGACTACAATCTCATGCTCCATTGTAAATAGATTTACATATATTTTTGCAAATATCCTCTTTTTACTTGGCTATCCACACTATTATTTAAGCAAACATTCTTTATGGATCAAGAGGGTAAGATGATCATCATATACCCTCTTTTTATATAAATAATTAACGGGGACATAGTAATCTTACAGTCACTTTCCCTTGCATCCTATTTTTGCTCCCCCTTTTTTCGTAATTTCTCAAGCAATAACTTCCATTAGCACATGCATCAGAGTTACTTGTTATAAGCTCTATCGAATGCCATCAAAAATGTATGTAGTTACTTGAAAAAATGTTTTGTATACATCCGTGCTTATTCTATGTACGTTCTTTTAATCATATCTCTAATCCGTGCTTAACTAGAATAAGAATTGAATTTTACGGCTTAATTTCTATATTCCATAATTCTGAATAAATAGGTACATACAATCCTTGTTACAAAAGGAAACGAAAATAAAGGACATAATATCCTTCCTAAGACACGACTCTAATAATTACAAAATATTTACATTCCTTTTCTCCTAAATATTGACTTATTCCAAAACTCCCCCTCAAGTTGGAGCATAAATATTACTCATGCCGAACTTGACAAGCGAGTCATTGAACTGCCTACTACACACAGCATGGGTAAGAATATCTGCAAGCTGTTCCTCTGAGTTCACAAACGGTATTGACACAATCTTCTTCTCCAACTTTTCTTTGATAAAATGTGTATCCACCTCCACATGCTTAGTACTGTCATGCTGTACTAGATTCTCAGCTATTTCTCTAACGGACTTGTTATCACAATACAAGTCCATTGCTCCCTTATGTTTAAAATCGAGACTCTAAAGTAACTTCCATAGCCAGAGAATCTCACACCTTGTGCCATCCCCTTATACTCGACTTCAGTAGAGGATCGTGATACCACATTCTACTTCTTGCTCCACCATGTGACCAAATTACCTTTAACAAATGTAAAATACCCAGATGTAGACCTTCTATCAATCACATCACCTGCCTAATCAGCATTTGTAAATCCATCAATCCTCATATGTCCATGACATGCATACAAAATCCCTTTACCAGGGGTAGACTTCAAATATGCCAAGAGTGCATAAATTGACTAACCACACTTACGGCATAGGCAATATCCAGACGAGTGTAAGACAAATAAATCAACCTCCCTACTAGTCTTTGAGACCTACCTTTGTCAACCAGTTCTTGATCTGGATGAATCCCTAAATAATGTTTCTCCACTATCAGAGTGTCTACATGTTTACATCCCAGCATGCTTGTTTCTTTTAATAAATTCAAAACATATTTACGTTGAGACAAGAAAATACCTCTAGGTGACCTAGCAACTTCCACGGCAAGAAAATATTTCAAATCTCCCAAATTCTTCATCTCGAACTCGTCAGCCAGGTTTTGCTCAAACTTCATCATCTTTTCCGTATCATCACTCGTTATTATCATGTCATCCACATAAATAATTAAGGCCGTCATTTTCCCACTTCTCTGTTTCACAAATAATTTATGATCTGAGTGACTCTGATAATACCCAATCCGTCTCATAACTTGAGTAAATTTTCCAAACCATGCACGAGGTGATTGTTTAAGTCTGTAAAGTGACTTTAGCACCCTACGTACTCCGGTTTTCCCTCTAGTATTGTACCCCGAAGGAAAATCAATATATACCTCTTCTTCCAAGTGCCCATGAAGAAAAGCATTTTTCACATCAAATTGTTTCAATGGCCAATTCAGATTTGCAGCTAAAGAAATCAGAACCCGTACTGTATTCATCTTTGCCACTGGAGAAAAAGTTTCCTGATAATCATCACCATAAGTTTGAGTATAACCATTTGCTACTAACCTTGCTTTATACATGTCTACTGATCCATTTACCTTGTATTTGATTGTAAAGAACCATCTACACCCAACCGGTTTCTTTCCTTTAGGTAGCTTTGTTACCTCTCATATATCATTCTTATGTAATGCCATCATTTCTTCATCAATTGCAACAACCCATTTAGGATCCTTTAAGGCCTTCTCAACTCGGGTTGGTGCTTGGATTGCTTCCACATTATTTACCCAGGCTTGGCGTTCCAGGGCAAAGTTCGAGCATGACACTTAATTAGCTATTGCGTACTTCATTTTTCCTTCAGGAGAAAACCTGTCAGGAGGAACACCATGATATTGCCTTAGTGGTAACTTATATGTACTCATAATGTTATCTGGATTAGTTACATGAGTATCAGTGGTACTTACCTTAGGGATATTTAGAGTAGACATATTGGGTGGCACTATCGAACTTAAGAGAGAGGGGGGATGGGTTCGGTAGGCAATGGTGTAACTGGTTTGGTAGCTTCCTACTGACATTCTTCATCACACTCGGCAAGCTGTTGTTGAGAGGACTCAGGGGGTTTGGTGCTCGATGATTGAAGAAAACTCCAGTTCTCGGCATCCTCTTGCTTAAAGCCCTAATTGTCTCATTGTCGAGAGCTTTCAAAGCTCCCTTCTTCAATACGCTTTCCCCCTGAGCTACATATTTCCAACCACCCAAGATCACCAATAATATTCTCTCCCTGGTGATCAGAAGGTGATGTAATCGAACCATAAAAATACTTGGATTCAGAAAAAGTAACATCCATGGTCACGTACATATGCCGAGTTTCAGGGTGGTAGCACTTATACCCTTTCCGTTAAGGAGAAAAGCCAAGAAAAACACACCGGTGAACACATGGATCCAACTTACTATGATGAATCTTGTGAATATGAACATAGGCTACACACCCAACTACACGAGGATTAAGAGTATTGGTGGACACTACTGGAACAAATACTGTCAACACTTGAAGAGGTGTACGAAAGTCCAAAACTCGGGATGGTATACGGTTAATTACATACACAACATAGGTGACCGCTTTAGGCCAGAACCGTTTAGGTATGGACGCATCAATGAGCAAGGCATAGACAGTCTCCAAGATATGATGGTTCTTTCTCTCAGCAACATTTTGTTGTGCGGTATGAGTAGTTTCATGTAGGATTCCTTGATCCTAGAGAAAGCTAGACAGCTCGGAACCAATATACTCACCTCCATTATCAGAGCGAAAAACCTTAATAATAGAGGAATATTATGTTGCAACCATTTGAGAGAATGACTGAAACACCACACTAATATCACTTTTATTCTTCATCACATAAATCCAAGTAATGCCAGACAAAGTACTAATAGGAGAGGGACCCCAAACTTCAGAGTGCACAAGATCAAAGGGAAACAATCTTTTATTCATACTAGGAGAAAACGAAGTGTGATGACTTTTCGAGAGAATACATACTTCATAATGTAAGTCAGATTCTTTTATTGCATGAAATAAACTAGGCAACATATGCCTTAAATAACCAAACGAAGCATGTCCTAATCGACAATGCAATAACCAAACTTCTTGTAAATTATTGGTACGAGATGCTCGAACTGCATTAGCTTTGCTAGGAACGACGTCATCCATATAGTATAACCCCTCTCTCTTAGTGTCACGCCCAATTATCTCCTTAGTCTGAATATCTTGAAGTAAACAAAAAATGGATACATAAGTACAATACAATCTAATTTCTTAGTCAATTGAGGAATAGATAACAAATTATAAGACAACGAAGGAACAAGCAGACAGTGATGAAGAGGAAAGAATGGCATGAGGTGCACAGTGTCGGCCCCCAAAACCGGTGCTATTATTCCATTGGCATTTGCAATACACTTCCATGAAGTTGTTGTTATACTAGTAAATAAATTCTTATCAAAAGTCATATGATCGATTGCACCCGAGTCTAGAATCCAACCTGTATGATGTTCCATATCAAAGGCTAAATCCCTAGGAGTGGTCTTAGTCAACAAGCTTTCACTCAGATCACCAGAGGGGGGGGGTACGGCATCCTTGGTGGCAGTGGCAACGGATGCACGCCCTCCACTTGCTCCACTAGTGGCTCATTCCTTGGCACATAACTTTTTCTTCAATTTTGAAAACCATTCAGGTTCTCCATGTTTCTGAAAACATGTATCTTCCGTATGATGAGTTTGCCCACAAAAAGTGCACTTCAAATCATCCTTATTTTCTCGAGTGAATGGTCGATAATTTATTAATGATGACGGATTAAAAGGCCGGCTACCCGAAGGTGGCCGCGACCCCATAGCCCCAAGGAAGGGGGGAAGGGGGGCTCCTCTTTGGTTCCTAACGCCACTACTACCCATCATCGTTGCATAGCATTGTGCTTCCCGCCTCATAATGGAGAACATTTCCTCCACATATGGTAAATGTTGAGTTTTTAAGATATCACTGCGTACTTTGTCAAAGATATCATCAAGACCTGCTAAGAAGGCATACACACGGTCCAATTGGATATCTTCTTGAAGTGTCTTCAAGTTTACAACATATTCCATCTTGATTCGTCTCGTTTGATCCAATTCTTGCCAAACAGATTTGAGATTGGTATGGTATACACTGATAGGCCTCATTTCTTGTCGAAATCTGAATGACTTCATGTTAGATCCCACATCGCCTAGGGGAGTGGATCCTCTATGCCTTATATGTACATGCCCACCTTCATATAGCACAAGGCCTTTTGGGAGTTCACTGGCTTCAGAGTTCATCGAAACTCCGAAGTTAAGCGAGTTTAGGCTGGAGCAATCCCAGGATGGGTGACCCACTGGGAAGTTCTCGTGTGAGTTCCTCGAAACAAAACCGTGAGGACGTGGTTGGGGCCTAAAGCGGACAATATCGTGTTATGGTTGAGTCGAGCCCGGGATGTGGTAGAGCTCGGGTTGGGATGTGACAATTCATTTTCAACTCATAAATATGAGAAATATTAGACCCGTCATAATACGTACGAGCAACCTCTTTAGTAGTACGAAGATGAATGAAAAATCCCATGATGGTACGATCCACGGAATTAATTAACCACCATTTCACAATGGCATTCCCTGTCTCCCAAACTTCATGCTTAGTACTATCCTCCTTGGATTCTTTGATGCTTCCTGTCACGAACCCTTTCTTACCACGCCTAGCGATATGCATCTCCAACACCTTGGACCAAAGAGGATAGTTTGATTCATTAAGTTTTATAGGATTAGGTATGACCGAAGCATCACTCTGAATAACAACTGGATTTACGACTGAACCGTGGGTAGAGCCATGCAGCCCACCCTCAAACTTCAGCCCCATCTCGCCTTTGTCACTCGCCAGAGGTCACGGCAACACACAGTACCCACACTCTGCAACACAGCACACGACATACAAGCATAGCAAACAGTTCTTGCTGCAGGTATGCAGCGAAAAGACCAGTTTCGTCTTCCTTTTTCCCTTGTGACACAAGCAGCACGATAGCACGGTGGGATTAGGGTTACGGTTTGGCTCTGATGCCAAATTGAATTTTACGGCTTAATTTCGTATATTCCATAATTTTGAATAAATAGGTACATACAATCCTTGTTACAAAAGAAAAAAAAAAAAAAAAAAAAAAGACAAAATATCCTTCCTAAAATATGACACTAATAATTACAAAATATTTACATTTCTTGACTTATTCCAATAATAAGCACTCATCTTGTTTGATTACCTTGTGCAGGCTCAACCAGAGACCCTGCTAACCGTGCAAAGCACAATTGCCAAGCAACTCCCCACTGATGAAAGCACAGTGCTTCCCGAAACCAAGTTTGTTGATTTGGGGGCGGATTCTCTCGACACAGTATGATGCTCGATCTTCATGCTTTCTCTAGCTAATTACTATCTAGTTTTTTTCTTTAGCTGTTTTGGCAGTTTCGCAGAATATATCATAACATGTTAAATCGATTAGCTAGCTGTGACTTATAAAAATGTGATACTAAAAATTATGGTGTTCATATAATTTCCACATGAAATATAATTATTTTCTTTCTGCCTGCTATAATAACCTTCAAGGTTTGTACCACCTAATAAATAATTTTGACGTTTATCATGTAACTTATGGCTCATCCAATGTATATAAAATGGATAAAATGACGCCTTTGGGGGTTAGGGTTAGCCACGTAGTGAGACTATGACAGGAGGTGAGAAAATGAGTTAATTAAAAGTATTATAGTTTAGTGATTTGAACTGGATGTGCGTAAGTAGGGATGCAATTTGGGCTGGATCAATCCGAATCCATCCATGTCCAATCTGACTTTAAACTCGAACAAACAGGTTTTTTTTTTAGTTATAACCCGCTCGAATCCAACCCAATTTTAACCCGTTCAATGATTGGGTTGAGTTGGGTTGATCATTTGCCCGTCCATCTCCAACCCAACCTAATCCAACTAACCAAACCCAATCTAACCAGATTGTAACTCATATCAATTAATGCTCATACTCCACCCAAGTATGCCAAGTCCAAAAACCAACGTCTTTTCTAATATTTTTTTAAATAAATTACCCTTTATAATTACTTAAGCTTTTAGGGAATAAGAGGTTTTGATTAGTCAGCCCATATTCGTAGTCTTTAAATCCTAAAGCTTTATAGTAGATTGATTTATGAAATTAGAGTAAGCAAACTTTGATGCTACTTGGCTTACTTTCTTTAGGAATTCTTGGAAACTAATTTGTTACAAGATTAAACTTGAAAAAATTGGGCACTCCAAACTCAACCCAAGTAAACCCTAACCTAATTAAACCCAAGCCCAAATGAACCCGAATGAAACCCAACCCAAACCTAAGCTCAAATTGTAAAAATTGGGTTATGATTGGGTTGACCTTCCAATCCGCCTGAGTTGCACCCCTATGCGTAAGTGATAAATTAGGAAAATTATATGTTCAATAAGTCATAACAAACCACATCATCAAGTAATATAATTTTTTTTTATTTTTTTTATATCAACATTTAATTAGGACATCTTCAACTCATATAAGGTATTGACTTAAGTTGGAACCCTATCTAAATGATGGTAGTGAATAGATTAATCACCCATTAATATCGTGACGTGCAAGACCAATTATTCATATGCATGACGAATCTCACCTTTGTTCAATAATTTACTTTTTATTTAATTATTAATTTTACTCTCTGCACATATATATATCTGATCAATGAAAATAGAACTGGAACAGATTGAAATTCTAATGGCTTTGGAGGAGAAGTTCGTCCGACGGAGAAGGAGGAGCTGAGAACATTGCAACCGTTCAAGACGCTGCTGATCTGATTGAGAAAGTGAAATTGCTTCAACTTAGGGTCCTCCAGAGTTGATATTAAGAAAATTAATTCCCTGTATCAGTCAAGTTTTGTTTCTTTTTCTTTTTCCTACACATCTTCCCTTTAGATTATGTCAAAGCTCCAATGAGGTCGTGCGTATAATTTCCATTTGGAATGAAAGGCATTTTCATTGACAAATAAATATATGAAAAACTGTACTTTTCTTTTAAAAAAAAAAGTTAGTCTTAGGTTATATCTCTCTGCATAATAATGCAGGGCTCGGACAGCAACACTCTTGAATATTCAACATGTCAAGTTTCATCAACTAATGCATTACTCAACGCCAGAATTCTTACGCTGAATGTCTGTATATTATATTCATTTTCAATATTATTATATTATTAGCCTCTCTTGTGACACGCTCGATCGGATGACAATTTGCTCTTTCATTTTTTTTTTCAAATTTAAATTTAAAATATGTGATTGAAAAAATTCAAAAGAAAAAGGTCAGCAAAACTACTTCCATAAGTCGAGAGAAAGAAAAGCTCGAGGATAGGGCATTTTGACTATTTTGCCCTTTTTAATTAAATTGTCCTTTTCAAGAGTTTTAAGAAGGGAAGGATATCCTTGGTATATTGAAAGCTTCATCATTTTAGAGTATTAACTGGAAAAAGTTGAAGTTCCATTATAGAACCAATTAATAATACAAGAAATAACTCAACCTCTTATAAGTCATTTGCAAGGTTTTTCCTTTCACCAATGTAGGAATATCACATCCTCACACACCCGTGTAGCGAATTTCAAGCCAAATACGTGGACAACAGAAACAAGTTGACGTGAAGCACGTATGGCCATTGGGCTTTATACGTGGCCAACCTGCTCTGATTCCATTAGTGGTGCAACTTGCGTTGGGCCAATCCGAATCGCCTATGTTCAACCCTACTTTAAACTTGATCAAGTAGATTTTTTTTTTTAGTTATAACCCGCTCGAACCCAACCCAATTTCAACCCGTTCATTGACTGGGTTGAGTTGCGTTGATCATTTGCCCGTCCATCCCCAACCCAACCAAACCCAACTAACCAAACCCAATCTAACCAGATTGTAACCCATATCAATTAATGCTCATACTACACCCAAGTGTGCCAAGTCCAAAAACCAAAGCCCAAAGCCCTTTCTAATATTTTTTTTTAAATAAATTACCCTTTATAATTACTTAAGCTTTTAGGGAATAAGAAGTTTTGATTAGTCAGTCCATATTCGTAGTATCTAAATCCTAAAGTTTTATAGTAGATTGATTTATGAAATTGGAGTAAGCTAGCTTTGATGCTACTTGGCTTAATTTTTTTAGGAATTATTGGAAACTAACTTGTTACAAGATTAAACTTGAAAAAGTTGGGCAAGCCAAACCCAACCCAAGTAAAGCCTAACCTAATTAAACCCGAGCCCAAATAAACCCGAATGAAACCCAAACCGAACCTAAGCCCGAATTGTAAAAGTTGGGTTAGAATTGGGTTGACCTTCTAACCTGACCAACCCGCTTGAGTTGCACCCCTAGATACCATGAAGAAAGTTGAAGTTCCACCAAAAACCAATTGGTAATACGGGGAGTAGCTCAACCTCTTATAAGCTTTTTGCAAGGTTTCTCCTTTAACCGATGTGAAACTCTTTTACCTTCACATCCTCATACATACATACATACATATATATATATATATATATATATATATATATATATATATAAAGAGGGCCGGCGCCAAGGAGAAGAGAGAGAGAGAAATGTGTTTGTAGAATTGTAGGGGAATGTGTATTGTTATCCCTACTACATTGTGCCTTTATTTATAGTAATAAAAGGAGAGATGATATTCCTTCATCCCCAAGGAATACAAGACATAATCGGAAAGGATAACTAGAATCAAATCTAATCTAGGATTTATACAATCACACTTAAACTAGGAATGTTTAGAACACTCCCCTTTGAGTGTGTAAATACTCAAGGTAGATTTAGCATAATGCAGAAGTTTAGGAAGTCGACTCGTCGGTATTGATTCTAAGGAACAACACTTATTCTCGATAAGGTAGGAACTTGCATAAGTAGTATGTCTCACTAAAAAACCCTAAGGCTATGGCAAAAACCCAAGGAGGGACAAAATCCATAGTCTAAGGAAAAATGTGTGAGAAGTGCAAAGTCAAAAGAAATGTGTACGAGACATCATCAGGGATATGACCAGCCCAAGGTGCGTGCCTCGTTAAAACCTAGTTAGGTAACAAAAACCCAGTGGGAAAAATGCCCCTAATCATAGGGAAAAAGAGTACATTAAGAACAAGCAAGTATCTACAGGATACTCCCCCTGAGTTTGACATAATTCCAAAGAGAAATAGCAAAGTTACAACTCAGAAAGTTTATGCATACCAATTCCATGAACAAGCTTTTGAAACGTCGCATTCGGCAGTGATTTGGTGAAGAGGTCAGCCAGATTATCTTGTGAACGGATTTGCGTGACTTCAATCTTCTGATGCTCTTGTTGTTGATGTGAAAAGAAGAACTTCGGCGCAATGTGCTTGGTGTTGTCTCCTTTGATGTAACCCTTGTTGAGTTGTTCGATGCATGTTGCGTTGTCTTCAAAGATCGTCATCGGGAGATCAACGGCGGGATAAAGATCGCAAGAGCTTTGAATAGTGGCCCACTACTGCTCTCAACCAAAAACATTCTCGAGTTGCTTCATGTAAAGTAAGGAGAAAATTTCAGCATGGTTAGACGAAGTGTCAACTAAGGTCTGTTTAGTTGACCTTTAAGATATTGTGGTGCCTCTAATAGTAAAGACATAACCCGTTTGAGAACATGCCTTGTACGGATCAGACAAGTATCCTGCGTCAGCATAACCAACAAGGTGAGAATCAACTTGAGAAGCATAGGGTGCGGCACCATTCTAGGATTCATAGGGATAGAAGCCTAAATCCGTAGTACCCTTAAGGTAATGGAAGATGTTTTTCACGCCAATCTAGTGTCTGCATGTAGGTGCATTACAGTATCTTGCCAAAAGATTAACAGCGAATGAGATGTCAGGTCTAGGGCATTGAGGTAAGTACAATAAAACGCCTATTGTACTTAGATAATGAACTTCAGGCTCCAAAATCTGTTCATTATCCTCATTCGGATGGAAGGGATCTCGTTTTGCATCTAGCGATCGAACGACCATAGGAGTACTCGAAGGCTTCACTTTATCCTCATTAAAACAGCACAACACCTTCTGGGTGTAGTTCGATTGATGTACTAGGATTCCATCCGAACAATACTCTATCTCGAGACCGAGACAGTATCGAGTCTTACCCAGATCTTTCATCTTAAATTCTAACATTAGGTGTGCGACAGTTCTTGTGAGCTCTTCAGGAGTTCTGATAAGGTTCATCTCATCGACATATACTGCAACAATCGCAAATCTGGAATGTGACTTCTTAATGAACACACAAGGGCATTGTTCGTTATTTACATACCCCTGACTAGTCAAATACTTACTCAGATGGTTATACCATATTCTTCTAGATTGTTTCAAACCATAGAGTGAACGTTTCAGCCGAATTGAGAGCGTGTTCCGGGGTTTGGAAATATTTGAACCAGTCAATGTAAGTCATTCGGGAACTTTCATATAGATTTCCGTATCAAGATCCCCATATAGATACGCGGTTACTACGTCCATCAGCTGCATATCCAATCTTTCAGAAACTATAAAACTGATAAGGTAGCAAAAAGTAATCACATTCATAACGGGTGAGTAAGTTTCGTTATAGTCAATCCCTGGGCGTTATGAGAAACCTTGTGCAATAAGACGAGCTTTGTAACGCATAATTTCGTTCTTCTCATTACGCTTCCGAACGAAAACCCACTTGTAACCAACATGCTTCATATGTGGAGAAGTAGGAGCTACAAGTCCAACACCTTATGTTTCGCAAGCGAATCGAGTTCGACTTAGATTGCTTGTTTCCAGTTTGACCAATCAGTTCTATGTTGACATTCATCAACGGAACGCGATTCAATGTCATTGCTCAACATGATCTCAGTAGTTACTGCATATGCTAATGCATCGTCAACAATCTTCTCATTTCTACGCCACACATCATTTTAGCTAGCATAATAGACTGAAATCTCACGATTCTTGGGAGGAGGATTGGATTCTTCAAGGACGTTTCCATAATCTAGAATTTCCTCATGAGTTGGATAGAATGAGTAAGCGATAGTCGGATTCACGGTAGGCTTTTCAGGACCTTATGTCATGGGTTTCCTCTTTCGGGGGTGTGAATCCTTTGAACCAAAGGGCCTGCCACGCTTTTGTGTAGGGACAGATGATTGGCTAGCCGCTAATGTACGTGGATCACTAGAATTGGCGTCCTGGGTCTTCAGGAAGGAAGTTCGTAGTACATTTGGTACATCTATCTTTACAGGCGTATTTGCAGCTGGAATATGTGATCTTGTTACACGCGCTAAATCGGTGAAAGCATCTGGCATGCTCTGAGCTATGCTTTGGAGATCTAATATGCGTTGTACTTCAGTTTCAGATTGAGTAGTGTAGGGATCTAAATGAGACAAAGTGGGAGTTGTCCAAGATAATTTGCGTCGTTCTTCAAAAACGTTAACATTCTTATCTCCCCCTAACGACAAGAAGACCGTTTTATAGAAGTGAAAATCAGGGAAACGAGCGGTAAACAGATCGCCTGTCAGAAGTTCTAAGTAACGAATAATCGAAGGAAAATCATATTTGACATAGATTCCCATCCTTCGCTAAGGCCCCATTTTTGTACGTAACGGCATCGAGATCAGCACATATACCGCATAACCAAAAACACGCAGATGCGATATGTCAAGTTCTTATCCGGTAACCAACTGAAGGGCACTAAATGGTTGTGTTGCAACATGCCTCAGATGGACCAACTTTGCTGCGTGCAATATTGCATGGCCCCAAGGAACGATCGGGAGCTTGGTATGTTTAACCAACGATTGAGCAATCATTTGTAAGCGCTTAATGAAAGCCTCTGCCAGGCTGTTCTGGGTGTGAACATAGGGTACCTGGTGTTCAACTTCAACCCCAACCGATATGCAATAGTCATCAAAAGTTTTAGATTTGAATTCTCCAGCATTATCCAATCGAATATATTTGATTGGATAATCAGGGGGTGAGCCTTGAGCTTGATAACTTGAGCCAACAGTTTGGAGAATACAGCGTTCCTTATAGACAATAAGCACACGTGTGACAAACATGTGGAAGCTTCAACCAAAACCATAAAGTATCTAAATGGTTCGCAGGGAAGGTGAATCGGTCCATAAATGTCCCCCTGAATCCATTGTAGAAAAATGGGAGGATTCGAACGAATCTTGTCATAAGAAGGCTTAGTAATAAACTTTCCCATTGAACATTTAACATGCGATTCCTTGGATCGAACCTAAGCTTTGGGTTAGTTGATGCTTATGTGATGATTTGAGGATACGGCGCATCGTTATTCGTCTAAGATGTCCCAAACAATTATGCCAAAGTGTAATTTCTTGCGCGGTCCAAATAGTAGGGCCGGCCACATAGTGGCATTCTATGGGGGCGAATGGTCGTAGTATACAAACCACTCGGGATATACTCCATCTTCTTTAGAATGCGCTTTTGGCCATATTCGTAGGAAGTTATGCACATAAATTCAACCCCATTTTCTACGTGGGTTTCATCGTGGTAATTGTTATCTCTAATGTCTTTGAAACTCAACAACGTTCTTCCGGAATGTGAAGAATAGAGTGCCTGAGAAATGGTCAAGATTGTACCATTGGACAACATTATGCGTGCTTTACCATATCCTTCTATCAGGTTGGATATGCCTAAGAGGATTGTCAGATGTGCATTCTTAGGTATGAAGTTAGTGGAATAGAGGCGCTCACGCAAAACTGTATGCGTGGTTGCCCTATCTACCAAACAACTAACATTCCTACTAGTCATACCTAGAATGAAAAATTAATTTGAATCGGTCACATGCATAAAAGTTCATAAAAACAAATATCAATTCAAAATAATTTCATTTATTCAAGGATGGTAATTGATTAAAACTTAATATCCAAAAAACAAATCACCAACAAATAATCCAAACATAAAGGAACACTATTCAAAAATCAACCAAAAACAAAGGAGGGGTTTGGCCACTAGGTGGAATTCGACCCCCATTATCTTATTTCAACTAAAAAATACAAGTCTATGTCTAAGATTCTAATCTTCCATAGGGGTGGTATCCTCTTGGAAGTCAGAAACCTCCATCTTTGTAGTTTCCAGTTCATTCACTTGCACAAAGTTTGATTCAAACTTCTTATGACGAGAACGATATTCATCTACAACCTTCTTGGGAGTTCGACAAACATGAGACCAATGGTCATTTGAACCACAGCGATAACACATATCCGCGTTTGGGTCCTTAGGAGCGAGGTTTGAGCATTTCTGGGCTTTATTTCCTCCCTTAGATGGGCCTTGACTCTGTTGACCTTGGTGGGATGGCTTCTGGCCACCCCTACCACGCCTCTTTTGGCGTTTTGGGCATTGGTTTATGCTATAATGTGCTTTAGGCACAGTAGCCGCCCCAGTAGGTCGACCTTGATGATTCTTCATCAACAACTGGTTCTGTTTTTCAGCGAGAAGTAAAACAGAGATCAAATCCGATAACTTAGTGAACTTTTGAGCTCTATATTGTTGCTGCAGGACAATATTAGAAGCAGAGAAGGTCGAATAGGTATTCTTTAGGAAATCCTCTTCGGTCAATGTTTTGTTACAAAACTTGAGAAGTGATCGGATTCGACAAACTTCATTCATAGACTTAAAGTCTTGGAAGCGCAAATGTTGCGAGTCATGTCTTGCTTAAGGCAAGAATATGTCATTTTGGTGATCAAAATGATTAGCCAAAACGACCTATAGTGCACATGGGTCCTTTGCAGCAAGATACTCAGTTTGCAGAGTGTCATGGATATGTCTTCAGATGAAGATCATAGCAGTGACTTTTTTAGCTTCGCCAACAAGGTTGTCCATCTCTTCTTCAATGGCGGGAAGTAAGTTCTTGGCAGTGAGGTGGAGCTTCACATCTTGGACCCACTTAAGCTAATTCCTTCCAGAGACCTCCAAAGCCGTGAAGTCGAGTTTGTTCAAATTTGACATGTTCCTATCACAAAATAGATGGACAAGATATGGTTAGTGTAATGGAGAAAAATCAATCCATTCACATAGGAGTTAAATATACAGGTTCTAATAGACATGTATTGGTTTAATTTTGCATGAAAAACTTTGGGTTTTCATGGGTGATGTTTTTAAATGAAAACTTCAGGTTTTCAAATAAGGCATGTTTGTAAGAAACTTTAGGTTTCAAAATAATTATGAACCTCAGGTTCATATATATTCCTGCAGGAAAACACAAATATATACAGAAATATGCAACAAGAATATGCAAAAATATAACTTTTAGGTTTACAATTATAATTGAAATTAATTATTTGGACTTCGGGCCAAATTAAAGTGTGGGTAAAAAATATAAAACCCATTAGGCCTAAAATAATTAGGCAAATAAAACTCGAGGCCCAAAAGAAAAACTAAGCCCACGGATGGCTTAAGAAAATTGGTGTCGTGCTTCCTAGACCCCAAAATTAGGCTAGGGTGTCTCGGGTTAGGCTGCAGGACCACGGGAATAGGAGAAACTGGGGAGGGGGGTTGTAGAAGGAACACCCTAAAAGAACACAGGCTGCTTAAAAGCTAACCCTTTTAAAAAATGTCACTCGGCCCGTTGCAAGCGGGCCCAAATTTTTTATTTTTTTTTTCTCTTTCTCACGGGCTGGGGGAAACATGCATTGGGCCAAAACAAGGAACCGGTTTTTGGGTCGCTGCAGGTGAGCCAAAAAAAAAAACAGGCTGAAAGATGGAGCCCAAAAAATTAGGGAGCAGGCTGAGAGATGGAGCCCAATAGGGCTCGAGTTGGGTCCAAAGACACCCCAGCCGTAGCTGGGTGCGTTCGCCAGGGAAGAAGGCCAGCGTTACTGCTTCAGGTGGCCGTGCTTTGGGACAACAGTGCTCGGGGCGAGTCTATAGGGCGTGGGAGGCCTTAAAGGTTAATGGCGATTTGAAAAAAAAATCTCAACATTCGTTGTAAAACTCTAGAAATTCAAATCAGGTTTATAGAAAAATTTCAATGAATCTTGGTCCAATTCCAGTGTAGGACGACTTCTGGTTGTCGTCGACATGAACAAAACGTTCAGGGTGGTGGATGCATGCCATCCCGTGGTCGATATGGACAAGGACACCGTCGATGGTGTCAGGTGTTTTGGGTTTGCACATGGAGCTATCGGTTTCGGCACGGTTCAACGACAAGCTGCAGGCTTGGGCGAGTGCTCAAGGTCATGGGTTTGAAAAACCCAAGCTGTGGTTTTCGATTGCTTTTTGTTTTTTTTTTTCAATTCATATATAATTCAATTCAATTATATGCATATGCAAAAACAATAATATGTTAATTGAATTCAATTTGATGCATATACATATATTTGATGCAATTCATGGCAAATATCAAATTCACATAATTCAACAATTATGATTACGATGCATACACAATTTATGTAGAATCTAAAATTCGTAAAATTTAGAGTTAGGTTATGCATCATGGTGAATGTTCATGCTATTAGAGTTGCAAAAATATCGAGATAAAAACCGTTGTTTTGAAAGAATCTAATTGTGTGATGATATGGATGAACTGGTTTGATGTAGAAAAATTCTCTAATGTCAGATTCCTAAGCGCATCGGTAGGAGCGTGCTGGTAACGTGTTGTGGTCTATTTTATCTAACAAGGTTAAAGAGGGCCGGCGGCAAGGAGAAGAGAGAGAGATGTGTTTGTAGAATTGTAGGGGAATGTGTGTTGTTATCCCTCCTACATTATGCCGTTATTTATAGTAGTAAAATGAGAGAAGATATTCATTCTTCCCAAGGAATACAAGATACAATAGGAAAGGATAACTAGAATCAAATCTAATCTAGGATTTACACAATCACACTTAAATCAGAAATGTTTACAACATATATATATATATATATATATAGAGAGAGAGAGAGAGAGAGAGAGAGAGAGAGAGGGAGAGAGAGAGAGAGAGAGAGAGAGAGAGAGAGAGAGATTGCATGAAAACGATATTGCACTTTGAAAATAGCTAATTCTCACACTTCTATACACATGACGCATTAGGTTTTAAAGGTCCGTTTGATTAGTTTTAATTTTTTATGCTTGAAATATGATGAAACTACTTGTTTAATACGAATGCGCTTAAAAAAAACAAAAGAAAAGATATAGATCAATCAAACTCCGATTAAAGAATGAGGCTCCACTGTAGCATGGCTAGCGGTTGCCTCGCCCGCCCCTCTTTGGACTGTTAGAGCCCATAATTTCTCCGCCTGAAGCCACCACCGTCACAAAAAAAAAGAGATAAGAGATCAAAATTTAAAAGTGAACTTTAAGTTAATTCTTAAGCTCCAAAATTAGGAGTTTCATTGAAGGGGAGGATTCAATACACAAATCCATATTTACAAGATCAAAGTCAAAATACAAAACGAAACTCGAAGATCACATGGAAACATCAAAATAGGTGAAATAGCTAACCCTACTTTAACTCCTCCCTCATAATCTCCGAGGAGAATTGGTTCCTCTGCTGTTTCTTGTCAATTGAACCGTCTTATTATATATAGTACGTACTTAGATAATTACATCTATGCACTTGTATATGCATCAATTTCCCATAAAAGGTAGGGTTCTCTATGTACAATGGAGTGGAGTCGCCGGCCGATACTTTAGTAAAATCTTCATCACTTCCTCTCTCAGCGATCTAAAGCAGTAATTACCATCCTGCAATACACATTTACAACAATAAATAAGAAATAATAAGGGATGTTGAAGTACAATTAGTATTTGCTAAACAATTTTCCCCTTGAATAATCACATCGATCAACTAATGTACCAAATAACCTCAGAACTTCTATATGTTATACAGGATTTTGCGAGACAAATAGAGTATGCATGTTATGTTAGTGACTCGTTCTACATATATTCTGTCAACGATTGACAGCCTGACAATATACTGTACTAATTATCTAATGAGATATCCTATGCATATATAGTTCAAGGGAATATATTAGTATACCAAATATGTTAATGATCGATCCAAGATATACGGTTCCAAACTCGCCAAATTCTCAATCTTGGTTTCAAGGTTAACTTGGTCAGTTCTTAATCTAGTGAGATTTTTTTTTTACTCAAAAGTGAGAGATTATCTAAACCAAATGATATATGCACGCTTCTTCAAGTTGACTCTGATATCTATTGGGCGTTAGCTAGAGAAGCAAGGAAATATATGCATATATCATTCTAAACATAGCTAACAACCAATCGTAACCAGTTGGACTTCTAGGTTCGGCGCGTGTCAAAGCATCAGCAGACGATTTCCTCCTTGTTAATTTCTTGAAGTTCAATGCTCCTGGTGTTCCAGCTGCATGTAAAACCAAAAGAAAATAAACATAAACAAAATTAAACATTTAAATTTCTCACAAAAAATAAATTATACAGTTAACAATAACAACTATAACCGAGCAAGTTGATCGTAACCGGAGAAGTGTAGTATATGTACCGTCGTTTTATTGTAGTGTAGAATATAAAATAGATAACTTACGGGTTCTCGGAGTTCCTGGTGTGGTTGGGGACTCCGAGGGGGAGCCGGAATCAGGTGAAAGGTTTCCAAGGGTGGACGAACTAGTCCTGAGAATAGTAATGCACCGAGTGACCGGCACCTCATCCGCAGCCATTGGCGGAGAGGACGGGATAGACATAGAGTCGTACTTCCGGAGCTTGCCGAGGCCAGATTCGGGTGCGGGTCCGGCGAGTGTTTCATCCCAAAGCTTGTGAAGGAAACCCATGATGACTTATTTTTTATTTTGTCTAATACTAATTGTCTCTCTGTAACAACCGACGAAGCTGGCTGTGCGATGTAACAATGGAAGTTGTTATGCGTAGGTTCGTGACCCAAGCTATACGACTGTTACAAAGAGATTGGGAAAACAAAGCAAATAAGAGATAGGATGAGAAAATTAATACGTAGAAAGGAAGATTTTTTCTATGAATACAAGGTGTTTCAGGGTTCTTATAAGAAGACACAGGCTTTGAGAGAGAGAGAGGTGGTAATGGCTAAGCCAAATTCAGTAAACGAGCGAACGGCTAAATGGCTTGATTACATTGGAGCCATCCAATTTGCTTCTCGTTTTTGATAACTTATTTTGAGTAACTACTATATTGTTTGGGGTTAAGGGGCTTGCATGCATGTAAGCATATCCATTAATTTTAAGTGATGCTATTTTCACCTAATCTCACTCTCAGTCTCACTCACCTGTTTCTCATTCTTTCAATTTCTTTATTGTAAGGATAATTTCCTTACTCAACTCATTCGTTACTTAAATCTTATCTTTTTTTTTTAATTGTATTTTCACATATTTGCCCATAATTGTGGCTTACAATGGCCAAACAGGATTCACTTCAATGTAGACTTGCAGCGCTCAATTTAATACTTGTTCCTCCATTTATGATTAACATGTCTTGATCATATAAACATAATAATTAGTACCGTTAATTTTTTTACCTTATTTAAAAATTAAATTTGCAAAAAAGTAAAACATTGAATAAAAATCGTGTTTAATCGTTTATATGCATCAAACAAATAAACAGTTTTGTGATAAGAGTTAAACCCACGAAGATAAGAAAATATGATAACCTCATATGCAGCGAGCCAAATTCTGGGAAGCCAAGCAAGCTACATAGAAAAAGCTTGGAAATCGTAAACAGGAAACAGGATGACGGGGTCAAGTGGATCGACAGGTGTCCCACCATTTTTAAACATAGTTTCACACATCACTGGATAAGCTTGAAGACAATTTTTTTTTTTTCGACAAACAATAGTAATTAGGTTAAATTATTAGTTGTTCGTATAAATATAATTATATTCCGCCACCGCAAAATACTAGAATACAAATTTGATTTTCAATTTTCAAAGAGTATGACATTATTAAATCGATGATTCAAATACTAATCACCCCGATTCGGTTCTTCCAGTAAATAAACTAATTAAAACGTCTTTTTCCTTTCTTCTGGGAGATAGAAATGGACTTACTGTCTTGTGATTCCACCATAGGCATTTCAGTATAAACATGGTTCCAGTGACTTCGATCCCCCTAACTTTTGTCACAGCCTTCAATTAGAAAATTAGATGTTGGCCCCTCCACAAAGACTTGAAGACAATTAGATGACTGTTTCCAATAATTCAGTAGGGTTGGTTAGGCAGTGTTAGGATAGTCCAAGGAAACATGATAATGTTCTTTAAATTGGACCAAGTACAATAATTTATCACTACTAACGTCAACTTGCATTTTTTTTTCTCTTATTGAAAACGCAAGCCAAGACTATCTCCTAGCTTTCTCAACCCTTGTTGACGAAAGTTAAACTTTCACTATAATACGAAGAGTAGTTCAATCTCTCATAAGTTTAACACGTAGACAACACAAACAGAATGATATAAAGCACGTGTTGCCGTTGTGTTTCACACGTAGGCCAACCTGCTCAAATACCATGAAAAAAGTTAAGATTCCATCATAAAATCAATTGGAAATATAGAGTGTACCCCAACCTCTTATAACCGTTTGCATAGTTTGATCTCTCACCAATGTGTGAGACTTTACCTTCACATTCTTATGCTTATTATATAAATTTTCATTTTGGCCTCGAAAACATCTACAACAAAATTGTTGTAATGTTTCCAAACCACATGAAAGAAAATATAATATTTGAAAGGTATGTGAGCTCTTTGATATATATTCTTCCCTTACAAATTGATTTTGCAAGTACAAGCTATATATATTTTTGGAGCATGAACTACCATTTGATATTAAAGCAGAATTTTACCACACAATTAGGGTAAGATGCTGATATTCAACCACACTCGACACCATATGAGATATCCTAGTTCTCGTCTTAGCCATCTCCTCTTTTGGGTATTTTTTATGATCAATATTCTAATGACACTATAAGAAAAATGGCCATTGCACACAAAAAGTTAAATGTGCCCTATGAGGCCTAAGGACACCACCATATGTGCCCATAGGGCAATAGCAACAGTGCAGCAACTAAAACATCAAGTGTGCCCTCTATGGGTGTGCCCTTTGGTCATTGGGCACAATAAGGTGTTTTGTGTTGAAACAAGTAAGCACAAATGAGGGGTTTTTGTGCCTTTATTCTGACACCTGTGTCAAATGACTTTTCCAAGCCATGTTCACACAATTTTGTTATTGTGCTCAATAGGTTAAATATTAAAAAAAACATAAATTCAAAATTACAAAATCAAACCAAATAGTGATACCATCAGTAATAAATTATTTGGCTGGTTTTACATGCACATCCAAGATAACAAGAAAATAAATGATTCACCCACTATGAAAGATTCATGAATATTTACTTAATAGGGATAAAAGAGAATAGCCCATGTTGAGGCCAAATTTGTTCTCAATAATTACAAATCAAGTGATATAATATTTTTAGAGCCAGAATTTGATCCCAAGTGCAAACTAATTCACAACTATAATGCCAGTAAAGAAAAAGACCAACCTATGCCTTCTCGATGACTGAAGACTTCTTGAATATGGCAGTAAAATATGTGGGAGCAAATACATATAAACCACAATTGATCAAATCACTCACCTACATTTAGAAAATAGATAAACCTTACATAATGTGGCCGGGAACAAAGCACATAAAACAAAGAATTGAGATCATCAAGCACCAACTAAATGAACAATTTTGGGATAGTAATTGCATCATGTACATACAAAAGTCTCTGGCTTCTTAATATAATGCAATAGTTCTTTGGTGGCAGGATCAACAACCAACTGCCAAAACTGGTTCGAAGATTCAACAGAAACTTACAGATGAACCCAAAAACGAAGTATGGCATGATGAAGAAACAAGAGGAAAGAACATCAAGAATATGGGGGAGAGTTGCAACTGATGCGAGATTTACTTGACACTCAAATTAAACCCTCGTTTGACAATTGTAGTAGAATGGATAAGTGAGGGATCGTTCTAGACCGGGGATTAGGAGGGCTTGCTAAAACCTTCTAAATTGACTTAAAAACATAAAAACACAATATAAAACACTATTTAATGCTCGAAGAAAGCAAAACTAAAAATAAGAAAGATTAAGACTAAGACTTCAACGAAATAGGGGGGAATTGGATTTGGACGAATTTAAACTAAAATGAATACTTGGAAACAAAACAAATTGTAAATATGGATTTGACGGAAATGAATGGATAGGAAGCTAGCTAAGGGTTCTTTCTCTACACATGATATTTATGCATATGAATCAATTTCCAGTTATTCCTTCTTTGAATTATGAACGACAATGCCCCAAATTAACCGTGACATCACTAGTTAACCCTCAGATTTTCCTTATATTATTGGATTGGATGGCATCATTCGACAACCCAAAACATTCTCAAAAGTTCCCTACATGTCATCATAATAGAGATACAATCGAAGATCATTAAGAATAATGAAAACCATAAGCATTGACAAAGCATTTGCAACTATGACATCATGTTACTCATGCTAAGAATTAAACTTAACGCGATCGTGACAAGCGACCTTTACTACTTTCAAGTATAAGTTAGTAACGATTATGTGAAACCTCCTTAAACTTTAGCCACATATTCATGCATGCTAATTAAGTGTCGACCCTCAATCAACAAACACAAATAAGTTAATCATCAAATAGTTAAGCCAATTGCATTCACGAATCAAGAGTTCATAACCGGAATTCATCAATTCATATCACATAAATAATCATGGTATTGAAATCACCCCTAGCCAAAAAGGGTTTAGTTCCTCATAACTTTGAAATCAAAGAAACACCTAAACATTCCAACAACTCAAACGTGAATTGTATGAACGTTTAGGCCCTCTTCTCTTCGTCTTCGTTGTAGCACAAGGACTAAGGGATGTTGTTGGTGTGTTGAATGGATTGGGGGATTATGGAAATGGAAGAAATGGAGGAGAAAGGGAAGGGAATGGTGCAGAAAATGGAGAGACTCACGGCTAGGGAGAAGATGGAAGTGTTTGTGGTGTGTTGTGTATGAAAAATGAGATGTGAATTGAATGAATGAATGCAAGGATATTTATAGGAGTAGTGGAGTGAACATATGGCTATGTCATTTGTAGGTGAAGTAGGTGGATGTTGTAGGTGAAGTAGGTGGATGTTGTAGGTGATTATGAGTGATAAGTGATAAGTGTATGATATGTTAAGTGATAAGTGAATGATTATGATAAGTGATAAATGAATGTATGATATGATAAGTGGTGAATGATAAGTGGTAGTGTTTAAGTATTTAAAATAGGGAACAAAGCCCTTCCTTGCATGGCAAGGAAGGGAGACACAAGGAAACACACGACAATGTCCTAAGGTTGCTAGGAATGTTGTTTTTGTGTTGTAAAATGCGTAGGAGTTTTCAATGATGCTCAAACATGAGGTCTTTTTAGGATTTAACTTTCCTACTTCAAGTCTTCAATTTCGTCCATCCTTTTGGCTCCAAGCATATAATATCCATTCCAATCTCTAATTTGCTCCAAAAGGCTCCAAAAGGCATCCTTTTGCATACTTTGCCCTTAGAACCTGAAAACACACAAAAGAAGCATAAAGAACTAAAATAACTAAAGAAACATAACGTAAATGTACGAGAACAAGCCATTTAAGTCGCATAAATATGCTCCTATCAGCAACATTATTCAATAGTTCAAGCTGTCTGTCAACAAACTAACCTTTTAACATTGTACCCATCACCTTATATCCTTTATGAGCATCTGCAATGACGATCAACAAGAAACAATAAAAGGAATTAACTTTTTGAAATCTTATCTGCAATTCTAAGCAATAAACTTCCAGTTAACATATAGGAATACGAAACACAAAACTCACCAAGCATGTCTTCAGTGGAAAACTGCTGTAAACATCACAATTCAGCAAAAAGATATGCAACTGTTCTAGAGGCACAAATACAACATCAGAGGTGTGGCTAACTCCGAATTCAAAGGCTTCCACAACGACCATGAAATATTGATGAGGACCACGACTCCTTACTCCCTCTCCGACCGCACCGGCCCTTCCCTCACCAACACTTCCTAACCCGATGCACCTCCCTCTCATGATCCTTCCCTATTGGACTCGGATCCCAATATGATTTCCAATTCGGGCTCTACATCCACCGATCTTCCCAAACCCGACCCACCCCCTCCCCTGATCCCTCCTTACCAAACCCGATCTTCCCAAACCTTCTTCCATCTCTTGCTGGGGGTTTTTGCTAGGGGATTTTGGCGATGATGGAGCTCAAAAGCCTCCACGATTTGTCTGGAGAAGGTAGAGAGAGAAAGAGGGGTTGGAGAGAGAGAGAAAGAGAGAGAGAGAGAGAGAGAGAGAGAGAGAGAGATGTGAGAGAAAGAATCTGAGGGAGGCAGATTAGAAGAAGAAAGTAAAGGGAAAGAGAAACGAAAAAGAGTAAGGCTGAGCAGTGTGTGGGTGAGGCTGCTTCTAATACTGAGTGGGATTGTAGGGTGTTGATCAATACAATTAATATTAAACTCTAATTGTGTCCAGACTTGTGAAGGAATGCACGACCTATTGTGCTAATAAAACCAAATGATTTAAATATACTAAATTAAATGGCACAATACTGTTTTTTGTGCGTTCTGAAATTAATAAAAAACTACAATTACTAATATCCATAAAAAGTAACACAAACTTTAGTATTCAAATTTCAATAGGCACAATACACCTTTTTGTAGACACAATTTAATGTGTCTTTTTGTTCAAAAAGCACATTTGAGATAATTTTGTGCTCAATGAAACTTAAAAAACACAAATACATACATGTACTCAATGAAATTGAAAGGGGCACCAATCAATTGTGTTCTTAGACCATTTTTTTTTGTAGTGTGACTTAAACGTTACTGTATTATAAGTCTTTCATGCATCAACGATTAGAAATCAACATATACGACTGTAGTCATATCTCATATCAAATTACGTACAACAAAAGCATTTTGATTCAACATCCACAATAATGTTGACTACAAAAAGAGGAAATAGTTTTTTTTACCCCAAATCCCTTCTTCCTTTACTTTCTTGTATTGAAGATCTTTTCTCTCATCGTAATTATTACTCTCCATTAGGGCTGGCATTTTCTGCATCAAATACCGAAACCGAATAGAAAATTAGAGAAATAAAGTTGAAATTTAGTAAAATCAAATTTATCGAACTTTTTAGTTCAGTGCACCTAATGTTGAAATTCCAAATAGAACTCAAGGTGAAATGCCACCTCCATGGCCTCGTCCAACAACTCAGCAATGTCCACCTCCACATTCTACTATGAGTCCAACTTCTAAGGGGGGAGGGATTGCCACTTAGTGCTATGGTCAAATGGTATTCTTCTTCACTTGTAAGTGAGAGGTCTTAAGTCCGATTCTCGTCAAAGACGAATTTGAACTATAGTATTGTTAGCCTATTATGAGACTAACCCCACCCCTCCCCATTAATGTGGATAATATCCTTTGTTAAAAAAATAAAAAAATAAATAAAAAAATAAAAAACTTCTACGAGTAGGGGTCAAGCTTTCACTAGGGGGAGGGGCAAAGGAGCCGAAGAAGCTGAAGGGGTTAAGCTTCTACATCAAGCTTTTGAGTTTGAACTATAGACTCATTTTTGAATAATTTGTACTTGTTATTTTTGGGTCGTAACTTACTATTTCATTTGGCTTGTAAGTTTGTAACTTACTATTTTGGTTTTGAGATGTAACTTTTTTATTTCGATAGTTGCTTTCTATTTCAAGTTTTAACTTAAACTTAACTTATTTGTTATGCCATTTAAATTTTATCACAAAAAAAAAAAAAAGAAAAAGTTATGCCATTTAAATTTTAAAGTTACATAAAAAATTGTTCAAACCCTCAAACTCACATAAAATTACACCAAACTTTGGCACTTAAGCAAGTGACCCTTTATCACAGTGATGGAAAGGAATTGAGTCATTGCATAACGATAAGAGTTTGAACCCTATCGTTAGCTAAGCTAACATCTAATTTAATAAAATTCATCGTTTGACAAACTAAGTCAAAGTCACTTAAATATGGGCTAAAATTAAGAGAGCCTAAAAAATAATACCTGGCATAACAAACAAAGCGCAGTCCAAATTTTCAGTTTGCCAAACCAAATTGAAACCAATCTAATTTCCAGTTTATCGAATTTTGATTTACTCAAAATTTCTGTTTGGTTGCCAAACCGAAACAATCCCTCTCTCCGCGATCAAAAAATGTTTTTACCAATTATTTTTGCCAAGCAACCCAATGTGACTGTTCTTAAAAATCATCACAACGTTGGATTAGGCACTCATTGGAGGGCTGCTTTAAAAGCCCATCATAATGCTTTAGATTGCAGGAACAATGAATTTCTTTGTAAAGCCCAAGAAAATAGTTGAGAATGCACCAAAACTAATCTTTAGAAATATTAATAAAAACCTAATATGTACAAACTCACTTCATTCACTCCCTAAAAAGTTCTCATGTATTTTTCGGTCTTGTATTATGGGTGTATTCAATTAGAATTTTAAGAAATTTTAACAGATAAATAAATTCATGGATTTTGATGGAGATTTTAATTGATTTCTAAAGATTCTATATAAAATTTTGAGTCAATTCCCTCAAATTCTCATGGAGAAGGTGAGAATTCATAATGCTTAAAATACACTACGAAATCTATCAAATTTTCTCGAATTTCTCAACTTTGTAAAATCCTTCAAAATCAATATCGTATTCAACACATCTATATTGTTATAAATTTCTTTAAAATCTTGATTCAATACACCTAAACTTCTAGATAATCACTTAAAATCCTTATTGAATACCTCTGAATTTGTAAAAAGAACTATAATCTTTCAAAATCCCAATCATATTGGGTGCTTATCTATTATATAAATATAAATAAGGGCAGCATCCAAAAATGGTGAAGCTTTCAATATTTCTCGGTCCCGCAATCACCTCCGATCGCAATCCATACTCCTCTACCTCTATCTGTGGTAGCCTTCATTGTCTCTTCTCTAAAAAAATGAAATTCCCAAAACACCCATCTTTACACCATTTGTTGAATTGGACTAGGATAGAAACCCCATTTGGTGACGGCTTGGATTGATGATGACTTTTGTGACTCCACTGTCAACATTTGGGTGATTGAAAGCCTCACAACCTTAATTTTGGAGAACTTGTTGGGCACTCCCCCAGTGATCTTGATGACACGGAAAATCACAAACTCTACCTTGAGATAATTTCATTTGTGCAAAAAGGTGTTTTGACAAATTTTTATAATTAATTATTAAACTCATATTAGCACATAATCGAATTTTTGGCAAAATTTGCGTCCCTATTTTCAAAGACTACATTAATCGATTTTCAATTTCAGGACCATCTTGATCGTGTGAGTCAATTTCACAGACCATTTGTGATAAAAACTCTTAAATCATGTGAGGCCTATTTATGTGCATCAACACATAACATAATTTTTAACATGATTGTAACGGAAAGGCCACATTGATTTGTGACACCTATTTTCAAGACTATATTGTTTGATTTTCAATTTCAAGGATCATCTTGATGGTGTATGTTAATTTCAAAGACTATTTGTGAGATAAAACCTATCAAAGGCACCTTTTCTTCACTTTTCTTTATGGTAGAATAATTGTGTTTTAATTTTCTTTGTGTAGGAATATGGAACACCTTCAAGTGGACTTAGCGTATCAAGTATGAAGGCGAGCAACACGATGAAAATATCAAAGGTCGTCACTTTCTCTTAGGCCTTAACGAGGCCACAAATAGTTCTCCTCCATCTTTTGTAAAAATTTTGAGTATAATGAAATGCAATTAATTAGCTCAAGATACTAATGAATGTAATTTTATGCATTTTTAGTGATTAATGTGACATGATGATCGCTTTCTTTTTGTGTTTGTAATTTTTCTAATGGAGGAAAGAAAAATAATGAAAAAGTATATGTTAGTGTTGTAAACATTCCTAATTTAAGTGTAATTGTGTAAATTCTAGATTATATTAGATTATAATTATCCTTTTCTGTTGTATCTTGTATTCGTTGGGGATGAAGGAATATCTTCTGTCCTTTTATTACTATAAATAAAGGTACAATGTAGGAGGGATAACAACACACATTCCCCTACAATTCTACAAACCCATCTCTCTCTTTCTCTCTTCTCCTTGCTGCCAGCCCTCTTTAACCTTGTCAGATAAAATAGACCACAACACTCTATCAATACGCTCCTACCGCTGCGCTTAGGAATCTGACGGTAGAGAATTTTTCTACATCAAACCAGTTCATCTATATCATCATGCAATCAGGTTCTTTCAAAACAACGGTTTTTATCTTTATACTTTTGCAGCCCTGATAGCATAAACATTCACCATGATGCATGACCCAACTTTATGTTTTATGAATTTTAGATTCTACATAAATTGTGTATGCATCATAATCATAATTGTTGAATTATGTGAATTTGATATTTGCCATGAGTTGCATCAAATATATGTATATGCATCAAATTGAATTCAATTAACATATTATTGTTTTGCATATGCATATACTTGAAATGAATATGATTTGAATTGAATTATATATGAATTATAAAAATAAAAAATAAAAAATAAAAAATAAAAAAAAATAAAAAAAGCAATTGGAAACCACGGCCTGGGTTGTTCGAACCCATGACCTTGAGCACTCACTTAAGCCTGCAGCTTCTGGCTGAACCATGCCGAAGCCGAGAGCTCCAGGTGTAAACCTAGAAAACCCGACACCATTGACGGTGTCCTTGTCCATATCGACCATGGGATAGCCTGCAGCCACCACCCTGAACGTTTTGTTCATGTCGACAATGACCAGAAGTCATCCCACACTGGAATTGGATTGAGATTCATCAAAATTTTTCTATAAACCTAATGCGAATTTCTAGGGTTTTACAACAAATGTCGAGCTTTGTTTTTCAAATCTCCGTTCACCTTTGAAGTCTCCCATGACTTATAGACTCGCCCGAAGCACCGTTGCCCCAAAGCACGGCCACCTAAAGCAGTAGCGCCGACCTTCTTCCCTGGAGAAAGCACCTAACTATAGCTAGGGTGTCTTTGGACCCAACTCGAGCCCTATTGGGCTCTATCTCGGCCTACTCCCTAATTTTTTGGGCTCCATCTTTCAGCCTGTTTTTTTTTTAGCTCACCTGCAGTGACCCAAAAACCCTTTGGGGGCGTTTGTTGCGCCGGACTATTTCGGACTGGATTAGCTTCAAGGACTAAGCTGGACTGGCTTAGACTAGACTAAACTGGACTAACTTAGTGAAGCGTTTGGTGCAGTATTGGATTAAGAAGCTGGATAATAACAAATTCTAATATTATTTTATTTAATATATAAATTATTAATATTTTATTATGATCTTATCTTTTTCTCCATCTTTTCCTACCATTTCCTTCCCACTCTTTTCCTCTTCTCTCATCGTCCCACCCTCTTCCTTTTTTTTTCCTCTCAGACCTCTCAATTCATGTCTCTTTCTCATTCATGGTCAAACTCCTTATTGATTCCAGTCTCTATTTCTCTGTCCTCCCTCCCTCTTTAGCTATGCGTTGTTCGAACGGAACCTCACGGTTCTAATTTTCCCGACGAGTTGCAGGTTTCCCGATGTGTTTTTTGGCCAACCCTCATTAAATTGGATGAAGTTAGCACCGCCAAAAAATTCATCACCATCCCTGGACCGAGATCTTAGCTTTGCATGCTCGAATTTGTCATGGATTTGAAGAAGCCCAAACAGGCCGAGACTTCCAGGCCATTTTCCGGCCACATTCGACCACATTTTGGCCTCGATTCAAGTAAAATAGTAACCTTGTCACTCCCAGCTTCAATTTGGTATATTTTATATGAAAGTTGGTTGTGAAATGGATCTGAAAGAGAGTCGGGAAGTTAATGATTGATCTAGGTGACCGGCGATGACGAGGAGTCTGTCGGGAGTGGTCGTTGAGCATGACAAGGACGAGAAATAGAGGATAGTCTTAGCTAGTCCCATGGTTATTGGGGGGTTTCACTAAGACCTCTTAGTGAAGGGTTTTGTCCATGCTAGTCCCCTTTAGTCTCATTAATGTTAGTCCCAGCGTGGAACAAACACAGTATTGGACTAATAGCTAGTCCAGTCCAGTCCAGTCCGAGTTAGTGAGGGCAAACAAACGCCCCCTTTAGGTTCCTTGTTTTGGACCAATGCATGTTTCCCTCAGCTCGTGAGAGAAAAAAAAACGAAAATTTTTTTTAGGCCCGCCTACAACAGGCTAAGTGACATTTTTTAAAGGGGTCAACTTTTAAGCGGCCCGTGTTTTCTTCAGGGCGTACCTTCTACACCACCACCACCCCCCCCCCCCCCCCGGCGTTTCTTCTCTTCCTGTGGGCCTGTAGCCCCACCCGAGACACCCTAGCCCAATTTTGGGGTCTTGGAAGCACGGCACCAATTTTCTTAAGCCACCTGTGGGCTTAGTTTTTCTTTTTATATTTTTGCATATTCTTGTTGCATATTTCTATATATATTTGTGTTTGCCTGCAAAAATATATAAACCTGAAGTTCATAATTATTTCAAAATCTGAAGTTTCTTACAAACATGCCTTGTTTGAAAACCTGAAGTCTTCATTTAAAAACATCACCCATAAAAACCTGAAGTTTTTATGCAAAATTAAACCAATACATGTCTATTAGAACTTTTATGTTCTACTCCTATGTGAATGGATTGATTTTTCTCCATTACACTAACCACATCTTGTCCATCTATTTTGTGATAGGAACATGTCGAATTTGAACAAACTCGACTTCACCGCTTTGGAGGTCTCTGGAAGGAACTACCTTAAGTGGGTCTAAGATGTGAAGCTCCACCTCACTGCCAAGAACTTACATCCCGTTATTGAAGAATAGACCGACAACCTTGTTGGCGAAGCTGAAAAGGCCACTGCTATGATCTTCATCCAAAGACGTATTCATGACGCTCTGAAACTGAGTATCTTGCGAGAAGGATCCACGTGCATTATGGGTCATTTTGGCTGATCATTTTGATCACCAAAATGACATATTCTTGCCTGAAGTAAGACAGAACTGGCAGCATTTGCGCTTCCAAGACTTTTAAGTCTGTGAATGAATATAATTCTAAAGTTTGTCGAATCCGATCACTTCTCAAGTTTTGTAAGAAACTTTGATCGAAAAAGATCTCCTAAAGAAGAGTTATTTGACCTTCTATGCTTCTAATATTGTCCTACAACAATAATATAGAGCTCAGAAGTTCACTAAGTTCTTGGATTTGATCTTTGTTTTACTTCTCGCTGAAAAGCAGAACCAACTGCTGATGAAGAATCATCTACCTACTGGGCGACTGTTGTGCCTGAAGCACATTATAGCACAAACCAATGCCCAAAATGCCAAAAGAGGCATGGTAGGGGCGGCCATAAGCCATCCCACCAAGGTCAACAGAGTCAAGACCCATCCAATGGAGGAAATAAAGCCTAAAAGCGCTCAAACCTCGCTCCCAAGGCCCCAAACTTCAAGAATAAGGGCAAAGCACCTGAAACCATGGACGCGGATATGTGCTATCACTGTGGTTCAAATGACCATTGGTCCCGTTTGAAAGAATATTTGTGAAAAACAAGTTCATTTGAGCAACATCAACAACATGCAATTAACAATTAAAAGGCGGAATCATGTTTATATGCACTCAAAAACAAAACTTAACCCATGAACTTCAAAGCCTAGTAGATAGGTGAACCAAGACTCAACTCAAAACAAAGTGAGTTGAGAAATCAATACCTTTGTAGATTCCTCTTTGCATAAGCAAAGGCTAATCACCCAAAGAGAGGGCCTTCATTCCTTGCATCTTAGATCCATGGATTTGGATGGATGAAAAGGTTTCTCCAAGTTCCCAAAATTGAGAACCTCTAAGTCTCCACACCAAGGCATATTGTAGAAGAAATGAGTGACCTAGAGGAAGTAAGATTGCTAGCTTTTCCCCTCTAGATTGGCCGGCCTCTTTGAGAGCAAAGGGAGGTTTGTGTTCTCATCTTTACTCCTAAGAAAACCCTAAGGATGAAATGGCTATAAAGATGTCTTTATACCACCTCACAATGGAGTGGCAAACTTGCAATTAAGCCAAATTCACTACCCTCCTCTAAATGGCCGGCCTAAGGGGATTTATTGGGCTATTTGGGCCTTTGTGAATCATTATTCATTAAGTTGTCATACAACTTAAGTCAATGGACTTGACGTTCGAAGCCCATTGGGCCTTAAGGTCCAAAACTATCCCGAGGTCTTTAACGAACTTATTCGTTTGATTAATTAACATATTAATTAATCCTTGCCATAAATAATTAAACCATTTAATTATTCTTACTCATCTCCGTTGAATCTTCAATCTCTACCTTACACGGTGTACGATCCATTAGGTTCCTTTTAGCGAGGCAGTGGGCGATTCAAACTCTTTCAAATCGATTGTGAATTGAAACTTACTTTCAATTCTCCCGTTAGTGATAATACACTTTTAGGGCTTCCACAAACCATGGTTGACGCCTAGCAGCATGTCATGGTTACCCAAGCTAATCAGAAGAGGTGGAGAACCTATTCAGTTTTAGGATTACAAATGCAATACGGTCTTTCTCTAATACAATACTCTTGACCACATTGTTTGGTTTGATAGTTTATTCATGTCTACTATCCAATGTGAGTCTTGTGCTTATATGATTATCTTGAATGTGATTTGGAACACATTCCTAAATCTCATTCATACTTTGGCCAAAGATTCTTAATCATATCATAGAGTATTCTCCCTCAAACAGTTTGAAGGTTAGAGATCCCTTGTTGCGCATTCACTTGCCTCCATGGCTAAGTGGCTTAACCCCAACGATGTCGTGGACACCCTCCTGATGGAGTGACTTTGACATAATCAAAGATTAAGGACCTAACCACAAGACAACTGTGATGCCTCAGGTCAAAAGACTAATTTGCATTATCCCAACCATGAGTTCTCATGTGACATGAATATAAGAACTCTTCGTTGATCGTGTTCAGTGAACTCATTCTCTATTGAGCACCTACGTACTTGTCTTGATGTCACTCTCCCTGAGAGAAGACATAGCACATACTGATCTTAACGGACTGTCAATGCCCAATTGACAATCCTATGATCAGGAACGTTTAGGATGTGTCAACGAAAGAATGGTCTCATGAATCTAACTTCTTTAGATCGCATTCTTCCAATCACATATTCTTTGGACTTATCGTTTAAGCATATAACATTTATATGAGACGGCTCAAACAATAATCTTTGCCCTTAATATTAAACTAGATTAGTTTAACATGTGAAATGTCCATAAAGTATCATCATATGATTGGTTTTAGGGCACATTTCCAACACCGTTTTCTGAGCTCCTAAGAAAGTTGTAGATGAATATCATTCTCGTCGTAAGAAGTTTGAATCAAACTTTGTGCAAGTGGATGAACCGGAGACTATAAAGATGGAGGTTTCTGACTTCCAAGAGGATACCACCCCTATGGAAGATTAGAATCTTAGACATAGACTTGTATATTTTTAGTTGAAATAAGACAATGGGGGCCGAATTCAACCTAGTGGCCAAACCCCTCCTTTGTTTTTGGTTGATTTTTGATCAATTTTCCTTTATGTTTGGATTATTTGTTGGTGATTTGTTTTTTGGATATTAAGTTTTAATCAAATACCATCCTTGAATAAATGATGTTTTTTTGAATTGATATTTTTTTTTATGAACTTTTATGCATGTGACCAATTCAAATTAATTTTTCATTCTAGGTATGACTAGTGGGAAAGTTAGTTGTCTGGCAGATAGTGCAACCACGCATACAGTTTTATGTGAATGAATCTATTGCACTAACTTCATACCTAAAAATGCACACCTGACAACCCTCTCAGGCCCATCCAACCTGATAGAAGGATATGGTAAGGAACGTATCAGGTTGTCCAATGGTACAATCTTGACCATTTCCGAGGCACTCTATTATTCACATTCCAGAAGAACGTTGTTGAGTTTCAAGGACATTAGAGATAACAATTACCACACTGAAACACATGTAGAAAATGGAGTTGAATTTCTATGCATAACTTCGTACGAATATGGCCAGAACCATATTCTAGAGAAGATAGAGCGTATCCCAAGTGGTCTGTTTACTACGACCGTACACCCTATAGAATGCCACTATATGGCCGGCTTTACTACTGGGACCACTCATGAAATTACACTTTGGCATGATCCTTTGAGACATCTTAAACAAATAGCAATGCACCGTATCCTCAAATCATCACACAGGCATCCACTAACCCGAAACTTAAGTTCGATCCAAGGAATCGCATGTCAAACATGTTCAATGGGAAAACTTATTACTAAGCCTTCTTATGACAATATTTGTTCGAATCCTTCCATTTTTCTACAACGGATTCAGGGGGATATTTGTCGACCGATTCACCATCCCTGTGGACCATTTAGATACTTTATGGTTTTGGTTGACGCTTCCACACGTTGGTCACACGTGTGCTTGTTGTCCACAAGCAACGCTGTATTCTCCAAACTATTGGCTCATGTTATCAAGCTCAAGGTTCACCACCCTGATTATCTGATCAAATCTATTCGATTTGATAACGTTGGAGCATTTACATCTAAAACTTTTGATGATTATGACATGTCGGTTGAGGTTGAAGTTAAACATCATGTACCCCATGTTCACACCTTGAACGGCCTAGCAAAGGCTTTCATTAAGCGCTTACAAATGATTGCTCAATCGTTGGTCATACGTACCAAGCTCCTGATTGCTGCTTAGGGCCATGCAATATTGCATGCAGCAAAGTTGGTTCGTCTGCGACTTGTTGCGACACAACCATTTAGTGCCCTTCAATTGGTTATCGGATATGAACCCGACATATCGCATCTGCGTATTTTTGGTTGTGCGGTATATGTGCCGATCTAGCCACTTCTACGTACAAAAATGAAGCCTCAGCGAAAGATGGGAATCTATGTTGAATATGATTCTCCTTCGATTATTCGCTACTTAGAACCTTTGACAGGTGATCTGTTTGCCGCTTGTTTCGCGGATTGTCACTTCTATGAGATGGTCTTCCTATATTTAGTGGGAGATAAGAACGTTAACGTTCCTGAAGAACAATGCAAATTATCGTGGACGACTCCCACTTTGTCTCATTTAAATCTCCGCCCCGCTCAGTCTAAAGCATATTAGATCTCCAGAGCATAGCTCAGAGCATGCCAGATGCTTTTACCGATCTAGCACGCGTGACAAAATCACATATTCCAATTGCGAATACGCTTGCAAAGATGGATGTACCAAATGTAAGACGGACTTTCCTCCTGGAGGCCCGGGACGCCAATTCTAGTGATCCACGTACATTAGTGGCTAGCCAATCATCTGCCCCTACATGAAAGCATAGCAGACCCTTTGTTTCAAAGGATTCATATCTCCGGAAGAGGAAACCCAATGCACAAGGTCCTGAAGAGCCTACCGTGAATCAGACTATCACTTACTTATTCTATCCAACTCATGAGGAAATTCTAGATTATGGAAGCGTCCTTGAAGAACGAATCTTCTTCCTGAGAATCGTGAGATTTCGGTCTATTATGCTAGCTTAGATGATGTGTGGAGTAGAAATGAGATGATTGTCGACAATGCATTAGCATATGCAATAGCTACTGAGATCATGTTGAGCGATGACATTGAACTACGTTTCGTTGATGAATGTCGACGTAGAATTGATTGGTCAAACTGGAAACAAGTAATCCAAGTCGAACTCGATTCGATTACGAAACGTAAGGTATTTGGACCTGTAGCTCCTACTCATCCACATATGAAGCCTGTTGGCTACAAGTGGGTTTTTGTTTAGAAGCGTAATGAGAAGAACGAAATTGTGCGTTACAAAGCTCGTCTTGTTGCATAAGGCTTCTCACAACGCCCCAGGATTGACTATGATGAAACTTACTAACCTGTTATGGACATGATTACTTTTCGCTACCTTATCAGTTTGGTAGTTTCTGAAAAAGTGGATATGCAGCTAATGGACGTAGTAATCGCGTATCTCTATGGGGATCTTGATACGGAAATTTATATGAAAGTTCCCGAAGGACTTACTTTAACTAGTTCAAATATTTCCAAACCCCGGAACACGCTCTCATTTTGGCTGAGGCATTCACTCTACAGTTTGAAACAATCTGGAAGAATGTGGTATAACCGCCTGAGTGAGTATTTGACCAGTCAGGGATATATGAATATGGGTGCAAGTTTTGGTTGGGCCAACCTGAACCCAACCCGACTTTAAACAAGCGAGTTTTTTTTTTAGTTATAATCTGCCTGAACCCAACCTAATTTCAACCCGTTCATTGATTGGGTTGGGTTTTGTTGATCATTTGCCCCCCCCCCCCCCAAATCAACCCGAACCCATTCATTGAAATGCCTGAGTAATGTTGGACTTTTTCTTGACGTGTGAGTACTTATCCATGATGCCTTTTCTCTTTGTCAATATTCCTTGCTAGTTATTTACAGTTCAAATTTTATTGGTGATATGTTGTAGGGAATTGTAGCGTTGATATTTCCGGTGACCGCACAATGAAGGATTTTTATAGTGGTGTAGTAAGTTTATAGGATGTGCAAGAAAATCTACTGCGATTTTGTACTAGTCACCTTGATCCTACTTTAGCAAACAATTTTTCTTTTCCTCTTGCAGTTTTGGATTTGAAGATAAGTGGTACTTTAAGTAAGTTTTACATTGTTTCTTACTTTGCAGTGCTACACCTAAATTTTTTTCTTATTTTTTTTTCAGAATTTTTATAATGAAATAAAACTTTGTACAATTCCATTTATAGGTGTAGATGATATTGTTGAAGCTTTTCGCACTGGGTTCTCATGCTCTACAGAGACTTGATTCTAGCTTTGGACAATAAAGTGTTCCACTTTTTCTTTTGTTTTTCTTTTCTTTTGGTACTAGCTTTGGTATTTCTTGTATTTTAATTCAAACTTTGCATGGTTGAAACATTCATATTTGGTTTAACTTTTACAACGGATACAATTTGTGGAATTGGATTTTAATGTTGAAAAAGTTGGGCAACCCGAACCCGCCCATGTCCAACCCGAACCTGATTCAACCCGATTAAAACCTAACCCAAACCTGAACCCGTGCCCGAATTGTAAAAGTTGGGTTAGGGTTGGGTCGACCTTCCAACCCACCCAACCTGCTCGAGTTGCACCCTTATATGTGAACAACGAACTATGCCCTTGTGTGTTCATTAAGAAGTCACATTTCGGATTTGCGATTGTTGCAGTATATGTTGATGATATGAACCTTATTGGAACTCCTGAAGAGCTTGCAAGAACTGTCGTGCACCTGAAGTTGGAATTTGAGTTGAAAGATCTAGGTAAAACTCGATATTGTCTCGGTCTCGAGATAAAGCATTGTTTGAATGGAATCCTAGTACATCAATCGAACTACACCTAGAAGGTGTTGCGCCATTTTAATGAGGATAAAGTGAAGCCTTCGAGTACTTCTATGGTCGTTTGATCGTTAGATGCAAAACGAGATCCCTTCCATCCGAATAAGGATGATGAAGAGATTTTGGAGCCTGAAGTTACTTATCTAAGTGCAATAGGTGCTTTATTGTACTTAGCTTAATGCACTAGACCTGACATCTCCTTCGCTGTTAATCTTTTGGCAAGATACAGTAATGCACCTACACGCAGACACTAGATTGGCGCGAAAGACATCTTCTGTTACTTTAAGGGTACTACGGATTTGGGCTTGTTCTATCCGTATAAATCCTCGAATGGTGTCGCAGCCTATGCTCCTTGAGTTGATTCTCGCTTTGTTGGTTATGTCGATGTAGGATACTTGTCTGATCCGCACAAGGCACGTTCTCAAATGAGTTATGTCTTTACCATTAGAGGCACCGCAATCTCTTGTAGGTCAACTAAACAGACCTTAGTTGCCACTTCGTCTAACCATGCTGAAATTCTTGCCTTACATCAAGAAACTCGGGAATGCTTTTGGTTGAGAGCAGTAGTGGGTCATATTCGAAGCTCATGTGATCTTTATCCCGCCGTTGATGTCCCGACGATGATCTTTGAAGACAACGCAGCATGCATCGAACAGCTCAAGAAGGGTTACATCAAAGGAGACAACACCAAGCACATTGTGCCGAAATTCTTCTTTTCACAACAACACCAAATCACTGCGGAAGGCGACGTTTCAGAAGCTTGTTCATGGAATTGGTATGCATAAACTTTCTGAGTTGTAACTTTGCTATTTCTCTTTGGAATTATGTCAAACTCAGGGGGAGTATCCTATAGATACTTGCTTAATCTTAAGGTACTCTTTTTCCCTACGATTAAGAGCATTTTTCCCACTGGATTTTTGCTACCTAACTAGGTTTTAATGAAGCACCCATCTTGGGCTGGTCATGTCCCTGATGACATCCCGTAGACATTTCTTTTGACTTTGCATTTCTCACACATTTTTCCTTAGACTATGGAGTTTGTCCCTTCTCAAGTTTTTGCCATAGCCTTAGGGTTTTTTAGTGAGACATACTACTTATGCAAGTTCCTACCTTATCGAGAATAAGCGTTGTTCCTTAGAATCAGTGCCGACGAGTCGACTTCCTCAACTTTTGCATGATGCTAAATCTACCTTGAGTATTTACACACTCAAGGGGGAGTGTTGTAAACATTCCTTGTTTAAGTGTGATTGTGTAAATCCTAGATTAGATTTGATTCTAGTTATCATTTCCTATTGTATCTTGTATTCCTTGGGGATGAAGGAATATCTTCTCTCCTTTTACTATAAATAAAGGCACAATGTAGGAGGGATAACAACACACATTCCACTACAATTCTACAAACACATCTCTCTCTCTCTCTATTCTCCTTGCCGCCGGCCCTCTTTAACCTTGTCAGATAAAATAGACCACAACAGTTAGTAATTTAACTGGATGCATGTACATATTAGTACTGAAAGATTGTCTACAACCAATATTTTCGTATATGTACGTATAACTATTTTCAAACCATCTTACAATGCAACACGATCGTCACTTATTTTGTGTAATAAAAGTGATCACTTAATTAAAAATGAGTTGCATGGCGAACACACATATAAATAAATCAAATGTTTGTAAGAAGTAATGAAATAGAAGTGTATTCAATACCAAATGACATGGTTTGTACATACATAAAAAAACAAAAAAAAACAAACAAAATTAGGAGCGTGTAACGCCCGTGATAATAAAAAAACCCTCTGCAAAGAGGATAGTTTGTTAATAAACGCTCAATAAAATACAAAAGTAGGGAAATAAGATCGCATGAGTAAATTTTGTCCCTAGACCCACCAAAAAATGTGGTAGAAAATTTGTAGAAACCTCGCTGTCACCAATGACTTTGCGGCCTCAATTTGTGTATCTGGGGTGAAGAAGGGAAAGATTAGCCTTTGAGGAGCGGCCAACGATCTACAAAACCCGACCAATGGCCACGACGTCGCTGTTTAGGACTCGTTGCCACCCATACATATACAGCAAAACCTGGACTTTCTGTCCCTAAACATCATTTTTTTTCCCTCACAATCCTTCTAATTTTCTTGCATGCCAACTTGTCCATTCAACACGCTTTGGCCAACTTGTGTAATTTTCTTTATCCAACTTGTGTATTAACATTTGCTTTGTGCCGTGGAATGATTTTTAATTAGAAAAATAATGAATAAGGATCCTTGCTGGATCCTTTTTGTGAAGATTCTAAGGATACTCAAATTACATCTGCGCATCGTACATCGTGCGGTAAAAAATTATTATAATTTTTTATTATTTAAAATTGAATATAAACAGTACCTGACGAAAACTGATTATGTAATGTACGATGAATGAATGTGATTGGAGGATCCCTGAGATCCTCACAAAGAGAATCTAGCAAGGATCCTCTCTCGAAAAAGATAAGCACAAACACTTTTTAGCATTTCGCACTGCTCAATATTAATTATTATTTTTATTTAATTTATTTAATCAGACCACCTCTTATGAAATCAAATGTCAAGAGCAAATAAGTCTAAAATTGGATGGGTGTTATAAATAGACAAAAGTTAGAGAGATAACCTTTCTAAGGACTGGACCTAAGTAGGTGCAAAATATCACACTATGACTTTAGTAGCTATAACACAAAAAATGATGGCAGATAAAGAAAGGGAGGGATACTGATATTATTTCTCTTGCTTTCTTTCACAGTGCATTTGATAACAGATGGAGTGCTCTATTTATAGAGCGACTCTCGTAACTACAACCATCAAAATACAATGATGATACTTTTGAAAGTATCAAACACTATTACTCACTATTATTAAGTCTTTGGGCATTCTTTTGAGTGGGCATTCACTCACTAATTCTATAACACTCCCCCTTGGATGCCCACATATCAACATCAGTTGCCTTGTTAAAACCTTGCTCAGAAAACCCAATGGGAAAAAACTATACTAAAGGAAAAAGAGTACAACTTTATCTGGATTGTTGATATAGTGTTAAGTATGCTTATGTTGCCTCGTTAAAACCTTGATAGGAAAAACCCTGTGGGAAAAATCCTAGTCGAAGGAAAAAAAGTACAACAAGTATGTATCATGGATGCTTCCCCTGATATTTATCTCCCCGTGATTCCGCATTCTTCAAATTTAGCTGATTGGTAAGTCGACGTAATCCGATACTCTGCACTAACTTCTAAAACGTGCACTTTGGTAGAGACTTGGTGAACAGGTCTACCAGATTTTCATTGGAACGGATTTATCTAACTTCAATAACTTTAGTCTTCTGAAGCTCATGTCCACTAAAAATCTTTGGCGATATGTGTTTAGTCTTATTGCCCTTAATGAATCATTCCTTCATTTGGATAACACAGGCTGCATTATCTTCATGGATGACAGTTGGATTGTTTGTCTTCGAAGGTAAACCACATAAATTCCGGATATGATGGATCATTGATCTTAACCAGGAACATTCACGACTTGCTTCATGTAAAGCAAGTATTTCTGAGTGATTTGATGATGTAGCAACTAATGTTTGCTTTGTTGAGCGCCATGAGATTGTTGTATCTCCATTAGTGAACACATATCCAGTTTGTGAGCAGGTTTTATGCAAATCAGAGAAGAAACTAGCATATGCATATCCAGTAAGGATCTGGTCATTTATGGATTTTCCTGAGTAGAAGAGACCCATGTCTGTTGTTCCACGAAGGTATCCTAAAACATCTTTGACTCCTTTCCAATGATGCATTGTTGGAGCAAAGCTATACCTTGCTAACAAGTTAACTGAAAAAGCTATATCTGGTCTAGTACATTGCGCTAAGTACAATAAAGCACATATTGCACTCAGATATGGTACTTCTGGACCAAGGACCATTTCATCATCTTCTTTTGGATAGAATGGATCTTTCTTAATGTCCAAAGAACGAACGACCATTGGCATGCTGAGTGGGTGTCCATGCCAAATCGCTTTAGGATTTTTTTAATGTAAGCTGATTGGTGGACCAAAATTCCATTAGCACAATGCTCGATCTGCAGGCCAAGACAATATTTTGTTTTCCCAAGGTCTTTCATTTCAAATTCGCTTTTCAGATATTCAGTAGTTTTATTAAGCTCTTCAGGAGTTCTAACTAGGTTCATATCATCAACATATACTGCCACTATAGCAAATCCAGAATTGGATTTCTTAATGAACACACAAGGGCAAATGACATTGTTGATATATCCTTCTTTGATCAAATATTCACTGAGACGATTATACCACATTCGTCCAGATTGTTTCAGCCCATATAATGATCGTCTTAATTTGATCAAAAGCACACCTTGTGGTTTGTTAGTTATTTCAGGCAACTTAAGTCCTTCTAGGACCTTCATGTATATGTCAGTATCTAATTTTCCATATAGATACGCAATGATGACATCCATAAGTCACATGTCAAGCTTTTCTGAAACCACTAAACTTATTCAGTAACGGAACAAAATTGCGTCCATTACAGGAGAATATGTCTCCTCATAATCAATTCCAGGTCTTTGTGAAAAGCCTTGTGCAACGAGTCGTTCTTTGAATCTTGCAATCTTGTTTTTCTTATTGCATTTTCTTGTGAATACCCATTTGTAAGCCACGGGATTTACATCAGGCGAAGTTTGGACTATCGGTCCAAAAACACTTCGCCTTTCCAAGGAATTGAATTCTACCTGGATTGCATCTTTCCACTTAGGCCAATTTTGTCTATGTTTGCATTCATCAACAGAGCGAAGCTCAATATCATCACTTAATATGATTTCAATGGCTACTGCAAATGTGACATATCATCGATGATTATTTCATTCTGATCCCACAATTCATTTGTACATGCATAATTTATGGAGATTTCTTTGCTTTCATGTACTGCTGTCTCTTCAGGGACATGTGTCTCATTAAGGACATTTTCTTTCTCTGGAAGTACAGAATCATGAATTGCATATTTTTCATTCATTTTCTCTTCCTGAATGATTTTATTTAGATTCAGTTGTGCCCTTGTCTTTCTCTTTCGAATGGCTGAATCCTTTGAACCTGGGGGTCTACCACACTTCAGGCGTGCACCAGATGAACCATTCGCTGCCACTTTATTTTGTCCAACAGGGACATTAATTCTTGCAGGTGCATTTGCAGCTAGTATATGTGATTTTGTCACTTTCATAGCATTATTAAATGCATATGGCATTTGATTGGCTTTACATTGAGTGTTACATGGATCAAAATGAGACAAGGTGGGTACAACCCATGTCAGCTCTTGTCGTTCTTCTGGAACGGTTTTTTCTCCCCCTAACAACGAGAAGACTCTCTCATCAAAGTGATAATCAGCAAAACGAGCTGTAAACATATCACATGTCAGGGGTTCCAAATATCTAATGATAGATGGTGAATCAAAACCCATATAAATTCTCAGTCTACGCTGGTCCCATTTTAGTGCGTTACGGTGGTGCAATAGACACATAAATAGCACAACCAAAAACTCGTAAATGTGAAATGTTTGGCTAATGTCCGAACACGAGTTATATTGAGGAGTATTGGTGGTTGGCTATAGGTCTCAATCGAACCAATGATGCAGCATGTAAGATGGCATGTCCCCATGCAAAAACTGACAATTTTTTTTTCATGAGCAGAGTGCGAGCTATTAACTGAAGCCGCTTGATCAATGCTTCTGCTAAACCATTTTGAGTATGGACATGAGGAACAGGGTGTTCAACATAAATGCCTAATGTCATGCAGTAATCATCAAAGGTTTGAGACGTAAATTCACCAGCGTTATCAAGTCGAATTGACTTAATGGGATAATCTGGGAGCTGTGCTCGCAACTTGATTATCTGAGCAAGAAGTCTCGCAAAAGCTACATTCCGAGTAGATAAGAGACAAACATGTGACCATCGGGTAGCTGCATCAACCAAAACCATAAAATATCAAAATGGTCCACAAAATGGTTGAATAGGTCCACAAATATCCCTTTGAATTCTTTGCAAAAATGATGGGGATTCAGCATCAACCTTTAGTTGTGACGGTCTAATTACTAACTTCCCTTGAGAACAAGCCTTGCAAGGGTTATCATTTGAGATAGCAATGTCTCTGCTCAAGAATGGATGTCCATTAGAATTGGTAATGATCCTACGTATCATGGTGGATCCTGGATAACCCAAACGGTCATGCCAAATCATGTAATCTTTTGAATCAATGAACTTCTGGTTCATGACAGCATATGATTCAATTGTCTTTATGTATGTATAATGCAATCCACTTGACAAACCACGCAACTTCTCCAATATACACTTCTGGGTATCATTGGAGGTAATGCATAGATACTCCACATTTTCTGCACTTTTCATTTCAATGTGGTATCCATTTAAATGTATGTCTTTGAAACTCAACAAATTTCGAGTAAATCGAGTAGCATACAATGCATTCTGTATGGACAATATTTTTCCATTTGGTAACATAATTTAGGCTTTCCCTGAGACTTCAATTACATCTAATTGACCTGATTGTTACCTTTACTCTTGTAAGCATCAAGCTTGAGAAATACTTTCGATCACGAAGTATTGTATGTGCGGTTGCGCTGTCTGCAAGACAAATATCTCCGCTATTTCTCATGTTTTGAGAATAACCATAGTTTTTATCCATGCTTTCTGAGTAAAGGGGATCACAGTTAAAAACAACTTAGAAATTTAAATGCCTCTATTATTGAAATGCGAGTTTTTAAACTACAAGTTCAGAATAATAAAAGTACATCAAATATAAATGATTCAGTCGAACCAATACACTTCATTCCCCCTTTCCACAATAAAGTCCGAGACATTTAAGTGGGTTGTGTTCAACTGTCATGATAAGTCACACACAGGATCAAGTATATCCATTGATCTAGCCTGGTCGAGAAAATTAGTCTCAACATATTTCTCTTTGAGGGAGGCTTGATATAGATCCACCAGATGTTTTGGGGTGCGACAGGTACGCGCCCAGTGCCCATCGCCACCACACCTATGGCAGACTCCATCAGAGTTTCTAGGAACATTGTTCATATAAGCTTTACCCTTGTGGCGATTTCCATTTTTAAAGCTTGGGCCTGAATTTTTCCTTAGAATCTGGTTGTGAAACTGACCACCATTATTCTTGCCTTTCCTATTCCACTGGCCTCGCTTATGGCCACAGCCTTGTTTATGATTATCACCACCAGAGGATGTGGCATTCACTTCAAGGGAAACAGAATTCACTTATAGGAATGGTGTAGATCCAGTAGGTCAGGACTAATGATTTTTCATCAGGAGCTCATTGTTTTGTTCAGCTACCAAAAGCATAAATATCAGCTGGTTGTATTCAATGAAGCCTCGCGCTCTATACTGCTACTGCAGGAGCACGTTAAAGGCATGAAATGTGCTGAAAGTCTTTTCCAGCATATCTTCCTCAGTAGTGGTATCCCTACAAAGCTTCATTGAAGAGGTAATTCTGAACAACGCAGAATTGTACTCAACCACTGACTTGAAATCCTGGATCCTTAGGTGAGTCCATTCATAGCGAGCCTTGGAAGAATCTGTAGACATCGAAATTTTATTAATATAAATGTTAACCAATGTATTAAAATTACAACATATATTTACTTCACCTACAACCCCACACACTTACTTCACCCACAACATCCATTTACTTCACCAACCTCACACACTTACTTCACCCACAACATCCACTTACTTCACCTACAACCTCACACACCTACTTCACCTACAACCTCCACTTACTTCACCCACAACATCCACTTACTTCACCTACAACCTCCACTTACTTCACCAACCTCACACACTTACTTCACCTACAACCTCCACTCACTTCACCAAAAAAATGAATGGTGGTGATTCATTCTCAAAACCTATAAATAGGCTTCTCCATCAAGAGGAATATCACCAAGAAAACCAATTCACAAATACATTTCTCTACTCCCAAAATGGAAGAGAATACTCCCCACATGGAGGGGGACCAAAACCTTGAAGCCTTAAAGTTCTAAAACTCTCAAGAAAATCCCGAAGGATCAAGAAAGCACTATTCGTTCTTCGTCAAATCCTCCTTCAAGATCAAGCCCCAACGGCCCTTGAAGAACTCCCACCAACTCAAGATCAAGCCTCGACGGCCCTTGAAGAAAGTGTTCATCGTTCATCATCCGTTCATCCTAAGATCAAACCCCAACGGCCCTTTGGATCAACAACCTCAACAAATCCGCACATCCAATCGTTCTTCAAGATTAAGCCCAAAAGCCCTTGAAGATCCGCTCATCCATCAACCTTCAAGATCAAGCCTAAAAGCCCTTAAAGAAATCCACACAACCATTATTCAAGATCAAGCCCTGACGGCCCTTGAAGAAAGTGTTCATCATTCATCATCTGTTCATCCTAAGATCAAGCCTCAACGGCCCTTTGGATCAACAACCTCAACAAACCCATACACCCATTCTTCAAGATCAAGCCCAACGCCCCTTGAAGATCCATTCATCAACTGTTCATCCTTAGATCAAGCCCCGACGGCCCCTTGGATCAACATGCAAATCCACACATCTATTCTTCAAGATCAAGCCCAAAAGCCCTTGAAGAAAACCAACTGTTCATTCAAGATCAAGCCTCGACGGCCCTTGAAGAAAACCAACCGTTCTTCAAGATCAAGCCCAAAAGCCCTTGAAGATCCGCTCATCCATCAACATTCAAGATCAAGCCCTGAAGGCCCTTGAAGAAACTTCCATCAACCTTCAAGATCAAAGCCACGAAGGCCCTTGAAGAAACTTACAACTGTTCATCCAAGATCAAGCCTCGACGGCCCTTGGATCAACAAATCTACATCTTACGGAGATAGAATCAGAGGACCAAATTTGAGAGAGATCGTAACCCCAAAATCATTAAACACAAAAATATTATTTTTGTACACGTATTCTTGTTCCTCGTCGTCAGGAATTTTTCGTGTTCACAGAATCACCGTTGTCTGGTGATTGTATCTGTTTCTCAATGCCTTCCAGAGAGTTAACGGATCTTCAACCGTTAAGTACCTCGCTCTTTAATCCCTCATTAAGATGGTGACGAATAAAGATCATGGCCTTCGCTTGAGATGATGAACCTGTCATCAACTACATCAATAGATGGCGTTCATTAAGCCTGGATTGCAAAGATCGGCTTTCTGAAACCTCTGCCATTGAGATGTGCGTTCAAGGCATGCAGTGGGGACTACACTACATCCTTCAAGGCATCAAACCACGAACATTTGAGGAGTTAGCCACCCGCGCCCATGATATGGAGTTAAGCATCACCAGTCATGGGAAGAAAGAATAGATCGCCGACAACAAGAATGACAAAGTTTTGGGGCCAAAGGTGGATAAGGCTGCGTGGAAACCCACCAAGGAAGCAATGACGGTCAACACAACTCCAGTCAAAATCCATACACGAGGCAAGGCGATTCAAACCGAAGCTTTTCGTGATCAAGAGATACGTAGACGCACTTTGAAGGAGCTTGAGGAGAAGACTTATCCATTCCCCGACTCTGACGTGGTTGCCATGTTGAAAGACTTGCTTGACAAAAAGGTGATCGACCTACCTGAGTGCAAACGGCCGGAAGATATGAACCGTACTGACAGTCCAAGGTACTGTAAATTCCACTGCTTCATTGGTCATCCGACGGAAAAGTGCTTTGTGCTAAAAGATCTCATCATGAAGTTGGCTCAGAAATGGATCATCGAGCTAGATCTTAATGATGTGGTGAAGTCAAACTATACCACCGTCACTTCTGGCTCTTTGAACTCAAAATCATCACCAAAATCAACGATTGGAGGAAACCAGAAAATCTTCCAGTCGAACTCAAGATCAAGCCTCGATGGCCCTTGAAGAAATCACAAGTCCGATTCAAAATCAAGTGTTCACCACCCTTGAATCAAATTCAACTCCAGATAAAAGGAGTAAGTTCAGACCTTCGGGGGAGGCCAAAAGAATCCTCCAGCCCAGTTCAAGATTAAGCCTGTGGAAAATCAACGATTGGAGGAAACCAGAAAATCTTCCAGTCGAACTCAAGATCAAGCCTCGATGGCCCTTAAAGAAATCACAAGTCCGATTCAAAATCAAGTGTTCACCACCCTTGAATCAAATTCAACTCCAGATAAAAGGAGTAAGTTCAGACTTTCGGAGGAGACCAAAAGAATCCTCCAGCCTAGTTCAAGATTAAGCCTGTGGAAAATCAACGATTGGAGGAAACCAGAAAATCTTCCAGTCAAACTCAAGATCAAGCCTCGATGGCCCTTGAAGAAATCACAAGTCCGATTCAAAATCAAGTGTTCACCACCCTTGAATCAAATTCAACTCCAGATAAAAGGAGTAAGTTCAGACCTTCGGAGGAGACCAAAAGAATCCTCCAGCCCAGTTCAAGATTAAGCCTGTGGAAAATCAACGATTGGAGGAAACCAGAAAATCTTCCAGTCGAACTCAAGATCAAGCCTCGATGGCCCTTGAAGAAATTTTCCAGCCCAATTCAAGATCAAGCCTCAACGGCCCTTGGGTTGACATCTACATTAAGGGACTTCAAAACGCATCTTCTACACGTGACAAGCACATGTCTACGACGCGCCTTGAAGTGGGGGCATTTGTAGACATCGAAATTTCAGTAAAATAAATGTTAACCAATGTATTAAAATTACAACATTTATTTACTTCACCTACAACCTCACACACTTACTTCACCCACAACATCCATTTACTTCACCAACCTCACACACTTACTTCACCCACAACATCCACTTACTTCACCTACAACCTCACACACTTACTTCACCCACAACATCCACTTACTTCACCTACAACCTCCACCTACTTCACCTACAACCTCCACTTACTTCACCCACAACATCCACTTACTTCACCTACAACCTCCACTTACTTCACCAACCTCACACACTTACTTCACCTACAACCTCCACTCACTTCACCAAAAAAATGAATGGTGGTGATTCATTCTCAAAACTTATAAATAGGCTTCTCCATCAAGAGGAATATCACCAAGAAAGCCAATTCACAAATACATTTCTCTACTCCCAAAATGGAAGAGAATACTCCTCACATGGAGGGGGACCAAAACCTTGAAACCTTAAAGTTCTAAAGCTCTCAAGAAAATCCCGAAGGATCAAGAAAGCACTCTTCGTTCTTCGTCAAATCCTCCTTCAAGATCAAGCCCCAACGGCCCTTGAAGAACTCCCACCAACTCAAGATCAAGCCCCAACGGCCCTTGAAGAACTCCCACCAACTCAAGATCAAGCCCCGACGGCCCTTAAAGAAAGTGTTCATCGTTCATCATCCGTTCATCCTAAGATCAAGCCCCAACGGCCCTTTGGATCAACAACCTCAACAAATCCACACATCCAATCGTTCTTCAAGATTAAGCCCAAAAGCCCTTGAAGATCCGCTCATCCATCAACCTTCAAGATCAAGCCCAAAAGCCCTTGAAGAAATCCACACAACCATTATTCAAGATCAAGCCCCGACGGCCCTTGAAGAAAGTGTTCATCATTCATCATCCGTTCATCCTAAGATCAAGCCCCAACGGCCCTTTGGATCAACAATCTCAACAAACCCATACACCCATTCTTCAAGATCAAGCCCAACGCCCCTTGAAGATCCATTCATCAACTGTTCATCCTTAGATCAAGCCCCGACGACCCCTTGGATCAACAAGCAAATCCACACATCTATTCTTCAAGATCAAGCCCAAAAGCCCTTAAAGAAAACCAACTGTTCATTCAAGATCAAGCCTCGACGGCCCTTGAAGAAAACCAACTGTTCTTCAAGATCAAGCCCAAAAGCCCTTGAAAATCCGATCATCCATCAACATTCAAGATCAAGCCCTAAAGGCCCTTGAAGAAACTTCCATCAACCTTCAAGATCAAAGCCATGAAGGCCCTTGAAGAAACTTACAACTGTTCATCCAAGATCAAGCCTCGACGGCCCTTGGATCAACAAATCTACATCTTACGGAGATAGAATCAGAGGACCAAATTTGAGAGAGATCGTAACCCCAAAATCATTAAACACAAAAATATTATTTTTGTACACGTATTCTTGTTCCTCGTCGTCAGGAATTTTTCGTGTTCACAGAATCACCGTTGTCTGGTGATTGTATCTGTTTCTCAATGCCTTCCAAAGAGTTAACGGATCTTCAACCGTTAAGTACCTCGCTCTTTAATCCCTCATCAAGATGGTGACGAATAAAGATCATGGCCTTCGCTTGATCTTGAGAGGATAAGCTGTTTTCTTCCCTAATGGTATCTCCAAATTCCTTGTTTCCAGGTGGATCTTGGTATCCAGTACTGATGTAAAGTAATTCTTCCCAGTAATGTCCAAGGCAGCAAAATCAAGCTTTGCCAAGTTAGCCATTTTCTTTTCTTTCTAAAAGAAAATTGAGATGCGTAAGAAGTTGAAATAATATGTATTCCTAGAGGAATATAGCGTCAAAACTTCTGGTTCTTACAAATTTTTCATTTTGATCTTCAGGCCAAAAATGATAAGCACTCGAAACTTCAAGCTCGAGATTTTCATGATTAATGAGAAGGGCGATTATACCGCACCATTCTCATTGAAACAAGCATAGGATGAGCAATTATTTTGCACCACTTGAACAGCAGAAAAATTTAAATGTGCAGAGCAAGATATAATCGATTTAAATATATAGAGCAAGGTGGACGATTATACCGCACCACCTATAATTGCAGTAAAATTAAATTTGCAGCTCAAGATGGGCGATTGTACCGCACCATCTTTGATTGCAGTGAAAATTAAATTTGCAGTTCAAGATGGGCGATTATACTGCACCATCTTTGATTATAATAAAATTAACATAAATAAACACTGGGTTGGAAACCAAGACTATACCAAACAAGAAATCAAAGATATAAGTAACTGTTAAATTTAGAACGAGAAGCAAGCATGGTGCTAGCAGCTCATCGTAATGGTGCATCACGCAGATGAAGCAGAAGAAGAAAAACAGGAAAAACCGTAAAGGAAGCATTTTTTTTTTCTTTCTTTCGATGAAGGCAGATGTGAACTATTTAAGGTTAGAGAGTCGTGCTGATAACGTGTTATAAATAGACAAAAGTTAGAGAGATAACATTTCTAAGGACAAAAGCGAAGCAGGTGCAAAATATCACATTATTACTTTAGTAGGTAGAACACAAAAAAGGATGGCAGATAAAGAAAGGGAGGGATACGGATATTATTTCTCTTGCTTTCTTTCGCAGTGCATTTGATAACAGACGGAGTGCTCTATTTATATAGTGACTCTCGTAACTACAACTATCAAAATACAATGATGATACTTTTGAAAATATCAAACACTATTACTAAATTTTTGGGCATTCTTTTTAGTAGGCATTCACCCACTAATTCTATAACAATGGGAATAAAATGTAACGAGCAGATAAGCCTAAAAACGGGATGGGCATAATGTGTTGGGAGTGGTGGACCAATTTGCCTTTTGTTTCACCATCTAGGTTCTGATAGGCATGCAAATGGAGACTTTTCCTAGGCATAATAGGGCCACTAGCAACGCACATGTGGATCTTCACGCACGCTCCGTAGAGCTCAACTCTCTATACCTTACCCATGACTATCCACCAAACTACAACTTTACCAATTTTATTTTATTGTATTTTCAGGGTGGAAAAATAGTTGGTTGGATAGATATTTCAACAGCAATCAAGACATAGTTCCAACAGGGATTTGGATTCCGTCCGGATCCAGATTGTGTGGGGATTCTAGGGATCCTCACATCCTAACCGTTCATCGTACATCGTGTGGTCAGAAATTATTTTGAATTTTTTTATTTAAAATTAAATACAAATAGTACTAAACAAAAATTGGTCATACGATGTACAATGAACGATTAAAATGTAAAAATTCCTAGGATCCTCACAAAGAGAATCCAGAGAGAATCCTCATCCTTCCAACAAATCACTTGTAAGTAATATATCTTAAATTCAATTCTTGTAAAAAAAAATAAAAATAAAAAAATTCCATTTTTAGGAGCTATTTTTTACCGATAATCTTGTTTGTTAAACAAAAATTAAAGAATCTTTCTAATAAATACTTGCCACTTGGTAACTCGTGACAAGATAGTACTTTCTTTATAATGACTGGTTGGTAGAGCACGTTTAAAACAACACTGGTTGGTGAGACAATTTGTGCTTTTGCATCAAACACAAAATTTGTAAGTTCAATTGTTACATTAATTATTGCTTTCATTGAGGTCTTGCGTACAACTTGGGTCACAGATTGGAAACATTTATGAATTGAAACAAACTCCATGTAGATTATTGCTCCTAATGTGGTCCCATAATTTCTTATGGTGGATCAAAAGAAAGAAAAACTAATGAAAATGGCTTCAAATCTTTACATTTTAATCAAAAACCATCAACTAACTTTATTTAATAATAAGGACAAAAGAATAGTGCATCCCCCATATAAACTGATACAAGAAATCCTTCATCCAAACATCCCAGAAACAAGAGAGAGAGACAGAGACAGAGACAGAGAGAGAGTGAGAGAGAGAGAGAGAGAAAGAGAATGGATGCATTACCAACACCAGCCAACTTCAAACTCGACGATATTTTGCTGGAATTTGTCGTCGGGGTTGGGGTTTGTATGCGCATAAGTTGCAAAGGTTGAAACCCTCGAGTTTCAACGCAAAATTAGCATCACAGAGTGCAACATAGTGAGATTAAAACCCAGAAATTCAAAAGTAAACCTCACCTGGGTTTGAGTTTGAGAGCTTCAAGCTCTCAAGCATTAATGGTACCGAGGTCCACACTACACTGATCCCACATGTAAAACCACCATTGTGATCTTTGCATCCCACAAACTTCAAATATGCTAAGTTTGGTGTTGATTTGTGAAGGTAAGTGGGAGCGTGAGAGCTTTCTTCTCTCGGTGCTAGAAAGATTGAGTTCGAGAGAGAAAGAGAGTTTTAGAGAAAGTTCAGAAAATAATGTGGGCGCATCCCCATATAAACTGATAAAAAAATAACATACAGAGAAAATTTGATGAGTATTGAAGAAAATTAGAAGAAGAAAATGTGTTTGGAAGGTGAGAATGTGCTAAGAAAAATCAAGAGGAGGAGAGAATAAACGGTGTAGTAAGTTTCATAAATAGTGTCGTAAATTTTCATAAACAGTGCAGTAAGTTTCATGAATAGTGTCGTAAGTTTCATAAACAGTGTAAACGTTTCAGAAACAGTGTGAGAACACATGGGTTCGCATGTCAGATTTTTTTTTTTTTTTTAATATTAAAATTATGTCTTTTCATTAAAATCTAAGTTTTTTTGTCCTTTTTATTAGATTTTAAGGGTTTTTCATTAAAATTTAAGTCTTTTTAATTAAATAAAGTTATTGCATGGTTTTTTATTAAAATAAACTTAGTCCAAGCCGTTTTCATGAAAGTTTTCTTAAAAGAATTGTCTATGACGACTTTGACAAATGTAATTTATGTGTACACATGTTTATAGAGAAGGAAATCAAGTTGCAAATGTTTTAGCTTCATTTGAGACAAATAGTTATGCTTATTACTGAGACTCTATAGCTCAAGATTTTGTTGCCTCTGCGCATGGTTTTCCCCATTATCGTTTTTGTTGATCATTTTTATCTTTGCAAGTCTTAGCATAGTCCCCCCGCTTGTATTTTTTTTTTTTTTTTTTTTTTTTTTGTTTACATTCATTCATTATCAATAAATTTGGTAGAGAAGAGAGACGAGCAAGAGACTTCTGGTTATAATGGTCATCATCCCTTCGGGAAAAGGTTGCCGAATAGCTAATTTTGCCTAATCTTCTCCATTTGGTAAAAATAAAAAAAAAACAATCGCTCCTCAATCCTACAAATTACAAGGCCAAATAACTAATCAAACACTTTTAAGAATCCATTACAACTTCAATAGATAACTAACATTACAACTGAAGACTTTGAGACTCTGCCATTACCACTAGCATGGCATGGCATGGCAGGAATTTCAAACAATGAAGCTTAAATCCTAACCCATTCAGCCCTCTGCTAACCCTACAATGCTGCCCAAAAGTAACAAGTATTTTCTTCATGATGGAGGTATTACTGCTTCTGCACTCTCCAGGGTGATTTAAAATTTTGCCAAACTAATTTCCCAATAAGTCCATAAAGTAACAGGATCAATAACTTCATCTAGCTGATATACCAGAGTAGTCATTCGAAGAAACATCATGCCCAGGTGTGACCTTTTGTTTCCTGCCCTGCCTTCGATTACCGGTGGTTTCTGCGCGAATCCCTTCTCTTGCTGCTGTTGCCTTCCCGTTGTCTTGACGGCTTCCCACCTGTCTTCATAGCACCAATCACAAACAATATGAGACTTGTACAGTACAAGCGATAGAAGAAAAATGGGAAAGAAGAGGTAGGTAACAGCATCTATTTATTTATTACATAAAGAAACCAAAATAGCACTTTACCCTTATTTTCATCCCTAAAAGCTTAAGTTCATAGTCCACAGTTCTTTGCCTCATGTTATTTAAATTTAAAAGACAATGCCTCCACAAGTTTCACAATGCACACAATATACATTAAGCACTTAAGAAACACAGTATCGAGATTACAAGCTGGAACAGAAGTTGTTCTCTGTCCACCATTCGATCATATTTTTATTTTCTCAGTAATGATCAAATTTGGCACAAACACTGGTCGGTAATTGGATTCCTTTGAGAACTTAAATGAATACTACATTAATTGAAGTGCCTATATCAAACAACCATCTTATATGTCTCATATTAAAAACACGAAAAGAGAAAATTAGGTTAAGAAGCATAAAGAGGAGGGTACTGACCCCTACACAAAATCTCGGAAAATGATTGTCGAAGCCAGAAGGATCATCCAAGGTCACCTTCTCATAGTTCATTTCAGAGCAATCGCGCTTGTTATTGGAACTTGAGCTTTCACAATAGGACGCATACGAAGAAGTAGAACAGGAACTAGGGGTCCGAGAAGCAGACCCACAACTCCCAATATCCCCTTGAAACATTTCATCAAAAAGATCCTGCAATTCTTCAAACGTCTCCTTCCCATTTTCCTGTCAATTACGCATTTCTCGTATGTCAGTATGTACACAGAAACACTATCATCATCACCATCATCATGATTATTCGAAATGAAACATTTCTTGAAACTTCTAATCATGTAGAAACTGATAAAAGGCTGGAAGCTACTTCCTAAAGTTTCTCACTGCATTACCAGAGAGACTTATGATTATAGTCACAATGTTCAGCTCACAATTTTTATTCAACCTGGAACAAGATGAAAGAAGAAAATATGAAATTTAAACAAAACAATCTCTTAATCATGCAGCATTAGCTGGTTCGACTAGCGCACACCCATCCAAAATTACTAGACCCCACATTTTTGCATGTCCTTAATATTTTGGAAATTACATATTAATAGAACTTTTTTCGAATCTTGAATAAAAATAGAACACTTCTCACTATAAGGTCACTAAACAGGAAATAGAACACATTTTACTGCCCCTATATTGCACCACCAACCCCCCCCCCCCCCCCCCCCAAAAACACTGCACGCCCAGTCTAAGGTGGCTCCGTCCTTGGTACTGGCACCTTAATGCCTTCCCTTGGTCTTGGGCTTTCCTTGATTGCAATTGAACAAATAAAGTTCCATCAATAGGTGGGGGCCACGGGGACTTTCTTTTATATTTGAACGATATTTTAATCTAAAGTAAAGGGATAGAGATTCAAACTAGGGCGTAGAAGGGAGAGCGACTAGGCTACACCCTCATGCGGTCAAGGCCCTAGCTAGTGGGCCCTTCAGGAACAGACTTTAGTAGGATGTTACTACAATTGTAGTTGGGCATATCCATTTAAACAGCACTGAGTGGCCCATCAACACTCTTTTTCTAGAATAAATCCATTATTTCCTCTTCTCAAATGTCTTAGCAAAAGTGAGGGTGAGGCCTCAATGGAAAGCAAACATAAACCAAAAACGTATGTTTTCACAAAAAGCACAAGAAGCTTTTTTGCATCCCATTTTCTCCCTAATCTGTTTCAACATGTTTAAAACATGTTATGCATCTACGTGTTCGTGTCAGTAAAAGCAGGAAAGTTGGAAATTAAAAAAGGAAGAAAGGCAAAGTTGTACATACATTAGGCTTCGTTTGGCTCATCATCATTGCCATTTCGTTCAAAAACTCACCCATCCCCTGCACAAACATATTCACAATAAGCTCATAATTAATGTAGAATGGAACATACCAAAAAAGTTGCATCTACATTTAAATTGGTCCGCACTAGTATCACTTGGGCGGCTACATTTTGACAGATTTCTTACAAGTAATAAATAAACAGTGGTAAATGTCCTCGAAGATGTTTTAACCGACAAATATTAATTTTTGCACATTTTTAAACAAAAATTTAACGATTAAAACACCAAGACTACCCGTTACTCCAGAGCACCAAGTATATCCCTCAAAAGATAAACTTACATTGTTTTCGTCATCATCACTGCCATAGGCTCCTACATCGTAAAGAAACCTCTTATTCGCGTCAGATAAAACTGTTCAACAAAAAACAGACATTATGCTTTCCTCGTGACAAATTCAAACGAAAATAATAATAAAAAAAGAATTCTGGTAAACTCACCCACCATTTTTCCACCCTTTTAATAAAAATATTAATAACATATTTTATCGTGTTAGATAAAGACTTTTGAACCCTTAGTTGTAATAATTAGACACGCGACTTTTTTTTCAATTAAAATGATTTCTCAAGCTTCTAAACGGTGATTCGAAATCCAGAACGAGAACTCCGTCCAAGAAGAAAAATGGACGTGAAAAATTGCTCCATTCAGGTTGCGTGCGAAGCCTGATGGCCCCCAGGGGAAGGTCATTGTGTTGGTCGATTTCAGTGGAGTTATACAAGGGCAGGGGAAGGTCATTGGAGCGGGAAGTGAGCTAAATATCACACTAGCATGATCGTAATAATATCATTCAAATTTGTTTTTAATGAAAATTGAACCTAATACTAAGTGACTAACCTCTTTTTTTTTTTTTTTTTTTTTTAGTACAATGACATATTTTACATTAAGAGAAGGGGGATTCAGCTAATAAACATCTTAATTTGGTATTGAATTATTCATCTACGAAAATCAAATTTTAGATCTCTCACTGAATATCACCGGACTCTAATATTGAATGACGCTAAGTGACTAACTTGGTGGGAACTTTAACGAAAAGCTCCTGATACTATTTATTTTAACGAAAAATCATATTTTTACACTAAAAAACAATCTTAATACTATTCACTTTACCTTTTATTTTGTCATTAAATCTTAAAAAATTCAAACCATTTTGATTAGTGCTTCGTAACTTTTAATGTTGTAAAATAGTAGATGAAAAAGAGAATAACGAATTGGGCCCAGCAGCAATCTAAAATAACAATAAATGAGAATCAAGTGTTGAAATTACCAGAATAGGCTTGTTGAATGTCTTGGAATTTCATTTTGGCTTCTTCCACGAACTTAGAATTTCCGGAGGCAGAACAGCGATCCGGGTGCCATCTCTGTACCAACAAGTATATAAAAAAAATTAACCAAAAAATTCAATATATTAAAGAAAAATACACAATTCCTTGAATTTCCCTCAAATCCCAGAAAAATCTCATACTTTTTTCGACCTTTCTAACCTGTTTTGATCATGCAGTGAAAACCCATATCCGGGATTTACATCCTGAAAACCCAATTTCCCATGGAAGCAAGAAAGTTCCAATTTTTCCAATGATTTGGCAGAAACCCAGAAATAAATGGAGAAAAAAAATCAGAACTTTAGCTCTGGATTTCAATTTTAGAAGGACCCAATTGAAAGAATCGTGAAAAAGGGTTTAAATTGAATTGTGCAAAAATGGTGACGAAATTAAATTCTAACCAGTGCAAGTTTCTTATAGGCATTTCTGAGCTCCGAGTCTGTGCATTCCTTGTCCAACCCTAAAACTGCATAGAAGTCACTGCCTTTCTCTTCCCCATCAGCCATTTCTTCCTCTTTCAACTCCTCCAAATCCAAAACAACCTTAGTTTCTCTGTTTGTTGTCTACAAATTATAGGACCCAGAATTCCAAAGGCGAAGACAAAGATTAAGATGTCGCACGCTGTCGTACTACATATTTGTGATTTGGAACACGGAACCTCTAATCAAAGGGGGAAGAGAGAAGGAAAAAGATCTCACCCTTTTGCAAATAAACACGGAGGCTCAAAGAACGCTCCAGAAACCAATCCCCATTTAAATGGTATTTTTCTTGTGGTTTTTATTTTAATCGATTTGGAGGATCTTTGGAGATGGACGGCTGAGATTGAGCGAAAGGTGGTAGATATTTATGCAGATTGTGAATCCAGAAGGTTCCGTTTCTCACTGTTTCAGAAGCCTTTGTTGACGCCAAGGGAAATAAAACATAGGATGGGTCCCACCCGCACAATAAAGAAATAAAAGGAGCGGGTCCCACACACAGAATGGCTTTTTATCACAAGTTGGTCGTCAGTCGGCAATTGGCGTGGAAGACTGTAGAGTGTCGGGTGGATGGGATTTGGATTCTATATTTGGCACATTTACTCATTTGCCATTTTGGGTATTGGCAAATAATGGCAAATTTGCCATAAATAGAACCACGTTGCATGGTGATGCTGTGACAATGGTATTCACACCTTTTTTTTTTTTTTTTTTTTTAACTTTTACTGTTTTTGTTAATTTTTTTAATTGAATTGATTTGACTGTTAAAAATTAAGATAAATGTGTAAAAAAATAAAAATAAATATAGCATAATTTTAATTAGAGATGGTTCGGTATGGGATACCGTGTGAAATTCTATTCTTATATTTCATTGTTATAATCTACGTATTTGTATTATTGAGATTTTATATTATTTTTTGAGAATTTATTTTAAATTGTTTGAATTTAGATTTTAAATAAACTAGTTACAAAGTTTGAAGTTTTAAAATTAATTGTTTAAAATCCGTAGATCTTTGGAGGTCACAATTTATATTTTCAATTAGATGTTCTGATGCCATAATTGATATCCATATGATGTGATTTGATTGTTGGAACTTAGTTTCATTACGACACATCACTTGACCCTTATAAGAATCGGTGATTTGTCTGTTGGATCGTCACCAAATCTCAATGCATTATAGAACATAATATTTAGTTAAAATTAGTATTAATGGAAGCCCGGTGAAGCTTTGCAGCTTATCTCAGTGAGTGACTTTAACATATGTGATATGGTTATTACCTTAATTTCTTATATTGGTATCATCTGTGAATATGACTTGGTTTTATAATGTGATTTCTATTGAAATGTGATTATATATATATATATATATAGCCATAGACCTATGTTTATTAAACATGATTTGGCTTGTGTACTGATGATGATCGTGATATGTGATTTGACATGCATATTTGAAAGGTGGTTGATTTGCATAGATGGTATGATATGATGAAATGTGAGTGACTTTAATATATGTGAATATAAAATGGTTTTATAATTATGTTTCCTATAAATTGTTAATTTTTATATTTAGTCATCGATGTAGTTATATGAAGTGGGATTTGACGTGCATATTGGAAATATGGTTTGTTTTTATGATTGGCTTGATTTAATGAAAGGTGAGGGCTAGTGGTGGACCGTTAACCCATTGTCATGGGGTTTGTTGCTTCGAAACGTGTTTCACCCCTCGTTTCATTATTTCATTTCTTGTTCCGTTGAGCCTTTATAACTTGAGTAACTTGATTCATGTGTTGTTTCATTGATTGGTTGTTATGTATTGTGCTCCATGATTCCGTTGAGTGATGGTTCGGAATCGTGTCTTGGTTCGGATTCCGTTGAGTGATGATCCGGAATCCTTCATACTCTACTCCACAATTCCGTTAAGTGATGGTCCGGAATCGTATCTTGATTTGGGTTCCGTTGAGTGATGGTCTGGAATCCCTTCTACTCCGCAATTCCGTTGAGTGATGGTTCGGAATTGTATCCTGGTTTGGATTCCGTTGATTGATGGTCTGGAATCCCCTTTGGTATCTTGGTTCCGTTGGGTGGTCCAAAATCCCTTTTTTCCAGAGATGTAGACTTCGGCCGAACTATGTCACTCTAGCCCTGCATGTCGGTCTATGATGTGTTATTGATTGATGTGATTGTGGAATGATGTTGGTTGTGATTGTTGTCATTATGATTAGATTTGTTAATCGATATGGCTAGAGAATAACATTGTGATTCGTTGACTGTTCTTTGAGATGTTGCGTACTATGAATTGCAGTATTATGCGAAACATAGTGATTTATATGATGTATGAATTAGAAAGCATATGTGTGAGAATGGATTACCTGCGTACATGATAAGATGATAATTATTGTTTGGCGTAAGGTTGATGTGTAGTGTGGTACTCTATGATTTCTGCTAGAAGTATTTTACAAAAAGCTTAGAGTTTGACGAATGGCTTGATCCCTATTTAGGGTACGTAGGCAGTCTAACGAGGATGTTAGATGCAGCCATAAAGTCTACAAAGAATTATTGCCCAAGTGAATCTTAAGTTATGTTTTGCCATTTCCCGAATGGGGGTATGTTAGAGATACGGGTATTTGGTGATGTCATGTATCGATCATGGATGTATGTCGGGATCGGGGCATGACATACCAAACCAAAACCTTAGTCCCGATTCACAAACCGAAATTTTCGATATTCCCAATTTCAAGACCGATTCCAAACCAAAATTTCGAGAATCCTAATTTTCGGGAATCCTAAATAGTTTCGGTATTTCAGGATAATTGGGAATCCCGAAATATTTTTGGGCTTTTGGTGATTCTGTATTCCCAATTCCCATAGCTGTTATATTTTCACTGAAATAATCAGGTACATACTTCACACATTACTATGCTTCCTGTTTTCCTTCGTTTCGTGATTGTTCTTCCATTACTAAGTTCAACTTTATACTCTTAATGAGTTACCTGGCATGAAGTTGAGGAGGTAGAAGGAATAATGCATGAATTGATCAAACGATATCGGTAGGCAACATTAAACTCTTAAACAACCACCAGTGCAACCGCGGATAAGTTTTATATGACATCTTCTTTTTTAGTACTAAGATGCATTTATAAGTTTATAACATATAGAACAGAGTTGTTTTACCATTTAAGAGTACATTAGAAGGCAAACCTATTACAGAAGTTATATACCTTTTTGTGATTATGTGGAATACTCATTACACTTCCGGTGTTTATGTTCTCTACTTTCTTCAACAACTTTGACACTGGTGTTTGTGTTACTTCCAATAAAGGTGACTCCTATCAATGAAATAGAATAACACATAACACATATCATAATCCTTCATATCTTTATGTTGCAGGGATGAAAAATAAAGTAACATGATTTTTTCATTAGGTGCCAACATGATTTATATATATATATATATATATATATATATATATATATATATGTCTATATATATATGTATAAAATAATTAAAAATATATATTTCAATTCAGTATGGGAATATCAAAATATTGGAAAGATAATCCCGATTCCCATACCAAAATTTTGATATTTTTTCTGGTTAGCATACCAAAAATTTTGGGAAAATCGTTTTGAGATCAGTATTTTTTTCGGTTTGATTCGGGATTTTTGAGAATTTTTTCCACCCTAATTCTAATAAGAATTCACTTAAATTTGTAATTTACTTGGAAATTTGTGCCAACCAACTTATTGTTTGCCGCCCACCGACCCTATTGGTTTCATAAACTAGGGGTCTATCTATTAGAGCTAAGGGTTGAGGATTAACAGTTGTATGTTAACAGCTGTATGTGAGGTGCAATCCTATCAAGTTAAGCTAGCAAGCCTAAGTGCAACTCCATCGAAAGGAGTAGCCCGATAGACCGGCAACTGAATAGTACTCAATAGCCCTAGCTCCTTGCTCCAGCCTATACAGGCGATTGGGCTGAGGGGGGCCCAAGAGCCTAAGGCCATATGATGCATGGCTGACATTAGAATGACGTCAACCACATTATAAAATTAATAAAAAATTTAAAAGAAAAATATAAACAATTAATAAAAAATCTGAATTTTTTTTTTAAATTTAAAAAAAAAAGATTTAATTTTTTTTATAAATATCTTATCATTATCTTCCACCTTAAACCACAATTTTATCTTTTCTCAAATACTTTGGGTTGTAATTTCTTATTTAATGAAAAGTGGTACAATGAGATCGATTAAAAATCATTTCCGAAATTTGAAATAAAATTATTTTTATTATTTTATAAAATAAAAAATATTAATATTTTATTGTATATTGTCATGGCTATTCAGTTTAGGGGTAGAGATGCAAAAAGCAATTGTTGTTCATTAAAGGTAATTACTGTTCACTGGAAGTTGATCTAGGAGGCCTTGATACACTAGAGTTGCTCTAATCCCTCAAGAAAATAACACTCTTGGGATTTGGTTTGGTACTTCAGATTGTACTAACAATGGCAGAATCAAGTACAAGGCTCCCCTAGGCTATAACATAGGGAGAGTTTGGTTCTTCAAGTTTAAAAATATTATTTTTTAGGTTAGTTTATAATTTTTAATTGTCATATTCCACTTAACAAGTGAAATTTTTTTTATTAGTAAGGTTGTTTTTAAGAATAATAAGAGCTAATAGATGTTAAATAAATTTATCACTTTAACCAATATTATATTTAATAGTAATAAATTAAAACTTCCATTACCACAAATGGTTCCTTATTTTATTCACTTGAAAGCTTTGAAGGCTAGAAACATAGAAAACATAACATAAAATTCTTGTTTCAAATTACTACATTCAAGTTTTTACTATTATATAACTTTATGTAGGCAACATAGGATTAAAAATTTGATTTCGTAGTAATAGTTTTAGCTTAGCGCACCGACCGAATACTTTCCGACTACGCCAACATGTACTAACTATTTTAGTTTGATAAAATATGTACATTGAATAAGACTGACTAAATTAATCGAAGATTTGATGCTACGACGATATTAACAAAACTTTGGACTATAATTATTTTACACATTAAAAAATAAATAAATAAAAAAAAAAAGAAAAAAAAAGGGAACAACACAAACACCCGTCCATCAAACAAATCCATTACACCGCCATCAGTGGGCCTTCTCACCAATGACTACACACCATCATTCTCATGGGTTCTAATCAGTGGTAGAGTCAGAAATTTACAACGATGAGGTCAAAAAATAGTTTTCACAAATCGATCGTACTTTTATTTAAAAATAGCTTTCAAATATATCAAAATGGAGATTACAAATAAAGTGTTTAAGTTTCAAACCCAAATCCTACATACATACACCAATAGCTCTCACTCAAACAAAGAACAAAGAGAGAAGACCAAAATACATACAAATTCCTCTCTCAAAAACTATAGAACGTAGTACCAATACGAATGATTGCTCAAAAGAGAGCACAAATGAAGCAGCCCAAAGAGAATTAAAGGGTTAGGAACCAAAAGCATTAGAAGGATGGAACCAAAAAACAGCAAATGGCCCACTAATTTTGGCCATAATTCATCTGCTGGTGGTGGTATGTCATAAGAGCAAATTTAGAAACTTATTGGGGTCAAGGGATCTCGATGCACCCCCTTGGTTCCGCAACTAGCCATAGCGGAGCCAGAACTTCATCACAATGGGGGCAAAATTGAGAAATTTTCGAATTTTGATTACAAATAACTTCATTCACAAAATATTGTCAGATTATCACACTTGTGCTTATATATTTTATATTCAGTTTCCTATGTACAATGTGAGACTAATGCACTCTGAGCATATATTGTTGGTACTTCACCTTTCTAAGCAAAATATGCACTCTGAGCATATTTTATATTCAGTTCCTATATACACTTGTGCTTATATATTTTATATTCTCTATTTGTGAATAATGTATGTTGACTATAAAAATTTCATAATTAGAATCATTCATTTTATTAATCTTCATTTGAAGATCCTTCTATAAAAAATAATTTCAAATGGAGATCATATAGTCATTCAAATGTATTAACAAATCAACGATGTAGATAACAAGTAACATATTCATGTTAACCATCCATTTGTTTGCTTCATTTGGATGATTAAACGTTTTTCAATTCAAATGTTTTTTTGTAGGAATGTTCTTCAAATGAAAAGTAGTAAATTGAACGATTCTAATCGTTAATTTTATTCAATCAAGATACGTTATTCGCAAATTAAGAATATGTGCATCCCTTTCCTTTTTTTCTTGGCTTACAAGAGGGGAAGGGGAAATATGTCACGTTACGCCCCCCACCCTTTTCCTCTGCTACTTACTAAGAGGCTCGCAGGAGGGGAAGGGGAAATATGTCATGTTACGAAATTTTAGTTTAAGTGAACTTGTAACATCAAATGAATATGCTACGCTATGACGATCTTCCTACGCGTGCACACATGTCAGAATACCTGCCATTTTTTTCGGACAAAGTCAGAATACCTGCTTAAATTTGGACAATGCCAAGTTAATGCACGTGATAGGCGACGCCCCTATATAATATGCTGTGTGAGTCACATGTACAATGTAACGTGGGAGATTAGGCTACCCACCCCGCCCTGTTGGTTCCATGATCTCAGATCCTATTGGGGATACTCATTTGCCATTTTAGCCATTTTAGATGGGGGCAAATTAATTATGAAAAGGAAATTTAAAAATTATTGTGTGTTGTTGCATGACAATGTAATTTACAAATTCACGTGTTAAATTTAGGATTAATATTAATAATTGTATGCGAGTTGTAATTCTTATGAAGTTATCATTTCAGTGAACTTGTGACATAGAATCAATATGCCACATTTTGGAGAAAATTTTTGGTGTGTCGAAAACACAACTTGGTACACCAAGTGTCATAGTACAATTGGTTAATTTTTTTTTTTTTTTAATTCTTTGTTGAAGTCAAAAAATGTCATATGCAAGCTCAATAAAGTCTTAAAACCTAATTGTCATACAAGCCTCAAGTCAAGCCCAAAATACATGCCAAGGTGCTGAATCGAGAAGAGATTATATTCGTAATCATGTCATGCTACATTAATTAAACCATACATTTGTTTAAATCACACCATGTTCATGCAAATCCATGAATATTTATCATGCCATGCCTTATCACATTAATAACTATTCACGCTAAAGTAAGCCCAAGCCACATGCTTGGGGCTTGTTAAGTGAATTGTGGTGTGGATGTTTATGGAAGTTTTATCGGACCTATGTGGAGTCAAGATTATGGAAGACTTTGTGTTGCTTGAGAGCCCAAAGATCTAAGCCCATAACCTTTGTAGTCCACGTGGGCAAGTTTGAGAGAGAACCAGCCTAGTTTTCTTCTTTCCTTAGCAAGCTAACAAACTTAGTTAGGAAGAAACCAAGTCTTGAGCCTTAGAGTCACGTGAAAGCCTAGCAAACAGACATTTAATGAAGAGAGAGGCTGACTCTCCTTTTATAGCTTATGATGAAGATCAACATCTGAAAGCCAGAAGACACGTTACTACAAGTAACGCTTGTGGAAAGCTGACTCGGGAAAGCCATGCCTCAGGAAGAAGGTCCAACGAAAGTTTCACGAAACCAACGACGCCTAGCTGCCTTGCACCAAAAGAGAAATGGCAGAAGAACTAGGGAGAAAGAGGAGGGAAGACCAAGCCACAATTAGAGATTCTTAGGAATCCTAGAAGGGAATCATTCACCTACAAAAAGAGAGATTAGAAGTCATTAGAAGGGGACATAATAACACAAAGGTTCAAACACTAGAGGGAGAAACTCATAATCATCTTCCCACAACCTTAGAGTTCTCCCCCAGACTTCCTTCAATCCTTTAAGTCAGGAAAAACCTCTTTAGAACCCAGGAAGCCCAGTTTATCCAACCTTGAACTCTATACAACTATGCAAACTCTCTTCTTCATGCTAAACTAATGAACTATTACTTCTAGACCATGCTTCCCTTGAGCAAGTCATTATTTATTTAATCATTCTAATCTTCGAGTCATTGATTTAACCAGGATATTTCCAAAGACGAGCTAACTCTTTCTAGATATTTCGAGATGTGGTACAAATCCAAACTAAGTGAGACAAGAGAACGTTCTCAAAGCTCAAGTCCACCTTGACCTAAAAGTCCCCCAACAATTTTCAACAAATTGTATTATGACACTTAGTATATCAGACAGTGCTCCTGGCACACTAAAAAATCTCACGGCCTTCCTATTAATTTGGACAAGAAGATACAAATGACACCTATTAGTTCCACGATCTAAGGTCCATTAAAGCTACTAGTTCAATAACTTGGTCAAAATTTTGGCCCAACATTAAATTAGGTTCTATCGTAGTTATAAATTAGATTATCGTGTTCTTATATACATAACGTGTCAACAAAAGTTTGCGTTAATTGTGATTAAACTTGATAAACAGAAGTCTATTGGGCTACAAGAGGACAAAGTCCTATAACCCAAAGCCCACATAGCTTGGAGAGTCAAATTTTGACATATTAACCTAGAACAAGAAATAGAGTTCATTAACTACGAAAACTTAATATCTTTTCACACGGTAGTACAATATAGTATCCGAATGATGCGTGACGGTGAATCTGTTCCATTTAGTTTGTTTTCCATAGCTATAACAATGGTTTGCTTTCGTGCAAATATGAACAGAACAAGAAAACATTGTGATTCCAAGGTTAACATATTTTGCTTAGCTTATAAGAAGATTTCAATCTTGAATCCCTACCCAAGATTAGTAGCAATGACAACGAAGATTAACCCAAAAGATTTTCTCCATCTAATCACCAAAACCAAAAACAAAAAAATTACCACCAAGTGAAGTTGAACCTCTAATCATCAGTTAGTTGGACTCCCATTGTCAGCCACTCCAACCCCTAAAGCATCACCCAAATTCATTGTCCTTGTCATTGTTCTCCTCCCAATCCCTCCCCCGTTCCCCTTCCTCATCATTGCAGCAAACTCCCCATAATCTATCTGCCCATCATCATCCTGATCAATCTCCTTGATCATGTCCTCCAGATGCAGCTCCCCCAATCCAAACTCCTTGCAGGCTTGACTCAGCTCATCAATGGTGATGAACCCGCTTCCGTCCTTGTCGAAAAACGAGAACGCAGACAGCAGATTCTCCTCCCTCTCCAGCTTGTTCAAGTGCACCGTCGCCGCCAGAAACTCGCCGTAGTCGATCGTCCCGCTGTTGTCAATGTCAGCTGCCTCCATTAGATCCTTGATCTCAGACTCCATTAGCTCAGACCCCACTTTCCTCAGCCCCTCTTTGAGCTCATCAAACGTGATGCTCCCGCTCCCATCTGCATCAATCATCTTAAAAAGCTCCCTCAGCCCGCCAATCTCCTCCTCCGAGAGCCGCTCAGCGATCACTCTCAGCGCCATTTTCTTGAGCTTGTTCATGGCGGAGAACTGCTTCATCCTCGACAGGACAGCCGAATCCAGCGGCTTATCGGGCGCAATCGTGTCATCTATGATCCACGGATGGCAAAGCACCTCATGGGCAGTGATTCTCTTCCTTGGGTTTCTCTCAAGCATTTTACCTAGCAGGTCTCGTGCACTTCCAGAAATCCCAGGCCACGGCTCGGACTCAAAATCCAACCTCCCCTGCAAAATCTGCCGGAAGATCCCAATCTCCGTCTCCGCCCAGAACGGCGGAACCCCACTTAGCAAAATGTACAGAATCACCCCTGCGCTCCACACATCCGATTCCGGCCCGTAGTGCTTCCTCAGCACCTCAGGGGCAACGTAATACGGACTTCCAACAACTTCAGAAAAGGTCTCACCGGGCTTGTAGAAAACAGAGAGCCCGAAGTCCGTCGCCTTCAGCGCCGCGTCCTCCTCCTCGCTTTCGAACAAGAAGTTCTCCGGTTTCAAATCCCGATGCATAACCCCAAGCGAATGACAAGCCTCCACAACCCCAACAATGGTTTTCAGCAGCTTCGCCGCCTCCCGCTCGCTGTAATGCCCCTTCTTCACGATCCTATCGAAAAGCTCACCGCCGCGGCAGAGCTCCATGACCAAATGGACGGCGGCGGCGTCCTCGTAGGTGCCGCGGATTCTGACGACGTGCGTGTGCTCGGAGAGGTGGTGCATGATCTGAATCTCTCGCCAGACATCCTCGAAGTCCTCCCGGCAGAGGAGCTTGCGCTTGGGGATGGACTTGCAGGCGTAGAGGTGTCCGGAGGAGATTTCGGTGCAGAGGTAGGTGGTGCCGAACTGGCCCTGGCCAAGGACTCTCCCCAGAGAGTAGAGGTCAGTGAGGTTCTGGGTCTTGTAGGGTAGGACCCAAGTCGTCGGCTTTAATGAGGATGTGGCGACGGAGCTTGATTTGCTGCTCATTGCAGTGAGATCTGAGAGCTCTGCTGCTTTGATGAAAATGGAGGACGATGACTGATGAACCAAGAATTCTGAAGGCCAAGAGCTCTCCTCTCTCTCTGCAAAAATTTTCAAACTTTTTCCATTTCTCTTCTTCTGAGAGACAGAGAGTCAGAGACTGCATCTGACCCAACTTTGTAATAAAAGTTCTATTTTTACTGTCCATTTACCAACATTTGTACCATCCTTGTAAACTTGTAATAGAGCTGAGTCACGTGTCTTGTAGGCTCTACCTTTACATAGATGTGGTACAAATTGATGATGGGTGTAGAATTTCTTATTTTATGTTGAATCACGTCAATATTTTTTATTAATTTTTTATATAAAAAAAGAAAGACAAAATAGAGAATGTGAGAAGAGGAAATGAAAGGGGATGGAAGGACAAGAAGAGATAATCCTAGTCCATTGACAATTGAGACATGTAAGTGTAACGTAAAAAGTGTTATGCGGATAGTATCAATTTTACTAAAGAAAAAACTTTAATGATACGAGTATACTATTATCTTGACGTTACAAAATAATAAATGACGTAAACGTTTTATTAATATAAGACATACAGTGTATTATTGGTACAAAACATTCAATGATGCTTTACTTATATAAATTTTTCTTTATGTAACTTTATATTATCAGTACAAAACGTGAGATGATAGTCTACTCAAACCCTAAAAGTTGCTGTCAAAAGACTTGAGTCTTGATAAGTTTTAGAAAAACTGGTATTGCCATCTTCTAGAAATCGTTTCAGTTTGCATTGTTTGTTTTCTCTCACATCTTTTTATTTGCTACGATGTTTCCTTTGGTTCAAGGAATTGAGATTCAACGGTATCTACTAAAAAAAAATCTAAACCTAACAGCAGTGTTTGATGTTTATCAAATTAATGAGGTTGTTTGATTGGCTTAAAACCTTAAACTACAATTATTTAACAGACTTGGATAGGCATTGGTCTAGAATCATGTCAAAGTTTGTGTGCAACATCTCTGCTCCATGAGAATTTGTATATATATATATATATAGAATTCTATATGTCTATATATAAATAAATATATAAGATAGTTCTTTGAGGGGGAAAGGGATTCTCTTCAAAGGACCTGGGTTGTCTGCCCTCCTCATCCCATATCATTCTTATCCCCTCTTATTTTCTGTGGTGACTATTAAACCACGTCAACATTTTATATTTATTTTTTTTATAGAAATAATAAGACAAAAGCCAATGGAATTATAAAATGTTGATGTGGCTTAACCGTAACCACAAAAATAAGAGGGGATAAGAAGGGTATGAGATGGGGAGGGCAGACAACCCTCTCCGAATCCCTTCCACCAAGTCTATCAATTTGGGTCATTGAAATTTGATTCAACGGCTACAAACAGGAGACCCCTTTAAAAATTATAATAACTTTAGTCGTTTGATCAAATTTCAATGACCAGGATATGTGAACTTGGTGGAAGGGATCCGGAGAGGATCCCTTTCCCTTTGATGGCATCATGTGGTCCCAAAGGCAAGGTCTTGGAAAGTTGATTTGGAATTTCCTGGTCATCAATATATGTATCAAAAATTCAAAATGGGATGTGATATCTACACATTTCTTTTTACTTCTCACACACTTTTTATTATTTTTTGTCATTTGATGTTCTTTAATTCGTTCGATCCTACGGTTAGAAATTAAGAGAGTGTGTGAGAAGTCCATACACCCCATTCAAGATTGGATAAATTAAATAATTGGAATAAGATTGTGAGTGCTATGAGGTGAAATAATGAACCAATTTAGTGGCGGGTTTGGTGAAGAAATTTGGATGTGGTGTGCGTTTAGTTACGGGTTTGGTACTTTTGTGTTGCGATGTCTTGGTTGTTTTCATCACTCGGTCGTTTTCTCTAGTGTTGCTTCTTTGGTAGCTGTTGGCAAAACTTTTGTGGCGATGATGGTGGAAGACGCTGCTTTTTGCAGTTGGAGATTAGAGATTTGGGTTTTCATTTTAGTTTATTTAATTGGGGTGAGTTTTTATGTATCTATTTTACCCCAATGCATGTGTATTTTGCCTTTGTGTTGGCTTGTAAGCTTCTATCGAATTAATGAAATATACTTTTTAGACCAAAAAAAAAAAGAAAAAAAGAGAAAAAAGATCATAACAAAACAAAACAAATAGAATTAAAAGTAACACTTGAGCAATCATTAGCGTGTTACGATTTAATAGTATATCTTTCAACTTATAAATATGTGATTTTGTAAGTAATTGATTGTCCTAATAGATACAGTATTCTTTTTTGACCTACTGTGCTCCGAATTTAAACTCTTACTCATCTTCTTAGTTTAGAATATTGTTTGTAGTCAAATTAAATGTTAGATTTTAGATTATACTCCACTAAATAACAAACTGGATCAATAGTATATAAAAGAAAAAAGTATCACTTAAAGAAAAAGAAAAAGATTTCATTATTATTTTTTTGCTAGGAAAAAAAAACTTCATTGAGCTAAGTGAAAAACGCGGAAACACCCAGACCTATACAATAAAATAAAATCGCATAGTGTGCCTCCCTAGGAAGACCCTATCGCAGATACAAATGTTTTCAACGTTATGACCAATACAAAGGCTGTCATGCGCAGAAAGATTTTTACGTTTCTGTCCGATATGTTGGTTCCAAATTCCCCCAGAAGAAAAGAAGAAAGGGTTGCCATGCATTTTCCATATCTTAAATTATGACTGCTTTACTTTTTCTTACAAAATCAAAGTAGGTATTGCATGAGAGAGGATCTTATCGGATTCTCTTTGTGATGATCTCAAAAATCTTCTAATTATATTCGTTTATCGTACATCATGCGGTTAATTTTTATCAGGTACTATTTATATTTAATTTTAAATAAAAAAAATTATAATGATTTTTGACCACACGATATATGATGAACAAATATAATTGAAGGATCTACATAATCATCACAAAAAGATCTGGCGAGGATCCTCCTGGTATTGCATGAAAGGCCTGGCTGGCCACGCATTTTCATATGTTTATTTAGTAAACTGCCGATTTGCCCCTGAATTATCACCAAACTTTCGATTTCCCCCTGAACTTTTAAATTGGAAAATTATGGACTTAAACTATTTTTTTTGGCCGATTTCCCCTACTGTTAGTTTTTCATAGATTTCATCAAAATTAACGTTAACTCTTATCATGTTCAAACCGCGTAACTCTCATTTGTGGACAAAAGCGTCACTTCACTAGACATTCAGACACAAAAACTATAGAATCACACATATTTGCATAGGTTTATATTTTAGAAATCTAAGGTTTTCAATTATTTTAAAGAATGAAGCGACCAAACTACTCCTACATGTTGTGCACCTGCTTCTATTTAATAGAAATTTGGATGGAATGAATGAAAAATTAGCAGCAGGGGGCAAATTGGCCAAAAAAATTAGTTTAAGTCCTTAATTTTTCAATTAAAATGTTCATGGGGGAAATCAAAAGTTTACTATATGTTTATTATACTTCTTTTTTTAAGTTTTTTTGGTAAAAAGTTACTTCTTACTAATAACTGTAAACATACATACAAGCAAACTAAAGCCCCAAAACTAACATACAAACAAACAAAAATGGCCCAAAACAAAACACAAACGGGGCAACCAACAGTTAGGCCCACACATGAAAATGAAGCAACAGAAACCAAGTTTCTACTGCTATCGCCGTCGCCACAGAATTTCCTGATCCGTCCAAATCCTTGCCTGTAATCAAGCAATGCCTCGTCGATTGCAACATCCAACTCCGATTTGCTTCCTAAGCACAACCAGAAAGCAAGGACAACCGACAATTAAATGAGAGAAGCCAACTTCCAAGATGAAGCCCATGGAAAACCACGAGCGGCATTGCCGATAAAGGCAAACAACAAAGAGAAGGCGGTGGTGTTGAAAACACCTGAGTAGGTGGAAACACCAGAGCTCTACGCACGATCTCAACAATATTCATGATTGAAAATAAAAAAAATGGATGAACAAGGAGGAAGGATAAAAAGTGGGGAAAAACAGTAGAAGCAAGGAAAAGAGAAGAGAAGGAAAGAATGGGGGAAATGACGATCGACTTCGGCCGAAGCTAGGGTTGGCGCCACTGGATTTGCTCAAATTGGAAAGCCTCACACAAAAAGGTGAGAAATATTCTCAATAAAGGAGAAAGACTCTCACTTGGAGAGAAAGACGCCGGTTCCTAAGTTTTCTTTGTCATTGAGGCAAAGTTAAGAGAATCTCCAATGCAAGACTCAAATTCTAGACCTAAATTCTTACATTTGGGTCTCAAAAAAGGTAGTGAATTTATATATTTTAGTTTTCATATCCATGCAAAGACTCAAATCGTAAAACATATTTTGAGTTTTAAGATTTGAGTATTTGCATTAGAGGAGAAAAAATGGACTCAAAATTCAAATTTTGGGTTTTATCAATTTAGGTATGTGCATTGGAGATAGTTGAAGTTAAAACTCAATTTGTATTTTTCTTGGTTGAATAAAACTTTACGTTGTTGCATGAGCTCCACCAAAGGCCAGAATCTCATAATGGAACCGAAATTGGGTCTCACTTTACCTAAAAACTCAAATATGAGTTTCAAGTCTCATGTGCATTGGAAATGCTCTAGGATTCACATTAAAAGTAGTTTTCTTGTAGATTTCTAGCAAAATTAAATTGATCCCTAAAATCTAACCGAAGTTTAGACTTATTCTTTGAACTAATAATTCGTTACTTGAGATATCTAAATTTAACAAAACCCGGCCCATTGATTATGTTGCAGAACACAAAACCCACGATTGATCGTGAGATTTCACTCTAGTTTAGGTTTGGTCCCTGAACTTTTCCCACAGTTTAAATTGGTCCATGCAATTTGACTTTTGTTTTTAGTTTAGTCTTTGCCATTTCACTCCAACATAATTCTTGACGAAAGTTAACGGTATAGACCAATGCTGCACGTTTTGATCTTTACTTTCTAGTAGAAAAGAGGAAAATTTCTTGTACATTCTATGTTCATGATGCAAGAAAAGATGGAATAATCGGTTGGAGCAGTGAAACAAAAAGACTTTCAATACTTAGTTACCATAAAAACAAAACTCGGATACAACTCAATTTCCTACTCCAAATATTTTACAAGCTCATTATGTTCGTAACGCCTTGATCCAATCAATTTCGAGCTTGAAATCACCCGCTCCGGTTCTAGCACCTGGGAGACCACCTTCTGCATTGACCGATAGAGACATCCCAACGACGCGAGAAGGATTCATTTCCATTTCTGCATCTATAACATTTCCTCTCCATGTTGGTAGATACCGAGCAAGAGGAATCTGAAACATCAAACATAATCAGCAGAACGCAATTGAGCTGTTTCTACCATTGGAACAAATTTATAGATGCACTGACAAATGGAAAACTAGTTCAGTGTTTTCGGAGTTTCCTTTCCTGGTGTTATCATATCGGAATAGAATGGTACCCTAAGATAAATTGAATTTCATGTTTCTTTGGGATCTCAAAGGACAAACCCAAGAAACATGAAATTCTTGGCTCCCTAAGAGGGCCGGGTCCATCATATCACGTTTCTAATCACCAAAGGTTGAGGTAAGTAGAACTTGCCTTTGCAATGTACCAGTTGTCTTTTGGTACAAAGACAAAAGCCTGCCACGAATTATCTTCTTCTTGCCCAGGCGAATTTACCCAATTTTCTGTATAGATCTACATATGCAAGAACCACATCAGTTAGAAAATGACAAACAAAGAAGTATGGATTTACTTGTCTTACATTCCAATTCCTCGAAAATACTCACCGTAGATATGTAGCACCTTCCATCTCCTTTAACTTTCAGTGCTATGGTATCGTATGGGTCCAAATCAATGAAGCCGTCAAACTGCAGAAGACACAAATAAAGATTGAAATGGTGCCTACTATATCCTGTCTTTGGTGGACTCTATCTATATCATTATGATGTAAGCTTGAACCCAAAATTTGCTTTATGGTCATCGCACATATGCGTAACAAATTTTTCACGTCCAAGGGAGTCAAAAACTGGAAACCAAAGATCTTCACTCATCAAAAGTGAAGAAAAACCACAATAAAACACATGCACGAAATTAAAATCAACAAACAACAATTTACTGTGACTTAGCTAATAATTTGACACCGTATGGAACATCTACAGAATAGTAATATTTCAAATATCATTAGCAAAACTGTTCACAGCTCACCTTTTTGGACCGCATTCCACAAAAACCGCTCCTGTTTATCTTCAGTTTTGCACCCTCAATGAAATCCAACGAAAGGTTACCCGAGAAAATTCCTAAAAATTTAAAGGAGAATTGTTTCAGAAGGTAAGTGCATATCAGCTATTGGTAACAGTAGATATCATGAGAGCTGGTAAGCTAGTAGCATAACATGGATTCATAAACTTTGCAATTCCAGAAGTTAGTGCAATGATTGCTTTTATCTAATATCAATTCGTAGTTTCATGCTCTTCATTTCTTGAAAGATCTTGCTTAACTTTTTCATGTTTGAAAGTTATGTTTACAGGAAAAATAGCTTAAATCAGTAGCTGCTAGCTATAGAAAATATTTGGTATGCACTATCCATTACCAGTGGGTCCATTTTCATTATCTGGGATCTCTAAAGATGCCGAGGACAACCCTGCAAAAGAAATAGGTGATGATAGTACATTAGAATCTCAACAACTGTACATCCAAAATGAAAGTGAACAAAAAAAGCAGTGAAACCTATAAAACAATTTATATGAGAGGAAGCTACAATTCCATCAACTGATACAAGCAGAAGTTCATACACGGAAAAACTCCACTATAAATCATAACTTTAATCATATGCAAGGAGACTAAATAGATAAGCATAATTCCCAACTGCTTAGATTTTTCTTATACATTCATAAAAGGAGACATCAAAATTATGTACATTGATACCTCCGTATTCAGAGTCAGAATATAGATGCCACTTCTTGAGCTCGTCCTTCGAATTGAAATTGAAAATAAATCTCTCAGTTGGAGGCACCAGGTCTTCAACGTTCCATGTAAGTGCTAAAATTGGCATTCAATGTACGAAACCAGGATAATGTTAATTCAAATAAATTGTTTCGATATTGATAACTTCACACAAGTTTCATAACTTCATCTATCAATGTCGAAAGGCCAAGCATCTGCACTCATTTACTGATATGAAAACAATTAGACTTTACCCATATAACTAAAGGAACACAAATGCAGAAATGCTTGGCCATCATAATTCTTTTGGTGCTAAAGTGTTAATGTACCATTAAGGCATTAATCATGATCTTAAATATAATCAAACATAGTAGGTGACATATTTTATATTCTCCAACTTTCTAGAATTATATGTAATAAAGTAAGTATAAACAAATCAACGCATTTGACTCCCCAGGACAAAAAGAAATAAGCAGAGGGACCAATTTTATGGAAGGTAAGGCAGTTACACAAATTTCATATACATGAGAGTCTCTACTGTATCATGGCAGGAGATGGAGAACAAAGAAACAGATGGCAACAATACCTTTCTTGGTTGCATTTAAGGAAGCTTGCAATATCCCTCGAAACCTGGACATTTCTCTTTCCACAAAGTTTCTACATGAACAAAAATGCCAAATGATGTAGAAATTTCAGCAAGTAATAATACATATAACGAGCGAGAAGAAACACTCTTGACCAGTGTGATTGGAGTTCCACTGTGTATAAAATGTTCCTTTGTTTTCCAACATAAACAGTATGCTTGGATGAAGTACCAAAGAACTTCACGATGAGATTTAAGTGTGGAGATATTTTTAAGTGATTTGTTTGGCTAAAACCTAAACATGATGGCATTTACTGTGGGGGCTCTAATACATGAGAAGTAGTTCGGTATGTATATAGTGATGTCCCCATATATTCAAATGCATATGCACATATAGTAAACAAATCATCTCAAGATTAGGAGTGAACTCATTACGACAAAAATACTAACGTGGGACATTATCTCAAACACCATATAGACAAGTTGGGATACCCAATCAGAACTTACAGAGTCAAATACAAAGTTCCAGAATCTATGTGGACCAAATTGATATCATAAAACTTATCATATTTCATTTACATACACATAGATCACATCCACATTCCCACCTAAACCCAAATCTCATATACAAGTACTACATCTCAACACAGGGTAGATGCACATTTGAATTTCCACCGCATATGAATTGTCCGAATGATTTCCAAAATTATAAGAATCCAGAAATTTACAAATTAAATAGTATAAACTCTGAATTATCAGATGTAACCAATGAAATCGAAAACTCTTTAGTTAGGAATATTTAGTTTTCCAAAGTTGCCTAAAACTAGAGCATTAAGTAGCTGCATAATGCCTATGCACCCTAGTGTGGGTTCGACCCCTACCGATCACCCTCCCAACCTAACATTCAACAATTTAACCCACTAAAACTATCGTTTGTCGGAAATAAAAAAAAGAAAAGAAAAGAAAACAGTAGCTGCATAATTATACCGGTTTGAAGTTTAGTTTCTGATTAATTCATATAAAACAACAATTCCTTGATCTCTGCAGTTCAAAACAACAAAATTCTACTTAAAATCCAATATAATAAAAAAATTACAGCAACCCATTTACGTAGTTTACCCAATAAACAAAACCCATGAAACCCCATTTTACATTTGCTGGGTTTTGCCTGAGAAAAACCCGTCCAGCATCCATAAATCCACAAGTACGAACTATGAGAAACAAAAACGATACAGAAAAATAAAACCCATTTACGAAAAATTTGAATGGATTTAGAATTTGCAGTCTGTAATTGTAGGGAAGAGAGAGCTTACCGAAGCTAGTTGGATTTCTGCACCGAATAGAGTCACCGAAACTCCCACCGAATCCAGACACTTGAGTGGAGCCGTTTTAACTTGTAAGATTCAAAGAGTTTCCAAAACAAGATACGGTGCGGTTTGGGGGTTCAAATCTCCTACACCAAAAAAGTGTGTCCTCTTGTGACCTATCGTAGGAGTTTGCTTCGTATGTTATTGTTACCATACTTAAATTTCCAGCCTAATGAGAAAGCATAAGCCATGTAATGCGTATACGTAATAATTTGGTATCGAATTTACGATTTATAAGATTTGAATGTAAGATTTCTCACTTATAAAAGTAATAATACGAGGCGTTGTAGAAAAGGGAACATGTTTACTTATTTAGAATAAGGACAATCATGAATAGGGGAATGAAAACAGAACGGGGTGATTTACTAGTCCTCTCATTTTGATCATTATTTTGTAGGAATTGGATTACAGAATTTCAAGATGGAACCAATAGTTATACTATGTTTGGATGAAAAAATTTTACATTACTAAGAGCATCTCCAAAAGAGATGTCAAAATGTCTAAATTAGCAATAACAGTAAAAAAAGACAGCTGCAATGTTTTCCAACCGAGAAGTCAAATCTGATGTGGCATGATATGTAATAGCAGCTCTCCCCCTTGCTGTCAAATTTGGCAGCAGTGTCAAATATTTTTTTTATTAATTTTTTTTATCAGATCTACACCAATTGTTATCGAGAACTTCAAGCTTGTGGGTTTTGTTGGGGCAGTCGGGCTGGTCGCCGCAGCTGAGATCGGGTTTGAGCTTCGCTGGAAATGTGGGTTCGCCTTGGTCCTTAGTTCCAGCCATGAGTGAGCAGCAAAAGGACTGGCTTTAGTGAGAGGTTAGCAAGGAGCGAGATTAGACCTCTTGGGATGGTGAGTTTTAGGGTTTTAAAACGCCACAAAGATGATAGGAGAAGTCTAGAAAGAAGAGGCATAAAATAATAGTTTTATAAAATAAAACGAAAAGAAAATAGTGTAATAAAATAATATTTAATTTGACATATTGAGTGGAGAGTAAAATTTTGAAAGATGTCAAAATGCTACATAGGTTGTCAAATTCAAATTTTATGTTCAAAATTGGACAATTCCTTTGGAGATGCTCTAAGGAATTTAAAATGATGGAATTTTAGTAATCGCAAAGAAATAAAGAATAAGAATGGTTTCAATTCTTTTTTTTTTTTTTTTTCTGCACGGTTAACAACGGGGTTAAACATTCAACGTATAGAAGCTATTGTATATCATCTTCTCCTAGCGCATTAGGTTCTCTAAAAATTGTTTATATGATAAACACATGAGAGATAGCTACGTGAGAAAATATCCTGGTTGTATATGTGCAAGAATTTTCATAAATCGCATAAACTGGAAGAGTGGAAAAAGATAAATCCTCCCTCATAGCAATATGCCTTTGAATCCTCCTCTCATGGTTTGTTCATATGACCAAAAACGTGAGATGACACACCCCGACCGAGATCGAAGCGTGCTAGCCGTCACACGAAGGTGACGTAGCCATGTGCACGTGCGGAAGCTAATAAAGTAGTACTATAAAAGTACGAATAAATTAAAAACTAGCATACAAAGTGTTAAGACAAATGCTAGTAAGTGCTAGTAAGTGAAATACAAAATCAGAGCAGGTCTATAGCAGTCCAAAGGAAAAGTTGCGATAAAAGTACACCCAAAGGTGACCCTACGCTGGTGAGTATCTGTCAGAAAGCCGGGAGAATCCTCTGGGAAAACCACCGAACTGCTAATCAACTAGAACCTGGAGGGGCGCAAAACAAAAGCGTGAGTGGGCAAAAACAAAGCTTTCGAAAACCATTTATAAAATACTTTCTAACCCCTCGCCGTAAAACCTGTATACTTCCCGGAAGATATATACACATAATACATATGCCAAACATGCTCAAATAATATGTCATGCCAAAATCTCATAATGATATGCATGTGCCCAGGTATAAACATATCAATATCATGTAATCTGGCAGCCGGAGTCACCTAACGTGACCTGTACGGCTGCATCTAGAGCTCAGATCTCAATCTCAATATCTAAACCTACCCACGAGTCGGAACCACCTAAAGTGGTCTGTACGACAGGCCTGGGTGTAAATAAGTGCTACGATCACGTGAAGACTGGGCGAATAATCGCGGGTCACCTACGAGTCGGAACCACCTAAAGTGGTCTGTACGACAGGACTGTGCACCTACCTTGAATCCTAGGTGAGTATAAGGTGCGGGAGGTGAACATCACGTGAAGGACTGTGCCCTGGCCACGGGCGGGAGCACTAACACCGAGGGTGCAGGTTATGAGCTCTCTAACTATCTCAAACCATTACTGAAACATAAACGTGAATAACGCTTACATGGCACTTACCTGTGCGTCCACAGCACCCAATATGCATATGTATAAATATATGCAACTAATAACGTACTCAACGATGCACGAAAAACGATAATGTAATGCATGGCATAATGAATAAACATTTATTCAAGTTCTGGGAAAATATAGTATATAGGTATATACGGAAAACCAAAAGCCCATTCACTGGTATGTAGAAGGGTCGTAGCCCCCCTGCCTCGCGTGTGCACGCTCGTCCTCGGGGTACGTGTCACCTATATGCGAAATAGCTATAAAAACGTTAACTTTAAAGCACATACCCAACTTCTCGTAATAACTTCTCATACATTGCTCAAAATGGACAAATGAATATACCAACGTGCTCTACACAACCTCAGGATCACAACCATATTTTTAAAATAATTTTTGGACCCCTCACACGCCCCCACGCGCCAAAATAGGCACGGACCTACGCACACCCACGCACGGCCACGTCCCATGCACACTGACGGTGTCAACTGACGCCGTCAGGAATATTCCGTTAAAATTCCGGAATATTCCGTTAAACTTAACTGGATACCGTTACTGCCGTTAGGAATATTCCGTTAAACTTAACGGAATATTCCTGTTTCTTCTCCGGCCTACCCTCGCCGGACTCCGGTCACCGGAAAAACTGGGAAACTTAAAACTCACTATTCTCCTTCGTTTTTCATCCATTTTTCACGTACTTTATACCAAAATGAAGCCCTAATCATAATCTACCACGTTGGACAAGTTTTAGGGCCTAAAAACAACGGAAACAAACTTTTCAAAAACATGAAAATTCGGCCAAACTTACAGTTCTTGGTTCCGACGTCCAAATCCGTCCAACGATGCACTCCCAAGCTCCTTGGGACCTCACCAACACATCTACCAGCTTCAAAAGTCCAAAAACTAACTAGATTAATCTTGCATGAACAATGCTCAAAACTACCATTGTCGAAACGACGTGAAAACGTTAGAGTTCCTACCTGAAAATGGTATGGCTGCGCTCGTCTCGACCTCACGAGTCCAATGGTACCCTTAGTTTCTTCGATCTGTGAGGATTTGGTGGGTTATGGGTTTGTCCGTACGTCGAAGGAAGAAGAAGAAGGAAGGGAGAGAGAGACACGGGACAAGGACAGAGGGAGAGTGAGAGTGTGAGAGTGTGTGTGTGTGTGTGTGTGGTCCAACACATGCCACACCACACAAACAACCAAAAACGTGATAAAAACGAACTAGGGGCAATAATGTAATTTCACGCGTGCGTTCTAATAATCCCGGGACGGGATGTCACAACCTTCCCACCTTAAAAGAATTTCGTCCCGAAATTCAAAACAACCAAGTAACAACCCTTAGTAGTCAAAGAACAATCGAGGATACAAATCCCTCATCCGATCTTCTGTCTCCCATGTAGCTTCCTCGACTGAATGATTCCTCCACAAAACTTTCACTAAGTTCACCGTCTTGTTCCTCAGAACCTTCTCTTTCCAATCAACGATTGTCACCGGTTCCTCGTCATACGTCAAATCTGGGTTAATCTCTAACGGTTGAGGAGGTATCACGTGAGATGGATCAACAACATAGTGTCGGAGCATAGACACGTGAAAAACATTATGCACTCTAGCCAACTCCGGAGGCAACTCCAACCTGTAAGCTACCTCACCAACTCGTTCTATGACTATGTATGGTCCGATGTACCTGGGACTCAACTTCCCCTTCTTTCCAAATCGCACTACACCCCTCCACGGTGAAAGCTTCAGAAATACCCAGTCTCCGACCTCATACACTCTGTCCGTAGCATGCCGATCCGCTAGACTCTTCTGCCTGTCCTGAGCTGATTTCAGGTTAGACTTAATTACCTGAACGTTCTGAGTAGTCTCCTCGACAATCTCCGGACCCACTAAGACTCTTTCGCCAACCTCTGACCAACACAACGGTGTGCGACAAGCTCTACCATACAATGCCTCAAATGGCGCCATGCCAATACTCGAGTGAAAACTGTTGTTGTAAGCGAATTCCATCAAATCCAACTGCTGGTGCCAAGCATCACCAAACTGCAACACCGAAGCTCGCAGCATATCCTCCAAAGTCTGAATAGTTCTCTCTGACTGTCTGTCTGTCTGTGGATGATATGCCGTACTGTAAAGTAGTCTCGTGCCCAAAGCTTCCTGAAAAGCCACCCAAAACTTCGATGTGAATCGTGGATCATGATCCGAGACAATACTCACTGGGACCCCATGATACTTCACCACCTTCGAGATAAACAACTTCGCTAAACGGCTCAAAGAATACCTCTCTCTCACAGGAATAAAATGTGCCGATTTAGTGAGCCGATCAACGATCACCCAAATGCCGTCAAAGCCATTTTGTGTACGCGGCAACTTGTACACAAAATCCATAGTGATATTTTCCCATTTCCACTCTGGAACGGGAAGCGGCTGCAACAACCCAAACGGCTTCTTCCTCTCTGCTTTAACCTGCTGACACACAGCACACCTGCTCACATACTCGGCTATCTCCCTCTTCATACCCGGCCAATAATAAAAGGGTCGAATGGTATGATACATTTTAGTAGCTCCTGGGTGCATGGCGTAAGCCGAGATATGTGCTTCATCGAGAATTTCTTTCTTCAACTCCACACTATTAGGCACGAACATTCTACCCTCAAGCATCAACATGCCATCCGAATCACGTACTCTGAGGTCTCGCCTCCTTCCTTGATCTCGAGCTTGGATTAGTTCCTGAGTCTCCTGATCAGCTACCTGAGCTTCAAGCACCTGATCAACAAGTATCGGCCTAACTTGGAAATTAGCAAGTAACGCCACTTCTCGATCTTCGGTTTCTAACCTCACTCCCGTAGCACGCAAGTTAGCCAAAAGAGGAACACGACTAGCGTACAACGCATTAATGCGGCCCTGTGACTTCCTGCTAAGTGCATCAGCCACTACGTTTGCACGACCAGGATGATAATCAATCGTGCAATCGTAATCGCTGAGCAACTCCAACCACCTCAGTTGACGAAGATTAAGTTCCTTCTGAGTAAAGAGATATTGGAGACTCTTGTGATCAGTAAAGATCCTACACTTCTCTCCGTAAAGATAGTGTCTCCACAACTTCAACGCAAAAATGATAGCAGCCAACTCCAAATCATGTGTAGGGTAATTCAACTCATGGGGTTTCAACTGCTCAAAGCATAAGCAATCACCCTACCATGCTGCATCAATACACATCCCAGACCATTCAAGGAAGCATCGCTATAAACCTCGAAATCACCACTATCGTCTGGGAGTGCCAAAACCGATGCATGAGTGAGACAATGCTTCAACCGCTGGAAACTCTGCTCACACCTATCATCCCACTCAAATTTAACATCCTTCCTCGTTAATCTCGTCAGTGGCAAGGCAATCACCGAAAAATCCTTAACGAATCTCCGATAATACCCCGCCAAGCCAAGTAAACTTCTCACCTCGGTGACGGTTCGTGGTTGCTCCCAACTCTCCACAGCTACGACCTTCTGAGGGTCCACCAAAATACCCTGAGCAGAAATGATGTGCCCCAAAAACGCAACTTGATCTAACCAGAACTAACATTTGCCAAACTTAGCATATAACTGGTGTTCCCTCAACCTCTTCAACACCAAAGTAAGATGTCGAACATGCTCCACTTTCGACTTAGAATACACCAGAATATCGTCAATGAAGACAATAACAAATCTATCCAAGTAAGGCTGGAATACCCGGTTCATCAAATCCATGAAGGCGGTTGGTGCATTCGTCAACCCAAATGGCATAACCAGAAACTCGTAATGACCATAACGAGTCATAAATGTCGTCTTAGGGACATCATCCCTACTGATCTTCAGCTGATAGTACCCAGACCTCAAGTCTATCTTAGAGAACACACAAACACCTCTCAGCTGATCGAACAAATCGTCAATACGAGGCAATGGATAACGGTTTTTAATCGTCACCCGATTCAATTGCCTATAGTCGATGCACAGCCTCAAAGTTCCATCCTTCTTCCTCACAAACAACACTGAAGCGCCCCAAGGCGAAGTACTAGGCTGAATAAATCCCTTATCCACTAACTCCTGCAACTGAACTTTCAATTCCCTTAACTCCGCGGGAGCCATACGATAAGGAGTTAAAGAAATAGGATTAGTACCTGGAAGCAACTCAATGGTGAACTCCACGTCTCGATCTAGGGGTAAACCAGGTAAATCCTCGGGAAATACATCAGGAAATTGTTTGACCACTCTCACATCCTCAACTTTGTTAGGAACAGCCTCATCTAACACCACATGAGCTAGATACCCCTGACAACCCTTAGATAACAACTTTTTCGCTCTCAGCGCCGAAATGACGCCATGTCTCACCCCACTCGGCTCACCCACGAAGGTAACCACAGGTAGTCCAGGTCGGTGAAACGTAACTACTTTCCCGTAACAGTCTATGTTGGCACGATAGAAGTGCAATCAATCTGTGCCCAGAATCACATCAAAGTCCACAATATCTAACGGGATAAGATCGGGTGACAAAGCAACACCCTCTACGATCACTGGACATCCTGGGTACACACAATCTACAACACATCTCTCTCATCTAGGCATAGCGAACTCTAAATCATACCCTAGAGGTGTGGGGCGAGGTTGCGTCACTTGAGCAAATGTATGAGAAATTACGGAATGTGTAGCTCCACAATCAATTAAGACTCTAGCAAAACAACCAAGAATGTTCAACGTACCCATAATCAAGTCTGGGTTGTTCTGAGCGTCCTGCAGAGAAATATTGTGAAGACGCCCCTGGCCCTGCTGACGTCCACCGCGGCCTCTGCTCGCCTGAACACCGTGTCCCTGAGCACCACGCCCCTGACTGGGCTGACCCGACTGTCTCGAAGACCCCGTACTGCTAGTGGCAATCTCACCCTGCTGATATTGTCCTCCCTGATACCACTGAGAACCACCCGCTGGAGCTGGGGGATACGGCATATAGCCGCCTGAATACTGAGGATAGCCACCCTGGGACTAGGGATCCTGGGGGTACTGATACTGCCCCGGAGCATAAGGGACAACATCACCCTGATAGTGGTAAGCACCACCTCGACCTGTCTGGCCGTAGCTACTAGGACCCTGGATCTGCTGGAGTGGTGCAGGTGGTGGCATAAAGGTCTGCTGCGGTTTCTGTTGCTGCTGACCCTGGGGACAATTCGCCGCTCTATGTCCCATCTGTCCACACGTGAAGCAACCACTGCTACCACGTCTACACTCGCCGAAATGCCGGTTGTTACACATGCGGCAAATAGGGGCTCTGCCTCGACCACCATCGCCCTGCCTCTGGCCTCTAGCGCCACCAGAAAATCTACCTCCACGACCCTGTCCAGTGGCACTGAAGCCACCACTTGAAGAACTAGAACTAGCTCCACCTCTCTTGAAGTTCTGGGTCTGACGGGGCCCGAGCGATGCTTGACCCTTACCTTTATCATCATTCTTTTGATTGCCATCCTTCTCTTCATCACTGTCACTCGACATATTCTCAGAATCCTCAATTCTCAGCAGTATCTCATAGAAGTCCTAGTAAGTCTCGCTGTGGACAGCAGTCGCCATAGAATGCCATCTCTTCCTGGTGCCCAAACGGAAATGACCGAGCATCTCTGCTGGATTACCAGCAACATCAGGATGGTAGCGGGACAGATCCGTAAACTTACAGTAGTACTCATTCGCTGACATCTTCCGCTGCTTCAGTTCGGTAAACTCCTGCTTCTTTCTATCGATGTACTCATGGGGCACATACCTCCTCTTAAACAAATCCGTAAAAACATTCCAATCCGTCCTCTGATTTGGAGTCAACCTACGAAGCTCCTGTTCCCACCAAGCTGCAGACTCCGTATCCAGAAACCACGAGGTCGTCTCGACCCACCTCTCCATAGGAAGGTTCCCCTGATTATGTAACACACGGAAAGTCTTCTCAATGTGTTCTAGCCAGCGCTCTGCGCCCTCATGCCCCTCACTGCCCTTAAACTTATCCAACTTCAGATTGTACATAGTCTCCAGAGGAGTCCTCTGGGGAGGGCGCATCACTGACTGAAGGGCTGTAGCAAAAGCTTCCCCCAACTGAGCAACATCGGGGAAGCTAGACTCAGAAGTACGACGTGGTTCCCGACGAGGCGGCATAATTCTGACAGAAGACACCAAAACCATTAGAATACTCACAAGGACACAGGACTGCCAAACCTAAGCTCTGATACCAAACTGACACACCCCGACTGAGATCGGAGCGTGCTGGCCGTCACACGAAGGTGACGTAGCCATGTGCACGTGCGGAAGCTAATAAAGTAGTAATATAAAAGTACGAATAAATTAAAAACTAGCATACAAAGTGTTAAGACAAGTGCTAGTAAGTGAAATACAAAATCAGAGCAGGTCTATAGCAGTCCAAAGGAAAAGTTGCGATAAAAGTACACCCGAAGGTGACCCTACGCTGGTGAGTATCTGTCAGAAAGCCGGGAGAATCCTCTGGGAAAACCACCGAACTGCTAATCAACTAGAACCTGGAGGGGAGCAAAACAAAAGCGTGAGTGGGCAAAAACAAAGCTTTCGAAAACCATTTATAAAATACTTTCTAACCCCTCGCCGTAAAACCTGTATACTTCCCAGAAGATATATACACAAAATACATATGCCAAACATGCTTAAATAATATGCCATGCCAAAATCTCATAATGATATGCATGTGCCCAGGTATAAACATATCAATATCATGTAATCTGGCAGCCGGAGTCACCTAACGTGACCTGTACGGCTGCATCTAGAGCTCAAATCTCAATCTCAATATCTAAACCTACCCACGAGTCGGAACCACCTAAAGTGGTCTGTACGACAGGCCTGGGTGTAAATAAGTGCTACGATCACGTGAAGACTGGGCGAATAATCGCGGGTCACCTACGAGTCGGAACCACCTAAAGTGGTCTGTACGACAGGACTGTGCACCTACCTTGAATCCAAGGTGAGTATAAGGTGCGGGAGGTGAACATCACGTGAAGGACTGTGCCCTGGCCACGGGCGGGAGCACTAACACCGGGGGTGCAGGTTATGAGCTCTCTAACTATCTCAAACCATTACTGAAACATAAACGTGAATAACGCTTACCTGGCACTTACCTGTGCGTCCACAGCACCTAATATGCATATGTATAAATATATGCAACTAATAACGTACTCAACGATGCACGAAAAACGATAATGTAATGCATGGCATAATGAATAAACATTTATTCAAGTTCTGGGAAAATATAGTATATAGGTATATACGGAAAACCAAAAGCCCACTCACTGGTATGTAGAAGGGTCGTAGCCCCCCTGCCTCGCGTGTGCACGCTCGTCCTCGGGGTATTTGTCACCTATATGTGAAATAGCTATAAAAACGTTAACTTTAAAGCACATACCCAACTTCTCGTAATAACTTCTCATACATTGCTCAAAATGGACAAATGAATATACCAACGTGCTCTACACAACCTCAGGATCACAACCATATTTTTAAAATAATTTTTGGACCCCTCACGCGCCCCCACGCGCTAAAATAGGCACGGACCTACGCGCACCCACGCACGGCCACGTCCCATGCACACTGACGGTGTCAATTGACGCCGTCAGGAATATTCCGTTAAAATTCCGGAATATTCCGTTAAACTTAACTGGATACCGTTACTGCCGTTAGGAATATTCCGTTAAACTTAACGGAATATTCCTGTTTCTCCGGCCTACCCTCGTCGGATTCCGGTCACCGGAAAAACTGGGAAACTTAAAACTCACTATTCTCCTTCGTTTTTCATCCATTTTTCACGTACTTTATACCAAAATGAAGCCCTAATCATAATCTACCACGTTGGACAAGTTTTAGGGCCTAAAAACAACGAAAACAAACTTTTCAAAAACATGAAAATTCGGCCAAACTTACAGTTCTTGGTTTCGACGTCCAAATCCGTCCAACGATGCACTCCCAAGCTCCTTGGGACCTCACCAACACATCTACCAGCTTCAAAAGTCCAAAAACTAACTAGATTAATCTTGCATGAACAGTGCTCAAAACTGCCATTGTCGAAACGACGTGAAAACGTTAGAGTTCCTACCTGAAAATGGTATGGCTGTGCTCGTCTCGACCTCACGAGTCCAATGGTACCCTTAGTTTCTTCGATCTGTGAGGATTTGGTGGGTTATGGGTTTGTCTGTACATCGAAGGAAGAAGAAGAAGGAAGGGAGAGAGAGACACGGGACAGGGACAGAGGGAGAGTGAGAGTGTGACAGTGTGTGTGTGTGTGTGTGTGTGTGTGGTCCAACACATGCCACACCACATAAACAACAAAAAACGTGATAAAAACGAACTAGGGGCAATAATGTAATTTCACGCGTGCGTTCTAATAATCCCGGGACGGGATGTCACATGAGAGATGGCTTTGAAAAAGTGTTAAATACATATAGCTAGAAACCCTTTGCATGCTATAATTTTTCAACGATTTACAGAAACTAGACAATTGAAATAAGAGCATACAATGATTTTTCCACAAATACATAAAACGAATAGTGATAGCATATATCCATTTAGATAAAAGAACAACTAAACATTCATATTGAATCTAACATGTATATTACAATGAAGTTAAAGAAAATTAAAAGAACCAAGTATATATACACTGATGAAACTAGTAACATATCCATAAACACTAGCAAGCTCTAAAACCCTCCATGACTCCATCAAAGCCGGATCATCTACAAACGAAAGATAAGTACATTCCAAAGTGATTTTTGCACACCTTTTTTAGCTTCTCATACTATTTGGATTCAAAATATTGGGTTTGGACTGAGTGTGACTTTGAGCTTGGCCCACTCGGCCCAAAATGAAGACCTTCAATACCCAGGATAGCTCTTCGAGACCACGTCAACCCAAGGCGGGGTAGCCACATCCTAATCAATATTTGACTCTTGGGGAGTCAGGTTGGATTTGGTTGAGTCCTAAATCGAGTAAAATTGTTAAGGATCAGGATGAACGTTGATAAGATTCATAATATTCCAAGAATTAACGTTCATAGCTGATCAAGACCAAGAATGAATTAAATACAGAAAATGGACTAGGTTCAGAGTCCGAAGTTTCGATAAGAGTGGCCATGTCCAATCCAGAGATCAGAATGAAATGGTATTGGATCAAGGGATGTTGAAGGAATACAATCTAGATAGGACTCTACCGCGACATGAGGTGATCAACATGAAAACCACTCCTATAAATAGAAGAGGTTCTGCAACATTTGGGGATCTTCAACTTAACACACAAACGCGCTGCGCAAATTCTCGCTCTACGCGAAACCCTCTCATCTTTGAGAAAAAAAGTAATCTTCCTAACTTCATCAAGCACATCTTCTAGTTTGTATAAATATCACTGTGCTTGACAACCGACGACATTTATAGATTGTATAAACAACACTGAATCCGTAAAGTCATGCGATCGAGGAGCACCTTCCAGTTTGTAGAAACAACACTACTTTGACCTTGGTTGACTACCTATCTAAGTTGCTACCAACAAAGAATCTTTGAGTTCTTGTTGAAAGATGTCATCTCACTAGCCTTCTTGCATGAAGTGAGGTGTTCCTAGTTGGTGTTCGGCACATTGAAAGCCAAACCTCATTTGAACTTCGAAGTAACTAGCAACTTTGTCTTCTGGTTCTAAAGCCCAAAGACCTAGATGAGTTTCTTCCTCGGTCGTAATCACTCAGATAACAGAAGTCAGTAGCACATTTAACACCACCACAACATTCACTTACTCACCGATCGAGCTCGGTCAATGAGTTGGCATGCCCCGCATTCAATCGAATGATGTAATTAGCTCATTAGCTATTCGGCATGCGCGCCAAGTAAGCTAAGTAGCTTTTAGGGTCAACACATACACTCCTCATTATTTATGGCCATTGAATTGAATAAATAAAAAAGAATCATCAGCCAAGATAAACAGGAGTATGTAAGAGGCTAAAAAGGTGTGCGAAAAGCACATCCATATTCATAGTAATATAGGCCAGGTTTGACATAGGGGGCTAGACTTGACTAGCTAGCTAAATGACTAGATTTCATGTACCATCAATGAAGAATATGATATGATATTCCAACTTGAAGAATTTAAGATGGAATATTCCTAAGAGGTTATGCCAAAAACTTATCCCATTAATCCCCTGAATCCCCTTTTAAATTGTGGGAATAGGGAGGATATGTTTAGGCATCACTTATGAGTAGTCCATATTAAGCCTCCAAATTAGAAGACAACACTCATAGTCTTCCTTCATTGCACAATAGATCTTGTTATTTAGCTAGTACAACCTAGTCTAGCTTAATCCTCCATAACAAATATGGTCATATGTTACATTTATAAGATCTTAATCCCACCCTAGCTATATTTACATCATCACCAATATAAAATAAACTCGTAATCAGAAAACTATACCATCATCCATAATCAAAAGCGAGGATATATAACAATCAGGAGGAGTACTGATGATTAGGAAATTTACATCAATCAACTTCCTAGTCTCCTAGGTTACAAAACCTGTCATCATAGAAAAAATACTAGCACAATATAAGATGTGTATTATCAATGTCTCTATCTTGCAATAACTGCTCGCCAACCAATATGTGAGAGATGATTATAAGATTAGTCTTATATACACTCGTTGCATGCAAGAATCCACAAAAATGATTATAAGATGAGTGTTACATACACTCAATTGATCCAAGAATCAACAATAGCATAAACCTCACAAGCAAAAAGACAGAAAAAACTAAATATATCCATATATTTATGATATGACTTAAAAGGTAAAAGAACAACTGAGCATCCCAAACCTCGTACTGGACACATTCAATATGCATACATAATAAAGTTAGAGAAAATAACAAAGCATACATAATAAAGTTAGAGAAAATAACAAACCACACAGACAGACACATGTATTTATTACACCACCAATATGATAACTATACTCCCACCCTTGTCTAATTCAGAACAACTATCTACTCTCATAACCCAAAGCGAAGAGTAAGAAGTAATTGGAATGAGTATCCCAAATCATTTGTTTAGGGAAACTTATATCAAACCTTTGAGCTATAGCCATATAAGATTCGGTATACTATAAACTTAATTTGGGTGATCTAGCATCATACTGTGTAACAGTGAAAACGAAGATAAATATATAAGAAGAACAATGAACATAAGGATTTATTTTACATGGTAAAATCGCACATATAGTGGGGAAAATCTATCGCACACAGCCGAGAAAGAATCCACCAATTAAGGAATAAGGACTTTTATAAGACACAAACATAGACTTACTATACTTAAAATTCTCTCTTGTACTTCTTGTTCTTGTAGCACGATGACCTCACAAGCAATGGATGCACACTGCTTTTTCACATAGATGAATGTTTATGAATGAATATGTTCTAAAATATACATGATATCTAGGTTTATAAAGCCTCACGAAGTTTGCTCTCAATGAAACTCACTTTTGCTCTCAAATGCAATATAAAACTCTAGGGTTCTACAATATTTTCCTTACGTCACCAAGTGATACATTCCTATAATAACTTTATATTTTTCATATAAACTACAGATAAAAGGACAACATGCATAAAGCATCCCAAACCTCAAATCGTTTACCTTAAAAAAAAAAAAAACCTCAAATCAAGCAGCATGCATATATGACTAATTAATTGAAAGAACTATTAACCAACTATATATACATGATAAAAACTAGTTGATAATTGCCATATATAAAACCTGTTAAGTCATCAACCCTATCCAGCTAAAAACCCTTCACCAAAAGCCTTGACGATTACAAAAGATAAGTAACTCCGTTCCAATTGTACTTATCATATGAAGAAATTAAATTCCGGTGCCATGCACCCTTGACCCTGGCTTAATTCAGGAGAACTCCAGATATCATCCATAAACAAAAGTACGGAAAAGTGATTGGAAGGACTAGCTTCCCGAATCATCCGATTGGTTCGAACCTCCACGTTGTGTTTCAACTTGTACAGGGCATCCCTGTACTCTTCTAATTCTTCCAAACTACTCATCATCCCAATCCGCCTCTCCCACCACCCATAAGAACACCCTCTTTCCCCTCCTTCTCCTCCATTATTATTACTATTCTTCCCACCATTCAGTACTTTCGCTTCCTTCAAGCGTCTCGAAGCTTCCACATAATCCTCTATTTGTTTCTTACTACTAGAATGGTGAATGTTGTTGTTTTGGAGATGATTATCTGCTTGACCTGCAGGTAATAAGGAGGTATTGTCGCCAAGGTAGCGGTCAATGACGGCGTCAGGGGAGGGGCTTCCAAAGCAGAAAACCTTGCCATTGCTTGACACGACAATTGCAGCCGTCTGTGCACCAGTCAAAACGCTGAGTTCCGCGGCTTTGTTGAAAATACCCCTTTTGCGCTTGGAGAAGGTCACGTGACGCTTGTTCTTGTCTTCAACTCTCTTGATTTCAACCCTTCTTGGACCTTCCCTCTCCTTTTTCCCATTAGCAATATCTTGGTCTGTGATCTTATTATTAGGACCCTTAGCCATTGTTAGAAATAGCAGTGGTGATATTAATGGAAAACCCTAGACGGAATGAGAACTAATGGCAAACCCTAAAGGGAAGGAAACTAAAGGCAAAATCCTAGAATATTATTGTGCAATCTTGGAGAGAATATTGCAAACCCTAGAATATTGTTGAGAAATTTTGGAGAGAATATAGTAAGCTCTCTAGACTTTGGTATGTCTTGTTATGAAGGTAACAGCTGGTATATATAATGGTAAGAACCGGTGACTTGGTTGTGAAGCATAAGATCAAGGTGGGATTTTGGGTCGGTGATCTCTAAAGTTTAAGCTAAAAATATGGATACAAAGATATTACAAATCTCTTAATCCTGTTTTAAACTCAGAGTACTTAATCTCACCCAAAAATATGCACTTACCTTTTTTTGTGATAATTACCTATTTTCTACGTGATTTTATGCTTATGTGATTCTAGCCCATTAATCCTAGTCCTTTTCCTATCAATGTTACCGAAGTTTCTACCCCATTACCCTAATCCTAATGCCTTTCCTATCATTACCACTCAAGTTGCTAGCCCATCCCTAACATAACTCTTTTCCTATCAATATGTGTCGGCCTTGCATGGTTCACCTTGCAGAGCCACACCAAGGGCTACGGTGGGCTGTAGCTCAAGGAGAGTTTATTGTAATATGTATGTGCTTTAGTGTATAACCTAATATAATAGACAAAAACAAAAAGTCCAAGAAGGATATTTTTAATGAATTTAGTCCAGTGAGTATATAGCACAACTACAAATAAAAAAAAATAAAATAAACCATGAAAATTGTAATGTAATTTTGTTCAGAATTATTCTGCTTTGATTCAGTGGCCTTTATATTATTTTCAATCAATTTTTTTTTTAAAGATTGTCTTTACTTATACTTTCATGGTTTTATTTTGTGCTAGTTGTGTGGTTGTAATTGAGATTGTCCATGTATCAAGTTTTCTATCTTCTTCTTGTGTTTTCATCTAAATATATGTGAAATTGGATGGTTTATTGTAACTTTTGCAGTTTGCAACTATGAAGCTTATTAAGTTCATACCAAGAAAATTTTAAAGTATACAAATACAAAAGTTAAACTTAAATTTTTGCATACAATAAGTATGTAGCAAATAAAAAATATCATTTGATTTTAGCATTATTTTTTTAGCTAGCCCACCCATAAAAAAAAAAAAAAATTTGGCTCCACCCTGTCTATAAAGTATGGATCGCAAATTAGCACCTAATTAGGAACTAGATTTTTATGGGTAAACATTTTGTGGAGAAACTTTTATGGGTATCAGGAGTAAAACATTATTCCACATGTTATAGATAAGGGTGAATAACATGACTGATAGATCCACTTCTATGGTAATATAAAAAAATTTACGTGTTAAAATTTGAGTGAAATAATAACGTTGCATATTGTGTTTTAGGTACATCGAAGAGTCGCTTATCTCCCACATATTCCAACTTCTAAAATTTGGCTCTATAGTAATTGATTTTGTTCAGTCTCTTTTGAGACAAAATCAGTATCTTGTGTAGTTAATAGGCATTGAAAACAGTCTCTATTAGACTTTTTAGCACTTTTTAGTGTTCAATCCCAAATAAAGGGGTCATTTATTAAAAGAAAAATGCTATACATGAAGACATACTTTAAACTATTTGATACTTTGTTTGCCTTCACTAGCCTTCAGAAGACTAGATTGGACTCAATTAAGGGTTAGTGTAATTCCATGTTTGCTACTCGCAAGGACTATCTTTAATGGGAATAGGAGGGAATCACCTCGGCTAAAGGCCTCACTAGAAGGTCTTTGTGAGGCACCTACCCCCTCCTCAAGAAGCATAGGACTGCTAAGACCTTCGCTTATCTCCTGTCTTCGTCCTACTCAATGACCTTCTCGTCAAATCTTTACACTCCTTTCTGGCATAGATCTTACCACCCACCGATAGGCCGACTCGATTTGAGGCTTAAATCGATGTTGGTTCCACCCTACTTCTCTTCGCCAGCAACATCATCGTCTAAAGTAATGTATTTATGAGCTGAGTATATTTTATTTATGAGCAACTAGTTTGAAGTGGTCCACAATTGGTTTGTCTGCACCAAAACCATAATTTCTAGTTCCTAATATGTCCTACAATCATACCACGACATGTCAGTGAAACACTGGCCTCTATAACATAACTGATTTATTTGAGTGTTTCTTTTATTGGAATTAAGGCTTAAACCTCTATTTCATCTGTTAATTAAAAGTTTTTTGTATAGTTACCAAGGGCTAAGATTAAATCTAGTTTCTTTAGGCTCAAATGTGAGCATGTGGCAATGTCTCATAGGGCACAACTAATTGAATGGATAAGATGAGTTCATAGACTCTCTCTTATATGTGTAAGCCTAACGGCTCTTTTTGGACAGTTATGAATGAATGAAATCTCTACATACTGAATGAATGTGTGTAGATTTTGCCCTGAATTTTCTCTAAGTTCACTCTCTTTCTCTCTCTCTCTCTAAAATTCTTCTATAAATCAGTGCGCTATAATCCAATTTGTGTGATTGATAATGACAATTCAACATGGTATCAGAGCCTAGTTCGAACTTGAACTGAGCGTTGTTGTTGTGAAATCTAATCGGAGAAATCAAATAGGAGTTTCTTTGATTAGACTAGATCATAGCTGAAATGGCTGGATCTGGTGGTGGTGAGCTATGGGCTACCATCTTCGATGACACTGAATTTGAGTTCTGGAAGGTTAGAATGATTATAATTTTCAAATCATATGGGATCCGGAAATTTGTTGACAAAGGTATTACAATTCCTGAGTTAAAGAAAGGGAATACCAAGAAGAAGGATGTCGCTGCATCCAACGATGCTTTTGGTGACGATGAAGAATTGAATGTGTACATGGATGAGCAACTAATGAAGGATGCCAAAGCTTTGGGTACCATTCAAAGTGTTATATCCAAGGAGATTTTTCCTTGGATTGTGAATCAAGAAACGTCAAAAGGGGCGTGAGATTTGCTTCAGGAAGAATTCAAATGAGATGAACAAGCCAGGTTAGTAAAACTACAAAGTTTACACTAGGAATTTGAATATATGAAAATGAAAGAAACTGAGTAGTTATCAGATTATCTTACTCAATTATTTGAGCTTGTAAATCAAATGAAGTCTTATGGTGAAAATCTCACTCATCAAAGAAAGGTTCAAAAGATTTTGTAAGCCTAACTAGAATGTATGATCTCACTTGTGTTGTATTGAGAGAACCACGGATTTGTATTTGGTAACCATGCAAGAAGTTGTTAACTATCTCAAGAGCTATGAACTGAGATTGAATAGGCATATAGAAGAGGTTGAAGGTTCTGAAAAGACCTTTGCTAGCATGAGTATCTCTTTCATTTCACAAAACAAGTTTTCCTCACAGGGGAACTATAACAAGGTTAAGAAGAATTGGAAGCCTAGACCTGCAAGGTGGGAAAATAAATCTCATCAATCTGATAAGCTGGGTGAGAACATTGATTCTGGTAAATCAAAGTACAAACATTGTGAAAAGGCTCATTATGGAGAAAGCAGGTTCAAAGGAAAACTAGATGCCACAATTGTAATAAGTTTGGTCACTTAATGAAGAACTGTCATCAACCAAAGAAAAATCAAGTGGTGTTTGGTCACTCCATGCATGCCACAAAGCTGAGGTAGAGAGAAATTGTGGTGTTTGGTATCTAGACAGTGGTTGTAGTAACCACATGATTAGCAATGAGTTATTACTCATCAAGGTTGATAAAAGTATAAAGTGCAAGGTCAAAATGGACAGAGGTGATTTAGTTAAGTCTGCAGGCTAGGGAACTCTAGTTGTTGAAACTAAGAGTGGTACTAGATTCATCCCAGAAGTAATGATTATGCCAGGATTAGATGAAAATCTCCTTAGTGTAGGGCAAATGGTAAAGCATGGATATTGGCTGCTATTTGGTGATTTCATGGCATGCATCTTTGGGAGGCAGAAGCTTGAAGGATCATATTGCTACAGTTCAAATGAAGGGAAATAGATGTTTCCCACTTAAATTTGAATCTGTAATTCATGTGATGGTAAATAAAGCTACTGTTGAAGATCACTCCTGAAAATGGCATAAAAGGTTTGGACATTTGAATTATGATAGCCTGAAAATGTTATAGGATAAGAGGATGGTCTATAGACTGCCTCAACTCACAAACTGCAATCATGTATGTGAAGGTTGTGCCACTACAAAAGCTCACAGAGAAGGCTATTCAAGAGCCAAAACTTGGAGAGCATCAACTCTTCTAGAACTTATGCACACTGATGTTTGTGGACTCATGTGCAATAATCTTGGTGGTAATAAGTACTTCTTCACATTTATTGATGACAAATCAAGAATGTATTAGGTTTATTTTTTGAAGAACAAGTCAGATGTTTTTGTTGTGTTCAAAAGATTCAAAGCCATGGTAGAACTACAAAGTGGGTGCGAAGAAGCTTAGAAGTGATAGGGGAGGAGAGTATACCTCTCTACAATTTGAGAAGTTCTATGAAGACTTGGGGGTTGAAAATCAATTGACAGTTGCATATTCTCCTTAGCAAAATGGAGTTGCTTAGAGAAAGAATCGTACAATACTTGAAATGGCAAGGACAATGCTATGAGAAGAAGCTGCCACTTAAATTTTAGGGAGAGGCTGTACACACTACAGTCTATCTTTTAAATAGGTGCCCTACAAAAGCTTTGGAGAACAAAACTCCTTTTCAGGATTTCAGTGGGAGAAATGCAGGGGTGAAGCACTTAAGAATCTTTGGATCAGTCTGTTACACGTACATTCTTTCTCAGCAAAGGCAGAAACTAGATGAAACAGGTTAAAATGGAGTGTTTGTTGGGTATGGAACTAGAGAAAAAGGATACAAGGTATTTGATCTCAGATCCAGTAAGATTATTGTCTCCAGAAGTGTTATTTTTTTATAAAGGTGCATTACTGAAGTAGGAAACAATGGAAACTCAATATATCTCAGTTCTATGATCAAATGCAAATAAGTCTATGAATATCATTGAGATTGAAAATGATGGTGGAGAAAGCTCAAGTCCAAATAATTCAGGTTTGTCTTCACAACCTGTGCACATTGAAAGTGAGCCAAGTGTTTCTAGTCCTATGAATGTAAGAAATTCTAGTGAAAATGAAATTAAGATCACTGTGACCTATGATAACACTCCAAAGAAGTGGAGAAAACTAGAAAATGTGTTTACACAATGCAAGCTCAGTGTAATTGATCTATAAAACTATAAAGATGCCTCACAAGATCAAGCTGGAATAAAGCAATGCAGGAGGAAATCTCATAGAAGAATTGTACTTAGGAGTTGGTGAACTGACCAAATAGAAAGCCTATTAGGGAGAGGTTGTACACACTGCAATCTGTATTTTAAATAGGTTCCCTACAAAAGCTTTGGAGAACAAAACACCTTTTCAAGATTTCAATGGGAGAAATGCAGAGGTGAAGCACTTAAGAATCTTTTGATCAATGTGTTACATGCACATTCCTTCTCAGCAAAGGCAGAAACTAGATGAAGCAAGTTAAAAAGGAATGTTTGTTAGGTATGGAACTAGAGAAAAAGGATACAAGGTATTTGATCTCAGATCCAGTAAGATTATTGTCTCCAGAAGTGTTATTTTTTATGAAGGTGCATTACTGAAGTGGGAAACAATGGAAACTCAATATATCTCAGTTCTATGGTCAAATGCAAATAAGTCTATAAATATCATTGAGATTGAAAATAATGGTGGACAAAGCTCAAGTGCAAATAATTCATGTTTGTCTTCACAACCTATGCATACTGAAAGTGAGCCAAGTGTTTCTAGTCATATGAATGTAAGAAATTCTAGTGAAAATGAAATTAAGATCATTAAGACCTATGATAACACTCCAAAGAAGTGGAGAAAACTAGAAGATGTGTTTATACAATGCAAGCTCAGTGTAATTGATCTAGAGAACTATAAAGATGCCTCACAAGATCAAGCCTGGAATAAAGCAATGCAGGAGGAAATCTCATAGAAGAATTGTACTTAGGAGTTGGTGAACAGACCAAATAGAAAGCCTATTGTGGAGGTAAAATGGATCTTCAAGACCAAAATGAACCTGGATGGATCTATACAGAAGCATAAGGCCAGGCTTGTAGCCAAAAGCTACACACAAAAGCTAGGAATCGATTTTAATGAGACTTTTGCACCTGTGGCTAGACTAGACACCATAAAAACACTAATTGCATTAGCAACTTAGAGAGGTTGGAGATTGTACCAGCTTGATGTCAAGTCTGCCTTTCTAAATGGAATTTTAGAAGAAGAAGTGTATGTTGACCAACCTGATGGTTTTGTTGTTAAAGGTGAAGAACACAAAGTGTATAGGTTAAAGAAAGCTTTATATGGGCTGAAACACACTCCTAGAGCTTGGTATGGTAACATTGATGCACATCTACTACAATGTGGTTTCTAGAAAAGTGAAAGTGAAACCACTCTTTATGTGAAACACATAGATGGACATGGAACTTAGGGGTGGGTTCAAAAAACTGAAAACCGAAAAAAACCGACAACCGAACCGGACCGAGGCCGAAAAAAACCGAACCGCAAAAAAACCGAACCGAAATTGTCAAACCGAACCGAACCGAATCTGACCAGTTCGGTTTCGGTTTTTGAGGCTCGGAAACCAAACCGAACCGAACCGAACCGAACTGATATATATATATAATTTTTTTGAATATTTATAAATTGTTTAGTCATACAATCATAACAAAACAGAACCTATTGCCAAGTTGGTTTCAATGAAACTTTACAAGCTGAAGGCATGGGTTCGAACCCTCATGCCTCCAGGATTTGTGAGATTATTTTTAATTTTTTAATGTTTTTAACAAAACCCTTAAGCCTTAACAAATAACAAAACCTGCCCTGACTCCCTGTAACTAAAGTCGCCGTTGTAACCCTAACCCTTAAGCCTCTTTTCTCTCGTTCCCTACTTCCCTTCCGGCCTTCCCTGCCTTCAGTTCTTCTTCTTCAGTCTCGCGCAGCCTGAGGCCCTGAGCCAGTGAGCCTCATCTCTCTCTCGCTCTATCTCTCTTAATATCTCAATCTCTCACACGGTCACACGACTCACACCTTGCCCTCGCCGCCAGCGCCAGTCTTTGATCTCGCCGTCAGCTTGTTCTTGCCGTGGATTTTCTTGATCTTTCTTCGGATCTCACCCCTTTTTTGCATCTAGTTTTTGGATTTGAGTATTTTGATTTTTGTTTCGATTTGTTTATTTGGATTGCTGATTCGATCCCTGCTTATCTGTTTAGATCTGATGGATTTCGTTATTAGGTTATTCATCTTTCCATTTTTATATTAGTTTTTACAGTTTGGTGCCCAGAGTTTCAGTTGTTGTGGTTTTATGCCAATGGAATTGAGCGGTTCAACTAGTTTTAGGTCCAAATGTTGATCAATTTTTCTTGTTTGTTCTTGAGTTTTTTATTTTGGTTAGAAATGATTTAATTGCTTTGTGAATTATGCGAGTAATTCATAAATCAATGACGAAAAAGGTTATTCTTCTCTTTGATCTGTGATTGTTATTTCATAATCTGAAGGAAAATTATGTTTGTTTGTTATGAGTTTTCGTGCTTTATGATTGTTAATATATAAAACGTTTTGATGCTTCTCGACATTACTAGGAAATTGTATATGTTGCTTTAGGTTGACGACACGAGCTATGTTTATTATGTTTTCGACGAGTTTTGATGCTTCTTAGCATCCGTATATAAAATGAAACCCTGGCTGGAATACTTGTTTTGAAAATTCAACTGTTTTATTCACATGTTCTAATTGACAGCCAGAATTGGGTATCAACAAAATTGTAATCGTTGATTGGGATGTGCATCATGGTAACGGTACTCAAAAGATGTTCTGGAAGGATCCTCGTGTTTTATTCTTCTCGGTTCATAGGTATGCCAGAATTTTGAATTGATACTTGTTCTTTTCCTTGATCTTCTAAGCCTATGTTTAACATAACAAAGTTGAAGTTAGATTCCATCATGTAGTGTTTTGTTAAGATGTGCTGCTTGGGATTCCTTTGTTCTTTTCTTGAATTTAAGTTTCCTACAAGGTTTTTATTTACACTTTTCAAGGATTCTGTAATTTTCAATTTTCTAACTTCTATCATTGTATCAAAAGTTATCACATTGGAGCTTGTAGTATGTAACTTGTTTGGTTGACTTGTCTTGCATAAGATCAAAGTTCCTAATTCTGATGACAGTATGGTGTTGTGCTTTTTTCAGGCATGAGTTTGAAAGTTTTTATCCAGCTAATGGTGACGGCTTCTATACTATGACTGGAGAAGGACCAGGAGCAGGATACAACATTAATGTCCCCTGGGAAAATGGCCAGTGTGGGGACGCAGACTATTTTGCAGTTTGGGACCATGTTTTGGTTCCTGTTGCCAAGGTGTTTAACCCAGACTTAATTATGGTCTCTGCAGGATTTGATGCAGGTTGGTGGGCTAACTTTCTCTGTTTAATGCAGGTTGTAGAATGAGTTTTCATTTTATTGTGTGGATAGTTTAGCTTGCAGTAGTACTTATCTTTGATTTCTATTTAAGTATCATAATTGTTAATTTTCAAATTTGTTGAAACAGCTGCTGGTGATCCTGTAAGGGGTTGTCGTGTCACACCATATGGATACGCAGTTATGTTGAAAAAGGTCATTTTACAGTGTCTCTTTTCTCATTAATGTGGCCTTGATTATTGTATGTTTGACATATTTTTATTGTCTCTCAGTTGATGAGTTTTGCCAACGGAAAAATCGTGTTGGCTTTAGAAGGAGGATACAATCTCGAATCTATTGCAAGTTCAACTCTTTCTTGTGTTGAAGTTCTGCTGGACGACAATCCTATTCATGGGTCTTCAGAGGCATACCCATTTGAGTCTACATGGCGTGTGATACAAGCGGTATATTAATGTTGAAATAGGACTTATTACAAAATGGATGCAAGTTGTTTTCATATACTTTTTTTAAGCTACTTGGGGAAAAAAGCAAAAAAAAAGCAAAAAAAAAAAAAAAAGAAACCGAACCGGGCCGAAACCGAACCGAATACAAACCGAACCGAACACAAACCGATAGAAAACCGAACCGAACCGAACCGAACAGTAATTTCGGTTTGGTTTCCGGTTTTTGCAAAAAACCGAACCGAACGGAACCGAACCCACTCCTAATGGAACTTTCATTGTATATATTTATGTAGATGATATTGTCTACATTGGAAGCAACACAAAGATGATTGATGAGTTCAAGCGTGACATGATGAACAAATATGAGATGTCTGATTTAGGTTTATTACATCCCTTTCTTGGAATTGGTGTTATTCAGCAAGAAGAAAGTATTTTTATACATCAGATGAGCTATGCTTTCTCTTTACTTGAGAGATTTAGGTTGAAATATTGTAAACCTATTTCTATTCCACTTGCCACTATTGAGAAATCAAGAAAGGATGATAAAAGTGCCCCTACAGATGAAGAACATTACAGTAAAATTGTTGGTAGTCTCTTTTACTTGACTGCAACAAGACCTGATATCACATTTACAAGAAAATTGTTGGTAGTCATTTTTTCTTGGGCCTTTGTCAAGCAACCAAGTGTTGCACTCTCCATTGCAAAGTCAAAGTATATGAGTGCTTCATAGGCATCTTCTCAAGCAATTTGGCTCAGGTTTGTGTTGCATGACTTTGGGGAAGAACAAATCGAACCAACTGCACTGATCTGTGATAATACATCACACATCTGGATATGCATGACTTTGGGGAAGAACAAATGGAACCAACTGCACTGATGTGTGATAATATATCATATATTGCAATGTCCAAGAACCTTGTGTTTTATCAAAGATCGAAGCACATTAAAAGGAAGTTTCATTTCATTCGAGATGCCATTCAAAAAGGTATAATTGACTTGTTGTACTGCAGCAGTGAAGATCAGCTTACTGATATCTTCACTAAACCTTTACCTAAGGGTAGATTTGCTTGCTTGAGAAGTAAGTTAGGTGTTCAATCGATTAAAGCCTTAGAAATGAGTGTTGGAATTAAGGCTTAAACCTCTATTTCATCTGTTAAGTAAAAGTTTTTTGTATGGTTGTTACAGATAAAGGGCTAAGATTAAATCTAGTTTCTTTAGGCTCAAATGTGAGCATATGGTAATGTTTCATAGGGCACAACTAATTGAATGACTGAGAATCCAATTTGTGTGATTGATAGTGAGAATTCAACATCCTATTCAGATGGGATTGAAGCATTAGACTTTGGGGAATCTTTAAGGTTCGAGAAGGTCTTGCAAGGCCAAGATATTTCAAGGTTTGATACTCCTTTTAGTGGTTTAGGTGGTCAAAATCCACATCCATCTGAAGCAAGGAGAGTCTTCCACGGTTCCTATGGTTTTAGGATTGCTACTGGAGGTAATGGTCTCAGACAATCACTTATGCATTATGCTTTGGGTTTGAAGTAGTGTATTTGTTAGCTGAGTATTTTGGATTTAGCAATTTTATTGCAAATAATTTGATTTGATTTTGATGATTTTTTAATTGGGTATTTTGAAATGGAAAATTTTATACCATATAACCTCTTTCTACACCTAACTTAAACTTTAAATGTGAATTGTCTTTTTTACCTTAGTGCATAACTACCATCAAGTACAAGTAAAATTAACAATAAAACTAAAATTTATCCAATAAACCCACACCAATAATCAAACCCTACCGTCATATCAAATCCACCATCACGCAATCTTTGTCTTACGTTCATTCTAAATTGTACTCAAAGTACCAGGAGCGTGTGGATCAATTTAAGCAACTTCGAGGGCTAAAGAATGCCACTAATGATGTTGTGACTCTTGAAGTTGATTAAAAATGCTTTGACAAATACATTAAGATTTTATTTTCTTTGAAAATATTTGTCAATTTTTTTGTCCATTTACATTTACAGATGAATCTCCAACTATGCTTTGAATGCTAATATTATGAAGAAATAATTCCATATGAACTTACCTTCTGCTACTTCCACTTTACATTTTCATAACAAAGTTTTAGAAATATTGCAACAATCCTTTCATATGGACTAGGAAACTATTCCAAATTGGAGATCTTTCTTGTCAGGTCTTTTCCTAGTAATATCAATGTAAATATTGGGGAGCTTTCCAATTTAAAGCTCATGCTCCTTCGTTTCAACAATCTTGAAGGTCTTTTGTCCCCACCTTTGATGAATTGCACATACCTTATTAAACTAAATTTAGGATTCAACCATTTCAGTGATAACATCTCGGCCCTTGATTTCTCTAAGCTTACGCAACTGAGTAAACTCAATTTTATGAAAATCACTTTTATGGTCTCTTGCCAATAAGCTTTTACTCATGGAAATACTTCACAACACTATGATTGACTGCAAACAAGCTTTTTTTTTCCTTTTTTTTTTTTTTTTTTTTTGACAAATGATTGATTTTGTTAGACTAGATGTGTGATTAGCCATCGACGGAGGTCAAACATATGCCGTCATGCAAAGGTTCAACACCTTTCCACCACTGTGGTAAAGGATCACTAACATTTGAGGGGAACCAAGAACTTTGTGGTCCCCCACTTCCAAAAAGGTATTTATCATAGCAGTAAACTCGCATGGATAGACCTAAATACCCAATTTCATAAATGTCACTTTTTATAAAAACTTTCAAATATAGCAGAAAACTCATGTGAATAGACCTAAATACCCTTAAAATCCAAAACCCAACACTTGAATAGATCGCCTTGGCATTGTTCTCCAAAGTGCGAGGCCGCTAGCGAAATTGGTAATATCAAACTTGTTCAAGTTTGTTGGACTGGAAATTCATGGAGACCTTATTGATCAATTTCTGAAAGATCAAGTGAATGATCGAACATACCAATATGGTGGATATATGCAGATTCATTGTTGATTTCCTTTCAGATTATTCTATAACCTTGTAGCTCCATCCACGTTCACCTTAACCCAACCCTTTCTAGGAGTCTTCTACCAATGCTGCAATAGTTGCCGCGACGACGGCAAGTGAGAGACAGTTGCCATAAATTCTTGTAACCATGCAATAGCCTGTTGAAAAACATCAAGTGGGTAACCGATCCTGCCTTTCCACACACTAGAATTTCTCTCCGGCCAAACAGCCTAAAGAATCATGCAAACTGAATTCAAATTCTTAGGTTTATGTTTATTTAGTTTATGTTTATTTGGTTTTAATTTTGAGGATATTTAAGTCTATTTAAATGGATTTTTCTGTTATTTTTGAAAGATTTTATAAAATGTGATATTTATGAAATTTAGTGTTAAATTTTGGCTATTATTGATAAAAACTCCTTCAAAATAATGTCAACAAATGAATAAAGTAATGAAAAATAAGCATCAAAAGAAGGCACGAGATAAATATGTGAGATACTGCTCTCTTTAAGCCTTGAATGTGTTGCAGAACATTGATTTTGATTTTTTTTCTTTCTAAATGGGTATATATATATATATATATATATATATATATATATGTATGTATGTATGTATGTATATATATATATATATATGTATGTATGTATATATATATGTATGTATGTATTGAATTGAGTTTTTTAGGGTAATTTAGGTAATAAATTTATGTTTAAAGAGATATTGATAGTTTAATTAAAAGTAATATGGGTGTAGATAGTAAGTTGGGTGTAAAAAGAGATTATATGGGTTCAAATAAAAATTTTCTTTTGTAATTTAGCATTTTAGTGCATATATTAGTTAATTTTGATTAAAATTTTGATTGGTTTCTGCTACTTTGGTGTTGGATTTGGGTATTGGATGATGATCATAATTTTGGTTGAAATTTTTTATATTGGTTGAAGTTTTAAAGCAAATGGCATGAATATTTTGTGAGTAAGTTATGATAAACAATGTAAGATCCCACATCGCCTAGGGGAGTGATCCTTATATGTATATTCTCATCCCTACCTAGCACGAGGCCTTTTGGGAGTTCACTGGCTTCGGGTTCCATCGGAACTCCGAAGTTAAGTGAGTAACACGTGAAAGCAATCCCAGGATGGGTGATCCACTGGGAAGTTCTCGTGTGAGTTCCCAGAAACAAAATCGTGAGGATGTGGTCGGGGCCCAAAGCGGACAATATTGTGCTACGGCGGTGAAGCCGGCCTAGGATGTGGTGGACCTCGGGCCGGGATGTGACAATTTGGTATGAGAGCCTAACCCTGGCCGTGGAGTTTCGACAAGGACGTCGGGCCCCTAAGGGGGGTGGATTGTAAGATCCCACATTGCCCAGGGGAGTGATCCTTATATGTATATTCTCATCCCTACCTAGCACGAGACCTTTTGGGAGCTCACTGGCTTCGAGTTTCATGGGAACTCCAAAGTTAAGCGAGTAACGCACGAGAGCACTCCCATGATGGGTGACCCATTGGGAAGTTCTCGTATAAGTTCCCAGAAACAAAACCGTGAGGATGTGGTCAGGACCTAAAGCGGACAATATCGTGCTACGGTGTGTGGAGCCGGCCTAGGATGTGGTGGACCCCGAGTCAGGATGTGACAGAAAATGATTTGCACATTTAAAAATATAAACGGCAGCCACATTTTTACAATTTTGCTCAGCTTGATTGAAATTATTTTTGTTGTAATATTATAGACGATCACTAGAATTTTTAAAGTTGTGCTCAACTTGCTTTACCCCCATAAAGCAAATTGTCAGAAATTAGCCACCAATATATAAATTATGCTCATCTTCCGTTACGGTGGTGGAGCAGGCCCGGGATGTGGTAGGGACTCCGACTGGGATATGACAGTAGCAGGCCTGGGATGTGGTGGACCCCGAGCCGGGATGTGACAATTTGGTATCAGAGTCTAACCCTGGCCGTGGTGTGTCGACGAGGACGTCGGGCCCTAAGGGGGGTGGATTGTAAGATCCCACATCGTCCAGGGGAGTGATCCTTATATGTATACTCTCATCCCTACCTAGCACGAAGCCTTTTGGGAGCTCACTGGCTTCGGGTTCCATGGGAACTCTGAAGTTAAGCGAGTAGCACGCGAGAGCACTCTCATGATAGGTGACCGACTGGGAAGTTCTCGTGTGAGTTCCCAGAAACAAAACCGTGAGAACGTGGTCGGGGCCCAAAGCGGACAATATCGTGCTACGGTGGTGGAGCGGGCCCAGGATATGGTGGACCCCGAGCCGGGATGTGACAGAAAATGATTTGTACATTTAAAAATATAAACGGCAGCCACATTTTTACAATTTTGCTCAGCTTGATTGAAATTATTTTTATTGTAATATTATAGACGATCACTAGAATTTTTAAAGTTGTGCTCAACTTGCTTTACCCCCATAAAGCAAATTGTCAGAAATTAGCCACCAATATATAAATTATGCTCATCTTCCGTTACGGTGGTGGAGCAGGCCCGGGATGTGGTAGGGACTCCGACTGGGATATGACAGTAGCAGGCCTGGGATGTGGTGGACCCCGAGCCGGGATGTGACAATTTGGTATCAGAGTCTAACCCTGGCCGTGGTGTGTCGACGAGGACGTCGGGCCCTAAGGGGGGTGGATTGTAAGATCCCACATCGTCCAGGGGAGTGATCCTTATATGTATACTCTCATCCCTACCTAGCACGAAGCCTTTTGGGAGCTCACCGGCTTCGGGTTCCATGGGAACTCCGATGTTAAGCGAGTAGCACGCGAGAGCACTCTCATGATAGGTGACCGACTGGGAAGTTCTCGTGTGAGTTCCCAGAAACAAAACCGTGAGAACGTGGTCGGGGCCCAAAGCGGACAATATCGTGCTACGGTGGTGGAGCGGGCCCAGGATATGGTGGACGCCGAGCCGGGATGTGACAGAAAATGATTTGTACATTTAAAAATATAAACGGCAGCCACATTTTTACAATTTTGCTCAGCTTGATTGAAATTATTTTTATTGTAATATTATAGACGATCACTAGAATTTTTAAAGTTGTGCTCAACTTGCTTTACCCCCATAAAGCAAATTGTCAGAAATTAGCCACCAATATATAAATTATGCTCATCTTCCGTTACGGTGGTGGAGCAGACCCGGGATGTGGTAGGGACTCCGACTAGGATATGACAGTAGCAGGCCTGGGATGTGGTGGACCCCGAGCCGGGATGTGACAATTTGGTATCAGAGTCTAACCCTGGCCGTGGTGTGTCGACGAGGATGTCGGGCCCTAAGGGGGGTGGATTGTAAGATCCCACATCGTCCAGGGGAGTGATCCTTATATGTATACTCTCATCCCTACCTAGCACGAAGCCTTTTAGGAGCTCACTGGCTTCGGGTTCCATGGGAACTCCGAAGTTAAGCGAGTAGCACACGAGAGCACTCTCATGATAGGTGACCGACTGGGAAGTTCTCGTGTGAGTTCCCAGAAACAAAACCGTGAGAACGTGGTCGGGGCCCAAAGCGGACAATATCGTGCTACGGTGGTGGAGCGGGCCCAGGATATGGTGGACCCCGAGCCGGGATGTGACAGAAAATGATTTGTACATTTAAAAATATAAACGGCAGCCACATTTTTACAATTTTGCTCAGCTTGATTGAAATTATTTTTATTGTAATATTATAGACGATCACTAGAATTTTTAAAGTTGTGCTCAACTTGCTTTACCCCCATAAAGCAAATTGTCAGAAATTAGCCACCAATATATAAATTATGCTCATCTTCCATTACGGCGGTGGAGCAGGCCCGGGATGTGGTAGGGACTCCGACTGGGATATGACAGTAGCAGGCCTGGGATGTGGTGGACCCCGAGCCGGGATGTGACAATTTGGTATCAGAGTCTAACCCTGGCCGTGGTGTGTCGACGAGGACGTCGGGCCCTAAGGGGGGTGGATTGTAAGATCCCACATCGTCCAGGGGAGTGATCCTTATATGTATACTCTCATCCCTACCTAGCACGAAGCCTTTTGGGAGCTCACTGGCTTCGGGTTCCATGGGAACTCCGAAGTTAAGCGAGTAGCACGCGAGAGCACTCTCATGATAGGTGACCGACTGGGAAGTTCTCGCGTGAGTTCCCAGAAACAAAACCGTGAGAACGTGGTTGGGGCCCAAAGCGGACAATATCGTGCTACGGTGGTGGAGTGGGCCCAAGATATGGTGGACCCCGAGCCGGGATATGACAGAAAATGATTTGTACATTTAAAAATATAAAGGGCAGCCACATTTTTTCAATTTTGCTCAGCTTGATTGAAATTATTTTTATTGTAATATTATAGACGATCACTAGAATTTTTAAAATTGTGCTCAACTTGATTTACCCCAATAAAGCAAATTGTCAGAAGTCAGCCACCAACATATAAATTGTGCTCATCTTCCGCTACAGTGGTGGAGCAGGCACGGGATGTGGTGGGGGCTCTGGCTGGGATGTGACAGTAGCACGCCCGGGATGTGGTGGACCCCGAGCCAAGATGTGACAATTTGGTATCAGAGCCTAACCCTGGCCATGGTGTGTCGACGAAGACGTCGGGCCCCTATGGGGGGTGGATTGTAAGATCCCACATCGCCCAGGAGAGTGATCCTTATATGTATATTCCCATCCCTACCTAGCACGAAGCCTTTTGGGAGCTCACTAGCTTCGGGTTCCATGGGAACTTCGAAGTTAAGCAAGTAACGCGCAAGAGCACTCCCATAATGAGTGACCTACTGGGAAGTTCTCGTGTGAGTTCCCAGAAACAAAATCGTGAGGACATGGTTGGGGCCCAAAGCGAACAATATCGTGCTACGGGGGTGGAGTGGGCCCGGGATGTGGTGGACCCCGGGCCAGGATTTGGCAGAAAATGATTTGCACATTTAAAAATACAAACGGTAGCCACATTTTTACAATTTTGCTCAGCTTGATTGAATTATTTTTATTGTAATATTATAAACGATCACTAGAATTTTTAAAGTTGTGCTCAACTTGCTTTACCCCCATTAAGCAAATTGTCATAAATCAGCCACCAACATATAAATTGTGCTCATCTTCCGCTACGGTGGTGGAGCAGGCACGAGATGTGGTGGGGGTTCTGGCTGGGATGTGACAATAGCAAGCCGGGGATGTGGTGGACCCCGAGCCGGGATGTGACAATTTGGTATCAGAGCTTAACCCTGGCCATGGTGTGTCGACGAAGACGTCGGGCCCTTATGGGGGGTGGATTGTAAGATCCCACATCGCCCAGGGCAGTGATCCTTATATGTATATTCCCATCCCTACCTAGCACGAGGCCTTTTGGGAGCTCACTAGCTTCGGGTTCCATGGGAACTTCGAAGTTAAGCAAGTAACGCGCAAGAGCACTCCCATGATGGGTGACCTACTGGGAAGTTCTCGTGTGAGTTCCCAGAAACAAAATCGTGAGGACATGGTCGGGGCCCAAAGCTAACAATATCGTGTTACGGGGATGGAGTGGGCCCGGAATATGGTGGACCCCGGGCTGGGATTTGATAGAAAATGATTTGCACAGTTAAAAATATAAATGGTAGCCACATTTTTACAATTTTGCTCAGCTTGATTGAAATTATTTTTATTGTAATATTATAAACGATCACTAGAATTTTTAAAGTTGTGCTCAACTTGCTTTGCCCCCATAAAGCAAATTGTCAGAAATCAGCCACCAACATATAAATTGTGCTCATCTTCCACTGTACAACTGCCCACTTGGTGGAAAGCCTTTGTCAGAAGTGAAACACAAAAAAGAGTTGTATTTGTACTTACTTCTTTGAGCACAAAAAACTATATTATGCCTTATGACCAAAAGGCATGCCCATAAAGGACACATATAATATTTTAGTTGTTGAACTGTTGCTATTGTTATAAGGACACATATATTGGTGTCCTTTGGCCTCATAGGGCACAAAATAACTTCTTGTGCACACTCCTCATATTTTTTTATTGCTTTTGGTAATTAGTACTTATATATGTAACTAGTTGAACATATATCGTTACTCCATGACATGCATTTGCGTAGCCTCCTTACTGTCTCATGCGGTGGTCATTGATAATATATAGCTCGACAGCCCCAATAAGTAAATACATTTCAACTTAAGTTTTGTCTCAAAGCAATTTTCATTTAGTACAAAGAATGCTCCTTCTTGTACTTGGTCTTGGTGAATATGTGAACATATTAAAATAGACAGACTCAATTGTTTTAGGATAATACATATTCTTCCATTTACAAATAACATATCTTGATCGAATAAAATCAACCGGAGTTGATCAATTTATTAATCTTTATTTGAAGATCAAACTTACAAAAAATCATTCGAATTGAAGATTATTTAATCATTCAGATGTATCCAATAAATAGATGGTTCATTATGAATATATTACTTTGTACCTAAACACTCGATTTCTTCTATACATATTTGAATGACTAAGTGATCTTCGATTTAAATAATTTTTTATAAAGATGATCTTCAAATGGATATTATAAGAAAATTTAACGACTCCGATTATAAAATTTGTATGGTCATACGTTGCAAGGAGGGACTGAGTTAATTCCCAAAAAAGGAATGGAAGTTTATCCATATTGTTTTACATGCACCCTTATATTATATACATGATTAGACACCTTGGAAGATTATTAACCTAGCTTTTGCAATTTATAGAGAGAGAGAGTCGGCAATGTTGAATTAATTAGTCATACCATTGACTTATTAATAGGTTAAACCCATATGGCTAAGACATGAAATATTATATAATTTGGTAGTTCAAGATGAATATACGTATTTGGCAATTACAGAGTAAACTATTAATACCATGGGAAATAAATTTATTAAATATATTATATCTTTGTAGTCACGGCATGTTTGCCTCCTAACAAGACAATGTACCTCGATCAACATCTACCAAGTTATGTAATACAACCAAGTTAATGACCAAAAAAAGATTATTTTTAATCAGATGTAAATAGTAGTAGCATACTAGGTGGCATATTGTAGCAAGGACGCAGAGTACGCATAGCCTTAATTTTGTATTGCTTGGGAGTATACCATTATATATACTTGGAATTAATTAAGGTACTAATCACAACCAAAAAAGAAAACTGAAGTAGCTAGTAATCCTAAATTCAAGATGAAGAGATTACTTTGCTATTTGCTAATGGGGGTGAGATCCAGCAAGTTTTTGAGCCAGTTGATCGCAGCTCAAGGAGTGAAAAGATTGAAAAGCCCTCGTTTGATGACACCAAAAGGTTATGTGCCTATTTGTGTTGGTGTAGATGGTGATACAAAGCGTTATATGGTTCATACGACGTTGCTTCGTCATACAGAGTTCTTGGAGATGCTTCATAGATCAGCTGAGGAATTTGGTTTCTACAATGACGGTGTTTTGAGGATTCCATACGAAGCCAAGGATTTTGAGAAGCACTGGATGATCAAAAGATCCAAACCCAAGATTTACAAGGTTGAAACAGTTCAATTAGCCTATTAGATTGCTTGATGAAATTATTCAGAAAAATGCTTTTATAAATTAGTTATATGTTCATTGCTAGTTCTTGTTAGCTGGCCATTAATTATATGATGGTGTCAAATTGCACTGTACTCTTCTGGCTTGTGAAATGAAATTTATGTTCATTCTTTCTTATTTGTGTAAGGATTATTTGTATATGTTCTTTGTGTTTATAAATTAATAGCTGTCAATGTTAAGATGATGGAAGCCTATTTTATTTTTATGCATAAATATTTTTACAGTGGAGATGTATAATATACAAAATAATACTTGTATCCCAACAATGCAATGTCACCACTTACAAATAATGTATTTTTATGGTATAAAATTTATAATAGGAGCAGTTCAATTTTTTAATATTCATTTGAAGTTCATCCCTAAGAAAAAAATAAAAATTATTCTAATTAGAGAACATTTAGTCATCTAAATATATCCAATAAATGGACAGTTCATCATAAATATATGCCTTGATGCTCAAACCGTCAAATTGTTCCATACATGTGGATGCATAATGATATCCGATTCAAATGTTTTTTTGAAGGAATGATCTTCAAATAAAGATTAAAAAAAATTAAACAGTTTACCCTTTGTTTTTTTCGCTTAGTGAGTTTATTTTTCAGTTTGCATGAACACCGTACAAGGTAAATTATATTAACACCTCTTGAAGTTTGTTGAGCTTTCAAAAACTCCCTTTTGGTTTGAAATATTACATTACCACTCTTAGAGATTTTAATTCATTTTTACGTCACCCCTAAAAAGACACATTTATCCTTATATAGAGATGCAATAGGTGTAACTATGCCCCATACCACAAAGGTGGAAAATGTTGATTGATCCAACAAACAAGTCTAGAAGAAGAAGATTTAGGGTATATAGAGAACAAAAACCTACATATGCATGTTGTGCGAACAATCAAGAAGAGTTGTATGTCAAACGTAGTGTTCATAGAAATCTCAAAGCAACCATTGTTTTTACGGAGAAAGCGACAAAGAGAGGGACGAACAATATTAAACTGAAAAAGTGACTTATTGCAAGGCTTTATGTGTAACTGTATTAGACAACTAATACTTAAGCCTAACTAACAATATATAGCTAACTGACTTATAACGAAAAAAATAAAAAAATAAAACAATAGCTAACTAATCTATGACTGACCTTACACTGCCACGTCAATAACTAATGTGGGCACAATGCATTATTGTAGTCATCCAATAGTATCCAGTATTCACGAGCTCTCTTATGTTCTATTTTTATTTTTTTTTAAAGTACGTACGTTATTGATTCCATATATCGTTATTCCATATATCCATTTGCATAGTGAGCATCTCTAAAAGAGAAGTAAAAATGTTTACATCAATAATAACAGTAAAAAGATAGAATTAGTGTACTTCAACCAAAAATGCCAATTCTTCTGTAGTATCATATGAATTTACAGCAAAAGTGGTTACCGTCAAATTTGACAACAACTTCAAATCTATTTTTAGTGATTAATAAATGTTTATTTTTAACATTTTTCTTATTATTTTTTGTCCTAAAAATGCATATTACAATTATGAAAAGTAAATAATGTAATAAATAATTGTTTAAATTTGCTATATTTGGTGGAGAACAAAATTTAAAACATGATCAAAGTGACACATATTAATATTTGTCTCTTGCGGTGGATATTAACAAATCATAGCTACCTTAGCTCATATATTAATACTTGTCAGTTATCACTTAAGATTTGTCTCAACTCATTTTTCTTTTAGCACATAAATAAGGCTCCTTCTTGTACTTGGTCTTGGTGAATATGTGAAAGGCAGTTTGTGTCGTGGGCTTCCTCTTCCGGGGTTGTGAATTTTTTGAACCAACAGGTCTACCATACTTCAGGAATGAACAAATTATTGGATAGCTTCCAGTGTACTGGGTTATGCGGCCAACCGTCCTTTAAGGGCGGTTTGTCCTTCAAATGCGATGTTTCGACGTACACGTAGTACATCTATCCTTGAAAGTGCTTTTGCTGCTAGTAGATATAATCTCGTCATTTTCGCTAGACCATTAAAAGCATCAACCATGCTTTGAGCAACACTTTGTAGATCTAAAATGCGTTGCACATTAGTTTCATATTGGAGGGGATCTAGATGATACATAGTAGGGTTAATCCATAATAATTCGTGACATTCTTTAGGAATATTAACGTTCTTATCTCCCTCTAATGACAAGAAGACTGCCTCATCGAAGTGACAATCCGCAGAATGTGTGGTAAAAATATTGCCTGTCAAAGGCTCTAACTAGTAAATAATTGGAGGCGACTCATAACCGACATAAATTCCTATTCTTCTCTGAGAACCCATTTGGTACGTAGTGACAACTAAATTAGCACGTAAACTGCGCAACCAAATACACGTACATGCAAGATGTTAGGCTTGTACCAGTAACGAACTGTAACGGTGAATAGGGTTGAGTGGTGATGGGTCTCAAGTGAACCAACATAGCTGCGTGTAGAATTGCACAACCCCAAGCAAATTTTGGAAGCTAGGTATGCACAATTGATAACGCTTTATGAACACTTCTGCCAGGCCATTTTGGGTGTGAACACGGGGTATCAAATGTTCAATTTTAATCCCAACTAATATGCAATAATTGTTGAAAGTTTGCAACATAAACTCTTCAACATTATCCAGTCAAATCGATTTAATTGAATAGTGAGGATGGTGAGCCTTCAACTTAATAATTTGTGCTAGAAGTTTCACAAATACAGCACTGCGTGTGGACAGTGGGGAAACATGTGACTAACATGTCAATGCATCAACCAACACCACAAAGTAACAAAATGGTCCACAGGTTGGTTGGTAGGCCCACAAATGTCCCCTTTAAGAAAGGTTGGAGGTCCTTTCAAACTTTGTTGAAAGATGGATGGTGATAAACTTACCCCAAGAACAAGCTTTACAAGAGTGTAACCAAGAATGATGTGTGCTTACTTTGGGTAAGCAAATTCCTATGTGTTACTTTGAGGATACGGCTAGGGATGACAATTTAATCTGTCAAACCCGATCCCCACAGGTAACCGACCCGAGCAATTCGGTTTCGGGGATCAAATTTCAGGTTTTTTATGATTATGGATTACCGTTGGGTAAATTGTTAGGTTTCGGGTTCAGTTATGATTATAGAGGTATTTGCTCCGAACCTGTACCTGAACCCGCCCCGTTTTCATTCTTTAATAAAAAATATAAATATTTATTTTTTATATTTTTTTATAAAAGAATGAAATCCCTATTTTTTTTTTTTTTTCTCCATCAACTTTAATACTCCATCAATTGAGGGATTCTGGGAGACTCCAAAGGTCTTGAGCGTGCAGACTTCAAAGGTCTCTAACTTTATTCCAAAAAATTTAATGTTTTCAATCAATCATGGAATCTGGAAGAACTCAAAGGTCAGAAAAGATGGTTCGATACTTCATTTTTGGGAAGAAAAACCTATTTGTTTTCTCTTACAAATTAGCAGCAGCAAATATTACTTCAAGCCTTCAACCTTTTGCGAATCTCCAAGTTTCTGAATCCATCAATAGGTATGTTTTCTTCAAATTATTGAGGTTGAAATATCATTGTTTTCTTCCTTCTCTTCTTTGGAGTTGAAATATCATTGTCTTCATCAATAAGCATGCATCTACATGTACCTTAACTGGAAAAAAAAAAAAAAAAAAAAAAAAAAAAAAAAAAAAAAAAAAAAAACCATTGAAACTCTATTAAACAAGAGTCCATAGTGCAATATGCTTAGTCATTATCTTAGAATATTACCTTTGCAATCTCTCACTTATAGACTCTTGATCATAATGTAATATTAAACCTTGTATACGTCTATGAATGAAGCAAGCAATTTCAACAATATATCTACCTATTAAACTTTCTCTTTCTCATGCTTATAGTTTTCTACAAATTCCTTTTGCGTTGGCTAAAAGCATTGATTGATAATGTATTCTAAAATGCATGCTCTTGTTTTGAACTTGCAGTTAGCAATTTGGGAATCATTTCATCGAATCCACTGGTGTATTTGATTGTGTTGGAGTTTTTGGTCCTGCTAGTTATTCTGTTGCTTTTGTAACATCCAACATCGCCCAAGGGAGTGGATCATGTAAGCCTTATATGTATATTCTCACATCTACCTAGCACAAGGCCTTTTGGGAGCTCACTAGCTTCGGGTTCCGTAGGAACTCTAAAGTTAAGTGAGTTCGTGCGAGAGCATTCCCAGGATGGGTGACCCACTAGGAAGTTCTCATGTGAGTTCCCAAAAACAAAACCGTGAGGGTGTGGTCGAGGCCCAAAACTGACAATATTGTGCTACGTTGGAGTCAAGCCCAGGATCTGGTAGGGGCCCAAGCCGGGATGTGACAATTTGGTATCAGAGCCAATCCTTGACCGAAAGTGTGTCGATGAGGACGTCGCTTTAAGGGGGTTGGATTGTAACATCTCACATCGCCCAGGGGAATGGATCCTATAAGCCTTATATGTATATTCTTATCTCTACCTAGCACGAGGCCTTTTGGGAGCTCAATGGCTTCGGGTTCCGTAGGAACTTCGAAATTAAGCGAGTTTGCATGAGAGCATTCCCAGGATGGGTGACCCACTAAGAAGTTCTCGTGTGAGTTCCCAGAAACAAAACCGTGAGGGCGTGGTTGGGGCCCAAAGCAGACAATATCGTGTTACGGTGGAGTCGAGCTTGGGATCTGGTAAGGACCCGAGCCGAGATGTGACAACTTTGTATAGGCATATTTACGCCATGTGATCAAGTCAACCATCGTACTTCTTTTGGTTTTCTTGCTTGGATCAAGTAATCTGAAAGTCATGGCATTCCTAATATTTGTGTACTTGTTAAGGTATCTGAACACTTGTGTACTTCTTTAATTATTTGGTTCTTTCTTGTTTAATTAATTAGTTTGTTGTTAATTTTTATTCTTTTAATTTTGTTTGCAATAATCCACTATGACTAAAAGGAAATTTCGTTCTCAACAATATGATCTGATTGATTCTAATCAAGAATCTCAACCAAATCTAATCGTTTAGATCTAAGAAATACCATATCACACTAGTCAGCCCCAAAATATACCAACTCTGAATGTCCTCGATACTCAAGATTTAGAAGGTGAGGGTGCAGAAAATGCTGAGGAAAGGGTTGAGGAACTTGGAGGTGAATGTAATTCATGGAATCTACGAAGTAAGGTATGGAAACATTTCACCAAACAAGTTATTGATGGAAAAATGATGGCAATATGCATGGACTGTAAAAAGAAACTTGGTAGAGCAACCGTAAACGACACCAGCCATTTTCCAAATCATTTAAAGGTATGTGAGTATCGGAAACAAAAAAGATTGAAGCAAACATTGACACAAAATACAGGAGATGGAAAAGTAGAGCTCTATGCATTTGATCAAGAAACAATAAGGAGAGAGCTTGCTATAATGATAATATTACATGAGTACCATCTTTCCATAGTGGAGCATTTTGGATTCTGAAGGTTCATGAGTGTTGTTCAACCGTTGTTCAAGTTGGTGTCAAGAAACACAATCAAGAGTGATATTTTTTAAATTTTTGATTATGAGAGGTCCAAAACAATGCAATTGCTGGACAAGATAAAGGCAGAGTTGCTATAACTATTGATATGTGGACTGCAAATAACCAAAAAAAGGGATACATGGTGATTACAACACATTTTATTGATGATTTTTGGTTGTTGCAGAGCCGAATTATAAGGTTTTATTTATTTATTATTATCTTGTTCATTTAACTTCTAATTTTAGGATTGTTTAGAGACAAAAAAAAAAAAGAAACTTAGACTTTTAATTCTGGAAATATAAAACCATAAATTATAGGTAGATATAGTACAGAGTATCTAATACAAAAATAAGTCTGAAGAAAAAAATATTTCATATCTTTTGCATCATCCTTGCCCAAGGTACCAACACCTAATCTAAAACAACTAAACAACCTAGCCAATTTATTAAGATGGTGATCATTGCTGTACCATATTTCAGAGGGGTTCCCATGTCAAGATTGGTAGTTTCATAAGGTGTTTTTGAAGCCTTTATGTGATTGTGAGTCTGAAAGGTAGATGACATTAAACTTGATTGGATTCTTTTTAGTAATTATTTTTCTTGTAATATTTTCTTCAGGCTTATCTATGTACCTTGTCCCCATACTACTGAGACACTTACAGATGCTTTGATGGGTTGCTTGCTAGATTGGAACCTTGATCGTAAGCTTTCTACATTAACTGTTGATAATTGTACTACGAATGATTCCATGATCGAAAAAATACTTGAAAAGCTTTCTACTAGTTCACTTTTGCTAGCTGGAAGATTTTTTCATATGCGTTGTTGTGCACATATATTAAATTTGATTGTTAAGGATGGCTTGGAAGTGATTGGTAGCGGTGTTGAGAGAATTCATGATAGTGTTGCTTATTGGTCAACAACACAAAAGAGAGAGGAAAAGTTTGAAGAGGCAGCACGTCAATTGAAAATTCCAAGCACAAAGAAGTTGGTGCTTGATTTGTAAGACTCGGTGGAATTCCACATTTTTGATGATTCAAACTGCCTTGATCTACAAGGATGTTTTTTATCGTTTAAAACAACGAGAATCACAATATAAGTGTTTGTCAAAGGAGAAAGATTGGTTGATGGGAGACTTGTGAGAAGTTGAAATTGTTTTATAATATCTCAAAGTTGTTCTCTGGAACTAAATACCCCACTGCCAATCTTTATTTTCCAAAAATATGTGAGATTAGAATTTCATTGTCACGGTGACCAACTCTTCATATGATGAAATAAAACATATGGCAGTGAACATGATTGAGAAGTTTGATAAGTATTGGAGTGTAATTAATGAATTAATGACTATAGCTATTGTTTTGGATCCCAGATTTAAGATGAAGTTGATTGAGTATTTTTTTTTTCCCTATCATCTATGGAAGAAGTGCTTCAAGTGAAATTGAGAAAATTCACAACATTTGTTATGAGTTGGTGAAATAGTAAGGGTCCAATCTCAACTCCAACATGAGGTCTCAAACATCATTTGCTTCTTCATCACACTTGAATTTGTTTGAATTTGAAGATATTGATCCTTTAATGGACAATTATGATCGTTTTGTGCCTAGTATGACGACCACAGATCATGTGAAGTCAGAACTTAATCACTATTTGGATGAAACTATTTTGCCTAGAACATCTAACTTAGACATTTTGTATTGGTGAAAATCAAATGTGACTAACTATTTTGCCTAGTATGACAACCACAGATAATGTGAAGTCAGAACTTAATCACTATTTGGATGAAACTATTTTGCCTAGAACATCTAACTTAGACATTTTGTGTTGGTGGAAATCAAATGTGACTAAGTGGAAATCAAATGTGACTAAGTATCCAATCTTGAGCTCTTTGGCCAAAGATATTTTGGCTATTCCAGTGTCTAAAATTGCTTCTGAGTCAACTTTTAGTACTGTTGGGAGCTTTGTAAGTCCCCACCATAATAGACTTCATCCGAAGATGTTAGAAGCCTTAATATGTGCTCAAGATTGGTTATGGAATGAAACTAAAGGTACTCAAATTCTTAATATTATCTGCATTGTATTATATTTTTTGCTCTTATTTACTAAATCTACTTTATTAATATACTTTCAATTTACAAATTAATGTAAGTTTGCTCTTTTATAAACAACTTCTTCTTCTGATGAACATACTAGCTACTGCTCAAACTTTGAGAATATGGATGTGAAGGAGGTAAGTATTGGTAATCATGCATATTATATTTTTGTTACTAAATAGTTACATACATTGGCTTATTTTCATAGTTATATACACCGAATTGTACATACGTTGAATATGCATATTAAATTTTTGTAACTGAATATTTTTTTAAATGCTTATTTCTTTTTCATTGAAGGGGTTATGTGAAGATGGTCGTGAGGGAGGAACTGGAACATCATGAATTATGGCTGCTTGTTTTGTGGACACAAGAAAAATATTAGTTGTTATTAAGTTATTTGGGCAAGGCATTAGGTGGAGCATTTTGGATTTTTTGGCTACTGAACTTCTTGTTTTAGCTGGAGTATATTGAATTATGATCAACTTTTCCAGAACATCTAAGGGCCTGTTTGGGATTGAGGTGATTAAAAAAAAAGCTACTATGAAAAAAAGCTATGAAAATTTTTGGTGTTTGGTAAACTTTGAAAAACAGCTTTGTTTCAAAGTTGAGGGTGAAAAAAAGCCCAAAACCAGGAGATGGCAAGAAGCTGCAATTTGCAGCTACCAAAAGCAGCTTATTTTCACCCGCACACGGGTGAATAGTGTACCCATTTAATGAAATATGAATAACCCAAAACTGCCCTCCCTTTCCCTTCACCTACGCTCTCACCTTTCCAGACCTCTCTCGCACGCTCTTCACCTCAGGCCCTTAAAATAACTCCCCATCTCCGACGACTCCCCACTTCTCTTCGCAACCACCTTCACCTCCCTCTAGTTTTCTCTTCCCTCCTTTTTCTCATTCGGATTCTTCTTTCGTCTCATCTTCTTCTTCCTCAATTAGTTTCTACGCACCCAGGTATTTCACCATCTTTCAATCATTGATTGTTTTCTGTTAATTTAGGATTAAATTATGGCTTAATTTTTGCTAATTGTGGTTTAAGAGTGCGGATTTCTTGAGAAAAATGCATTCGTGAGCGAGTTTTTATGATTTGCAGTCAGTCCTGCTTCCTTGTTTAGGGCAAACAAACATTTGAGCTTTGGGTGGCTAACTTCTAATTGACATTTAAATTAATACATTTTCCTAATCACAACAAGTTGTAATTTCCCAAATTTCAAGCTCTGAGCATGGAATTTCTCAAATTTATAATCCATGAGTGCTAAAAAGCTGTTAATTTTATGCTGAAATTCCCAATGATTGAAACTAAATTATGGAATTTTTTAATAATACAGCTCAGATTTCTAGTAGGTTTATGCTTAGGAGTTGTTTTGATCAAGAACCCAGATTATTAACCTTAATGTATTTTATCAGTTCAAAGTAAGGGATACCAGGATGGGTAGGGGTTTGAATACAGAGAGAGGAAAAGATGTCGGGTATGGGAGACGGATATGTGGGCACGGCTCAAGATGCCGTGAGGATTCGAAGGCTCGAGAAGCAAAGAGAAGCCGAGCGCCAGAAAATTCATGAGCTCAAAAGCAAGTCGGCCTCCGATAACGGCCAGAAAATTCATGTGTTAATTATTTGTGATATTTGATTGCTTGGATCATACGGACTTATATTTGAACTTTGAACTTATAGTCCAAACTCTAACAGAAGCTTCAAAAGTATTGGCACCATCTACTTTTGTTCATCTTTTAGTTTTATGAAAACTAAAAGAAGATTTGTGCAGTTAATCTATAACTTGAATATGCCATCCTTGTTTGCTTGTCTGACCCGTGTGCAACAATGTCTAGATCTCAACAACCGGGACCATGCTCTTAGGAAATGTGTGCTGATAATCAACTTGGAGGTGAAAGACAAACCACGAGGAGGCGGCTGTAGGAGCTCGTCTTACTTTAGATCTTTGCCAAGAGGTCTGTATTTATGGTTGCATCGACACCCCATAATCTGTAATGCAAAACAATAATGTTGATGGGTACATTATCGTTAATTGTTTTCCAGATTGAAGCAGCCGATTCGTGGGAGGAATCAATTGATGATATTGTATCTGGTTTTGAGAAACAGCAGCGACGGAAGTTAATGTATAGCATCTCATTTTATTGAAACTGTAATAATAGTCTGTTAGGGAGATTTCGAAAAACCAAGACCCGGTGTTGCTGATAACTTATGTGCACCGACTGTTCTCCCCAAATGTAATTCTTGCTTAAGTAGTAGTTTCGATAATATCTTGATTAGAGCGACTCTCCTACCGTACAGTTACTAATAAGAATAACGTCGTCGTGACATCTCGTGCCAAATTTATCTCGACCATCTAACATTAGTAAGTCAATGTATAAACGCATTTACTTTGGTTTCACCGACATTAGTAACTACATACGGAGGTATTCTGAACGTGATCGTCATTTTGATGACCCCAGGGACTTTTGCGAAGAAAGCGATAGTAGTGATGATGATGATGATGAATATCAAAATTATCAAGTTGAAGGATCACATGAGATAGAGGCATTAAGAAATAGAATAGCGACAAGTTTGATGAATGCATCTAATTAGACTTACTTTCAAGTACATTAACAATATTGTACTAATGAATCCTAGCTATTCATTCTAAAATATTTCTATTAAAGTAGTTTGTCATACTAATTAATATTTAAGATAAAGTTTATAAATATTTTTCTTCTAAAAATAAAATATATTTAGTAATTCACTTTTATTTGTTAAGAAAATTAAATTAATAGCATATCTAGTATTATACCCTTTTTGGTCATTTCACACAGTCACAGCTGTTTTACAAAAAAGTTTACCAAACACTATCATACTGCTTTTTTTTTTCAAAAGCACTTTTACAAAAAAGTTTACCAAACACTTTGCTGCTTTATTTCACAGCCGCTTATTCTCACAGCACAGCCGCTTATTCTCACAGCAGTTTTTTTTCAAAGCACAGCAATATCAAACCAGCCCTAAGTATTGTTGTTATGCTTTTAAGATTTCAATTTGAAAGTGGTTGATGTTTTTGATATGATCCTTATAGTGTCCATTTTGTTTGTTTAAGAATCACTGTTTAATCAGTTAAATTTTAGTAAGTGTGTTGTAAAACTTGCTTAATTTTTCATAAGAATGAAATATCATTTCATAATGGGCAAAACGTTACACAATGGGGATCCGATACCCAACAGGTTCGGTTACGGGGAATACCCTCTTGGGTTTTTTACGGTTTCGAGTACGGGGAAAACAAACGGGTTTGGTAAAGGGGATGGCACATCTGAACCCAATATGCCCTGTTGCCATCCCTAGATACGGCGCATCATTGTAGTTCGGCCAAAGCATGTTTTCCAATGCAAGCCCACTCAAAGCTCTGGCCACATGAGGGGCCTCAAAGGCATGAATGGTTGTGACATACAACGCATTTGAAATGGGCTCTATCTTCTCGTGAATACGCTTCTGGCCATATTCACATAAAGTGATACAAAGGCATTCATCTCCATTTTCTTTAGTGGTTTCAACGTGATAATTATTTACCAAAGTATCTTTAAAGCTCAACAACGCTCTCCTAGAACAAGGTGAGTAAAGTGCCTCTTTAATGGTTAATTCAATGCCAATGGACAACATTATATGGGTAGTACTATACCCCTCAATCAGGTTAGATAGGCCTGAAAGGGTTGTCAAAGGCGAATTTCTAGATATAAAGTTAGTAAATTAGTGACATTGTCGCAAGATGGTGTACGTGGTTGCACTATCTTCCAGACAACCAATTTCCCAACACGACATACCCATAAATAAATTAATTGAATTGGTCACATGTATAAGGAAAATTTCAAATTCCATTCATTCAATTAATCATCTGAGAAATAACATCCATAAAGTAATTATCCAAACAATTTAAACAAAACACAAACAAATAATCCAAAATACATAGAAAATTGTTAAAATGAAGGGGGTTCGGCCACTAAGGGAACTCGACCACATGTTAGATTATGCATAAAAGTTCTAATCTTCCATCAGTGATGATGCCTGTTGAAAATAAAAAATCTCCACAGTGGTATCTTCGGAATTATCCACTTGAACAAAGTTCGTCTCTATGACTTTATGACGTGAATGATAATCAGCAACAACGCGAGCGAGAGCTCGGAAAACTTGGGACCAATGGTCCTTGGAACCACATCGGTAACATATGTCCGCTTCTATGGTGGTAGATGCTTTGCCTTTATTCTTGAAGTTGAAAGCCATGAGAGTCAAGGAATCGCACTTCGGGGCCGAATTTCCTCCATTGAGATAACTTCAACTTTGTCGACTTTGGACCTATGACTTGCGGTTGGAACCCTTCCCACTACCTCAACGCTTCTTGCGTCCATTTGGGCCTCGAGATATGTTGGCATATGCTTCAGGCACATCGCTTGAGCTAATAGGTCTATCTTAATGATTCTTCATCAAAAGTTGTTTTTGCTTCTTAACATGTAGCTTTCTAAAACTTAGCTAAGGCGACCGCCCAAGCGCTCGATAACGGCCCACTGTCACGATTATACCAAAGTTGTTCAATCAGTCGGCTAGATTATTAGTCGTTGCCTAGACAGCCACTGGGAAGGCTAGCGGCTTCAGGCGGTTCTGTAACTTAAAGAAAAAATTATTAAAATAATATCTCTGCAAAGGTTATGCATTTTCGCCGTCTCGCTACGTTTTTGACGTGTCATTGCGTCTTGTCCCCTTTCTACGAGCATAGAAACGGAGTCAGCATAAGTAATTTGACGAAAGTGATAGAGAGAGACAGAGATATCGCTCTGTAAAATTGCAATTTGCAAAGAAGAAGAATGAGATGACCAAGAGCTTTTGTAAAATTCCAATTTGCAACGAAGAAGAATGAGTCAACGCAGAGATTATGTGTTGGTAAGGGTTAGAGTTAGGGATTCTAAGTGGCTGATATTTCTTTTAGAATTAGAGAATTAATTATATTATTTATTTTATATGAAAACAAGGCCTAATCCTTTTTCAAATGAAAAATAGGGCCACCCAACAATGATTAAAACATATAGACTTAGGAAAAATGTTACAAAACCAAGAAAAAGAACCTTAAAATTGAACATATTTACTCATATTTTATATAATATATAAAAAATAAATTAACCTACATGTCATTTTATTTTTCAATTTATGTATCTCAATACAATTATATATTTCTTAAGTATAAATAGGCACTTATTTATACGATTGTACTTCAACCCGCTTCGTCTGCCTAGGCGCTAAGCCCTAGTCTACCGTCCGACTCACGCCTAGCGTCTTGTAAAACCTTGTTAGCAAGTAGTAAGATAGAGATCAAATTGGAAAACTTCGTAAATTTTTGTGCTTCATATTGTTTCTGCAGGATAATATTGGTGCCATGAAAAGTTAATAGGTCTTCTCTAGGAGATCCTATTCAATCAAGTGCTCTTTACAGAACTTGGAAAGTGATCGGATTGGACAAAACTTTAGAACTATATTCATTTATAGATTTAAAGTCTTGGAAGCATAAATGTTGCGAGTCCTATCTTGCTTCAGGCATGAAGATATCTTTCTTTTGTTTTTTTATCAAAACACTTTTCTAGAGTGAGCCATAAAGCTCTTGGATCTTCCTCAGCGAGCTACTCAGTCTGTAATGCGTTATGCATATGTTTTCAAATGAATATCATAGCGGTGGCTTTGTCAGCTTTGCCAACCAATTATCCATCTCAACTTCAATGGTAGGCCCAAGACTCTTTGTAATGAGGTGGGATCTCACGTCTTGAACACATTTCTAGTAGTTTCTTCCGGATACTTCCAGAGCAGTAAAGTCAAGTTTGTTAAGATTCGACATGCTGCTAATGGAGCAAGATCACGATCAATACTAGGGGTAAAAAAACGTCTATAGTCAAAATTAGAACATTCAAGTTCTGTAGCAATGTTTGATTTACATTAGCATGAAAAACTCATGGTACTATATTGGAAACTTCAAGTTTGAAATAAAAATTATGAACCACGGGTTCATAATACATACAAACAAACGCATATATACAAAGGAAATAAATGTATAGAGCAATTTCAAACAAATTAAATTAAAATAAGTCGCTTAACAGAATCCAAACCCAAATATTAGGTTAAGAAAAGAAAAGTGAAAGACAGATCCTGATAAATACGGGGCTTCGGGTTTCATATAGGCTAAAGCAAATAGGCCCAGGAGAATTTTTTTTTTTTTTTTTTTTTCTTCTCTCTCTCTCGGATTGGACTGGGGTCCATAGGGAGAAAATTAAGTGAGCTGAAAAAAAAAAAAAAAAAAAATCTGGAGACAGAAGTCGTTTTGGTCTGCAAATAGATCTGGCCCAAATTGGAAAGGAAAGGTCTCAGGGCCAAGCAGTGGGTTAGGCTGTGACGTAGGCTGAGCGCTAACAAACGGAGGTTGGGGCGAGCATGGGTTGGTCAGAACCTACAAAACATCGACGGATAAGGATCTCGACGTCGGGGAGGTCCAATAACTCAGATATTCGAATTTGAATCTTGAGGGATCCGACAAGATTTAGACTAGAATCTCGTTGGTTGTCGTCAAAGACGACCGGTTTCACCGCGGGAAGGCGGCTGCCAGTCGTCGGGGGCGAGGGATCATTAGGCTCCGCCAGGCAACGGCCTAATGAGTTTGAGAAGACGACGTGAACTGTCATCGTTTGGAAGGCCCTTGTGTTGAGCTTGTGAGAGCTCGGCTCCACGGCTCGCTCAGAGCAATGATCGGCACGGCTCACGGTTTCAGGCGATGGCCTAGACAACTTGGCTCAACTGGGCACAAGCTCATGGCTTTCGGCCGTGAGTCTGGCACAATTTTTACTTTTTTTTTCTTCCTTTTCTTTTCTTGTTCACACTGTACAATTCACCACAATTATAACAGTAATAATAGTATAATTGCAAACAATACTTTGGGTAGAATATATAATTCTGCAACAAATAAATAAAAGACTTCATGTTCAATGGTGAATGTTTAAGGTAATTAGACTAAAAAAATATCGACAATTAAGATAGTGTTTAGAAGAACTTGGATTGCAATGCTAGCTCATGTGAACTGGTTTGTAACAGAATTTCCTTAACGTAACGTTAAAAGCGTGCTGATAATGTGTTGAGGCCTATTTCCTCTGAAGGGTGCAGCAAAGAAAGAGAAAGAGAATTGATGAATTTCTGGGATGTGTATTTCCCATTGTATGTGCCAAAAGTGAACAACAAGAAGAAAGAAACTTGCTCGATGCAAATCTTAATAGGAAAAAATCACTAGCATAAAAAGTAAACCAAAACTATCAAGGATTTACACAATCACATATGTGTTAGAATTTATATCACAACAAAAACAATATTAAATGTTTTTACTACGAACTGAGGTTTGATAGACTTTACATGTGAAGAGTCGTTAAAAAAAATTGTGTGTGAGGCAGACGTATAATTCAAAATCAGAGCTCAAACGTTCAAACTAGCTATTATTACGTTATGAACATAATGAAGGTACGCATTAACGTGTTGCGATTGCCAGCAGTGCCCACCCTTCCTCTCGTGGGTAATAAAGATCCTAAAAATCTTGTGAATTATAATAAGCTAAGTGTGTCTCCAAAGATGCACGTGCTTATGGAAATTATAAAAGATTTTGAGTCATGTTCTTCAGAAGAAAACATACTAATTGATCGTTGAAGATTTGGAGGGTCTAAATTATCATGTGGTGCAGACAATATATGTCAGATCGAACACTGCTCATCAATTTAACAGAATGGGAAACTGAAACGTGGGAATATGCTGTTTAAGAACTGCTTTGTGTTTAGCAGACACAATATGAGATTAATTGATCAATATCTAGCACACCAAGAGATCAAGGTGTTAGCTCAATTGCATGATCGATTCTCTCATTAAAGTGCACAATATCACGCTAACGTAATACACTTCATTCTTTATCTACCGTTACCAAAGTAAAATTCTATGTAGGAAAGAAAAAAGTGACTGATAAACCGTAGGCTTAGTACAGCTCACCACCAATATTATCAGTATCGTTTTCAACTTAAACATATATTATTTGGTGTGGAGTTTTATCACAAATAGCCTCCAACAATTGACCACCTATTAATTACTAGATGTATGGTTTTGTCACAAAAGGTCTTAGTGATATTAGAAGTGAATCTCGCACTTACAAGCTATATATTATTTTGGTATTTCTCTTAAATGAGACTTTATTCTACAACACGTCCCTCATTAGTGACTCCACACAGGGTCATAGGGGAAACCAAATCTCCCAATTCATTATATTGGAGCTATCGCACAGATCTATTTGTGAGTTTGATAAATATTCAATCACTAGAGTCGGTGCCTGTCATCATTGGACTGGGTATGACCCGATGACAGGACGTCATATTGGTAGCCCAGAGAGCCCATGACTTGTACCACCTAGAGAGCCATAGTCTGTTAGTGGCATAAAAGTCAATTACCATAGGGCAAACTATGTCTATTTCCCTTAGGTAATTTTGTGATCTACTCACGATGTCAAGGATAAAACTGTCATATTAAGCATATTGTCTAAATGCTTCCGCATCTACTTGTGTTTAAATAGAAAATAACAGGTACTTCCATTATGACTGCAACTTCCTATTGGGAAATTTTTTAAAATGTCATATGAACTTGTTCATATTTTTCAATTTGTCATATCAACTTTACAAAATCATTAATTTTGTCATCTCACATTAACTCCATTAAGTTTTTCATCCAATATAAGTAATGTGTCTCGCACATAACTTGTGTTTAGGGTTATTTAGGTCATTTTAACAACTTTTCATAGGTTTTTTTGCTTTTCTTTAGTACAAACACTTAAATTTTTTTACTTTTCATTAGCCATGCATGTACAACTCCATTTGTGGCACAAAACATCAATATGTTTCTCATTTATAGAGCCCGTATGAAATTATGTCTTTGTGACATGCTAAAATGCAAACTCTCACTTGTGTATCATTACATATTTTGAATAACTAGAAGACAGTGCATTGCGTGATCATTTCATTGCTATAATATCAAATATAATGTTTCATTGCCCAAGAAACCCTATAATCTTTTGTCAAAGGGAAGTAAGGTATTATAACGACCGAAATAACCCTAAACACAAGTCATGTGCGAGGCACATGACTTATTAAATGGAAAACTTAATAAAATTAGAGAAAGATGACAAATTATAATTTCAAAAAAATTAGTATAACAAATTACTTAAAATTTTAGCTTATATAATAAATTGAAAAATACGTATAAGTATACATGACATTTAAAAAAAAAAAATCATCCTATTTCATCGTTTGCCTCACCACTGGTACCTACTGTTGTCCTGACATATTTTTGTGTGCGTTATACTACCAGCTTTTCGTACCAACAAATCTCCACGCGCAAGATTGTCATTCATGCGCGGAAATCATGAACGGTAAAGAAAGTCTCTGATGATCACTCTCGTATGGGCCTTTGCACTATGATGAAATTGTTCAACAGTTCAACTTGTACCAAACTCCTTTCAATACACTATCAGATTCCATATTATTTTGGATATAGAAGTACAAAAATACTAAGGTTTGCTAGTATACTCACCCTCATGCTCATGCTGATGCAAACGCTGCAATGGATAATCATACGTATGATTGATACCAGCCAAGGTTTTTAAATTACCACTACAAAAAATAAGTACAATCTTCTAAATCTATAGTTGCTGATATAATTACTCCATTAACACGTACGATTGTCAAGCATCGCAAAACGAAATTTTTAACGACCCAACTTCAGACTCTTTCTTTCTAGCCTATTCAACTCTTTAGCCGTAGTTATTTAAGTTGTATCGTGAGATTGAAGAGATCAAATTCCTCATGCAACACAAGAAACAAAGATATGAAGTAGGCAAATAGAAGTGAGAATCATTCGATCGCGCTTTTAAATTCATTTTTCAACTAAAGCAATGCCGTTATTTTTCACCATAGTTCAAATGACGCTTTTTAGAAGATTAATGACATATAATTTAAACTTTGACAGTTTCATAGGTTGACAATTACAATGTCCGCTAATGGAGTGGCTAAAAGATAGGTACAAAAAAAGTGAGCTGGAGAAAGGACAAACAAAAAAACCACAATAAAGTTTGATCGGGTACATTAATTGTTTGTTTGTGGTCCAATATGGTGCACAAAGGGCGCCATAACAAGGGACAAGGCAAAAGGGCCAATATTCCAAACCACTTAGTTTTGTTCCATTCTTGTCTTCTCTTTTCAATATGCTGGGTTAGGTGGAGCTAATCCAGTTGAATTGAACCTAAAATCTCTTATTTAATTGTTTGTTTGTGGTCCAATATGGTGCACAAAGGGCGCCATAACAAGGGACAAGGCAAAAGGGCCAATATTCCAAACCACTTAGTTTTGTTCCATTCTTGTCTTCTCTTTTCAATATGCTGGGTTAGGTGGAGCTAATCCAGTTGAATTGAACCTAAAATCTCTTATTTACAAGCGAAGAGGAATATCACTAGACCATACGTACTAAGTGGTGGTTGTTGCTATTGTTACAATTGTGTGAGTTTGATTACAGTTTTTTGCCAAAAATGAAAAACCAAACTGAAATTATCATTCGGTTTGGTTTTCTTTCTTTTTTTATTTCAATTTGATTCAGTTTTTTTGGCTTGGTTCAGTTTTAGTTTGTTGGTTTTTTTTTTTTTTTTTTAAATAATTGAAAATTGGATGCCGTTGCTGGCATCATATCATAGGACATGGATTGTCTGCCCTTCTGATCTCATCCCCTCCTATTATGATTATGTGCTTAATTCCAAAGATATTCTAATTTGTCTTGAATTAGGGTTTCCTTTCTTAGAAGACAAGTAATATCTTCAATGGGCTTAAGCCTAGCATGTTGGACAAAGGCTATCGAACTACACTTCATGCGCTACGAGCATCCGATCATTCTTGCCACCCGAGGTGCCATTTGTCATGATCCCTGAAAATCATGGTCCCACCCACCATTTAGGTCATAGGATAAAAGTAAAATGACAATGTTTAGATGGGTGTAAGCAAAACAATGTCATTGTAAGGATTATTTGGTTCGATTTTCGAACCACTGAAAGTGGTACCAAACCAACAAATTTCGGTTTGGTTTTTCGAATTTAGTTATTTTTTGGGTTTGGGTTTGAATTTTTTTTAATTTAGGGTCGGTTCGGTTTGGTTTTTTTTAACACTTTAATTTTTATTCTTTTAGAATATTATATGATGTTGTTCTCGGCACTCTAAAATTTTTTATTGTGTACTCCAAACTTTTTAAAAGCAACCCCAAACAAACATTGTAATATCCAAAAATAACACTTAAAAAGTACTTTGACAAAAAAAAAAGTGTTGTTATGTCACTCGACAAGTCTAATTATGCATTTCTTATAAATGTATATTTTTCTAAATATAGAAAACTTAAAGTGTATAATAAAAATCTTTTAATGCTAATAACAGCAAAAACAAAAACAAAAAAAAAAAAAAAAAAAAAAAAAAACCAAAGGCATAAAAGAAGTATAAAATTCAAAGTCATTGTCAATGTATTAATTGCCAATATTGCACAATTATCTGACTGTCACTATGAGATTTGACTACTTTGATCATAATAAATGAGAAATTATAGTGTAGAGTCATCCGAACATAAAGGGGTGTCTTATCCACGTATCTTATTTTATTTCTTATGTACATTTGATAATTTATGTTCGTTGATCTTCTTCAATTCATCCGATTTGACAGTTGAAAATTAAAAAAATGTATGAGAAGTAAAATAAGATGTGTGAATATCACACCCCAACATAAATTGCATTGGCAACATACATATCACACAGGCGGCTTCAATTTTTTGTCCATTCATTAAGGCACATTTGCAACTTTGCCACTCAATTATAAGAGAATAGATAGAATCGAATTTAAGTAATTCATTTGGTCACCTTACTTCGAATTATTTTAAGAAAGTTCACATTTGATTCTTTTGAAGGGCATACATTTCTTCTTCCATTGTTCAAGTTACTTTGTTCAAAAATTTACATAAAGTTACTTTAGATGGCCTAAATCCTACGTTAGGTCGACTGAATTAATCAATTGACCAATACGTCCCAAAACGTTAGAAATGGTATATCCTCTCCTCCAATTGCTTGTAGTTCTCCTGTTTTCTCCATCGAAGTTTATTTCGGACCAAAAAAAAGAAAAGAAAAAAAAAGAATCAGATCTTAAAAGTTCTGTCTGCGGGACTGACAATCCTCATTACATTTTTACCAATCCTCCCCTATCCTATACCCTACCCTGTGCCTATCGATATCTGCAGAGATATTGCCGCATAGGCCATTAGGCCTCACAAGCTTCAAAATTGCAGCAGATTTGACTATGCCCCCCATTGCAGCAGATTTTACGACCTGCTACACGCGATTTATATGTTTTAAATGTATTTATATATATGAATTGAAACAAAAAAAAATCAAATATTTGAAATAAATGAATAATTTTATATCATCCAAGTAAAAACTCCTTAGAAACCAATCAAAGCAACTAATTCACATAATAAAATTGATCTTTCAATTTTCATCTACGTTCTATTGAATTTACATTAACAATAGAGAAAATAATATTTAATAAACAACTGATTTAATCACATTATTGCTAGTATATTATGAGACGAAGCTTATCCCCTCACCCTTAGTGTAGATAATATTATTTGTTCAAAAAAGAAAAACAATTATTTGATAACTAATTTAATCACATATAATGCGTGTGCTCAAAACTTTTTTTATAACAGGCATTACACACCTCTTAAGATGTTTTGAACTTGTTTAGAAATAGAAAAAAATATTATTTAATAAACAACTAATTGAATCACATTATTACTAACCTATTGTGAGATACTAACTAAAAAAATTGTACAAAAAGAATTCATTATTAAAAAAAACACTGTTAAAACAACGAAAATCCCCCTGTATTATTTGGTGCATTATTTTGAATTACTTTTGAAATTTTTTGTTTTGGAGGCATTTCTGTCCAAAAATTTTTGGTAAAGATTGTGACCTCAAAAAGGATTGTTGGGTTTATATATAAAGATAAAAACCATGGGCTTGCCTCATTGACATAAAACTAATTACAAATAAATAAAGCATATTGACCAGATCCAAAATCAAAATTGTCTCTTGACAATGTTGACATATTCCTCGTTGTTAAACGTTGTATTAATCTTAACTTCATTTTTTGAAACTTAAAAATTAAAATGAAATAGTTATTAAATTAACGAGACCTTAAGTTTTCATTTGTTTTATAATTTAAATTCTTACTTTTTAATGATATAACGTGAAATTAGTAATTTACTCCCTAAAAAATGAAAGACATGTGAAAGTATCCCATAAAATTCAACATAGAATGACAAAGTGAACTTCTCAATGACCATTTTCATGATAATCTACTTTTATGAGAAAGATTACCTAATTGCAATAACCTGATCTTTTCTATGACCATTTGTTGATGCTGGTTGGTTCTTTTGGCTGCAGCCTTATTTTTGGGCGGCTATAACAATCTGTGTTTAGTCGTATTATTGTAGGCCAAGAGTTGTCTGCCCTTTTACTTTTGCTGTCCTTTCGTGCCTTCTTATTTGTGTGGTCATGATTAAGTCACGTCAACATTTTATATTACTATTCATTTTTGTTTTATTATCTTTATAAAAAAATAATATAAAATGTTAACGTGATTTAACCGTAACCACATAAAACAAGAGGGCAATAGAAATGAGAGGGCAGACAATCCTTGTCCATTATTGTAACCTCTCATTTGTGTTGGAGAATACAGTTACTTCGGCTCCTTCTACCTTTTGGGAGTGAGCTGCCTTGGTGTACGTATCTGCTTTGCCCGTGGAATGAAATTTCATTGACCAAAAAAAAAAAACCTTCCTACTGGGCCTCGTCACAGCCGTTCTTCTCTTTGAAGAAAAGTTCCAGAAGATACCGCAGCATTACTCGTCATGCCAGTTTAAAATTTTTTAGTTAATAAAAACAGAAATCGAGTTAATATATAGTAGAAGTAAAGGAAACAGAAAAAAACTTTGCAAACCTTCAACTAGGGATACCATTGGAGGCATGTCAGCTACACAGCGCATTGTGTCACGTTAGATTCGAAACGAAAAGCTGTACAAAAAAACTAAATTTTGGAAGACTGCCCCTTTAAATAAACCTAAACTTGTCAAAATTAATCCTCATCAAGCACATCACCGTTGGGGCTAGTTCTTTCATCGTATACTCTTTGTCCCCAAAAATGGTGAACCCCCTCGTGATCAGAACAATTGTTATTGGTCAGTAATTCTAATTGGCATTTGGTTTTACTTTCTATTTTATTTTATTTTTTTCCCATTTTTCTTTAATTCTAGCTTTCTACCATCTGGTTTTCTTGCTTTTTTTTTTTTTCTAATGCTTGCGGGTTCTAATACACTACTAGTTATCATCAAATTTCAAAAGAGTACTCACGATGCATGCATGTGCATGGAGGAGAAAGTCTTATGAATGGACTACCGTATGCGACCACCATTCACACAATAGTCCCTCACAATAGGTGAAATTTTTTATTTGTGGGATCTACGTCCTGTGAAAGGTTTTCGCATGAGAACATTTTTCCATTCAAATCCAGATATGTTGCCTCAAAATTATTGTCTTTTTATTGTCCCCTCTCTAGTTATTGTTTGACAAACATGTTCTTCACCTTACTAGAGACTCATTTATGCATGGGGCAAACTAAAGTTTTGCAATTCAAAATAAGTACATAAATACAGCTATTTGAATTGTTAATGAGATATATACATAGCTAACTTATATACTTTTTTATATTGGGCTCAGCTCAAAATTTAGCATTCTAGTGAGAATCTTATTAATAGTACTCTCTCTCTCTCTCTCTCTGTCTCTCTCTCTTATGTGAACGTACTTAATGATCAATGGAAATATTGCAGCCCAACATTTCTAAAAATCATCAAGCAAAAATCAGTCGGGGAATTCAAGCCGGATCCTTATATAGCAACTTTGCTTAAATGTGCTTTGTGGTCCTTCTATGGCTGCCCAATTGTCCATCCCGACAGCCTTCTTGTCCTCACAATCAATGGCACTGGATTCGTCATCGAATTAATCTATTTGCTATCTTCTTAACACTCTTCTGGGAAAAAAACGCGTAAGATTACCATAAAACAATAAAGGCAGGGTCATCATTTTTTTTTTTTACAAATTAATTTGCTTAATCATGTATCGTTGCGCATTTCAGTGTCTTGATTATTCATCCAACTCTTTTTTTCAGCGAAGCATTATCATTGCTCCTCTAGTTGAAGCTACCTTCTTTGCTATTGTGGTTTTCGTTACTTTACGCTTCTTCGAGTTTCCTCAAGGACGATGTAGGATAATTGGGATCTTATGTATTGTCTTCAACATCATTATGTATGCCACACCCCTGACAGTCATGGTACGTACGGATAATAATTTTCATGAATTATGCTACGTTTGAATGTCTTAGACAATGTTTGGATGATCAAAATATTTACATTTTTTTCTATTCTTTGGTTGGCAGAAAATGGTGATCAAGACAAGGAGCGTCAACTACATGCCGTTTTCCCTCTCACTCGCCAACTTCTGCAATGGCATTGTCTGGTCCATCTATGCATTCCTTAAATTTGATCAATATATTGTGGTAATTAATTAATATTCTAAACAAGAAGTTTTCAATTTATCCTAGGAGTTTTAAAGAGCTAAAAAAGACTTATTTTGATTATTGTGATTAATTAACCTTTTATTTATTTATAATAATTTCGTAGTTTCCAAATGTTTTGGGATCGCTTTCCGGCGCGGTGCAGCTCATCTTGTATGCAACCTACAATAAGACCACTAATTGGGATGAGGATGATGAAAAGCCAAAATCTGAAGTTCAAATCTCTAATGTTTAGAGAGAGAGTGGTCTCCTGTAATATCAAACTCTTGATCAATGTAATCACGTTCAATTTGGACATTTTATATGTACATCTTCGCATGCATGCAGTTAATAGTTTGGTCAAAAACAAAAATGAATATTTTATGAGGAGAAGATTATTTACAACCATCTTCAATCTATATATGATGTATACGTAATATTACTAATTATAAAACATTATAGGGTAAATTATACTTTCATACCTCAGGTTTGGAGTCTATTTCAATTCCTTACAACATCTTTAAAACATTTCACTTTCACACCTTAAGTACTATTTTATTTTAAAATAATACCTCCGTTACATTTTCCATGTATTGATCTGTTAAATGCTGACGTGGCTGCCACATATATGCCACGTGGCTGCCAAATGTCTGCCACGTGGCAAATAAAATAAATTTTTTTTTAAACCTGAATTTTCTCAAAAAAAGAAAAAAAATTGAAAAAAAAAAGGTAAATTACACTTTCATATCTCAGGTTTGGGGTCTATTTCAATTCCTTACATTTTCAAAACATTTCACTTTCATACCTTAAGTACTATTTTATTTCAAAATAATACCTCCGTTACATTTTCCATCCATTGATTTGTTAAATGCTGACGTGGTTGCCAAATGTCTACCACGTGGCAAATAAACTTAATTGAATTTTCTCAAAAAAAGAAAAAAAATTGAAAAAAATAAAAATAAAAATGAAACCCACTATCCCTCCCCCACCCCCCCCCCCCCCCCCACCCTAGCGACCCATATCCTTATCCCTAACCCAAAACCCAAAAAACCTGCTGCAGCAGCAAGAAGAAGAAGAAGAAGAAGAAGAAGAAAAAAAAAAAAAAAACTTGCAGCAGCAGCAGCAGGAAGAAGAAGAAGAAGGAAAAAAAAAAACCCCAAACCTAGTTCGTTCCCCCCCCAACCCGCGACCCCTCCCTCCCCCCCCCCCCCAAACCTCGTGACCCACCTCCCTCCCTCCCCCCCCCCCCCCACCCACGCCACGTGACCTCCCCACCCCCCCCCCCAACCGTGCCACTCGACTTTCCCCCTTCCCCCCTCTCGGGTCAGGATCTCATGATTTTCAGTGTGGGTGGGTTTTGAAAATACTTTGAGTTTGAAATGATTTTGGACTGGTTTTGTGGTAGATCCACATAATCTCGGGTGGAATTTTTGTGGGTGATGGGGGATTTTTGGGAGGGGTGATGGGGGATAGGAGAAAGGGGTGGCTAGGGTGGGATTGGGGCTTTTTTTTGTTTTCTCCCTCTTCTTCTTCTTCTTGCAACTTTTTGGGTTCTGGGTTAGGGTCGCTGGGGGGCGGGGGAAGGCATTGGTTTCAATTTTTTTTCTTTCAAATTTTTGAGAAAATTCAGGGTTTTTTAAAAAAATGAAAAATATATTTTATTTGCCACGTGACGTATATGTGGTAGCCACGTTAGCATTTAACAGATCAATGGATGAAAAATGTAACAGATGCATTATTTTGAAATAAAATAGTACTTAAGGTGTGAAAGTGAAATGTTTTAAAGATATTGTAAGAAATTAAAATAGACCCCAAACCTGAGATATGAAAGTGTAATTTGCCTTTTTTTTTTACAATATTTTTTTTTCTTTTTTTGAGAAAATTCAGGTTTTTTAAAAACAATTAAAAAATTATTTTATTTGCCACGTGGCAGACATTTGGTATCCACGTGGCATATATATGTGGCAGCCATGTCAGCATTTAACAAATCAATAGATGAAAAATGTAACAGAGATATTATTTTGAAATAAAATAGTACTTAAGGTATGAAAGTAAAATGTTTTGAAGATGTTGTAAGAAATTGAAATATATCCCAAATCTAAGGTATGAAAGTGTAATTTGCCTAACATTATATGACTCTCTAGTTTTTCACATGAAGTGAAGAAAACTAAACCCTTTACAAAGAGAACTCAGTCCATATTTACAAGGTCCGACGGCCAGTTACCATCTTGATAAAAGGTAGTACACAACTTAATTAGTCGTAAACATCTTTATTTTTTCATCAAGTAGAAAATAGCAGTAAACCCTAGGAAGCAACAAAGAAGAAACAGATGAAAAGCTCTTCAATATTGATTGACGTTTGATAGAGATGACTCGTATTAAATAATACTTTTGTACTGACAATTCCAAGATCATTAAAAGGTTGTTGCATAATTGGACAAGAAGAATTGTCCGCCCTTCTACTTCATGTGCCTTTTCGTGCTTTCTTATTTTGTGTGATCACTATTAATTCACGTGGCTTAATTGGACAACATTTTATATTATTTTTTTATAGAGATAATAAGACAAAAATAAATAGTAATATAAAATATTAACGTGATTTAATCGTAATCACACAAACAAAAGAGTACGGAAGGACATCGAAAAGGCACCGAAAGTGAGAAGACATGCAATCCTTGTCCTGCATAATTTCCCTCGGGATGCCTCTTTACAGTAGTTCCCTTGTGCATACTTCCTCTCCGCTTAGTAATACGTTTGACATGCATGCCCTTTTGGTTTCATTTTATTTAAGAAAATAGTAGATCGAATTGTTATTGTAATTATCAAATAGTAGATCGAATTGTTAATGTAATTATCAATCTGTATTCTATAATTCTATTTAGGCCAAATTTAATGCTTCAAGTGTTTTATTCATTAGATTTTATTTCTATAATTGTTTAAATCTTTTATTTTCAATTTTAGTAATTTATTTTCATATTATTTAATGCTTCATAAAAAAATTTCAAAATCCGGTCCATTCTGCTTATTCATGAAGGGTGGGTTGTCACATCCCGGCCCGGGGCGGATCACTTCCCGGGCCCGCTCCACCACCGTAGCACGATATTGTCCGCTTTGAGCTTACCATTCCCTCACGGTTTTGTTTTTGGGAACTCACGAGCAACTTCCCGATGGGTCACCCATCCTGGGATTGCTCTCGCGCACTACTCGCTTAACTTCGGAGTTCCCATGGAACCCGAAGCCATTGAGCTCCCAAAAGGCCTCGTGCTAGGTAGGGATGAGAATATACATTTAAGGATCACCCCTGGGCGATGTGGGATGTTACAATCCACCCCCCTTAGGGGCCCGACGTCCTCGTCGGCACACACGCGACCAGGGTTAGGCTCTGATACCAAATTGTCACATCCCGGCCCGGGGCGGATCACTTCCCGGGCCCGCTCCACCACCGTAGCACGATATTGTCCGCTTTGGGCTTACCATTCCCTCACGGTTTTGTTTTTGGGAACTCACGAGCAACTTCCCGATGGATCACCCATCCTGGGATTGCTCTCGCGCGCTACTCGCTTAACTTCGGAGTTCCCATGGAACCCGAAGCCATTGAGCTCCCAAAAAGCCTTGTGCTAGGTAGGGATGAGAATATACATTTAAGGATCACCCCCTGGGCGATGTGGGATGTTACATGGGTGCTATCCACATGCTATGGCAAGGGTTCGGCTTGAGAACAAAAATGCCATATCCATTCCCATAAGCACAAAATTTAATCATATACATAATGAAAATTAACCATCGGAGAATATCGATAACAATACCGCTGGGTAACAGTTTCCCTATCAGTTAAATGTATATTCATCTTCGTCAATGCAATAAAATTATTCGTTCAACTAACATATTACAATTTAATCAATACTAATTCCGTCTTTAAACATTCACATTCAAATCATTAAAAAAAAAACATAACAATATTCATGAGAAGTGTTCACAATAAACCAAAGACGATACCAATTAAGGCAAATTAGTCCCATGAAAAAAGGAAAGGGATGACAAAAGCAGATACAACAACCATTATAGGAGAAAGACAAAATAAATTATCAAATAATTTCAATACTTGTAAATACACATATATATTATATAATATTATATTCAGGAGGGATTTGGAGACGAATACTAATAGGGACTGCTATATACATATCTGAAACCGTAACAAAAGAATACACACGATTTTTCTCCATATTTGAAAAATACTCGAATTTTCATCTCCAAATTCGCCCATTAGGCCAATAATCCATGGTTATCGGGTTGAACATGTTGAATTATCATCCTTACTATCCACACACTCTATGTTTATTTTTGTCCTTTGATCATCTTCAATTTTTGGACGGCTAAAAATTAAGAAGTGTATAGAAAGTGAAAAAGAATGAGCGTCTATTTCCATGATGGTAAGTAGACCTGGCATTCGTGTTCGTGTTGTTTTCATGACATATCCGATATCTTAACAAGTCATGTTGTATAACACCCGTTAAAGTAAACATGTAATATGACCCGATCCGAAATCGACCCGTTAATATTATCAAGTAATATATCCCGACCCATTACCTATTAAAAAAATATTTTAAATCAATAAATAATGAAAATGAAAAACATAATTTGACCAAAAAAAAAAATGGAAAACATAATATTAAATTAATATATACATACTATATTGTCACATAAATATTATTCACAACATAAAATAAATATTCGTCTTTAAAGTAGAGAATTGTTATTAGCATTCCAAAAATCACATTCTACACTCCTCACAAGTGTATTTTTCTTTCTAATTATAAAAAGTTTAGAGTGCCAAATGAGATTTTAGAGTGCTAATAACAATTCTCTTAAAGTATTACATACTCCAAAACAAGAGCCTAATAAAAAAAACATTAATACATTACTACAAAATACTAAATGTTCAAGGATATGCAGGAGTTGCGTTTCAAGGTTGAGGAACCTTTGCATGTTTGTATATGCTTTCACATTTGTCAAACTTGTACGTTAATAATTATGAATTTTATTTATTTTGACTCCCTTAAAAATATTATTCATGAGAGTTTGTTTTGGTTTTAAAAATTCAAACGAAGATGTAGCCATACTTAAGTATTATAATTTTTTACTGTATTTAGCATTTTAAAATTAGTAGATAATTTTTAGTAGTTTACAAAATTAAAACCATCAAAATAACTTTTTTCTTAACCTGTCGAAACGAGTTATCCGTCTGTCATCTTCGTGTAAACCTATTAAAAATTCGTTATTAATAGATTCTTATCGTGTGACCTGATAACGATCCAATTAATTATCGTGTTGACACAAAACTTGTTATTTTTATGTGTCGTATTAATTAATGAATCGTGTAAGAAATTATCAAGGATATTGGTAAGCACATGCACACGTAGTGGTTTCTTGTCCAGCCACGTCAAACCAATCACACCGTGGGAGTGTTCCACAATTCGGTGAATGGAAAACGTGTAAGGTCAGGATCCTTCAATGCCCGAGGTTCTATTTGTTGATAACCCCGCGATTGTTCTAGACGGAAGCTGCATTCTCCCGAAATTTCCGCTCTCTGCTTTTTTATATCCCACAATTTTCTCACTAACCAAACAATCAGTCGCTGCAAATCTCTCGTCCTACCAAACGCTTTCCCGCGCTAATCAAACAACTTTCTTCATGTAAGAATCTTTTCCATGTCACTTTTCTTTTAGTTTCTTCACTTGATTATGTCAACTTCGATTCTAAATTTCTCGGAAACTCGGTGTTTTCTTTCGTGTTCTCTTTAACTTTCCCGAGAAACAAACAGCTTAAATTCCCTTATTGCCGAATTTTTTTTAGCAAACAGGCGTTTATCTCAAATGGGTCACCAAATCTTTCGAGTTTACCCGTATTTCTCCATCAAATCTCTCCTTTTGATTGCTCAGTTGCTAATGGTTTACTAAAACCTTCTCTTAATATTATCAGATTTTTGTGCTTGCGGATTCTGAATCTTTGGTGAAAAATGAGTCGAGCAGCGGATTCGAGTGCGTTCGAAGCGGTGAACCAGCTACTGAACTTCCCGGAGGCCATTGAGAAGTTAATGTTTCCGTCTCGGGCTCACGAGACCGGTAACGAGATCAAAGGTGTGTCCAGCATTCCGGTTGACATTTTGGACACTCCCAAGGAGTACATATTTTTCTTGGATATGCCTGGCCTATCCAAATCTGACGTTCAGGTATAAATGCTTGATTTTGGTACGGTTCTTTTTTTTATCTTTTTGTTAATCGTGATCAAGAAATTAGGTTATGCGCTTTGATATAATTAGGTTGGCTAAAGCAGCGTCCTCTCGTATGAACCTGTCTTCGGATCTTCCTCAAGTTTCGATTAGGTTAATTATAATATTTCTTGAATCATGGGAAAAAAAAGTAGCTAGGAGATGTATGCTCAATCGGCCTTTAGGTAAATAATACATGTCCTGCACTTTTTTCTTTGTTTTTCTTATTTTTTTTTTAACCTGATGCATTGTGAGAGTAAACAGACTTGGTTATGCAATCCAGGTGACGGTTGAAGACGAGAACACTCTGGTGATCCGGAGCAATGGGAAGAGAAAGCGCGAAGACGGTGAGGAGGAGGGGTGCAAGTATATCAGGCTGGAGAGGAGAGCGGCTCAGAAGCTACTGAGGAAGTTCCGGTTGCCCGACAATGCCAATGTAGGAGCCATTAATGCGAAATGTGAGAACGGGGTTCTGACTGTGGTGGTTGAGAAGCTTCCTCCCCCTCCCAAGCCCAAGACAGTTAAAGTCTCCATCTCCTGAAGTGGATAGGGCAACATAAATAGAGAAATACAAGCTGGATTTCACGTGTAGGTTCTACTTCTAGCGTTTAGGGTTTTCCTGTTAGGGTTACAATATGGATGCTACTCTGTTAGTGCTGTATTTTGGAAAGACTGGCTGAACTTAGAGTTGCTAGGGTTTTACTTTCCTCGTGTTGTTTTTGAGATTAGTCAACAAGTGTCTTTCTGTTTTAAATGATATAAGCATCTTGTTTGATACGGGTTTTTGCAAAGATTGTACACAAATAAAGCACTATTCTAACTTTAATTAGTGGGATAAGTTTTACATGGTGATGTGGTTTAAGTTCGTCTTTGACGAAAATCGAATTTAAAACTTCTCGATTACAAGTAAGGAAGAATATTATTAAATTGTAGGACTAAATGACTATTCCAACTTTAATTGGTGTAAGGCAAGGAAATTCGAACATTTTCAACTCTATTTTAATTTTGAATGCCAACGGGCCGTTTGTTGATTAAAAGCCAACGGGTAAAAATGGTTATTGGTACAATCAGCTGAATTTGAAACAAAATTTCAGCCGTTTTTCTGGCAAAAAATGTTAACGGTACAATATATTTAGGAGGCTCAAAACAAAAATTTCTGATGTTTTTTGAAGGGGACTCGGTCGAACAAGGCAAGGTAGGTCCTAATCGAATGACTTTCTCTTCTTTCGTGACTTTGGCTTCTTCTTTCTAGATTCCTTTTCAGCAGGAACATTATCATTCAACAGATGCTCATATTCTTCAAGATTTGCAAACGGCGATGCTCCAGACTTCTCTCGCTTCCGTTTAGTTTTGCTTTTAACATTCTTCTCGTCCTCATCCTCGTCAAAGCTGTCATCTGCATCCCCTATGTCAATGTCATCGTCTGCATCACCTATGTCAATGTCACCGTCGTCTGCATCTCCTATATCAATAGCATCATCATCATCACTCAGGCCATCGTCCGCAATGGCATCAAAGTCTTCTCCCTCCCCACTGTCCGAGGGAAGGTCCAGCTCAGCATCACTGACATTAGCAACCAAGTCTTCATCATCTTCATTGGCAACTTGGTCCAGATCATCATAATCATAGTCACCGTCTGCTTCGATAGAAACACCAGCAGAATCCAGCATATTGTCAATCTCTTCGTTATCACTATCATCACCGCCACCCCCATCCACGTCAAACAAATCTGCAGCGCCTTCATCTTCAGTTGATTTCTTCTTCTTTTTCTTCTTTGGTTTCTTTGAAGAATTCATTTTGTTCATATAGAACTTGTGGAAGACAAGATCTTCCGGGGCTACATCTTCCTCGGCCAATGAGAGAATCTCGGGTCCAATTAATTGGTTGCCCATGTCAAGCTGGAACAAAAAAAGCTCAGTTAGCATTGCAGATGAAAGGGCCTAATATTTCAGCACTGCCCATAACTATGGTCCCCCATCAATCATTCGGCAGCATGAGAGAAGAAAACAAGAGAAGCAAATAAAAACAAGCTGACCTTTTTCGCAGGTTCAATTTGTGAACCGCCATGCCATGCGCTTTGCTTTGGTTTCTTCTCCATAAACTTGTCCAGAAAAGCAGCAAGTGATAGGTCATTCAGTGGGTTTCCATTGTAGACAATGTTCGCCCCAGAGAGTAGGGTCTTTGCCATGGTAGAAACTGAAGGGTGCACATGTGAAGAAAGTACTGTCAGCTCCCACCAGCTCACACGATCAGCATTACTGTTCACTCATAAAGAAACGAGAATTAGAAAGTTAACAGAAAATTCAAACTAAAAAAAAGGGTGCAAAGTATAAGAAATCCTGCAGTGAGTTGTTATAAAAGAAAATTTTGTTTGACCTTTACTTTTTCTGTCACCATTCTTCTTCACTAACAAAGTATCCATGTGTACAGAAGCTTGGAAAAGATAACTAACCAATAAGAGGGCTCTCTGCGTCGTGGATCATAGCCTCCAGGCAAGCGAGGGCTCTCAGATGATGCTTGTGGTTGTTGCCCACCAGCAAGGGCTGGTTTGGGATCATTTTGACCCTTTGTCACAAGAAACTCCTCTGCTTCATCAGAACCTTCATCTTCAGAATAAGTGGCAGCGGACTCCTCGTCATCTTCTGAAGAATCATGGTCAGAATTGGCAGCATCACTGCTGTGCACAAGCTCAACATCAAGTTCTTGTTTCTCTGGCACAGGGGTGGGTTTATCATCAGTTTCTTCTCGAACATCTTCAAAATGCTCAAGTTCATCATCAACTGACTCATTCTGAAGCACCATGTTCCTGTGTGGGGATGGCGTAATAGAAAAGTGTTTATTTGACCATGTTGAGTAAATCTAGGGCACAGATCTCCAAAACAGGAACTGCTTACCATAACAGAGGTCTTGCTTTAAGAACTTCTGAGAGAAGGAAGAGACATCCACATGCATATTGAGGTGGCTGCTGAAGTGCAACCTGTTCAAATCAGTTATTAGTAATAAATCCACAGAAGTGCCGCACATGAGTCACCAACCTCTATTGCTCAATGCATAGTTTCCTCCAAGAAGCATACATTAACATTAAAAACTTCAAGAATCCCCGACTAATGTAGCCCAACAGATGAAAATTCCATTTTGTGGGTTTTATTAACAAGGTAGGTAACCCACAGAAAAGAAAAACGTGTAGAGCGATGCAGGACTGTGCTTGTATGTGACACAAACATAAGAACATAATAAGTGCATACCTGCAATACACGCTTCGCGAAAGCAGCTGCACGCTTCAAGTTCACATCATTTTTCATTGCCCTCAGAATAAGTCCAATAAACATTTCAGCCTAAAAAGCAAGCCATGTAAAGACAGTGAGAATATAACTGGATGAAAGGAATCAAAATTGTTGCATACTATAAAACTACCCAACTTCTGCTGAAGCTGATAATGGAGTCAAGTGAACTTTGTTGAACCCAAAAGAAGTTTCTCAAAGACCATAATCAAGTGTGATGGACAACTCGTAAGAAAGAGCACAAACCAAAAAACAGTAAAATAAAGAGTATATACAAAATTACAAATCCAGCTCCACTTGCCTTAGAAGTATTCATGGCAGCAGGAAGTAGTAGTTTTGAGTACAAGGCTCTGTAAAACCTATCACTGATGATTTGATTCTTAGACGAGATCTTATCGAGAAGCATTAATGCTTGAACTCCAACGTTAAAATTCTTAGAATGAACCTGCACAAGTGTCCGGATTAAATTCCAAGCGCAGATACAGCTCATCTACCAAGTAATGAATAGCAAAGCTCTGAGCTTACCAGCTGGAAAAGCATTGGTGTTTGGACCTCAACAATGTCATCAGCCTCATTGCTGGAGACAAAGGGAAATGCTCTATTGACTCCCTGTGAAAGGGAAGCAGAAGTAGTTAGTAAGTTCATCGGAAAATGTTTTTCTAAGCCCATAGTATATGCGTAGCTTTTTGCTCTCTCCTTTTTTTCTTTTTCTTTTTCAGTACGAGTAACTAAAGGCTTGTAAAGGCACCAAGAGGAACATCTGAGATGACATAGCTACGTTGTATTGAAAGCTAAGGATGCATCCTATATATATTGTAGACCCAAGAAGTATTTGTACTAACCACCAGTAGAGCTGATAGAAGGCGTGAATCCAATTCAACATGAGAATCCGATGAAGTCTTATCCTCATTAGAACTGAGTGGTTTTTTAGACCCTGCTTTCCCTTTTTTATCCATCTTTTCACCAGCAGCAGCTTCATTAATAAGTACCTGAAATTTTACTTTGCAAACATTCATTTTCTATTTACATAACTCGGCCATAATCATAATGTATTCCAAAAAAATGATCATAATGCAATGATATAAAGGATGTGTATTAGGGACAGAAATCATAAGTGTGATAAATGAGAAATATAATCAAAAGATGATACGGTTCATCATTACCTTGAAAAGTGAAAAATAAACATCGACTAAACGTTTTGCCACCTTGGGTCCATCTCCTTTATGACTTAGACGCATTTGGCTCAAAAAGTTAACCTGCATATGTAAAAGTTTTGTTCAACAAGGTTCGTAAGTTGCACCAATTCAAAGTGAATGCAGGCAGTATAGTGACATTTTGAGTTCAAATCCATGGCTCTTAAGTACTAATAATTTTAATACACAAATTAGCAAATTGGATGTAATCAAGAACAAGAAGAAAATTGCTAATTTTCTATATTAAAATTCAGATTAATAGATTGTCTACATGTACACATACTTCAGACAAAATGGGAATGGACAGAAACGTTAAATACTGATGCACTTTGGCCATAGGGTCTCTGACAAAGACATGCGTGCTCATATGTAAACATGTTAAGAGGAAGAATACCAGTGTCTCATGATCTCGTCTAGAAAAGGAAAAGAAAAGGTTCTGCTTCGCTTCATGATGTTATTGTCGGATGTTCTCACTGCCTAATTACTTTGGTAAGACAGCTTAAGCCTTTGCATATAACTCAATATTTCAATAACATTTTATGGGCAAACAATCAAACAAAAATGTACTGTGGAAGCTGAAACAAGTAGTAGTGCTACAAGCTTGGTCCAGATTGTGGTAGCAATTAAACTAATAGTAGTGTTATCTTTATGAAAGGACATACTGCATGATATTTTGCTTGTGGAGTCAAACGTGGGCGAAAGAGAAAAGAGTCCACCTCATCAATCACCACTGCCTGTTCAAAGGAGGTCTTAGTATAAAGATGGGATGCAAAGGCACCAAGATGAGTACTCAGACCCACAAATTAGATTTAGCGCTAAACGGTTGTACCTTCATGTTTGGATGATCAGACAAAAGGTTTGATAAGTGAAAATCAGCATCAGAAGCGCCTTTATTTTTAGGATCTCCCAGCTGTAACAAAACCAAAAGAAAGAAAGCAGACAATGAAGCAAGTTGATAGTTGTAAGGGAAAAAATAGGCATATGAAGGTAGGTGAAGCCAAAATCCTCTAAACTTACTTTGTTAACTAGTGCAGACAGTAATCTGCGCTCCTGCTCCGATTTATTCTTTAGCAGCACATATATAGTCTGAAAGCAGTTATTTGGATAGGAAAGTATGAATCAAATTCTCACATCAGCATAATATAGATGCTACGAACAACTTCACGTGCATTAGAATTAAACAAATAAACTTAACAAAAGATATTGATTAAGTTTCATCTTTTCCTTTTGTGGTAACTTTAATCTTGTTTTTCTTAAGCAACGATTAAATTTCATCTTTTCATTTTGTGGTAACTTCAATCTTGTTTTGCTTAAGCAAAACTTAAACCTCATAAAATCATATGAGTAAATGATACATCAAACTTATCGCTTGTTTTTATATCAAACAACATTGGAAGAGAACAGAGAATAGAAAAGATCAAGGTTTTATGTGTAAATTTTTACAACAATCAACCTACATATTAATTGTTACTCGAGCCTTAACCTTATATATAGTAAACCAATATAAACAATAAGAAATGATAATATATATATACATGCATATTTTAACAAACATGCTGCTCAAATTTCAATTTGATTATTGTTTTAAAGAGGGGCATGAATTGTATTAAAAAAAAAAAAAAATTGACTGCAGAAAATAAATATTGAAACATTGTAACTTCAGGAATAACTGGAAACAAACGAACATAAAAGGGGGTTTTGCACAGGGAGAAAATTAACAAAAGGAGAAAAACGGAGAAAACTCCAACCTTCAATGCCTTGTTTTTTAGTTCAGGTAACATATCTTTTGATGCTTCCTCAAGAGCAAAAACATAGCGTTCATACCTGAGAGAGAGACATTATACATTCTTGTTAAAACTAGAAGTACTTTTCCTTGAATGTGTGAAAAATCTTCAGCCACCAAGTTTAATCCATTAGTTTTTTGGCCATGTATGCTATTAGAAGTAAAACAATTCATTTGATAAGATTGTGGTGCAAATGGAACAAAGAACAAAAACAAATACCTTTGTTTCAAGCACTCCTCCCAATACCATAGAAGCAGAAGAGAATAACCATCTTTTGTCTCAGGAACATGATTTAATGGCCGCTGTAAGAGGTTCTTAAGCTTACGATCAGGTAACAAACTGGCAAAGAGAAGCATGTATGCAGATCAGAGCAAAGTAAGAAGCATAAACTCAGAAATATGAAGTCAAAGTTCTAAAACAAACTTAAGTGGACAAATAAATGCCGTGGATGATTACAAATCACAAGGGAAATGGGTTCTTACTAGAATTTACATCATATCAGTTATCATGTTTAATATTTTTTACTCTTTCCTGTTTGTGAAACACATGAGCATTATGTTTTGTAGGAGTGTCAGACCATTCATCATGAAACATGCCAAACTAGAAAACCAAAAAAATCACTTACTTCATGGAGCAAAGAAGGATGATAAATACAGTATAGCATGAAGACATGATCATTTCAATAATGAGGCACTGAACTACTTCTCAATTTTTGTAGCATGGTCATGAATTGATGGTAGTATTGGACGGGCTTGTTTAGCAGTACAAACTTTTTTTGGGGGTTTGATGAGAGGTTCATTTTCTTTGCAAGTGGAGTGCGTTGTTCTTATATATATACATATACATATATATATATATATAGAGAGAGAGAGAGAGAGAGAGAGAGAGAGAGAGAAAGAGAGAGAGAGAGAGGGAGAGACAAAGAACCTTGTAAGAAACAATTCTCTCAATGCTTCAAACCCTGCAAATGCATATCGCTTTCCCACTTTTGATGTCACCATTCCTACAACAAACAACCAGTTCCAATAAAAGAAAGATTCAACAAAAAAAGGATAATCAAGGTCAAATAGAAAGATTGAATCCAGACGCGGCTTCCAACACAACCGAAGCAATTTGTCAGTTGACAATTTGATATGAATAAAATTAAGATAATCTAAACTGATTCTAGTAAATTAGCCTCAGATCAAATGTAATCCAGGTAGAATAACCGGAAGAATTCATTATTAGCAATTCTTTTCTTGCTGAAACAAACAGTCACGAAAGGAACAATCTACAATTCAAAGATTCAACATTGTGTTCCCGCATATATTAACAAAAACACAATTCAAAACATTTAAGCAGTAAATAACCTTCATCCTCTTTTTCTTTTTTTTTTCAAATACAAATGACTAACTACAAAATGAAATATTACCTATAAGTGCATCAAGGGACCTCATATTGGCAATGGGATTATCCCCAACCAACACCGAAAACGCCGATATCTTATCAGAAGCAGTCCCTGACCTCTGCGTAGTAAGCAACAGCTTGATATCCCCACTCTTCCCCTTCGAAGACTCGTAGTCCGCTACGTACTGCGCCATTATCCTCTCTCCAAGCTCTCTCTTCTTTGCCACCACACTATTCCATTCCTCCGCATTCTTCACCTCCACTTTCTTCCCACTCGCAAGCACTTTACCCTCCAACTCCTCAGCTTCCTCATACCACACTCCCAAGTTGTTTGCCGACATCAATGGCAGCTTCGGGAGGTTCTTGAACTTCTCAAAGTTCCTCGCTTTGTCCTTGTTGCTGTTTTCTTCCAGTGAAGAAAGTGTGAGTTTCGGCTTCTGGTTTTCATTGGGCTTGAAATTCGGCTTGTTTGGCTTCTGGGTTTTGGTGGGGTTCTGGATTGGAGCTGGTTTGGACTTCTTGTGGGGTTTTTTGGGACCGGGATTGCGAAAATCGACATCATTGAAGCCGGAGGAAGGGAGAGAGGAGGCGAGGCCGAGAGAGGAAGCGAAGGAGGCTACGTCGGACCGGAGGTGCTCTATGTCTTCTGGGTTGCTTGCGGATTTCTTTGATTTTGAATCCGCCATTGTTGGCTATGGAATGAAGCTATACCAGAAAAACAGACGAAGGGTTGGGGATAGTTGTAGGGTTTAAGAAAATGGGTTTTGGATTTGGATCCGGGTAAATTTAAAAGTGGACCACAATCTGATGGGCTAGGCCATTGTGGGCCTATGACTGAATTTGATGGTAACCAGAGGTGTACTGCTTGTGTGTATTCATGTTTTTTTTTTTTTTTTTTTTTTTTTTCTCTTTTCTCAGGATCTGGTATTTTTTTTTCATTTGGAAGTAAGAGGTTTCAGGTTCGATGAAAAATTTGATATCAAATTAGGTTGTTTATTGTGTGGCTTATCCGAACTTCCCCTCCTCTTAGTGTAAAAATATCGATGTATTTAAAAAAAAAATTGTGTTTCGCGTTCGTATTAGGTGCTTGTTGGGCTCTCGGGGATGTAACTAAAAAATAGCATCAGAAAGCAAAGTAGTGATTTTTGAGTAAGGCGTAAAATAGCGACTTTTAAGTTACATGAAACAAAGTTTGATTGAAATCGAATTTTAGAGTCATGGCTAAAAATAAGTATTACAAATTAATTAAAAAAAAAAAGGGGGAAAACGAAGTGAAAAACTCTAAACCGGTGGATCATTGACTTTTACAAATCCTAGCCTTTGGTATAATCCAACGGCTGAAATATTACAGAAGAAATCTTAATCGTCCTCCTAGGGTTTTTCACTCGCATCGTCCCGTAGATATAGCGAACAAACTCGCCGCTTCCCACTCTTGCAGCCTTGTCTCACTCTCGCACACAAAACCCGCCGGAGGCAATTTAGGGTTTTCCGAAGCTCATCTCCCTCTCTCTCTGTTGAAGTCTAGACGATGGCTACCACCGCCGCAGCACCGCGTCAGCTCTCTCAGAAGGAGGCTGACATTCAGATGATGTTGGCCGCCGAGGTCCATCTGGGCACCAAAAACTGCGACTTTCAGATGGAAAGATACGTTTTCAAGAGACGCAACGATGGTATGCATCATATTTCCTCCTTAATCTTCCTCAGATTTACTAATTTTTTATGCTTAATTTTTTGGTAATATAGTATGAAATTTCAGATTTTTTTATTATGTTCTTCTTGGTTTTATGGTGTTTTAAATGGTGGGTTCCTTCTAATTTTAGCTGAAATGATCGACAGCATTGTTTGGTATACTGGGTTTATGTGTGTGTGTATGTTTATATGTGTTTGCTAGATCTGGTGTACACTACTATAGCTTTAGTGTTATTTTTTCTTGTTGGTATATTTTGTTGTTGTTATTTTCCTTTGAATTAAAATCACGTTTCCCTATTTAAGCAGCTTCATGTGTTAGTTGATTTTACAAAATGAAATGTCTGTGTTATATCGATTCGTTGCTGTAAAGGGTATCTTTTTATTTTGTATTGCACCGGTTTATTGTAGATCTGCATGAGCCTGCAACTGTATAATTTGTATTGTGTGGCGATGAGTTAGTTGCGAAGTGCATATGCGCTATTGTCTGTCAATTTTTAGCTGTTGGTTTGTTAGAGGAACAGGGCCCTCTACTACTGATTTAGTTCTCAATCACTGATTTGGCCATTTTCAGGAATCTATATCATAAATCTTGGGAAAACATGGGACAAGCTGCAGCTGGCAGCCAGAGTGATTGTTGCGATTGAAAACCCAAAGGATATCATTGTACAATCCGCAAGGCCATATGGTCAGAGAGCTGTGCTGAAATTTGCTCAGCACACTGGTGCGAATGCAATTGCTGGCAGGCACACTCCTGGTACTTTTACCAATCAGCTTCAGACATCATTCAATGAGCCCCGTCTTCTTATTCTGACTGACCCACGAACTGACAGCCAGGTTATGATCTTCTTTCTTTTCTAGTGGTTTTTGCTTTTTTTGTATATGTTCATTTGTAGACAGTTGCAACAGTAAAAATGATAACATTAGCTATGAAATTTGAATTGTAATTTATCTGTGATCCTGTATGCGATACTACGTGGTTCTTTATTTCCCCAGTCCTGTTCTGCTTGTCTATCTCAGTGTGTTCTAATATTATTTATGTATACACAGCCTATTAAGGAAGCTGCTCTTGGAAACATACCCACCATTGCTTTCTGCGACACTGATTCTCCAATGCGTTACGTTGATATTGGCATCCCAGCCAATAACAAGGGCAAGCACAGCATTGGATGTCTTTTCTGGCTCCTAGCAAGGATGGTCTTGCAAATGCGTGGTTCGCTTCTACCAGGTCACAAGTGGGATGTTATGGTACGCATAGGATACCACTGCTGAACAATTTTTGTACATTATTTGTAATTGACTAGATGGCCCAATTTTAGAATTGTATCTAAACTTCTCATCTTCGTACAAATTTCTCGCTGCAGGTTGATCTGTTCTTCTATAGAGAGCCTGAGGAGGCCAAGGACAAGGAAGAAGAAGGTGCAGCAATTGAGTACGGAAATGATTTTTCTGCACCTGTTGTTGGTGATTGGTCTGCCCCAATATCTGATGCTCAGTGGGTAACGGATGCACCTGCACCACCCATTGCAGCAGCTCCTGAATGGACTGCAGAAGCAGGTTTCATCTCTCAACCTTTGCTCTTGAATTGTCGCGCTTGTGTTGTTTATATTATTTACCTCTGTTTCTGCTGCTTATTTTTCTTCCAACTGCTATTGTTACCGTGCTATATGCAAATGGTCCATTTTCTGTGGTTAGCTCATTTCCTCGTGGATTCTGCTGGATGTTAGAAATATTTATGCTTGAAACCTGGAATTCCTTAGAACTTCGTTGTTCGCCTGTCTACCTATTCTGACTCATCCCGTTTATGTTTTGCAGCACCAATAGCAGCAGATGGATGGGATGCGGTTGCTCCACCACCACAGGCTCTGGCTACTCCTCCCATTATTGAAGGTGGTGCTCCCGCCGCCTCCTGGGATTAAGGAAATTTTGGTCATCACAATGTGTTGAATCTTTTGTAATCGGCTAGATTTTCTTATATTTTTGGGTTTCGGAAAAGGGATTGTGATTCCATTTTGAAAAACGGATTGGTTTTTAAACTGTTAAAAGTTGTAGAATTGAGTTTTCGTGGTATCTTGACTTTGTTATCCTTATTTATATATGTGCTTTCTATTACTTAATCAACGATGTTATCCGCACCAACTTGTTTACCCAGTCTATATGGGATTTTCTATGTTACCCGGAGTATAAAATGTGGAAGTAGAGATTTGCGTACTTTTTTGTCTTTTTATTTTAATATAAACAAACGATATTATCTACATTAATAGAGAGAGGGATGAGTTTAATTTCATAATGTCTTGGTAATAATGTTGTTCAAATTTGTTTTTGACGAGAATCAAACTTAAGACCTCTCTTTAGAAGTGAAGAGGAATACTACTAGATCATAATACTAAATGATACATTTGCGTACTTGTTTAATTTGTTTATTTGAAGCGTTGTTTTTTAGTTCCCGAAGAAATGAGAGAAAACGTTAGCCTCAACAGTCTCTCCCTTCTGATAGCTCAACCCTCCGTATCCTGTGTTGAACGTACATAAACGGTTGTTCGTATTAGAGACATGAATTCCAACCCTATACGTCCAAGTTGTTGGTCGGAATTTGATGCGGGGGAGTAGATCGACCGAAGGGCTATCCAATTCGATCAACGTTTCCTCTTCACTTCGCTTGCTTCGAATTCTATTGGCTTTTCTTAACATTTGCAACTGATGCCCTGTGACTTTCTTTGACATTCGCATACTAGTGTAGATGCAGTCCAATAGCATAATGCTTTTCAAGGAGACAAAATTTTGGAAAATGGTTTTCAAACGCCCATTTCTCCTTCTGAGCACCTTCCTTTTACCTCGCCTTTAGAATGAACAAATCGAACGGAATTAAAGAAATTGCATAGCGAGAAAATGGGTGTTGCGGAAATCACTTCCCTGGCACTAAATGATGTGAACATCAGCGCGGACGTGCACAAGCAGGCAATACAAAGTTTGCTCGACAAATAAACATGCAAAAGAAAATGAAACGAAACAAAATCCGAACCTGCACATTGAATCGAGAGGAGGAAATCTGTTGTTTATCTAATAATATTCACAGGTATCTAAATTTTGAGAACTATACGAGCGCCTTATTGCTACTTATCTTGACAATGGACCATTTGACAAGGTAAACTGTAAAGTCTACCCAAGAATTAGTTTTCACCTTGAAGAATATATTTCTCAGCAAGTCCCAGTACTATGCTCTTTTGGTTGATGATATTCTTACCATTTATTTTCTGTACATGAACCCAAATCCTTCGGACGGGTTGAGTTAAAGTTATGACGCAAAACCTTATAGTTATCTTCAAAGAAACAGCAACTCCCCATTAGCTACCCAGCTCATGAAGCTCGCTGAATACGGAGTTGTCATATTATCACGAGTGACCTCCGATTCACATTGCTCGTTTCCCTAATAAATCAGGAAAAATAAAAGACATTAACAATTGAGTAACACGGGTACAAAGATGACAAGATTTAAAACCGTTTAAAAGGATATGGAAGTCTATAAAACATCTAATGGAGATACCGGCTCGGTGGAAACAGAAACCAACTAATACTAAAATTTGAAGAATACGTAACGTCAATGGATAAAGTCTTGGGTCCAACTCCTTTCCTCTTAACTTTATTAAGCAAACTAGCCATTGCCAATTGGTCACTGAAACTGAGGATGCTATGACGGAGGTCTACTTGCACAAGTGCAGCAGAATGGTATAACCAACTACTCTTCCATCTTTTCATCAGGAAATCTGATAATCTTTTCTAAATAAATGCAAATGGTACTCTATTTCATGCCAACTCCAGCAAAAAGATAATAATAGTTTACCTTTCTCATGGATCCAGATTCACTTGCAGATGTTCTCGTTTCAACCTTTGGTCCGTTCACAAGATTCTCCGATGAAAGGCTGGTCATAGACCTATTGTCAATCAATTGTCAGCTCTCAAATCTTGAAAGTTCACATGACATATTGGCAAGTCTAATCTGCATGCTAATTTTGAGAGGCTAGGAACAAGTACCTTCCACATATTTCTTCACAAGAATTTCCCGATGAGGACAACCAGTCCACATCCAGAATATTTGACAAGTTGCAATCATCGTCATGTTCATCATAAATGATATGATCACTCTGGAGGCATTCGTCTTCTTGCAACCCACAAAAAATCTGCTTGCGAGGCATTGAGGGAGTAAACCTACAAAACCAATTATTAGACCAGAAAAAGGATTTATTGTATAAAGATGATCAAGCATTCAATTTATTGGCTTAGAAAAACTAGAACTGTTTTTGTTTGGCCATTAGAAACCTGATATGGTTTACAACAGCTACTCTTGGTAAACAAGTACACGAATTGCAACGCAAGCATACCTGCAATCGGATATATCACTTTCACAAGTTGAGATTGCTGGTGCAGACTCTGAAATCACTCTGTTACTTCCTTGTGCAATTTCAGACAAAGGTTGATTTTGCGCAACTTCTGTACTTGTCATAGGTGAATCACTCTCACCAAGAATATGGCCCTCGGATAGTGACCTTTTGATAAACGACCTACATACGTAGAAATTCGTCTTGAATCTCATTAGTAGAGCAAGCCATAGGCTATTTATTCCTCTTGATAATATCAAACAAACAGAAGCTGCATTATCGATTTTTTTTTTTTTTTTTCTGTTAATAAGAAACCTTAATGTTAGTTTACACATAATTCTCATAGCCATAAGCTGAGGATTATTTTGACCCTAAACATCATGTACTGAGATCTCAGATACCCAAACTTAAAAGTGAAAAGCCTTTTAGGCCCAACATAGCCCACCACCATCACCGATATTATCCCCACTAACCACCTATTACTAGGTGTGGGGTTTTATCACAAAAGGGCTAGGTGATATAAGTAGTGAACCTCCCACATATAAAAGGTGTATTCCATTGATATGTGTGCGCGTATATATTTTCTTCTTACAATGGTGGTCTCCCTATTTCGACTGCAAAGAACGAACACATAACATTTCATACAATAACACTATCATCAGCAAAATTAGGACCATACCTCCCAACATTGTTGTGTTGATCTGAATTCAATTCCCACAGTTGTGGTTTACCAGGTTGTGGTTGAAAGTACCCTAGGAATCTGCACAATTATATGGTGAAATAGTGCACCTGTTAGCTTACACTACTCAAACGGAACCGGACCAAGTATCAAGTACAATATGCAGGGTCCTCAAGATTTCTTTTGAGCAGAAAACAAATACAGCTATTAACCTGTTAATAAAAGTGGCTCAATTGAACTTACACATTAATAGCATCTTGTTTCACACTGTCCACGTAGGCATTACTGTAAAACCGCTGTAGAGTTCTAAAGAACTCCTGGGACTGAGTTGCTGCCTTCCACTGGCCTCTAGTCTCAGAGAATATCTGTTTCAGGTCAAGAAGGAAAAAAATCAGTGAACAGGTGCCGAAGTTAAAAGAATTACAATAAAATCCAACAAGAAACATAATAATCAACCAACTCAATAAGGCCATTTATATGGCCAAGGTATAAGGGAAAATCGGGGTAGTCACACTGCCTCTTTAAAACCTGGATCAAGTCCCCCGGTCTTGCCTTGAGCCTGGCACCTACTAAAATAGGTGACCATCACAGAGTTCCAACTATTTAACAGAGACTGAAATCCAGAACCTCACAGGGGAGGACCCACCAGCAAACAAATATAAGATACAATAAATGACTTCAAGGTAATTTAGTTACAGTTACCACTTCCATCTCCCCAATTTCAATCCATTACGCTCTTCGTACTTTTATTTATTAGATACCCGCAGTGGAAGTTGAGATCTAAAATCATGCACGTTAAGTTCTCTGTTACGGGTAATGTTTAGAAGGGTTACCTTGTTATGAGCTGCAGAACCGCCATATTGTAGTGCAAGTACGTCTCCCATTGTCTCATAAACTCTCATCAAGTCCTCAGCCAGAGGGTTATCCAGATCAATATCCGGGGATTCTATAAATCCTAAAGCATGAAGCTGATGTCCAAGAGCAACTAACCCAAAACAATATTGGGCAACGTTTGTGCGATCTAAACAGTCTATGCAATTGGTCCTCAGGACTCCTTTCTGAAACATCATGGATGTGACATTGCAATTCATGTTTGCATCATCCCCATCACTGCCATTGCTAATCTCTGTTTCTCGACTATCAGCATCCTCATCTTTACTTGAACAGCTATGCGACAAGCAGTCATCGACATCATCATTTTTCCTGTATCACCTCAAAGTTGTCAGCACTTTAAATAGTGTGCAAGTAATTCTATACATGCATACTTTAAAACACCTACTAGTGTATACAATGATAGATAAAACTACTGAACAATGAAGCATATAACAAGGAATACCAAGCCGAAAAGCAATATCTTGACAAGAAGAACTTACTCAAAGCCAGATAATCCCACAGGCCTTAAATTGGGGGTTACTTGACAGTAGAAGATTCCAGTCAATCCCACTGCATATGCAGCCACTTTTCCGAGATGTCCCAATACATTGGTAGCTTTACTGTACATGAAAAATTATACAGGTTCAATTAATCCCAACCGTACTTTGAAGTACAGACGTTCGTTCTACCTATAATAGGAAAAGGGAAAGTTAAGTACCTTCTGGCATGATGGTGCAGATCCCAATGGAGAAACCTCAGACGGCTCTCTTTTGGTAAACTCCTATTAATAAATCTGATAGCATGTGAAAACTCTGCACAGAGAATAGTTTCTCGAGGCTTCTTCTCATTTGTCTGGAAAGAACGATCAATTATAGAAGGAACAAAGATTGGAAGAGAGTTGGAAGGACAATCAGGTTTAGATTAGCATTTATATACAAGGATAGAAAAACAAGAAGCATTGACGCCCGTAAAATAAACAAGTGCTACCTTAATCAGATTCACAATAATTATTGGGTCTCCATATCTCTGGACAAGATTTTCAAAATGAAGTCTTGTGGCCTCGTAATTATGATCCTTCCTTGATACTGGCAAAAGATAGAATGTCAGTGGGACATATAATAACCACAGAGAATAAAACAAGTGGGTTCCGCAGAGTCATACATATTATATCAGGTTTGATATTTAGTCGAGAGGTTTCCTGGGACCAGAAAAGGGGAATTGAGCCTCGGTGCTGCACAACAGAACTTATTCGCACTGGGCGTCCTTCAGGAGCATCTTCAATAACAAGCTGTTCTGTCTCAACATCATTAGCTACTCTACCTTTCTCATTTACACCTCGCTTTAGATATCTGCAGAGACGGGCATGCAAATGTATATTTCTAAAGAATATAGTATAACCATTAATTATTACAGAAAACAGGCAATAGCAGTGTCCAAACCTGGTGCCAGCAAAGTGACGTGAACGTCTGGCAATGAGGGTCAACTTGAAATCCCTGCCAGATACTGAAAGATTGACCTGGACACCGAAGCATGAAGCCATTGAAAATATTACCAAAGAAGTACCAAAAAATGTGCATAAAATTTCCTTAAGAAAACCTATGAAGGATGAGATCCTGGGTTAATCACTACACGGTCATAGTCATGGGATACCCATGCAACTAACCACAAACAATACTGTTTGCGTATCTTAAGAAATAGAAAACATATATACTCCCAACTTAAAGGGAAGAAATAATAAGCTTGGAGAGCTAAATTGCAAAAAAAATTCTGGCAAGCGATCATTAAATTTCTAGTCATAAGTAGTGCCAATAAAGGATGTAGCGTTCTGACCTGTTTAAAGAATCCATACACTAAGGCAACTGTCCATAGAGTATTCTTCAGACAATATCGGATTCCACGCGTCAAATACTCATTCCAAACAAACATTGTTTCATAAAGGGGAGGTCCTGTCTGATTATCACATAAGTTCTTTTGTAGACTAGACATAACATTGTATGAATAGCTGAAAAAGAAGTCCTTTGTGAGGTCCACCGAGCATAGGAGCTTCTTGTATCTATGTCAACAAGAAAAGGAAAACGAGGAGTAATGTACATAAATTATTAACCTAATAATTTAAACAAATCGAAAAAAAATACTGATGAAACAACTATTTGAAGTAAAGATATTAACCAAAAAGGGGAAAAAAGAAGAATAGGAAAGTGATTTCCCCACGAAAAACCTGATGATACCTTGCCTCACTATATTTACATCATAATGGCAATGAAGTTTGCCCCTGCATTTGCAGGAAATGAACTGGAAAGGCAGGTGGGAAAAGCCCCTAAAAAGCAGTATTAAAAGAAAAGGATCTAGCAAACAAGATTGCATACTTGCCAAATCAATAGTCTATAAGATTCATTATTTGCCTTATCTTAGCAAAGACAAGCTAAGGTAGCCGAAGAACAAGAACCAAGTCTGAATCGAGAAGGTCCACATCATTAATTTCGCATTGAAGGGTGTATTAACTATTGACAATGGAGTACAGAGATTACCTCCACAGTGAAGAACTTTCTATTACTATACTAGCCATACTAGCCAAGTTAATCGAAACCTAAATAACGTAACACCATGGCACGATTCTTATAGATACACAAATTGGCAATTTAAATTATGAATACTACTCTCTTAAATCGCTTTAGAAGTACCAAGTACATATTACATTTACATGCAAAATGGACAAAAGACCTGTTCTCATCATTCTTAGAATTGGCCAATTTTGACCGCACGGCAGGGTTTGGAACTGGAATCATCTCGCTCTTGGAAATTGCATAGATCGTATGGCCACAAATTGCACCAATTTTCCTTCTTTTAGTAATAAGTATCATGTAATAAGGTCCCAAAAATTTCACGAACCCTAAAATCAGAAGAAAATATCTTTAGATTTTAAATTAAGAACACAAAAGATGTGCAAAGGTATAAAACCATGCAAAGAAGTCTTACCAACGATACCATAACAAACAGTGATAAATTTAAGTCCACCCATCGACTTGTTTCCTTCATGTATCCGTTTCAGGAGGTCGTAGCACTCATTATCCGAGTATGTTGCAGGATCTTCAAGAATGTTTAACTCCGATTGATCCAATCTGTCAATCTTTAAAATCCTCCAAAAGGTTCTGCATTTGTCCCTTCCTATCAAATAAAAATTCTGTTGCATACAAAAGCGTCGTTAATAATCGGTAGGCTCAACTATTGGCACAACAAAGAAGTGAAACAAACAAACCGAGCAACGAATTGACACACTACTTTTTCTATGTTCCTAAAATGAGAGCAACAAACAGACAGCTTTCAACAACCAAATCCATTAACATCCACTTTCTCTCCAAAAGAGTTGAAAATACACGAGATTTCCGAATCAAACAGGAATGGAAGGATATCATAAGGAAAATATTCAAGCTTAATTGCCCCGAATATCCAATAATGAAACAAATTTAGATTGACAGCAGATCAAGATTTGCTAAGACTCCTGAGTCCTGATGCGGTACAAGAAACTAGCAGATTCAATACCAAAACATATCAAGAAATTCGCAACGCTAAAGGCCAATGTATAAGAACACAAACCAACTAATATTACAAACCCAAATCATGAAGTTGACTAAAATTAGGATCTTTGCAATCAGCGCAATGGTGTTCTATGATTTATACATACAGCCAACCCCACTTAGTGAGAAAAATGCTTTATTGTTGTTGTTGCAATCAAAAGAAAAACTTGAAAACTGTTCAAATCTCAAATATTTGTGCCAAAATTTAATTGAATGAGTCCAAAAGCATCCTCCTTCAAGTCAAATCAAGCTATAGCAAAATTCATATCATGCATTCCTTCAAATTAAAAACAGATCAAATCTTAAAAACCAATAAACATAAACATTATATGTAACAAAAACACAGTACCGAGCGAGTTTCGTAGAGCTTGAACTTCTGCAAAAAGCAAGAACTGGGTTGTTCCGGGTCGACCCGGTTAGGTGGCAGCTGCCCTGTCTCGGAGTTCATGATTTCGGATCAATCCGAGCCTCAACAAGCCCGGGCCAAAAAGCCTCTTGCTTTCAAAACCTCTGTGTAGAACTTTAAAATTTCAAAACGCAACTCCCTCACCGCCCAAAACCTCAAAATTTACACACAGCACATATACAAACATATACATATATAGAGCCAGATGTTACACAATGAGAGTCAGAGAGTCAATTATTATATATATGTATATATATGTTTCTGAAATTCAGAGTACAACAAAGTTTTGAAAGTGCAAAAGGGCAAACAAAATTACAAACAAAAAAGCTAAGAGGCTGGAAGAAGAAAGAAACTCTCTTTCTCTCCTCTCTCTCTCTCTCTCTCTCTCTCTGTGAAAGTGTCTGACTTTGTGTTTTGCTTATGAAGCAAAGCAGACACAGAGAAAAGCTTCTCTCTCAGATCCTTAGGAAAACAGAGAGAGGTAAGGACAGCTTCCGCCTCTGTATCCACAAAAAAAAAAATATTAACAATAGTTGATAATAATGCCTCATCTCTTTATATAATATAGTAATATACACATTTTTTTATTTATTTAAAGAAAATCTGTTTTTTTTTTTTTCCTGGTTTCTTTATTTTCTCAGAAAATTCGTGAGCCGCCGAGTCAACTCAAGATTTACCATTTTTTATTTTTATTTTGGATTTTTATATGGTAATTATTGTGAAATAAAATAATGGAAAAACAAAAGAAAATTATTTTATTTCCAGTGTTCGAGGAATTTTGTCTTTTTGGCCTGTGACTGCATATTTTATTTTCACTTGACTCGAGTGGGGGTGGAAGGGACGTATTCCCAATAATTATTCACTTTTTAAAAGGAAAATAAATATTAAATCAGGAAGAAAAGAAAAATAGTGAGATTATATCATGGGGAGTGAGAATATGCTAATAATAATATGCTGCCTCCTTCTTCTTATCAAATTATTTCACAAATACATATGTATTTGTATTCGAATTCTTATTTCTTGATTCTTGTAAATCTCAAATACATGTACATTGGAGAATTACATATCTACTTGTACTAAAATACTTGTTTATCAAAATTTTTTACTTTTCTATCTCAAATATGTATATTTTGTTTTTGTAAGAGCATATCTAAAGGAGAAATCAAAATATTCACATCAGTAATAACAACAAAAAGAAGACAGCATTAGTGTTTTTCAACCACAATATCAGTTCCTATGTCGCATGTGGTTGAAAACAAAAGTGGTTGCTGTTAAATTTGACAATTACTTCAAATCTATTTTTAGTGATAAACAAATGTTTTTCATCATTATTTATTATTTTTTTTTGTTTTAAAAATACTTATCTCTATTAATTAATGAAACTCTCTTTATCAACCAAAAGAGAGTGAAAAGACAACCTAGTCTTCTATCACAAAAAAAAAATGATGGGCAATAATATAATTTTACTGTTTTTTATTAAAGTCTCACCTACCAGTGATGTTAAAATACCTTTAATATTTAAAAAATAAAATAAAAACAAAAACCTCTCACTCCCCTCACGTTCTCTCTATCTCTCTCTCCCCCTCTCTCCTTCTCATTTTCTAAAAAAATGTGTTCACAAACACAAAGTGTGTAGGCAAATACTAGTTACTATTATGAATAGTAGTAATGCAGTAAATAATAGTTTAAATTTGACATATTGAATGGAGAACAAAATTAAAAAAATAAAAATAAAGTGTCACATAAACCTTCAAAATTAAAATTTACATTTAAAATTTGACACTCCTTTGAAAATAGTCTAACAACTCACATTTAAAATGTCTCAATTTAGGAGAGCGAGAAGACACTAGTATAAGTTTTTTTTTTTTTATCAAAATATTTATTAGATTTTTTTGTGAATATTAGTTTACCAGATATGCGCATTTTGTGTTTTGTAAAAGAATTCATACTAAGACGTCTATATTTACCGGATGAGTTATATGCTTTGTTTGCTCAACTAATCTCTTTCTTTTTATAAATTTGGAATTATAACCCTTCCAAAACCAAACAAAATATACTTCTTCTACACTACACGTCATGTTGCCATATTACTTCTTCTGAACGAAAGAAAAATATTGTGAGATTATATTTGATCAAAGAAAAATTCAAACAGTGAAAAATTTTAACCATAATTTGAACTCTTTTGAGAAATGCCTTCAAATGACTGAAAGTGTTTTTAAAAAAAATATTTTAGGTTCTAACCAAAATTAACTTGCATTTTTCTTTAAGGAAAACTAATGAAAATAGTTTGAAAGTTTTGATTTTTAATGATAAGGACAAAATAAAAGGTAAAGTGAATAGTATCATGATTGACTTTTTAGTGTAAAAATGTGGTTTTTAGTTAAAATGAACAATACCAGGAACTTTTCGTTAAAATTTTCTTTTTTTTTAAGGACTGGTTTAAAAACCATTTTTATTAAAAACTTTTCCAATCATTTAAAAGCATTTTACAAACTAACCCTTAAGTAATTTAGTTGTAGCTATGCCCAAAGAAAAATTCAAACGGTGCAAAATCAAACATTAATCAATTAGTTTAATTATGGTTTTGAACTTTTGTAAACCGCAGACCGATTACGTACATATTTATTAATACTATTTTATTTTACATGCGCAATCCTCTCATTGTGTATTTATCTAATAACTACAGAAGAAGGTTGAGTTTGAGGTTTATGGAAATCGATGATTGATTACCAAAACAGAATACGTAGCAAACTATGAAAATTTTGTTTGTTTGTTGTATTTTGGGCTGACAAAGTCGAAAAAAATGATTAGGTGTACACCCAAACCCATGAACATTGATTTTGTTTGGGTGATTTTGTTCAGACATTTTTGTAAAATCCAAACCGTGATTTTGTTTAGACATTTTTGTAAAATCCAAACCGGACCACACGTTATATTATAATTGGTTTGGTCGTGATTTGGGGGCAAATCAATCTAATCCGAATCATGCCCCGCGGTCATTTCACCTTAATGCTAGGCGGTTAGTGGTCACTGATAATATAATGGCTACAGCCATTTCGGAGTGGTTGAGTGGCTGATTACGAATTTTTAGTTCGTATTTCATACGGTAAGTTTTAGACTCGATTCTTGGCACTAGTGAATCTTGCTCACAGAGAGTTGAAATATTTTTGTGTGTCTTTCCGACTCCTGTAAGAGTGAACTGTCATGACAAAGTTAATATAACCATGCAAATGTTATTTTAATACAAACTAAAGTTTTTCAATTAAAATGGTTCATGATATTGGCATAACTCATCAATTTGGTGATATAGTTTAAAATCGATAGAAGTGGTCTTTGAGACTATCCACCGTCAATCAGTTTGGTCATTCCGTGAAAATCTCTGTTAAATTGAGGGTATTTTTGTCAAATCAACCATCTCCTTGAACTAGTGGTTACAATTTAACTTTACAAAATCAGGAATTATGCTAATTTCAGAAACCATTTTGGCTAAAAACTCCACAAACTAATTAATGAAGAGCTTCTCACTAGCCTGATAGTGTAACGATATTCATTTCCACCGATAAATTTAGGTTATATGTTCAATTCTTATTAATGACAACTTAACACCAAATTGTTATGAGTAGCTAACAGTTTGGCTTTTAGCTTGAATCCACTTGTTTGAAAGAAATAAATGTGTTGACTTGAACAAAAAAATGATAATAATTGTAAAAGAAATATTAAGGGATTTTCTGTCACATCATAGTTTAACGTCAAATTATGTGGCAACATCATAAAACATTGTGCAAAAAATATGAAGTGGCAAAGAATTCATAGAAAGACCACTTTTGAGGGTCTTCTGAACATTTCTCTACTTGTAATCTAGAGAAGTTTTACAAAACAACTAGTTTCAATTGACCAAATTTGATTTCCCCTCTCCCAAAGTTATTGCCACTTGATCTCTAGAAATCTCTAACTTGGTTAAGTAATTGCCCTAACAAATGTTTGCGCAAGTTTCGGTCGCGCAAACATGTTTTTCTACTAGTGTGATAAGTGATTGAAGCACCCATGAGTAAGCTAACACCCCCCACCCCGGGGCCCCAAAAGAAAAATATAATTCTTACATATATGATTAGGCTAAGTGGTCGGAGAGGTGAGAACACTTGCTCCATGTTCTCATCAATGAAAGGCAATGCAACAAAAGAAATTAAGACTCTGGTAATTAGTCCGACCCATTGTTGCATGCATTTGTCACGTTAACATCATGTTAAATCATTAAAGTTTCTAGATAATTTTTCACCCAAAAGAAAAAGTTTCAAGATAATTGATGCATTCATCTTTAATTTATTTTTTCTTCTTCTTTTTTATACGAGGATATATTTACACTAAGATAGAGGCGTGAGGTATTAAGAAAGTATGTAACGAGTTTAAAATTCGTCACGTGGACTTTAGTCGATTCATAATTTATACTTCATTTCAAGTAAGAAAACATATCATCAGTTAGTATACTAAATTTTTTTTATTTCAAGTATGTAAATAAATAATAGGCTACAACCGATAGATGAGGTAATTCATCGAGAAAAAGTAAGTGAAAAAATTAAAATAATTAAAAAATGCTAAAAAGAATTAACAGTTCGGATTATATGTTTGTATGATAACAATACGTTAATATAGAATGAAGGGACAAATGAATTACCCGTAGGAGGGACACGAGTATTATATGTAGAAAAATTGGTCGTCGTCACTCTAAAAATACACAAGATTCGAATACTTATATAAGAGATAAAATCACCTAGTTTTGATATTTTAATTCTTAATTTTTCAATCACGATGAAAGAATCCAAACTTGAGATTTTTAAGTTATGAGAATAGAATAAAATCTTCTACAATTTGTTTGGCGGAAAATTTAATGAACTAAACATGGAAATGGAATAATTTAAAACAAACGCTAATTTTTACTTTATTGCTTGAGATTTAGTTCATTTCTCAATTTCCTTAACGTAAATAATTGCTTAAAAAACAAACATTCTTTTTTTTTTTTTTTTTTTTTGATAGAGTTATAAACTTACTAAAATCATGAAGAATAATACAATATTGCACCCCTTCTCAAGCAACCATTCCTTCCAATATTAAGTTAGACATTACAACTAAGCTACCCTATAGGAGGAGTGGAAGAATCGTATACTTTATGACTCAATTTCATTTGCTTTTTTATTAATTAACATTCTTGAGCTCAACGTGTTGCATGTACAAAATCAAATATTGTAAACTTTAATAATTGTTCAAGTCTCCATTCTGTATCAATGACATTGTCAACAAACTTTTGTTTAAAATAAAACCAGTGTGAATGAAATGATTAAAAGCCAATGCAATGACCATTTCATCCACTTTGTCGTAGGAATTCAAGAGTTTAAACTTAATGAACAATATCACTGAATAAATCAATGAGATGATTAAAGAATGACTAAAGAATAAGAAAGTAAAATAGAAATTATTCTAGGCTTCTCCCCTCCCAAAATAATAGTTCAGTTTTATTTTCTGTTTTCTTCTTCGTTAAGTTTCGCTCTTCGTAGAACATGATAGTTCAGTATTGATTTGATACCCTATTATTATTTTTCTTCTCATCCCTTATTCAAATTCTACTCCCAAAATCCCATCTCAATAATTTTCTATTTTCTCTAAACGTCGATCTACCCCCAATTCGAATGACTTTGTTATGATAATGTATTTGTCATTCTTTGTCAAATAAAGATTATTGTTTGCTTTTATGAGCAGTTGGATTATTAGAGTTCGAGTGCATATATCTGTCAATTATTCAATAGGTTCTTACGGCTTCATATGATACATTCAATAATAATGCGTCTTTAATCTTTAATGACAATCAAAGTTTAGACTTTTGGATTAATTAGGATTTTGGCTTTTTTTTTAATTTGGTCAATAACATAGAACAATGATGGTTTTGATTTATATACACATAGAATGTACATAGAAAGATTGATTAGATGTATAATTCAACCTACCAAACATAAGAAATGACTCAATTGAGTTGAAGTGGGCAACCTATTCAACATGGTTAGCTGTATCCTCCATTCCCGCTTCAATTTATATTTCATCACCAATTCACCATCCCATCTTTCATTATCTCTTGCCTCCAAAACTAAAGGATTATTACTTTCTAATTAACATTAGGTGTGAGGAAAGAGGGAAATGGATCTTCTCCGGATTTCTTCCTCCTAATCCATCAAGTTCGGGGATCCGGACCATTAAAATTTGATTCAATAGCTAAAGTTATTATAACTTTTAAATTGGGTCTTTGTTACTATTTGATCAAATTTTAATAATCTAGATTCCTGAACTTGATGTGTTAGGAGGAATGGATTCAGAGAGGTTCATTTTCCAGGAAAGAGGGTAGGATCTGATGGGAAATACCTTTCAATCTTTACACGTAGTCGGATAAGGCGGACTGGATGATGTGGCATAACGTGGAGCTTTCATGTCCTCCACGTGGTTTTTATTTGTTTCGACAACGACACCACGTGTCTAACAAGTCAAACTCATCATTCGCAAATTGACGGATCCGAGGGGTATTTGTCAAAATACCCGCAGCCACTCCATCCCTTTTTCCTACTTGCTTTTGCCGCCTTCGACGCCTTAATGTTAATACTGGCATATGTCCTCACACTTTCGTGTGTGAAAATAATTTTTATTTTTATTTTAAAATAGAAAGGAGAAAAGGAAAAAAAAAGTATGTGGAGTAGAGAGAGAAGCTTCTTTTTTTTTTTTTTTTTTTTTCTTTGTGTATATATATATATATATATTATTATTTTTTGAAAATTAAAAGATGTTAGGATCATTCTTAGGTGAGGTTTTGAAAAAAAAATTGTAAAATTTAACTTGTGTGAATTTACTTTACTACCCATGATTTTGTTTTGTAGTAGAAGATAAAATTATCTTTTTACCCCTATTTTAATTGACAAAGAAGATTTTATTAATGTAGTTTAGATTTAACATTTTAAACATGATTTTTTGTTGTTAGGAAATTTAAACATGTTTACGTACATGGTGATTCATTACAGACCCAGTCTAAGATGCATGGAGAGCAAATATTGAACAAATAAAAATTACCATATGAATTAGCATACAAATTCTTAGATTGTTTTGGGGTAGGTAGAAACGAAATTTGGTTGAATATTTCTGTAACTTTTCCCCCTTACAGGAGATTTTACATTTTATTTATCATAGCTATATTACTGTTTTAAATTAACGAAAAAAGATTTGATAGCGTAAGATTTAGAAGTGATCCAAAGGAGATACATTTGTTTTCCGATTTTGCACGAGTAACATTACTTACATAGAGAGATAATGTTATTTATTGCAAATCTGAAGCCTTTTTACTTTTTTTTTTATTTTTTTTGTAGGTCATTTTTTGTAACATTCCATATCATCCAGATGAGTGAATCTTGTAAGCCTTATAGGTATATTCTTATCTCTACCTAGCACGAGGCATTTTGGGAGCTCACTGGCATCGGGTTCCATTAGAACTCCGAAGTTAAGCGAGTAGCGCGCGAGAGCAATCCCAGGATGGGTGATCCACTGAGAAGTTTTCGTGTGAGTTCCCTAAAACAAAACCGTGAGGACGTGGTCGGGATCCAAAGCGGACAATATCGTGCTACGATAGAGTCGAGCCCGGGATGTGGTAGGAGCCCGGGCCATGATGTGACATTTTGGTTCTGATCCCTCGTCAACCTAATTGTTAGAATAAAATTTTTGTTTAAATAGTTTGATCGAGGTCTCTAACATCATGGATGACGAATTCGATACCAAATTAGGTTGTCTATTGTGTGCTTTAGTCGAACTCTCCCTCTCCTAGTGTAAAACATATCGTTGTACTAGAAAAAAATGCTTGATTCAAGCAACATAAGATGATGTAAAGGACAGCCCAAAGCGAAGAAGCCATTTTTACGAAAAACAACATTTAAACAAAGGATATTATAGCAAACTAGTTACAATTAAATAAAGTGACTGAAATGAATAACTTGGACACACCCTCTACAACCAAGAAGGAAACTCCACATTTGAGTAGGTCCTTACATTTGGTCACTCGTGAATACATATTAAAGAGAGAGAGAGATTGAACACTTAAATCTCGAGTGTAAATGAAAATTTTCTTGTAGTATAATATTCTTAATCGCTTGAATTATAATTTACAAACTCCTTCTTGTGGTAAACTCGCTGCATAGTTGCTGGTTTATGCAGCAAGTTGTTTTATTAAGTGAGATTAGCATTTATCTACGTGGGGTGTTTTGTGACTGTATCATGGAAAAAAGACATCAGAGAGAGAGAGAGAGAGAGAGAGAGCAATAATTGAGAGAGGAAGTGACAAATCGAAGGGTGGTTTGCTTAAATTGTCGAGAAGCCTTTCTTTCTATGATTCTAATCAATCCGAAAACTGTGATGTGGATTTGAATTGTCTGGATTAATTTCCACCAATACATTTTAGAAACTGACTTTTTATGCACAAACACATGATGAAAACATGGAGACGGTTTTCTGACTGTTTTTTTTTCCAAAAAGTGAAGTAGGTGCCCTTTACTGTCTAAAATTCTCTACCTCTACTTGTGATCAATCCTTTTATCTTATCCAATTTGTGGAATTCCACTTTTGCCAGTTCATTTTCCTATCTACAGCTTCTTCAGTCCTCTTCATATGCATACAGACAAAATAACTCTTTCATGTAGGATGTGTATGGTTTAAGCCTTTAATGGTTGTGAAGCAATTAATCACCACTATACCCTAATGCCAAACTTTTCCCCCTTCTTGATTAGAATGCCTATTTTAACTAATGGATAGATGGGTTAACCTACTTATAATAATTTGATAACTAATTGGCCATTCACTGGAGTTGAATTTGAGATCTCTTATTTACAAGTAGAGAGGAATACCGCTAGGTCATAATACTATCTATGTAACTATAATTTATTTTGGAATTAGGGGAATTCTACCGTATCAGTTAAAGCAAAATGGTACTGGAATTACCCATCATTGTATTTACTTTTGGGCTCTATATCTTCATGTTTAATAGTGTTACAACATGATGTTAATATTCATTGTTTGAATTACAAGAAATGTAATTATCGTCAAAGTTTACGGTTCAAAGTCACATAATAATGATAATTAAGGTTTAGTTAATAACAAAAAAATGAGCATTAGTATTATTGTAATAATGTTGGTATTTACATTGTCAAAGTATTTTTAAGGAAATAGTCCTATAATCTATACTAATTAATAAAACCCTCTTTGTCAACCAAAAGAGGGTGAAAGACAACTTAGTCTTCTATCACAAAAAAAAAAATGATGGGAAATAATGTAATTTCACTTGTCCAAATTTTACTGTTTTTTATTGAAGTCTCACCTACAGGTAATGTTAAAATATCTCTAATATTTATAAAAAAAATAAAAAAATAAAAAACCAAAAACAAAAACCTCTCACTCCCCCCATGTTCTCTCTCTCTCTCTCTCTCTCTCTCTCTCTCTATCTCCCCTTCTCATTTTCTAAAAAAATGTGTTCATACACACAAAGTGTGTAGGCAAATGCTAGTACTTTTTAAAATAACAACTAAAAATCATTTTAGACATTTTTTTTGTTATGAATTTAAATAATACATGTTTTTAATTTCTTTCCCACTAAAAATGTTTTATGTGTAACCAGATGTATAAATTAATTCTTGTTTTTATGATAAACAAGTCATGTGACCACTTAAATTTTTTTCTTGGAAGCAATCTTCCATCTTTATTTTAAGGAAAATTAATGAAAAAAGACTTGAAAACTTTGAGTTTTAACGATAAAGACAAAATAAAGGGTAAAGTGAATATTACCAGGTTTGACTTTTTAGTGTAAAAATGTGGTTTTTCGTTAAAGTGAACAATATTGCGGGTTTTTCGTTAAAACTCCCATATTTTTATGGTTGTTGTTACTGACAATCTAAAAAAATCATCATGCACTCTATTATAAAAATGCCAAAAAAAAAAAATTGAATTCAGATGAGTGCATGATTTAGCTAAAATGACTCTTGAGATTTGCGTAACACATAACTTTGGTCCCTGAGATTGAAAATCAATAGAAATGATCCTTGAGAATGTCCACCATCCATTATTTTGGTCATTCCGTTAAAAAAATACATTAAGTGGTCCCGGAGCTCATACCAGAAATTGAGATTTTTGGCCAGAAATTTGAGCAATTTTCAAAACCTCGTAACTTAATCGTTTCTTAACCAAATTCGACCCATAATATATCAAAATGAAGATAGGAAAGTGTAAAATAAGATTATACCTATTTGGAAGCCCAATGGTTAATAGAGATAGTCGAAAAATAGCCTGAAAGGTGACTAATCCGGGGAAACACTGGGAAACTCACCGTAAACTGGGTAAATTTTAAATGTTCATAACTTCTTCAATACCTAACGAAATCGAGTGATTCAAACCAAAAATCATACTTCTTGATGAGACAAAAAGAATGATACCTTTCTTGATGGCTAACTCGTCGTGGTTTAGCCGAAAAATGGCTCGAAATTGGCTAACTCGATGAGACCAAGATAGCCAATTTCAAGCCCGTTTCCTGCCAAACCACGGCGAGTTAGCCGTCAAGAAAGATACCTTCTCTTCTTCTCGTCGAGAAGTATGATTTTTGGTTTGAATTACTCGATTTCATTGAGTATTGAAGAAGTTATGAACATTTAAAGGTTACCCAGTTTCAGGTGAGTTTTCCAATTTTCCTATGGACCAATCACCTTTCAGGCTATTTTTTGGCCAAACCACGGTGGGTTAGCCATCGAGAAAGGTACCATTCTCTTTGTCTCATTGAGAAGTATGATTTTTGTTTTTGAATCACTCGATTTCGTTGAGTATTGAAGAAGTTATGAATGATTAAAGTTTACCCAATTTCCGACGAGTTTTCCAGTTTTATGGCGGACCGGTCACATTTTAGGCTATTTTTCTGCCAAACCACGGTGAGTTAGCCATTGAAAAATGTACCTTCTCTTCATCTCATCGAGAAGTATGATTTTCGTTTTGAATCACTCGATTTCGTTGAGTATTGAAGAAGTTATGAACGTTTAAAGTTTACCAAGTTCCCGGCGAGTTTTCCAGTTTTTCCACTGATCAGTCACCTTTTAGACTATTTTCCGACCATCTCCGGCAACCATTGGGCTTCCAAATAGGTATAATCTTGTTCAATACTTTCCTATCTTCATTTTGATAGATTATGGGTCGAATTTGGTTAAGAAATAATTGAGTTACGAAACTTTGAAAATTGCCCAAACTTCCGGTCAAAAATCTCAATTTTCAGTATAAGCTCCAGGACCACTTAACGGAGTTTTTAACAAAATGACCAAAATAATGGATGATAGACAATATCAGAGATCATTTCTATGGATTTTTAATCTTAGGAACCAAAATTATATGTTATGCAAATCTCAAGAAACATTTTGACTAAAAAAGCCTTTTTGAAATGCCAACAACATCAACACCCGTTTTTATGAAAGGAATAAAATTTGAAGCTAAAATCTCTTACGCAACCCCTTCAAATACAACAAAAAGGAGAACACTTCTTGTTGATGTTGGCATGTTCTATTCCCAAACATAATACCATCTACGCAACTGATGTTGATAAAAACACCATCACCAATCCATGTGGCCTTGGGCTTGGTGTCTTCGATCTCTTCCTTTCCATGTTTCTCCTATCTTCTAATCATCTATATATCCAAAGTTGTGACCGCTGTTTTCCTCTGTGAAGAAAGCCTTCGTCGTTGTGATCCCTCTCTCATTCTGTCAAGAAGAGACTTTGCAATCGCTATATGGCCCACTGCTCAACCTCAGGTCCCACTGTGGTTGTTGTTATTCACATATGAGATTGTGGTTTTGTTGGTTAATGTGATTTGTGCGCTTGACAAAGACTTATGAGAAGGTTACTCGACGTTTGCTAAAGGTAATTTATAATAGTGTCTGTCAACAATTGCAAATCCTTAAAACATAATGCAGTTTTTTCCTCGTTGTGCCTTTATGGTAATTATCCAGCTCATAAGGTTGTCGCCAATGTTCTAAATGTCAACTAGACGGTAATTGAGCGACGAGTAGATGCCTAGCACTTAGCAGCAAAATTGGCTTCTCCTCCTCCCTCTCAATATTTCTCCTCTCTGTTTTTGCTTTTCTCCGTAATTAAATTAAAAGACAAATCCAAAAGAAAAATAAATAACAGTAAATAAGGAAAATGATTGTAGCAAAAGAACTGAGAAATGATTAACCGTCAATTTAGGGCTATTTATTGAGCTTAGACTTTCAGACGCATCCAAATTTCCAAAGCCTTTGGATTTAACAAAAATATAAAAGATGGACCTGCCATTATTTTCTTAATTGACATGAGACTGGTGTTTTGTGATAGCAAAAATTAATTGATTTTACACCATTTACTCTACCTACCACTAATTTGGATTTCTTATGCAATTTGACTCGCAAAAAAAACTATAGCAAAAATTAATTGATTTTACACCATTTACTCTACCTACCACTAATTTGGATTTCTTATGCAATTTGACTCGTAAAAAAAACTAACAACACAGATGAGCCCCAAGTATAAGACGGTTTATATATAATCACTTTTGGCTTTTAATAACTTGAAAACGATATTAACAAATTTATGTGGAAATGCGGAGATGTTTAAATCCATGCACTAACTTATGACCCAAATTAGAGTAGCAAGTTTCGTGACTAATTAATTTATCAGGTATCGATGGGAAAAGTTTAATTTATAAACAAGCTCAATATCCTTTTTAAAAGAGTGGTACTATCCACACACTTATTTTTACCTTTCATATACTGTCTGTTAATTTCTGTCATTTATCTTCAATTCATTCAATCTGACGGTCGAAAATTGAGACGAGTGTTTGCAAGATAAAAAAAAGTGTCAACGAATTTATGTTAGAATAGATGATGATCTGTCATAACACAAGTGAATTGTAACAACTCATAGTGTTCTAGTCGTGTGATAGTTACATTGAAAACTTCTCGAATGAATTAGTTTCTTGGTTTTCTTACATGTATGTAGACCTGGTGATAGTTTTGTGTTTACTTTGTTCGTGTCATTTTCATGACATACACGATATCTTAATGGAGTGTCGTGTCAAACCTATTAAAATGAACGTGTAATATGACCTGACCCGAACTTGATCCATTAAAGAAAATATTTTTCACTTCAATAAATTATCAAATGAAAAACATCATACTACATTAGTATCTACATACCACGTTGTCACTAAATTAATACCTACACTCCCAAAACCCTAAAAATTCAAACGACGATGTAACCAAAGTCAAAGCAAGGAGGATGCAATCACGACTGTTGACATATTTTTTTTTTACATTTTTCACACTTGTAAATTAATTATTATGAATTGTTACAAATTTTCAACTCCACCTAAAAACATTGTTCATGAGGGTTGAGAGGGTTTTAAGAACCCAAATGACAGTGTACCCATCATCAAAGTGTAGAGGATGTGATCACGACGAATTTTTTAGGGTAAATTACATTTTATCCCCTCATGTTTGGGGTCAATTTTAATTCTTTACAATATCTTTTAAACATTTCAATTTCATATATTTACTATCATTTTATTTCAATTTCATATATCCGTTAGAAAATATGTTAAGTGATAACGTGGCAAATAAGGGGTCTCCATTTGTACTGATGTGGTTGCCACGTGACTAAACACTTAATAAAAAATTAAAAATAATTAATTAAAAAAAAGCAAAAGCAAAAAAAAAAAAAAAAAAAAAAAAATCCAAAACCCAGTTCGTCTTCCCCACCCGAGCACACCCCTAACCTAGAATCCCATTCCCCCACCCCTTCTCCCCACTCAAGTACACCCTCATCCAAGTTTTTCGGTTGTGCCGGCCTCATGTCCTTTATCTCAGTCGTCCCCGATTCCTAACGTCCTAGTTCATCTCTGCCAAGCTGCCGTTGAGACTGTCCTCCGCGATGGTACGCTCCGGCCGATTCCCAAGCTCTTCGGCGGAGCGTCCACTCGCGACGAGGCCTCCGAGGCCAATGTCGACGGCGTCACTATCTCTACGGGCATGTGGAGGCTTCGAGATTCAAGTCATAACTCTGATTCCTCATTCCGGTTCACCAGGGCTTCCTTGCCGAAACGCAAGCGATCCGCCGCGACCAACGAGTCCTCCATCAAGTTACTTCAACTCCAGCAACACGCGGATCTAGATCTTTGGTTGACCCCGACCTTGTCTTTCAAACCCAAGCCCAAACTGAAGACCTGATAATCGGGAACCCCATCCATGAACTCAGATGAGTCCGGTGTCACCACGTGCTTCGAGAGTGGGTTCGAAGATCAACACCCATACTCTTACGTCGGTGGACTGAAGAGAAAGCTACTCAACTTGTTCCCCTGAGGAATTTTCCCCTTTGCCAATTTTTTGTTGATAAATCTGACGCAGCTCTATGAAATTGAAATATGGGGTGTGCTCGGGTGGGGAAGACGAATTGGATTTTTTAGATGGGAGAGGAGGTGAAGACAGTGGAGGAGAGTGATGGAATGGGATTCTAGGTTGGGGGTGTGCTTAGGGGGGAGAGAAGGGGTGGTGAAGACGAATTGGGTTTTGGCTATTTTTTTAATTAATTATTTAATTATTTAAAATTTTTATTAAGTGCTTAGCCACGTGGCACAAATGTGGCAGTCATGTTAGCACAAAAGGGGACTCCTTATTTGCCACGTCATCACTTAACGGTTTACTTAACATATTTTCTAACGGATGTATGAAATTGAAATAAAATGATAGTAAATGTATGAAATTAAAATGTTTTCAAGATATTGTAAAGAATTGAAATCGAACCCAAGCCTGAGTGGGTAAAATGTAATTTACCCATTTTTTTAATGTAATTTGATTTTCCCACAAAATACCAAAGCACATCAAAAATTCATAATAACTAATTTTGCAAGTGCGAAAAGTGTGAAAAAATGTGCAAACGCTTGTGATCGCATGTTCTATGCTTTGACAATGGGTATGTTGTCATTCGAGTTTTTAAACCTCCAAACTCTCATGAACAATGTTTTTAGAAAAGTTTAAAATAAATAAAAATACATGATAATTAATGTACAAGTGCGAAAGTAATAAAAATTCATACTAATTAATATACAAGTGTGAAAAATGTAAAATGTAAAAAATAAAAAAATAATAATAATACAAACTTTCGTAATGACAAGCTCTACAACTTTCATGAAAGAGTTAACTCCACACCATAATCCATAAATTATAGATTTATATTTAACCGTCAATTGTCGTTTATGTTTACGCTTTATTCTTCTCACCAAATTTCCTTCTTTTTTTTTAATAGTTACCAAAAGATGAATGGTTCAGATCGTTAATATCATCTTCAGATTTTTACAAGTAACGCCCTTCAATCCAACCGCTTAGCACATTCAGCAGATTGTGTCACTCTTGGCGCGAAGAACCTAGATGCCCGAAGTATCCAAAACAACAAGATCAAAGAAACGGGTAACGCCATCCGATCCAGCCATTTTTAATTTCTGGCCAGTAAACAAAGAAGAACATCGAAGAAAATCGAAGAGGGAGTTTGGAGTGTGATTATTTGGGAAGTGTAAAAACTAAAAATAAAATAATATCACAACCCAGAGTGAAAAGGCATGGCATATTGGCATTTACTGAAGATCAAGTAATAGGGGTGTGTACAATATCAGAAAAGTATTAAAAAATTAAAAGGGTGTGTGGGTAGTAATTTTGGCTGTGTGAATATCACTTCCTTAAAAATTATCGAACCAATTTTTTTTAACGAGTTAAAACAGGTTACTGGTGGGTATCTGTTAAGAACCTGTTATTAACAGATAACTTGATTAGTTAACGTTTTGATCCAAAACTCATTATTTTCGCGTCGAATTAACGGATCGTGTAAGAAATTGATAGGTGCACTCGTATGATCAACTTCCCTTGTAGGGTTTGACACTTTCATGACAGTAAAAAGGCCTTTATATGGGGGCAGATCAATTCTGGCTGCAAGTTTCAGGATGAAAATTTCTGGGAGTAGTATCTCTCCCCTCCTAATCTCTTTACCCTTCCATCCCCTCCTATTCAAACGATTGCGATTACGCCACGTCTACATCTTGTTTTGAATTTTTTTTTATATAAAGAATAAAACAAAAAGAAGAGTGTGAGAGGAAGAGATGGTAATAGGAGGGAAGAGAATCCTACTCGCAATTTCTAAGCTTGGCCAGATAACTTTAACCCTTGAAAAACTGTGACAGTACCACACCACAGATGCTTAACAAAGTACTGATTAATATTAAATAAGGTTTTAATAAATTATAAATGATATACGTAATTTTTTTCTTTTTATAATACGTACTGCTAAGTATATTAAAAAATTAACGGTTAAATTTTGTATATTTGTATCTAATAAATCTTTGCAATGTTACATCTCATATCCTCCAAGGGAGTGGATCTTGTAAGCCTTTTATGCACATTCCCACCTCCAATTAGTACGCGGCCTTTTGGGAGCTCACTGGCTTCGGAATTCATCAGAACTCCGAAGTTAAGCGAGTTCGCACGAGAGTATTCTCAGGATGGGTGACCTATTGGGAAGTTCTCGTGTGAGTTCCTAGAAACAAAACCATGAGGGCGTGGTCAAGGTCCAAAACGAACAATATCGTGCTATAGTAGAGTAGAGCTGGAGATGTGATGAGGATCCGGACCAAGATGTGACATGCATTGATTAAATTATGCATATTGAGTGGTGCATAACATTATAGTGACTCTGAATGAGCTTAATCAAATAAAAACCACATATTTTAAGATAAATGTTGACCTGACATAGGGGATACACTGCCCTCACATGTTTCTCTAATTAAGAAGAAAAAGTTGTGGAACATCATAGGAGGGTTCATTGGTTCAGTGTTTGATTTTGAAGCACGTTTATGTGGGAGCACATGTTGTCTTTTTCACTCGGTAGTTCTGTAACCGTGGATGAGGATCCTCTTCCAATCGTTTTTGTGAGGATCTCGGTGATTATTTTATCGTGTTCATTTATCGTATATTGTACGATCATTTTTCATTAGGTACTATTTGTGTTTAAATCTAAATAAAAATATTCAAAATAATTTATTATCACGCGATATACGATGAACGTACACAATAAAGGGATCGCCGAGATCCTTACAAAAAAGAATCGAATAAAATCCTATTCCCTGTAACCATATCCATATGTGGTCCTGTCTTGGGGTCATTTCAGGAGTTCGGAGGTTCCATTTGATACATAAAATGATTTTCACATTGTTAAATCTTTGCTCCCTAGTACTCATTAAAAATAAAACATTAAACTATTGCGTAAAAATAAATTTGAATCATTAGTGTAAGCAAATAATCTTTTATATTAACCATAATTTTTAGTTCCCTTGAAAATGATCCACCAATGTATATATCATGCTTACTCCTAAAAACTGATTATTTCTGAAGAAAAAGAGGGCAAGTTCCTTAAAATGAAATCTTCAACTAAATCCTAAAAAAAAATCAATGTAGATGCTAGATTGATATGATATCACATTACAAAGGTTCAATATTTGACGGTAAGCCCTTGTGACATTTTGTGGTCCACTCCATATTAACTCAGCTAATTGGTAGTTGGTCCATTCAGTGGTATGACCACCATGATTGCTGCATAATTCATATGTTTCTGCTTCAGTTTCTCCTCAACCACAACCAGATCCTCTATATCCTCCACTGCCACAACAAGCAGATCTGCCATCCTTGAAACCTCACAGTCCAATAGCCAAAAGTAAATTTAAAACCATGAAAGAAATCATAAAATTGTAAAAGGAATAAGCAAATATTGTAAGTAATAGTGATGTTTCTTGCCAGATTTATGTTATCAAATTATGAATCTTTGAACTACACATTTCAAAAAGGAGTTAAAACTAGTCCGTCATCTATATTCAGCCTTGGGGGAGGGGGGGGGGGGGGTTTACATTTCTGTTTAATATAATGGTAAGAGCGTACCATATTTGGAAGGGTTATAGTCAAATATGGTAATTTGGTCTCTAAATTCTTTAGAGTAATAGACAGAGTTCTATTGTGTAGTCTGGCAAGTGTTGATTGTTCTTCAGCACAGTCACTACCCGGTTGGGCCGGTTCAGGATTTCCTGTTTTAATTTTAGGCTTGCAGCCCAATGGTCCCACATTCCGAAATGCAATTTCCTTCCTCATAATTATATATTTCATATACAATAAAGTTCAGTTCATTTAGTTCAAACCAAAATATTAAATATGAACAATCAAAATCCAATTTATATTAGCCAAGTTTCTGATCACAGTTGCTACATTGCCTTTTGTGGGTCGGAGAAGCACCCAAATTATTGGGTGTTCTTGAGTACCCGGTATAATGGGTATTTTAACAGCTAGATCTTGATTGTTAAATTTAAACAAAAATCTAACGGTTAAAATACCTCAAATACTCGGTACTCTAGAGTATCCAAGAAAGTCCCTTAAGAAGCATTTGGGGTTTTAGGAAGAGAAGGTAAAGTATTCATTACTTACAATGTGAACAGGTAAACAGCTTTTAACAGCAACTTCTTGGATTTTTTCCTCACCCAGCTTATGAATGAGTGACTTCTCTACAGCCTTAGTACTGGTTTGGTACTGAGGTGCTTTTATAAAAAGTTGGTATAAAAAAAAAACTGAGCTCAAAAATACGTTTGGTAAACACTTAAAAATAGCTTATTTTCACAGTTTTGGATGAAAAAAAACTGAAAACGTGAAGCAGCAAAAATGAGTTTATTCTCACAGCATAGCAGAAATAGTGTTTTTTCAAAGCACAACAATACCAAACTTGGCTAAATTGAGTTGGAAGACTTATTAGGAAAATCAAAGCACCTTCAGCTAGGTATTAAAAAAAAAAAACCATATTGCACATAATTTATAGTTGATTTCCTAATTGGACTAACTAGATGTCAAATCTCTAAGAGACGGTCTAGTGACTCACTATTAATCAATATCGATATAGTCCTCAACTTAATTAATTAACTTCAAAGCCCATCAAGTGTAGAGTTTATCATAAAAGGATTAGGGAACACATAATAGAACCCTTCATAATACATTGTATTTTATTTTGTCAATCTTCTGATATGGCACGCTAAAATATAAGCAAGATGTCTATTTTGACATGCTATATAGTTGAACAAAAAAAAGGGAGGGTGAAACAAAATAAAAAAGAAAATATTTCAATCACAAGGAACATTTTTTATGTGCACCAGGTTGCAGGTATGGTGGTGTTAAAGCATTTTTCACTCATTTTGGTGAATTTAGATCTAGGGTTTGACTTATGAAAATAGTTGTGAATAGTAACTGACATTACACTTGCTACTCATAATAATTCATTTTATTTTTAATGCATAATTTAATTATTTAATATTAATACATACCGCGCCAAATTAACCAATATAATCTTAATGAATTTTTTTCCACATATTACCACACATCATCTCATTTTTTTATAATTGCACAATGCGTAACGACAACCCAATGATCACAAAAGAAAACATCTTCGGCGGTCGACCATGCGATTCTGGCTTCGACTGGAGATACCATTTTTGTATGCCCACAAAAAATAGGAATGCAAACAATGTAATAAGAATGTAGAAAATAGAAGATTATGTGAAGTTTGGTGTGGAAAAAGAAACAAAATGATTTAGTATTTATAGAAAAATTATATGCAAATGTTGAAACAGAATTTGTGGCGCCGCTCTCCTAGTTGGGTGCGTGTGGCGCATGGGCTGTCGCAAATTTTTTTTGTTTTGTTAAAGGAATGAGGATACGTCAGCCCCAAGAATTTTGGGCTTGGACTCAGAATCAACATAGTGCCATCCATAGCTAATGAGCCTTGTCGACCCAAATACGTGTGGAGGTGTGTGTTTGGGTTGAATTTAAGATCTAGCCATGTCAATTTAATATAAGTAAAAGTGCTCTTAAAGGCAGCTAAGCAAACTGAAGCCTTTCTATCCACGGGTCGCTAAGGCCTGGTTTGGTACTGAGGTGATTTTGAAAAAAGCTGGGAGCTGTTTTTGTGTTTTGTAAACATTCAGCTTCAGTTTTTTTTTATAGTTTTGGGTGAAAAAAAATAAAAAACAAGAAGCTGCAAAACCCAGCTTTGAAAAACCGACTTTTTTTTCACATCTGTTTTATATAAAAGTTTACCAAACACTCTGTTGCTTTATTTCACAGCTGCTTATTCTCACAGCACAGTAGAAGCAGCTTTTTTCAAAGCACAAAAATACCAAACCAACCCTAAGTAAACATAACTAAAAAAAAATACAAATAGAAAATTTCTTGCACATATGTGAAACTGTCATCCGGAGGAAAATAGGAATGACTTCCACAATAGAACGAGCCAAGTAATACCCAATTATTTGTCATTTTACTTTTTCTCTAAGAAATGTAACGGTTGTTTGGAGGAGTTAACTCAAGGAACGGATGGAAACCAATTAGGCTTGTGACATGGTTTGGCACAGAAAATTGGGAATAGCATATCCGAACTCCTTATAATCAAATCAATAATCTTATTCTCTGCTCGAATTATGTACGTAAGATTGAAATTATTATTAGGAAAACTAATGAAAATGATTTGAAAACTTTGAGTTTTAACGATAAAGACAAAATAAAAGGTAAAATGAATAGTACCAAGATTGACTTTTTAGTATAAAAATATGATTTTTCGTTAAAGTGAACAATACCGAGAACTTTTCGTTAAAGTTCCCATTATTATCTTCAAACTAATACAAAGCATTTGTCCGGATTAATGAAGATCTAGTCTGATCATTCAAATTCAGACAAACACTGTTACAACACGTGTTTATTTAGATTTATATATAAAGCTAATACTGTGCTTAATACTTAATTAGTTTCAAGTAGAGTTTTCAGATTGTAACCCGCAGTGGAATTCGGAGTCCCAATCCAGAGTTGCTTGGCAAGCTGCTCGTATGTCCTTTCAGTTGGATGAAAAGGATCAAAGAAGACATATTCACTAACATTTTGACATGAAGAGTAACCTCCCTTCGCTCCACAGCTCAAATGTCCTCGATATGGACCACGGCCGCAGCATGCTGCCTTTCCTTACGCAAAACCTTTGCCAAGTACAATACCACAATTAATTAATTAATAATATGAAATTATGAATGAAACATCAGAGTAAACCGTGCATATATACACAAAATAGCACTTTGAAAAAGTCGTCATGCACTTCTTAAGAGCAATTTCTCCTTGTGTATAATAAGGTAGCAGTGCACGATCGCCTTTTAGAGTTGCAATAACAACTTTGGCAAAAGATTATGAACATTGTTATATATACCATATTTGGAAGGGTGATCTATTCTTCGTTTCAGAAACTCATAAGCTTCAATGAGTGAGTATCGAAATCCCTTGAGTTCATTCTCTAGCTTTTGCAGGGTTTTGAGAAGTGCTTTATCGTGGAGTACCACATATGGTGTAATTTCCTCAAAGCAAGCACCATTTTTATTTTCAAGTGCTCTTCCGTATGGAATACAAGCAGCAGGCCACATGCCAAGAAACCCAAAATTTCTTCCTCCATTCCTGTATATTTCCTAACACATCAAAATTCTAAATTATTAATACTTTATAGGAAAAATATATCTTGTCAAATTAACTGTATTTATTTCTTTTTTCGGTACTAAAATTTACTTTGATCGCTGAAGTTATGTTGCCTATCACCAGTCCTACATATTTCTCAGGGGAGTAGGAACGAAGCACACTGGAATTTTTCTCAAAAGGGACAATGTAATCGTTGCTTCCGAAGGCAAACAAGTAAACAGCTCTTGATAGCAGAGTTGCGGCTTCATCATGCCCTAGTTCCTGTCTCAATGACTTTCTAACGCTTTCTAAATTTGACAGTTGAGAAGGAAGGTCTATCACCTGAAAGGAGGTTACAGAACAATGAATTCCATCGTGAAGAGAAATATTTGATGTATGATATATGTAAAATAAATGTAATAATTCTCATATGACCTATGGGATTTTATTTTTATGAATTGTGGTGCTTTAAGAATAATAAGCTATAAAGTAAATATTTTTAAGAGGGTTATCAGCGGGAGAAGGAATGTTGCATCGTCTAGTAAATTTTAATGTAAAGTTGTTGCAGCTGTATACAATGACTAAAATGGATGGGTTGTTCAAAATTTCATGTACTGGACATTTTAGCAAAAAAGAAGAGTTGCATTTATGGTGGTGGGTGGTGACGACGATGGTGGTTAGGAGTTGCGGTAATGGAAATAGTGGTGGCGGGTCAGTGGGGGGATGGTAGGGGTATTGGTGCGGGTGACGGTGGTGCTGGCGGCAGTGGTAGGCTGGTGGAGCTGTATAGGTAGCAATGGTGGTGGGAATGTTGGCTGTGGCGCGACTAAGTTCAAGCACTGGCAGACGTGGTGAATGTGGTGGTGGCGGTGAGGGTTTTGTTGGCGCATTGGTGGTGGGAGTGGTGGCGGCAGTGGTGGGCTGGTGGAGGTGTATAGGTAGCAATGGTGGCGGGTATGTTGGCTGTGGCAACTAAGTTGAGGCACTGGCAGAGGTGGTGAAAATGGTGGCGGCGTTGGTGGTGGGAGTGGTGGTGGCGATGGTGGTCTGGGGTTGTTGGCAGTGGCGGCTAATCAAGGTGGGGGATGGTCGCGTTGCTCCCCAAGGGATAGTGTGCAAAAATGCGAAAGAAAGACAAGCAACTGGTACAAAAATTGAAATGATTCATTAAGGAACAGTGTTCAAGATACCAATGTGATTTTTGAACGATCTATGAAGGAAAGGGCATTAAGAAGAAAGCGCGGGGCTTCATTCTTGTAAACTCGAAGAAGGAAAAATTGGAACTTCAAGAAGAAGAAGATAGGAAGCAAGAGGGCTCAAAGTGGCATCGTCAGAACACAAAGAACAAGAAAAATAGAGAAAATATCTCTCTAATATCAATAAAAAAAGAAAAAGAAAAAGGAACCAATAGAGACCACCAATAGTTTACTTTAACCTGCCCGCTGACGACATCGGGGGCATCGATGCTTATGGAAGCAAGATCAGCAGTAATGTTTAGGGTACGGTGCTGTTTCTTGCCAAAGTCAGCCATAGACTTGGCCCTCAGCACATCATCCACTGTGCTCAGCCGTATGGGAATCGTTCCTCTCGGACATCTCGTCCTGTTTCCATGCCACATTTGCTGCAGTGCAACCTTAATCACATTCATCTTCTTCGTTGCTACTGCTCTTGGCCATTCCGGTGCCTTCCTCTGCAGTTATATACGTACATAAATGTGATTAAGGCCATTCCGGTGCCTTCCTCTGCAGTTATATACGTACATAAATGTGATTAACTCAACAAATTAATACTAATATATCAGCACCAAACCCTAGCTAGGTCATGATTAACACAACATTTCAATTCTATGATACCATTTAACTTACATAACAAACTGTTTTTCTTTTGATACAAGCGATTTTTACACAAATTCATCTAAACTACAAGGAATGCATATTTGTTTTACACTAAATCCACTAAATTACAGAAGAACAATTCGAACTTGAGTACAAAATGAAATCATAACTACTCTAGCTAATTACTTTTACCTCAATACATAAATTAAAAGTTCCTTAACGAACTTGATGCTAAAGTAAAATGAACTTACATCACATCTTGTAATGGTATCGGGGGGAAAAACTGGGGATACTGGATAAATAGAAAATGGCGTATCGAAGAAAGCAAGGAAAGTTGAAAACCAATGCATAGTTACAAATCAGTTTTCCTTGAGAACAAAAAACAAACACCTAGTGTGCAAGTCTGAAAGTTGAAAACCAAGCTCTGATGCTTCACTTGATGATTAAACCTTGATGGTGGTGAGCGCAGATACCAGAGAGGCGCACTGCGTTACCTGTTTCTCTTATAAGTAGAATCGAAGAAAGCAAGACAGTAATTCATTAAAAATCATCTTACTAGTCACAACACAGTGATGATTTGCAGACAAATATGGGAGGACTTGCCTACCATTGGACAATTATAACTAAACCGAACCTATCATAATGAAATTGTCTATCCCTCCTAAACACTAAACCCTCTATGCTAACAAACAAATAGACTTCAAATGCAAAATCTTTACATTCCATTTTGGGCACTCAAAATCATGACCCATACGGCTCCACCTTATCACCTCCGTAAGCATAAACACTGTAGCCATACCCGCATCGAACCAGCATCATACCACTTCCCATATGTATCTGAGCCCAAATCGGATCGGCTTCGGTTGTATCCCCCATACCTATCATCTAAATAGGAGCCGTTAGAGCCACCGCCGTGATCGAATTTCAGAGAATTCTCATATACAGAACACATACATGAGCATATTGGAACAAGCTTTGGGATTTTTACCTTACAGAAGAAGTTGCGAACTTGGGTGCACAGTTGACGGAAGGGAGGACGAGTTTGCGAGGAACTCGTTGGGTTTGCAATTAGAGATGGTTTTGTTTCTGATTCCGAAAAGGTTGAATTGGACTCGGCTATGCAAAGGTGGAAGCGTTTGGAAATTTTTGAAGAGGAACAGAGAAGCTGCAAGAGAGAAATGAAAATGAGGAGGGAGAGCTAACACACTCTCTTTGAAAATAGGGAGTTAGAGATTTTGGGCGCCATGCCAAAATTTTGGCAGCCCTCCAAATTTTTAATCTCCCGCCTCCTCCAAATGTTTTCAATTATGAAGATAAAAACATTCACCACGGACCAAAGGCGTGGTGAATTCACAAAAGACGATGTGGTAGTTTGAAGTAACCACTATGAGCATATCTTGTGGTAATTATGATATTTCATCACGGATATAAATGTCCGTTGTAGATTATTCGTTTTTAACAACGGGTCAAAATTTGACTATGGTGGATTAATGTTATCTACCACGAGTTAAACTTGGCCATGGTAATTGAATAGTTTTTACCATGAGCTATATATGCCCGTGATAGAATTGACGTGGTAGATAAACTGTTTTGTTCTAGTGTTCCCTTGGCTCTACATGGTTGTCGATGTGTGGATCTCTCACATGTGACCCACTAATTCGATCCCATGTGAGGGGCGTGTTGAAATATCCCACATCGACTGTATCTCTGTGAAAATAAGAGTTTAAATATGCTTAATGCCACTCCAACTAATACTGAGGCCTTTTGTGATAAAACTCCACACCTGACGGATTTTGATGGTGGTAATTACCAAGTTGAGGACAATATCTGTGTTGTTGAAAATGGGTATTTGACCCGTCTCTTTGATAATTCTATAGCTTCTAGTCACGCCCAACATTTTTCTCTTTACTTTTTATTTTTATGTTTGATTTTATGAACAAACGATATTATCTAGACTTAGGGGGTGGGGGAGTGGTTCAAATTTGCTAGCAAACGATATTATCCTCACAATGGGCTATGAATAATGTGGTTCAAATCTGCATTTGACAAGAATCAAACTTAATACCTCTCACTTACAAGTAAAGAGAAATATCATCTTTTTCGTAATATTAAGTGACATTTTCCTCTTCACTCCTTCTTGACTAGGGCTAGGCATGGGCCGGACTGGGCCCAATTTTGAAGAGACTGGACCGGACCCAGATTTAAAAGAATGGGCTGAGCCGAGCTAGGTACAACAAATTCTAATTCAAGAACAGGACCTAATCTGGCCCGTTTCAAACGGGCCGGTTCGGGCAGGGTCCATGGGTCTTCTCTTTTTTTTTTTTTTTTTTTTTTTTTTTTTTCTTCTCTCTTCTTCGTTTGCTCTCTCAAATCTCGATCTTTCCAGGAGATGTCGGTGATGTCCTCTCCGCTCTCGCCTTCAAGCTCAGATCCTCCGTGTCGCCAATGAGATCGAGACCTGCTAAAGATTTTTAAGATTTGTTGGGGTTTTTTCAAAATTCCCAATACAACCAATTACCGAAAATCTCAAAATTCAATATAACCCAGTTGATATCCTTAGGAAAAACCTTCAAAGCAACAAACTTTAATAAAAAATTGAATTTTAGACAACCCACCCAGATGACTAAATTCCTAAGATTGCATTACAATATAACCCAATTGATCAAAATCCAAAATTTAACAATATACCACAATTTAGCTCCAAAGCAATGATTGCATGCATCAGAAAAAAAATAACAAATTCCTTCTCTGGAATTATTATTTTTTACTTAGAATCCCCACAAACAACTTAAAATTAAGAAACAAACTAGAGAGATAGCACCAATGGAAGACCTCAATAACTGGGTAAGCTTCGAACTTTTTCTCCTAGTCGGCGAGGACGCCAATCTCCTTCTCTGTGAGGCTGTCGAGGGAGGCGGTGCTATCCTTATCCTTCTTGATCATCTTTGCCAAAGCCTTGCTGGTGTCCTTGCAGCTAATATCGCGTCTGCACTGACGAAGAAGCCGAAGTCATGACGATGAACGGTGGTAGTTGGAGTCCACATAGAGACCTTCAGATTGATGCTTGAATGGGGGATTCGAGATTGAGAGAAGAGTCCACTGACTTAGGAAATATCGATGATTCGATAGTGGGGAGAGAGACCGAGAGTAAGATTTGTTTTAAATCAATGGTGGAGATTTAATCTCCATATAATGGACGGTACCAACGGTCCTGGTCGGTGGTCCTTTTTTTTTTTCTTCAGAAATTTGGATTCGGCCCGCCCCGCCAATTACATGGACTCGCCCCGGCTCGCCCCATTTTGAGTTTACAAAATCTGTACCAGCCCCGAACTAACTGAACCCGGCCCACCCTGCAGGTCCTAGGCCCATTTGTCTAGCCCTACTCTTGACAGCCCTAAAAATTAATAAATTTTATTTAATTCTGATTATGTCCTTGAATGAAAAGACAATAAAGGATAAATTTCCCACCCAATCACTCTTGCCAAAACCAAACCCTAAAAACATGTAAATTAAAACCTCTTCCCACCTAGCACTCACGCCAAAAGCCTCAAAAAACCCAACTCCATCATCTTCCAAGTTTTTTTGATGCATTGATACATATATTTGAAGAATGAACAACGAAGACGTGGCAATCTAGAAGAGGCATGGAACCATTTTTTAAAAGATTTAATCGTGCTCTATAATTTGAGATTTTTTGGTATCGTGAAATGTTCGGCAGATCGGGACCAACCGAACACAGAACTAAAGTTGTTTTCTTTAATTTATATTCGGCAAGAATTTTACCGAATATTACTTGATAAGTTTGGTGCTGTGTACCCAAAATTTCTTGTTAGTTTGGTTAGATAGTTCCGAACACTGGGTTTTCTCTTTTAGGAACAAACTACTCTCGAAGAAATTTGTATTAGGTGGTAAGTTAAATACATGCTTAATGTACATGTATGGTGAGAAAATATGGTCTAATTGCTATATTAATTACATAGGACGGATATGTGGCACTAATTTTTTTTTTTGCACAACTTTTGACACACATTTGTGTGGACCCCACTCCGTAATGTTTTTAATAATTCAAACCGTCTCTCTTTTAGGATATCATTCATACGTCATCAATGAAAAAACTTAGACAAATCCAATACTATTAAGACATTCATTCGCAGTAACAAAAGTAAACGAATACGGTTCTACAAAGAAAACCTGAAACTCTTAATCCAACGGTCATATGGTTTCAAAATTGAGTGATTTTTGACAGACATGATCTTTGAGGGAAGATCTAAAAGATAGACAGTTTGGATCGTTGAAATACATTACGAAGCGCCCCAAAAAAACATGTGTAAAAAATTATGTAAAAAAATTAGTACCATGGATCTGTCCCCCTAATTACACATAAGAGTTACAAAATAAATAATACTATTTTGTAGACAAATAGTTTCAAAATCATAATCAATGCACTGCTAATGCACATGAGAAATTGGGTAAGAAAATCTCGAAAAATAAGCTCAAGTCAAGAATTTGGTTCTTTTTCCAGTTTTATACTTCCTTATGGTGCTCATGATTTATTGGTACTTGTTTCCAAAAATACAATTACCACCTCTTTACAATAATAGCACTCTAAATCATAAGATTCCAGCGAACTATAATTATGTTGAACTCGCTCATACTCACTTAATCTCTAAGTATGGAATGATCTCATATAGTGGCGGATCCAGAATTTTAAACTAAAGGGATCCCAATAATAAAGGTAAAAAAATTTATAGATAAAAATAACATTAAAAAGTTAAATTATAATACATTTTCTTCATGAATCATACGCAAACAACATTATAAACTATAAAATTCTAATTCAAGCATCTACGATGATGTTTCATAGTCTGAAAATGTTCCATTTGCAAATATGCTCTTTGCTTGAAAAACATTTCCATGTTTCTTATCTCTACACTACACATTAGAATACCAAAAATTCTTATTTGACTCTTGAACCAAATGGTGGTGGTGTGGATATTTGAAACAAATTGAGATTTGATATTCGAGTAAAATTAAAATATGAGTTTGGGTGGGATTTTTGGATTTTAGGGTTTTGAGAATTGGGAAATTGAGGATTGGATATGCGAAAATTGGGGGTTTTAGGTTTTGGATGGGGACAGGGATGAGTAAGGTATGGGGATTTGGGAAGAGTGACGGGGGTCTTCGGGACTTAAAACAAAAAGGAAGCAAACGACAGCGTTTTGCCATTGTGTAATGTTTTTTTTTAATTTTTTAAAAAAGGTTTCAATCAGTTGGCTAAAACGTGCGTCTCGGGCCAAGGCTTAAAAGGGCAAAATTTTATTTCTTCCTCCACACTTTGTCTTCCCCATGAGGATGCCATTGCTGCAGCTGCACAACCTTCATTCGAGTACGAGGGTCCCTGAAAAATTTCAAGCAACGATTCAAGGGTCTTCGAGGGGTCTTGGGAGGTCCCTCTGTGGATCCACCACTGATCTCATATGAACTTGTATGACTCAACTAATTAATTGATTAATGACTCAATGCGATCGAGCCTTTATCTAGATGTGGAAGTGATTTTTCTTCATAATAGTTGTTGATAAGACCCAATTCTCAGAAACCCTATTTAACCTGCAAGTAGCACAAGAATGACTACGGAAGAAGAGGGAAGGAAGAGAGGAGGCAAAGCTCCAATATCTTTTTGTATTGATTTGTATTGTGTAAAACTGATTTGCCTTCATTTCTAGGAGCTACGCTCCTTTTATACAAAGTCACCATCCTTTTAAATGCCAGCTGGCATATTAATTAATTCCCAGCATAAAACCTAAATTATATTTTTTCTCTTCAATTCAAAAGGAAAGATTGTTCTCTTTCTCCTTAATTGAACTGTCACAACCATATTTCTGAATGATCACATCCCATCAAATACTATTTCCATTCAAATAAAATAATTCAATTTAGTTTGAAACCTTTACAAACCCATCAAATAATTACTTTACTCTAAAGTAGGAAGGGAAATCGCACTATTCATATGAACAGTGTTTTGTAAGACATTTCAGTTTATTTACAAGACTGCCACAGCCTCTCTATGCCGCTAATCTTGATTTACAGGTGTTGATGATCGTGGGAAAGGAAGAACAATGGTAAAGCCGGCCTTTTCCATTCCCTTCTCAAACCCTCCTTGCCTCTTCCATCTCGCAGACCCCGCGAGAACGACGCAAACGGTCTTGCCTCTGTCCTATCCTCCTCTCGCCGCCGTCTCCCTTCTCTCGCTAATGTCGTCTTACTCCACCTTTTGCGTCAGGAAGGCCCATGCGTGGTTTTTTGGGGTGGGGATTTCAGATTTCAAAGGGGGAGAGAGGCTGTGCTTCGTTTCGATCGGGCCAAGCCTCCATGATTCGATCAGATCGAGGTGATGGGGGCAACGCGAGGGGTTGAGGTGGCGTCGGGAAGGTATGTCGCTTTTTTCTTCCCCTTGCTGATGCATAAACCCATCAGTTCCTCTGTAATTCGTTTAGGTTTTTCATTATTCTTTTTCGATTTGTTTTGTCAAAATTGAAATGGAATTTTTTGGCTGGATTTTGTGTTAGGTTGCGAGAGGGTTCTGTTTAGGGTTTTCTCTCCGTCCCACTCCCTCTCTGCTTCTCTTATTCAGTTTGACGTAGTTTTGCAATTTAGGATTCAGTGCATTTCAATCTTTTTTACTGGAATATACGTACATATAAATGTATAAATTTGTTCAATTTTTCTGTACACAGGGCTGGGTTAATTTGATTCTTGACCTATGGTTGGATATTATATTACAATTGTGGGTTCTATTTTCAGGGGTGGATGAAAAGAGACACCTATCAGAGCTTCCAACAACTCAAAGGTCAGTGATTCTTCCTTCTCCTCTCTAATCCTCTTTCTGCTATTTCAATTTGTAGGATTTAATTTAGGGTTTTAAGTTGGAAACTTTAATTTAACATTTTCAGTTGCAGAGCTTGGTGTATACAACAGTTAGGGTTGTTGATTTTGATTGCTGGTCTACTAAATATTTTATAACATGTAAACAAGGAGTAGATACTTTGTATGCCATGGATAGGGAATGGATACATAATTAGATCAATTGATGGGTGCCTTTGTTTTATATATCTACATCCAGCAATACCTGGTATTCTGTGTTTTGTTGTTTTAGCTCTGTGTCTTGATCAATTTCATGTTGTTACTGTCTCTTTAATTTTTTTTAAACGTTATTCCAACGGTCCTACAAAGATATTCATAACTGGAATGAATAAGCAAACTGATGAATTCAACTGTGAGTTTAAATGATTGAGAGATTCTGGTGGTTATTGGATTGCTTAGGGAACGTAATTGTTGCCTCTGTTGCCATTTTGGTAGTCATATATGTACAGGTCAATTTCGTCAATTTTGCAGATTGTGATGGATGAACACTAGCATCCCAATGGAATCCCCGGCAACGGCGCCAAAATTTGATGCGAGATTTACTTGACACTCAAATTAAACCCTCGTTTGACAATTGTAGTAGAATGAATAAGTGAGGGATCGTTCTAGACCGGGGATTAGGAGGGCTTGCTAAAACCTTCTAAATTGACTTAAAAACATAAAAACTAAATTAAAATACTCTTAACAAGACTACTATGACTCAGAATGGCTTTGAAAAACTCAAATTGTCTAAAACAATCAAATTGACTCAAATAGAAGCTAGAACTTGATTTAGACGAATTTGCAAATGTTTATGACTCCAAAAGCTTAAAGATACAAAAATAAAACAAATACGAATGATTAAAACTTAACAAAATAGAGGGGGGAATTGTGTTTGGACGATATTAAATTAAAAAGACAGAATATAATTAAAGGCAAAATGTAAATATGAATGTGATGAAAATATGGATGATGGAATAGCCAAGGGGTTCTTCTCCACACATGTTACACTTGCAAACAAAATTGATTCTCAGTTGGTCTTTCGATAAGTTGTGAAACTCAATGCTCCAAGTTAATTAGATCCGCTTAGATTAACTTTCAGATTTCCCTAAATTCGTTGGATTGAATGGAATACGCATTACAACCAAATTATTCTTAATCAAAGTCCCTAACTATGGAATACGCATGATAGAGACATTTAACCAAGATCATTAAGTTCAACGGAAATCATAAACATCGACGAGGCATTCGTTACTATGGAATACGCATGAAACTTATGCCAAGAATTCGTTTAACGCGATTGTTTATAAGCAACCTCTACTACTTGTGAATATAAGTTCATAACGATTAGGTGAAATTCACTTATATTCTAGCGTCATATTTATGCATGAAAATTAAGCTTGCAATCTCAATGAACATACATAAATAAGTTATCAATCAAACAGTTAAACGAATTGAATCCACAACTTATGAAATTCCAACCAAACGTAATCAATTCAAAATGCAAATATAAACATAGTTTCGAATCACCCCCTAGCTAAAGGGGGTTTAGTTCCTCATAACTTTGAAATCAAAGAAACACCTAAACATTCCAACAACTCAAACTTGAATTGTATGAACGTTTAGGCACTCTTATCTTCCATTCTCATACGTACAAAACAAAGAGAATTAAATTTAAACTTTGAAATCAAAGAAACACCTAAACATTCCAACAACTCAAACTTGAATTGTATGAACGTTTAAGCACTCTTTTCTTCCTCGTTGTTGTAGCACAAGGTCTAAGGTGAGCTTAAGGGCTTTAGGTGTATGTGGAATGGAGTAGGGAGTGGTTGGAGATGGAAGAATGAAGAGAAAATATGCAGAAAATGAAGTGGGACTCACGGCAATGGAATGGGTTTGTTGCTTGGTGTTTGTAACTGAAAATGTGTATGGAAGAGTCGAATGGGGAGTGAATGAATGAAATGTGTATGAATGAGTAAGTGTTTGTGAATTGAGGTGTGGATGCTTATTTATAGGTGAAGAGGAGGGAACATGACAACTAGGAACTTGGTGGAAATCTGAAATGGTGATGGGAGATGCATGTGGCTGTTTTATGCATGTGATTAAAGGGTGGTGAATGCATATGCTTTGACAGAAATGAAAGGGATAATGCACGGTTTTGAGAGGTTTTCTGGTGGTTGTGAGGTGGATGAATGATTAGAATCTTGTAAGGGTGGAAATGCATGTGGAATGGATGTGAAATCTGCCAAAATGCATGTGAAAGGAATGCTGGAAATGCATATGAATGTAGGCCACGGCAAAGGGTGTTGTTTGTGGAATGATGGCAGGTTGTGTATGTGTTTGGGAAGAGAATAAATGTATGATGGTGGTTTTTTGGCTCCAAGCAAATGAATGGGAGTGACACTAGGTTAATTATGCATGTGGAAATGTTGGAATTATCAATGGTTATGCACGGCAAAGGTTGGAAAGAATGATTATGGATGCATGTGTTGAATGATTTCTTGGTGAGGGATGTGGAGTGGTTGAATGTGGTGCAATGATAATGTTTTGTGGCTGAATTGGTGGTGGAATTATGATGGGAATGCTAGGGAATGAATGTGAAATGAAATGATAATGTTTTGCACGGTTTGGTGTTGTGTTTGTTTGAATGTGCATGTGATTAAATTAAAGGATGCAAAGTAAATGAATAATGAATGTATGTGTTGATTTATGAAGATGCATGTGCAATGAAATGGAATGCCAATCTGAAATGAGATAGGAACCCACGGCAAAGGAGTGAGATTGATGATGAATTATGAAGAATGAATGCATGTAGGGTTGATATGCATGTGAATTAGGTTGGAAAGAGGTGGAAGTGGAATGTTATGCAATGATAATGTCTTGTAAAGATGCTAATAAATAATGCATGTAGGGTTAGGAAATAAAATCATAACTTAAAGGGGGATGATTAAAGGGTGTTGAAAGGTTTTGCATGGCTTTGAAGTGATTGTGGATTGGGCTAGAGTTTAAGTACATGAAATGGACCCAAATTGCTCCCCCTTGCATGGCAAGGAATGGTGTTTGTGTTAAGCCCATGGCAAGGTGTTATGTGATTGGGTTAGGGCCATTGTTTTGTGTCTTCAAGTGCATACAAGGCCTTCAAATTCGTCCATCCTCTTGGCTCCATGGATAAGCTATCCAATCCATGCCCAAAAATGCTCCAAATGGCCTCAAAATGCACTTTCTTGCTCCCTAGGCCCTTAGAACCTGAAAACACACAAAAGAAGCATAAAGGACTAAAATAACGAGAGAAACATGCACGAGAACAAGCCATTTAAGTCGCATGAATATGCTCCTATCAAATACCCCCACACTTAGCTTTTGCTAGTCCTCGAGCAAAACAGAATAAAAAAATAAAACGAAACGAAACAAACCAAACACAATCTTAAACCTTCCAACGTTGCCTCAGGGATTTCCAATGCACATGACATGTTAAAAATCATTATTCCCACAGATTTTGGTTATCTTTACACTTAAGTACATACTTAATCATAGTCACCACATACTAATTCACAATTAAGCATTTAAAACTATATTTTGAATGTAGTAACATGCTTTTAGAGAATTTGCTCAATTCCTTACAAGATATGTACTCAAATTTCACTCAGATTTTCTGACTACACACCCTAATCTAGTTACATGTGAGAAGATTGATGTAAATATGAAAACGAACACTCACATATATGTATCATAAAGAGAGCAATTTCTGGAGTTAATAAGCATGTTTAGATATGATCTCATGAATGGAATGCTCCTACTTAGATGCGAGAACCAGTGACACCATATGCTCATACCAAGTTCAAACTCCACAAATTGAAACACATAACAATCAAGATAGAAGTCAAAAGGGTTGTAACGGGGCTAGGGTATTGGCTAACAATGAAAGGTGAAGGATAAACAAACATTCTTAAAGCAATAGTGAGCAAAGTATTGAATTAGGTACTTAGAATTCCCTTTAGAACTCAGAAGTCAACTTTGAACACCCAAGGGGAAGTCACAAAACTTAGGGCCATATTCAACTTTTTTGGGCCTTTTCTTCAACAATCACACTTGTGAGTCCATTCTCACTTATTTTCACTCTTTTTCTTTCTTAGCTTTTTTTTTTTTTTTTTTTTTTTTTTTTTTTTTTTCGTGCCTCCTTTAAGACTTAGGCACATACATACACACAAAAAAAAATCCCTTCCCCCACACTTATTTTCTGCAACATATTAATCAAAAGGAATTCATTATCCGTCATGCTTACTATGCTTCAAGAACAAGGGTACGGATGGTCCTAATCTAGGCTAGGTGAGGATGATATGGTTTAACAAAGAACATGGGCTAAACAAGGCTCAACGGGGTTAAAACTTACAACATATACGAAATATGGGAAGTAAGGCTATTTGGCTATGGTGGTAACTACACAACTTCATCTTGATATATGTTATGCAATTCAATGTCATGCTTTGAATGAAACGGATATAAGTTCTAGCATTTAGTTCTATCATGATACAATTGCATTCTAAGTAGCAACCAAGCAAGGAATAATGAGATCATGCAACAACTTTAGAAAACAAAGAATCACAGAAAATAACTCTCCAAAGAAGGTAATGGCTCGAGTTTCACAGGGTTGTAGCGTTTGTTTGAGTTCCTTCCTTCAAGCATGTTACAAAAACGAATTTTTCTTTTATGATTGCATGTGAAGTCATACATTATAACCATAACTAAGCATAAACCAAGAGTAAATCAAACTTTTCTCTATGTTTATAACTCTTTTTAACAGTCATGCAATTACAAACCAAATCCTCGTCATAACGTTGGAAGGTACCCTAAGACACAAACACACAAAAACGACTCAAAACACTCTTTTTAGGCTTTTCAAAACATTTTCTTCAAATTTTTATGTGATTTTCGGAGTTATAAAACAACACACACTAAAACACTCTAAAACAATTTAAAAACACCTTAAAACAGCAAGGAACAACATTTGAAGTTATGGGTGATAAAATCCCACGAATTTGCATTAACAACATTAGTTACCCCCCCACACTTAAATCAAACATTGTCCTCAATGTTTTAAGCATAGATTCACACAAAACATAAGTAAACACACAAAAAGCACTAAAACATACTAAACATGGCAAAATGTAATTAACAAATAGAAGAGTTTAGGGACGCAAATCTGGTTATGGAGTGTAAATTCCATCTTCTCTTTGTTGATTGCAATGAGGCTTGATCTTGATGATTCCACAGGCTTACTCTCGAACTGGTTTCCGCCCATCATTGATTTCCTTTGTGCTACTGGGCTGGAGGATTCTTTTGGTCTTCCCCGAAGGTCTGAGCTTACCCTTTTGGTCTGTTTCTTTGTTCAATCTTTCCAATTCGTATTGAAAAGGGTTGGAGGATAACTCAGCCTATGTTTGTCTCCACATGCTTCAATGTATCATTTTCACTTGCCTTACTCGCTCCCCTTTGCAGAAGTGGTCCCTTCTCCGGAAGTGTATCAACCGTTGAAGATGACTACTCGAGAGCAACGCTAGGTAAGCAATCAGGAATAGATTCCAGGCAGTTGGCTCCAGAACGGAAGACTGACTCCAAGTGCCGGCTGATTGCTTGTTTTACTTTGCCATGCGAGTAAGAACAAGGACAAAGAAAAAGACAGGGAAAGAGCATGATATGAGATACTTTTGCTTTTGACCTTGATGATATGAGATACCTTTGCTTTTGAAGAAGCGGTGAATGAATCAGCACATGTATTTGTTGTGCTGTTTCCTCCTGGGTCATATGTACTCCAGGCATCTGGTATCATCTTTGGGGAAGAAGAAAGAATTGAGTATTTCGAAAGGCTTGGCTGGGAGTGCACCCTCAGAGGTGAGGGAGAGTTGGGCATTTTCTTCAGGTTTGCCCTGCCATAAAAGACGAAGGTCGACATATATAGAGATAATAGCAAGTGGTGGTACTTTTTACCTTTGTCGACAAACGTTTTGATCCCGCAACTCTGGCTTTTTGAAATAGTGGCGCCTCTTCGATTTCTGAATACGCCTCTTCGATTTCTGAGCAGGCGCCCCTTCGATTTCTGAGCGACACGTGGTAGTGCAGATGCGGCTCCTTTTGACAAAGCTGCACGCGTCTTCTGAAAAGCAGAGAAAGCGTCGCCGAACTTTGCGCTTGTCGGCTAAAGATGTGTAGTTGTGATGATGGTCTCCACGTGTTGTCTGAAAAGAAGAAATCTTTTGACAAAGTTGAACGCGCCTTCTGAAAAGCCGAGAAAGCGTCGCCTAAATTACGCCGGAAATTCCGGCTTTTTGAATTGGTGGACGCGTCGCCTTGGCTTTTTTATTGAGCTATCGATCACCACAACAAACACACTCTGAAGACTTCCCATTCTTGAAAATCGACTCCGGCCCTTTGAAATTTAACTTCATCCCTTCTCTTTGAACACTTTTGAAAAATGGCAAACTCATCGAACCTTAGCTTGGAATTGAGCCTTAGCAGTGATACGGGCGTGCCGCGTCAAGGTAACGTATGGCGCCCTTCTTTCTTTTCTTCTAACGGTACTCTCACAGGTGAAGACTCCGTGATGCAGGACGCCACAACAGCTACAATAGTAGCTAGGAACCTCCTCACTCCGAAAGATAGTAGGCTGCTGTCAGGACGGTCCGATGAGTTGGCCGTTCAAGAGTCCCTCGCACTTAGTGTTTAGTGTGCGAGTTCTGTGTCCAACATGGGCCAACGCCTGCTTGCCCGCTCCCGTCAGGTGGAATCATTGATGGCAGAGGTGGAAAGTCTCAAGCAGGAGATCCAGCAGCTGAAGTATGAGAATAGAAGTTTGCACGTGCTTGCAAACAACTATTCGACGGGCATGAAGAGGAAGCTTGATGAGCTGCAAGAGTCTGAAGGTCGGATTCACAGTGACCGTCAAAGGTTTTCGTCTTTCCTCCAGAGGCACCTTTTTCCTGGCTCATCCAGCGCTTGGCCAAGTATTGAGGCCTGGAATGCTCTATCTTCGATGCCTCCCGCTCCGATGCCTTCTGTTCCTACGCCTTCCGTTCCTACGCCTTCCGCTCCGATGCCTTCTGTTCCTACGCCTTCCGCTTCAAGAGTAAAGCCACGTAGTGGGGCCTCAAGCAAACAACCTTTGTGAAGCACCATCTTTCTTTGTTTAGCAGTGCCTATCAATAAATCAAACATTTTCTCAATGTTACAATCATAGACTCACACAATTAATAAACAAACAAACAATAACAACTAAACAACCTAACAAGGCAGAAACGAAATAGCAACAAAGAGAAGAGTTTTTTTTTTTTTTTTTTTTGGAATCTGGATTTGGAGTGCTTTCTAAGTCTTCCTTTGTTGAATGCATGGGTTGCCTCCCAAGTAGCGCTTTCTTTTACGTCTTGCAGCCGGACGGTACCTCCGTTTAAGCTTGACTAGGTTCCACGGCATGGAGGGGTACCTCCTCCACGACATGCTCCTCAAACATCTCGTAATAGGGCTTCAATCGATGCCCATTCACTTTGAATTCTTGCTGCGTCCTTGAACTTTTGATTTGCACTGCACCATGAGGGAAAACATTAGTAACAACAAACGGGCCAATCCATTTAGAACGCAACTTACCAGGAAACAAACGTAGGCGAGAGTTGAAAAGTAACACTTTCTGCCCAACTGTGAAGGTCTTGGTTCGAATCATTTTATCATGGAATGCTTTGGTCTTGGCTTTGTACATCCGGGCATTCTCATAGGCTTCATTCCGAATCTCCTCAAGTTCATTCAATTGGAGCTTCCTATGAACTCCCGCTGCATCTATGTCCATGTTGAAAGTCTTCACGGCCCAATGTGCCTTGTGCTCTAACTCTACGGGCAAATGACATGGCTTACCATAGACGAGCCGAAAAGGTGACATCCCAATGGGTGTTTTGTATGCCGTACGATATGCCCACAGTGCATCATCTAAACGTAAGCTCCAATCCCTCCTTGTTGGTCCAACGGTCTTCTCCAAAATTTGTTTGATTTCTCGGTTAGACACCTCGGCTTGGCCATTTGTTTGAGGATGGTAAGGTGTGGAGACCTTATGGTTGACATGGTACTTTCTTAGCAACGCCTCAATGGTCCGATTGCAAAAGTGAAACCCTCCATCACTTATGATTACTCTCGGCATTCCAAACCTAGCAAAAATGTTAGTTTTCACGAAATCTGCAACCACCTTAGAATCGTTAGTATGGGTGGCTTTTGCTTCCACCCATTTAGAAACATAATCAACGGCTAGCAAGATATAAGTGAAACCATAAGATGGAGGGAAAAGGCCCATGAAATCAATGCCCCAAACATCAAAAATTTCAACGTTAAAGACAGGGGTTTGCGGCATTTGGTCCTTGGTACCTATGTTACCCATTCGTTGGCAACGATCACAAGACATACAAAGGGTTCTAGCATCCCTAAATATAGTCGGCCAATAAAAACCACACTCTAGAACCTTGAGGGCAGTGCGTTGTGTGCCAAAATGACCACCACATGCATATGTGTGACAAAAGCTTAGAATTGAGTGAAATTCAGAATTATGCACACATCTACGTACAATTTGATCTGAGCAATACCTCCACAAACAAGGGTCATCCCAAACATAGAAACGTGCATCATTTTTAAGCTTATCACGTTGGTGCTTGTTTAGTTCATTTGGAATTTGTTTAGCCACCAAGTAATTCACTAAATCTGCATACCATGGTTCACTTACCTCAATGGATAGCAGCTGCTCATCGGGAAAAGTTTCAGGGATAGGTACGGCATGTTCATGCTCCTCGTGGATCATTCGGCTTAAATGGTCAGCCACTACATTCTCGCTTCCTTTCTTATCCTGGATTTCAATATCAAATTCTTGAAGAAGAAGAATCCAACGGATAAGCCTCGGCTTTGCTTCCTTTTTCGTGAGCAAGTACCTCAAAGCTGCATGATCAGAATAAACGATTACTTTAGTACCAATTAAATATGAACGGAATTTATCTAAAGCAAAAACCACAGCTAGAAGTTCTTTTTCCGTCGTGGAGTAGTTCAATTGGGCATCATTGAGAGTCCGAGAGGCATAGTATATGACATGCGGCCGCTTGTCTCTTCTTTGTCCTAGAACAGCTCCTAATGCATAGTCGGATGCATCGCACATGAGCTCGAACGGAAGGCTCCAATCTGGAGGTACAATAATGGGGGCCGAGACTAGCTTCTCCTTGAGTTGGTTAAATGCCGAATTACACTCTTCATCAAACTTGAATGGCACATCTTTTTGAAGCAATCGGCAAAGAGGGTTGGACATCTTGGAGAAGTCCTTGATAAAACGCCTATAGAACCCTGCATGGCCAAGAAACGAACGTACCTCTCTAACCGAAGTAGGAGAGGGTAAGTGACGTACAAGGTCTATTTTCGATTTATCTACTTCAATTCCTTTTTCTGAAACAATATGTCCTAAAACTATACCTTGTTTCACCATAAAGTGACATTTCTCCCAATTCAAGACAAGGTTAGTTTCAACACATCGTTTCAAAATTAAGGTCAGATTATCCAAGCAATTATCAAATGAACTCCCAAATACACTGAAATCATCCATGAAAACCTCAATGATCTTTTCAACAAAATCGGAAAATATACTTACCATACACCTTTGGAAAGTGGCCGGTGTGTTGCATAAGCCAAATGGCATGCGACGATAAGCAAATGTTCCAAAGGGACATGTGAATGTGGTCTTCTCTTGATCATCCGGGGCTATCACAATTTGGTTATATCCAGAGTATCCATCAAGAAAACAGTAAAAAGCATGACCGGCTAACCTTTCGAGCATCTGGTCGATGAATGGCAAAGGAAAGTGATCTTTCCTAGTCATGGCATTTAGCTTCCGGTAATCGATACATACTCGCCATCCAGTCTGAATGCGTGTAGGCACGAGCTCATTCTCATCATTCTTGATAACAGTTACTCCGGACTTCTTGGGAACGACTTGAACTGGAGAGACCCAACGGCTATCGGAGATAGGGTAGATCACTCCGCAATCCAAAAGCTTGATTATTTCCTTCTTCACCACTTCCATCATCGGAGGGTTGAGATGGCGTTGAGCCTCTCGAGCTGGTTTAGCCCCCTCCTCAAGAAGTATACGGTGCATGCATGTGGTAGGGCTTATTCCTTTAATGTCGGCCAAAGTCCACCCTATGGCCGTTTTGTGCTCTCGCAGCACCCTCACAAGCTTCTCCTCCTCCATTGCCGTGAGACTTGATGAAATGATGACGGGCAATGTTTCGCCTTTTCCCAAAAACACATACTTCAAATGGTCCGGCAACGGCTTAAGTTCAAGCGATGGTGCCTGAACAACAGAAGGTAGCATCTTAGTGGAAACTGAATTTGAAAGTGAGAGTGGAACCTTACCATATTGTTGTGGCAATGACTCAAGGGCTGCCACAACCTCAATTATTTCTTCACTAGAACCCATTGCAAAGAATTCCTCCTCCTTGTCGTGGCCTTGCATTGGCCCAAATCCTTTATTTTTGCGCTCTATGGCCTTAGTGATGGTTGTTTCCAGGGCGTCCTCGTTCAATTCTTCAAGGTATACCTGCGCCAAAGAATCGATAACATCAATGGAAAAACAAGAATGGTCATCAACGGGATATCTCATAGTTTCAGAAATATTAAAATCAATCACTTCCCCATCGAATTCCATTGTCAAGGTGCCTTTGTATACATCAATCTTCGTTCGGGCCGTCTTCATGAATGGCCTACCAAGGAGAATCGGCAAAGATGTAGAATGGGCTGAATCCTCCATGTCTAGGACGTAGAAATCAGCCGGAAAAATTAAATGGTTCACCTGCACAAGCACATCCTCCAAAACTCCTTTTGGATACGCGTTAGAACGATCAACCAATTGTATAATTACACCATCTTGTTTTAATTCACCCAAATTCATAGATGCATAAATAGAATAAGGCATGACATTTATGGATGCACCTAAATCAAGCATGGCATGTTCAAAACGATTATGTCCAATCACACAAGGAATCGTGAAACTACCGGGGTCTTTGCACTTGGTAGGCAGTTTACGTTGCAAAACAGCGGACACATTCTCGCTTACCTTCACTACCTCTTTGTTTGCCCTTCTTCTCTTTGTATTGCATAGGTCCTTGAGGACTTTAGCATACTTTGGAACCTGTTTGATTGCATCGAGAAGCGGTATGTTCACTTGCACCTTCCGGAACGTTTCAAGAATGTCCTTCTCGCTTTCTTCCTTTTTTTCTTGCATGAACCTGCGAGGAAAAGGTACATTGGGCAGATTAGGACGTGAAGTACATGAATTTGAACTTAAATTACCTGATTTGGCCGAGTTAAGATGATCTGCCTCAGGTTGTGTCGTCTCTTCATCTACTTTCTGGGCAGATTTGGGATTGTTTGGCTCGGTCCCAACTTCTTTTCCACCCCTTAGGGTGATGGCCTTGGCGGATTCGAATCCTCCCTTTGGATTGACTGTGGTTGAGCTAGGAAGCTTTCCTTGCTCTCTAATCTGTCCAAGGAACTCAGAAATCTGCCCTATTTGTTTCTTCATATCCGTCATCTCCTTCTCGTTATTTGCTATCCGGTTGTTTTGATTTTGCAACCCCTGCGAAATAGAGGTTAGTAATTGCATAGCTTGATCACTTTCCAAGGACGTACCTGAATGAGATGATGCCGAAGGTTGTTGGGGTTGTTGGGGTTGTTGGGGTGCATACGGCTTGGAATAAAAACCAGGGGGGTTTGGCCTAAATCCTCCTTGTTGGGCAGCTTGTTGTGGCTCCCTCCATTTGAAGTTTGGATGGTCCCTCCATCCGGCATTGTAAGTGTTCGAGTATGGGTTGTTTTGATTTTGTCCTTGGAAACCAATTGCATTGGCAGATTCCCACCCACCATTCTCGATTAGTTGAGGGCACTTGTCGGATGGATGCCCTTGAATTGAGCACACGCCACAAACTTGGTGTTCTTGTGCTTTTGGACCAATCACAACCTGAGAAACAAGAGAAGTAAGATTAGCAAGTTGTGATTGAATTTCAGAAATAGCACTCACCTCATTTACACTTTGTTGTCGTGGGGCTTCCCTTTGACCCACTCCTTCATATTGTTGAGCGTTGAGCGCTCGGTTGGCGATGAGAATCTTGGCATCCCTTGGTGTTTTGTCCACCAATGCTCCTCCCGCTGATGCATCAAGCATTTGACGTTCGATAGGAAGGAGGCCCTCATAGAAATATTGAAGGAGAAGTTCCTCCTTCATTTGATGTTGAGGACATGAAGCTACAAGGCCCTTGAAGCGCTCATAATAAGCCGGGAATGTCTCTCCATGATTCTGTTGAATACCACTAATTTTCTTCCGTAGGAGAATCACTCTCGAAGTAGGGAAGAATTTCTCCAAGAAAGCACGCTTCATACTCTCCCACGAAGTCACAGTTCCCGGGGCTAGTTCGTAGAGCCAATCTTTGGCCTTGTCCATAAGTGAAAATGGAAAGGCCTTCATCTTCAATATACTCCCATCCACATTGACGGGGGTCATGCTCGAACAAACCACCTCGAACTCCTTCAAGTGTTTGTTGGGGTCTTCCATAGACAAGCCATGGAACTTCGGAATATGGTGTAACAAACTGGATTTGAGTTCAAATTCCTCAGTCTTCCCCTCTGCAGCCGTGGGGTATTGGATACAAAGAGGCAATGCATTATCCAAACCCGAGGCCGAAAGCTCCTTGATGGTTCTATTATCTGCTGCCATGGCTTGTTCTTCTTCAAAAATCTGATCCGTGGGCTTTTCTTCTACACCTACTTCGTCTTCTTCAAGCCCAGGTTGTGGTGGAGGTTGTGGTGGCTCTTGTTGACTCCTCGTTCTCCTCAAAGTGCGTTCAAAATCACCGTCAAAGTCGGAGATGTTCTCTATAATAGGCCGAGAGCTACGAGTCATACACAGTACCTAAAAAACAAGGAAACAAACAAACTAAGAATCTGAAATAAGAATGCACGAAAAAAACAAAATATAAAAATAAAGACAAAGGATTAGCAAAGTTGCTAATCCCCGGCAAGCCCACGGATCTAAGGTCTAAGGTGAGCTTAATGGCTTTAGGTGTATGTGGAATGGAGTAGGGAGTGGTTGGAGATGGAAGAATGAAGAGAAAATATGCAGAAAATGAAGTGGGACTCACGGCAATGGAATGGGTTTGTTGCTTGGTGTTTGTAACTGAAAATGTGTATGGAAGAGTCGAATGGGGAGTGAATGAATGAAATGTGTATGAATGAGTAAGTGTTTGTGAATTGAGGTGTGGATGCTTATTTATAGGTGAAGAGGAGGGAACATGACAACTAGGAACTTGGTGGAAATCTGAAATGGTGATGGGAGATGCATGTGGCTGTTTTATGCATGTGATTAAAGGGTGGTGAATGCATATGCTTTGACAGAAATGAAAGGGATAATGCACGGTTTTGAGAGGTTTTCTGGTGGTTGTGAGGTGGATGAATGATTAGAATCTTGTAAGGGTGGAAATGCATGTGGAATGGATGTGAAATCTGCCAAAATGCATGTGAAAGGAATGCTGGAAATGCATGTGAATGTAGGCCACGACAAAGGGTGTTGTTTGTGGAATGATGGCAGGTTGTGTATGTGTTTGGGAAGAGAATAAATGTATGATGGTGGCTTTTTGGCTCCAAGCAAATGAATGGGAGTGACACTAGGTTAATTATGCATGTGGAAATGCTGGAATTATCAATGGTTATGCACGGCAAAGGTTGGAAAGAATGATTATGGATGCATGTGTTGAATGATTTCTTGGTGAGGGATGTGGAGTGGTTGAATGTGGTGCAATGATAATGTTTTGTGGCTGAATTGGTGGTGGAATTATGATGGGAATGCTAGGGAATGAATGTGAAATGAAATGATAATGTTTTGCACGGTTTGGTGTTGTGTTTGTTTGAATGTGCATGTGATTAAATTAAAGGATGCAAAGTAAATGAATAATGAATGTATGTGTTGATTTATGAAGATGCATGTGCAATGAAATGGAATGCCAATCTGAAATGAGATAGGAACCCACGGCAAAGGAGTGAGATTGATGATGAATTATGAAGAATGAATGCATGTAGGGTTGATATGCATGTGAATTAGGTTGGAAAGAGGTGGAAGTGGAATGTTATGCAATGATAATGTCTTGTAAAGATGCTAATAAATAATGCATGTAGGGTTAGGAAATAAAATCATAACTTAAAGGGGGATGATTAAAGGGTTTTGAAAGGTTTTGCATGGCTTTGAAGTGATTGTGGATTGGGCTAGAGTTTAAGTACATGAAATGGACCCAAATTGCTCCCCCTTGCATGGCAAGGAATGGTGTTTGTGTTAAGCCCATGGCAAGGTGTTATGTGATTGGGTTAGGGCCATTGTTTTGTGTCTTCAAGTGCATACAAGGCCTTCAAATTCGTCCATCCTCTTGGCTCCATGGATAAGCTATCCAATCCATGCCCAAAAATGCTCCAAATGGCCTCAAAATGCACTTTCTTGCTCCCTAGGCCCTTAGAACCTGAAAACACACAAAAGAAGCATAAAGGACTAAAATAACGAGAGAAACATAACGTAAATGCACGAGAACAAGCCATTTAAGTCGCATGAATATGCTCCTATCAAATCCCCGTTACATGTTTTACCCTCCAATCTATTTATGCGCAAAGTGATGAAGAAAAGCTTGAATTTGAATATGAATCAGAGAGCACAAACATTTTGGTAAGATCATAGTATATGAATCCATTTTCTTAGGCTGTCTTAAAGCGATTTTGGTCCTTCAGATTTCAATAAGGAAACACAACAAGCATATTATTAGGGACACATCGATTTTCTCTTTGTTATTGTATTTGAGTTCGTAACAAATGCAGGAAGCAATATAATCTTATTATTTTTTTGATTGAACATGCAAATGATTACACCTTGCAGACAGATATCTCATCAGGTATGGAGGATGATGTTTTTCTAATTCTTAGAACTTTTTTTTTCATGCTTCTGTTTTGGTAGGACTATTGTTTCTTCGTCTCTGGGTGATCCAACCTCTACCAGATTATTTGAGGATTCCATGAGGGAAACTCTAATGCGTTTATGTTCATGATTCATGTTTCATATGATCTGACAAATGGTTTTAGCAGTAGTTGTACTTATTATGCTTGGCGTCTAGGTTTAGACTGCCCTTTTGCTTTTATTTTGCTCTTCCCTTCTTTCTTTCCCTTTGCTTCAGAGAGGAGCAAACTAACCTTTTGTTTTTGGTTTTGTGGGGAAATAGGTATGAGGGTTGGACAATGAATCTATTAGCATTTCCGCAATTGCTTTTATTTTGTAACTTTTGGGGTTTTGTCCGTGTGCTCAGATGCTGTCTGATTTCAGTCTTTTTTGCTTTCTGGAAACACTGTTGTTCGAATTTTGCAGCTAGATGTCAAGGTGCTAGCGAAGGCTATGCAGGTGTGTTCCTATTAATTGCAATTTCGTTACATTCTATATTAAGATATTCTTAATTCCAGCAATTGATTTCATGCAACTACAATTTTCGAAAAGGTGCAGATATTCTCATTTGCTAATTTACTTATCAATCTCCATTTTCCATGGATTAATGCTTATCATCTGCAAACCCCATTGCCCCTATATCTTAAAGTTTTCCTCTTCTTTTTCCCCCTCATCTGGGTGCATATAATTTGGGCTCATTGTCATTTTTTAATTACTTACTGGTACTTTAGTTTACAATCTAGGCCATTCAGTCAATTGCTTTCTCAAATTATTGTATTTTGAGTAAAAAATTATTGGGTTAGTTAGGCTGCTGTATTTGGGGTTAGGGGAGATGTCAGTGTCACAAGCAGATTTGGGTTTGGGGGATGGGTATAGGATTTCAGGGAGAAAAATGGGGAGGATTTTCGGGACAAAAGGGGGGGATTGAGTGGTCGATTTGATGGGAGAGAAAGAGAGGAGAGCGTGATTTAGGGAAAGAGAGAGAGAAAGAGAGAGAGAGAGAGGAGATTGTGATTTGAGGATTAGGTGAAAACAAAGCAGCTTCGAATCACTCAATTCAAAACTGACCCTTCTGTTACCCGCCTCTGCTTGCTTGCTCCCTTTCTCAATCGATGAGTTCTCTCACCATAATTCAGGTCTCTAATTTTTTAATGAAAGTAAAACCAAACGGTGCAAAGCACGGGAAGCTGACGGCAGGAAAGAGAGATTGAATTAGGGAATTCGAACTGATGAGATTATTTTGGTGAGAGAGATGGCCACGACAACGGGAGAGACAACGGTTGAGATATAGGCAGCAAGGAGTAGGGCTGCAGTTGAGGCTTTGAGTAGGCTCCAGGAAGCAGAGAACAAAGTGTGCAAGTTGAAGATATTTTGATTCATCCTTTACTGTTTGATTGATCATTTTCTTTTTAAAAATTGTTATAGATATTTTGTTCCTTCATTAAAATTGTCATAGATCTTTGTAGGTTGTTTAGTTCACCTCTAGGGTTAGCTGTATGTCTTTGTAAATTAGGGGGTTGTGCTATGTTAATTGCTTTGTTTCTTGGTTGTTTTTTGTCCTTTGCTTCTAAGAAAACCGAAATTAGCCATTTTCGTCATGTAGATTGGATAAATGGTTGAACTGATACCCTCTTATTTGTTGATGAGATAGTCTACCAAAAGGTTATGGAGTTCAACGTAGGAGAGTACAATTTTTTCATACGTAGGTATTCCTCATTTTCGTTTAAGGTACTAAGTCTGAATCAGGAGACGTTTTCTGATGAAGAAACGTTTTCTGATGAAGAAAACATCAACATTGTATGGATGAGTTTATTGTTTTTAATTCATTGTTTACTGTTTGATTTGCCATCTGCTTTCTTCAAATTGTCATAGATATTTTTTTTTTCGTTCTTTAAAGTTGTCATAGATTTGTTTAGGTTGTTTAGTTCATTGGCAGTCTATTGTTTTGCCTGGTAGAAAGGTCCAGTCTTGCTGTATCCTCCGACTCACTCCAGTCTGTCTCTGTCTTTGTGATTCTGGGTTCTATTCTGCCATTTTTGCTTCTCAAAGAAACCTAATTGCAGGTTCCTTTTCCATTTCCAAGCTTCCGTTATGCTTTGTGCTGCTGTATTTTCAATTTTTAATGAGGCTCGATTGAAATAGGCATCAGTTTGATTGAAATATGCGTCAACTTGATTGATTATGCTGCTGTATTTCGAAGAATAACAACTTTAATAGGTCTTAAGTGTCTAATTCATTGAGCTATTGCATATATTGTGAGGTATTTAATTTTTCCATTGATTTTCATGTTCAAGATATAGATTTTCATTATGTAGCTGGAGCTAACTTTCCTTTTAAGTGAGGTATTTAATTTTTTTTTTTTGTTTCTTCAGCAGATCATTTGTTCATATTTTTCATTGCAACCTTTTATGTGTATAAATATGCATGTGATTTTTTTTTTCCAGGAAAAGAATTGCGGAAAGGGAAGGTACTTGCTACCAAGGTGTGTTTCATTTGGGTTTTTAATGGCTAGAAAATTAGAATTAATAATTGCAAGCGAATTTTCCTGAGAAACAATCACATTATTGGATCTAAGTTGCTAATTGTTTTAATTTTGTATAGGCTGCAATAAAATCTGCACCCACAATGGCCACAATTGGAGGAGTCAAGAACCCTGACCGCTACCGCCCTGGAACCGTCGCTCTACGGTGAGTTTTCAACACAATATAGTTCAAATCCTCTGAATCATGTTCTTGAATTTTACTATATTGCATTTCGTTATCTGAACTCTGTTCTTTCAATCTAGTTACCTGAATCGTGCCTAATATTTGATGTGGCTGGTGGCTTTGTATGGCTGGCTGGTGTGATTTGGGACTGTTTTTAGTTAATGGGAGACATGGCACAAAGGTGTGGGGCAATGAAGTCAAGTGGGATTAGGAATTTAGGGTAGTAGAGTTTTTGCTAATTTATGGGATTAAGCGTTCTCAGGTATGTATTTTTTTGAGAAGAAACTATAACAATTTATTAAAAAAGAAAAGAGAAATACACAGAAGTGGATAAGAAATACACCAAGAACAGAACAAGAAAATCTCTCAGGTATGTATGGATGTGTGATCTGAATAATATGAATTAGAATTTTTTGGTTAGTGTCCAATTAGTGAAGAAAGGATGATTCTTTTTGTTATCATGCATATTTAAGTTGTAAACATCTGAAAAGCTGCTTAATTGAAGTGAAATTTCCAGTTTTTGAGCCTGATTTCAAGTCTTGAACTTTGAATTTGTCTATACCTAGCTCAGCTGAAGCTATCCACGTCGTAGTTTAAAGTATTTGTATTGGTAACTATGTGTTTAAGTTGCGCAAATGAGTTGCCCCAATATCTTTTGTGTGCAATTTGGTGTAGAAATGTGGGTTTTGATGTTTTGGCAGGCATTGGGAAAAAAAATGAAATTGGTTTTCTCTCAATGCATAGTTAATCTTAAAATACGGTTTATTAAATTGGGTTCATGATATATGGGTGGTAGCAAATTAGGAACGTCGACTCTTGTAATGAAGAGGCTGATGAGAGACTTCAAGAGGCTGCAACAGGACCCGCCTGCAGGGATTAGTGGGGCACCCCAGGATAACAATATAATGCTGTGGATAGCTGTTATATTGGGGTAAGTTGGAAAAATGCAGTGCATAAAAGAAATCTACTGTTGTTTTCTCTTCTATTATGCAACATTAATATTTCACATTTTCGGTAGGAGACGCGGTAAGTTGGAAAAATGCTTATATTTCTTATTTTTGGAACCCTTTATCTTATTGTTTCTTAAGTAGTTTTCTGGAAGGAAGAAAAGATAGGCATTCGTAAGTCCTATCAATTTTCAATTTTTATTTTTCTTGCTTTTATTTTAGTTTCTTATTACTAATTTTAATTTTGGGTGTATTTGTTAAGGCTGGTTCAATTTTAAGTAATATTTATGGCGTAGATTGGGAAAACAAACGTGAGGTATTAATTTTTCAGAGATAGTTTATGCTTGAAATTAGCATTGTTTTTATATCTTCCAACATTGTGTTTTCTTGGAGTTACTGTGTGCTTGAAAACTTGCTGAAACAACAATGGAACAGTTTTTTTGTTTTTTGTTTACTGCTGAAACAGGTGCCAGGCCTATAGGCCATATATTTTGCCACCTTAACCGCAAGGGCAAAATATGTGTGGACTGCATCTTGCTTCTGTTTCTTACGGAAATAGGCGTCCTGCATTTTTTTTTCTTTGAACATTAGTGCTTGAAAGCTTAGCTGCTGAAACAAAAACGCAATACTTTTAATGTTTTTTGTTAACTGCTAAAACAGGCGGCTGGCCTGCTGGACATATTTTGTCGTCTTAACTTCAGAGGCAGTATATGTGTGAACTACATGTTGCTTCTGTTTCTTATGGAAATAGAGGATTTTTTGCAACCACATCTTTTGTAATCAAGAATGTTCAACTTCGTCCTGTTAATTGTACAATGTCTTTTCATATCACCTATGTTGAATGTATATAAAAACCAAGCTGTTTATCTTACCGACTCTTTTCACTCATCTATCCCTCTATTCATTCATCATTATGTTTAATTTATTCAGGTTAAATATGTCTTATTCATGCTATTAAGGCTGATGCATTCAAGTCCCGCAGCAACGCGCGGGCATATTTTCTAGTACTATCAAATACTACTAACTAAAGATTGATCAAGATTATGCAATAGTAGTTGTTATAATGAGGATGTATTTATTTTTGAATTATTCAATACAAATGGGATGTATTTATTTTGAATCTGAAGTGGTGTTTGCAACAATGTGCAGAATTGCTTATGAAACTAATAAACCCACATTATATATACTAAAACCCAGTTGGGTTTTGGCACTGTTCAGCAATAGTGTCCGGACGGATCTGCCCCTGGCTTCTCTGCTTTCTTCCGTTTTTCTTGTTTGCTTCTAGCGTTGGAGAGACCCTTATTGTTATTCTCCTTTTCTTCGGGATTCTTTCACTCTTTGGCCACGTGTTGATCATCCTGGGTATCTTTTTTTTCCATTCTGACTCCCTCTTTTATTTTATTTTTTGTGTCGTTATTCGACTCTCTCTTCTATTCCAGCGTTTTATCCTTACCTAATCCACACTGACAGCAATGGTACATGCCTTTCCGCCAAAAAATAATTAAAAAACCTTACCTCATCACACCTGGCAGCAATGATGCATGCCTTGCCACCAAAATATAATTAAAAAACAAAAATCTGGAACATGTTTGCCCCTGTTTGATGCTAGCTTGCCCGTTGCTTTTCTTCCTTTGCACAGCCTTCTCATGCGTTCTCCACTGTTTTGCCACGCGTCGATCATCGTGGATAAGTTCTCTTCAATTGCATCTCTCCAAATCTCCTTCAGTTACCTGTTGCTTTCCTTTTCTCAACCTTTGGTTTCCGATCTTCTCATCCTTCTCATTTTTCTCAGCCAAATCATCTGTGTAAATTTCTTGCGTTTAAAACCCTTTGGAAAAATAAATAGTTGTTGCATCCTCCGTTTAAAATCCCTGGATCAGTACTGATGTAGATAACATTAACATTCTGTAACAATATATTATAGCCTTGAAACATTTTTTTTCATACGATTTTTAATCCCACAACAACGCGCGGGCAATATTTCTAGTCACTACAATAATGCAATTAGCCGACAACCCATCAGGCTGGGCCCCATTTCGCTCAGCCTTTCCCCCTTTCCTTTGCTTTTTTCTTCATTTTTGGCGAGTTTCCTTCACTTCTGGTCAATAATACGCGTCAATCATGTGCGTTTTCATACAGTTTACATGCGTCTGTGATTTTTTTTTCCCCCTTTTTTCTGTAGGAACTACTTTCTTTTTCTTATAATTAAAAGAATTTTAACGAAAAACTCATGTTACTGTTTATTTTAACGAAAAATTATATTTTTACACTAAAAAGTCAATTTTGGTACTATTTATTTTATACGTTATTTTATCCTTATCATTAAAACTCAAAATTTTTAAACTTTTTACATTAATTTTCGTTATAATTAATAAACCCGTCAACTCTATGCCAATAATGCAATTAGGAATTAGGATTGCACATGGGCGACCGACAACCCATCAGGCTGGACCCCATTTCCCTTGGCCTTTCCTTTTTCCTTTACTTTTTTCTTAATTTTTGACGAGTTTCCTTCACTTTTGGTGAATCATGTGCGTTTTCATACCCTTTTTACAGTTTACATGCGTCCGCGATTTTTTTTTTTCCTTTTTCTTGGTTGTTGTGCCGAGGCCGCCCTCCGGCTGGAAATAAGGAGGAGACAGAGAAATAAGAACTGCCGCCAGGTTGGTGAAACAGTGTCAAGCATTTTTATTGGACGCATGACTATGCATGTTGGGTTGGATCGCCAAATGGCTGGAAAAAATTTATAACCAAGCGGATTTTATTTTTATTTTTATTTTTGCCTCTGATGTTCAACTGCAAGTAGAAATTCTGTTAGTTTAAGGGATTTAAGGATTAAGTGCATTTTTTCAAAGAGGATTAGCTTGGAAGGGATAATTAAGCATCTTTAAAAGATGAGTTAAAATGTTCACATTAGTAATAACAGTAAAAAAATACTGCATTAGTGTCAACAACTTTAATTTTTTTTTTTTTAACAAACGATATTATCGAAAAGACCTTACAATGAACTAACAATAATGTGGTTTAAACTTTTATTCTTACCTTTTGTTCTAAATACTTATTACATTCATGAAAAATAAATAATGTAATAAATAGTGGTTTAAATTTGACATATCGGGTGGAGAATATAATTAAAAAAAAAATCAAAATGTCACATAAGCTTTCAAATTTAAATTTTATGTTTAAAATTTGAAATCTAGTTTGGTCTAAAGATCAAATAGCCCCATCAAATGAATGCTAGTCCCAGTCACATACGGAGTTCCACTCCACCATAGCTTGGACATTATCTGATAAACCCTTTCTGTTGGGTGTCCAGAGTCAAAGAAAACATATTCAGTAACATTTTCACATAATTGAAATTCTGCGGAGCCTGTCTTCCCACCACAGTTCGAAATTCCTCTGTATGGACCAGAGCCACAGCACGCCGCCTTTCCTTCCTTGAAACCTTTACAGCATAATAATAACAAAATGAATATTAAAAACAATCTGAGAAGCTAAATCAAAACGGAGAATGCATCGCGGCTAATACTTTACCGTATTTTAATGGATTGCCAATAATCTCATTTACTTGATTATAGAAATTTGCGTTTGAATATCTGAATCCTTGGAGCTTGGTCTTTAGCTTAAGAAGGTCTTTAGCAAGTACTCTACTGTGTAGTTTCACTAATGCTGTAACTTCTTCCACGCAGCTACCTAAGCTTTCTGGTTTAAGTATTCTCATGCTAGGTACACAACCGAGAGGAAAGCCGTTTGCAAAACCAAATTTCCTTCCTCCTTTCTTGTATATTTCCTGGCAAATGTATATGAAGTAGAGTAACTCATCCGAACTTTCAAAAGAAGAAAACTAGTATCACATTGTAGCATGTGTATTATATATTTTTGAGAAAGTAAACAGAATGCATTTACTTCGATCACATTGGTGAGATTTCCAATCACCATGCCAACATATTCTTCATGTGAGTGGGATTCAAACAAAGTTGAATTTGTTACGAATGGGATGAAGTAATCATTGCCTCCAATGCTAATCAAGTAAACAGCGTTTGATAGAAATGTGTAAGCTTCTGCATCGCCTAGTTTGTGCCTCAACTGCTTCTCGACGTTCTTGAAATAACTTAGTTGAGTTTTAAGGTCTATTACCTGTATACAAGAATGACAAGGTCATGCTAATGAAGAGAGGACACAATATATATTGGCAAAATGAGTAGTCTCAACAAATGATGGCACATATTCGATAGATGGAAGTTAAATTTAACATGGCATTGCGCGGTAAAAATAAAAATTAATGATTTTTATATAGAATCTAAGTGCTGTAAAAATAATAACACATAAGAAGGCATATATATATAAGCAAGACCACATACAAATCCTTGATAGGTTTCTGCAAGAGCACCCGCTCCACCAGATGCAAAGTTCACCCCATAAATATAATTGTCGAACCCGGGTTGTAAATACGGCGTTATTAATGGCAATTTTGCATACTCAGCTGCATCATTAATAGAAATTTTAAAATCATTTGTACATAAATTATTCACTAGTATTAGATATATAACAATTCATTATTTACAGCATCTCACCGATGAAATCCGGAATTAGACGACCATCAGAAGCTCTACCGGTAGCGTAATTGAAGAAGGTTTCCCCATATGGCCAAATATTTGACTGAAAGTTACGGGAAGTATTGATGTAGTTATTATTTCCGACATCAAATAATGAATCACCAAAGATGAACAAGGCTGCATGCTTTTTCTCGCCATGGCTGTAGCTGCTTGGAATAAGAAGGCTTGCACAGAAAGCCAGAATACATATTTGAAGCCTTAATGTTGCCATTTTTGTTCTGGTTTTGTATGTGTTATATCTTCGATCCTTTGGTTCATATATATAGGTGTCTGATTTTCTTGCGCAAAAAGTAAATGACTAATTTGTTTAGTCCAATATAGGTGCTCATAACATAATTTAATGTATACGAAGTTACGAATTTCAAACAATACTAATATTATAATAACAAATTTGGACTTGGAATTTTGGTGTGGCTTGGCTAATCGCATACGTAAACGAATTTCAACCAGTACCGTTCACAGGGAGTCTGCCAAATTAGAAGGTTCATTGATCTATATGTCTTGTACTTTAATAATTGTATTGTACCATGAGATGAATGTTGATAATGAATCTTATGTTAATGAGAGGAGGGATGTTCATGGATTTATAAGTAGGGCCACTCCCCCATAGTGCCTATTTGTTTTATGGTGAAGCCTCAATTTTCTTCAATGAAAAATAAAAACCACTTAATACTCCTCTTTCTTTGTTACTTACGTGGCTAACAAATTCGGTGTCAAATTATTATGGCCGGTCTATTATGTTAACCAAAAAAGAAAAAAAAATAGTTTCAGATAATGCTTTGAGATTGCAAGGATTTAACAAAGAAGACTTTGTATGGCCCGAGTCAAAGAATATTTAGTAACATTGTGACATAAACAATAATGTATGACACCTCTCTTCCCTTCACAGCTCAAAGTTCTTCGATATGGACCATTGCCACTCCCTCCCTCAATGTTGGTATTCAGTTTACAGACTAATACCAAATAATGTGACAAGTTTACAAACTATATTCCACCTCTCTAATTTCACTCTTAAAAAAATTAAAGAAAGAAACAAGAATATTTGATAAAAAGAAAACAGACACTGATTTATTTGAATGAAGAGTTACAATTCTTATTGGCTGAATCAAGTCAGCTAATCGATTAGAATTTCTTCCCTTCTGTTGGTGTAGAGAATTAGAATACAGAAAAGACCAAATGTTCACCATAACTTGGACACTTTCCGGTGAACCTTTCCGATAAACCTTTTCGGTTGGATGGAAAGAGTCGAAAAAACACACATTCAGTAGCATTGTGACATAACAGATATTCAGTCACACCTCTCTTTCCTCTACAAGTATAAATTGCTCCTTATGGACCAGATCCACATCATGCAGTCTTTCCTTCTCTCAAACCTTTAAAACATAATAATAACAAAATTAAAAAAGAATCATGACTTATTAACTTATGAAAAAAACCAAACAAGAGGAACTAAAACTAAAGGGAGAAGGTGTTAAAGTTTGTATCTTTCTGATGCAGTTGTAACACAAGCAAGATGACTAAACCAAAACAATCACACAAAGATATGAACAACGGAAACTCACTTTATTAATTAATAAAGGATTACAAAAGAACTCACATTAATCTTCACAGTAGTTCTCTTGCCTCTCAAGTCTCTCAAATTCACACACCCTAACGTTAAGGTTTACACATATTTATACTAGACAACCTAGCCACAAACCTAATCCTAAACTAAGTTAGAATCCAAACATCACCTGGAAACTTGCGTCCAAGTTTCCTATACTCATTACAACTAGGATTCCTACTTTAGTTAGGAATACAATTCCAATTTTATACCAAATCCAACAATCTCCACCTTGGTAAGAAATTCCATCAGAGACTTCATCTGCTTCCGTTGCTCCACCATTGTCAAGTTTCAAACTTGTCTAACATGCACCAAATCCAAGCAATGCTTGAACTTTGATACACCAACTACCTTTGTTAACATATCAGCAGGATTATCAGCCGTAGCAATCTTCTTAACACGAATCTTACCTTCAGCTATAATCTCTCGAACAAAATGATATCGCACATCTATATGTTTGGTCCTCGCATGATGTACTTGATACTTTGCCAAGTAAATGGCACTTTGACTATCACAATACACATCCAACTTGTGTTGGTTTACACCCAAATCTTCTATCAAACCAAGTGTCCAAATGGCCTCCTTAATAGCCTCAGCCATCACCATATATTCAGCTTCTGTGGTTGATAAAGCAACGGTTGGTTGTAGTATTGATCTCCAACATATAGGACCTTTCGCCATAGTGAATACATACCCTGTGGTAGACCTTCTTTTGTCTAAATCACTAGAAAATCAGAGTCCACATAACTAATGGAGAACTTATCAATTTCTCCGTCATTATGTTCAAAACAAATTCCTATATTCCTTGTTCCATGAAGGTATCTCAGTATCCATTTAGCAGCATCCCAATGCATTTTTCCAGGATTATGCATAAACCTACTTACAATTCCCACTGCATGAGCAATATCGGGCTGAGTACATACCATAGTGTACATCAACCCTCAAACCAAACTGGAATAAGGAACATCTTTCATCCTAGCTTTTTCTTCATCACGCTTAGGGCATAGTTGAGTGCTCAACTTAAAATGAGGAGCAAGAGGTGTACTCACAGATTTGGTTTCCTCACTAATGCCAAACTTGTGTAGCAGTTTTTCCAAGTATTGTTTATGCGATAAATACACCAATCCTTCCTTCCTGTTTCGAGTGATCTCCATCCCCAAAATCTTCCTTGCTTCACCAAGATCTTTCATCTCAAACTCTTTCTGCATCTGACCTTTGAGCTTTGTAATTTCGGTTATATCACTAGAGGCAATAAGCATATCATCCACATAAATTAATAAGTAGACATATGTACCTTCACTTAATTTCTTGTGATACACGCAATGATCGTAATGACTTCTAGTGTAGTCCTGATCCTTCATAAACTTATCAAACCTCAAATACCATTGCCTCGGTGATTGCTTTAAACCATATAGTGACTTGTTGAGCTTGCAGACTAGACCCTCTTTTCCTTGTTCTTCATAACCTTCAGGTTGCCTTATGTAAATCTATTCGGATAGATTTCCATGTAAAAAAGCAGTTTTTACATCTAACTGGACTAACTCAAGATCAAATTGTGCCACTAATGCAAGTAGAATTCGGATGGATGAGTGTTTCACTACAGGAGAAAAGATTTCGTTATAATCTACTCATTCCTTCTGAGCATAACCTTTAGCCACTAGTCTGGCTTTGAACCTTACTGGACTTGCATGATCTATTCCATCTTTCTTTGCATATACCCACTTGCACCCAATGGCCTTGCTTCCTTTAGGCAACTCCATCAATTCCCAGGTTTTATTCTTCTTGAGTGACAACATCTCGTCATCCATAGCTTCATGCCAATTCTTTGCTTTTCCACTACTCGTTGCTTCAGTAAAACTTGTAAGGATATCAACTTCGATTATTGGTAACGCGTATGCCAGACATGCAACACAATCTTTGAATCTGGCAGGAAGCACAACATCTCTTCTTTCTCTCCTCTTGGCAATGCATTTTTCTTGAATATCGTCAACCACAACTTCTTCGTCTTGTCTTTCTTCTTGGTCGTCCCTATTTTGTTCGTCATTCTCAATGCTTGATTTTTGAGAATTATCTATTGATAGCTCCACCTTATGGACAACATTCCTGTCCTCTCTAAGTTTCATATGGGATTCATTAAACATCACATCTCTACTCACTACTACCTTCTTGAGTTCTGTGCTCCACAACCTGAATCCCTTGACGCCACTATTGAACCCTAAAAAGATAGCTTTCCTTGCTCTCGGATCCAATTTGTTTTCTTTCACATGGTAGTAAGCATCACACCCAAAAACCCTTAGTCTTTCATAGTCTTGAGCTATTTTTCCTGACCATAACTCCATTGGAGTCTTACCATTTAAAGCTGCAGAAGGTAGACGATTCAAAATATGGCATGCATAATTTAATGCTTCTGCCCAAAATCTCTTATGTGAAAGCATACATCTCACCTTTTCCAGCAATGTTCGATTCAACCTCTTTGCAATGCCATTTTGTTGGGGAGTTTCTCTAACACTAAAGTGACGAGTAATACCTTCCTTTTTGTATATCTTGAAGAAGGGATCAGAAGTATATTCCCCGCCATTATCACTTCTTAAGACTTTCAACTTCTTGCCAGTCTTCTTTTCAACCATGTTTGCCTCTGAATCCTCATATTCCCTTTCCTTGTTTTTAGCCTTGATTTTAGGACAATCCTTATTCCAATGTCCCTTCTCATGGCAAAAAACACACTCATCTTTATCCAAGAATTTTCTGTTGCTTGAGTTACCTCTTGTGCGAGACTTGCTTTTCTTCCTATTTGCAGACTTTCTTTCTTTTGATCTTCCTCTCACCATTAGTGCTTCAGAGTTGTTCCTCTCTTGTCTATCAAGATTTCGAACTTCATGATTCATCACAGCACTTGAGATCTCATCAAATTTAATAGTTTCTCTACCATAAATCCATGTCATAACAAATGATTCATAGGATTCAGGCAAAGAATTCATCAAGATCAACGCCTTGTCTTCATCCTTGATCGTCTCTTCTAAATTCAACAATTCAGCAATCATTTTGTTAAACTCTTCGAGATGATCAATCATCTTCGTTCATTCCTTATATTGGAAACGATAAAGCTTACTTTTAAGATAAAGTCTATTTTCTGCACTCTTTTTCAAATATTTGGACTCCAGTGTATCCCATAGTTCTTTGGCCGATGAAATATTCATCACACCATACTTCTGTGCCTTGCCAAGACATAATCGAATTGTGGAACATGTATGCGCATTCAGCCGCTGCCATTCCTCCTTTTTCATCGACATAGGCATATCTTTAAGTACTACAAGTAGTCCTTGTTGTATCAACACATCCTTAACTTCACACTGCCATATAGCGAAGTTATTAGTCCCGACAAACTTCTCGATCTCGAACCTAGCACTTTGCACCGATGTTTTGGTAACCTCAGTGCCCCCATCATCTCTACTCTTGCTAGAGTCTTCAAGTTTTGTCATTGTTTTGGCTTAATCACTGAACCAAGCTCTTGATACCACTTGTTGTAACACAAGCAAGATGACTAAACCAAAACAATCACACAAAGATATGAACAACGGAAACTCACTTTATTAATTAATAAAGGATTACAAAAGAACTCACATTAATCTTCATAGTAGTTCTCTTGCCTCTCAAGTCTCTCAAATTCACACACCCTAACGTTAAGGTTTACACATATTTATACTAGACAACCTAGCCACAAACTTAATCCTAAACTAAGTTAGAATCCAAACATCACCTGGAAACTTGCGTCCAAGTTTCCTATACTCATTACAACTAGGATTCCTACTTTAGTTAGGAATAAAATTCCAATTTTATACCAAATCCAACAGGTCAAGTTGTCCTGCAAAGAATAGGAAATAAAAGCAGCTAGCAATAAAGCAATTGGAAGCAAATAGAGTTCTTTGATTGATAAACTCATAGAGTTATATTGTCTTATCTCCAAAAACTAAATACCTCTCCTCCTTCCAGCAAACTATAGGGAAGAAATTAAGACATAACATTACAATAAAGGCATAAAACAAGTCTCTAGGCATAACTTAATAACCACCAGTTCCCAAACTATTGAATAATTAATCTTGAAACTTGATGGGTCTTTTAATGTCTCTTCTTGGTCTGTCTTTTGTAATGTTATGTGACCATTCAGATGGTCCCTCATCATTCCCTCCTAGCTGAAAATGGCTCGTCATCGAGTCAGACTTTTGTTCCAGAATGTCTTCATAATATGGCTGCAAATCAGCTACATTAAAAGTTGCAGACACTTCCACGTTACCAGGCAGCTCTAACTGATATGCATTCTCACCAATTCGCTTCATTACTCGAAAAGGGCCATCAGCTCTATCATGAAGTTTGCTAAACCGTCCACGTGGGAACCTTTCTTTACGAAGACTAATCCACACCAAGTCACCTTCTTTGAACTCCATGGGTCTTCGATGTTTATCTGCTGCAGCCTTATACTTCTCATTGCTCTCTTCCAGAATTCTTGTGACTTGAGAGTGTAGGTCTCTGATGTGTGCTACCATATCATTGGCATCTCCGCTAAAATGGTCAATTACTGGTAGAGGAATCAAATCAAGAGGTCCATTTGGAATAAGTCCATAAACTATTTCAAATGGACATTTTCCAGTTGACCAGTTCTTGGACCTGTTGAAGGCAAACTCAGCTTGTGATAAAGTGAAATCCCAATTATGTTTTTCTTTTCCAACTAAGCTTCTCAAAAGGTTCCCGAGCGATCGATTTACCACTTCCGTTTGACCGTCGGTTTGAGGATGATGAGAGCTACTAAATTGAAGGCGAGTTCCCACTTTTCGCCATAAGGTTCTCCAAAAATGACTAATGAACTTAGGATCACGATCTGATGTGATGGACTTGGGTATGCCATGGAGTTTGACAACCTCTTTGAAATATAAGTCAGCAACATGGGTGGCATCGAAAGTCTTGTTACATGGAAAGAAATGAGCCATTTTGGAAAATCTATCTACCACAATAAGTATGGAATCAGCCCCACGTCTAGTTTTTGGAAGCCCTAATACGAAGTCCATTGATACATCCTCCCAAGGTGCTGCCGGAACAGGTAAAGGAGTATACAAACCTGTATTTTGGGATCTACTCTTGGCTATATGACACACCCGACATCTACTTACATGCTTGGCCACATCTCTATGTAATTTTGGCCAATAAAACTTCTCCTCAACAAGTCCCAAGGTTTTATCACGCCCAAAATGGCCAGCGAGACCCCCTTCATGCAATTCCGAAATTATAACACGCAACGAACACCGTGGTATGCACAACCGGTTGCCATGGAATAAATACCCATCTTGCAACACAAATTCAGAAGCTTTCCCACTTTGGCAATCAGACCAAATCTTCCCAAAATCAGGATTCTCCACATATTGCTCCTTAAGCATTTCAAACTTAATCACACATGCTTGCATAGAAGTTAACAAAGAAGATCTCCTGCTCAATGCATCAACAACTTTGTTTTGATTCCCTGATTTGTGTTGAATAATAAAAGTGAACTCTTGCAATTAAGCTACCCATTTCGCATGTCGAGCATTAAGTTTATGTTGACCATTGATATACTTCAAAGCCTCATGATCAGAAAATAAAATAAACTCTCTTTGGATTAAATAATGATGCCAATGTCGGAGAGACTGAATTATAGAGTAGAATTCCACATCATATGTTGAGTACCACTTCTTTGCATCATGTAATTTCTCTACGCAGTCCTCCCAAATAACGAGCGATTGTCTGCTCTTCAGACTCATCCACACCACATCGAACCATCAGTAAATCAAACTCTCCAGTATAGTCATCTACTGATTTTCCACCTTGCTGGAAGTTATACAACTTGGAGTACCACTTCTGGATGTAGTTTTCAGGTAGGAATTTCTTCCTCAACTCTTCTTCATTTTTTCCCATGTGCTAATTCGAGACTTTCCCATCATTTCTCTTCGTACCTTTAATTGTTCCCACCAAGCTGATGCATACTTGGTCAACTTAATGGCCACAACCTTTACCTTTTGGTGATCAGGGATTTCTTTGTAATCAAAGATCCTCTCAATGATGTTCAACCAATCTATGAATTCGTCTGGCTTAATCCTCCCTTCAAATTCAGGGATATCAACCTTCATATTGATATCATTGAACCTGTCGTTAGGCTGCCCGAAGGGATTGATATCATCCTCTAAGAGAAGTTCGTCATCTCGACGGCTTCGGGTTTCAAAGCGCTCTAATCGCTTTGCTAATTGCTGCACTTGTCTTCTCAAATCCTCATTCTCGATATCACGAGCTTCGCGTCCCAGACCACGTCCACCGCGACGACCACCTCGCACCATCAGTCTACAGAGAGGTTGACAACAGTGGTCCCAAGGAGTTGCTCTGATACCACTTGATGCAGGTCAAGTTGTCTTGCAGAGAATAGGAAATAAAAGCAGCTAGCAATAAAGCAATTGGAAGCAAATAGAGTTCTTTGATTGATAAACTCATAGAGTTATATTGTCTTATTTCCAAAAACTAAATACCTCTCCTCCTTCCAGCAAACTTATAGGGAAGAAAAGAAGACATAACATTACAATAAAGGCATAAAACAAGTCTCTAGGCATAACTTAATAACCACCAGTTCCCAAACTATTGAATAATTAATCATGAAACTTGATGGGTCTTTTAATGTCTCTTCTTGGTCTGTCTTTTGTAATGTTGTGTGACTGTTCAGATGGTCCCTCATCACTTTCTGTATGTGTGTGTGTGTGTGAGAGGCAATTTCAGAGCAAGGAAATGAAGAACAAATCAAGAGGCTTTCAGAGAAGAGTGCTCGAGTTAGTCATGGCAACTCAGTAAACCCTTCATTGAAGGGTAGTGCTATCCATCCATTCATTTTACTTTTCATAGATCTTTCTTAATTTTCGGCTCGATCGGATCAAATGAATTAAAGAAGATCAATGATAAAAAATTAATAGGATGTGTGAAAAGTAAAATGAATGTGTGAATAACATTATCTTTCACTAAATCAACATTGGATTCTTCATACATTCTTATCCCTTCTTCTTCCCTACAAAACAGAGACAGTTACTTTGAGAGCAACCTAAGCCCTTCAAATTAAGAACCTACTCTGGTGCATACACCTGTCCTATGAGACTAAGTCAATGATAGGAGCATATTTATGCGACTTAATTGGCTTGTTCTCGTGCATTTACGTTGTGTTTCTTTAGTTATTTTAGTTCTTTATGCCATTTTCGTGTGTTTCTAGGTTCATATGGCTAAGGAAGTAAAAAGGTGCATTTTGGAGCATTTTGGAGCACTTTTGGGCTAAGGATGGATAACTTATGCTTGGAGCCAAAGTGTTGGACGAAATTGAAGGCCTTGTATGCACTCTAGGACATAAAACAAAGGGCCTAGCCCATTCTAACACCTTGCCATGCATCCAACGCACATTCTCTCCCAAAAACCGTACACACCATTCACCCTAGATTCTAATCAGCCATTCACCAAAACCACTTCCTTTTGTGCCGTGCCAACCACACTCCCATCCCATTTCAGATTGCATTCCATTCATTCCACTTCATTCCACATGCATTTCCAACCCACATGCCCTTTTAATCATTCAACCATGCAGCCACACATTCACCCACATGCACTCATTGTCATTCCCCTTTAATCCACATGCATCTTCCAAAAATCAAATCAGCCACATGCACTCCCTTTAATTAATTCAACCTAGCTGTCAAAGCACATGCACATGCACCACCAATTCAACCACATTCCACATGCATAACCAACCTAGTGTCACTCCTATTCTTTCCCAACAAATAATTCAATCACATGCACCCATCAACATGCTCCCCCTTTTCTTGCCGTGCACTTTCATACCCTTTCCAGCCATTCCATTTCATTATTGCAGCCACCATTCACTCTTTAATCCACATGCATTCATCATCATTCACCCTAGCTGTTTTGCACATGCATTCCCTTCACAAATCAGCCACATGCATTCCCCTTTGCATTTCCAGCTTTCCACCAACAACCTAGCTGTCATATTCCCCCTTTTTCACCTATAAATAAACATCATTGCAGCCACAAAGGGGGGGGATTCAATTCAGAAAATCATCACACAACACACCATCACAATCACACAACCAATGCCGTGTAAATCCATTCCATTTTCTGCATCTTTTCTCTCCATTGCCGTGCCTATCACTCCTCACAAATCCTTAGACCTTGTGCTACAACAAAGAGGAAGAGAAGCGGGCCTAAACGTTCATACAATTCAACCATGAGTTGTTGGAATGTTTAGGTGTTTCTTTTCCTTTGATTTCAATGTTTAATTTCAATTCTCTTTGTTTTGTACGTATGAGGAACTAAAACCCCCCTTGGCTAGGGGGGGGATTCGAAATATATGTTTATGCTTGCATTATGATTTGATTACTTCTAATTGCGTTTCATAAGTTGTGAATTCAATTTGTTTAACTATTTGATAGATAACTTATTTATGTATGTTTATTGAGAGTGCAAGCTTAATTTTCATGCATGAATATGACGCTAGAATATAAGTGAGTTTCACCTAATCGTTACAAACTTATATTCACAAGTAGTGGAGGTTGCTTATGAACAATCGCGTTAAATAAATTCTTGGCAAGAGTTTCATGCAGTTCATAGTAACGAGTGCTTCGTCAATGCTTATGGTTTTCAAAGAACGTAATGATTCTTGCTTGTATCTCTATTATGCAGTTCATATAGGGAACTTGTGGGGAATGTTTTGGGTTGTCGTATGCAATCATCCAATTCAATAACGTTAGGAAAATCTGAGGGTTAATTAGTGCAATTCACGGTCAACTTGGGGTGTTGAGAATTCATGGTTTATTGAAAAGCAATTGGAAATCGTTTTATTATGCAAGTGTAACATGTGTGGAGATGAACCCCTTAGCTAGCCTTCATTCCATCACATTCATATTTACATTCTGCCCTTAAATTACAATCTGTGCATTTAGTTTAATTTCGTCCAAAACTCAATCCCCCTTTACTTTATTGTCCAATTTAGTTAGAAATACATTTAGTTTGTGTTTATAAGTGTTTTGATTCAATTTATTACACAAATTCGTCCAAATTCACCAAAGTGCTCAAAACTGCCCAGAAAGTGTTTTTAAGGCAGTTTTGAGTGTTTTGGGTGATGTTTGAGTCTTTTGGTTTGTTTTAGTGTTTTAAAGTTTAGTTTTGCATTCTTTGAGTCTAGTTTAGTGTTTTATATTGTGTTTTTACGTTTTTGAGTCAAATCCAAGTGATTAACAATCCCTCCTAATCCCCGGTCCAGAACGATCCCTACTTACATACTTACTACAATTTGACAAAAAGAGGGTTTAATTTGCGTGCGTATAATTCTCGCATCAAATTTTGGCGCCGTTGCCGGGGATTAGCAAATTTGCTAATCCCTTGGATTGTTCGTTTCTGTTTATGTATTTTAGTTTTATTTTCTGATTTGTGTTTTGTTTTGTTTTGTTGCTTTTAGGTACTAGAGAAGCACAACATGGTACTTGATAATGCTTCTCTTTTGTCACAGCTCATGGAAAGGTCCCAAATGCAAAGCGTTGATATAGTTGATCTTCAATCAAGGAATAACGTGTTTTCCAATACTTAAAATTCAGATTGGAGTGATCATTCAAACTCTATGTGGTGGGAACCTCAACATGTTCAACAAGAAGGATATTGGCAGCCATATGAGGAGTTCTATTCAAGACCTATGCAGCCACCACAACCTCATATTCAATATGCCCAACCAAACTTAAGTTCGTCAATAGATTATAATCAAAAGCTTAATGAATTAATTTGTTTGGTGCAGGGCTCACAAAATCAAGCCAATGAGGCTCAACAAGGAGAATATTGGCAGCCATATGAGGAGTTCTATTCAACGCCTATGCAGCCACCACAACTTGCCCAAAGTAATGTAGGTAATTCAAGTGATAATGATAAGATTTTTCAATTACTTACTACTTTGACGTAGGGAATCCAAGCTCAAAAAGAAGAGAGGAAAAATCAAGACAAAAGGTTGGACCACTTGGAAAAGCAAGGTGGGCAGATAGCGGAGTTTGTAGGACAATTTTGCGACCAAGGCAAACTCCCTAGTTCAACCATTGTAAATCCAAAGGGAGGATTTGAAACCGCCAATGCTATCATGTTAAGAAGTGGCAAGGAGGTTGGAACGGACCCTCAACCATTAAAATCAAATCACAAGGAAGATGAAATATTGCAATTTGAGGAAGAATACACCCAACCCACGGCAAGGGTGGAAACACCTTTGCCGGAGGCACCTATTGCTCCTACGCCATCTAATTCAGGTAAGGTTGTTCCAAATTTCATTATTTCTAACCCCGTTCCAACAAATATCCATATTCCTTGCAGGTTCATGAATTCCAAGGAAGAAAAAAGTGAAAAAGACATCTTGGAAGCCCTTCCAAAGGTGCAAGGTATGGAATATCAAGAATTCGTTAAAAAGGATATACTTGAGACAACAATTCCCAAAGAAGTTGGATTTTCTGGTCCTACAATGTTCAAAGAAGATGTGTTTATCCTTGAGTTCATGTCGGAGCACACAGGTAAGCTGCCTCCCCGAATTTCAATTTTCTTTTATACTAACATGTTGTTGATGATTCAGGCACCCAATCTTGAATTTAAACTATTACCGGATCATTTCAAGTATCACCTTCCATTCAAAGATAAATTCCATGCCGTTTGATTCAAAAAAAAAAAAAAAAAAAAAAAAAAAAGCAGATGTAGCCTTCACAAAGGTTGTTTACGTGAAGCCCCACTACGTGGCAAAACTATCGAAGCGAGAGGCATCGGAGCAGGAGGCATCGGAGATGGATCATTCGAGGCCTCAATACTTGGTGGAACGCTAGATGACCCAGGAAAAAGGTGCCTCTGGAGATAAGCCGCAAGCCTTTGACGATCACTTTGAATCCGACCTTCAAATTCTTGCAGCTCATCAAGCTTCCTCTTCATGCCCGTCGAATAATTGTTGGCAAGCACGTGCAAACTTCTATTCTCGTGCTTAAGCTGTTTGATCTATTGCTTGAGACCTTCCACCTCTGCCATCAACGATTCAACCTGCCGGGAGCGAGCAAGTAGGCGTTGGCCCATGTTGGACACAGAGCCTGCACACTGAACACTGAGAGCGAGGGACTCTTGAACGGCCAACTCATCAGACCGTCCTGAAAGCAGCCTACTATCCTTAGGAGTGAGGAGGTTCCTAGCTACTATCGTAACTGTTGTTGCATCCGTCATCATGGAGTCTTCACCTGTAAGAGGACCATTAGAAGATAAAAAAGAAGGGCGCCATACATTACCTTGACGGGGCGCAACCGGATCGCTGCTGAGACTCAAATCTAAGCAAAGGTTCGATGAGTTAGTCATTTTTCAAAGGTGTTCAAAGAGAAGGGGTGATGGAGTTAATTCTCAAAAGGCCGGAGTCGATTTTCAAGAATGGGCAATCTTCAGAATGTGTATGTTGGGGGTGATCGATACCTCTATAAAAAGCCAAGGCGCCACGACCACCGATTCAAAGAGCCGGATTTCCTGCGTAAAGTTCGGCGACGATCTCTCGGCTTTTCAGAAAACGCGTTCAACTTTGTCAAAAGATCTCTGACAAAGCTGAAAACACGTGGAGGTCATCATCGCAACGACACACTTTTGCCGACAAGCGCAAAGTTCGGCGACGCTTTCTCTGCTTTTCAGAAAACGCGTGCAACTTTGTCAAAAAATCTCTGACAGAGCCGCATCCGGACTACTACGTGTCGCTCAGAGATCGAAGAGGCGTTTGTTCAGAAATCGAAGAGGCGCCAGCTCAGAAAGCAAAGAGGCGTTCGTTCAGAAATCGAAGAGTCATCACTCTATTTCAAAAAGCAGGATTTGCGGGATCAAAACGTTTGTCGACAAGGGTAAAAGAACAGTACCACCACTTGCTATTGGGAAATCCCTATATATGTCGACCTTCATCTTTTATGGCAAGGCAGACCTGAAGAAAATGCCCAACTCTTCCTCACCTCTGAGGGCGCACTCCCAGCAAAGCTTTTCGAAATACTCAATTTTTTCTTCTTCCCCAAAGATGATACCAGATGCTTGGAGTACAGATGACCCAGGAGGAAACGGCAGATTGAAGCATGTGCTGATTCATTCACCGCTTCTTCAAAAGCAAAGGTATCTCATATCATCAAGGTCAAAAGCAAAAGTATCTTATATCATGCTCTTTCCCTGTCTTTTTCTTTGTCCTTGTTCTTACTCGCATGGCAAAGTGAAAGAAGCAATCAGCCGGCACTTGGAGTCAATCTTCCCATATGGAGTCGATTGCCTGGAATCTATTCCTGGTTGCTTACCTAGCGTTGCTCTCGAGTAGTTATCTTCAACGGTTGATACACTTCCAGAGAAGGGACCACTTCTGCAAAGGGGAGCAAGTAAGGCAAGTGAAAATGATACATTGAAGCATGTGGAGACAAGCAACAACTGCATATGCTGAGCTTTCCTCTAACCCTCTTCAATACGAATTGGAAAGATTGAACAAAGAAACAGATAAAAGGGGTAAGCTCAGACCTTCGGGGGAAGACCAAAATAATCCTGCTGCCCAGTTCAAGAGTAGCACAAAGGAAAATCAACGATTGGAGGAGACCAAAAGAATCCTACAGCCCAGTTCAAGAGTAGCCTGTGGAAAATCAACGATGGGAGGAAACCAGTTCAAGATTAAGCCTGTGGAATCACCAAGATTAACCCATGCATTCAACCAAGGAGAAGATGGAATTTACACTCCATAACCAGATTTGCGTCCCTAAACTCTTCTCTTTGTTAGTTACATTCTGCCATGTTTAGTATGTTTAAGTGCTTTTTATGTGTTTACTTATGTTTTGTGTGAATCTATGCTTAAAACATTGAGGACAATGTTTGATTTAAGTGTGGGGGGGGGGGGGGGGGTAACTAAGTACATTTGATGCAAATTCGTGGGATTTTATCACCCATAACTTCAAATGTTGTTCCTTGCTGTTTTAAGGTGTTTTTAAGTTGTTTTAGAGTGTTTTAGTATGTTTTGTTTTCATAACTCCGAAAATCACATAAAAATTTGAAAAACATGTTTTGAAAAGCCTAAAAAGAGTGTTTTGAGTCGTTTTTGTGTGTTTGTGTCTTAGGGTACCTTCCAACACAATGATAAGGATTTGGTTTGTAATTGCATGATTGTTAAAAAGAGTTATAAACATAGAGAAAAGTTTGATTTACTCTTGGTATATGCTTGGTTATGGTTATAATGTATGACTTCACATGCAATCATAAAAGAAAAATTCGTTTTTGTAACATGCTTGAAGGAAGGAACTCAAACAAACGCTACAACCCTGTGAGACTCGAGCCATTACCTTCTTTGGAGAGTTATAATCTGTGATTCTTTGTTTTCTAAAGTTGTTGCATGATCTCATTATTCCTTGCTTGGTTGCTACTTAAAATGCAATTGTATCATGATAGAACTAAATGCTAGAACTTATATCCGTTTCATTCAAAGCATGATATTGAATTGCATAACATATATCAAGATGAAGTTGTGTAATTGCCACCATAGCCAAATAGCCTTATTTCCCATATTTTGTATATGTTGTAAGTTTTAACCCCGTTGAGCTTTGTTTAGCCTTTATTCTTTGTTTACCCACATTATCCTCACCTAGCCTAGTTTAGGACTGTCCACACCCTTGTTCTTAAAAGATAGTGAGCATGACTTAAATGAATTCCTTTTGAGTACATTATGAAAGAAAATGAGTGTGGGGGAGAGAATGTTTTGTTCTTAAGTGTTTATGTATGTTTTGAGAGTCAAAAGAAAAGAAAAAATTGTGAAAAACATATGAAAAAAGAAAAACAGAAAAGAAAAGAAAGAAAGAAAGAAAAAAGAGCTTGTTCTCCCTTTTTGTTCAAAAGTTGAGTTTTCATTCAAAGGGGAATTCTAAGTGCCTAATTCAATACTTTGCTCACTATTGCTTTAAGAATGTTTGTTTATCCTTCACCTTTCATTGTTAGCCAATACCCTAGCCCCGTTACACCCCTTTGACTTCTATCTTGATCGTTATGTGTTCAATAATGTGGAGTTTGGAATTGATATGAGCTTATGGAATCACTGGTTCTCATTCTAAGTAGTAGTATTCCATTCATGAGATCATATTCATGTCATTATCGTAAATCCAGAAAATGCTTTCTTTGTTATAACATATGTGAGATACTAGTCTTTCATGTTTACATCAATCTCTCACATATAACTAGTGTAGGGTGTGTAGTTAGAAAATCTGAGTGAAAATTAAGTGCATATCTTGTAAGGAATTGAGCAAATTCTCTAAGGCATGTTACTACATTCAAATCATGGTTTTAAATGCTTAATTGTGAACTAGTATGTGGTGACTATGAGTAAGAATGTACTTAAGTGTAAAGATGGCCAAAATCTGTGGGAATAATGATTTTTAACATGTCATGTGCATTGGAAATCCTTGAGGCAACGTTGGAAGGTTTAAGATTGTCTTTGGTTTGTTTTGTTCGTTTCGTTTAGTTTTGTTTTTCTGTTTTGCTCGAGGACTAGCAAAAGCTAAGTGTGGGGGAATTTGATAGGAGCATATTTATGCGACTTAATTGGCTTGTTCTCGTGCATTTACGTTGTGTTTCTTTAGTTATTTTCCTTTATGCCATTTTCGTGTGTTTCTAGGTTCATATGGCTAAGGAAGTAAAAAGGTGCATTTTGGAGCATTTTGGAGCACTTTTGGGCTAAGGATGGATAGCTTATGCTTGGAGCCAAAGTGTTGGACGAAATTGAAGGCCTTGTATGCACTCTAGGACATAAAACAAAGGGCCTAGCCCATTCTAACACCTTGCCATGCATCCAACACACATTCTCTCCCAAAAACCGTACACACCATTCACCCTAGATTCTAATCAGCCATTCACCAAAACCACTTCCTTTTGTGCCGTGCCAACCACACTCCCATCCCATTTCAGATTGCATTCCATTCATTCCACTTTATTCCACATGCATTTCCAACCCACATGCCCCTTTAATCATTCAACCATGCAGCCACACATTCACCCACATGCACTCATTGTCATTCCCCTTTAATCCACATGCATCTTCCAAAAATCAAATCAGCCACATGCACTCCCTTTAATTAATTCAACCTAGCTGTCAAAGCACATGCACATGCACCACCAATTCAGCCACATTCCACATGCATAACCAACCTAGTGTCACTCCCATTCTTTCCCAACAAATAATTCAATCACATGCACCCATCAACATGCTCCCCCTTTTCTTGCCGTGCATTTTCATACCCTTTCCAGCCATTCCATTTCATTATTGTAGCCACCATTCACTCTTTAATCCACATGCATTCATCATCATTCACCCTAGCTGTTTTGCACATGCATTCCCTTCATAAATCAGCCACATGCATTCCCCTTTGCATTTCCAGCTTTCCACCAACAACCTAGCTGTCATATTCCCCCTTTTTCACCTATAAATAAACATCATTGCAGCCACAAAGGGGGGGGATTCAATTCAGAAAATCATCACACAACACACCATCACAATCACACAACCAATGCCGTGTAAATCCATTCCATTTTCTGCATCTTTTCTCTCCATTGCCGTGCCTATCACTCCTCACAAATCCTTAGACCTTGTGCTACAACAAAGAGGAAGAGAAGCGGGCCTAAACGTTCATACAATTCAACCATGAGTTGTTGGAATGTTTAGGTGTTTCTTTTCCTTTGATTTCAATGTTTAATTTCAATTCTCTTTGTTTTGTACGTATGAGGAACTAAAACCCCCCTTGGCTAGGGGGGGATTCGAAATATATGTTTATGCTTGCATTATGATTTGATTACTTCTAATTGCGTTTCATAAGTTGTGAATTCAATTTGTTTAACTATTTGATAGATAACTTATTTATGTATGTTTATTGAGAGTGCAAGCTTAATTTTCATGCATGAATATGACGCTAGAATATAAGTGAGTTTCACCTAATCGTTACAAACTTATATTCACAAGTAGTGGAGGTTGCTTATGAACAATCGCGTTAAATAAATTCTTGGCAAGAGTTTCATGCAGTTCATAGTAACGAGTGCTTCGTCAATGCTTATGGTTTTCAAAGAACGTAATGATTCTTGCTTGTATCTCTATTATGCAGTTCATATAGGGAACTTGTGGGGAATGTTTTGGGTTGTCGTATGCAATCATCCAATTCAATAACGTTAGGAAATCTGAGGGTTAATTAGTGTAATTCACGGTCAACTTGGGGTGTTGAGAATTCATGGTTTATTGAAAAGCAATTGGAAATCGTTTTATTATGCAAGTGTAACATGTGTGGAGATGAACCCCTTAGCTAGCCTTCATTCCATCACATTCATATTTACATTCTGCCCTTAAATTACAATCTGTGCATTTAGTTTAATTTCATCCAAAACTCAATCCCCCTTTACTTTATTGTCCAATTTAGTTAGAAATACATTTAGTTTGTGTTTATAAGTGTTTTGATTCAATTTATTACACAAATTCGTCCAAATTCACCAAAGTGCTCAAAACTGCCCAGAAAGTGTTTTTAAGGCAGTTTTGAGTGTTTTGGGTGATGTTTGAGTCTTTTGGTTTGTTTTAGTGTTTTAAAGTTTAGTTTTGCATTCTTTGAGTCTAGTTTAGTGTTTTATATTGTGTTTTTACGTTTTTGAGTCAAATCCAAGTGATTAACAATCCCTCCTAATCCCCGGTCCAGAACGATCCCTACTTACATACTTACTACAATTTGACAAAAAGAGGGTTTAATTTGTGTGCGTATAATTCTCGCATCAGTCAACACCTAATCCACCAACAACAAAATAAAAGCTAGCCGTTACATAGAGACTAGCCGTCAGAATTCAAACAGACAAATACAAACAGATGTCATGTGTTCCAAGTTGTCCTATTTAGTTCCAACAGAAGGCACAATAGGTAGCTATATATTGGCTTATTATATTAACAATCCACAAATTGTTGAATAAACTCCACATACTTAATATACCATACATTTGTTTTTTCAATGAAAAATTATCTTAATACACCCCACATACTTCCTCATAATACCCTCACACCCCACATTCTTAATATACACCTTACATTTTCTACATGCACCCCATATTTTCTATACACCTCACATTTCTCAAATCTTATAAAGCTTTTAATTTGGACAAAAAATGCCGACTGGAATTTTGACGAAAGATGCCGCCTGAGATTTAAAGCATATGTGGGCTGTTTTTAATTCCACCATTAAAACCCATGTCATCTGTTTTTAATATTTGGTGGTTATTTTAGGTGTTTAATTCTTCATGTAATCCCTGTGATCCCTAAAAGATGAATACGAACATAGAAGCTAGAATAGCGCATCAAAAGCAAGATTTAATAATTATCGATTCGTCAAAATCCCTATAACAATAAAAAAAATTGAAGTCTTATCTCATGTGAAGCTTCCGATATCGATTTCGTGTTTCATTCGTATGTATATAGAATTTTTTATTTTTATTTATTTTTTATGTTTTATTTTTTTAACCTTATAAGGTCAAAATTGCCATTGCATAGTAGGGTAAATAAGTTATTTAATATTAAATTTTAATGTGGGGTGCATTCACCATTTTGTGGGATGCTAATATAAAAAGCCCTATATATTTCATATTTTGGTGGGGTGATTAATTATTTCTTTTAGGTTAGTGTAGAGATCAATCTTTGAGTATTTGAATCCTTGGAGCTCTCTCCACAGCTTTAGTCGGAGTTTAGCAAGTACATTATTGTGTAGTTCACTAGTGGTGTAACTTCTTCCGTAGAGGGGCCTGTATCTCCTGGTTTATGTACTCTTGGGCTCGGTAGATTAGCGAGAGGCGGCAAGGTTGAAAATCCAAATTTCCTTCATCCTTTCTTGTATATTTCCTGACAAAATGCATACGAAGTAACTCATCCCAAATATTCATAAAAAAATTCTTGTGTTATGTATGTAAGGTTGCCAATAACCAAGCCAACATATTCTCCACCTTCCTGAATCGACTTATTTGAGTTTTTAAGGTCTATCACCTGAGAAGGAAAAAAATCGAAACAATCAAATCATGCCAATTGCAAACCCCTGAAGTTTTTGGGATCATCACGGCTTGCATGGAAGAATTATAGCCTTCTTTTCCTTTTTTATGTTTAAAAATTAAAATATTAATTTGATCTTTTCCTATTTACTTATAATTTTTTTTATTGTTAGATAATTAATTAAAGGGGTAAAGTTTTCCTTGAAGGGATTATGTGAAAGTGAATTAAAATTTAGGGATGTTAGTGTAATGTTTAAACCTGAAGAATTTTTGTGAAAACTCAAAAAACTTCAGAAGGTGTTTGGATTATTAACCCGGAATAAAATTTGCTTTTGAAGTAAGGTTGAAGTAGTTATTATTTCCAGCATCAAAGATGGAATCCCCAAAAATGAAAAGGGGTACATGTTTTCTTGGCGTGCCATGACTTTGGGTTGTGATAAGGCTAGCAAAGAAGGTAAAGTCAAAGACTTGGATCCTTATAGTCTCATTTGATATATATAGTTATACACACAAGGGCATCAGGAAGCAGTCCTTCTTATTGTGTTAAAAAAATCTAATAACAAGTAACCATATATTTTTTTTTACTAACGTGGCATTAAGATGCCCTAAAACAAAGTAACCATGTGCTTTACCTTTGTGGTTTCTCACAAAAAAGAAATAAAGTAAATGTGGAGCAAAAAATAATCAAGAAAATTATGGAAGTGACATGTGAACTTTTAGGTGAAAATGACAAAATTACCTTCAAGGCACATCGGGATTCCCACACGCATGCAACAGACAACAATTGCTCAATCAAGGAAGAGTCAAAGGTGATCAAAATGATATTTATTCAAATCCCTCTCGTCACTCCTCATCAAATCTCCACTCAAAAGGTAACTCCCAATTATCCTATTTAAATTAGGATTGATTACCAAGTTAATTGCAAGATATTATTGTAGACATCGAAATTTCAGTGAAATAATCGACATTTACATTAAGGGACTTCAAAACGCATCTTCTACACGTGACAAGCACATGTATACGACGCGCCTTGAAGTGGGGGCATTTGTAGACATCAAAATTTCGGTGAAATAAGTGTTGACCAATAATTAAAATTTCAACGTTCATGTGTCACATAAATTTTATACGTATCATGTAACTCAACAAAAATCGAACAAAATCTGAAAAGTCATCAAATAGGACATGTGTCAACACTTGGCAGAAATGATTTATTTCATCTGAATATTATATTCAAAATTAGGCCTTGAAAAAGTCTATAAATAGAAGTCTATAAGTATAAAAGTACGAATAATTAAAAACTAGCATACAAAGTACTAAACACGTGCTAGCGTAAGTGAAAGACAAATTCAGAGCAGGTCTATAGCAGTCCAAAAGAAAAGTTGCGACATAAGTACACCCAAAGGTGACCCTATGCTGGTGAGTATCTGTCAGAAAAGCCGGGAGAATCCTCTGGGAATACCACCGAAACTGCTAATCAACTAGAACCTGGAGGGGCGCAAAACAAAAGCGTGAGTGGGCAAAAACAAATCTTTTTGAAAACCATTTAGCAAAAAACATTCTAACCCCTCACCGTAAAACCTGTATACTTCCCAGAAAATAAACATATATAAGTATGTATAGATATGCCAAACATGCTCAAGGGTATGCCAATCATGCTCAAGATATGCCATGTCGGAAATCTCATAATACAATGCAAGTGCTCAGGTATAAAGTATGTCAATAACATGTAATCTGGCAGCCGGAGTCACCTAACGTGACCTGTACGGCTGCATATAGAGCTCAAATCTCAAACTCAACAATTGAACCTGCCCACGAGTCGGAACCACCTAAAGTGGTCTGTACGACAGGCCTGGGTGTAATACATATATACGCTCTAGTGCTACGATCACGTGAAGGCTGTGCGAATAATCGCGGGTCACCTACGAGTCGGAACCACCTAAAGTGGTCTGTACGACAGGACTGTGCACCTAACTTGGATCCAAGCTGAGCGTGTGGTGCGGGAGGTGAACATCACGTGAAGGACTGTGCCCTACTCTGGGCGGGAGCACTAACACCGGGGGTGCAGGTTATGAGCTCTCTAAGCATCTCAAACTACTGCTGAATGTAAACATGAATACCACTTACCTGGCACTTACCTGTGCGTCCACAACACCCAATATGCATAAGTATATGCATGCCACTACTAATGCATGCAATTATGCATAAACGATAATAATAAAGTGCATGGCATAACATAAATAACCTTTTTTAGACAATTTCTGGGAATATAAATGTATATAGGTATATACGGAAAACAAAAGCCCACTCACTGGTATGTGGAAGGGTCGTAGCCCCCCTGCCTCGAGTGCGAATGCTCGTCCTCGGGGTACGTGTCACCTATATGCGAAATAACTATAAAAACGTTAACTTTAAAGCACATAACCAACTTCTCGTAATAACTTCTCATACATTGCTCAAAATGGACAAATGAATATACCAACGTGCTCTACACAACCTCAGGATCACAACCATAATTTTAGAAAAATTTTCCTCCGCCACACGCGCCCCCACGCGCCGGCCAAGGCACGGCCACACGCACCGGCCACGCGCAGGCACGTGCGGCGCACACTGACGGCGTCAACTGACGCCGTGAGGAATATTCCGTCAGTTTTGATAGATTCCGTCAACGGTGTCAGGAATATTCCGTCAACTCTGACGGAATATTCCGTCACCTTCTCCGTTCAGTCTCCGGTGATTGTTGGACCACCGATTTCTCGTTCGTTTCTCAAACCTTGTTTTCTCGTTCGTTTCTCAACCAATTTTCATGATTCTTGGACCAAAATGAAGCTTAGGACTAGTAGAATCACGATAGACTACTTTTAAAGGCTAAAAATCACGCGATCATACCTGTCTCAATACTCAAAACTCGGCCAACTTCGACCACGGTGATCCCGACGTCCAAAATCGTCCAACGAAGCACTCCGAGGCTCCTTGGGACACCACCAAGCTACCTACGAGCTTAGAAATCCCAAAAACTCAATGAATAAACTTTGCATGAATAGTACTCAAATTGGCCATTGTCGAATCGACGTGAAAACGAAGGATTTCTCACCTGAAAATGGTATGACTGTGCTCGCCTCGACCTCACGAGTTTAATGGTGTAGTTGGTTCCCTCGATCTGCTAAGGTTTGGGTGATTTTGTGTGTTGTCCGTACGTTTTCAGAAGGAAGAGGAAGGAATGGAGCTCGGGGGGAGAGAGAGACAGGGAAAGGCAGAGAGACAGTGTCTGTGAGTGTGTGTGTGTGGTCCAACACCTGCCACACCACACAAAACAACCAATAACGTGACAAAAAAACGAACTAGGGGCAAAGTCGTAATTTCACACGTGCGTTTCGATATTTCCAGGACGGGATGTCACAAATAGTAAATGATTTTGCAACAAGAAAAAAAAAAGACATTAATGTTAAAAATTTATTGCATATTAATTTTTTAGAAAGGTTTTGAATTTTCATAAAACTATTCGATTCAGTCTTTTCACCCTACTCTTGAATACTTTTGAATTTATCCTTTTTCATTAATATATTAGAACATTGTATTTCATTATCTACATGCACATTAATTTACCTACAACAATTATACCATGGGTGTAATATAATATCTCTTTTTTACAATGATGCAAAATAATGTTTATACCAACAACAAAACGTGCCTAACATATGTACTAATTACATGGAAAATAATTTACCTATATTAAGAAGAAATGCAGTTTGATGCATAGTATTAAAAATACTATGTTACACCCATGTTTATACAACAATAAAACGTGCCTAACATGTCACATCCCGACCCGGGTGGGACCACTTCCCGGGCTCGACTCCACCGTAGCACGATATTGTCCGCTTTGGGCCCCCAGCACACCCTCATGGTTTTGTTTCTGGAAACTTACACGAGAACTTCCCAATGGGTCGCCTATCCTAGGAGTGCTCTCGCGCGCTACTTGCTTAACTTCGGAGTTCCCATGGAACCCGAAGCTAGTGAGCTCCCAAAATGTCTCGTGCTAGGTATGGATGGGAATATACATATAAGGATCACTCCCATGGGCGATGTGGGATGTCACATAACATATCTAACAATACACGGAAAGTAATTTACCGACAAGTTAGAGAAATGTTATTTGGTTGGGTGTAGTATAAATTTTTTTAATAATTGGAAAAATTAAATATAACTAGGTGTAGTGTAATTTTTTTTTTATATAATTAGAACAAATTAATTTACCTACAACAATTATATGATGGGTGTAATGTAATATCTTTCTTTACAATGATACAAAATATTGTATGTACCAACAACAAAACTTGCCTAACATAAGTACTTGTACATGGAAAATAATTTACCTATAACAAAAGAAATGCAGTTTGATGTATAAAATCAACAATATTATGTTCCACTCATGTTTATACAACAACAAAACGTGTCTAACATATATAACAATACATAGAAAATAATTTACCTACAAGTTAGAGGAATGTTATTTGATTCAAAATATATAACATAGGTGTAGTATTTTTTTTTTAAATAATTGGAACAAACTAATTACCTACCAATTAATATGGATAAAACTACTACAAAATATATCACGAAAAAAAAACTACTTTTCTAGTTTGACATAGATACAGTTAATGCAAACATTTTTTTCATTTTATTTCACTTTTTCTATTACTTTTAATTTGGCATAAATTTAGGAATTTGAAAAAGGGACCATAAAGCATGAGTGGCATGAGTGTAAATAAATTGCATTAATAGGTCAATAACGTTCCTATATGTTTGCAAATTTTAAATTTGGGCTTAAACTGGATCTTTAAAAATAAATGGGTTTTTATCCAGAAATAATGAATTGTAAGGGCCAAAATCTAAAAGAAAATTTTATTTGAACCTATCTAACCTCTTTCTACATCCAACATATTCCGTGCATCCATATTATTTTTAATTAAAAATTAATCTTTTTAAACCTAAGTTTATTACTTAAACTACCCTCCCAATTTTTTTTTTTTTTTTTTGTCAAACGATAGATTTTTGTTAGATTAGATGTTAGATTAGCCATTTACGGGGTTCGAACTTACGCCGTCATGCAAGAACTCAACTCTTTTTCACAATTGTGGTAACAGGTCACTTGCTCCTTCCAAATCCAATTCAAATTGTAAAGTTATCCTTACACCCATTAATAAAATAAAATCTCTAATTAAATAGTTTTTTTTTCCGAAGAGACTCGAAAGTCAAAAAGTATTCTGGATCATTTGTCATACCTCCCACCGTGCACTCTTCATCTAACTGATCACAGTTCCAATCCATTTCCAAATTCCTCAATTGTTTTCATGGCAAAGAGACTCAAATAAGCTTGTAGGTCGCACTCCACAATCCTGTTCTTCCTGTAAAAAGGCAACCAGTGGCTTGCAAACTTGGCAGCCTTCAAAGCAAAGAGAGTCAGAGTCGAGCCCCTGGTCATCTGAAACGTACACCGATACCTTCTCTGTCGGCTAATCATTAGCCATGATCGACAAGGCGGTGTTGACCATGTTCATTGGTGGCTCCTTGTACGGATCAACAATGCATATGAACATGTCCAATGTAGGAACATTGTTAGACAAAGTAGGAAATCGATAAGAATTATAACTGTAAATGTATTCCTAACTTCTAGGAAGAGTTGTTATACAAGGAATGTAGTTGTATATATATTATTTGCACGTATAAATGAAATTCAACATTCAATCATATATTATTTGCACATATATATTATTAGAATCTCTTGCTGCAATGGTGGTTCGTGGCCCTAAGCGAAGTTCCTCCGACCGTCCTCATCTCCACTGCACTTACTGCGACCACACGCGTGAAACTTGTCACAAACTTCATGGTTGTCCTATTGGCCATCATCTCCATGGTCAGCCGTCGAGACCTCCCCTCCCCCCCCTCCGGTCACTGTCCTCCGCTGGTTCTACACGTAGCAACCTTGCTGCTTCTTCCTCTCGCAGTATAACTGATTCTTGGTCCTTCAGCAATCAGCGTGCTTCATTTGGCAGCAACTCTTTCAGCACTCTTCTCCCTCGGCCCACACCGTGCAAGGGTCTTCCACCCTCCAGGATCTTCAAGTCGCCATGCCGAACCTTTCCACTGACCAATACTCTCGCCTTCTCGTTGCTCTAGATGACACCACCGCATCCTCTTCATTTGCTTAGGCCCATGCTGTTTCTAGTGATGACTTTGCCAAAAGTTTGTTATCCGTCGCTTCTTGTCGTGGTCAATGGATCATTGACAGCGGTGCTACAGATCATTATCACTTTTTCCTCATCATGTTTGGTTGATACTTATGCTCCTCAATTGCCGGCTGTCTCCTTGCCAAGCAGAGCCATGACTCCAATTACATTAATTCGGACTCTGCGTTTGAATTCTTCACTTGATTTGAAAGATATTTTGTGTGTTCCTAATTTTAAAGTAGTTCTTTTATCGGTTGGTAAGCTTATAGAGGGATTATCATGTTCCGTGACTTTTTTCCTTCTTGGTGTGTTTTGCAAGACTTGGTTTCGAAGGCAATGATTGGTGTGGGTAAGCAACGTGGCAACCTTTACTACCTCATGGCCCTTGCCTCCTCCATCCCCACCCATCAACCTCTATGCAACATCATCACCATACCATCCTCCCTTTGGCATAGGTGCCTCGGCCATCCTTCTCCCGCCCGTTTGCAAGTTTTAGCCTCCAATTTTCTTAATTGTTCTTTGGATTCTAGCCATGTTTGTGCTGTTGTCCTTTGGCGAAACAAACCCGCCAACCTTTTGGTTGAAGTTCAATTTCAATAACTTTTGTTTTTTCTTTAATTCATTGTGATATTTGGGGTCCCAATCGGCAATCTTCCCTTACTGGAGCTTATTATATTTGACTACTATGGATGATGTTTCCCAATTTACATGAGTTTCCTTAATGCGGCATAAATCTGACACCCAATAAATTATTAAACAAATTTTCGCTTATATTAATACCCAGTTTCATACTAAAATCCAAAGCATTCGTTCCGATAATTGGGGTGATTTTTATTCTCTTCGTGAATTTTTCCCTGACAATGGGGTTCTTTTTCAAACTTCATGTGTTTACACGCCCCAACAACATGATGTTGTTGAATGCAAACATTGACACCTTCTCGAAACCACACTAGCCCTTCGGTTTCAATCCCACCTTCCACCAAAATTTTAGGATGAATGTGTTCTCATAGCCATTTATAAGATTAATCGACTTACCTCCCGCCTTCTCCATCAAAAGTCCCCCCTTGAGGTCCTCCATAATAAACCACCATCTTATGATCAATTTCCATGTTTTTGGTTGTTTAGCTTATGCCACATTCGTTATTCTCACCAAGAGCTCATCGTTGTACTTTTATTGGTTACCCTCATGGTCAAAAACATATAAACTCTATGACTTTGACACACATTGCACATTCACTAGTCCGGATGTCATTTTTCACAAAAATTCCTTCCCTTTCTCTTCCATTCCTCATCAACCTGCTGCCTCTTCACTCAGTCAAAAACCCCAAGCCACCTCTCCCAATTACTTCTTCCCTAGACGTCCATCCTTATTTCCCCCAGGCCCCCACCACGTCCCTGCCACCTCTTAACCACCGTCCCATCCTACCTTGCCTATTGTACTTGACGCACTTTCCACTGTGCCTCTTCACACACCTTCCAATAACACACATTGAAGGAAGATTTGTGAAAAACAAGTTCATTTGAGCAACATCAACAACATGCAATTAACAATTAAAAGGCGGAATCATGTTTATATGCACTCAAAAACAAAACTTAACCCATGAACTTCAAAGCCTAGTAGATAGGTGAACCAAGACTCAACTCAAAACAAAGTGAGTTGAGAAATCAATACCTTTGTAGATTCCTCTTTGCATAAGCAAAGGCTAATCACCCAAAGAGAGGACCTTCATTCCTTGCATCTTAGATCCATGGATTTGGATGGATGAAAAGGTTTCTCCAAGTTCCCAAAATTGAGAACCTCTAAGTCTCCACACCAAGGTAAGATTGGAGAAGAAATGAGTGACCTTGAGGAAGTAAGATTGCTAGATGTTTTCCTCAAGAGTGGCCGGCCATTTTAGAGAGAAAGGAGAGTTTGTTCTCATCTTTTTTCCTTAGAAAAACCCTAAGGATGAAATGGCTATAAAGATGTCTTTATACCACCTCATAATGGAGTGGCAAACTTGCAATTAAGCCAAGTTCACTACCCTCCTCTAAATGGCCGAATTTAAGTGGATTTATTGGGCTATTTGGGCCTTTGTGAATCATTATTCATTAAGTTGTCATACAACTTAAGTCAATGGACTTGACGTTCGAAGCCCATTGGGCCTTAAGGTCCAAAACTATCCCGAGGTCTTTAACGAAATTATTCGTTTGATTAATTAACATATTAATTAATCCTTGCCATAAATAATTAAACCATTTAATTATTCTTACTCATCTCCGTTGAATCTTCAATCTCTACCTTACACGGTGTACGATCCATTAGGTTCCTTTTAGCGAGGCAGTGGGCGATTCAAACTCTTTCAAATCGATTGTGAATTGAAACTTACTTTCAATTCTCCCGTTAGTGATAATACACTTTTAGGGCTTCCACAAACCATGGTTGACGCCTAGCAGCATGTCATGGTTACCCAAGCTAATCAGAAGAGGTGGAGAACCTATTCAGTTTTAGGATTACAAATGCAATACGGTCTTTCTCTAATACAATACTCTTGACCACATTGTTTGGTTTGATAGTTTATTCATGTCTACTATCCAATGTGAGTCTTGTGCTTATATGATTACCTTGAATGTGATCTGGAACGCATTCCAACATCTCATTCATACTCTGGCCAAAGATTCTAAATCATATCATAGAGTATTCTCCCTCAAACAGTTTGAAGGTTAGAGATCCCTTGTTGCGCATTCACTTGTCTCCATGGCTAAGTGGCTTAACCCCAACGATGCCGTGGACACCCTCCTGATGGAGTGACTTTGACATAATTAAAGATTAAGGACCTAACCACAAGACAACTGTGATGCCTCAGGTCAAAAGACTAATTTGCATTATCCCAACCATGAGTTCTCATGTGACATGAATATGAGAACTCTTCGTTGATCGTGTTCAGTGAACTCATTCTCTATTGAGCACCTACGTACTTGTCTTGATGTCACACACACCAATGACTCGAGACTAGTCACTCTCCCTGAGAGAAGACATAGCACGTACTGATCTTAACGGACTGTCAATGCCCAATTGACAATCCTATGATCAGGAACGTTTAGGATGTGTCAACGAAAGAATGGTCTCATGAATCTAACTTCTTTAGATTGCATTCTTCCAATCACATATTCCTTGGACTTATCGTTTAAGCATATAACATTTATATGAGACGGCTCAAACAATAATCTTTGCCCTTTACATTAAACTAGATTAGTTTAACACGTGAAATGTCCATAAAGTATCATCATATGATTGGTTTTAGGGCACATTTCCAACAATCTCCCACTTGCACTAGAGCCAATCAGCTTAGTCATCAGTGATGATACCTCTTCTGTAGTCATTTCATAAATGGCTGAGTAGTAGGCCTAGACAATAGATATCTATATGTTATCCATAGAAGCAACCTTGAGAATAACGACGTCACCATTATACATGATTCTTAATCATGTGGTTCAGTCTTTCATTTGAGTTTAGACCTTGATGAGACCTTGATTCCCTGGCTTGAGCTATCGCCCCATTAGTGTCATACACTTTCTGGTTGGAACCGAATGGAGAGTTCATAAATGAACTTTCCCATCCAAACAACAATGTTGTAAGCTTCTATATGTCAATATATTTTGCATACATGATGGAACACATTAAAGTCATTACTTTTAACGTTTCCACCCAAATATCTCTTTAGTCATAATAAAGAGATATCTCATTATCACTTCATTCATAATGAAGAGATATTCTATGATGGATTAGATTCATAATCTAATACATTTACGCTTCCATTACGTTACTCTAATTCTTCCTCATTCTTGAGGAATCCATCCTTAATATTTCTTAAATACTTAAGGATTCACTTGACAGTTGCCATGGTTCTGATCCTGGGCTTGCACTGATATCATCTTGTACCGTTCTAGGTACAACTTATATCAATGTTTTCATACAATATGAAATACATAAATCACCTTTCTGCGTATGCATAAAGGATTCTATTTACGCATTATTTCTTTGGGAGTCAAAGGGTACATTCCCTTTGAGAAGAACAACTTCCTAGTCTCACTAGAATTGTCCTTCTAATTGAAGTTTATCATCATATGAGAAACTTCCTAGCATCTCTTGTCTATTTTAGGGATTGATATAATCCAATTATATCTTGAAATCTATCATTATAGATTTCCATCCCATGTATATAGACTATGTCTCCCATATACATTCTATCATTATAGAATGTTTAAAGTCATAACTTTAACGATGAAGAATTCCTTTCATTTTCAAAATTAATATATATCATGTATATATATTCAAATTTAGGAATATGATTAACTCCCACTAATCTTTTGTAAACCTAGTAAACAAAAGATTCATTTACATCTTTATGAGAAATCAAACGATTTGATCCTTTTTCTCATAAGATGCTTATAGCTCCCACTAACTTGCTGAGATTCATGATGGATGGATCTCTACAACTTATATGTCTTGAGACGATTTATAAATACTTCTCGACTACCTTGGAGCTTGTGGTGTAGGAACTAGGTTGTTATATTTGTTGATCATATCAAACAAATATTGCTTATTAGCACACAACCCCAAATCTTAACATGTTTAAGATTTGTCTTTCTTTCCAACTACATCTTATGGAGTTATGAAAATTTTGGAAGATCTTCTAATTGACAATCATATTGTTTTAGAAGTATATATATCCTATATATGGGTAATAGATAACATCCAACAAACTAAATTTTATTCAAGTTCGTTCTTCTCCTAATGGAGATATTCATTATCTTATGATGCCATTTTCCTTGATATCTTTCAAGGAAACTCATCTAAAGTGTTATCTTTCCTTGGATCAAATCCAAGGAGGTAAATACTTTAGACGTCTTACTCATCAACTTACATTTCTTGAATTCATTGAAACCTTTTGCAAAGTATTCGGACTTGTGTTTATTCAAAATAAACTATAGTCCAACCGAGAGTGATCTTCGGTGAATGTCATACAATCATGAGTAGTATTGTGTTGTGGACAAGTGCCACTAATATCTAAGTGAATTAACCTCAACAACTTTGTGATTCTTTCTTCTTTCCAAAAGAATAAAGATTCGAACATTTCGCCTCTATACAATTTTAACAAGAAGGTATTGGATCCGGATCTAACGATCCAAAGCATCTATCTATGACCAACTCGTAACTTATGTTTTAGAGGTATCACAACTCAGTTGGGATTAGTCACTACCTTGCAACCTTTTGGGTTTTAAGCATCATCGTATTCTAAACAGTTAAACTACCACATCATCTCTACTATAGAGACAACCAATTAAATTACAATAATCTAATTATTGATTAATAAAGAACAATGTTTTGTCAAACAAAACATTCATCCATCTCTACTATAGTGACGGATTTAAGTTCCTTAAAATTGGAATGTAAAGACAATCTTTAGTATTTTCCAATTTCTTTGGTAGTTCATATGAGGAAGTAAGTACAATCCGCTTTCGCAGAGATCTATATTTTATTCACTTTCCGAATGTGAAGTACTTTCTCTTCTTAATCTTCTACTTTTTATTAGCACGCTTTTACAACAATTGTAAAACATAGTTACTAATACAGAATCAAACATTCAAGTAGAAGAACCAACTGTTTTGAACTATTCAAGAACATTTTATAATACCTTCGAAAGGTGCGTTCTTGACACTTGCAAGACATTTCTTGCAAATACCCCTTCCAATGTCCATCCTTTCATAAAGAAAGTTTGTTCCCTTGGAGTTATTTTTGCTTTCTTCATTTGACTTCCCTTTTGACTACAATAGTCATGGTCCCTAAACTCCCACTATCTCTCTTGAAACTTATTTCAAATGTGTTATACACATCAAACGATTTGGAGAGCGTGCGGTTATTGTTCACTATATAGTTTACAATAAACTTAGTGAACCATTAGGATAGGGACACAAAAGTGAAGTCCTTGCCTAGTTTCCGTCTCGTTAAGTGGTTTAACACTTCAACACTCAATGATTCAAAATCATCATAAGTCCATATAAATGGACTATTTTTGTCAACCAACCATTATGTTCTAAACATAATAACAAACTTTCAAGAGTTGTTCAAGGCAACTCTCATTTCTTCATACAACAATTTGTAAGTGAAGAATCATGGCACATAAAGTGTCCATGCCCTTGTGCTTACTTCTCAAGTTCCTTGTTCGTGTAACAAAGAGACAAGCACTAGAGTTTGCATTGTCCTCTTCATGATAGACTTATCTAACATGTTCTTCCATTGATACATTATCAATAGGAAGATTGTGAGGATGAGACTACTTAGGCACTTTTACAATCCATTCAAGACAATCTATGGGATTGTGGTACCAAGTTCGGAAACTTAAGCGTTCGGTTTTTCTTTGTCAATTTTTGGATAGCGTTTGCAAATATATTGGTAAACAAATACATAACGAATATAAATTGATTGATTTTAAGCTATTTGATCCGGGTCTTTAAAATCAAAATAGCACCACCCACTATTTTTGGCAAATTCCATATCCCTCATCGGAATTCGAGAGTTTTGTTGAACTCTTAGCGGGGTATGGGAGACTCACCATTACCAAGCCCACCTCAGAATTATATCATGTTGGTTAGCAAAAATAATGATGAGAGAATAACACTTTAGTCATTTACAACTCTTGTAATTACCCATCTAGTTTGGCCTTTAGAGAATGAATGCCTCAGAATTATATCATGTTGGCACCATTGCACTTAGTTAAGTTATTCCCACCATGCTTAGTTTATGTAGAGGTTCAAGCACAACCTCAGAATTATATCATGTTGGTCATACTCGTTGTCTACACTCACCTCATCATATGTTTATGGACTCCTCCTGGATGTAAGCACATACTTTGTACTTCCCCATTATAGGGTGAAGCCGGTGCATGAGTCACAAACGATTGGAGCCCACCACGGTGGAAGGCCTACGAAGAGATATTCAAAGCATCTCTCGCTTATCAACTTAATAATCATTTGGTTGAGGGTTTTTAGGTCTCATCACATATAAACATACATTTTAATCCAATTAAAACATTTTGGTCCTATTACAACTATTGGTCCATATGATTGATTTAGTAGTATATAATACTCCCACTATGCTTTTAAAACGGTTTTTAAAGCAAGACTATATGGTACTACTAACATAAGATTTGCATTCATTGATGGACTATATAGTTGCCTTAGGGCCTTAGGATGACTATGAACCTTTGATTCGATTCAACACGAGCCTAGTGTTGAATCTCGGTCTAGGGATGGTGATTGATTTTAGTTACGCGTTTAATCACATTAAGGCATGTTGTCTTATTGGGCGTTGGACCCAACTACTCCAATTTCATGCATATCGAATAAAACAAGAAAGGAGTACTTCAAAGTAAATAAGAGCTTATGCTCTTTTACAACAATTGATCAAATCAAATTACTTTAAAGTAAAGAAGAGCTTATGCTCTTTTACAACAATTGATCATATCAAATTACAACCAAAATTTAATCTACACATTCCCATGGTTCAAACAAATTTGAAACGGCCTTTCACATAGCTCAATTATCGTAGGCTAAGGTTCATAATCACCCTTTCTTTAATTAATTAACGCTTTAACTAATTAAATATGAATGCAACATTTTCATTTGGTTTTTTGTATCCATAGAATTGATTTAAATGGAGCTAAATGAAATGAAAATCCAATTCTCATTTAAAGAGACAAAACAATTTTTGTTCTCATTTTGTTTTGGGCCAAAAACAATGACCACAACAATTTGGGTCACTATGTTAAAACAAAAACTTTTGGGGTCACTTTGTAAAAACACAAAAGTCCACTACTTCATGTAATTACAACTAGAACCCAAAAATTTCCACAAAAGCTAAAACTTCATTAAAGGAGCAAAACAATTTGTCCTTTTAGTGATTTTGGACCTTTACGTAAAAACGTAAACTTTTGGGTCAAACTACAAATACACAAAAGTATCAAAACTTTATGTAATTGCATAAAAGCCCCACAAGGACCCTAATTGAGTAGGGTGGCCGGCCATTGAAGCAAAGTATTAAAAAAAATTTCAAAGTTTTTGTAAGTGGGGTGGGTGAAATGGAATAAATCATTACACACCTACCCACTAAAATTTCTTTAATTTTTCAAAACAAATATCTAAGATATTTAAACATAAGAAATATTTCAAAACAAAAACTTTATGAAATAAATCAAAACTTTGAATCAAAACACCAAACCTTTTGTTCTTGGCAAGAACATATCAAGAACAATGAAGAACATCCATGAAAACCCATAAGAGCTCCATGAACATTCTTCCCCCAAAAACATACCAAAACCACTCAAACTTAAGGGAAATAACATACAACCATACTAGGGTACATAGGGGTTCCAAAAGTCACTTTAAAACACTTTTAACAAGTCAAACAAGAACCCAAAAATCCACCCTTTGGATTTGGCCGAATTTCCCCAAAAACATGGCACCAAAATTTAGCTCCAAAATTCATGCTCATATGAACTACATCTACAACATTTGAGATGGCAAATTTTCTAACAAAATTTACATTCAAAGAAGCAAGAATAAAGCTTGTAACAATTACAACATTCAAATCACAAACTATGAACTACAAAACCCAAAAGGATTCACCAACTACTAGACTTAGGCTCTTGATACCACTTGAAGGAAGATTTGTGAAAAACAAGTTCATTTGAGCAACATCAACAACATGCAATTAACAATTAAAAGGCGGAATCATGTTTATATGCACTTAAAAACAAAACTTAACCCATGAACTTCAAAGCCTAGTAGATAGGTGAACCAAGACTCAACTCAAAACAAAGTGAGTTGAGAAATCAATACCTTTGTAGATTCCTCTTTGCATAAGCAAAGGCTAATCACCCAAAGAGAGGGCCTTCATTCCTTGCATCTTAGATCCATGGATTTGGATGGATGAAAAGGTTTCTCCAAGTTCCCAAAATTGAGAACCTCTAAGTCTCCACACCAAGGTAAGATTGGAGAAGAAATGAGTGACCTTGAGGAAGTAAGATTGCTAGATGTTTTCCTCAAGAGTGGCCGGCCATTTTAGAGAGAAAGGAGAGTTTGTTCTCATCTTTTTTCCTTAGAAAAACCCTAAGGATGAAATGGCTATAAAGATGTCTTTATACCACCTCATAATGGAGTGGCAAACTTGCAATTAAGCCAAGTTCACTACCCTCCTCTAAATGGCCGAATTTAAGGGGATTTATTGGGCTATTTGGGTCTTTGTGAATCATTATTCATTAAGTTGTCATACAACTTAAGTCAATGGACTTGACGTTCGAAGCCCATTGGGCCTTAAGGTCCAAAACTATCCCGAGGTCTTTAACGAAATTATTCGTTTGATTAATTAACATATTAATTAATCCTTGCCATAAATAATTAAACCATTTAATTATTCTTACTCATCTCCGTTGAATCTTCAATCTCTACCTTACACGGTGTACGATCCATTAGGTTCCTTTTAGCGAGGCAGTGGGCGATTCAAACTCTTTCAAATCGATTGTGAATTGAAACTTACTTTCAATTCTCCCGTTAGTGATAATACACTTTTAGGGCTTCCACAAACCATGGTTGACGCCTAGCAGCATGTCATGGTTACCCAAGCTAATCAGAAGAGGTGGAGAACCTATTCAGTTTTAGGATTACAAATGCAATACGGTCTTTCTCTAATACAATACTCTTGACCACATTGTTTGGTTTGATAGTTTATTCATGTCTACTATCCAATGTGAGTCTTGTGCTTACATGATTACCTTGAATGTGATCTGGAACGCATTCCAACATCTCATTCATACTCTGGCCAGAGATTCTAAATCATATCATAGAGTATTCTCCCTCAAACAGTTTGAAGGTTAGAGATCCCTTGTTGCGCATTCACTTGTCTCCATGGCTAAGTGGCTTAACCTCAACGATGCCGTGGACACCCTCCTGATGGAGTGACTTTGACATAATCAAAGATTAAGGACCTAACCACAAGACAACTGTGATGCCTCAGGTCAAAAGACTAATTTGCATTATCCCAACCATGAGTTCTCATGTGACATGAATATGAGAACTCTTCGTTGATCGTGTTCAGTGAACTCATTCTCTATTGAGCACCTACGTACTTGTCTTGATGTCACACACACCAATGACTCGAGACTAGTCACTCTCCCTGAGAGAAGACATAGCACGTACTGATCTTAACGGACTGTCAATGCCCAATTGACAATCCTATGATCAGGAACGTTTAGGATGTGTCAACGAAAGAATGGTCTCATGAATCTAACTTCTTTAGATTGCATTCTTCCAATCACATATTCCTTGGACTTATCGTTTAAGCATATAACATTTATATGAGACGGCTCAAACAATAATCTTTGCCCTTTACATTAAACTAGATTAGTTTAACATGTGAAATGTCCATAAAGTATCATCATATGATTGGTTTTAGGGCACATTTCCAACACACATGCCCTGCTACCACAGACCTGGCTTCTCTGCCCTCGCACTTCCCATACACTTTCATCTTCTTTTATTTGTTCGGTCACGATCAAATTACGTCAACATTTTATTTTACTATTACTTTTTATCTTATTATATTTATAAAAAAAATCAATATAAAATGTTAACGTGACTTAATCGTGATCGCATAAAATAGAAGAAGATGAGAATGTATGAAAAATGAAAGGACAGAAAAGCCGGATCCCTCAAGTTCTTCGGTCATGGCATGGCGCCAATTAAAATCACTAGCAGCTTCTGGAAAAGAAGGTGGCTCCACATTCTGACTAACAGAGTAGATGTAAGAAAGATGATTGTGTGATAAACGGCGGTAAGAAATATAATCACAAACAGGATACCGTGTACCTTCGGCAGAACTCGGCTGCAAAGTCGATGAGGCGTGTGGTGGCAATATCACCTACGAGCAAACATAATCTTTTAAATATGACGGAGGGGCATGGGGACAGGAATACTTACGTGTGGGCTGTACTGAGGCATCGGGAGTCGTGGGGGAATAGGTAGGGGGTCAATAATGGTTGGCGGTATGTGGGCGTCGGTGGAGGTGGGAAATATCGCAGGGGTGGGTTGTGGTAGCAAGACTCAAATTTGATGGAATGTGGTTGTAACAAATACTTCCAAACACTCTCAAATGTTTTACACCTGGTTTTCTTCCTGTGAAAGCTTTAAATGGTGTTTTACCCTTCACTGAGATTGTAGGACACCTATTCTGCAAGTATACTGCAGTTCCAACTGCTTCAGCCCAAAAATCCACAGGAATGTTCTTCTCAGCCATCATTGATCTGGCCATTTCACAAATAGTTCTATTTCTTCTCTCAGCAACTCCATTTTGCTGAGGGGAGTATGCCACTGTTAATTGTCTCTCCATTCCAATGTTAGAACAGAAATTCAAGAATTCATGGGAGGTATATTCACCTCCTCTGTCACTTCTCAGCTTCTTAAGCTTGAAACCACTTTGTAGCTCAACAAAGACTTTAAATTTCTTAAACACATTGAACACATCATATTTGTTCCTTAGAAAATACACCCAACACATTCTTGAGAAGTCATCTATGAATGTTATGAAATATCTATTGCCACCAACAGATTCATTCTGCATTGATCCACAAACATCAGTGTATACCAGTTCTAATGGTTGAATAGCTCTCCACACTTTCTCTTTATCGAATGGTTCTATATGCATCTTCCCAGAAACACAACTCTCACAAACTTCCTTCATCTCAGATAAGGCAGGCAACCCAAACACCAATCCTTCTCTCTGCATCCTTTTCAGACTGTTAAAGTTCAAGTGACCAAGCCTTTTATGCCAGATCCTTGACTCTTCTTCAATTGAAGCTTTTCTAGCTACTGCATTTATAGATTCAAGGGACAATGGAAAACATCTGTTCCCTGTCATAACCACCTTTGCTACCACATTTTCAAGATTGCTATCATCAAATATCACAGCCATGTTACCACCAAATAGAACATAATAACGGTTTTCCATCATTTGACCAACACTTAACAGATTTTCATCTAATCCCAGAACTAGCAGCACTTCATTTATGTATCTTTTCCCTCTTTTTGTCTCAACTACAAGTGTCCCTTTTCCTGTGGCTTGAACAAGATCACCAGTACCCATTTTTACTTTGCAGGTCACTGACTTATCAAGATTGATCAATAAGGACTCTTGAGAAGTCATGTGATTACTGCAAGCACTGTCCACAAACCACACAGACTTACTTGATGCAATTGAACTTGCATGACAAGCATAGAACATTGTTTCTGTGACGAGTTCTTCTTCCTTTGCACAATTTGCAACTTGTTTACCATTATCACAGTCCTTAGTTAGATGACCAAATCGACTGCACATGCCACACTTGGGTTTTCCTTTATATCTGAATATACCAAAATGATATTTGTCACATACTTGGCATAGTGGTTTCACATTTCCTTGACTGCCACTGGTTTGTTTGTTGTGTGCAGCAAACTTATTGTTCCAGCCACCACCAGTGCCATTATTCCAGCTGCTATTCTGACCCCAGTTCTTTCCCTTCTTATACTGACCAAACTTTGGGTTTGATTGATACTGAGACCCTTTAAAATTTCCAGTGCCATTTCCATTTCCTCCAACTTTAAGACTACTGAAAGCCCTTTCAGTACCTGTGTATTTGTCTCTTTCATCATGCAAGTCTTCCCTCTTATCATAAACTTTCACTGAGGCTAGGACTTCTTCAATCCTAATAGTATCTAGATCTCTGGTTTCTTCAATAATTGACACTATGGACTTGTACCTTCTACTTAGACTTATCAACAGCTTTTGAACAATCCTTTTTTTCTGTTACATCTTCTCCTAGAGATTTCAAGTTGTTTACTATCTCAAAAAACCGAGCCAAGTAATCATCCAGAGATTCCACATCATTCATTCTTAAATATTCAAAATCAGCTCTAATGGCTTGTAATTTCACAACTCTTACCTTTTTATCTCCTCTGAATTCTCTCCTCAGAATTTCCCAGGCACCCTTTGCCGTTTTCTCATTTCGGATTCTGGGAAAAAGTTCATCAGTGATGGCTCCTTGAATGAGACTCAGAGCCTTGGCATTCTTGATCTTCACCTCCTTTGAGACAGCCGGTCCTTCAACTGGAAGGTGCTCGGACTCGCTTTCTCCATCTTCCTCAGAGACATCCTCTGCGAGGGCTTGTTGTTCAGCAAGACCAGCTTCAACCACATCCTATAGATCATAGGCTATGAGAATGGTTTCCATTTTAATGGCCCAAAAATCATAGTTTGACCCATTAAATTGTGGTGTTCGTAAATCACCACCAGAGGAGCTTGATCCGGCCATCTTCTCAGGTAGCACAACACAAATGGTTATAAAGATACCACCTTTAACCCTTTATGGATTTGTATCTTCACAGAATCACGTCCCTTCTTCGAAATCAGACCTAGAGCTCTGATACCATGTTTGAAATGGTACCAGGCATCCTGATAGATTTAATAATCTTAGTAAAGATTGAAACTTTTTCTACAGATTGTTTTTAATGAATCTGTGATTTTTGAGAGAGAATAAGAAGGAGAGGAAGAGTCTGTATATTTCCTATATTTTCGAGAATGAAATTACAAAGGCTATATGCCCCTCAACTTGGTCAAAAACCTAATCCTACATTTTAGGGATCTAGTACTCTTCTCCGGCCACTAAGGGCTCTGGAGGATATCATCCATCCATCTGGACGGGGATGAGAATGCATAGTACGACTAAATAAAACAAAAATACCAGCTGTGAACTTTCTAACAATGGAAAATGAAACTAGCCGTTGCAATTCAAACTCAACGGCTCCTTTCTAAAATTGGCAAGTTGTTCATCTCTTGATTCTCAGCTTCCTCTCGATTTGAACTGCAGGATTAACTTCTGCAGATTGATCTTAATGCTAGTAGGTGATAGGAGCATATTCATGCGACTTAAATGGCTTGTTCTCGTGCATTTACGTTATGTTTCTCTCGTTATTTTAGTCCTTTATGCTTCTTTTGTGTGTTTTCAGGTTCTAAGGGCCTAGGGAGCAAGAAAGTGCATTTTGAGGCCATTTGGAGCATTTTTGGGCATGGATTGGATAGCTTATCCATGGAGCCAAGAGGATGGACGAATTTGAAGGCCTTGTATGCACTTGAAGACACAAAACTATGGCCCTAACCCAATCACATAACACCTTGCCATGGGCTTAACACAAACACCATTCCTTGCCATGCAAGGAGGAGCAATTTGGGTCCATTTCATGTACTTAAACTCTAGCCCAATCCACAATCACTTCAAAGCCATGCAAAACCTTTCAACACCCTTTAATCATCCCCCTTTAAGTTATGATTTTATTTCCTAACCCTACATGCATTATTTATTAGCTCCCATTCCCTTATGCCATTTTCAGATTTCCACCCACTAACCTAGTCATCAACACATGCATTCACTTCATCATTACACCACCACTCATTCTTTAATCCACATGCACATTCAATCATTCACTCAAGCACCCTTGTGCCATGTTTCCCCCTTTGTTCCCACCCATCACATGCATCATCATCAAACAAACATTGCAGCCACATGCACCTAAAACTAATCAATGCCGTGCACTTCCCTTGCATTTTCAGCCATCACACTTCATCATTGCAGCCACCATTCACCCTAATTGTCAATCACATACTTTCCCATTGTATAATACATCCACATGCATCTTTAACCAACAAACATTGCAGCCACAAACACTCAAACACAATCAATGCCGTGGGGTACATTACAATTCCAGAAATTCCAGCTTTCCAACCTAGCCACATTCACATGCATTCACTCATAATCATTCACCAAACTTGCAGCCACATTTCCACCTATTCCAAGCTGTCATGTTCCCTCTCATTTACCTATAAATAAGCATGCAACCTAGCCACAATGGATTCATCTCATATTTCCATTCACAACACTTCACACAACACAAACACAACCCTTGTGCCGCAAATCATTTCCATTTCTGTGCAGTTTTTCTCCTCCATTGCAGCCACTATCCAACCATTTCCCATCCCTCCAAAACACTTCACATAATCCCCAAAGCTCACCTTAGACCTTGTGCTACAACAACGAGGAAGAAAAGAGTGCTTAAACGTTCATACAATTCAAGTTTGAGTTGTTGGAATGTTTAGGTGTTTCTTTGATTTCAAAGTTTAAATTTAATTCTCTTTGTTTTGTACATATGAGAATGGAAGATAAGAGTGCCTAAACGTTCATACAATTCAAGTTTGAGTTGTTGGAATGTTTAGGTGTTTCTTTGATTTCAAAGTTATGAGGAACTAAACCCCCTTTAGCTAGGGGGTGATTCGAAACTATGTTTATATTTGCATTTTGAATTGATTACGTTTGGTTGGAATTTCATAAGTTGTGGATTCAATTCGTTTAACTGTTTGATTGATAACTTATTTATGTATGTTCATTGAGATTGCAAGCTTAATTTTCATGCATAAATATGACGCTAGAATATAAGTGAATTTCACCTAATCGTTATGAACTTATATTCACAAGTAGTGGAGGTTGCTTATAAACAATCGCGTTAAACGAATTCTTGGCATAAGTTTCATGCGTATTCCATAGTAACGAATGCCTCGTCGATGTTTATGATTTCCGTTGAACTTAATGATCTTTGTTGAATGTCTCTATCATGCGTATTCCATAGTTAGGGACTTTGATTAAGAATAATTTGGTTGTAATGCGTATTCCATTCAATCCAACGAATCCAGGGAAATCTGAAAGTTAATTTAAGCGGACCTTATTAACTTGGAGCATTGAGTTTCATAATTTATCGAAAGACCAACTGAGAATCAATTTTGTATGCAAGTGTAACATGTGTGGAGAAGAACCCCTTAGCTATTCCATCATCCATATTTTCATCACATTCATCTTTACTATCTGTTTTAAATTATAATCTGTCCGTTTAATTTAATCTCGTCCAACCACAATTCCCCCCTCTATTTTGTTAAGTCTTAATCATTTGATTTGTCTTATTTTATGTTTTTAAGTATTTGGAGTCTTTTGAACTTGTTTTGAGTCTTTTAGTTTGTCTTAGTGTTTTAAAAGTTAGTTTTATTTATTTGAGTCAAGTGTTTAGCATCCCTAGTTAATCCCCGGTTAGAACGATCCCTACTTACATCATTACTACAATTGTCACAAATAGGGTTTAGTTTGTGTGCGTATAAATCACGCATCAAATTTTGGCGCCGTTGCCGGGGATTAGCAACTTTGCTAATCCTTTGTCTTTATTTTTATATTTTGTTTTTCGTGCATTCTTATTTCAGATTCTTAGTTTGTTTGTTTCCTTGTTTTTTAGGTACTGTGTATGACTCGTAGCTCTCGGCCTATTATAGAGAACATCTCCGACTTTGACGGTGATTTTGAACGCACTTTGAGGAGAACGAGGAGTCAACAAGAGCCACCACAACCTCCACCAAAACCTGGGCTTGAAGAAGACGAAGTAGGTGTAGAAGAAAAGCCCACGGATCAGATTTTTGAAGAAGAACAAGCCATGGCAGCAGATAATAGAACCATCAAGGAGCTTTCGGCCTCGGGTTTGGATAATGCATTGCCTCTTTGTATCCAATACCCCACGGCTGCAGAGGGGAAGACTGAGGAATTTGAACTCAAATCCAGTTTGTTACACCATATTCCGAAGTTCCATGGCTTGTCTATGGAAGACCCCAACAAACACTTGAAGGAGTTCGAGGTGGTTTGTTCGAGCATGACCCCCGTCAATGTGGATGGGAGTATATTGAAGATGAAGGCCTTTCCATTTTCACTTATGGACAAGGCCAAAGATTGGCTCTACGAACTAGCCTCGGGAACTGTGACTTCGTGGGAGAGTATGAAGCGTGCTTTCTTGGAGAAATTCTTCCCTACTTCGAGAGTGATTCTCCTACGGAAGAAAATTAGTGGTATTCAACAGAATCATGGTGAGACATTCCCGGCTTATTATGAGCGCTTCAAGGGCCTTGTAGCTTCATGTCCTCAACATCAAATGAAGGAGGAACTTCTCCTTCAATATTTCTATGAGGGCCTCCTTCCTATCGAACGTCAAATGCTTGATGCATCAGCGGGAGGAGCATTGGTGGACAAAACACCAAGGGATGCCAAGATTCTCATAGCCAACCGAGCGCTCAACGCTCAACAATATGAAGGAGTGGGCCAAAGGGAAGCCCCACGGCAACAAAGTGTAAATGAGGTGAGTGCTATTTCTGAAATTCAATCACAACTTGCTAATCTTACTTCTCTTGTTTCTCAGGTTGTGATTGGTCCAAAAGCACAAGAACACCAAGTTTGTGGCGTGTGCTCAATTCAAGGGCATCCATCCGACAAATGCCCTCAACTAATCGAGAATGGTGGGTGGGAATCTGCCAATGCAATTGGTTTCCAAGGACAAAATCAAAACAACCCATACTCGAACACTTACAATGCCGGATGGAGGGACCATCCAAACTTCAAATGGAAGGAGCCACAACAAGCTGCCCAACAAGGAGGATTTAGGCAAAACCCCTCTGGTTTTTATTCCAAGCCGTATGCACCCCAACAACCCCAACAACCTTCGGCATCATCTCATTCAGGTACGTCCTTGGAAAGTGATCAAGCTATGCAATTACTAACCTTTATTTCGCAGGGGTTGCAAAATCAAAACAACCGGATAGCAAATAACGAGAAGGAGATGATGGATATGAAGAAACAAATAGGGCAGATTTCTGAGTTCCTTGGACAGATTAGAGAGCAAGGAAAGCTTCCTAGCTCAACCACAGTCAATCCAAAGGGAGGATTCGAATCCGCCAAGGCCATCACCCTAAGGGGTGGAAAAGAAGTTGGGACCGAGCCAAACAATCCCAAATCTGCCCAGAAAGTAGATGAAGAGACGACACAACCTGAGGAAGTGTCTAGCTCACCCACGGTAAGGGTGAAAAACCCAATGCCGCAGGCCCCCAATCACCCTAACTCGGCCAAATCAGGTAATTTAAGTTCAAATTCATGTACTTCACGTCCTAATCTACCCAATGTACCTTTTCCTCGCAGGTTCATGCAAGAAAAAAAGGAAGAAAGCGAGAAGGACATTCTTGAAACGTTCCGGAAGGTGCAAGTGAACATACCGCTTCTCGATGCAATCAAACAGGTTCCAAAGTATGCTAAATTCCTCAAGGACCTATGCAATACAAAGAGAAGAAGGGCAAACAAAGAGGTAGTGAAGGTAAGCGAGAATGTGTCCGCTGTTTTGCAACGTAAACTGCCTACCAAGTGCAAAGACCCCGGTAGTTTCACGATTCCTTGTGTGATTGGACATAATCGTTTTGAACATGCCATGCTTGATTTAGGTGCATCCATAAATGTCATGCCTTATTCTATTTATGCATCTATGAATTTGGGTGAATTAAAACAAGATGGTGTAATTATACAATTGGCCGATCGTTCTAACGCGTATCCAAAAGGAGTTTTGGAAGATGTGCTTGTGCAGGTGAACCATTTAATTTTTTCGGCTGATTTCTACGTCCTAGACATGGAGGATTCAGCCCATTCTACATCTTTGCCGATTCTCCTTGGTAGGCCATTCATGAAGACGTCCTGAACGAAGATTGATGTATACAAAGGCACCTTGACAATGGAATTCGATGGGGAAGTGATTGATTTTAATATTTCTGAAACTATGAGATATCCCGTTGATGACCATTCTTGTTTTTCCATTGATGTTATCGATTCTTTGGCGCAGGTATACCTTGAAGAATTGAACGAGGACGCCCTGGAAACAACCATCACTAAGGCCATAGAGTGCAAAAATGAAGGATTTGGGCCAATGCAAAGCCACGGCAAGGAGGAGGAATTCTTTGCCATGGGTTCTAGTGAAGAAATAATTGAGGTTGTGGCAGCCCTTGAGTCATTGCCACAACAATATGGTAAGGTTCCACTCTCACTTTCAAATTCAGTTTCCACTAAGATGCTACCTTCTGTTGTTCAGACACCATCGCTTGAACTTAAGCCGTTGCCGGACCATTTGAAGTATGTGTTTTTGGGAGAAGGCGAAACATTGCCCGTCATCATTTCATCAAGTCTCACGGCAATGGAGGAGGAGAAGCTTGTGAGGGTGCTGCAAGAACACAAAACGGCCATAGGGTGGACTTTGGCCGACATTAAAGGAATAAGCCCTACCACATGCATGCACCGTATACTTCTTGAGGAGGGGACTAAGCCATCCCGAGAGGCTCAACGCCGTCTCAACCCTCCGATGATGGAAGTGGTGAAGAAGGAAATAATCAAGCTTTTGGATTGCGGAGTGATCTACCCTATCTCCGATAGCCGTTGGGTCTCTCCAGTTCAAGTCGTTCCCAAGAAGTCCGGAGTAACTGTTATCAAGAATGATGAGAATGAGCTCGTACCTACACGCATTCAGACTGGATGGCGAGTATGTATCGATTACCGGAAGCTAAATGCCATGACTAGGAAAGATCACTTTCATTTGCCATTCATCGACCAGATGCTCGAAAGGTTAGCCGGTCATGCCTTTTACTGTTTTCTTGATGGATACTCTGGATATAACCAAATTGTGATAGCCTCGGATGATCAAGAGAAGACCACATTCACATGTCCCTTTGGAACATTTGCTTATCGTCGCATGCCATTTGGCTTATGCAACGCACCGGCCACTTTCCAAAGGTGTATGGTAAGTATATTTTCCGATTTTGTTGAAAAGATCATTGAGGTTTTCATGGATGATTTCAGTGTGTTTGGGAGTTCATTTGATAATTGCTTGGATAATCTAACCTTAATTTTGAAACGATGTGTTGAAACTAACCTTGTCTTGAATTGGGAGAAATGTCACTTTATGGTGAAACAAGGTATAGTTTTAGGACATATTGTTTCAGAAAAAGGAATTGAAGTAGATAAATCGAAAATAGACCTTGTACGTCACTTACCCTCTCCTACTTCGGTTAGAGAGGTACGTTCGTTTCTTGGCCATGCAGGGTTCTATAGGCGTTTTATCAAGGACTTCTCCAAGATGTCCAACCCTCTTTGCCGATTGCTTCAAAAAGATGTGCCATTCAAGTTTGATGAAGAGTGTAATTCGGCATTTAACCAACTCAAGGAGAAGCTAGTCTCAGCCCTCATTATTGTACCTCCAGATTGGAGCCTTCCGTTCGAGCTCATGTGCGATGCATCCGACTATGCATTAGGAGCTGTTCTAGGACAAAGAAGAGACAAGCGGCCGCATGTCATATACTATGCCTCTCGGACTCTCAATGATGCCCAATTGAACTACTCCACGACGGAAAAAGAACTTCTAGCTGTGGTTTTTGCTTTAGATAAATTCCGTTCATATTTAATTGGTACTAAAGTAATCGTTTATTCTGATCATGCAGCTTTGAGGTACTTGATCACGAAAAAGGAAGCAAAGCCGAGGCTTATCCGTTGGATTCTTCTTCTTCAAGAATTTGATATTGAAATCCGGGATAAGAAAGGAAGCGAGAATGTAGTGGCTGACCATTTAAGCCGAATGATCCACGAGGAGCATGAACATGCCGTACCTATCCCTGAAACTTTTCCCGATGAGCAGCTGCTATCCATTAAGGTAAGTGAACCATGGTATGCAGATTTAGTGAATTACTTGGTGGCTAAACAAATTCCAAATGAACTAAACAAGCACCAACGTGATAAGCTTAAAAATGATGCACGTTTCTATGTTTGGGATAACCCTTATTTGTGGAAATATTGCTCAGATCAAATTGTACGTAGATGTGTGCATGATTCTGAATTTCACTCAATTCTAAGCTTTTGTCACACATATGCATGTGGTGGTCATTTTGGCACACAACACACTGCCCTCAAGGTTCTAGAGTGTGGTTTTTATTGGCCGACTATATTTAGGGATGCTAGAACCTTTTGTATGTCTTGTGATCGTTGCCAACGAATGGGTAACATAGGTACCAATGACCAAATGCCGCAAACCCCTGTCTTTAATGTTGAAATTTTTGATGTTTGGGGCATTGATTTCATGGGCCCTTTCCCTCCATCTTATGGTTTCACTTATATCTTGCTAGCCGTTGATTATGTTTCTAAATGGGTGGAAGCAAAAGCCACCCGTACTAACGATTCTAAGGTGGTTGCAGATTTCGTGAAAACTAACATTTTTGCTAGGTTTGGAATGCCGAGAGTAATCATAAGTGATGGAGGGTCTCACTTTTGCAATCGGACCATTGAGGCGTTGCTAAGAAAGTACCATGTCAACCATAAGGTCTCCACACCTTACCATCCTCAAACAAATGGCCAAGCCGAGGTGTCTAACCGAGAAATCAAACAAATTTTGGAGAAGACCGTTGGACCAACAAGGAGGGATTGGAGCTTACGTTTAGATGATGCACTGTGGGCATATCGTACGGCATACAAAACACCCATTGGGATGTCACCTTTTCGGCTCGTCTATGGTAAGCCATGTCATTTGCCCGTAGAGTTAGAGCACAAGGCACATTGGGCCGTGAAGACTTTCAACATGGACATAGATGCAGCGGGAGTTCATAGGAAGCTCCAATTGAATGAACTTGAGGAGATTCGGAATGAAGCCTATGAGAATGCCCGGATGTACAAAGCCAAGACCAAAGCATTCCATGATAAAATGATTCGAACCAAGACCTTCACAGTTGGGCAGAAAGTGTTACTTTTCAACTCTCGCCTACGTTTGTTTCCTGGTAAGTTGCATTCTAAATGGATTGGCCCGTTTGTTGTTACTAATGTTTTCCCTCATGGTGCAGTGCAAATCAAAAGTTCAAGGACGCAGCAAGAATTCAAAGTGAATGGGCATCGATTGAAGCCCTATTACGAGATGTTTGAGGAGCATGTCGTGGAGGAGGTACCCCTCCATGCCGTGGAACCTAGTCAAGCTTAAACGGAGGTACCGTCCGGCTGCAAGACGTAAAAGAAAGCGCTACTTGGGAGGCAACCCATGCATTCAACAAAGGAAGACTTAGAAAGCACTCCAAATCCAGATTCCTAAAAAAAACTCTTCTCTTTGTTGCTATTTCATTTCTGCCTTGTTAGGTTGTTTAGTTGTTATTGTTTGTTTGTTTATTAATTGTGTGAGTCTATGATTGTAACATTGAGAAAATGTTTGATTTATTGATAGGCACTGCTAAACAAAGAAAGATGGTGCTTCACAAAGGTTGTTTGCTTGAGGCCCCACTACGTGGCTTTACTCTTGAAGCGGAAGGCGTAGGAACAGAAGGCATCGGAGCGGAAGGCATAGGAACAGAAGGCATAGGAGCAGAAGGCATCGGAGCGGGAGGCATCGAAGATAGAGCATTCCAGGCCTCAATACTTGGCCAAGCGCTGGATGAGCCAGGAAAAAGGTGCCTCTGGAGGAAAGACGAAAACCTTTGACGGTCACTGTGAATCCGACCTTTAGACTCTTGCAGCTCATCAAGCTTCCTCTTCATGCCCGTCGAATAGTTGTTTGCAAGCACGTGCAAACTTCTATTCTCATACTTCAGCTGCTGGATCTCCTGCTTGAGACTTTCCACCTCTGCCATCAATGATTCCACCTGACGGGAGCGGGCAAGCAGGCGTTGGCCCATGTTGGACACAGAACTCGCACACTGAACACTAAGTGCGAGGGACTCTTGAACGGCCAACTCATCGAACCGTCCTGACAGCAGCCTACTATCTTTCGGAGTGAGGAGGTTCCTAGCTACTATTGTAGCTGTTGTGGCGTCCTGCATCACGGAGTCTTCACCTGTGAGAGGACCGTTAGAAGAAAAGAAAGAAGGGCGCCATACGTTACCTTGACGCGGCGCGCCCGTATCACTGCTAAGGCTCAATTCCAAGCTAAGGTTCGATGAGTTTGCCATTTTTTTCAAAAGTGTTCAAAGAGAAGGGATGGAGTTAAATTTCAAAGGGCCGGAGTCGATTTTCAAGAATGGGAATTCTTCAGAGTGTGTATGTTGGGGTGATTGATAGCTCTATAAAAAGCCAAGGCGACGCGTCCACCGATTCAAAGAGCCAGATTTTCCGGCGTAATTTAGGCGACGCTTTCTCGGCTTTTCAGAAGACGCGTTCAACTTTGTCAAAAGATATCTGACAAAGCTGAAAACACGTGGAGGCCATCATCGCAACTACACCTCTTTAGCCGACAAGCGCAAAGTTCGGCGACACTTTCTCTGCTTTTCAGAAAACGCGTGCAGCTTTGTCAAAAGGAGCCGCATCCGCACTACTACGTGTCGTTCAGAAATCGAAGGGGCGCCTGCTCAGAAATCGAAGAGGCATCGTTCAGATATCGAAGAGACATTTGTCGACAAGGGTAAAAACACAGTACCACCACTTGATATTTTCTCTATATATGTCGACCTTCGTCTTTTATGGCAAGGCAAACCTGAAGAGAATGCCCAACTCTCCCTCACCTCTGAGGGCGCACTCCCAGCAAAGCCTTTCGAAATACTCAATTCTTTCTTCTTCCCCAAAGATGATACCAGATGCCTGGAGTACATATGACCCAGGAGGAAACAGCACAACAAATACATGTGCTGATTCATTCACCGCTTCTTCAAAAGCAAAGGTATCTCATATCATCAAGGTCAAAAGCAAAAGTATCTCATATCATGCTCTTTCCCTGTCTTTTTCTTTGTCCTTGTTCTTACTCGCATGGCAGAGTAAAAGAAGCAATCAGCCGGCACTTGGAGTCAGTCTTCCGATCTGGAGCCAACTGCCTGGGATCTATTCCTGATTGCTTACCTAGCGTTGCTCTCGAGTAGTCATCTTCAACGGTTGATACACTTCGGGAGAAGGGACCACTTCTGCAAAAGGGAGCGAGTAAGGCAAGTGAAAATGATACATTGAAGCATGTGGAGACAAACATAGGCTGAGTTATCCTCCAACCCTTTTCAATACGAATTGGAAAGATTGAACAAAGAAACAGACCAAAGGGGTAAGCTCAGACCTTCGGGGAAGACCAAAAGAATCCTCCAGCCCAGTAGCACAAAGGAAAATCAATGATGGGCGGAAACCAGTTCGAGAGTAAGCCTGTGGAATCATCAAGATCAAGCCTCAATGCAATCAACAAAGAGAAGAGGGAATTTACACTCCATAACCAGATTTGCGTCCCTAAACTCTTCTCTTTGTTAATTACATTCTGCCATGTTTAGTATGTTTAGTTGTTGTTTGTGTGTTTACTTATGTTTTGTGTGAATCTATGCTTAAAACATTGAGGACAATGTTTGATTTAAGTGTGGGGGGGGTAACTAATGTTGTTAATGCAAATTCGTGGGATTTTATCACCCATAACTTCAAATGTTGTTCCTTGCTGTTTTAAGGTGTTTTTAAGTTGTTTTAGAGTGTTTTAGTATGTTTTGTTTTTATAACTCCGAAAAGCACATAAAAATTTGAAAAATTGTTTTGAAAAGCCTAAAAAGAGTGTTTTGAGTCGTTTTTGTGAGTTTGTGTCTTAGGGTACCTTCCAACACAATGATAAGGATTTGGTTTATAATTGCATGACGGTTAGAAAGAGTTATAAACATAGAGAAAAGTTTGATTTACTCTTGGTATATGCTTGGTTATGGTTATAATGTATGACTTCACATGCAATCATAAAAGAAAAAAAATTCGTTTTTGTAACACGCTTGAAGGAAGGAACTCAAACAAACGCTACAACCCTGAGAGACTTGAGCCTATAACGTTCTTTGGAGAGTATAATCTGTGATTTCTTGTTTTCTAAAGTCGTTGCATGATCTCATTATTCTTTGCTTGGTTACTACTTAGAAGGCGTTTCATCATATAGTTCCAAATGCTAGAACTCATGCCCATTTCATTCAAAGCATGTTATTGATTTGCATAACACATATTCAAGATGAAGTTGTGTAGTTGCCACCATAGCCAAATAGCCTCACTTCCCATATTTCGTATATGTTGTAAGTTGTACCCCCGTTGAGCCGTGTTAGCCCATGTTCTTTGTTAACCCACTTTTTCCTCACCTAGCCTAGTTTAGGACAATCCCCACCCTTGTTCTTAAAAGATAGTGAGCATGACTTAATTGAATTCCTTTTGAGTTACATTATGAAAGAAAATAAGTGTGGGGGAGAGAATGTTTAAGTGTTTATGTTTTGAGATTCAAAAGAAAAGAAAAAAAAAAAAAAAAAAAAAAAAAAAAAAAAAAAAAAAAGAGAAAAGAATAAGTGATTGAAGAAAGGTTCCAAAACACCAATTCTGGGCGTAAATTGTCTAAATTCTCCCTTTTTGTTCAAAAGTTGAGTTTTCATTCAAAAGTGAATTCTAAGTTGATTCAAATGCTTTGCTCACTATTTCTTTAAGAACCTTTGTTTTCCATATCCCTTCTTTGTTATCCACATACCCCAAGCCCCGTTACAACCCTTGACTTCTATCTTGAGTGTTGTGTATTTCAATTTGTGGAGTTTGAACTTGGTATGAGCTTATGGTGTCACTGGTTCTCGCGTCTAAGTAGTAGCATTCCATTCATGAGATCATATCTAAACATGCTTATTAACTCCAGAAATTGCGTTCTTTGTGATACTTATATGTGAGTGTTCGTTTTCATGTTACATCAATCTTCTCACATATGACTAGATTAGGGTGTGTAGTTAGAAATTCTGAGTGAAAATCGAGTGCATATCTTGTAAGGAATTGAGCAAATTCTCTAAGGCATGTTACTACATTCAAAACATGGTTTTAAATGCTTAATTGTGAACTAGTATATGGTGACTATGATTAAGAATGTACGTAAGTGTGAAGATGACTAAAATTTGTGAGAATGATGATTTTTAACATGTCATGTGCATTGGAAATCCCTAAGACGGTTGTTGGAAGGTTTAGGTTGTGTTTTACGTGTTTAGTGTCGTTTTGTTTATTTGTTTTTATTCTGTTTTGCTCGAGGACTAGCAAAAGCTAAGTGTGGGGGTATTTGATAGGAGCATATTCATGCGACTTAAATGGCTTGTTCTCGTGCATTTACGTTATGTTTCTCTCGTTATTTTAGTCCTTTATGCTTCTTTTGTGTGTTTTCAGGTTCTAAGGGCCTAGGGAGCAAGAAAGTGCATTTTGAGGCCATTTGGAGCATTTTTGGGCATGGATTGGATAGCTTATCCATGGAGCCAAGAGGATGGACGAATTTGAAGGCCTTGTATGCACTTGAAGACACAAAACAATGGCCCTAACCCAATCACATAACACCTTGCCATGGGCTTAACACAAACACCATTCCTTGCCATGCAAGGAGGAGCAATTTGGGTCCATTTCATGTACTTAAACTCTAGCCCAATCCACAATCACTTCAAAGCCATGCAAAACCTTTCAACACCCTTTAATCATCCCCCTTTAAGTTATGATTTTATTTCCTAACCCTACATGCATTATTTATTAGCTCCCATTCCCTTATGCCATTTTCAGATTTCCACCCACTAACCTAGTCATCAACACATGCATTCACTTCATCATTACACCACCACTCATTCTTTAATCCACATGCACATTCAATCATTCACTCAAGCACCCTTGTGCCATGTTTCCCCCTTTGTTCCCACCCATCACATGCATCATCATCAAACAAACATTGCAGCCACATGCACCTAAAACTAATCAATGCCGTGCACTTCCCTTGCATTTTCAGCCATCACACTTCATCATTGCAGCCACCATTCACCCTAATTGTCAATCACATACTTTCCCATTGTATAATACATCCACATGCATCTTTAACCAACAAACATTGCAGCCACAAACACTCAAACACAATCAATGCCGTGGGGTACATTACAATTCCAGAAATTCCAGCTTTCCAACCTAGCCACATTCACATGCATTCACTCATAATCATTCACCAAACTTGCAGCCACATTTCCACCTATTCCAAGCTGTCATGTTCCCTCTCATTTACCTATAAATAAGCATGCAACCTAGCCACAATGGATTCATCTCATATTTCCATTCACAACACTTCACACAACACAAACACAACCCTTGTGCCGCAAATCATTTCCATTTCTGTGCAGTTTTTCTCCTCCATTGCAGCCACTATCCAACCATTTCCCATCCCTCCAAAACACTTCACATAATCCCCAAAGCTCACCTTAGACCTTGTGCTACAACAACGAGGAAGAAAAGAGTGCTTAAACGTTCATACAATTCAAGTTTGAGTTGTTGGAATGTTTAGGTGTTTCTTTGATTTCAAAGTTTAAATTTAATTCTCTTTGTTTTGTACATATGAGAATGGAAGATAAGAGTGCCTAAACGTTCATACAATTCAAGTTTGAGTTGTTGGAATGTTTAGGTGTTTCTTTGATTTCAAAGTTATGAGGAACTAAAACCCCTTTAGCTAGGGGGTGATTCGAAACTATGTTTATATTTGCATTTTGAATTGATTACGTTTGGTTGGAATTTCATAAGTTGTGGATTCAATTCGTTTAACTGTTTGATTGATAACTTATTTATGTATGTTCATTGAGATTGCAAGCTTAATTTTCATGCATAAATATGACGCTAGAATATAAGTGAATTTCACCTAATCGTTATGAACTTATATTCACAAGTAGTGGAGGTTGCTTATAAACAATCGCGTTAAACGAATTCTTGGCATAAGTTTCATGCGTATTCCATAGTAACGAATGCCTCGTCGATGTTTATGATTTCCGTTGAACTTAATGATCTTTGTTGAATGTCTCTATCATGCGTATTCCATAGTTAGGGACTTTGATTAAGAATAATTTGGTTGTAATGCGTATTCCATTCAATCCAACGAATCCAGGGAAATCTGAAAGTTAATTTAAGCGGACCTAATTAACTTGGAGCATTGAGTTTCATAATTTATCGAAAGACCAACTGAGAATCAATTTTGTATGCAAGTGTAACATGTGTGGAGAAGAACCCCTTAGCTATTCCATCATCCATATTTTCATCACATTCATCTTTACTATCTGTTTTAAATTATAATCTGTCCGTTTAATTTAATCTCGTCCAACCACAATTCCCCCCTCTATTTTGTTAAGTCTTAATCATTTGATTTGTCTTATTTTATGTTTTTAAGTATTTGGAGTCTTTTGAACTTGTTTTGAGTCTTTTAGTTTGTCTTAGTGTTTTAAAAGTTAGTTTTATTTATTTGAGTCAAGTGTTTAGCATCCCTAGTTAATCCCCGGTTAGAACGATCCCTACTTACATCATTACTACAATTGTCACAAATAGGGTTTAGTTTGTGTGCGTATAAATCACGCATCAAATTTTGGCGCCGTTGCCGGGGATTAGCAACTTTGCTAATCCTTTGTCTTTATTTTTATATTTTGTTTTTCGTGCATTCTTATTTCAGATTCTTAGTTTGTTTGTTTCCTTGTTTTTTAGGTACTGTGTATGACTCGTAGCTCTCGGCCTATTATAGAGAACATCTCCGACTTTGACGGTGATTTTGAACGCACTTTGAGGAGAACGAGGAGTCAACAAGAGCCACCACAACCTCCACCACAACCTGGGCTTGAAGAAGACGAAGTAGGTGTAGAAGAAAAGCCCACGGATCAGATTTTTGAAGAAGAACAAGCCATGGCAGCAGATAATAGAACCATCAAGGAGCTTTCGGCCTCGGGTTTGGATAATGCATTGCCTCTTTGTATCCAATACCCCACGGCTGCAGAGGGGAAGACTGAGGAATTTGAACTCAAATCCAGTTTGTTACACCATATTCTGAAGTTCCATGGCTTGTCTATGGAAGACCCCAACAAACACTTGAAGGAGTTCGAGGTGGTTTGTTCGAGCATGACCCCCGTCAATGTGGATGGGAGTATATTGAAGATGAAGGCCTTTCCATTTTCACTTATGGACAAGGCCAAAGATTGGCTCTACGAACTAGCCCCGGGAACTGTGACTTCGTGGGAGAGTATGAAGCGTGCTTTCTTGGAGAAATTCTTCCCTACTTCGAGAGTGATTCTCCTACGGAAGAAAATTAGTGGTATTCAACAGAATCATGGTGAGACATTCCCGGCTTATTATGAGCGCTTCAAGGGCCTTGTAGCTTCATGTCCTCAACATCAAATGAAGGAGGAACTTCTCCTTCAATATTTCTATGAGGGCCTCCTTCCTATCGAACGTCAAATGCTTGATGCATCAGCGGGAGGAGCATTGGTGGACAAAACACCAAGGGATGCCAAGATTCTCATAGCCAACCGAGCGCTCAACGCTCAACAATATGAAGGAGTGGGCCAAAGGGAAGCCCCACGGCAACAAAGTGTAAATGAGGTGAGTGCTATTTCTGAAATTCAATCACAACTTGCTAATCTTACTTCTCTTGTTTCTCAGGTTGTGATTGGTCCAAAAGCACAAGAACACCAAGTTTGTGGCGTGTGCTCAATTCAAGGGCATCCATCCGACAAATGCCCTCAACTAATCGAGAATGGTGGGTGGGAATCTGCCAATGCAATTGGTTTCCAAGGACAAAATCAAAACAACCCATACTCGAACACTTACAATGCCGGATGAGGGACCATCCAAACTTCAAATGGAGGGAGCCACAACAAGCTGCCCAACAAGGAGGATTTAGGCAAAACCCCTCTGGTTTTTATTCCAAGCCGTATGCACCCCAACAACCCCAACAACCTTCGGCATCATCTCATTCAGGTACGTCCTTGGAAAGTGATCAAGCTATGCAATTACTAACCTCTATTTCGCAGGGGTTGCAAAATCAAAACAACCGGATAGCAAATAACGAGAAGGAGATGATGGATATGAAGAAACAAATAGGGCAGATTTCTGAGTTCCTTGGACAGATTAGAGAGCAAGGAAAGCTTCCTAGCTCAACCACAGTCAATCCAAAGGGAGGATTCGAATCCGCCAAGGCCATCACCCTAAGGGGTGGAAAAGAAGTTGGGACCGAGCCAAACAATCCCAAATCTGCCCAGAAAGTAGATGAAGAGACGACACAACCTGAGGAAGTGTCTAGCTCACCCACGGTAAGGGTGAAAAACCCAATGCCGCAGGCCCCCAATCACCCTAACTCGGCCAAATCAGGTAATTTAAGTTCAAATTCATGTACTTCACGTCCTAATCTACCCAATGTACCTTTTCCTCGCAGGTTCATGCAAGAAAAAAAGGAAGAAAGCGAGAAGGACATTCTTGAAACGTTCCGGAAGGTGCAAGTGAACATACCGCTTCTCGATGCAATCAAACAGGTTCCAAAGTATGCTAAATTCCTCAAGGACCTATGCAATACAAAGAGAAGAAGGGCAAACAAAGAGGTAGTGAAGGTAAGCGAGAATGTGTCCGCTGTTTTGCAACGTAAACTGCCTACCAAGTGCAAAGACCCCGGTAGTTTCACGATTCCTTGTGTGATTGGACATAATCGTTTTGAACATGCCATGCTTGATTTAGGTGCATCCATAAATGTCATGCCTTATTCTATTTATGCATCTATGAATTTGGGTGAATTAAAACAAGATGGTGTAATTATACAATTGGCCGATCGTTCTAACGCGTATCCAAAAGGAGTTTTGGAAGATGTGCTTGTGCAGGTGAACCATTTAATTTTTTCGGCTGATTTCTACGTCCTAGACATGGAGGATTCAGCCCATTCTACATCTTTGCCGATTCTCCTTGGTAGGCCATTCATGAAGACGTCCTGAACGAAGATTGATGTATACAAAGGCACCTTGACAATGGAATTCGATGGGGAAGTGATTGATTTTAATATTTCTGAAACTATGAGATATCCCGTTGATGACCATTCTTGTTTTTCCATTGATGTTATCGATTCTTTGGCGCAGGTATACCTTGAAGAATTGAACGAGGACGCCCTGGAAACAACCATCACTAAGGCCATAGAGTGCAAAAATGAAGGATTTGGGCCAATGCAAAGCCACGGCAAGGAGGAGGAATTCTTTGCCATGGGTTCTAGTGAAGAAATAATTGAGGTTGTGGCAGCCCTTGAGTCATTGCCACAACAATATGGTAAGGTTCCACTCTCACTTTCAAATTCAGTTTCCACTAAGATGCTACCTTCTGTTGTTCAGGCACCATCGCTTGAACTTAAGCCGTTGCCGGACCATTTGAAGTATGTGTTTTTGGGAGAAGGCGAAACATTGCCCGTCATCATTTCATCAAGTCTCACGGCAATGGAGGAGGAGAAGCTTGTGAGGGTGCTGCAAGAACACAAAACGGCCATAGGGTGGACTTTGGCCGACATTAAAGGAATAAGCCCTACCACATGCATGCACCGTATACTTCTTGAGGAGGGGACTAAGCCATCCCGAGAGGCTCAACGCCGTCTCAACCCTCCGATGATGGAAGTGGTGAAGAAGGAAATAATCAAGCTTTTGGATTGCGGAGTGATCTACCCTATCTCCGATAGCCGTTGGGTCTCTCCAGTTCAAGTCGTTCCCAAGAAGTCCGGAGTAACTGTTATCAAGAATGATGAGAATGAGCTCGTACCTACACGCATTCAGACTGGATGGCGAGTATGTATCGATTACCGGAAGCTAAATGCCATGACTAGGAAAGATCACTTTCCTTTGCCATTCATCGACCAGATGCTCGAAAGGTTAGCCGGTCATGCCTTTTACTGTTTTCTTGATGGATACTCTGGATATAACCAAATTGTGATAGCCTCGGATGATCAAGAGAAGACCACATTCACATGTCCCTTTGGAACATTTGCTTATCGTCGCATGCCATTTGGCTTATGCAACGCACCGGCCACTTTCCAAAGGTGTATGGTAAGTATATTTTCCGATTTTGTTGAAAAGATCATTGAGGTTTTCATGGATGATTTCAGTGTGTTTGGGAGTTCATTTGATAATTGCTTGGATAATCTAACCTTAATTTTGAAACGATGTGTTGAAACTAACCTTGTCTTGAATTGGGAGAAATGTCACTTTATGGTGAAACAAGGTATAGTTTTAGGACATATTGTTTCAGAAAAAGGAATTGAAGTAGATAAATCGAAAATAGACCTTGTACGTCACTTACCCTCTCCTACTTCGGTTAGAGAGGTACGTTCGTTTCTTGGCCATGCAGGGTTCTATAGGCGTTTTATCAAGGACTTCTCCAAGATGTCCAACCCTCTTTGCCGATTGCTTCAAAAAGATGTGCCATTCAAGTTTGATGAAGAGTGTAATTCGGCATTTAACCAACTCAAGGAGAAGCTAGTCTCAGCCCTCATTATTGTACCTCCAGATTGGAGCCTTCCGTTCGAGCTCATGTGCGATGCATCCGACTATGCATTAGGAGCTGTTCTAGGACAAAGAAGAGACAAGCGGCCGCATGTCATATACTATGCCTCTCGGAATCTCAATGATGCCCAATTGAACTACTCCACGACGGAAAAAGAACTTCTAGCTGTGGTTTTTGCTTTAGATAAATTCCGTTCATATTTAATTGGTACTAAAGTAATCGTTTATTCTGATCATGCAGCTTTGAGGTACTTGATCACGAAAAAGGAAGCAAAGCCGAGGCTTATCCGTTGGATTCTTCTTCTTCAAGAATTTGATATTGAAATCCGGGATAAGAAAGGAAGCGAGAATGTAGTGGTTGACCATTTAAGCCGAATGATCCACGAGGAGCATGAACATGCCGTACCTATCCCTGAAACTTTTCCCGATGAGCAGCTGCTATCCATTAAGGTAAGTGAACCATGGTATGCAGATTTAGTGAATTACTTGGTGGCTAAACAAATTCCAAATGAACTAAACAAGCACCAACGTGATAAGCTTAAAAATGATGCACGTTTCTATGTTTGGGATGACCCTTATTTGTGGAAATATTGCTCAGATCAAATTGTACGTAGATGTGTGCATGATTCTGAATTTCACTCAATTCTAAGCTTTTGTCACACATATGCATGTGGTGGTCATTTTGGCACACAACACACTGCCCTCAAGGTTCTAGAGTGTGGTTTTTATTGGCCGACTATATTTCGGGATGCTAGAACCTTTTGTATGTCTTGTGATCGTTGCCAACGAATGGGTAACATAGGTACCAATGACCAAATGCCGCAAACCCCTGTCTTTAATGTTGAAATTTTTGATGTTTGGGGCATTGATTTCATGGGCCCTTTCCCTCCATCTTATGGTTTCACTTATATCTTGCTAGCCGTTGATTATGTTTCTAAATGGGTGGAAGCAAAAGCCACCCGTACTAACGATTCTAAGGTGGTTGCAGATTTCGTGAAAACTAACATTTTTGCTAGGTTTGGAATGCCGAGAGTAATCATAAGTGATGGAGGGTCTCACTTTTGCAATCGGACCATTGAGGCGTTGCTAAGAAAGTACCATGTCAACCATAAGGTCTCCACACCTTACCATCCTCAAACAAATGGCCAAGCCGAGGTGTCTAACCGACAAATCAAACAAATTTTGGAGAAGACCGTTGGACCAACAAGGAGGGATTGGAGCTTACATTTAGATGATGCACTGTGGGCATATCGTACGGCATACAAAACACCCATTGGGATGTCACCTTTTCGGCTCGTCTATGGTAAGCCATGTCATTTGCCCGTAGAGTTAGAGCACAAGGCACATTGGGCCGTGAAGACTTTCAACATGGACATAGATGCAGCGGGAGTTCATAGGAAGCTCCAATTGAATGAACTTGAGGAGATTCGGAATGAAGCCTATGAGAATGCCCGGATGTACAAAGCCAAGACCAAAGCATTCCATGATAAAATGATTCGAACCAAGACCTTCACAGTTGGGCAGAAAGTGTTACTTTTCAACTCTCGCCTACGTTTGTTTCCTGGTAAGTTGCATTCTAAATGGATTGGCCCGTTTGTTGTTACTAATGTTTTCCCTCATGGTGCAGTGCAAATCAAAAGTTCAAGGACGCAGCAAGAATTCAAAGTGAATGGGCATCGATTGAAGCCCTATTACGAGATGTTTGAGGAGCATGTCGTGGAGGAGGTACCCCTCCATGCCGTGGAACCTAGTCAAGCTTAAACGGAGGTACCGTCCGGCTGCAAGACGTAAAAGAAAGCGCTACTTGGGAGGCAACCCATGCATTCAACAAAGGAAGACTTAGAAAGCACTCCAAATCCAGATTCCTAAAAAAAACTCTTCTCTTTGTTGCTATTTCATTTCTGCCTTGTTAGGTTGTTTAGTTGTTATTGTTTGTTTGTTTATTAATTGTGTGAGTCTATGATTGTAACATTGAGAAAATGTTTGATTTATTGATAGGCACTGCTAAACAAAGAAAGATGGTGCTTCACAAAGGTTGTTTGCTTGAGGCCCCACTACGTGGCTTTACTCTTGAAGCGGAAGGCGTAGGAACAGAAGGCATCGGAGCGGAAGGCATAGGAACAGAAGGCATAGGAGCAGAAGGCATCGGAGCGGGAGGCATCGAAGATAGAGCATTCCAGGCCTCAATACTTGGCCAAGCGCTGGATGAGCCAGGAAAAAGGTGCCTCTGGAGGAAAGACGAAAACCTTTGACGGTCACTGTGAATCCGACCTTTAGACTCTTGCAGCTCATCAAGCTTCCTCTTCATGCCCGTCGAATAGTTGTTTGCAAGCACGTGCAAACTTCTATTCTCATACTTCAGCTGCTGGATCTCCTGCTTGAGACTTTCCACCTCTGCCATCAATGATTCCACCTGACGGGAGCGGGCAAGCAGGCGTTGGCCCATGTTGGACACAGAACTCGCACACTGAACACTAAGTGCGAGGGACTCTTGAACGGCCAACTCATCGAACCGTCCTGACAGCAGCCTACTATCTTTCGGAGTGAGGAGGTTCCTAGCTACTATTGTAGCTGTTGTGGCGTCCTGCATCACGGAGTCTTCACCTGTGAGAGGACCGTTAGAAGAAAAGAAAGAAGGGCGCCATACGTTACCTTGACGCGGCGCGCCCGTATCACTGCTAAGGTTCGATGAGTTTGCCATTTTTTTCAAAAGTGTTCAAAGAGAAGGGATGGAGTTAAATTTCAAAGGGCCGGAGTCGATTTTCAAGAATGGGAATTCTTCAGAGTGTGTATGTTGGGGTGATTGATAGCTCTATAAAAAGCCAAGGCGACGCGTCCACCGATTCAAAGAGCCAGATTTTCCGGCGTAATTTAGGCGACGCTTTCTCGGCTTTTCAGAAGACGCGTTCAACTTTGTCAAAAGGAGCCGCATCCGCACTACTACGTGTCGTTCAGAAATCGAAGGGGCGCCTGCTCAGAAATCGAAGAGGCATCGTTCAGATATCGAAGAGACATTTGTCGACAAGGGTAAAAACACAGTACCACCACTTGATATTTTCTCTATATATGTCGACCTTCGTCTTTTATGGCAAGGCAAACCTGAAGAGAATGCCCAACTCTCCCTCACCTTTGAGGGCGCACTCCCAGCAAAGCCTTTCGAAATACTCAATTCTTTCTTCTTCCCCAAAGATGATACCAGATGCCTGGAGTACATATGACCCAGGAGGAAACAGCACAACAAATACATGTGCTGATTCATTCACCGCTTCTTCAAAAGCAAAGGTATCTCATATCATCAAGGTCAAAAGCAAAAGTATCTCATATCATGCTCTTTCCCTGTCTTTTTCTTTGTCCTTGTTCTTACTCGCATGGCAGAGTAAAAGAAGCAATCAGCCGGCACTTGGAGTCAGTCTTCCGATCTGGAGCCAACTGCCTGGGATCTATTCCTGATTGCTTACCTAGCGTTGCTCTCGAGTAGTCATCTTCAACGGTTGATACACTTCGGGAGAAGGGACCACTTCTGCAAAAGGGAGCGAGTAAGGCAAGTGAAAATGATACATTGAAGCATGTGGAGACAAACATAGGCTGAGTTATCCTCCAACCCTTTTCAATACGAATTGGAAAGATTGAACAAAGAAACAGACCAAAGGGGTAAGCTCAGACCTTCGGGGAAGACCAAAAGAATCCTCCAGCCCAGTAGCACAAAGGAAAATCAATGATGGGCGGAAACCAGTTCGAGAGTAAGCCTGTGGAATCATCAAGATCAAGCCTCAATGCAATCAACAAAGAGAAGAGGGAATTTACACTCCATAACCAGATTTGCGTCCCTAAACTCTTCTCTTTGTTAATTACATTCTGCCATGTTTAGTATGTTTAGTTGTTGTTTGTGTGTTTACTTATGTTTTGTGTGAATCTATGCTTAAAACATTGAGGACAATGTTTGATTTAAGTGTGGGGGGGGGTAACTAATGTTGTTAATGCAAATTCGTGGGATTTTATCACCCATAACTTCAAATGTTGTTCCTTGCTGTTTTAAGGTGTTTTTAAGTTGTTTTAGAGTGTTTTAGTATGTTTTGTTTTTATAACTCCGAAAAGCACATAAAAATTTGAAAAATTGTTTTGAAAAGCCTAAAAAGAGTGTTTTGAGTCGTTTTTGTGAGTTTGTGTCTTAGGGTACCTTCCAACACAATGATAAGGATTTGGTTTATAATTGCATGACGGTTAGAAAGAGTTATAAACATAGAGAAAAGTTTGATTTACTCTTGGTATATGCTTGGTTATGGTTATAATGTATGACTTCACATGCAATCATAAAAGAAAAAAAATTCGTTTTTGTAACACGCTTGAAGGAAGGAACTCAAACAAACGCTACAACCCTGAGAGACTTGAGCCTATAACGTTCTTTGGAGAGTATAATCTGTGATTTCTTGTTTTCTAAAGTCGTTGCATGATCTCATTATTCTTTGCTTGGTTACTACTTAGAAGGCGTTTCATCATATAGTTCCAAATGCTAGAACTCATGCCCATTTCATTCAAAGCATGTTATTGATTTGCATAACACATATTCAAGATGAAGTTGTGTAGTTGCCACCATAGCCAAATAGCCTCACTTCCCATATTTCGTATATGTTGTAAGTTGTACCCCCGTTGAGCCGTGTTAGCCCATGTTCTTTGTTAACCCACTTTTTCCTCACCTAGCCTAGTTTAGGACAATCCCCACCCTTGTTCTTAAAAGATAGTGAGCATGACTTAATTGAATTCCTTTTGAGTTACATTATGAAAGAAAATAAGTGTGGGGGAGAGAATGTTTAAGTGTTTATGTTTTGAGATTCAAAAGAAAAGAAAAAAAAAAAAAAAAAAAAAAAAAAAAAAAAAAAAAAAAAGAGAAAAGAATAAGTGATTGAAGAAAGGTTCCAAAACACCAATTCTGGGCGTAAATTGTCTAAATTCTCCCTTTTTGTTCAAAAGTTGAGTTTTCATTCAAAAGTGAATTCTAAGTTGATTCAAATGCTTTGCTCACTATTTCTTTAAGAACCTTTGTTTTCCATATCCCTTCTTTGTTATCCACATACCCCAAGCCCCGTTACAACCCTTGACTTCTATCTTGAGTGTTGTGTATTTCAATTTGTGGAGTTTGAACTTGGTATGAGCTTATGGTGTCACTGGTTCTCGCGTCTAAGTAGTAGCATTCCATTCATGAGATCATATCTAAACATGCTTATTAACTCCAGAAATTGCGTTCTTTGTGATACTTATATGTGAGTGTTCGTTTTCATGTTACATCAATCTTCTCACATATGACTAGATTAGGGTGTGTAGTTAGAAATTCTGAGTGAAAATCGAGTGCATATCTTGTAAGGAATTGAGCAAATTCTCTAAGGCATGTTACTACATTCAAAACATGGTTTTAAATGCTTAATTGTGAACTAGTATATGGTGACTATGATTAAGAATGTACGTAAGTGTGAAGATGACTAAAATTTGTGAGAATGATGATTTTTAACATGTCATGTGCATTGGAAATCCCTAAGACGGTTGTTGGAAGGTTTAGGTTGTGTTTTACGTGTTTAGTGTCGTTTTGTTTATTTGTTTTTATTCTGTTTTGCTCGAGGACTAGCAAAAGCTAAGTGTGGGGGTATTTGATAGGAGCATATTCATGCGACTTAAATGGCTTGTTCTCGTGCATTTACGTTATGTTTCTCTCGTTATTTTAGTCCTTTATGCTTCTTTTGTGTGTTTTCAGGTTCTAAGGGCCTAGGGAGCAAGAAAGTGCATTTTGAGGCCATTTGGAGCATTTTTGGGCATGGATTGGATAGCTTATCCATGGAGCCAAGAGGATGGACGAATTTGAAGGCCTTGTATGCACTTGAAGACACAAAACAATGGCCCTAACCCAATCACATAACACCTTGCCATGGGCTTAACACAAACACCATTCCTTGCCATGCAAGGAGGAGCAATTTGGGTCCATTTCATGTACTTAAACTCTAGCCCAATCCACAATCACTTCAAAGCCATGCAAAACCTTTCAACACCCTTTAATCATCCCCCTTTAAGTTATGATTTTATTTCCTAACCCTACATGCATTATTTATTAGCTCCCATTCCCTTATGCCATTTTCAGATTTCCACCCACTAACCTAGTCATCAACACATGCATTCACTTCATCATTACACCACCACTCATTCTTTAATCCACATGCACATTCAATCATTCACTCAAGCACCCTTGTGCCATGTTTCCCCCTTTGTTCCCACCCATCACATGCATCATCATCAAACAAACATTGCAGCCACATGCACCTAAAACTAATCAATGCCGTGCACTTCCCTTGCATTTTCAGCCATCACACTTCATCATTGCAGCCACCATTCACCCTAATTGTCAATCACATACTTTCCCATTGTATAATACATCCACATGCATCTTTAACCAACAAACATTGCAGCCACAAACACTCAAACACAATCAATGCCGTGGGGTACATTACAATTCCAGAAATTCCAGCTTTCCAACCTAGCCACATTCACATGCATTCACTCATAATCATTCACCAAACTTGCAGCCACATTTCCACCTATTCCAAGCTGTCATGTTCCCTCTCATTTACCTATAAATAAGCATGCAACCTAGCCACAATGGATTCATCTCATATTTCCATTCACAACACTTCACACAACACAAACACAACCCTTGTGCCGCAAATCATTTCCATTTCTGTGCAGTTTTTCTCCTCCATTGCAGCCACTATCCAACCATTTCCCATCCCTCCAAAACACTTCACATAATCCCCAAAGCTCACCTTAGACCTTGTGCTACAACAACGAGGAAGAAAAGAGTGCTTAAACGTTCATACAATTCAAGTTTGAGTTGTTGGAATGTTTAGGTGTTTCTTTGATTTCAAAGTTTAAATTTAATTCTCTTTGTTTTGTACATATGAGAATGGAAGATAAGAGTGCCTAAACGTTCATACAATTCAAGTTTGAGTTGTTGGAATGTTTAGGTGTTTCTTTGATTTCAAAGTTATGAGGAACTAAACCCCCTTTAGCTAGGGGGTGATTCGAAACTATGTTTATATTTGCATTTTGAATTGATTACGTTTGGTTGGAATTTCATAAGTTGTGGATTCAATTCGTTTAACTGTTTGATTGATAACTTATTTATGTATGTTCATTGAGATTGCAAGCTTAATTTTCATGCATAAATATGACGCTAGAATATAAGTGAATTTCACCTAATCGTTATGAACTTATATTCACAAGTAGTGGAGGTTGCTTATAAACAATCGCGTTAAACGAATTCTTGGCATAAGTTTCATGCGTATTCCATAGTAACGAATGCCTCGTCGATGTTTATGATTTCCGTTGAACTTAATGATCTTTGTTGAATGTCTCTATCATGCGTATTCCATAGTTAGGGACTTTGATTAAGAATAATTTGGTTGTAATGCGTATTCCATTCAATCCAACGAATCCAGGGAAATCTGAAAGTTAATTTAAGCGGACCTAATTAACTTGGAGCATTGAGTTTCATAATTTATCGAAAGACCAACTGAGAATCAATTTTGTATGCAAGTGTAACATGTGTGGAGAAGAACCCCTTAGCTATTCCATCATCCATATTTTCATCACATTCATCTTTACTATCTGTTTTAAATTATAATCTGTCCGTTTAATTTAATCTCGTCCAACCACAATTCCCCCCTCTATTTTGTTAAGTCTTAATCATTTGATTTGTCTTATTTTATGTTTTTAAGTATTTGGAGTCTTTTGAACTTGTTTTGAGTCTTTTAGTTTGTCTTAGTGTTTTAAAAGTTAGTTTTATTTATTTGAGTCAAGTGTTTAGCATCCCTAGTTAATCCCCGGTTAGAACGATCCCTACTTACATCATTACTACAATTGTCACAAATAGGGTTTAGTTTGTGTGCGTATAAATCACGCATCAAATTTTGGCGCCGTTGCCGGGGATTAGCAACTTTGCTAATCCTTTGTCTTTATTTTTATATTTTGTTTTTCGTGCATTCTTATTTCAGATTCTTAGTTTGTTTGTTTCCTTGTTTTTTAGGTACTGTGTATGACTCGTAGCTCTCGGCCTATTATAGAGAACATCTCCGACTTTGACGGTGATTTTGAACGCACTTTGAGGAGAACGAGGAGTCAACAAGAGCCACCACAACCTCCACCACAACCTGGGCTTGAAGAAGACGAAGTAGGTGTAGAAGAAAAGCCCACGGATCAGATTTTTGAAGAAGAACAAGCCATGGCAGCAGATAATAGAACCATCAAGGAGCTTTCGGCCTCGGGTTTGGATAATGCATTGCCTCTTTGTATCCAATACCCCACGGCTGCAGAGGGGAAGACTGAGGAATTTGAACTCAAATCCAGTTTGTTACACCATATTCTGAAGTTCCATGGCTTGTCTATGGAAGACCCCAACAAACACTTGAAGGAGTTCGAGGTGGTTTGTTCGAGCATGACCCCCGTCAATGTGGATGGGAGTATATTGAAGATGAAGGCCTTTCCATTTTCACTTATGGACAAGGCCAAAGATTGGCTCTACGAACTAGCCCCGGGAACTGTGACTTCGTGGGAGAGTATGAAGCGTGCTTTCTTGGAGAAATTCTTCCCTACTTCGAGAGTGATTCTCCTACGGAAGAAAATTAGTGGTATTCAACAGAATCATGGTGAGACATTCCCGGCTTATTATGAGCGCTTCAAGGGCCTTGTAGCTTCATGTCCTCAACATCAAATGAAGGAGGAACTTCTCCTTCAATATTTCTATGAGGGCCTCCTTCCTATCGAACGTCAAATGCTTGATGCATCAGCGGGAGGAGCATTGGTGGACAAAACACCAAGGGATGCCAAGATTCTCATAGCCAACCGAGCGCTCAACGCTCAACAATATGAAGGAGTGGGCCAAAGGGAAGCCCCACGGCAACAAAGTGTAAATGAGGTGAGTGCTATTTCTGAAATTCAATCACAACTTGCTAATCTTACTTCTCTTGTTTCTCAGGTTGTGATTGGTCCAAAAGCACAAGAACACCAAGTTTGTGGCGTGTGCTCAATTCAAGGGCATCCATCCGACAAATGCCCTCAACTAATCGAGAATGGTGGGTGGGAATCTGCCAATGCAATTGGTTTCCAAGGACAAAATCAAAACAACCCATACTCGAACACTTACAATGCCGGATGAGGGACCATCCAAACTTCAAATGGAGGGAGCCACAACAAGCTGCCCAACAAGGAGGATTTAGGCAAAACCCCTCTGGTTTTTATTCCAAGCCGTATGCACCCCAACAACCCCAACAACCTTCGGCATCATCTCATTCAGGTACGTCCTTGGAAAGTGATCAAGCTATGCAATTACTAACCTCTATTTCGCAGGGGTTGCAAAATCAAAACAACCGGATAGCAAATAACGAGAAGGAGATGATGGATATGAAGAAACAAATAGGGCAGATTTCTGAGTTCCTTGGACAGATTAGAGAGCAAGGAAAGCTTCCTAGCTCAACCACAGTCAATCCAAAGGGAGGATTCGAATCCGCCAAGGCCATCACCCTAAGGGGTGGAAAAGAAGTTGGGACCGAGCCAAACAATCCCAAATCTGCCCAGAAAGTAGATGAAGAGACGACACAACCTGAGGAAGTGTCTAGCTCACCCACGGTAAGGGTGAAAAACCCAATGCCGCAGGCCCCCAATCACCCTAACTCGGCCAAATCAGGTAATTTAAGTTCAAATTCATGTACTTCACGTCCTAATCTACCCAATGTACCTTTTCCTCGCAGGTTCATGCAAGAAAAAAAGGAAGAAAGCGAGAAGGACATTCTTGAAACGTTCCGGAAGGTGCAAGTGAACATACCGCTTCTCGATGCAATCAAACAGGTTCCAAAGTATGCTAAATTCCTCAAGGACCTATGCAATACAAAGAGAAGAAGGGCAAACAAAGAGGTAGTGAAGGTAAGCGAGAATGTGTCCGCTGTTTTGCAACGTAAACTGCCTACCAAGTGCAAAGACCCCGGTAGTTTCACGATTCCTTGTGTGATTGGACATAATCGTTTTGAACATGCCATGCTTGATTTAGGTGCATCCATAAATGTCATGCCTTATTCTATTTATGCATCTATGAATTTGGGTGAATTAAAACAAGATGGTGTAATTATACAATTGGCCGATCGTTCTAACGCGTATCCAAAAGGAGTTTTGGAAGATGTGCTTGTGCAGGTGAACCATTTAATTTTTTCGGCTGATTTCTACGTCCTAGACATGGAGGATTCAGCCCATTCTACATCTTTGCCGATTCTCCTTGGTAGGCCATTCATGAAGACGTCCTGAACGAAGATTGATGTATACAAAGGCACCTTGACAATGGAATTCGATGGGGAAGTGATTGATTTTAATATTTCTGAAACTATGAGATATCCCGTTGATGACCATTCTTGTTTTTCCATTGATGTTATCGATTCTTTGGCGCAGGTATACCTTGAAGAATTGAACGAGGACGCCCTGGAAACAACCATCACTAAGGCCATAGAGTGCAAAAATGAAGGATTTGGGCCAATGCAAAGCCACGGCAAGGAGGAGGAATTCTTTGCCATGGGTTCTAGTGAAGAAATAATTGAGGTTGTGGCAGCCCTTGAGTCATTGCCACAACAATATGGTAAGGTTCCACTCTCACTTTCAAATTCAGTTTCCACTAAGATGCTACCTTCTGTTGTTCAGGCACCATCGCTTGAACTTAAGCCGTTGCCGGACCATTTGAAGTATGTGTTTTTGGGAGAAGGCGAAACATTGCCCGTCATCATTTCATCAAGTCTCACGGCAATGGAGGAGGAGAAGCTTGTGAGGGTGCTGCAAGAACACAAAACGGCCATAGGGTGGACTTTGGCCGACATTAAAGGAATAAGCCCTACCACATGCATGCACCGTATACTTCTTGAGGAGGGGACTAAGCCATCCCGAGAGGCTCAACGCCGTCTCAACCCTCCGATGATGGAAGTGGTGAAGAAGGAAATAATCAAGCTTTTGGATTGCGGAGTGATCTACCCTATCTCCGATAGTCGTTGGGTCTCTCCAGTTCAAGTCGTTCCCAAGAAGTCCGGAGTAACTGTTATCAAGAATGATGAGAATGAGCTCGTACCTACACGCATTCAGACTGGATGGCGAGTATGTATCGATTACCGGAAGCTAAATGCCATGACTAGGAAAGATCACTTTCCTTTGCCATTCATCGACCAGATGCTCGAAAGGTTAGCCGGTCATGCCTTTTACTGTTTTCTTGATGGATACTCTGGATATAACCAAATTGTGATAGCCTCGGATGATCAAGAGAAGACCACATTCACATGTCCCTTTGGAACATTTGCTTATCGTCGCATGCCATTTGGCTTATGCAACGCACCGGCCACTTTCCAAAGGTGTATGGTAAGTATATTTTCCGATTTTGTTGAAAAGATCATTGAGGTTTTCATGGATGATTTCAGTGTGTTTGGGAGTTCATTTGATAATTGCTTGGATAATCTAACCTTAATTTTGAAACGATGTGTTGAAACTAACCTTGTCTTGAATTGGGAGAAATGTCACTTTATGGTGAAACAAGGTATAGTTTTAGGACATATTGTTTCAGAAAAAGGAATTGAAGTAGATAAATCGAAAATAGACCTTGTACGTCACTTACCCTCTCCTACTTCGGTTAGAGAGGTACGTTCGTTTCTTGGCCATGCAGGGTTCTATAGGCGTTTTATCAAGGACTTCTCCAAGATGTCCAACCCTCTTTGCCGATTGCTTCAAAAAGATGTGCCATTCAAGTTTGATGAAGAGTGTAATTCGGCATTTAACCAACTCAAGGAGAAGCTAGTCTCAGCCCTCATTATTGTACCTCCAGATTGGAGCCTTCCGTTCGAGCTCATGTGCGATGCATCCGACTATGCATTAGGAGCTGTTCTAGGACAAAGAAGAGACAAGCGGCCGCATGTCATATACTATGCCTCTCGGACTCTCAATGATGCCCAATTGAACTACTCCACGACGGAAAAAGAACTTCTAGCTGTGGTTTTTGCTTTAGATAAATTCCGTTCATATTTAATTGGTACTAAAGTAATCGTTTATTCTGATCATGCAGCTTTGAGGTACTTGATCACGAAAAAGGAAGCAAAGCCGAGGCTTATCCGTTGGATTCTTCTTCTTCAAGAATTTGATATTGAAATCCGGGATAAGAAAGGAAGCGAGAATGTAGTGGTTGACCATTTAAGCCGAATGATCCACGAGGAGCATGAACATGCCGTACCTATCCCTGAAACTTTTCCCGATGAGCAGCTGCTATCCATTAAGGTAAGTGAACCATGGTATGCAGATTTAGTGAATTACTTGGTGGCTAAACAAATTCCAAATGAACTAAACAAGCACCAACGTGATAAGCTTAAAAATGATGCACGTTTCTATGTTTGGGATGACCCTTATTTGTGGAAATATTGCTCAGATCAAATTGTACGTAGATGTGTGCATGATTCTGAATTTCACTCAATTCTAAGCTTTTGTCACACATATGCATGTGGTGGTCATTTTGGCACACAACACACTGCCCTCAAGGTTCTAGAGTGTGGTTTTTATTGGCCGACTATATTTAGGGATGCTAGAACCTTTTGTATGTCTTGTGATCGTTGCCAACGAATGGGTAACATAGGTACCAATGACCAAATGCCGCAAACCCCTGTCTTTAATGTTGAAATTTTTGATGTTTGGGGCATTGATTTCATGGGCCCTTTCCCTCCATCTTATGGTTTCACTTATATCTTGCTAGCCGTTGATTATGTTTCTAAATGGGTGGAAGCAAAAGCCACCCGTACTAACGATTCTAAGGTGGTTGCAGATTTCGTGAAAACTAACATTTTTGCTAGGTTTGGAATGCCGAGAGTAATCATAAGTGATGGAGGGTCTCACTTTTGCAATCGGACCATTGAGGCGTTGCTAAGAAAGTACCATGTCAACCATAAGGTCTCCACACCTTACCATCCTCAAACAAATGGCCAAGCCGAGGTGTCTAACCGACAAATCAAACAAATTTTGGAGAAGACCGTTGGACCAACAAGGAGGGATTGGAGCTTACATTTAGATGATGCACTGTGGGCATATCGTACGGCATACAAAACACCCATTGGGATGTCACCTTTTCGGCTCGTCTATGGTAAGCCATGTCATTTGCCCGTAGAGTTAGAGCACAAGGCACATTGGGCCGTGAAGACTTTCAACATGGACATAGATGCAGCGGGAGTTCATAGGAAGCTCCAATTGAATGAACTTGAGGAGATTCGGAATGAAGCCTATGAGAATGCCCGGATGTACAAAGCCAAGACCAAAGCATTCCATGATAAAATGATTCGAACCAAGACCTTCACAGTTGGGCAGAAAGTGTTACTTTTCAACTCTCGCCTACGTTTGTTTCCTGGTAAGTTGCATTCTAAATGGATTGGCCCGTTTGTTGTTACTAATGTTTTCCCTCATGGTGCAGTGCAAATCAAAAGTTCAAGGACGCAGCAAGAATTCAAAGTGAATGGGCATCGATTGAAGCCCTATTACGAGATGTTTGAGGAGCATGTCGTGGAGGAGGTACCCCTCCATGCCGTGGAACCTAGTCAAGCTTAAACGGAGGTACCGTCCGGCTGCAAGACGTAAAAGAAAGCGCTACTTGGGAGGCAACCCATGCATTCAACAAAGGAAGACTTAGAAAGCACTCCAAATCCAGATTCCTAAAAAAAACTCTTCTCTTTGTTGCTATTTCATTTCTGCCTTGTTAGGTTGTTTAGTTGTTATTGTTTGTTTGTTTATTAATTGTGTGAGTCTATGATTGTAACATTGAGAAAATGTTTGATTTATTGATAGGCACTGCTAAACAAAGAAAGATGGTGCTTCACAAAGGTTGTTTGCTTGAGGCCCCACTACGTGGCTTTACTCTTGAAGCGGAAGGCGTAGGAACAGAAGGCATCGGAGCGGAAGGCATAGGAACAGAAGGCATAGGAGCAGAAGGCATCGGAGCGGGAGGCATCGAAGATAGAGCATTCCAGGCCTCAATACTTGGCCAAGCGCTGGATGAGCCAGGAAAAAGGTGCCTCTGGAGGAAAGACGAAAACCTTTGACGGTCACTGTGAATCCGACCTTTAGACTCTTGCAGCTCATCAAGCTTCCTCTTCATGCCCGTCGAATAGTTGTTTGCAAGCACGTGCAAACTTCTATTCTCATACTTCAGCTGCTGGATCTCCTGCTTGAGACTTTCCACCTCTGCCATCAATGATTCCACCTGACGGGAGCGGGCAAGCAGGCGTTGGCCCATGTTGGACACAGAACTCGCACACTGAACACTAAGTGCGAGGGACTCTTGAACGGCCAACTCATCGAACCGTCCTGACAGCAGCCTACTATCTTTCGGAGTGAGGAGGTTCCTAGCTACTATTGTAGCTGTTGTGGCGTCCTGCATCACGGAGTCTTCACCTGTGAGAGGACCGTTAGAAGAAAAGAAAGAAGGGCGCCATACGTTACCTTGACGCGGCGCGCCCGTATCACTGCTAAGGCTCAATTCCAAGCTAAGGTTCGATGAGTTTGCCATTTTTTTCAAAAGTGTTCAAAGAGAAGGGATGGAGTTAAATTTCAAAGGGCCGGAGTCGATTTTCAAGAATGGGAATTCTTCAGAGTGTGTATGTTGGGGTGATTGATAGCTCTATAAAAAGCCAAGGCGACGCGTCCACCGATTCAAAGAGCCAGATTTTCCGGCGTAATTTAGGCGACGCTTTCTCGGCTTTTCAGAAGACGCGTTCAACTTTGTCAAAAGGAGCCGCATCCGCACTACTACGTGTCGTTCAGAAATCGAAGGGGCGCCTGCTCAGAAATCGAAGAGGCATCGTTCAGATATCGAAGAGACATTTGTCGACAAGGGTAAAAACACAGTACCACCACTTGATATTTTCTCTATATATGTCGACCTTCGTCTTTTATGGCAAGGCAAACCTGAAGAGAATGCCCAACTCTCCCTCACCTCTGAGGGCGCACTCCCAGCAAAGCCTTTCGAAATACTCAATTCTTTCTTCTTCCCCAAAGATGATACCAGATGCCTGGAGTACATATGACCCAGGAGGAAACAGCACAACAAATACATGTGCTGATTCATTCACCGCTTCTTCAAAAGCAAAGGTATCTCATATCATCAAGGTCAAAAGCAAAAGTATCTCATATCATGCTCTTTCCCTGTCTTTTTCTTTGTCCTTGTTCTTACTCGCATGGCAGAGTAAAAGAAGCAATCAGCCGGCACTTGGAGTCAGTCTTCCGATCTGGAGCCAACTGCCTGGGATCTATTCCTGATTGCTTACCTAGCGTTGCTCTCGAGTAGTCATCTTCAACGGTTGATACACTTCGGGAGAAGGGACCACTTCTGCAAAAGGGAGCGAGTAAGGCAAGTGAAAATGATACATTGAAGCATGTGGAGACAAACATAGGCTGAGTTATCCTCCAACCCTTTTCAATACGAATTGGAAAGATTGAACAAAGAAACAGACCAAAGGGGTAAGCTCAGACCTTCGGGGAAGACCAAAAGAATCCTCCAGCCCAGTAGCACAAAGGAAAATCAATGATGGGCGGAAACCAGTTCGAGAGTAAGCCTGTGGAATCATCAAGATCAAGCCTCAATGCAATCAACAAAGAGAAGAGGGAATTTACACTCCATAACCAGATTTGCGTCCCTAAACTCTTCTCTTTGTTAATTACATTCTGCCATGTTTAGTATGTTTAGTTGTTGTTTGTGTGTTTACTTATGTTTTGTGTGAATCTATGCTTAAAACATTGAGGACAATGTTTGATTTAAGTGTGGGGGGGGTAACTAATGTTGTTAATGCAAATTCGTGGGATTTTATCACCCATAACTTCAAATGTTGTTCCTTGCTGTTTTAAGGTGTTTTTAAGTTGTTTTAGAGTGTTTTAGTATGTTTTGTTTTTATAACTCCGAAAAGCACATAAAAATTTGAAAAATTGTTTTGAAAAGCCTAAAAAGAGTGTTTTGAGTCGTTTTTGTGAGTTTGTGTCTTAGGGTACCTTCCAACACAATGATAAGGATTTGGTTTATAATTGCATGACGGTTAGAAAGAGTTATAAACATAGAGAAAAGTTTGATTTACTCTTGGTATATGCTTGGTTATGGTTATAATGTATGACTTCACATGCAATCATAAAAGAAAAAAAATTCGTTTTTTTAACACGCTTGAAGGAAGGAACTCAAACAAACGCTACAACCCTGAGAGACTTGAGCCTATAACGTTCTTTGGAGAGTATAATCTGTGATTTCTTGTTTTCTAAAGTCGTTGCATGATCTCATTATTCTTTGCTTGGTTACTACTTAGAAGGCGTTTCATCATATAGTTCCAAATGCTAGAACTCATGCCCATTTCATTCAAAGCATGTTATTGATTTGCATAACACATATTCAAGATGAAGTTGTGTAGTTGCCACCATAGCCAAATAGCCTCACTTCCCATATTTCGTATATGTTGTAAGTTGTACCCCCGTTGAGCCGTGTTAGCCCATGTTCTTTGTTAACCCACTTTTTCCTCACCTAGCCTAGTTTAGGACAATCCCCACCCTTGTTCTTAAAAGATAGTGAGCATGACTTAATTGAATTCCTTTTGAGTTACATTATGAAAGAAAATAAGTGTGGGGGAGAGAATGTTTAAGTGTTTATGTTTTGAGATTCAAAAGAAAAGAAAAAAAAAAAAAAAAAAAAAAAAAAAAAAAAAAAAAAAGAGAAAAGAATAAGTGATTGAAGAAAGGTTCCAAAACACCAATTCTGGGCGTAAATTGTCTAAATTCTCCCTTTTTGTTCAAAAGTTGAGTTTTCATTCAAAAGTGAATTCTAAGTTGATTCAAATGCTTTGCTCACTATTTCTTTAAGAACCTTTGTTTTCCATATCCCTTCTTTGTTATCCACATACCCCAAGCCCCGTTACAACCCTTGACTTCTATCTTGAGTGTTGTGTATTTCAATTTGTGGAGTTTGAACTTGGTATGAGCTTATGGTGTCACTGGTTCTCGCGTCTAAGTAGTAGCATTCCATTCATGAGATCATATCTAAACATGCTTATTAACTCCAGAAATTGCGTTCTTTGTGATACTTATATGTGAGTGTTCGTTTTCATGTTACATCAATCTTCTCACATATGACTAGATTAGGGTGTGTAGTTAGAAATTCTGAGTGAAAATCGAGTGCATATCTTGTAAGGAATTGAGCAAATTCTCTAAGGCATGTTACTACATTCAAAACATGGTTTTAAATGCTTAATTGTGAACTAGTATATGGTGACTATGATTAAGAATGTACGTAAGTGTGAAGATGACTAAAATTTGTGAGAATGATGATTTTTAACATGTCATGTGCATTGGAAATCCCTAAGACGGTTGTTGGAAGGTTTAGGTTGTGTTTTACGTGTTTAGTGTCGTTTTGTTTATTTGTTTTTATTCTGTTTTGCTCGAGGACTAGCAAAAGCTAAGTGTGGGGGTATTTGATAGGAGCATATTCATGCGACTTAAATGGCTTGTTCTCGTGCATTTACGTTATGTTTCTCTCGTTATTTTAGTCCTTTATGCTTCTTTTGTGTGTTTTCAGGTTCTAAGGGCCTAGGGAGCAAGAAAGTGCATTTTGAGGCCATTTGGAGCATTTTTGGGCATGGATTGGATAGCTTATCCATGGAGCCAAGAGGATGGACGAATTTGAAGGCCTTGTATGCACTTGAAGACACAAAACAATGGCCCTAACCCAATCACATAACACCTTGCCATGGGCTTAACACAAACACCATTCCTTGCCATGCAAGGAGGAGCAATTTGGGTCCATTTCATGTACTTAAACTCTAGCCCAATCCACAATCACTTCAAAGCCATGCAAAACCTTTCAACACCCTTTAATCATCCCCCTTTAAGTTATGATTTTATTTCCTAACCCTACATGCATTATTTATTAGCTCCCATTCCCTTATGCCATTTTCAGATTTCCACCCACTAACCTAGTCATCAACACATGCATTCACTTCATCATTACACCACCACTCATTCTTTAATCCACATGCACATTCAATCATTCACTCAAGCACCCCTTGTGCCATGTTTCCCCCTTTGTTCCCACCCATCACATGCATCATCATCAAACAAACATTGCAGCCACATGCACCTAAAACTAATCAATGCCGTGCACTTCCCTTGCATTTTCAGCCATCACACTTCATCATTGCAGCCACCATTCACCCTAATTGTCAATCACATACTTTCCCATTGTATAATACATCCACATGCATCTTTAACCAACAAACATTGCAGCCACAAACACTCAAACACAATCAATGCCGTGGGGTACATTACAATTCCAGAAATTCCAGCTTTCCAACCTAGCCACATTCACATGCATTCACTCATAATCATTCACCAAACTTGCAGCCACATTTCCACCTATTCCAAGCTGTCATGTTCCCTCTCATTTACCTATAAATAAGCATGCAACCTAGCCACAATGGATTCATCTCATATTTCCATTCACAACACTTCACACAACACAAACACAACCCTTGTGCCGCAAATCATTTCCATTTCTGTGCAGTTTTTCTCCTCCATTGCAGCCACTATCCAACCATTTCCCATCCCTCCAAAACACTTCACATAATCCCCAAAGCTCACCTTAGACCTTGTGCTACAACAACGAGGAAGAAAAGAGTGCTTAAACGTTCATACAATTCAAGTTTGAGTTGTTGGAATGTTTAGGTGTTTCTTTGATTTCAAAGTTTAAATTTAATTCTCTTTGTTTTGTACATATGAGAATGGAAGATAAGAGTGCCTAAACGTTCATACAATTCAAGTTTGAGTTGTTGGAATGTTTAGGTGTTTCTTTGATTTCAAAGTTATGAGGAACTAAACCCCCTTTAGCTAGGGGGTGATTCGAAACTATGTTTATATTTGCATTTTGAATTGATTACGTTTGGTTGGAATTTCATAAGTTGTGGATTCAATTCGTTTAACTGTTTGATTGATAACTTATTTATGTATGTTCATTGAGATTGCAAGCTTAATTTTCATGCATAAATATGACGCTAGAATATAAGTGAATTTCACCTAATCGTTATGAACTTATATTCACAAGTAGTGGAGGTTGCTTATAAACAATCGCGTTAAACGAATTCTTGGCATAAGTTTCATGCGTATTCCATAGTAACGAATGCCTCGTCGATGTTTATGATTTCCGTTGAACTTAATGATCTTTGTTGAATGTCTCTATCATGCGTATTCCATAGTTAGGGACTTTGATTAAGAATAATTTGGTTGTAATGCGTATTCCATTCAATCCAACGAATCCAGGGAAATCTGAAAGTTAATTTAAGCGGACCTAATTAACTTGGAGCATTGAGTTTCATAATTTATCGAAAGACCAACTGAGAATCAATTTTGTATGCAAGTGTAACATGTGTGGAGAAGAACCCCTTAGCTATTCCATCATCCATATTTTCATCACATTCATCTTTACTATCTGTTTTAAATTATAATCTGTCCGTTTAATTTAATCTCGTCCAACCACAATTCCCCCCTCTATTTTGTTAAGTCTTAATCATTTGATTTGTCTTATTTTATGTTTTTAAGTATTTGGAGTCTTTTGAACTTGTTTTGAGTCTTTTAGTTTGTCTTAGTGTTTTAAAAGTTAGTTTTATTTATTTGAGTCAAGTGTTTAGCATCCCTAGTTAATCCCCGGTTAGAACGATCCCTACTTACATCATTACTACAATTGTCACAAATAGGGTTTAGTTTGTGTGCGTATAAATCACGCATCAAATTTTGGCGCCGTTGCCGGGGATTAGCAACTTTGCTAATCCTTTGTCTTTATTTTTATATTTTGTTTTTCGTGCATTCTTATTTCAGATTCTTAGTTTGTTTGTTTCCTTGTTTTTTAGGTACTGTGTATGACTCGTAGCTCTCGGCCTATTATAGAGAACATCTCCGACTTTGACGGTGATTTTGAACGCACTTTGAGGAGAACGAGGAGTCAACAAGAGCCACCACAACCTCCACCACAACCTGGGCTTGAAGAAGACGAAGTAGGTGTAGAAGAAAAGCCCACGGATCAGATTTTTGAAGAAGAACAAGCCATGGCAGCAGATAATAGAACCATCAAGGAGCTTTCGGCCTCGGGTTTGGATAATGCATTGCCTCTTTGTATCCAATACCCCACGGCTGCAGAGGGGAAGACTGAGGAATTTGAACTCAAATCCAGTTTGTTACACCATATTCTGAAGTTCCATGGCTTGTCTATGGAAGACCCCAACAAACACTTGAAGGAGTTCGAGGTGGTTTGTTCGAGCATGACCCCCGTCAATGTGGATGGGAGTATATTGAAGATGAAGGCCTTTCCATTTTCACTTATGGACAAGGCCAAAGATTGGCTCTACGAACTAGCCCCGGGAACTGTGACTTCGTGGGAGAGTATGAAGCGTGCTTTCTTGGAGAAATTCTTCCCTACTTCGAGAGTGATTCTCCTACGGAAGAAAATTAGTGGTATTCAACAGAATCATGGTGAGACATTCCCGGCTTATTATGAGCGCTTCAAGGGCCTTGTAGCTTCATGTCCTCAACATCAAATGAAGGAGGAACTTCTCCTTCAATATTTCTATGAGGGCCTCCTTCCTATCGAACGTCAAATGCTTGATGCATCAGCGGGAGGAGCATTGGTGGACAAAACACCAAGGGATGCCAAGATTCTCATAGCCAACCGAGCGCTCAACGCTCAACAATATGAAGGAGTGGGCCAAAGGGAAGCCCCACGGCAACAAAGTGTAAATGAGGTGAGTGCTATTTCTGAAATTCAATCACAACTTGCTAATCTTACTTCTCTTGTTTCTCAGGTTGTGATTGGTCCAAAAGCACAAGAACACCAAGTTTGTGGCGTGTGCTCAATTCAAGGGCATCCATCCGACAAATGCCCTCAACTAATCGAGAATGGTGGGTGGGAATCTGCCAATGCAATTGGTTTCCAAGGACAAAATCAAAACAACCCATACTCGAACACTTACAATGCCGGATGAGGGACCATCCAAACTTCAAATGGAGGGAGCCACAACAAGCTGCCCAACAAGGAGGATTTAGGCAAAACCCCTCTGGTTTTTATTCCAAGCCGTATGCACCCCAACAACCCCAACAACCTTCGGCATCATCTCATTCAGGTACGTCCTTGGAAAGTGATCAAGCTATGCAATTACTAACCTCTATTTCGCAGGGGTTGCAAAATCAAAACAACCGGATAGCAAATAACGAGAAGGAGATGATGGATATGAAGAAACAAATAGGGCAGATTTCTGAGTTCCTTGGACAGATTAGAGAGCAAGGAAAGCTTCCTAGCTCAACCACAGTCAATCCAAAGGGAGGATTCGAATCCGCCAAGGCCATCACCCTAAGGGGTGGAAAAGAAGTTGGGACCGAGCCAAACAATCCCAAATCTGCCCAGAAAGTAGATGAAGAGACGACACAACCTGAGGAAGTGTCTAGCTCACCCACGGTAAGGGTGAAAAACCCAATGCCGCAGGCCCCCAATCACCCTAACTCGGCCAAATCAGGTAATTTAAGTTCAAATTCATGTACTTCACGTCCTAATCTACCCAATGTACCTTTTCCTCGCAGGTTCATGCAAGAAAAAAAGGAAGAAAGCGAGAAGGACATTCTTGAAACGTTCCGGAAGGTGCAAGTGAACATACCGCTTCTCGATGCAATCAAACAGGTTCCAAAGTATGCTAAATTCCTCAAGGACCTATGCAATACAAAGAGAAGAAGGGCAAACAAAGAGGTAGTGAAGGTAAGCGAGAATGTGTCCGCTGTTTTGCAACGTAAACTGCCTACCAAGTGCAAAGACCCCGGTAGTTTCACGATTCCTTGTGTGATTGGACATAATCGTTTTGAACATGCCATGCTTGATTTAGGTGCATCCATAAATGTCATGCCTTATTCTATTTATGCATCTATGAATTTGGGTGAATTAAAACAAGATGGTGTAATTATACAATTGGCCGATCGTTCTAACGCGTATCCAAAAGGAGTTTTGGAAGATGTGCTTGTGCAGGTGAACCATTTAATTTTTTCGGCTGATTTCTACGTCCTAGACATGGAGGATTCAGCCCATTCTACATCTTTGCCGATTCTCCTTGGTAGGCCATTCATGAAGACGTCCTGAATGAAGATTGATGTATACAAAGGCACCTTGACAATGGAATTCGATGGGGAAGTGATTGATTTTAATATTTCTGAAACTATGAGATATCCCGTTGATGACCATTCTTGTTTTTCCATTGATGTTATCGATTCTTTGGCGCAGGTATACCTTGAAGAATTGAACGAGGACGCCCTGGAAACAACCATCACTAAGGCCATAGAGTGCAAAAATGAAGGATTTGGGCCAATGCAAAGCCACGGCAAGGAGGAGGAATTCTTTGCCATGGGTTCTAGTGAAGAAATAATTGAGGTTGTGGCAGCCCTTGAGTCATTGCCACAACAATATGGTAAGGTTCCACTCTCACTTTCAAATTCAGTTTCCACTAAGATGCTACCTTCTGTTGTTCAGGCACCATCGCTTGAACTTAAGCCGTTGCCGGACCATTTGAAGTATGTGTTTTTGGGAGAAGGCGAAACATTGCCCGTCATCATTTCATCAAGTCTCACGGCAATGGAGGAGGAGAAGCTTGTGAGGGTGCTGCAAGAACACAAAACGGCCATAGGGTGGACTTTGGCCGACATTAAAGGAATAAGCCCTACCACATGCATGCACCGTATACTTCTTGAGGAGGGGACTAAGCCATCCCGAGAGGCTCAACGCCGTCTCAACCCTCCGATGATGGAAGTGGTGAAGAAGGAAATAATCAAGCTTTTGGATTGCGGAGTGATCTACCCTATCTCCGATAGCCGTTGGGTCTCTCCAGTTCAAGTCGTTCCCAAGAAGTCCGGAGTAACTGTTATCAAGAATGATGAGAATGAGCTCGTACCTACACGCATTCAGACTGGATGGCGAGTATGTATCGATTACCGGAAGCTAAATGCCATGACTAGGAAAGATCACTTTCCTTTGCCATTCATCGACCAGATGCTCGAAAGGTTAGCCGGTCATGCCTTTTACTGTTTTCTTGATGGATACTCTGGATATAACCAAATTGTGATAGCCTCGGATGATCAAGAGAAGACCACATTCACATGTCCCTTTGGAACATTTGCTTATCGTCGCATGCCATTTGGCTTATGCAACGCACCGGCCACTTTCCAAAGGTGTATGGTAAGTATATTTTCCGATTTTGTTGAAAAGATCATTGAGGTTTTCATGGATGATTTCAGTGTGTTTGGGAGTTCATTTGATAATTGCTTGGATAATCTAACCTTAATTTTGAAACGATGTGTTGAAACTAACCTTGTCTTGAATTGGGAGAAATGTCACTTTATGGTGAAACAAGGTATAGTTTTAGGACATATTGTTTCAGAAAAAGGAATTGAAGTAGATAAATCGAAAATAGACCTTGTACGTCACTTACCCTCTCCTACTTCGGTTAGAGAGGTACGTTCGTTTCTTGGCCATGCAGGGTTCTATAGGCGTTTTATCAAGGACTTCTCCAAGATGTCCAACCCTCTTTGCCGATTGCTTCAAAAAGATGTGCCATTCAAGTTTGATGAAGAGTGTAATTCGGCATTTAACCAACTCAAGGAGAAGCTAGTCTCAGCCCTCATTATTGTACCTCCAGATTGGAGCCTTCCGTTCGAGCTCATGTGCGATGCATCCGACTATGCATTAGGAGCTGTTCTAGGACAAAGAAGAGACAAGCGGCCGCATGTCATATACTATGCCTCTCGGACTCTCAATGATGCCCAATTGAACTACTCCACGACGGAAAAAGAACTTCTAGCTGTGGTTTTTGCTTTAGATAAATTCCGTTCATATTTAATTGGTACTAAAGTAATCGTTTATTCTGATCATGCAGCTTTGAGGTACTTGATCACGAAAAAGGAAGCAAAGCCGAGGCTTATCCGTTGGATTCTTCTTCTTCAAGAATTTGATATTGAAATCCGGGATAAGAAAGGAAGCGAGAATGTAGTGGTTGACCATTTAAGCCGAATGATCCACGAGGAGCATGAACATGCCGTACCTATCCCTGAAACTTTTCCCGATGAGCAGCTGCTATCCATTAAGGTAAGTGAACCATGGTATGCAGATTTAGTGAATTACTTGGTGGCTAAACAAATTCCAAATGAACTAAACAAGCACCAACGTGATAAGCTTAAAAATGATGCACGTTTCTATGTTTGGGATGACCCTTATTTGTGGAAATATTGCTCAGATCAAATTGTACGTAGATGTGTGCATGATTCTGAATTTCACTCAATTCTAAGCTTTTGTCACACATATGCATGTGGTGGTCATTTTGGCACACAACACACTGCCCTCAAGGTTCTAGAGTGTGGTTTTTATTGGCCGACTATATTTAGGGATGCTAGAACCTTTTGTATGTCTTGTGATCGTTGCCAACGAATGGGTAACATAGGTACCAATGACCAAATGCCGCAAACCCCTGTCTTTAATGTTGAAATTTTTGATGTTTGGGGCATTGATTTCATGGGCCCTTTCCCTCCATCTTATGGTTTCACTTATATCTTGCTAGCCGTTGATTATGTTTCTAAATGGGTGGAAGCAAAAGCCACCCGTACTAACGATTCTAAGGTGGTTGCAGATTTCGTGAAAACTAACATTTTTGCTAGGTTTGGAATGCCGAGAGTAATCATAAGTGATGGAGGGTCTCACTTTTGCAATCGGACCATTGAGGCGTTGCTAAGAAAGTACCATGTCAACCATAAGGTCTCCACACCTTACCATCCTCAAACAAATGGCCAAGCCGAGGTGTCTAACCGACAAATCAAACAAATTTTGGAGAAGACCGTTGGACCAACAAGGAGGGATTGGAGCTTACATTTAGATGATGCACTGTGGGCATATCGTACGGCATACAAAACACCCATTGGGATGTCACCTTTTCGGCTCGTCTATGGTAAGCCATGTCATTTGCCCGTAGAGTTAGAGCACAAGGCACATTGGGCCGTGAAGACTTTCAACATGGACATAGATGCAGCGGGAGTTCATAGGAAGCTCCAATTGAATGAACTTGAGGAGATTCGGAATGAAGCCTATGAGAATGCCCGGATGTACAAAGCCAAGACCAAAGCATTCCATGATAAAATGATTCGAACCAAGACCTTCACAGTTGGGCAGAAAGTGTTACTTTTCAACTCTCGCCTACGTTTGTTTCCTGGTAAGTTGCATTCTAAATGGATTGGCCCGTTTGTTGTTACTAATGTTTTCCCTCATGGTGCAGTGCAAATCAAAAGTTCAAGGACGCAGCAAGAATTCAAAGTGAATGGGCATCGATTGAAGCCCTATTACGAGATGTTTGAGGAGCATGTCGTGGAGGAGGTACCCCTCCATGCCGTGGAACCTAGTCAAGCTTAAACGGAGGTACCGTCCGGCTGCAAGACGTAAAAGAAAGCGCTACTTGGGAGGCAACCCATGCATTCAACAAAGGAAGACTTAGAAAGCACTCCAAATCCAGATTCCTAAAAAAAACTCTTCTCTTTGTTGCTATTTCATTTCTGCCTTGTTAGGTTGTTTAGTTGTTATTGTTTGTTTGTTTATTAATTGTGTGAGTCTATGATTGTAACATTGAGAAAATGTTTGATTTATTGATAGGCACTGCTAAACAAAGAAAGATGGTGCTTCACAAAGGTTGTTTGCTTGAGGCCCCACTACGTGGCTTTACTCTTGAAGCGGAAGGCGTAGGAACAGAAGGCATCGGAGCGGAAGGCATAGGAACAGAAGGCATAGGAGCAGAAGGCATCGGAGCGGGAGGCATCGAAGATAGAGCATTCCAGGCCTCAATACTTGGCCAAGCGCTGGATGAGCCAGGAAAAAGGTGCCTCTGGAGGAAAGACGAAAACCTTTGACGGTCACTGTGAATCCGACCTTTAGACTCTTGCAGCTCATCAAGCTTCCTCTTCATGCCCGTCGAATAGTTGTTTGCAAGCACGTGCAAACTTCTATTCTCATACTTCAGCTGCTGGATCTCCTGCTTGAGACTTTCCACCTCTGCCATCAATGATTCCACCTGACGGGAGCGGGCAAGCAGGCGTTGGCCCATGTTGGACACAGAACTCGCACACTGAACACTAAGTGCGAGGGACTCTTGAACGGCCAACTCATCGGACCGTCCTGACAGCAGCCTACTATCTTTCGGAGTGAGGAGGTTCCTAGCTACTATTGTAGCTGTTGTGGCGTCCTGCATCACGGAGTCTTCACCTGTGAGAGGACCGTTAGAAGAAAAGAAAGAAGGGCGCCATACGTTACCTTGACGCGGTGCGCCCGTATCACTGCTAAGGCTCAATTCCAAGCTAAGGTTCGATGAGTTTGCCATTTTTTTCAAAAGTGTTCAAAGAGAAGGGATGGAGTTAAATTTCAAAGGGCCGGAGTCGATTTTCAAGAATGGGAATTCTTCAGAGTGTGTATGTTGGGGTGATTGATAGCTCTATAAAAAGCCAAGGCGACGCGTCCACCGATTCAAAGAGCCAGATTTTCCGGCGTAATTTAGGCGACGCTTTCTCGGCTTTTCAGAAGACGCGTTCAACTTTGTCAAAAGATATCTGACAAAGCTGAAAACACGTGGAGGCCATCATCGCAACTACACCTCTTTAGCCGACAAGCGCAAAGTTCGGCGACACTTTCTCTGCTTTTCAGAAAACGCGTGCAGCTTTGTCAAAAGGAGCCGCATCCGCACTACTACGTGTCGTTCAGAAATCGAAGGGGCGCCTGCTCAGAAATCGAAAAGGCGTCGTTCAGATATCGAAGAGACATTTGTCGACAAGGGTAAAAACACAGTACCACCACTTGATATTTTCTCTATATATGTCGACCTTCGTCTTTTATGGCAAGGCAAACCTGAAGAGAATGCCCAACTCTCCCTCACCTCTGAGGGCGCACTCCCAGCAAAGCCTTTCGAAATACTCAATTCTTTCTTCTTCCCCAAAGATGATACCAGATGCCTGGAGTACATATGACCCAGGAGGAAACAGCACAACAAATACATGTGCTGATTCATTCACCGCTTCTTCAAAAGCAAAGGTATCTCATATCATCAAGGTCAAAAGCAAAAGTATCTCATATCATGCTCTTTCCCTGTCTTTTTCTTTGTCCTTGTTCTTACTCGCATGGCAGAGTAAAAGAAGCAATCAGCCGGCACTTGGAGTCAGTCTTCCGATCTGGAGCCAACTGCCTGGGATCTATTCCTGATTGCTTACCTAGCGTTGCTCTCGAGTAGTCATCTTCAACGGTTGATACACTTCGGGAGAAGGGACCACTTCTGCAAAAGGGAGCGAGTAAGGCAAGTGAAAATGATACATTGAAGCATGTGGAGACAAACATAGGCTGAGTTATCCTCCAACCCTTTTCAATACGAATTGGAAAGATTGAACAAAGAAACAGACCAAAGGGGTAAGCTCAGACCTTCGGGGAAGACCAAAAGAATCCTCCAGCCCAGTAGCACAAAGGAAAATCAATGATGGGCGGAAACCAGTTCGAGAGTAAGCCTGTGGAATCATCAAGATCAAGCCTCAATGCAATCAACAAAGAGAAGAGGGAATTTACACTCCATAACCAGATTTGCGTCCCTAAACTCTTCTCTTTGTTAATTACATTCTGCCATGTTTAGTATGTTTAGTTGTTGTTTGTGTGTTTACTTATGTTTTGTGTGAATCTATGCTTAAAACATTGAGGACAATGTTTGATTTAAGTGTGGGGGGGGTAACTAATGTTGTTAATGCAAATTCGTGGGATTTTATCACCCATAACTTCAAATGTTGTTCCTTGCTGTTTTAAGGTGTTTTTAAGTTGTTTTAGAGTGTTTTAGTATGTTTTGTTTTTATAACTCCGAAAAGCACATAAAAATTTGAAAAATTGTTTTGAAAAGCCTAAAAAGAGTGTTTTGAGTCGTTTTTGTGAGTTTGTGTCTTAGGGTACCTTCCAACACAATGATAAGGATTTGGTTTATAATTGCATGACGGTTAGAAAGAGTTATAAACATAGAGAAAAGTTTGATTTACTCTTGGTATATGCTTGGTTATGGTTATAATGTATGACTTCACATGCAATCATAAAAGAAAAAAAATTCGTTTTTTTAACACGCTTGAAGGAAGGAACTCAAACAAACGCTACAACCCTGAGAGACTTGAGCCTATAACGTTCTTTGGAGAGTATAATCTGTGATTTCTTGTTTTCTAAAGTCGTTGCATGATCTCATTATTCTTTGCTTGGTTACTACTTAGAAGGCGTTTCATCATATAGTTCCAAATGCTAGAACTCATGCCCATTTCATTCAAAGCATGTTATTGATTTGCATAACACATATTCAAGATGAAGTTGTGTAGTTGCCACCATAGCCAAATAGCCTCACTTCCCATATTTCGTATATGTTGTAAGTTGTACCCCCGTTGAGCCGTGTTAGCCCATGTTCTTTGTTAACCCACTTTTTCCTCACCTAGCCTAGTTTAGGACAATCCCCACCCTTGTTCTTAAAAGATAGTGAGCATGACTTAATTGAATTCCTTTTGAGTTACATTATGAAAGAAAATAAGTGTGGGGGAGAGAATGTTTAAGTGTTTATGTTTTGAGATTCAAAAGAAAAGAAAAAAAAAAAAAAAAAAAAAAAAAAAAAAAAAAAAAAAGAGAAAAGAATAAGTGATTGAAGAAAGGTTCCAAAACACCAATTCTGGGCGTAAATTGTCTAAATTCTCCCTTTTTGTTCAAAAGTTGAGTTTTCATTCAAAAGTGAATTCTAAGTTGATTCAAATGCTTTGCTCACTATTTCTTTAAGAACCTTTGTTTTCCATATCCCTTCTTTGTTATCCACATACCCCAAGCCCCGTTACAACCCTTGACTTCTATCTTGAGTGTTGTGTATTTCAATTTGTGGAGTTTGAACTTGGTATGAGCTTATGGTGTCACTGGTTCTCGCGTCTAAGTAGTAGCATTCCATTCATGAGATCATATCTAAACATGCTTATTAACTCCAGAAATTGCGTTCTTTGTGATACTTATATGTGAGTGTTCGTTTTCATGTTACATCAATCTTCTCACATATGACTAGATTAGGGTGTGTAGTTAGAAATTCTGAGTGAAAATCGAGTGCATATCTTGTAAGGAATTGAGCAAATTCTCTAAGGCATGTTACTACATTCAAAACATGGTTTTAAATGCTTAATTGTGAACTAGTATATGGTGACTATGATTAAGAATGTACGTAAGTGTGAAGATGACTAAAATTTGTGAGAATGATGATTTTTAACATGTCATGTGCATTGGAAATCCCTAAGACGGTTGTTGGAAGGTTTAGGTTGTGTTTTACGTGTTTAGTGTCGTTTTGTTTATTTGTTTTTATTCTGTTTTGCTCGAGGACTAGCAAAAGCTAAGTGTGGGGGTATTTGATAGGAGCATATTCATGCGACTTAAATGGCTTGTTCTCGTGCATTTACGTTATGTTTCTCTCGTTATTTTAGTCCTTTATGCTTCTTTTGTGTGTTTTCAGGTTCTAAGGGCCTAGGGAGCAAGAAAGTGCATTTTGAGGCCATTTGGAGCATTTTTGGGCATGGATTGGATAGCTTATCCATGGAGCCAAGAGGATGGACGAATTTGAAGGCCTTGTATGCACTTGAAGACACAAAACAATGGCCCTAACCCAATCACATAACACCTTGCCATGGGCTTAACACAAACACCATTCCTTGCCATGCAAGGAGGAGCAATTTGGGTCCATTTCATGTACTTAAACTCTAGCCCAATCCACAATCACTTCAAAGCCATGCAAAACCTTTCAACACCCTTTAATCATCCCCCTTTAAGTTATGATTTTATTTCCTAACCCTACATGCATTATTTATTAGCTCCCATTCCCTTATGCCATTTTCAGATTTCCACCCACTAACCTAGTCATCAACACATGCATTCACTTCATCATTACACCACCACTCATTCTTTAATCCACATGCACATTCAATCATTCACTCAAGCACCCTTGTGCCATGTTTCCCCCTTTGTTCCCACCCATCACATGCATCATCATCAAACAAACATTGCAGCCACATGCACCTAAAACTAATCAATGCCGTGCACTTCCCTTGCATTTTCAGCCATCACACTTCATCATTGCAGCCACCATTCACCCTAATTGTCAATCACATACTTTCCCATTGTATAATACATCCACATGCATCTTTAACCAACAAACATTGCAGCCACAAACACTCAAACACAATCAATGCCGTGGGGTACATTACAATTCCAGAAATTCCAGCTTTCCAACCTAGCCACATTCACATGCATTCACTCATAATCATTCACCAAACTTGCAGCCACATTTCCACCTATTCCAAGCTGTCATGTTCCCTCTCATTTACCTATAAATAAGCATGCAACCTAGCCACAATGGATTCATCTCATATTTCCATTCACAACACTTCACACAACACAAACACAACCCTTGTGCCGCAAATCATTTCCATTTCTGTGCAGTTTTTCTCCTCCATTGCAGCCACTATCCAACCATTTCCCATCCCTCCAAAACACTTCACATAATCCCCAAAGCTCACCTTAGACCTTGTGCTACAACAACGAGGAAGAAAAGAGTGCTTAAACGTTCATACAATTCAAGTTTGAGTTGTTGGAATGTTTAGGTGTTTCTTTGATTTCAAAGTTTAAATTTAATTCTCTTTGTTTTGTACATATGAGAATGGAAGATAAGAGTGCCTAAACGTTCATACAATTCAAGTTTGAGTTGTTGGAATGTTTAGGTGTTTCTTTGATTTCAAAGTTATGAGGAACTAAACCCCCTTTAGCTAGGGGGTGATTCGAAACTATGTTTATATTTGCATTTTGAATTGATTACGTTTGGTTGGAATTTCATAAGTTGTGGATTCAATTCGTTTAACTGTTTGATTGATAACTTATTTATGTATGTTCATTGAGATTGCAAGCTTAATTTTCATGCATAAATATGACGCTAGAATATAAGTGAATTTCACCTAATCGTTATGAACTTATATTCACAAGTAGTGGAGGTTGCTTATAAACAATCGCGTTAAACGAATTCTTGGCATAAGTTTCATGCGTATTCCATAGTAACGAATGCCTCGTCGATGTTTATGATTTCCGTTGAACTTAATGATCTTTGTTGAATGTCTCTATCATGCGTATTCCATAGTTAGGGACTTTGATTAAGAATAATTTGGTTGTAATGCGTATTCCATTCAATCCAACGAATCCAGGGAAATCTGAAAGTTAATTTAAGCGGACCTAATTAACTTGGAGCATTGAGTTTCATAATTTATCGAAAGACCAACTGAGAATCAATTTTGTATGCAAGTGTAACATGTGTGGAGAAGAACCCCTTAGCTATTCCATCATCCATATTTTCATCACATTCATCTTTACTATCTGTTTTAAATTATAATCTGTCCGTTTAATTTAATCTCGTCCAACCACAATTCCCCCCTCTATTTTGTTAAGTCTTAATCATTTGATTTGTCTTATTTTATGTTTTTAAGTATTTGGAGTCTTTTGAACTTGTTTTGAGTCTTTTAGTTTGTCTTAGTGTTTTAAAAGTTAGTTTTATTTATTTGAGTCAAGTGTTTAGCATCCCTAGTTAATCCCCGGTTAGAACGATCCCTACTTACATCATTACTACAATTGTCACAAATAGGGTTTAGTTTGTGTGCATATAAATCACGCATCAGTAGGCAGCTTAATTCTCAACATGCAAAACCAAATTTCCTTCCTCCTTTCTTGTATATTTCCTGACAAATGTATATGAAGTAGAGTAACTCATTCGAAGTTTCAGAAGAAGAAACTAGTATCAAAATGTATCATATGTATTTCATATTTTTGAGAAAGTAAACAGAAAGTATTTACTTCGATCACATTTGTGAGATTTCCAATCACCATGCCAACATATTCTTCATGTGAGTGGGGTTCAAACAAACTTGAATTTGAATGGAATGGGGGTAAATAATCATTGCTTCCAATGCTAATCAAATAAACAGCGTTTGATATAAATGTGTACGCTTCTGCATCACCTAGTTGGTGCCTCAACTGTTTCTCGACTTTCTTGAAATACCTTAGTTGAGTTTTAAGGTCTGTCACCTGTATACAAGAATAACAAGGTCATGCTAATGAAGAGAAGACGTAATATAGATTGGCAAAATGAGTAGTCTCGACAAATGGTGGAACATATTCGATATATATAAGCAAGACCACATACAAATCCTTGATGAATTTCTGCAAGAGCACCAGCCCCACCAGATGCAAAGTTCACCCCATAAATATAATTGTCGAACCCGGGTTGTAAATATGGCGGTATAAATCGCAGTTTTGCATACTCGACTGCATCATTAATAGAAATTTTAAAATCGGTTGCAAATTATTCACTAGTATTGAAGACCATATATAACAATTCATTATTTACAGCATCTTACCGATGAAATCCGAAATTAGACGACCATCATGATAAACCATCCAGCCCGCCAAGAGGAAATTCAAATATTTCCTCTGGCAAACAGAAGCCGCAACAACCGCAACAACAGCCGCAACAAATGCAAGAACATTTAAAAGATGCTGATAAGTCCTAGCTGTGAACTTATCTGATTTTTGTATTTTGGATTAATCCATTTATCACTTGTAATTATCACTTGTATTATCTGTTTATTATACAAGAGTTTGTTCTACATCAAACTCTCTTTTGTAATCTCTATATAAGGATGAATATACAGAAGGGATAGTTATCCGAGCAAAATTATACTCAACCTTTATTTTCTATCTTGCTATCATCCTCTCTCTGTCCAACGACTCAAACCCTTCTCCCATCTCAATGGCTTTACCCGCTGCACATACCATTTCCCACCCTAATGTCACCACTTTTTTGACTATTAAATTAGACCGTACCAATTACCCTCTCTGGAGGGCTCAATTCCTTCCTCTCCTTCGTAGCCGTGGTCTGCTTTCCTTTGTGGACGACTCTACCGTTTGTCCACCTGCCTTTCTGTCTGACACTGATGGCACAGTGACTGATACTGTTAATCCACTGTATGAGGCTTGGATACAGCAAGATCAACTGGTCCTTTCTTGGTTGGCGAGTTCTTTAACTCCCAACGTTCTCTATGTTATTGTGAACAAAGTCTGCACTGCTGATGCGTGGCGCACTCTTCAAGACTGGTATGCGTCTTCTTCACATAACCGGGTTGTTCAGCTCCGTGGGGAGCTCATGAATCAGCGCCGTGGTGATCTTTCTATCATGGATTTTTTGGACAAACTTAATTCTTTGGTTGATCAGCTTGCCCTGTCTAGGTCTCCTATCACTGATGAAGACTTAGTTGCGACCATAATGAACAATGTTGGTCCGTTGTATGAGCATACTGTTGCATCCATTCAAGCCCGTGAAACACCAATTTCCTATGCTGCTCTTGAAGCTTTGTTGCTTAGTGCTGAACGTCGTCAGTTGACGTTTACTCTTCTGGTGATTCTAATGTCACAGCTATGGCTGCGACTCGTGATCATCGTCTTTCTACAAACCCACCTCGTGGTGGCTCATTCTCTGGCTCTCGTAGAGGTTTTTTATCTGGTTCTCGGGGTGGATCTTTCTCTGGTTCTCGTAGAGGCTCGTTTTCTGGCTCTTCCTCCAATGCCCATCCCCGTTCTAGTATTTTGGGTACTGCTCCCGGTGGTCTTCCATCCCACGATCGGTTCAAGGGTGGTAAGATTCAATGTCAGATATGTCGACGGTATGGACACTCAACTATTGACTGTTTTAATCGCAAGAATGCTTCATATGAAGGACATGTACCTTCTGCTAGTCTCTCCGCCTATGTTGCTCAAAGCTCTTCTCGTGCTCCTCCTGTACCACCTGCCACCACGTGGCTTCTCGACTCGGGTGCTAATACCTACATCACTCATGATGCTACCCAGCTTACCAATTCCCACGAATACAATGGTACTGATCAAGTGAATGGAGTCAATGGAGGCACAGGTTTGCAAATTTCTCATATTGGAAATTCATATATTCATACCCTACCAAATCCTATCTTCTTTCTAATACCCTCCACTGCCCTAATGTCTCTCATAATATTCTTTCCATTAACAAATTTTCTTCTGATCATGATTGTTATTTTGTATTGCATCCTAATTATTTTCGTGTCCAGGATTCATGCACGGGGAAGATCCTTTTATCCGGCCGGAGTAGCACTGGTCTTTATCCCTATTCCAGTTTTCTTGATGCTACAAGTGCTAACAATAAAACAATGGAGCCATTGCCTATGTTGGAGTCCGGGTGGATGATCGTGTTTGGCACTCGCGTTTGGGTCATCCATCTCATTTCATTTTAAAACATTTAATTTCATGTCGAAAATTGTCTATTACCAGACATGTCTCTGATTCTTTTTGTCATTCATGCCCATTAGGGAAGAGCAAGAAATTGCCATTTTCTTTGTCTACTTCTATTTCTCACTTTCCATTGCAATTAATTCATTCGGATGTTTGGTCATCACCCACTTTGTCTATTTCTGGTTTCCAGTATTATGTGGTTTTTCTTGATGATTTTTCTCGTTACACTTGGTTGTATCCACTTAAGTTAAAATCTGATGTTTATGCCACTTTTGTCAAATTTAAAAATCAAGTGGAAAATTTGTTCAATACTAAAATTAAAACTTTCCAAACGGATGGTGGTGGTGAATATGTCAACAATGCTTTTAAAACATATTTTGAAACTCATGGGATTCTTCATCGTTATACATGTCCCCATCATCCTGAGCAAAATGGTATGGCTGAACGTAAGCATCGTCATTTGGTTGAAACTGGTTTAACGTTACTAGCTCATGCTAAAATGCCTCCCACATATTGGGCTGAGGCTTTTCATACGGCAAATTATTTAATAAATCGTCTTCCAACCAAAGTTCTCAACCTTGTTTCACCATATACTAAATTATTTCAATGAGATCCCACATATGAATTTTTGAAAGTTTTTGGTTGTGCGTGTTTTCCGTATCTTCGTCCTTACAATAATAATAAACTTCAATTTCGATCTCGCAAATGCATTTTTCTAGGCTACTCGTTAAATCAATTGGGCTATCATTGTCTTGATCCTCAAAATGGGCGAGTTTTTCTTTCAAAACATGTCATTTTTGATGAATCCTCATTTCCATATGCATCCTTATGTTCTCCTACTGTTTCTGGAAAGACTATGCCTCCTCCCCCTATCCATGAAATAGGACCATCCCACCCCCCCATCCCTAGTCAAACCCGTGACCACACATATCCCAATCCTACATCTACCCCACCACTCACCGCCTCACTACCCCCACCTCTTCAACCTGTACCTATTGCCCCTCTCCAACACGTCAACTCTTCTTTACAGCCTGCCATCCCACTCATTCCTTCCCACCCCACTAGGCCTGCACACTCTCAGTCACCGCTTCACCCTTCAGTCCATATACCTCAGTCCATTCCCTTGTCTCAACCACCGACATCTTCCTCTTCCAATATGAGTAATTCAATGCATCCAATGGTTACTCGAGCAAAACTTGGTATTCATAAACAGAATCCCAAGTATGCTCATGTGTCCTCTACTAATATTATTGCAGAACCTACATGTTTTTCACAGGCTCAAAAGTATCCAGAATGGCGTACAGCTATGGCTGATGAGTTTAATGCACTACAACGTGCGGGAACATGGGTTTTAATTCCTCCTCAGTCTCACATGAATGTTCTTCCTAACAAGTGGGTTTTTCGCATCAAGCGACGTTCTGATGGCTCCATTGAGCGCTATAAGGCTCGTTTAGTGGCCAATGGTTTTCATCAACAAGAAGGTATTGATTATGGTGAGACTTTCAGTCCAGTTGTTACTCATTCTACCATCCGTATGATCTTGTCCATTGCTGTGCATTTTTCTTGGCCTATAAGACAATTGGATGTCCAAAATGCCTTTTTACATGGCACCATTTCTGATGCAGTTTATATGCGACAACCCACTGGTTTTGTTGATCCACAATATCCCACTCATGTTTGTCAACTTCGACGCTCATTATATGGATTGAAACAAGCTCCACGAGCTTGGTTTCAATGTTTTTCCAATCATTTGGAGAACTTAGGATTTGTTGCATCTCTGGCAGATTCTTCTCTATTTATTTATTCTCATGGTTCCGTCACCATCTATTTACTCATTTACGTGGATGACATACTTATAACTGGAAATCATACCTCTACCATTTCTTTCTTAATTCAAGAAATGGCTCGGCTATTCTCCATGAAAGACCTAGGTCCTTTAAGTTATTTTTTGGGTATGGAAGTTCATCGTTCTGCGAATGGTATGCATATGTCTCAAGCTAAATATGTCATGGACTTACTTACACGCACCAACATGTTGGATTGCAAACCTGTCTCCACTCCTGCCATTAGTGGTCGTCGTCTCAGCTTGTATGATGGTGAACCACTTTCCAATGTAACTGAATTTCGTAGTGTGGGTGGTGCTCTTCAGTATCTCACCTTCACTCGACCAGATATCGCCTTTGCCGTCAATCAAGTATGTCAGTACATGCATCGTCCTACTACTACTCATTGGATCGCGGTTAAACGTATCTTACGATATCTGAAGACTACTCCTGACCATGGTTTAGTGTACAAGCCAAGTTCTTTGAATCTTGTGGCTTATGCTGATGCTGACTATGCTGGTGATCTTGATGACCGTAAGTCTACTGGGGGTTACTGTATTTTTTTGGGCACCAATCTTATCTCATGGAGTTCAAAGAAGCAACGCGGGGTTTCTCGTTCGAGCACTGAATCTGAGTATCAGCAACTTGCGTATACTGCTGCCACTATTTCCTGGTTTCGCAAGTTGTTTAATGATCTTCGTATTCCTTTATCACCTCCTAAAATTTGGTGTGACAATATTTCAGCGATCTCTTTGGCATCTAATCCGGTTTTCCATACTCGCACTCGTCACGTGGAGGTGGACTATCACTACATCCGTGAAAAGGTAACTCATCGCGAACTTACTGTGGAGTTTGTTGCCACCCAAGACCAACTTGCCGATTTCCTTACCAAAGGTTTGTCCACAGCACGTTTCAATTTTCTTCTGTCCAAGCTTCCCGTTCATCGTCGACCGCTCAACTTGCGGGGGCGTGATAAACCATCCAGCCCGCCAAGAGGAAATTCAAATATTTCCTCTGGCCAACAGAAGCCGCAACAACCGCAACAGCAGCCGCAACAGATGCAAGAACATTTAAAAGATGCTGATAAGTCCTAGCTGTGAGCTTATCTGATTTTTGTATTTTGGATTAATCCATTTATCACTTGTAATTATCACTTGTATTATCTGTTTATTATACAAGAGTTTGTTCTACATCAAACTCTCTTTTGTAATCTCTATATAAGGATGAATATACAGAAGGGATAGTTATCCGAGCAAAATTATACTCAACCTTTATTTTCTATCTCATCAGAATCTCTCGCGGTGGCGTAATTGAAGAAGGTTTCCCCATATGTCCAATTATGTGCCTGAAAGAAACTGGAAGTATTGATGTAGTTACTATTTCCGACATCAAATATTGAATCACCAAAGATGAACAAGGCAGCTTGCTTTTTCTTGCCATGGCTGTAGCTGCTTGGAATGAGAAGACTTGCACAGAATGCCAGAATACATATTTGAAACCTTAAGGTTGCCATTTTTGTTCTGGTTTTGTATGTGTTATATCTTCTCCTTTGGTTCATATCAATATATAGGTGTCTGATTTTCATGGGAAAAAAAGTAAATGACTACAATTTGTTAAGTCCAATATAGGTGCTCATCGCACAATTTGAAATGTATACAAAGTTTCTGAGCTAATCACATACGAAAACGAACTTCAAACAGTACTAAAATTATAAATAACAAATTTGGAGTAAGAGTTTTTTGTGTGGCTTGGCTAATCACATACGTAAGCGAATTTCAAACAGCATCATTAGATAAAGGTCTAGGTTTAGGTTTAATCGTTGCAAATTATTCTTCTCTCTTGGAGGAATATATATAGTTGTACGAGGGTTCTTCTGGTTTTGTATGTGTTATATCTTCTCCTTTTATTCGTATCAATATATAGGTGTGATTTTCTTGGGGAAAAAAGTAAATGACTACAATTTGTTTTGTCCAATATAGGTGCTCATCACACAATTTGAAATGTATACAAAGTTGCTTTCACTAATCACATACGAAAACGAATTTCAAACAGTACTAAAATTATAAATAACAAATTTGGACTAGGAATTTTTTGTGTGGCTTGGCTAATCACATACGTAAACGAATTTCAAACAGCATCATTAGATAAGGGTCTAGGTTTAGGGTTTAATCGTGGTAAACTACTTTTCTCTTGGAGGAATAATATAGTTGTACGAGGGTTCTTCTATATTAGGAAACAGGAATCCTATTTATACAATTACATTCCCAAAATATATGGTTGACTCACACCAACACTCCCTCTCAAGTTGGTTGTAGATATTTCTCAAGCCCAACTTGTCAAGTGAGTCTTGAAATACCCTTGCTGACATTGCATAAGTTAATACATCTGCTAATTGATCTTCAGGCCTCACATATTAAATATCCACCAATTTGACGTCTAACTCTTTGATGAAATGTCTGTCCACTTCCACATGCTCTGTGCGATTATGCTGAATTGGACTATTAGTTATCTCTCTCGCTGTGTGATTATCACAGTATAACAACATAGCTTCCTTAGGCTTGAATCCTATCTCTGTAACAAGAATCATATCCCTGTCACAAATCTCATGTGTCATACCTTAGCATCACTACAAGAAAAATGGGCTAAGAACACAATTGATTTGTGCCCTTCTCATTTTCATTAAGCACAAATATATATTTGTGTTTTTTAAATTCCATTGAGCACCAAAATACCTCAAATGTGCCCTCTAACATAAAAGCACATTAGTTTGTGTCGGGTATTTGTGCCTACTAAAATTTGAACACAAAACTTTGTGTCCAGCCTGCATGTCAGAGGTGGAAATTTTTTTTATTAATTTACACAGACACAATAAAGACTCTTGTGCCCTCTAGTTTAATATATTTAAAAAAAAATTATGTTTTTGTGTCCTTTACATTTACTTTTTTCTATTCCCAACTATTTTGTCCCTATTCTCACAATTTGTGAAAATATCTAGTTGCAATCAACTTGAATTATTAGTGGGGCATTTGGATTGAGATGTCTCATTTTACTCTTTCTTTTATTAAACATTTGTGTGTTTTAAACCTTTGATCAAACTACCTCCTTAAAATGTGCCACCATTTAGATTATCAGAAGCCCTTTTTTCTTTATAAAATTACGTTAGATGCCATTGCATTTAAATAAATGGACCACAATTCTTGAAAAACAGTGATTGATATTTCTATGTTTCTGAAAATTAATTGTTTAAGTCACCAATATTTTCAAACATCGTGTTTGGTTTTGTACATACATGTTAATAGTTGTCACATATTGTTCATACACTTTTTTCTATTTTTTTTTTCAATTTTATTCTCAATTCTTACCATATAAATCAATGTACAAATGTCAACAAAATTATGAAAATGTACCCATAGTACTTGTAAAACAAATGTACACAATTTATTTGTAATACCCTATGTATTTTTAGATGTATGATTTGGTTATTCATTTTTGTATGATTCTGTGGAACTCGTTGGAAAATAAATAAGATGGTGGGTAATTTCATCTTTTGTGGGACCTTCGAGTTCAAGAAACTTGGTGATAAATACTATATTTTATTTAAATAATACTTATCATAATGAACGAGTGGTCACAAACGGATGTGAATTCAGAGTTAGAACAAGTAAGTTACGAATTTTTAAAGTTAGAAGGCAAAATGGTAATTTTGGGAGGGAGCATTCTAGAAGCCAAAGGCTTCTCCCATTTTACTTTCCAGGTAGGCAAATGCAGCAGGGACCTACCCATATGGGTCTTCACCCTTCCCACCTAGTTGTGTATGTATAATTCTTTGTTGAGTATTAAATCATTATTTTATTAATTTTCTGATGGGTTTTTGTGCTTCTCCTTTTTTTTTTTTCTTTCGCGGTAGGGAGATGCATCAGTTACCCACCCATGTGGATCTTCACCCTTCCCACCTGGTTATGTATATATAAGAGTAGTTCCATCGTGGGCTATTGCCCGATGGACTAGCTCTCAAACGGATCTAGAGAGCCCGAGTGGGGAGGTCCAATGTGTGTTGGCAATGGAGCCTGAGCGGGCCCAAGGCCCTAGCAGGAGTTGCCAACCTGAGAGCCTGAAGGCCACATGACGCAAGGTTGAAATCTGGGCGACGTCGGCCACATTTTATATATTTTTTGTGTCAGGCGCGCGCTTCAAGCGCACGTCATCCGACACAAATTTAGAGTTGGGGCCCACGGCGCTTTTTTGAGATGTTACCATTGGGGAGGCCACATGGCTTCCCCACGTCCGTTGGATTTCAACGACTATATTTTCTGGACCATTGGATTTCCAACAGTAAAAAAAAAATTAAAAACCTTATTTAATTTCAGCCGTTGGATCTAAGATCAATGGACCACGCTATTTGGCTTTATAAATCCAATTTAAAATTCTAAAACGTTACAGTTGTGCCACGTGGTACAATCTGGAGTGTTGGAATTCAAATTTTTATTTGTAATCCAACAGTAGAGATTTATTATAAAAATTTTAAAAAAAATTTGAAAAATTAAAAAAAAATTTTGATTTTACTTTTTATAAATACCTTCTCATTATCTTCTACCTTACACCACAATTTCATATTTTCTCAACTACTTTCAACCACATTCCTACCTTTCTCTCAAAGTTTCAATCCAATTTTTTTCCAACAAAATCACTAATGGTGCAGGTACGAATTGGACGCTTTTTGAAGATGTTGCGTTGTGTATTAGCTGGGTTGAAGTTACTCATGATTCGATTACGAGTAATGAGATGCAGTTGCGAGAAATGTGGAGTCTCATTCATACCAATTATCTTGAGAAAATTGGTGGGAAAAGAACCAAAGAATCGATGTCCAGTCGTTGGAAATTACTTAGCCAATCGTTTAGTACATGGAGAGACTCCTTAGAAGTGGGGAAAATTTAGCGGATCAGGTAACAATATATTATTTATTTGTTTGTACTATACCCAAATTTACATTCCTTTTGATTGGTTAAACAATTCTTCCTCTTGCTAATCGATTTCCCACATCATCCTTGAAGAAGAAGACATTGTAAGAAAGAAGCATAAACTATGAATAATGATACAGATTTTGATTTTGGTGAAGAAGGAAGCAAAAACTATGAATAATGATAGAGATCTTGGGAAAATTGGTGTGAGATTTCTGAGGATGGATGGTGGATTACATGGAGGATTTAGAAAGGATTAGGTTGTAGATAATGCCACGTGGCATGCCGTCATTCGTTAAACATATGATTGAAATCTATCCTCAAAGATTGTAAACAGATTGTGACACGTAGTGCGACTTGATTGGTTAAAAATATTATCGGAAATCTATCCTCAACGATTTTGAAAAGGTAACGACACGTGGCACAACGACATTGGATAAAAATCTTATCAAAATCAATCACCAATATTTATCTTTTCAGATAAAATGACACGTGGCGCAATGATAACGATTAAAAATCTTATCTGAAATTACAAATTAAATTATTTTATATTATTTTATAAATAAAAAAATACTAATATTTTATTGCCTATTGCCAGAGCTATTCAATGTAGGGGTGGAGATGCAAAAGAAAGTTACTATTCATTGAAAGCAGTGACTGTTCACTAGGTAGATTAAATAGTGAATAACCCAGGGGGCCTTTGCAACGGTGGAGTTGCTCTAATTATTTGTTGAGTATTAATCCAATAGTCTTTCATCTCCCTCATGGTTATGTATATAATTATTTTATTAATTTTCTGATGGGTTTTTGTGTCTTGTGGGACCCATCCACGTGGGTCTTCACCCTTCCCCGTGCTTCTAATCCTCTCTGCACTCCATCACTCTTCCGTCTCCCTCCTTCACGCAATCCTCTGTCTCACTAACTTTCTCTCTCTACTTCTTCACAGTTTTCTCTGTCATCTCCCTCACCATCTCTGTGCTGAATGCACAGAAAGTAGCATCCATCTCCATCTAACTAGCCACTTCGGTGAACCTTGCCACCACCCAAACACTACACTGCCACCCTCGCTCTCTCATAATCTTTCTGTCTCTCTCTCTCTCGGCTTCTTCCTTGACATAGAGAAGCATATAAGTAATGATGGTGGCGGAGCTGGCATTCTCCGGTGAGGCAACCACTAGCTTCACCTTCCTCTCCTCACTGCAGACTCCCCATTACCTTTTGCTTTCTGGAAATCAAAATCGACGCGACGAAATGACAAGCTCCTTCACGGCTTGACTCCCCAACGAGATTTTCCGTAAAATCCAGTATGGGTGAGTCTCGAAAACACCTTAGTTAGGTTCTCTAAGTTGTATAGAGACGTTTTCGTGTACTGCATGCATGCTTGATTTGGTTAAGTTTGGATGCAGTTTCAACTCAGGGGACAAATTTGCCAGATTTCCAGCGAGGGCTGTGATTTTCAGGCTGATTTTAGGTTATCATCGGCCACCCAATGACCCTAAAGAAGGTAAATTTCGAATACTTACCTTTGTAGCTTTGGTTTAGCTTTTGAATTGTTGAAAATGGTTGTGTTTTGGACCAAAACAGACTCTAAAACCTCTGGCGTGGCTGCAGGTTGCATTGTCGTTGTGTGTGGCACTGTTGTGGATGGCGCATGGAGCACAAGCACCTCCACCTGAAGGATGACTGCCTGAAAGGATGAATATAAGTTTTCAAATGTTTGTTTGAGATGTTAGGGTCTTTCGAATTTTTTATTTTTATTTTTATTTTAATTTAATTGATAGGGCACAATTACAAAAATTTTGCTAACATGAATCTAAAATGGCATCTAACACAGGTGTCAGAACAGGGCACATTATGCTCAACTCTTTGAACACACATGACCCTTTAACCAAAGGTAACACCCATAGAGGGCACATTATAAATAAGTGCCTATTTCTACTTAAAAAAAAAAACACACACACATAATTATATTGGTATACATAAATTCCAAATAAAATGACATATAAATTATAAAGTATTAGAATATATTGATAACATGGGAAACAAACACATAATGAGCGTTCATCTAGGTATTCAACAAGCCTCTTACATTTTATTGAAATTAAAATGCAAAATAAAGGTTATCGATTTTCTGTCTAAGTAAGAGTCATGGCCTAGGCGAGTTAAGGCGTGTTAGAACTAAAAATTAAGGTTAGCTTTATACAAGAATTACATGCTATTTAGAACAAGATCAATATGTGTGTGTGTGTGTGTCGTGTAAACCACATACCATTGCATTATTGTACGTGTGTGTATATATATAAGGTTAATGTTATACAATCAGGTCAAGCTCTTGAGAATACTTGAGGATGACATTGAGTTGGATGAACAAGAGGAACCCTAGTCTGCAAGTAATCGTCCAAGGAAAGTCTTTTACTCACTTGAAGCCTTTATGTTCTTATGGTGATAGAATCCTTTTCTTAGAACATTTCTTCAGTGAGCAAGGAATTCCCATATTTATAGTGGTAATGGCAATCAACTTCCATATATCGTGGAAGTATGGTTATTGTCCCATTGCACCAAATCCCAATTTATATGGAGTAGTGGATTAGTGATAATTTACCTTGAGTAGTTATATCACAACATGTTAAGTCCAAATAGGATTCTTACACGACCGGCTAGACGGGCGCCTTGGCGGGCAAGTGGACGCCAAAGCGGGTCTACGAGCACTTTCTTAATTTTCAAACACCTAAGGACTAATCGGGGCAGTGGCCACCTACTTAGCGCTTAGGTGGGAATTTTTAGAACAGTAGGAAAGATTGATGAATTTAACTATATTCTGCGATTAGGAAGGAAAAGATGAAAAATTCTAAGTGCTTTACTCTAACAGACTTAATGACTTTAGTAAAATAAACTTAGCATCCTAAGGCATCTAAGTCCTTTGAGGAATGTATAAGTTCATTTTGCCTTGCATCCATCTTTTTAGCTATGCATCTAGAACTCCAACTAGGGGCTTGTGATATTGTCTAAAACTTCGAAAGATCAAAATCTTTGAGAGACAAACACGTAGGACTAGCCGGACTTGGCTAACTTAGGATCAGGCAAACTTTTCAAGGGTCATTCCAGAAAAGTTATTCTGGGATGATTCAGTCATGGTTCGTTGGTAACTATCTATCTTTGAAGCGGTGCCCAATCTTAAAAGCATGGTTGAGGAAAGTTGTGGGACCATATTTTTCTAAGCCCCTGACATATAGCACTTTGGTTGGCAAGAAAGACTAGAATACCCGTGGTCCATGGAGTATAGTCTGATGATCCTAGTTTGTAAGCTAGGGTTAGGCCCTCCCAAGTAAGGAAACCCTAATTCAAGTCAAATTAGGATATCTTGGTGGTTAGGCAACATAATCGTTATCCTAAAGAGATTAGGTATCTTATCCTAAATTTCCTCCTAGATAGGCACCCGATTTATAGGGATTACTTCCCCTACAAGGACTCTTAAAATACTCTAACTTGGGTATTTATCAGGAAAGATTATTACTCTTTTCATCTTCTCCAAGACACACCTATTCTCTTTACCTCTAACAAAGGCATGTGCGCTAATGTCTACGCGTAGACACGTCCATGGAGAACTCATATCTTTAACATCTCTCCATAGGCTATTCGTCAAGGGTGATCCAGATGTATTCCACATCACACCATTCCTTCCCAGAGATATGTAGGCAATCCTATTTGGATTTAACCACACCCCTTAATTAGCCTCATTCTTCCTATGCCAAAGATCATAGGCAATTGAGGCTAGTTCTCACCTCCGTCCGCTAAAGTGCTCAAATTTGGTTCCACCAGTACCCTTATAGCCTTTCATGCTCACTTATCTAATCAAGATAGTACTCCACTTTTTTATCCTTTGGAATTTTGTCACCTATTAGGTTATCTACAGTATCTTACTTTAACTCGTCTGGACATTGCCTATGTGGTCAATTATATCTCTTAATTCATGTCTAGTTACCAAATAGACCTCTCATGAACGACTACTAAACTGAGATCAAGATGAATAATAGTGGGCTTAAGAACTGGACTGAATGTCTTATCATAATTGAACCCATGTTGTTGATGAAAACCTTTAGCAACCAAACAGGCTTTGTAGTGCTGAATAGAACTATCTACATTACGCTGAATCTAAAAAACCCATATGCATCTAACTAAATTTTGAAAAGGATGAGATGAAGTTAGAGACCATATACCATTTTTAAGTAAAGCATTAAATTCCTCAGTCATCGTTGTACACCATACGAGATACCTGCGTAAAACGTTAGGCTGAACATGATCAAAGCTAGAAATAGTGAGTGCATATGGAAATGGATAACGTACAGTTTCATTGGTGAATTGCTTGGGTTTAAAATGATTGGTATGGAAGCGGGTCTTCATGAGATGGCCTCAATGAGGCACGACTTGCGTAGAAAAATGTTGTTAGGTTATGAGTGGGTTACTGCAGAGGAGTAGCAGGGACATTAAAAGTGGTACTCACTGGCATGCACACTGGGTTGAGGTATAAGAGCTGACTAGCACATGCACTGGGTTGAGGCACATGAGCAAAAATAGGTTGAGCTTAAAGTTTAGTGTTTAGGCCTAAGAATGAAGGTGGTGAAGGCGAGCCAACAACTAGGTTATAGGCTGCATTATGCATAAGAGAGGACAAGTTGGGCAATAAGGGCTGGGCTTCAACAGGCAGGGACTGAAGTAGTGAAGAAGATAGAATACGGTTAGGCTCCAAAAAGACAAGCACGAAAGTGCTCTAGGTTACAGGGGCAACAGGGCGAGCAATTGGAAATGTCATTTCGTCGAAGTGACATGGTGAGAGATGAAAACCTGATTGGTATCCAGATTATGGCATCAGTATCATTTAAATTACAAGTTGTAACCTACATACAAACATTCTATGGAACGAGATTCCAATTTTTTTGAAGTATAAACTCCTAGGTGTGAGTGATATGCACAACTAAACATATGAAGAAAGGATAAATTGGGTGACGACAAAGAAGACTGAAAATAGAGACTAGATGAACCAACGACCGAGCATAGGAGAAGGTTAATAATGAAGGTGGTTGTGAGAGCTACTTTGACCCAACTGTAGGATTGGGTATGGACAATGTTTAGAAGAAGATAAGTGACTATGGATATTTCACGGTATTTGCGTTCATCAAGATCATTTTGTTCAGGGGTATAGTTGTACGAGACACGATGAACAATTTTAGTTTTATGACAAAAAGTTTTAAATGAATGGTTTATATATTCCATACCATCCTTGGTTTGAAGAAATTTAATGGAAGAGTTAAATATACTTGTCACCATATTATAAAATGATTCGAAATGCATGAATACTTCAATTTTGGCACGCATAGGAAAAATCCAAGAATAACGGCTATAGTCAACTGAAAATAATACATAATAACTGAAAATCGGAGAGAGAGACGGAGTAGAAGAGGTCCAAAGATCTGAGTAAATTAAATAATGTGAAAATGAAGTAATTTTATTGGAATTAAAAGGTACTTTGTGCGACTTAGAAAGTGCATAGGGTTTACAAAATGCCTTATTTAATATAGAAATAAAACCTAAAGACAATATAGATAAAACTTCGGAGGACAGATGATCAAGACAGGAGTACCACAAAGAAGAGGAGAAAACATGGAAGGTAGACGGACGAGATGACGACACAAGATAGAGGTGATCCTCACAGCGACCCTTAAAAAACGGAGAACCAATGTAAAAGCCATAAATAACTTGACCAATCGGATGAACAGTAACAACCACGAAATTATCTTGAGTAAATTGAGAAGCAAAGAGAAGGAACATGTAAGACATTGTTTAATTTGAAATAACAAACCTAAGATAAGAGGAATAGAGTTAGTGTGAGTAATAAGAAGAGAAACCCCATACCAATGAGAACAGAATCGTTACCAATATAGGGAGATGGATCCTGGAGGGTAGCCCCATCATTAGTCGTGTAGTGAGTGGCTCCCATATCAAAGTACCAGGTAGGATCGTTTGCAGCACCAGGTGAAAAAAGCATGATAGGCCGCAAAGGGAAATGGAGGATGATGAAGACAAGCAGAGGTATGATGTTCAGGAGAGTTGCAAAAATTACACCAAAAGTCAGCAGGAGTACCAAGGATACCTTGTTGATGATTGAAATGAGGTACCTAATTCTTGGATGACCAGTTGCAAAGACCAATCCAGTTTCAATGCCCAACCGTCATACATGAGTCAAGCCTAATCACATGCAAAGGTGCATAATCAAGGAATAAAAATATTCACAATCATGCCATGCTATGAGAAATAAACCAGTCATTTGTACAAATCAATCCATGCATATACATCACGCCAAGCTCGATGACGCTAACTACAATTCATGCTAAAATAAGCCCAAGTCACATGCTTGGAGATTCCCAAGTGAATTGTGGTCTAAATGGTTACGAAAGTTTATCAGGCCTACATGGAGTCAAGATTGTAGAAGACTTTAGGCTGCTTGGGAGCTTAAAGATCCAAGCCCACAATTTTTGAAGCCTACGTAGGTGAGTTTGGGAGAGAACATGCGTACTTTCTCCTTTTCTCTGTCAAACCAACCAATCCAATTAGAAAGAAATCGGATCCCAAGCCTTAAGTTCACATGAAAGCCCAACAAAGCATGCATTTAGGTACTTGAAGAAGGTCTTGTCGTACGGCGACCAATTGGCCTGAAATTCAGTGGTGGTGTTTATGTAGTTATTATTTCCAGGATCATAATGGCATCTCCAACCGACCCGGCCAAAGGGTCGTAGGGCTAAAAATAGCTTGGAATGACACAAAAACCGTCTCTAACCGAGGGCTATGCCAAAGGGCTTGTGAGCTCCACCAAGCCAAAACCTCCAAATCAAGCCAGTGGGCTGGCCATTTCCAGCTCGCCAGCCAACACTCCAACATCAAAATGTCAAGCATAACTTTGTGGCAAGTGCAAGAATACCACGCTTTCTTCGTTATTATGGCAAGTGGCACTCAAAATGTCTCAAAATGTTATTTTAATAAGGTAGTTTAATTTAATTAACCACATTGATTTGTGGCACTCTTATTCAAAGATTAGATTTACCTATTTGCATTTTTTTCAAGATGGAGTTGATCAATTTCAAGAATCATTTGTGATAAAACTCATTTGAAAATGAGACCCATACAATACATTATCATTTTCCGTAAGTAGATTTGCCAATCAATTACTGACACTTCTTAGGGAAAAAATGATTTACTGACACTTGTGGCATAGAGGATCTAATTTATTTTAATGTAACCAAAGAATTAAAATATTAAAGTTTCAAAAGCACATGTTTAAATCAAATTGATGTCCAATTTGGGATGTGTGTTACATTTGATGCAAAAGACTTACAAGTCTCGGAACAGACTCTTGAGATTGTGTAGACCTTTTGTGGCCTTGGAGTTCCATGGCTGGCCGCTCCACATTTCATTAGCAAATTGCTTGTAGACCTTTTCAGTGAGATGCAACGAGTCCCAAAACACATATTCATTTGGATTCTCACACAAATCAAACTCATTCACTATTCTTTTCCCTCCACAGCTAAACACTCCTCTAAATTCACCTGTCCCACAGCATGCTGTTTTCCCTTCTTTAAAACCTTAATTTCATCACACACAGTTACACCATTCAATATCCACTTGTAACTTGTAATGTGTTACACATTTATAAGCAAATGAATTTGCATAAAAGATAACGAGTATGATTATGTTTTTGTGCTTATAGGTCAAGTCTAGATTTGGGCTGTCACTATTTATTTATTTTAGTTACATAGGCAGTTTTAAACCCTTGCCATAACCTACTCTTACCTATCACCCTGCCTACCCTCATCATACAGCGATAATTATATCATTCCACCTCTAGTAGTGTAGAGAAAATGTTGTTTAAAGACATTTGTAGGATCGATCTTAAGACCTAGACTTCTGTAGGTTTAGCCCTCTTTAGCAACAGAAAAAAAAAATGCACATAATAGAAAATGGTACTCATCATCAAGTTATAGGGTGCATTTAGTAACCCCATAAAAGAAGTTTCCAACGTGTTGTGCTGAACTTATTAATAAATCCGATTTGGCAATAATGTTTACCTGATCAACTGAATTAAGACAACTAATTTGCTTTTGTGCATTTACGTACGTACCGTATTTAGAGGGATGTCTGATTCTCTGTCTAAGATTGCTGTTCAAGTCGTAGAGTGAATATTTGAAACCCTCCAACTGGTTTCCAAGTTGAATGAGAAGTTTTGAGAGTGCTTGGTTATGTAATTTGGCAAGTGATGAAACCTCTTTTAAGCAGCTACCATTATTTTCAGGCTTGATTATTCTGAACCCCGGAAGACAACCTGAGTCCAGCAAGTTGATGAACCCAAATTTCCTACCCCCTCCTGCATAAATTTCCTGCTAATTTTACACCCAATCAAACCATATAAAAAACATGGAAAGCGTTATCCTGACATGTTATGTTGTCATACTACGAGTCAACCACATTGATTAGTTATAGAGTCAGGTCAAATTTAAAATGTGTGGTTTTGACTAGCAATTTCAGAACATAACATTTCAGACTGTATATGTAATGTGCTTAATGCATACTTGGATAACGCTTGTCAAGTTGCCGATGACCATTCCGACGTATTGTGAGCGAGGGTAGGACTTTAACATGGGAGGATTGGTTAGGAAAGGGCTTATGTAATCGTTGGTTCCAATGCTGAACAAGTAGACGGCTCTTGAAAGTGTCACTTTGGCTTCAACATCGCCTAACTTGTGTCTGAACCAGGTCTCTACCTTTTTATGGTACTTCAGTTGTGTCTTAAGATCAATGACCTGAAATAAGAGGGAATATAACACTTCTATATCCATTTAGGTGCACTTTGTGAGTGTAAAATTTTCCGTATTTAGAAAAATTTTAAATGCAATGGTTATCTCATACGTGCGGTAAAATAAATTAATAATAATTTTTTTTTTCCAAATCATTTCGGTCTATTGTTTATTAAATTGAGGGTATTTTTGTCATTTGGTCCTTATTTAACATAATTTTTCAAGAAATGACCAAAATGATTGATGGAAGACAAACTCAAAGACCATTTCTATTAATTTCAAATCTCAAGAACCAAAATGATGAGATACAAATTTTGGCTAAAAAGCCATAAATTATTGATAAAATGATATGTAGACATTGTTTCTGGAGCGCTCTACATCATTTAGATTCAAAAAATTAAAGGCCACACGGACTTAAATGATATGGGCATGTAGCCAACCAACAATTAAGAATTACGTGTCATTTTACTATTGACTTCTTACACTATTTATAAGGCGATACAACCATTACACCTAAAATTTTCTATTTTCTTACTTTTAACATTGTAATACAAGCTAAACATATGTTTCATTTCCTCTCCCTAATTTAGTAGCACATTAACAATATCCATACCAAATTGTACAAATAGCTGGCCATATCATAATATCACTTAGTAAAATGTAAAGAATACCTACCTCGCCTTGAAAAGTCTCAACAAGAGCACCAGCTCCGGCGGATGCGAAATTCGCGCCACCATAATATTGACGAAATCCCGGTTGAAGAAAGGGTGGAACAAATGGCAGGTGAGCGTGCTCAGCTGCAAAGTACATATGATAATATACAAAATTAGATCAGATCATGCTTAAGTATAAGCAGACAAAACTATCTTGCGTTAGGTTAACTAGCTAGTTAACAAAAGTGGACTTGTACAAACAAGGACCACATCATAAAAGATTTACAAATCTTACCAATGAAGTCTGACATCAAACGTCCGTCGGAGAATCTTCCCGTTGGGAACTTGAAGTAGGTTTCTCCATACGGCAAGAAATTTGCTTGGTCGAGAGTTGTAGTGTTGATGTAGTTGTTGTTGCCAGAATCTAAGTAAGAGTCTCCAAAGATGAACAAGGCAACTTGGCTTTTTGAAAGCCAAGATTTTCTTCCAAAACAAGTTGAGATTAGTAGTGCTGCATGAAGAAAGAAAACGAGGGAGATAGAGCTTTGCTTCGCCATTTCTGCAAAGTTATTGAATATATCACCAGTACATATATATAGTTATATACATATAGTCAAACAAATATGGAAACTTTGTTTCTATTTAGTTTGAAATTAAATGACTCTGTATATATATAAACCATGAGAATTAATACATACGGAAGAGATGAATAAGAAAAACCTCTCCAAAGTCAAAATAATTTTGAGAACTTGAAAATATTTTTGTCCAAAGACAAAACAAATACTTGGCTCAGAACTAATACTAGGCGTTGAACTTTGAACAGATTTTTTTTTAAAATATATATATATATATATATATATTGGAGGCGATGCAAAATTCTCAGCTAGCAATGTCCAAATAATAAAAAGTTGCAATGGTCTGAACGTGTGGAGATGTACTTTTTGTTTCATAGAGATTCAAGAAGTCCATTGCTCTTTTTGTTCCATGGTAACGGGTTTTGCCAATGTTCGATTGCTACAATCCTCGAGAGTTTAAGGGCGTATTTGAAAATGTATTTAAAATAATTGAAAATAATTTTTATGAAATATTTTTTGAACCAATTCTCAACAAAAATATAAGTAAATTTTGAAGAAAAAAATACTTGTGCTTTCTGCAAACATATAAGTAGTGTTTCTAACACAAAAGTACTTGGTGCTTCCTTGTAACCCAAAAAATTTTTTTTTTTTTTCTAAAAACACTTACAGTTATTTTAAAAATACTTTCAGATAAGTTCTAAGTTGTTCAGAAATAAGCTAACAATTTGTATTCTGGTCCAAAAATCTTTACCAAATAATGTTAGATCGAAAAATATTAACGTTAAGTAGATCGAAAGGCTTTATATTGATTCGTTCCGAATTGAACGGTTGATAAAAACTTGAAAGTTAGGTAAAGGAGAAACCGGAACCTACAGTTGCAAGTAAAAATGGGACCACTTGGTTCAATAAAAAAAAGTGTTTGCCACTCTCTCTCTCTCTCTCTCTCTCTCTCTCTCTCTCTCTCTCTCTCTCTCTCTCTCTCTCTCTCTCTCGGTCTTTCCTCTTCTCCTTCTTTGTCCTCTCTTAAAGTTAAAATTCTAATATAAAATTAATTGATAATGTCGAAGGTAATTCAATTAATTACAAGCACATGTTTTCTAGATGCGAAATTCATACTCAACACGCTCTCTTAACTGTGATGAATTTTCAAGTCTAGCATGTGGACAAGGTAAATCGGGTGACGTAGAGCACATGTTGTCATTAGACTTTACACATGGAACTACTGAGTTTTGATACCATAAAGAAAGTTGAGGTTCTATTATAAAACTAATTGGCAATATAAGGAATAGTCTAATTACTTTTAAGCACACACAATGCCTCTCCTTTTCCAAAAATAATATTCTCAACTGAGTAGTGGTAGGGCTGCAGGAATGGAGAAGAATGAAGAGTGTTGAGACCCATTTTAATTGGTTATCTTCTACCATTTATGTTTAACCTGCAATTTTAATCGAAAAAAAAAAAAAAAAAACGAAGAGATTATAGTATCCAATATTACGTAGTACTAAGGAAAAACTCAAGTTAGACAATGAGCTAACAATTATACCAAACTTTCATCAATTTTTCTTAGTACGTATCACTTATAAGTTGGAACTTCTTGTTGAAGATGCTAAGTGTCATTGAGTACGTATCAATGAGCTTGTTGTCGAAGATGCTAAGTATATGTTGCAACTGGTCGTTGAAGCTTCTGCTTCACACATAAACCACCAAGCAATCTCTGTAGCTCATTGGCTTGCCCGTTTTGCCCTTCATTCTTGAGGTGATTGTACTTGGTTAGGTGAACCCCTTACTCTAATTTGTGATCTACTTGAGAAGAATAACTTTTTTTTTTCTGTACTGAGTAGCCAATTTCTTTGAATGAAATCTGTGCTGTCTTTTATAGAAAAAAAAAATATATATATATATATATGTGTGTGGTTTTCATGTCCTTAGAGAAGTTAGGTGATATTAGATCAGTGACCATGACATAAATTTGTACATTCTTTAGCAAAGGCGAAGTGTTAAACGCGACCCCTGTTACATATTTTGAGATGTACTGTAATGAGAGTCTTGCATGTCATCATTAAGATTTGAATGAATGAACGCCATGTACTTCAACTGCCTAATTTTTCTACTTTACATCATTTCATGTGAGTTGGGAGGGAAAGAAACTAGAAGTCCGCAGTACATATTATTAACCAATGACACTTGTCAGTTGTCAATTGGTAAAATGTAAAGGCTTGTTATCATTCATTGAGAAATACAAAGACTTCTGAAAATTCTTCGTTTCTAAGGCATTCATTATTCTCTATTCATTTCTTCAAGGCCTGATATCTCAGTGTTATGATGGTATCATCGCCAATAATGGCTAGTCGCCATTCCGATCCTTGACGATTCTTCCGTTGCTCTATAAGTCGTGGTTTTGCTGTTCTGTGAGTCGTCACCTCGTTGTCGCTGGAAAGACTCAACGCCATTCTGCAGCCTTGACAAGTCGAAGGAAGTCTGCGCTCTCTGATTGTCGAAATCGATTCAGGTGATATCTTTTTCTAGTTTTGGAGGATATTTTGATCATGGGTTCTTGTATTTTTGGGATTCTTGAAGAAATTGTGCACTTCTATGAGATTTGCTATGATCTGATTATATAGAGTAATGTTCATAGATTGTTGTTGAAGAAATAATGGTGAAAGTTGCATATTAAAGAAAGTGTTATTCTTTCTTGGTGTTTTAGGAAAGTGTCAATCTTTCTTGGTGATTTAGATAAGTGTCAAACCTTCTTGGTAAAGAGTTTTAATCTCTTTGAGTAGTGCAGTTGTTTCGATTGAAAAGAGTGTTAATTTCTTTTTGATCATCACGTATTGCTATTTCTGTATCTGTGTTTTGATTAAAGATGACTACTCCGACTGTTAAAGTAGAAAATTTGTTGAGGATGCTTACTATAAAATTGAAGATGATAATTTCACCAAATGGGTGTTTTAGTTTAAGGTTGTGTTAAAGGGTTACAAATTGTTTGGTCACTTTGATGGCATTGATGTGTGTCCACCAAAATTTGTGATAACTACGGATCTTGGAGTTACTGAGGAGGTTACTGGGGCTTATATTGATTGGGAGTCGACTGACATGGCTTTGTTAAGTCTTTTGCTTGCAACTCTATTAGATGAGACTATGGAATATGTTATTGGGTGCAGCAAATGAGGTCATACAGCAGCAAATTGTTTTCACAGAAACACCAATACTTCTTCTACTAGGTTTATGGTCGAATGCCAAATTTGTGGGAAGAGAGGTCATGTTGACCTTGATTGTTATCAGAGAAGCAATTATGCATATCAAAGTCAATCTCCTCCATCTTCAATAACTACAATGAATGCCCAATAGTCATCTCAATTCATGCCCATTGATTCATGGATAGTCGATTATGGTGCTTCTCACCACATGACAGCTGCTGTCAATGCCTTGGCACAGGTTGCTCCATATGAAGGAAAGGAAAAGATCACTATTGGTAATGGCACAAGCATATCTATCAAGAACATTGGTTCCACCACTCTTCATACAAAGGATCACTCTCTATTACTTACTAATGTTTTACATGTTCCAAAGATTGCTAGAAGTTTGTTGTTTGTTAAACAAATATGTGCTGATAACAGAAGTTGGTTTATATGTGATGAATCAAACTCTTTTTTTACAGCATAAGAAGACAAAGGAGATTTTGTATCAAGGAAAGAGTAGGCCTACGGAGTTGTTTCAGATCCCATTTTTTCACAGTGCTAAAGGTGTGCAGTCTACAAGTTGCGAATCCAACAGCTTTCCTTGGTCAAGTGGTGAAGTCAAGTGTGTGGCATCAAAGGTTGGGTCACCCTACAAATGAAGTTCTTACTTGTATGCTAAAACAATGTAGTATATCGTATAATACAAACAATAAGAGTAGTGTAGTACCCTTAAAAATTTTAAATATATGATTATGTGGAATTTTTTTTGAAAGTGAAATGCCCTTATTTGGTTAAGGTAATTTTACAAGGACGTATTTTATCCTCGCATATTTTATCGTATTTCTTGACATATCTGGATAGAGGACAATTCCACGAGCGTATAGACGGAAGCTGTTTGTGATTCCGGATTATAACGGTATAGTTACGGACATTTGAAATTATTTTACTAAACTATAGTTTTAATTTAATTAAACTTCCACTAGGTGGGAGTGAGAACCAATCAAGGACTTGGATTCAGCCCAATCAATTAAAGGGGTTATGGGTTCAATCAGATTATGAAAAGGGAGGCAGGAACCAATCAGGGAAAAAAAAATGAATGAAATGAGAGAAGAAGGACGGGGAAGAACCGAGTCACTTTATGACCTGCGCCTTTGAGCTGTTTCCTCCATATTTTCTGAGGTTTTCCATCAGATGATCCATGAATTAGACCAAGCTACCATTCCCAAACATCATCTAGCCATTCCCTCTTCCTTTTCCGCCCCAGATTTAGAAGAAAATTGTTGTAAATGGGTGGAGAACCATTGGTGGTTGCGACGGGTTCGTGCAAGAAATCCTAAAATCCTGAAGCTATTCCCACCAATTACCACCACCATTAGACTCCCCATAAGGCCTTGAACAAAGCCTAAGCCTTGGTTGGGGTGGTGGAGCACTGGAGGTGGTGGATCGAGGTCACCCAATTTCTAGGGTTCCGGCGGTTCGTGGCCAAATTCAGGTATTTTCAGGCTGAATTAGACCTCGGCTCAGGTATGAAAAATGTGCCTCTCCTTGAGTTGTACATTCCTGCAAAATTTGGTAATTTTTTAAAATAGTTGAAATTTTCTGGCAAGTCATGGAGGTCGACCGCCATGCACGGTTGCATGTGCAGCGGCGCGTAGCCAGTGAGCCAACGCTACCATTTTATGCGTATTTCGATATACTAAAACCATATTTGATATGCATTTGGTATGACTCACTTGTTTGAACCTAGGTAGTGATTGTTAGTCACTTGAATGATTTTCATAAATAAGTTAGAAATTGAAATTGTGAACTAGGAGTGGCTTAATCCTTTTGTAGGATACGTAAGTAGTCTAACGAGAAGGTTAGATGCAGCCATAATAAAATAACTGAGATTTATATTTTCTTGGAAATTGTCTAAGAAAAGGAATTTGGTGATCATCTTCCGAAATAAATTTTGGGCCTGTCTTAGTTTTTGCTTCCAAATATAAATTTTCGGGTCGTTATAAGTAGTATGTATACATCATGTATTCAAGGCAAGATGTCTCGATTGCCATTTCCAGAAATGTATACATCATGTATTCAAGGCAAGATGTCTAGATTGCCATTTCCAGAAAGAACTGACAAATGTTTGTCTCCATGTGATAAAGTTCACGCTGATATCTGGGGACCTTCTCCCATAAAGTCTTTAGATGGCTATAGGTATTACATATTGTTTGTTGATGAATATACAAGATACACTTGGGTATTTCCAATAGGCAATAAATCAGATGTCTTCTCTATTTTTGTAAAGTTTTATCAGTTTGTGTTGACTCAATTTGGAGTGTCTATCAGTTGTTTGCAAACAGATAGGGGATGAGAATAAGGCATTTACAAAGTTTTTGAGTGATAAGGGAATTGTTCAGATGCTGTCATGTCTATATACCCCTCAGCAAAATGGCCTTGCTGAGAGGAAACACAGACATATAATTGAAACTTCAATTACATTACTTACCAATGTTGGTTTATCATTTGAATTGTGGTATTTTGCATGTGCACACTCAATATTTCTTATCAATTGAATGCCTTGCAAGTCTTTGTCTTCGGTATCACCTTATACTCTATTGTACAAGAAACTCCTAGATTTAAAGTTTATAAAGACATTTGGTACTGATGTGTTCCCTTGGCTTCGCCCTTACAATTTTAACAAGTTGCAGACAAGATCAGTGTTGTGTATTTTTCTTGGATATTCTCCAGATTATAAAAGTGTCATATGCTATAACTTAGAGACCAAGAAATGCATTATCTCTAGACATTTCATACATGATGAGATGATATTTCTGAGTAAACAAAGATCACAGATTCCAGTCAATAGTACATATAGCAATCAACAAGTTGAACATTTACCAATTTTGGTTCCAATACCTATCATTTAGATTCCAAGTGATCCTGTAGTTACTTAGACAACTAGTGATAATGATAGAGCTACATCTTCTTCAATAAGTCATTCTGAGAGGTTGAGTTTCAGTTCAGGCTCCAGTTCAACGGGGAATTTTCCAAGTTAAGATAATGTCATGCAAGGTGCATCAGGCCTACTCTTTCTACAACAAATGATACAACTCCTTTGTTTCCTGTCTTCAGTCCAGAGCAACTTCAGGTGATACTTCCATTCTCCATCCATTACAAAAATACAACAATATCTGGTCCTGCACATCATAATTTTGGGATTCAAACAAGGTTACAAACATGTGTAATTTCAAGGAAGAATTATGCATCATATTTAGCAACATTACCTGAGATAACTTCTTTGGATATTATGGACGATTTCTCGAGTGGTTTCTCATTCTTGGCTAATGTAAATGATATAGAAAAGCCTAAGAACTTTAAAGTTGCCAGTATCAAGACAGAATGGCAAATAGCTATGCAAGATGAATTTGATGCCTTAAAAGCACAAGGTACTTGGTGTTTAGTTCCTCTTTCTGTTGACAAAAGCATTATTGGAAGCAAATGGGAATATAATATTAAGAAGAATTTGGATGGATCAATTTCCAGGTACAAAGCAAGGTTAGTTGCACAAGGGTATAGCCAAGAGCAAGGTTTGGACTACTCTGAAACATTTAGTCCTGTGGTAAGGCATACCATTGATACTTGCTTTAGTAGTTCAATTTGGTTGGAATTTGAGGCAATTAGACATTAAAAATGCTTTTTCACATGGAGACTTAGAAAAGGAAGTGTGTATGAAGTAGCTTCAGGGATTCATTGACTCCAAACATCCAAACTACGTCTGCAAGTTAATCAAATCACTTTATGGTTTGAAACAAGCACCACGAGCCTGGAATTCGAAGTTCACTAGTTACCTACCTACTTTGGGGTTTGTCACTTCATTATCTGGTACAAGTCTATTTGTGAAAGAAGATCATGGGGATGTTATTATACTCCTATTATATGTTGATGACATAATTAAGATTGGTTCTAATGCTTCCAAGATTCAATCTGTGATTACAAACCTTGCTGCAGTTTTTTATCTTAAAGATATGGGACAACTCACCTATTTTCTTGGTATGCATATACAATATAATCATGATGGTTTTATATTCATCAATCAATCTAAGTATGCAAGGGATTTGTTGAAAAAGGCTGGTATGGAACATTGTAAACCTACATCGACACCCTCAAAACCTTATACTCAGTTACTTGTAACTGAAGGTGTACCATGGACTGATCCTACTTTTTATAGAAGTCTGGTGGGTGCTTTACAGTACCTAACATTTTCTAGGCCTGATGTAGCCTATTCGATGAATGTGGTTTGTCAGTTCATGAACAATCCAACATATTTGCACTTTCATTTAGTCAAGTGTTTTCTGAGATACTTACAAGGTACCATTACTTGTGGTTTGAAATACACAAAGGGGGATGATATGTCGATAACAACCTATTCAGACTCAGATTGGGCAGCTGACATGAATACTAATAGGTCAATAACTGGATTTGTGGTGTACATAGGCTCAAATCCTATTTCATGGCAGTCAAAGAAGTAGTCCACTGTCTCAAGAAACTCAACAGAGGCAGAATACAAGGCTATAACTCATTATGCAGCTGATATTTTCTGGATATAATCATTGCTCAGAGATATACACCAGTTTCTTCCAACACCTCATTCTCTTCACTGTGAAAACTTGTCAGCACTTTACATCTGTTCAAATCCTATGTTCCATTCAAAGATCAAACACCTAGATATTGATTACCATTTTGTGAGGGAGAAAGTACAAAAAGGTGATTTGTGTGTTCAATATATTCCCACAAAAGAACAAGTTGCAGATGTTTTAACTAAAGGATTGCATAGTCCTATATTTGTCAAGCATTGTCACAACTTGAGCTTGGATTCATAGTTTGCACACACCAGTACTGTAATTGAGTGATTGTGTTTGATTTCAAACTTTGCTAGCAGTTTCCTAGCACAGTTTGAGGGGGGAGTATTAACCAATGACACTTGTCAGTTGTCAATCGGTAATTACTATCACTCAATTAGTTAAGATTGTGAGAGAGTTAGATAGAAAGGGTACTATTGTAATAATCCATATATTGGGGGTACTATATAACACAATGTAAAGGCTTGTAATCATTCATAGAGAAATACAAAGACTTCTGAGAATTCTTCATTTCTAAGGCATTCATTATTCTCTCATCATTTCTTCAATTCTGATATCTCAGTGTTATGACATATGTCAAATTAAATATGTTTATCAAATTAAATATGTTTATCAAGTCTTTGATTTTATTTATTTTACTGATATACATATATACATATATGTGTGTGTGTGTGAGACAATTAGGGTATGTATTATAGTAAATTAGGTTCCTATCTCTATTTTTCCTACTCCATTGATTAAACCCTTATTCATTTTCAATTTTGTTATCAAGGTCCTTAGATTTTAATAAACATCATTAATTATTTCAATAATAAAATATTTTTTATTTCTAAATATATTCATTTAGTATTAGAAGCGTTACATTTGGTATATTTATATTTATGTCTAAATTTTTTATCATATATTTTTATTTTTAGTTTGTATCCATTTTTAATTTGCACCTCTTTTTTTTTTTTTTTGTACCAATTTTCTTTTCAGTTTTAATTTGTACTCATATATTAATTCTTTTTATGCCCATATTTTTAAACTTTTATTTGTATTTGTACCTATATTTTTTAATTTATTTGTACCATTTTAATTTTGCTAAATGTATTCATGCTAATTATATGTATTATTTTATGTTTTAAAATATATCAACAATTATTTTTTAAAATATGTTAATAATTATGTGGGTACATTATTTTTTTTGCTATAATTTTTGTGAAGAACAATACAACAACAACAAAACTTTTTCCCACTAAGTGAGGTTGGCTATATAAATCCTAAAATGCCATTGTGCTTGGTTTTGTGTCACGTCTTCTGTTAGATCCAAGTACTATAAATCTTTTCTTAAAGTCTCTTCCAAAGTCTTCCTAAGTCTTCCTCTACCCCTTAAGCCCTGAACCTATGTCCCGTAATCGCATCTTCTAATCGGAGCGTCACTAGACCTTCGTTTCACATGTCTAAACCACCGTAACCGATTTTCTCTCATCTTTCCTTCAATTTCGGCTACTCCTACTTTACGTTGGATATCCTTTCCTAATCTTATCCTTTCTCATGTGCCCACACATCAAACGAAGCATTCTCATCTCCGTTACACCCATTTTATGTATGTGTTGATGCTTCGCCGCCCAACATTCAGTGCCATAAAGCATTGTTAGCCTTATTGCCATCCTATAAAATTTTCCCTTGAGCTTTAGTGGCATATGTCGGTCACACAACACGCCGAATGCACTCTTCCACTTCATCCATCCAGCTTGTATTCTATGGTTGAGGTCTCTATCCAACTCTTCGTTTTTTCGCAAGATAGATCCTAGGTAGCGAAAGCGGTCGCTCTTTGGTACTTCCTGATATCAAATCCTCACCACTAACTCATTTAAGCCTCCATTTGCACTGAACTTGCACTCCATATGCTCTGTCTTTAACTAACTTAGGCGAAGATCTTTATATTCCAACACTTCTCTCCAAAGTTTAAGCTTCACATTTACTCCTTCCTGAGTTTCATCTATCAATACTATATCTTCTACGAAAAGCATACACCAAGGAATATCATCTTGAATATGTCCCGTTAACTCATCCATTGCTAATGCAAAAAGGTAAGAACTTAAAGATGAGCCTTGATGCAACCATACAGTTATGGGGAAGTTTTTGGTTTGTCCTTCATGAGTTCTTTCAGCAGTCCTTGCTCCATCATACGTATCCTTTATAGCTTGGATATATGCTACTCGTACTCCTTTCTTCTCTAAAATCCTCCAAAGAATATCTCTTGGGGCCCTATCATAAGCTTTTTTTCCAAATCTATAAAGTCCATGTGTAAATCCTTTTTCATATCTCTATATCTTTCCATCAATCTTCATAAGAGATAGATTGCCTCCATGGTTGAGCGCCCTGGCATGAACTCGAATTAGTAGTCCGATACCCGTGTTCTAATACCTTGAAAATTTAAATATATGAATATATGGGGAAAATCGAAAATAAATTGATTTCTGGTTATGAAATTTAATTAAGAACCTTTAAAATTTTGCTGCTGGAAATTATTATAATTCAAGTGGTAAAATTTATAGAGAAGTGAAAAAGATGAAAATGCCACTAGTTGACTTAGCGTAATTATACGAGGTCGTATTATATTCTCATATATTTTATCGTATTCCTTCATATGTTTGGATAGAGCTCAACCTCATGAGCATGTAGGCGAAAACCGTTCGTGAAATGAAGTTATAACCAAAGAGTTATTAACGTTTGAAGTTAGGGACATTTATTTTAATTTCGGGTCTCATCTAGAAGACTCCAGATTTTCTGGAGCAATGGATGTGCCACGTGTGTGGTTGTGATGGAAAAGGAATGAGAGAAAATGACAAGGGTGGCCGAATCAAGAGAGGGGGGAGGAAAGGAAGATAGCCAATGGCAGAGGGGAAAAATGAGGGGAAATGAGGGAGAAAAGAAGGAGGGGATTACCTTCAACCCGTTTTCCCCTTTTGCCAACCCGACCCAACCGACGGAAACAATGGTTTCCGATGCACCTCTGGCCACATACCACCTGGGAAATACCCCATGACCTTCTCTCTATCAATTCCACCCCAAAATTCATACAAATTGGCCTTGAAATTGTGGAAACCGCACCGATGGGTGTGCAGGTTCTTAGTTGTCGATCCACCAAATCTGAAACAAATTTCTCAGATCACCACCACCTTTAGCATCCTTTTGAGGCCAGGAACAAAGTCCAAAAAAGTTTGGGGGCGGCATAGTTGTTTTGGAGTCGAGTTAAGAACACCCAAATTCAAGGGTTTCTGGCGGTTTGTGGACTAATTGAGGTATTTCCCAACCGAATTGGACTTTTGGCCCAGGTATGAAAGTTGCTCCTCTCATTGAACTCTATTTTCTTGTAAAATTTAGTAATTTTTAGAATTGGTCGGAATTTGGGGTTTACGTTTGCCGGAAACAACCACCTACGACGATGCATGCGGTGGCGAATGGTTAGAGGGCTGAAGCTGTCTTTTTATTCATTTATTTGAACCTAATTCGCATTTGGTAGTCACTTGAAGGATTTGGGAAATGGAATAAAAATGAATGGAGAACTACGAAAGGCTTGATCTCGCTAAAAGGTACGTAGGCAGTCTCACAAGAGTTAGATGCAGCCTTAATAATCGAGAATTAATCTCTTGCTAGGAATTTGTTTTAAGACAAAGAAATGGGGTGATAAACTTAGAAAATTAAATCTTAAGTTTTTTTTGGTAAATGTTGGTTATAGTCTTTGTGAGTGATTAAGAAATTTAAATAAAGGATTGTGATAAATAGTAGAAAATAAACAAGAGTTTATTTTGGCTTATCACCGAAATTATTTCCTGAAAAAGTAAATTCTCGGGGCGGGGCGTTACACGTGTCTCTTACCTCAGTCTATACTCAATTACTCTATCATAGAGTTTCATTGTATGACTCGTTAACTTAATACCCTTATAGTTCATGCAGTTTTGGACGTCGCCCTTATTATTGTAGATAGGCACCAAAGTGCTCTTTCGCCACTCATTTGGCATCTTCTTTGTTTTCAAAATCCTTTTGAAAAGGTCTGTGAGCCATGCTATACCCGTCTCATCCAAGACTTTTCACACTTCAATCGATATATCATCTGGCCCCACTGCTTTTCTATGCTTCATCTTTTTCAATGCTACAACCACTTCTTCCTTCCTAATTTGGCTGTAAAAGGAGTAGTTTCTACACTCTTCTAAGTTACTCAACTCCCCCAAAGAAGTACTCATTTCATATCCTTCATTGATAAGATTATGAAATAACCTCTCCATCTGTCCTTGACCGCGTTCTCTATAACAAGACCTTTCTATTCTCATCCTTGATGCACCTTTGGTTTAGGTCCCTTGTCTTCTTTTCCCTTGCTCTAGCTAGTTTATATATGTCCAACTCTTCTTCTTTGGTATCTAGTCGCTTATACATATCGTCAAAAGCCATTAGCTTAGCTTCTTTCACAGCTTTCTTTGCCTCCTCATTCGCTATTCTATACCTTTCAACGTTTTCATCGGTCCTATTCTTGTTTAAGGCATGACAACATTCCTTCTTAGCCTTAACCTTTGTCTGTGCCTCCTCCTTCCACCACCAAGATTCCTTTTGGTGTGGAGCAAAGCCCTTGGACTCTCCTAATACCCCTTTTGCTACTTTTCAGATACAACTAGCCATGGAATCCCACATTTGGCTAGCTTCCCCCTCTCTATCCCAAACGAATTGGGTGATTACTTTCTCCTTCAAAATGGCTTGTTTTTCTCCTTTTAGATTCCACCATCTAGTCATTGGGCACTTCAAGGTCTTGTTCTTTTTTCTCTATCTTTTGATATGTACATCCATCACCAACAAGCAAAGTTGATTAGCCAAGCTTTCTCCCGATATAACTTTGCAATCCTTACTCTAAAATTGATTTTTAAGTATTTATTATATTTTAAAAATATTATTTGATTTGTCTAAATTTTATAATTTGTGGGACATTAAATGCATAAATGCATAAGTTAAATGTCTTAAATCAGGCTAAAGACCTCGATCAAAATATTTAAACAAACAAGGTTTCAGTCTAACAATTAGGTTGATGAGGGAACAGAACCAAAATGATCCCAAAAATCATAGCAAATAAATAAATAAATAATTATCACAAATAGTTTCTGGCATTAACCTAACTCTTCATTTTAGTCTCTATATTTCAAGATCAATTAATTTGGTTTTGGCTTTTAATGGACCACATCAATGTGATCATTCCATTAAAATTTTGTCAAATTTTATGTTAGTATGCTGATGTGCAACACATGTGAGACTCACAAGTTCAATAATATGGTGCCACGTGAATTATATAAAATAATTAATTCTTTTATATTATCTAAATTTCTAAAAGCCATAAAACCAAAATAAAAAAAAGGAAAAAAATAAACAAATTGAAACCAAATCCAACACTTTCCCTCTTTCCCTCCGGTCAGCCCACCTCCATCACCACCACCACCACAACAATTATATAAATCCTTTCTTCGTTTGTTGCACAAGAAAGCAGCTTCTCAACCTTTATGCTAGCTAGCTACTATCGACTATCATTTTGTTGTTTATGTAAAAATATGCCCTAATATCATAGCATCTAATTACAAATGTGGGTTTACACCACAACTGGAGGAGGACCTAATTATCCTTGCGTGTTGGCAAAGGCAATTAGGGTATTAGCTAATCATATGAAACATGCATGATCAATTGTTGAATATTTGATTGGCCCAAACAAAAAGTCGAATATTTTTTTTTGTCAGATAATGACATCCTAATGTGTAATTTTGATTTACATTGTTCGCGATAAGAAATATTCAAATTCCAGAAAGTACGCATCAATGCTCCTAAATGGACAATAAACAAAGGTAAATTTGCCGTGTGAATTTTACTGTCACTTAAAAGCCAGCCACAAAAGAATGAGTATTACCTAATAGATCCATCAGATCAAACAACATTAATCTCGGGCATGATAGGTTCGAAAGAATAGTTGATTAGGTTAGGTGATCTTTAGACTTGAGAAGGACCACATGGAGAAATTTTTTGCCGAGAATATGGCTTGGCACAAAAAATGTTATACTACAAATGGTTCGATACTTAAAAATATATATTTTAACAAATTGTATTATCACATTTAATGTTCCGAGCAGTGTTTCTGACACGATAGAACCAAATGATAGATATGCAAATATGCAGATATGCAGTCTCATGGAACACGTGAATGCTTACCAAAACCACGTAAGCAAAGTTCCAAGTTTTCAACAACTTTTACAGTAAACCAATTAACGTCAAGCTCAGATAGGGTACGACTAGGGATAGGACTAGTCCTAGTCCTACCTGTTTGTCCACATCTCTGCTCGTAATTTCATCTTCATCCTATCCAAACAATTTGTATTCACTAAATCTATTTCAAGTGATATCACTCTTCTAAATGTTGAAAAAGAATTCAAGTTTGAACCGATGATAATAAAAAAATAAAAAATAAAAAATAAAAAAACCTTTGTATTCAACTACATAACTAGTCACAAACAACATCAACCAAGTTTGGGGTTCAAAACTTTACAAACAACATTAAGCAAGTTTCGCGTCGAAGTTTTTTGTTGAGTCAATAATTTTCCACTTCTAGATGTACAAAGCCAAAGAGCAATTGATGAAGAAGGTGTTGGCGTTGGTGTTGGTAGGAAAGGATGCCTGAAAAGTGTGTTAGGGATTATCATAATGGTGCACATAAAAATCATACAAAATTTTACAAAGGAAAAGAGACCAAGTCATGTCATTGAGACGGATAGTGTGACATACAATGTGGTTTTTAATTCCTCCAATGGTGTAAACTTTATTTCTCATTATAAGCTCTTTATAATCAATATTTAAGTCACACTCCAACGCAATCTACAAAAGACAAGAAAATAGGAACTTAGAGTGAAACCATCAAAACAGAAAGGAGGTTCAAGTATTTAAAAACATTCAACTTTCTCAGATGAGGGGAATCGAGAGAGATAGTATTTTCTTTCTTTTAGAAGATTTTCGAGTTGGATAACTTGAACACTCGGAGAGTAACGCTTTGACCAAATGATGAGATGCTACAAACCTTGATCTTTAACAGAATTATATGAAATGCCAACAGGTGAGCTCCAACATCGCCTACTATTTTCATCTGGAACATGTTCTTCCTAGAATCATCTTGCAAAGAAGCCTCCGCAACAATCTGGCTGACATTTACACATGGAAACAGAACCCTAGTTTCGAAACTCACATTGCTGCTGTGAGCAGGCTGAAGGAAACCAGGAATCCGAATGGTTCCAAAAGGCAGTCCATCATGAAGACTCAGAGTTTCAAGACCCGAAGGGCTATACCAGATTCCAACCTTGTTAGGATTTGTAGCATTCAGGGATAATGTGATTACAGATGAAAGAAATAGGGTTGAACCCGAATAGGCGTTGAGCTTATACGAATCCAAGCTTACATTTTGAAGGGAAAAAACTGGCTTCTGGGGCTTTAAGTAAAAGATTACAACCAATACAATCACACCAAGAAAAACAACTGCTAAGAGAAAAAAGACGAGGAGAAAGAAGCATGATCTTTTGAAAGAATATGCACGGCAGAGTTTTCGGAAACACAAATAGTCCGAATTTTGTGATGAAACATCCATGGAAGAACATCATGTTAGCTTAGGCTAATTGACTATACTGTTATGTGTTTGTTTTATGATTGTTAAATGGAACTACTTGTACATGAAGAAGGAATTTGATGTCTTTCTTTCAACTGTGGCATTGTGTTATTCCTTTCTAGATGATACCACAACCTTTTACTAGAGCATGTAAAGCAAGGAATGATTTTCTTTTCTCAACTTGCTTTATGCTGCCCAATTAAAAGAGTTAAGATTTTGTCAAATCCCAATTTGCCTCCCTTCTTTAGTCAAATACCATGGCTCCAAGCATTTTCCTCTCTACCACAGCGTAAAGGAAAGATCATCGATTTCTTACAAGAAAGAAATGCCCTCTCTACCACAGCGTAAAGGAAAGATCATCGATTTCTTACAAGAAAGAAATGCTTTCACAAGTTATTACAAGGTTCTGCACGCTTCTTGTGCCAGTAATAGCTTCTCTAATCTAAACTACCTATTAATAAAACCCTCATTGTCAACCAAAATAGGGTAAAAATACTATTTAATCTTCTATCACACAAAAAAAAAAAAAAACAAAATGATGGGCAATAATGTGAATTTACAAATCTGCTGTAAACATTCCTAGTTTAAGTGTGATTGTGTAAATCCTAAATTAGATTTGATTCTAGTTATCCTTTCCTAATGTATCTTGTATTCCTTGGGGATGAAGGAGTATCTTCTCCCCTTTTACTACTATAAATAAAGGCACAATGTAGGAGGGATAACAACACACATTCCCCTACAATTCTACAAATACATCTCTCTCTCTCTTTCTCTCTCTCTCTCTCTCTCTCTCTCTCTCTCTCTCTCCTACCGCCAACCCTATTTAACCTTGTTAGATAAAATAGACCACAACACGTTATCAGCACGCTCCTACCGCTGCGCTTAGGAATTTGAGGTTAGAGAATTTTCCTGCATCAAACCAGTTCATCCATATCATCACGCAATCAGGTTATTTCAAAACAAAGGTTTTTATCTTGGTATTTTTACAGCCCTAATAGCATGAACATTCACCATGATGCATGACCCAACTTTACGTTTTACGAATTTTAGATTCTACATAAATTGTGTATGCATCATAATCATAATTCTTGAATTATGTGAATTTGATATTTGCCATGAATTGCATCAAATTGAATTAAATTAACATATTATTATCTTGACTATGCATATAATTGAATATGATTTGAATTGAATTATATATGAATTGAATTGAATAAAAACAAAAAGCAATCGGAAACCACAGCCTGGGTTCTTTGAACCCATGACCTCGAGAACTCGCCCAAGCCTGCAGTATGTGGCTGAACCGTGCCGAAGCCGAGAGCTCCAGGTGAAAACCCAAAAAACCCGACACCATTGATGGTGTCCTTGTCCATATAGACCACGGGATGGCCTGAAGCCACCACCTTGAACATTTTGTTCATGTCGACGACGACCAGAAGTCGTCCCACACCGAAATTGAACCGAGATTCATCGGAATTTTTCTATAAACCTGATTCAAATTTCTAGGGTTTTACCATGAATGTTGAGATTTTTTTTTCAAATCTTTGTTCACCTTTGACGTCTCCCATGACCTATAGACTCGCCATGAGCACTGTTCTCCCAATGCACGGCCGCTTGAAGCGGTAGTGCCGGTCTTCTTCCCCGACGAATGCACTAGGGTGTCCTTGGCCTAATGATTGTTTTCCCCCAGACTGTGAAAGGAAAAAAAAACGAAATTTTTTTTTGGCCCCCTGAACATTTTTTTAAGGGTCAGCTTTTAAGTGGCCTGTGTTTTTTTTTTTTTAGGGCGTGCCTTATGCACCCCCCCCCCCCCCCCCCGAGGGTTTTCTCCTCTTCCCATGGGCCTGCAGCCCCACCTAGCCCAATTTTTGGGCCTAGGAAGCGCGGACCAATTTATTTTTAAGCTACCCGTGGGCTTATTTTTTCTCTTGTAAACCTAAAAGTTCTTTTATTTGTTTTTTTTTTTTTTTTTTGCATATTCTTGTTGCATATTTTTGTATATATTTGTGTTTACCTGCAGGAATATTTGAACCTGAAATTCATAATTATTTCGAAACCTAAAGTTTTCATTTAAAAACATCACCCATGAAAACCCCAAGTTTTTCATGCAAAATAAAACCAATAAATGTCTATTATAACCTGTATGTTCTATTCCTATGTGAATTGATTGATTTTTCTCCATTACATTAACCACATCTTGTCCATCTATTTTGTAATAAGAACATGTCGAATTTGAACAAACTCGACTTCACTACTTTGGAGGTCTCTGGAAGGAACTACCTCAAGTGGATCTAAGATGTGGAGCTCCACTTCACTGCCAAGAACTTACGACCTGCTATTAAAGAAGAGGCGGACAACCCTGTTGGCAAAGCTGAAAAAGCCACTTCTATGATCTTCATTCGAAGACATATCCATGATGCGTTGCAAACTGAATATCTTGTTAAGGAGGATCCACGTGCACTATGGGTCACTTTGGTTGATCGTTTTGATCACCAAAATGACATATTCTTGCCTGAAGCAAGACATAACTGGAAGCACTTGCGCTTCCAAGACCTTAAGTCAGTGAATGAATATAACTCTGAAGTTTGTCGAATCCGATCACTTCTCAATTTTTGCAACGAAACTTTGACTCAAGAGGATCTCTTGGAGAAGACCTATTCGACCTTTTTTACCTATAATATTGTCATGCAGCAACAATATAGAGCTCAGAAGTTCACTAAGTTGTCGAATTTGATCTCCATTTTACTTCTCGCTGAAAAGCAGAGCCAGCTGTTGATGAAGAATCATCAAGCTCAACCTTCTGGGGCGACTAATGTGCCTGAAGCACACTATAGCACTAACCAACGCCCAACATGCCAAAAGAGGCATGGAAGAGGCGGCCAGAAGTCATTTCACCAAGGTTAACAAAGTCAAGGCCCATCTAAAGGAGGAAACAAAGCCCTGAAGCTCCCAAACCTCACTCCCAAGGCCACGAACTTCAAGAATAAGGGCAAAGCACCTGAAACCATGGACGCGGATATGTGCTATCGATGTGGTTCAAAGGACCATTTGTCCATTGTTTGCTGAGCTCCCAAGAAGGTTGTGGATGAATATCATTATTGTCATAAGAAGTTTGAATCAAACTTCGTGCAAGTGGGTGAACCGGCGACTAAAAAGATGGAGGTTTCTAACTTTCAAGAGGATACCACCCCTATGGAAGATTAGAATCTTAGACATAGACTTTTTTTTTCTTAGTTAAAATAAGATAATGGGGCCGAATTCCACCTAGTGGCCGAACCCCTCCTTTGTTTTTGGTTGTTTTTTGAACAATTATCCTTTATATTTGGATTATTTGTTGGTGATTTTTCTTTTGGATATTAAGTTTTAATTAATTACCATCCTTGAATAAATGAAATTATTTTGAATTGATATTTGTTTTTATGAACTTTTGTGCATGTGACCGATTCAAATTAATTTTTCATTCTAGGTATGACTAGTGGGAAAGTTAGTTGTCTGGCAAATAGTGCAACCATGCATACAGTTTTGCATGAACGCATCTATTTTACTAACTTCATACCTAAGAAGGCACCTCTGAGAACCTTCTCAAGCTCATCCAACCTAATAGAACGATATGGTAAGGCACATATAATGTTGTCCAATGGTACAATCTTGACCATTGATGAGGCACTCTATTCTCCATGTTTCGGAAGAACGTTGTTGAGTTTCAAGGACATTAGAGATAACAATTACCACGCTGAAACCCACATAGAAAGCGAAGTTGAATTTCTATGCATAACTTCCTACGAATATGCCCAGAAGCGTATTCTAAAGAAGATGGAGCGTATCCCGAGTGGTTTATATACTACGACCATACACCCCATAGAATGCCACTATGTGGCCAGCCCTACTACTGGGACCACGCACAAAATTACACTTTAGCATGATTGTTTAGGACATCCTGGATGAATAGTGATTCAAATCATCACACGGGCATCCACTAACCAGCAACTTAGGTTTGATCCAAGGAATTGTATGTCAAACATGTTCAATGGGAAAGCTTATTACTAAGCCTTCTTATGACAAGATTCGTTCGAATCCTCTTATTGTTTTACAACGGATTTATGGGCATTTGTGGACCGATTCGCCCTCCCTGCGAACCATTTTTGGTTGACTCTTCCACATGTTGGTCACACATGTGCTTGTTGTCCACAAGGAACGCTGCATTCTCCAAACTGTTGGCTCAGGTTATCAAGCTCAGGGCTCACCACCCTGATTATTTGATCAAATGTATTCAATTGGATAATGCTGGAGAATTTATATCTAAAACTTTTGATGATTATTGCATGTCGACTGAGGTTGAAGTTGCACATCTTGTAGCCTATGTTCACACTCAGAACGGCTTGGCATAGGCTTTCATTAAGCGCTTACAAATGATTGCTCAATTGTTGGTCATACGTACCAAGCTCCAGATCGCTGCTTAGGGCCATGCAATATTGCACGTAGCAAAGTTGGTCTGCCTGAGGCCTGTTGCGACGCAACCATTTAATGCCCTTTAGTTGGTTACCGGATACGAACCCAATATATCGCATCTGCGTGTTTTTAATTGTACAGTATATCTGCCGATCTCACCGCCCTTACGTACAAAAATGGGGCCTCAACGAAGGATGAGAATCTATGTTGGATATGATTCTCCTTCGATTATTCATTACTTAGAACCTTTGACAGGTGATCTATTTACTGCTCATTTCGCGGATTGTCACTTCTATGAGATAGTCTTCCCGTCGTTAAGGGGAGATAAGAGCGTCAACGTTTCTGAAGAACAACGCGAATTATCGTGGAAGACTCCCATTTTGTCTCATTTAGATCCCCACACCGCTCAATCTTAAACCAAAGTGCAACGCATATTAAATCTCCAGAGCATAGCTCAGAGCATGCCAGATGCTTTCGCCGATCTAGCGCACGTGACAAGATCACATATTTCAGCTACGAATACGCCTGCAAAGATGGATATACCAAATGTACGACGGACTTCCCTTCTAGAGGCCCGGGATGCCAATTCTGGTGATCTATATACATTAGCGGCTAGCCAATCATCTGCCCCTACACAAAAGCATGGCAGTCCTCTTAGTTCAAAGGATTCATACCCCTGGAAGAGGAAATTCACAGCACAAGGTCCTGAAGAGCCTACCATGAATCTGACTATCGCTTACTCATTCTATCCAACTTATGAGGAAATTCTAGATTATGGAAGCGTCCTTAAATAGACGAATCCTTCTCCCGAGAATCGTGAGATTTCGATCTATTATGCTAGCTTAGATGATGTGTGGCGTAGAAATGAGATGATTGTCGATGATGCATTAGCATATGCAGTAGCTACTGAGATCATGTTGAGTGATGATATTGAATCGTGTTCCATTGATGAATGTCGATGTAGAACTAATTGGTCGAACTGTAAAAAAGCAATCCAAGTCGAACTCGATTCGCTTGCGAAACGTAAGATGTTTGGACCTCTAGCTTCTACTCCTCAACATGTGAAGCTCGTTGGCTACAAGTGGGTTTTCGTTCGGAAGCGTAATGAGAAGAACGAAATTGTGCGTTACAAAGCTCGTCTTGTTGCACAAGGCTTCTCACAACACCCCGGGATTGACTATGACGAAACTTACTCACCCGTTATGGATGTGATTACTTTTTGCTACCTTATCGTTGACTTTCCTATGACTATTTTCTTTTTTACTGACCGTGTCTCAATGGTCATGAACTCCGAAGGTTTTAGCACTAGGTCCCACTAGGCGTGCCAAAATGTTGACCCTAAAAATTACAAAGCCTACATGGTGCGCAAGCCGAGTAACTAATGAGCTAACTACGTCCTTCGGTTGATGCGGGGCGTGCCAACTCGTCAGCCGAGCTTGCCAAGGAGTACAATTTGTTAATGATGCGTTGAGCGCGTTATTGACTTCTTGATCTTATGATTGCGGCCGAGGAATGAACAAGTCTCGGCAATTGGGTTCTCGAGCCTGAAGACAAGGCTGCTAGTTCTGCAAAGTTCACGAATTATCGGTGCCGGATTCGGTCACAGTGATTATATTCGTAAGAGTATAAGCATGTCGAATCGACACCAGACTATATGGACACAAGTACTCAAAGGAGATGTATGTCTTGATGGTAAATGTGGTTCGACCATCAGAAAGCCGAACTCTGAAACTCACTTGTGAGTATCCAATCATAAAACCACTCAGCGTTCAATGTGCAAAATGTCGTAATTCGTAACACCTTACTTCGTCGAGAAGGCTAATAAGATGACCTATGCCAATAAGGATTCGAAAACCTTTCTTGACCGAGACTTGGATAGGTAATCAGTCGACCTCGGCGCAGTGCTGTTTATCCAAACTGAAAGTGCTCCTTGATCGGCTGATTCTACGACAACAGTGTTGTTTATCCAAACTGAAAATGTTCGTCGATTGCCTTCACAGTGCTGTTTATCCAAACTGAAGATGTGTCAGCGGAAAAAGAAAATAAAAATCTCAAGATGTTTGAGAGGTTTACGCAGGGCAGTTGTGTGTTGAATTGGAGGTCGCCTGAATGATGCGCTCTGCTCTCTATTTATAGCAACAAATCTTCCTTAAGATTAAGTTAAACCCACATTCGGATTAGGACTTCTTATTTTGTTCCAACTTTATCTCGACCAATCCTACTCCTATTAGGACTTTGAGCTCACCCCCCTTTTCAGGCCGTATTCATTGCCGGTCGAGAATCCATATTGCACTAGGCCCCCTTATCGTATTGGGACTTCTTTGACCCATCTACTCATCCAAACTACTCCTTCTTGCAATAGGACTCAACCACACCAGGCAACCCATAGTATATTTGGAAAAGCTTTGGGCCGAACCTACGCTTAGCCCAAAAATATTATTTTGGGCCCAAACAGATTCATATGTTGATTTGTATATTCTACGTCATTCATGATTCGTACTTTGTGGTATTGATAGGTTTTTCTCCACTCATAAGTTGAGGCCTGAAGTCTCCATAAACATTCAAAGTTCGTAATATAACAAGTTGGGCGCATCCCCCATATAAATTGATACAACAAATCCTTCATTCAAACATCCCAGAAACGAGAGAGAGAGAGAGAGAGAGAGAGAGAGAAAGAATGGATGCATTACCAACACCAGCCGACTTCAAACTCGACGGCATTTTGCTGGAATTTGTCGTCGGGGCTGGGGTTCGTATGCGCAGAAGTTGCAAAGGTTGAAACCCTTGAGTTTCAACGCAAAATTAGCATCACAAAGTGCAACATAGTGAGATTAAAACCCAGAAATTCAAAAGTAAGTAGAGACCTCACCTGGGTTTGAGTTTAAGACCTTCAAGCTCTCGGGCATTAATGGTGCCGAGGTCCACACTACACCGATCCCACATGTAAGACCACCATTGTGATCTTTGCATCCCACAGACCTCGAATATAAGTTTGGGGTTGATTTGTGAAGGTAAGTGGGAGAGTGAGAGCTTTCTTCTCTCGGTGCTAGAGAGATTGAGTTCAAGAGAGGAGAGAAGAATGTAGTTAAGCTTCATAAACAGTGCATTAAGTTTCATAAATAGTGTCGTAAGTTTCACAAACAATGTAGAAGTTTCATAAACAGTATGAGGATGTGTGGGGCCGCCTGTCAGATTTTTTTTAAAATTTTTTTTTAATATTAAAATTATGTCATTTTCATTAAAATTTAAGTTCTTTTGTCCTTTTTATTAAAATTTAAGGGTTTTTCATTAAAATTTTAAGTTTTTTTTATTAAATAAAGTTATAGCATGGTTTTTTATTAAAATAAACTTAGTCCAAGCCCTTTTCATGAAAGGTCTCTATATATGCCTTTCTCCACAGTCACCATAAGCTTGACCCGCACTTCATGCATAAGTGGATTTTTTAGTCCACCACAGTATGTGAGGAAATCTTGGGTATCACCGGAGATTGTCCCTAAGTGTCTCACTAGCGACTTTATTTATCAGTATACGAAGAGTAACCTAATCACGTGATGAGTAAGACCTTCACATAAAAATGTAAAGAGTAAAATCTTTCGCAGCTGGGACATTGGGATAATTTGGTGACCTCGTTTAGTTTATCATCAAAGCTTCACAAGGCAAACGAGGTAGGTGTGTGTTAGGTTCAAACTTCCCTTGTATTCTAACAATTAGAAAAAACTAAGCCATCACTAACTACAATCCCGTTAATTCAAACCCACATTTTTATGGTCAAAACTCAAATCATAAGCAGCCCCATTAACCCTAGACTAATTTTCCACCCCACCTTGGTCACTCCACCTATTCCCAATTGGTCCTCGGTCCTATTTGTCATCGTTCTGCACACCTTGGTCACTCCACCTATTCCCAATTGGTCCTCGGTCCTATTTGTCATCGTTCTGCACACCTTGGTCCCTCCACCTATTCCCAATTGGTCCTCGGTCCTATTTGTCATCCTATTCCCAATTGGTCGGTCCTCGGTCCTATTTGTCATCCTATTCCCAATTGGTCCTCGGTCCTATTTGTCATCTTTCTGCACACCTTGGTCCCTCCACCTATTCCCAATTGGTCCTTGGTCCTATTTGTCAGCTTTCTGCACATAAACATGTGAGTGAAAAAAAGGATGGCTTAAGTCACCCTTGTGAGCACTGAAGGAAGGTGCTGCAATCTGTTCTGCCATGCATGCATCAAGGACAAAATCTCAACCCTTCTCTCTCTCTTCTTCCCCAGTACCATACTGATTTGTCCATCTTTTCTGCTGATGCATGAGGCAGGCGGAGGGTCCAGCTTCCAAGGCACATTTGGAGCTGGAAAGCCCTAAAGCACGGAAAAATCTTGCGTGTAACCGTTTCATTATCTTCTGTTTACCTCTCCTCAAATTGGCGGTCACATGACGAGAGAGAAGAAAGAGGTAATGAAACGGTTACAGCTAAGAAAAACAAGAGGTAATGCAACAGTAACTCCAATGATGAGCGAGATAGAGAGAAGCAGTGAAACGGTTACACCCGACTACACAAAAACTACGTGCCAATGGCACCGACACATGTCGGTATTCCGCAATTTAAGCATCATGACAGAGAGAGACAAATGTCAGACATGCAGAGCATAGTGACAACACCCTTCACATGGCCAATGCATGTGTTCAGTTAAAGCATAAAACCCGGACGGTACGACCAATTCCATGCCACTTACAGTAAGCTAATGTCGTATGCGCCATCTCAATCTGTGAAAAACACGAAACGAAAATGGCACGGCCTTTTGGTAATTCCGTCATCCTCCAAGGTCAGATTGTCATACAGATATCTCTCTCTCTACAAACACCAAGTCAAAAGTACATAGGACTGAAAACCAAACAATGCAAAATCTGATGGCCTCTTGTAAAAAGGAAGACCGAAATAAATTTAAACAAGTACAGAATTATGAGGTTACAGTATCATCACAACTCACACAATTTCATCGTTACAAACATGAAAGTTCAGAAACCACAAGGTCTTTGGAGGTGAAAGGAATCCTAATACCTATACGATCTCCATACGCCTTTAGCTACGGCAAATACTCCCCCGTACAAGCCTTATCCATGTCAACCGCTTGCACAGATGCACTCCAACCCGAAACACATCCTGCAAGCACAAGAAGTTAAGAACCCGGCAACTTTCTCTTTATAAAATTTGAGTGAACGATAACATGAAATGAAACAATGAACAACGTCGAACTTGACAGAGGATTGAAAACTCACTAACATGTAGCTTTATTTACATAAACTGGAAAGCTGGGGTAAGGTTCATCGCTCAGAAAGTTCCTCCAACAATTTCCGGCAGATCGTCAAAGGTCCATAGGTCCACTGGATTACCACCATCCTGAGTTGCGTCTCCGTTAAGGAAGGCGTCCACTGAAGCATCCCAGCTCCCGTCAAGATATGGGGTCTGAAAGTACTTCATCTCCAAAGCTGAGAGCTCATCAGACAGTGTCTTTCCTGTACTATCCTGAGGAAGCACCAGATCCCGTGAGTTGGGCTTCAGCTTCTTCGTTGGGTTAGCATCCTCCAGAAACAGTGAGTCGTCAGTTTCTTCCATCACAGAAGAAAGAACTGATGAGATTTCTGGAGTCTTTGAGCCTTGTTCTCCCCAGCCGAACTCAGAACAATCAAACGAGTTGCTTCCCTGATCGGAACTCAAATAAAAGGGGGCAGGATCGGATGGAGTAGAGGATTTCAGTGCAACATCTCCATTGGCAGGGAAGGTAGACATATACCCAAAGTTATTCAACGTTGGCTTTTCATCCAGAAAACACAGAGCACCGTAATAGTCCTCACTTGAGTCGTTCACAAAATTGAAATTCTGGTTCAGACTAGACTCAGTGCCATTCATGTTTGTCTTGGGTATCAGTTTCTGAGAATTTGCCTTCACAGAACGCTTTGCAGAAGTACGAGGGGTTTCTTCAGGGAAGTTAACCTTAGCTTTCTTACCACGAATTCTGCGTGCCTCGGCATCATATGCCCTTGCAGCTTCTTCTGCAGTGTTGAAAGTTCCAAGCCAGACCCGAACCCCTTTCCTTGGGTCGCGGATCTCTGCAGCCCACTTTCCCCATGGGCGCTGGCGAATTCCCCTGTACTGGTTCTTCCTTTTTCTCTTTGCAGATTTCTCAGCTTGCCCATTGAACTCCACAGATTTCACAGCAGAACCTTCAAGATCAAAAGAGAGAAAAACATTAAACACGAGCAAAAAGATCCATCAAGAAAACGTCACAAATCTGTTCAGACGTAAATCGGATTAAAAAACAGATGATCAGTAGTCTGTTAAAACGGTGAGAAAAACTAAGGGGAAATTAACATAAATATAAAGCCGACTTTTACCACAACAGTCTACAAGGAGCTCTAGATTTTCAAGTTTTATAGCATAATATTTTATCAAATAGCAGCAACTCCATCCAACCAAATTCCAAGTTGCATGGATGAAATCATGATGAATCTAGATGTGATCTCATAAATATCAGAAAGACACGGCGTGACAAACTTGATCTCCATATCACAAGCATGATCATCACAAGATATAGGAAGCAAATTAAACAACATATTAAGAAACAAGCAGATGTTAATACAAAAGTTACATTCAAGAATAAAAATATCATTATTCATAAAATAAACTTGTTTGGAAATTTCATTTGGCTCCGGATCTGAGCTTGCTACTTGATATTTATACAATTGGAAATAGACCATAAATTACAACCAATCCATTACTAGCATACAGAAAACAACCAAGTTTTATGAAATTTCAACAGACAATTAATTAAGAACAATAAAAAACTAGATTGATGATTTTATAATTAATTAAGAATTTAACTGATGCAACTCGTACAGTATTACCAAGAAGATCTTTCTACCCACCTAAACAAATTCCTCAGATTCAAAACACAAGAACTAAAACAAGTTATTTCTAAAGTGATCATCCCAACAATCTACACAATATCACACACACACATATAATTAACAAGCAAGATTAAAACTTTATAATAAGAGCTCACCCAGAAGATCTATTCAATTAAAGGCCACAAATTTCCAAGTAAATTAAATAAAGCAACAATTAGAATTTACAAATTACCATTATAACATAAATCAACTCTTTAAATAAAATTAAAAAAACAATAAAATGTAAAATCTTTTGTAAAGGGGGTGAAAGAGGAGATTTTTACCACGGGCAGAAGAGGGCTTTCCGGCAGAGAAAGCAGAGGGCTTGGAATCAACCATTTCATCGTCCTCGTCCACATCGGACTCGTCCTTGAATTCCTGGAAATCAGCCTCGAAGTCGTCGTCCAAGTCAACGATTACGGACCTCAGAGGCTTCGAGAACCGCTTCCCCGAACTGGGTTTTTTGAGATCGGGCCAGAGGTAGTCGGCGGTGAGCCGCCGGGACCGCGCCGGCGGCGCTATGAAATCAGAAATAATAGCACCTCCACACATTTTGCTCTTTCACGGCGCACTTGCAGCTGAAAAGGGTGTCGGAAAAATTAAAAATGTTGGGATTTTCAGGTGAAAAAGTTGAATCCGACTGACTGGTTTTTGTGTTTTGGAAGTAAAGCAAGCGATCAGATAGAGGGAGAGAAAAGCTTTCGTTATTTTTCTGCTGAACAAAATGAGGTTTATGGTTTTATATTTTTTCTTGAAGGGAAATGGCTGACGACGGATGGGGAGTTTACTATTTTGTCCTTGGTTAATGTAGAGATTTGCAGATGCCGCTGCTTTTGTTGCCCAGAATGCCCTTCAGTGGTGGTTGAATTTTACTGCTTGCTTTTGCCGACCAAGAAAAATAATAAGAAAACAAAAGAGGCAGATGAATTATTGAGAATCATGAGGGATCAATTGGAGGTTTGGTGAAATAAATTTCCTCCAAGGGACTATTTGCATGTCGTTGGCATTTGGCAATGAATGGAACAAATAAAAGTGTATAACCTTTTACATTCCAATTTTATACAAAATTTAATATTCTATTTCCACCCACATCCTCGTTTAAATTAAGAGTAGGGCTGAAAATTTTTCCCGAAATTCCAAACTAAACCAAAAAAATCCCGATTCCATACCAAAAAAATTTCAAACCAATAATATCGAAAATTTTGAGATCTATACCAAACCAATCCAGAACCTTTTAATACAAAAGTCGGGATTACATATTTAATGATTCAGAAATGCCGAACCGAACAGAAAAAAAAAAAAATATATATATATATATATTATTTATTTATTTTGGTTGCATGCATGTTGAACATTGAATTTAAGTAGTTTGATAGTAGACTACATTAGAAATAGAAATATGAAATTAAATAGTTTGGAACTTTGGAACATCAATTTAACTTGGTATGAACGAATTAGTATTTCTATTGGTATGAAGCCTAAATTTCAAGAGATATGAAATTGGAAAACAAAATTTTAGGCGAAAAGCCTAAATTTTGGTCCATTGCCCAAAAATCTCAAATTTCAACCCAAATGCCCAAAATCGAAAATCCAATCCCGATCCATCCCGAAATACCGAAAACATTTTAGGAATCCCAAAAATTGAAAATACCGAAATTTCGGTTCAGGATTGGTCTTCAAATTCCCGTCCCAAAAATTTTCGGTTTGGGATTTGGGATCCCATACCGAACCACCCCTAATTAAGAGTGTATGTCACATCCCGGCCCGGGGCGGGTTACATCCCGGCCCGGGGCGGATCACTTCCCGAGCCCTACTCCACTACCGTAGCACGATATTGTCCGCTTTGGGCTTACCATTCCCTCACGGTTTTGTTTTTGGGAACTCACGAGCAACTTCCCAGTGGGTCACCCATCATGGGATTGCTCTAGCCCCCTTCTCGCTTAACTTCGGAGTTCCTACGGAACCCGAAGCCAGTGAGCTCCCAAAAGGCCTTGTGCTAGGTAAGGATGGGAATATACATATAAGGATCACTCCCCTAGGCGATGTGGGATCTCACAATCCACCCCCCTTAGGGGCTCGACGTCCTCGTCGGCACATATGCGACCAAGGTTAGGCTCTGATACCAAATTGTCACATCCTGGCCTAGGGCGGATCACTTCCCGGGCCTAACTCCATTATCGTAGCACGATATTGTCCGCTTTGGGCTTACCATTCCCTCACGGTTTTGTTTTTGGGAACTCACGAGAAACTTCCCAGTGGGTCACCCATCATGAGATTGCTCTAGCCCCCTTCTCGCTTAACTTCGGAGTTCCTACGGAACCGGAAGCCAGTGAGCTCCCAAAAGGCCTCGTGTTAGGTAAGGATGGGAATATACATATAAGGATCACTCCCCTGGGCAATGTGGGATCTCACAGTGTAACTTTGTTACCTCTTGACCAAAAAAAAGAGGAAAAAAAAGCTTTGTTCATTTCTAAAATGGAGTGGCGCAACCACCTAATACTACAATCTAGTGGTATTCCTATTCACTTATAAGTGAGATGTTTTAAGTTCAATTTTCGCCTTAGGCGAGTCGAGTTTGAACCACACCATTGCTAGCTGATTGTGAGGCTAAATCCATCCCCGCCCACTTAATGTACATAATATCGTTTGTTAAAAAAAAATATTAAAGTGACGCTCACCTCCCATTGATTGTCGTTAGGTTAATTTGATTAATTGATTTAAATGACGTATTTAAAAATTTAAATTAATTTAACAACAATCAATGAGGGTGAACGAAAATGCACTCTAAAATTAAAATTAAAGGTTAACTTGAAGAACTTTATTGGGTTTGAGAGTAATGAAATCTAAAGAGAGTTCACATATAAAGCACAAAACTTTATATGTGTCCCTAGTGTATTATGGTGGACAGATAGAGAATAAAAAATTTGTGTATGCCACTATATCGTGTCAAGCAAGTATAAAGATGTATACAGGAGTCTACTTTTAATAGTGTGTGAAATATCTACAAAAGTATATATTTTCGTTAAAATATTCAAAAAATCAAGAATCGATATAGAAAACGAGGGTGAAATTCCAACTTCGCATATGTCGGCAAGATATAGAAAAATCAATGAATATCGATGATATTTACTGATTCATTACAGAAATTTTGTTAAAATTGATTACAGATTTCGAACTTTTGATTTTTTTGGGAGAAATTTTTCTCTAATTTCAACTAAATCTGAATGAATTGATATACCCACCCTATTCTAAATTTCCATAAGTTTCGTCGAAGACAACCGATATTGATATCTGTATTGATATATGTTGATACAAATTTTCGCTTTCTTCTTCTTGGACGAAATTGCACCTGCAAAACAATTAACACCTTAGGTCAAGGCCAAGAGCCTCACGCGCCCACAATGAATAAGGGGGCTTTGGCGAAGAACCACTGATGCCAAAGTTAGAATTCGAGTGAAAAGTGTTTAGTGAATTTTGGAGAATTTTGCAAGAGAGTTGGAATTAGATTTTTGGAGAAATGACGTGGTATTTATAGGGGTGTGGCCGGCCCCCTTTGGAGAGATGGGAACCGGCCACATATGGTGGTTTTGGGTGTAATTGTAAGAGATTATGTCAAAATAATATCTTACAATCAATTAGGAAATTAATTAGAAAATTAATTAATTAGGAAATTAATCAATTAATTTAGGTAATTAATCATATTTTGAATGAATAATTGAAGGTTACCTTGTGGGGAGGATTTGATGAGGATGGATGAAATAGGTTTTGAATAAATACCCATTTTGATCACTTTTAACATTGATTGTGCCATGATTGTCCACTACTTGCGCGTAGAAGTTCCGATGTGCCTTGCGGGTAATATTGTCATTTTATCACCCAAAAGAAAATGTGTCGCCTCCATAATTTTCTTGATTATTTTTTACTCCACAAATGCCCCCACACTTGCTAGGCTGCTCACAGGAAAGGGCAACAGGTGTAGAGATCTCCAACTTTGATGCAGATTCTCACTTGGACTTAGAATTAGATTCTTCTAGGAAAGGGGAATAAATCGCCTCCAAAGCCTATTTAAGCCTACCTTAAGTAGGGGATTAAATCAACTTCAGAGGGCAATTATTTGTCCCTACAAGAAAAAGAGAAAACTAGAGGATATTGCTCCCCCTCCTCTAGCACTCTTCTTTGCTTGCTCGTGCAAAGAATCATCTTCCGTTGATTTATTTGTCTTCTCCGCACCACACCAATGTAAGAAAAACTTAATTCTCCTTGTCTTCTTCTTGGGTGATGCTGCCACAGGGCAGCTGTCGTGGTGGTGCAACATGTCTACTAGCAGGGGCCAGGAGTCGGCTTGGCATGGGCCAAGGAGGTGGCATGGCATGGGCCACGGTTTGGGCTGTCTCGTCGGGGCTGTTTGCCAAAAATGAGGAAACTACTTGAGTTTGATTTCTTAGCTATTGTAGATAAAGCAGTCAAGGATGGAACTGCCCATATCGAAGCTGCTGAAGATGAAGTGTCAGATGAGCAAATTGTTGAGTGCAAAGTTGTTGCTTCTCCCTGACCATTCGCTGCCTAGTTGGTCTTCAAGCATTTGATCTTTTGAGCTATGTGGCCTTCTCGCACTAGAAAGGTTACCTAGATGGGTGTTGGGGAATTAGTTTACCTTCTCGTACTAGAGAGATTACCCATATGGGTGTCAAGGAATTGATTTACCCTATTGCACTAAAGAGCAATTAGTTTAACCTCTTACATTGGAGAGCAAACCTATATAGGTGTCGGGGAATTAGTTTACCCTTTCACACTAGAGAGTAATTAGTTTATCCTCTCGTACTAGAAAGTAGACCCTCATAGGTGTCGGGGAATTAGTTTACCCTCTCGCATTGGAAAGCAATTAGTTTATCCTCTCACACTGGAGAGCAGACCCAGATGGGTGTTAGGGAATTGGTTACCCTTTCACACTGGAGAGCAATTAGCTTATCCTCTCACACTTGAGAATAGACCCAAATGGTTGTCGGGGAATTGGTTTACCCTTTTGCACTAGAGAGCACAGAAGTCGTTGTCGTGAGTGCAGCCGAGGAAAGTTGGACTACTGGACAACTAAAATAATCCTCAGCCTACGAGGTCTTGTTTGGCAATCTGCTTGAGACTTCAAACTGCTTGTGGAAACGGTGTAAAGATGTAAGCGTAGTGAGCTGCTCCCAGAATTATTACGCCATCATTAAATGTTTTTGTCATGTGCCCTTTTGAGGCTTGGTTGGTGATCAGTTGAGAATCTGAATGGATTGCAAGCTTCTTCACTACTAAGTCTCTCGCTAGTAGGGGCTGCTAATAAAGCCTTGTCTTCTGCTTCATCATTGGGTGCTTTAAAGTTTGAAGTCTCGTGGGCTTGGTCGGCCTTAGATAGAAGCCGCAAGGTGGCACAACTGGGAGCCGTGGTGCAAGATCGGTACGGATGAGAGTCATGGTGACAAATCAAGGGCGACCGGGGGTCGTGGAGCAAGTAGGAACAATTATGAGAACATAGTTGGGGCTGGCTTGGGCCAAATTGTGCGCATCAAAAGGAATTGGACCACTAGGTTCGTGATGCTCGGCTATTGGTGATATGTTGCTTCAGTAATAAATCATCTAGAGTGTTGAGAACAACGTCTACCCCCGGTTCTTGGTAGTTGGGCTGGTGTGTCCTTCTAGTACTCGTCTGCCTCCGGCATGCCATTAGGTTGAGTTGCTGCATTTGTTGGAACATAAGTAATCTTTGTATTTGACAATTTATGTGGAACAGTCTTATGCTCGATCTTGTCAATAAAATGGAACTTGATTATGTTGGTCATGTCTCGTCGAAGTGCCTCATCAATGACCTCATTGTATTGGAAATCGTGCAATCGTTCGGTTAGGAGCCTCTCTACTTCTTCTTGAATTTGCCTTTGTTGGGGGTAGCGGAGCTCCCGGTTGCCCCCAGTGATAACCTACTAGTCTAGGCTACTCTTCCATGTGTTCGGCTCATTTATGTCGCGACTGGGTGCATGTGGTACGTTCTTAGCAGACGAGCGAATTACTCGTAGGCTGGCGATTGAACTTGAACCGAATTGTGTGACTGCTTCTTTCCATCCATCGTGCTGCTTACTTCGATGTGAGGTGGATGATGCTCTTTACGGGCTTAGCCGTGAATGAACATTTCGCCTGAAAGGTTACTCATGTTGATTATCGGAGTATGGCCCCAACCATAAATGTATACTCGTCCGTAGGCTTAACCGAGAATGCACACTCCTCCACGTGCTAAGACTGGAGTATACGCTATCTCGGGGGCCTAGTCGGGAGTGTACATTACCAAACGGTTTGGTTCGTGACTGGTTGAGTGGATGATTGCCAGGACGCTGTTATAGAGGTTCATCGTCTACCCTTGTCCTACTTCGGGACACCTCGTCTGGGGCACGCTGCAAAAGTTGATTCACCAAGGTAGTCTGATGCGTGAGGGCACTTGTTAACCTTATGACTTGTCGAAACAAGTGTTGTTCGCCATTTAGGGGTGAAAAAGCTTGAACGGTATACATTGTGGAAGTGTAATGGACTCCGAGTGCAAGATTTAAGTTGAGAAATGTCAAATCTGCAAAGAAATGGGGTGAAAATGCCCCCAGTTCAATCGTTGATCTAGAAATCTGAAGCCGGGACAGTTAAACTGGTTTTCTTAGAAGGCCAAAGGAGTGGGCTGCTTCGCATGAGGCGCACGTAGGTGCTGGGCTCCCACCAGGTTACGGTTCGGGCTGACTTGCCATTGGCTTGGGCCCGTGTAGGCTGGAGTGACGCTGCTTGGGCTCAACCTTAGAGCGCATTGGGCCCACAAGGTCTAGGCTGCTCTAATTGCTGCAATTGCTTGGGCCTTAGCTGCCATTGCAGCACCGTGGTCTTAAATATGGGTTGGTTGCCTTGTGGCACGAGCTTGGGCCTGCTGCTGTGAGGTGGCCTACTCATCGTGGGCAACGGGCTCGCCGCGAGTTGTTGTCATGGCTGCCACCATGGTGGTTGTCACGGTGCTACCCTATGGGGGTGGTGCCACTCCATTTTTGTTAAGCCTCGTAGATCGTCGTGGTCCAAATTCTTGAACGTTGGAAGTTCCATTCATTGTGGTAATTTCTAGTCATTGTACTTTTCTTTTACATTTTATCAAAGAATTTTTATAAACAAAAATTTCAAGAATAAGAACGTATGAAAAATCTACAAATGAACAAGAAAATGTAAAACCTTGAATGTGAAAGTCTTCTTCGAGCGTGTGAATCAAGGCTATCAATGAAAGCACCAATTTGTGGATGCAAATTTCTGCCTTCTTCTTCTTGGATGAAATTGCACCTGCAAAACAATTAACATCTTAGGTCAAGGCCAAGAGCATCACGCACCCACAATGAATTTAGGGGGGCTTTGGTCGAAGAACCTCCAATGCCAAAGTTAGAATTTGAGGAAAAAGTGTTTAGAGATACTATGGTGGTTTTTGGGTGTAATTGCAAGATATTATGTCAAAATAATATCTTGCAATCAATTAGGAAATTAATTAAAAAAATAATTAATTAATTAATTAGGAAATTAATCAATTAGGTAATTAATCTTATTTTGAATGAATAATTGAAGGTTACCTTGTGGGGAGGATTTGATGAGGATGGATGAAATAGGTTTTCAATAAATACCTATTTTGATCACTTTTGACCTTGATCGTGCCATGATTATCGACTGCTTGCGTGTAGAAGTTACAGTGTGCCTTGAGGGTAATATTGTCAATTTTCACCCAAAAGTATACGTGTCGCCTCCATAATTTTCTTGATTATTTTTTACTCTACAATATATCTATCAATATTTTTATAAATTTGCACATCGATATTTCCACTTATATAGGTATTTTAAACACTGCTTTTAAATAGGGCAATTAGTTATAATTATCTTTTTTTTTTTTTTTTTGTACATTTGATTGCAGAAATAATCAGTTTTTAGTAATAGTGATAACTTCATTTGTTAAGTTTTAGAGTATGACATGTATTGTTTTCCTTTGTTGTGTGCATTGTTTAAATTAAGTGTTTTGGTGATTGCCATGTAAGTGCGTATGCGTTTGTATTAGTGATGGAGGCGTAGCTTTGATCGAACCCAAGGTTTGGGTAAAGATCGTACTAATTAAGCTAATAAGAAGGATAAAACAATTTCATAAGAAGTAGTTAATTCGTTTATGAAGATTAATTAAATGGTGACTCTTTTTTTTTTTTTTTTTCTTTTTTTCTTTTTTTGCGCGCGCGCGTGTGTGTGTTCTTTTTCAACTTGTGATGTCTTCAGGTACATTTGCTCACATTCCACTGTTCAAGTTATTACCACCAAAATTTTAGGCCAACACATTTTCAATATGATTTGTCCTAATTACATGAGTATATAAGTGCACAATTTATAAATAAACTTAAAAGTTTTTAATTTATGCTATGGTTGACACACCACGTGTATATAATTGATAGCCGCACCTAAATCATCGTTTAAAGTTACTCGTATAAATGTGAACGACAAATAATAACAACGCGCAAAAAGTAGATAAGGAGAGTTGGATTAGAGTGAGGATTCTCGTAGGATCCTCTTTGTGAGAATCTCAAGGATCCTCAAATCACATCCGTTTATCGTACATCGTGCGGTCAGAAATCATTGTAAATTTTTTTATTTAAAATTGAATATAATCAGTACCTGACGAAAACTGATCACACGATTCACGATAAACGGATGTGATTGGAAGATCTCCGAGATCCTCACAAAGAGGATATGGCGAGGATCCTCTCTCGTTGGATTGTAATCTTTATTTGTTTCTTGATTTTTAAAGGTAATGGAGGAGTTTGTTGAAACTCACATATGCAGTTGGTGTGAGTGTGTCTTAACTCCTAAGTACTAATGATGCTTTCACCCATTCATATTAAAGGTTAGGTTTTTTTTTATTTATTTTAACAAACGATCGTATCTACACTAAATGAGTGGGGGAGTAAACTAACGTTCACAATGGGCTAGCAATAATGTGGTTTAAATTTGTCTTTGACGAGAATCGAATCTAAGACCTCTCACTTAAAAAATATCACTAACTAGATCGTAATATTAAATGGCAAAATTTTGAAACTATTGGATAATGGATTGATATAGGTTGGAACTTGGCAAAAACGTAGAGCTAATTGGCATTAGTTATTCCCACTTTTCACTTTTTTGTAATTTTATATTGGTAAATTAATATATGGTTTATTAAGGGATTGTTTGATAATCATTTCGTTTTTCAGTTTTCAATTTTTGTTTTCATTACTTTGAAATCCAAAAACTGAAAACTTTGTTTAGTAATTACATTCAGTTTTTAGTTTTCAGAGAAATGAAAATAGAAAACCAAAAAGTGAAAACTCAAGGCTAAATTATAGAGGTAAATGCTCGTGTTTATACGTATTTAATTTTTCAACGTTTAGTTTTTTGTTAGGTTTGTTCATACAAAAAATTGATTGCATGTGCATCAAACGGAAGTTTTTTTGTCTTCTTCAAATGTTCATACAAAAGTTAAACAACTGCATTTGGTTTTTGTTCACACACGTTCCTGCAATTTTGGTTGCTTTGTTTAATAATTGGTCCTATTCTGTTTATTGACAGTTCTAACTGACAAAGAAAGCGGACTCGATTGGCTTGGCTTGTGAGTATGCTGCTTGAAATTAAGAAGAAAAGGAAGGCTTTGAGATTTATTATTTAAATCTGGGTTGAGATGTCCCGATTTGCAGAAAAGAACACACGGCGATGTACAAAGAATTAATAGAATGTTATTTAATTGATTTAATTTCTTGAAAGCACGGATATTTTGCCGGATTCTGAATTTTATTTTATTTTTATTTGGTTAAAATTTTTAGGGGCGGATGTTTCCCCCTCTACTAGTTAATATTCCATGATTTATTACCTTCATGATCCTTGTACGTTAAGAAGACGGAAGCTCATGCATATATATATATATATATATATATTTACCAAACTTTTCTTGACTGGACAAAAATCATATGTTTGAAATTTGAATCACCTAACTTTTCTTGAATTCACCGGTTTCACAAATCAAGTTCTATTTCCATTTAAAATGTACATCTTCTTTCAAGATTAGCGACGTAATTTTGGTAAATAAATTCAAAAATTCAAACCTTATCATATCGAGCTTCGTAATTAATGTGCAAGTATTATATATATCACATGCATGCATGCAGAACTGATCACGTCCATCCAGAAGTTTCCGATGTACTTTGAGTTTGTGTTGGTCCAATTTAAACGGAAGAAAGAGTGTGAAGAACACATGTCCTGTTTGATTTCTAAAGAATATATAACTTTCATATGGTGGCACGCTGCGACCTGTCTGCCCTAGCTACAGTAATAAAATCAACACGTATTACTATTTTTGCCTAATATATATATACACACTCAAACAACGCTGTCAACCAAAAGAAAATTAAACAACGCTGTCAACCAAAAGAAAATTATAATTCAAATCCTAGCCATGTATGAAAGAAAATTTCCGAAACACGTAACTTACCATTGTATACGTGTAAGGTTTGAAATTAAAGAAAGATCCTAAGGCCATCCTTCATCAAGGGTTATAGATCACTTATAACTTGAAAGTGTACAAAGTTTGTCTCCAACAAAAATGTTACATCTTAGACCACAATTAGTTCACGAGTTAGCAATACTTGTAGCCCTTGAGCGGACTACATTTAGCATTATGGCCAAGCTTTTTGTGGAGCCAACATCGACTTTCTATCTATTTCTCATATACCATTGGAGATGGAAAAAAATATAATTGAGACACATATTATAACAAAAGTTTTGAGAGACTAAAACATAACTTCCACTGCTGGGAAATTGGGAATGGCCTAAAACTACAAGAAGTTTCCATCAAATATACTCTATTAAGACTAGTATATAATTGGTGCCTTGGCGGGTCAAAAGGAGAAACAATATGTTGAAGTGGGGTGAAAGGGGAAGGGGCAATAACAAGGCAGTTTTGGAATCTCCAGACTTCCGCATGACTTTTTCGATGGTAAGTGTTTGCACAGATAGACGGGAGAGCAAAATTTTAAATTAAATTTGTACCAAATAATATGTAATCAATAAGAAATAAGCATATTAATTAACACTTAAATAATAATCTAATTATCTACAATCTGTTGTAGGCCTATTTAACTGAGCTATCTAAGGGACTAGAGGGAGAGGGGGTTGGCGGTAGCAAGAGGGAGAAGAGGGAGATTTAATTGTAAAGTGTGTGTTGTATCACCCTCATTGTGCCTCTATTTCACTACTAGAATTATAGTTATAGGACACTAATATTTACACACCATTTACAATTGGTGACTATAGACATTAAGATGGCACTCTTGGTTTTTTTTGGTGTCTTTCTAGTTAATGCCACTAATACTAGTGGCCTTCCAATTTGAGATTGGTGTCCTTTTATTTTTGGTGTCTTTTAAGATGAGATTGGTGTCTTGCTTTTGTGTAAAAATCTAAATCCTTTCTCTCCCATTCACAAATGTCCAACACCTCATTCGCTTCATTCTCTCTCTCTTCTCCCTCTTCTCTTCACGCAACAGTGCTAACAATGGAAGTCGAACACAAACGACAGCGATGAGAACACCAACAACCGTCAACTTGTACATCCAAAATCCTCTTCTCGTCCTTTTTCCAACTCCCAAGTTAGTTTCAACAAATTCGAAGCCGAATTTCCTCAATTTCAAATCTAAGAAACAGTAACCACGGGTTTTCCGGCCAATTTACGGCCAAGCTTGCTGGAAGTGGATCTCGACCCAAGAGGTAAAGATGATCCTCTCCTCATGGGCTATCCTCCAGTGTAAGTTCTTTTCCAAAATAAAAACGTTCAACTTTTGGATCAAATTTCAAATCTTAATTCCATTTTCTGTATGCATGTTGAAGATTGGGGACGAGGAAGGTGAATCAAGGTTATTTGCAACCTAGGTAGAGAAGAATGGAAGTTTTTGTAGGTCTTAGTTGCTGGAAGAGGCGAGGTAGAGCGTGCCGAAGAGTAGGAAAGTGATGCATTTGGTTCAGGCGTTTGAGAAGCTACTTTCGATTCCGAGCTCGAAGGATTCGAATGAGCAAAATGGGGAGGAAGAAGTGGCGGAAGAGATTGGGAAGAAGGCGGCGAAGTGGGCACTACCCGAATTGCAGCCTCCTTCTAAGGCATTGGAAACACAGGTCTCATCTTCTTCGTTTTTCCTGTCGGACTTGTTCTTGACGTCGGATAATCTCGGTCTGGATTGGCGAACTTCAATCTCTTCTTCTTGGGATGGAAGTCTGAGAAGGTTAGCAATTATACTTGATTACGATTAGCATGAGAATTTTATGCACATCAAGTGTTTATTGTATGTCCTGACTGAGTTTGGTTGTGCTCTTTTGACTAAACAGTGTCTTAAGCAAGACTTTAAATTAGGGGGTAAAAGAGCCGAAGAAATGTAAGTCTTGTCCTTACTGTGTTTACATTATTTGGAGATTGAAAATGATTGACTAACTCAGGTTACCTTTGTATTCCGGTTTGAATTTCAGAGCTCTGAATCTTCTAGCACAATCGAATGAGGGAGATGGAAGAAGAAGAAGCAACATAGAGCCACTAGCACTAAGCTATTCAAGCTAAGAACAGAGGTAAACTGTGCTGAAAATGAATGGTATCGAAAAGTACTTGAAAGTTTACATGGTTTGCATTGCTTCTAACTTTGTTTTGTGATATCACTATACGAAAGGGGAAGACAAAAGGAGGAAAAGTTCATGAAGAAGCTACAAAAGATGATGATGGAGGTGGACAGACAGCAAATACCAATTACTTACTTAGGGCCTCCCATGGACAACTGACGAATTAGAGGTATATATACCAATTCAATGTCCCAAATCACATGAAAAATGACTATATTTAAGTGATTTTATTGCTATTGCAAGACAGACAAGACCGAACCACTAACTTGTATGCATATCTTTGTATTTGTCATCTCAGTACTTACTGAAACCTCCAGTAAAAGAAATAACGATACCAACAGACCTGAAGCTCTACAGTGACATGCGGGCTATAAAGCGAGCAAAGTTTGACCATCAGGTGATTTTGAATACTTCATACTTAAGAATATGCGCTTTGTCAGTATATTTTCAATCACTCTCAGCTTAGTAGTGCATATAAACTCTATTTGAAAAAATTGTTTTGAGGTAGCATTTGGGAAATAAGTTTTGACTCAATTTTGTAGAATTAATTTTGTGACATCATCCTAACATGTAAATTACTTGTGGGGACAAATTTTGTAGTATAAACGTTTATGTTTGCATCGTAACATGGAATGACAATCTTAACATGAAATGAACAACTGTGAGATATCTATAAGGACAACTTTATGAAGTTGCTTTTCTTAAATATGTCGTTTTGGAGATAACAGATGTATATAAGTGTTGGTATGTTGGGCACATGACAACGAATTGCCTTTTTGAATTTGGTTTTTATGTGTGTGCACCCATAAGGTGGCAGAGAAGATGAGCCTGTTTGAGCAATTCAAGATTGAAAGAGAAAGACCGTTGAAGGTAAAGAGTTATTGCACTTGATGAGCAATTCAATTATTGAGATGATTAAGCTCTTGGAAACAAAGGGTTCAAAGACTTTTTAAAGTTTGGTTCCAACATTTGTACAAAATTGTATAAAATATCAGTTATGCAAATTTATAGTTGTATTCTTATATTTTAATGATATTATAATTTGTTTTCTCACTAAAAAAAGAAAAAGAAATATGATACTCCAATTTGGGTGCCCACACAAGGCATCCTTTTTTTTTTTTTAAACACAATTTGGAACTTTGCCACCAATGTGAATTAGGGTGGCAATGTTTGCAGATGCCACCAATGTAATAAGGGTCTCCATTGTTACAATAGAGTCCTCTACATAGGCCATGTTCTCTTACTTAGTGGATGTTTGGTGCCATTGAGGTTTGCCACCAATGAGAGTGTCCACACTTGACAATAGACACCAATGAAAAGGGTGGCTTTTAGCCAAAATTGTAGTAGACTTTACAGTAGTAGGATAGGTAAAAACCTTACCCTTTAAGGATTACAACTCTTAATAGGTAATCAACTCCTAATAGGAATATAAGAGATATTCCTAGATCCACTAGGATTTATACAATCACATTCCTATTCTAAATGTGACTGCAACACTCCCCCTTGAGTGTGTAAATACTCAACAAACCATCGCATTAAATCTTCAGTAGATAAGGTAGAATAGTTGATGAAGTCATCGGCACAACGGGTGAACACGAGTCTCAAATATAAAGAAAGTATGCATTGGTAGTAAAACTCACAAAACCTCACTAGGTAAAACCCAACGCACGGGAAAAAACCCATAGACTAAGGAAAAAAGTGAGAAGTATGCATAATGTCTAAAACAAATGTCAAATAGGGCGAAAATAGTGAACTCAACGGAGTATGATCATCCCAGAATGGGTGCCTCATCAAAACCTCGTTAGGTAGCAAAAACCCAATGGGAAAATGCTCGTAATCGTAGGGAAAATGCTCATAATCGTAAGGAAAATGCTCCTAATCGTAGGAAAAAGAGTACATTAAGATTAAGCGAGTATGCTTCAAGATACTCCCCCTGAGTTAGACATAACTTCTAAATAAGAGAACTACAAGCAATTCAATTCAGATAATTTACGCAAATCGATTCCTTAGACGAGCTTCTAAAAAGTAGACTTGAGCGATGACTTGGTAAACAGATTGGCTAGGTTGTCCTGGGAATGGATTTGCTTAACTTCAGTGTTCTAATGATGTTGTTGCTGGTGTAAGTAAAAGAACTTCGACGTTATTGTTTGGTGTTGTCACCCTTGATGTATACCTTCTTTAACTGCTCAATACATCCTGCATTGTCTTCAAAGATCGTCGTAGGAAGGTCAATGACAGAAGTAAGACCATTAGTGCTTCAAATATGTTCCATAACTGCTCTCAATCAAAAGCACTCACGCGATGCTTCATGTAGGGCGAGAATCTCAGCATGGTTCGAAGAAATCGCAACTAGCACTTACTTGGTAGACCTCTAAGATATAACGTTGTCTCTAACAGTAAATACATAGCCCGCTTAAGAATGTACCCTATATGGGTCAGACAAATATTCAGCATCTGCGTAACCAACAAGGCGAGAATCAATTCGAGAACCATAAGGGATGGCAACACTCGAAGATTCACAGATATAAGGCAAGCCCAAATCTGTTGTACCCTTGAGGTAGTGAAAAAATGTCTTTAACACCATTCCAATGCCTGCATGTGGGCGCATTGCTATATTTAGCCAAAAGATTAACAGCGAATGAGATGTCGGGTTTAGTGCATTGAGCCAAGTACAATAAAGCCCCAATTGCCCTTAGGTATGGAACTTCAGGTTCCAAAATCTCTTCCTCATCCTCCTTTGGACGGAAGGGATCTCGTTTAGCATCTAGAGTTCGAACGACCATAAGTGTACTCAAAGGCTTCATTTTATCCTCATTAAAACGTCGCAACACCTTTTGGGTGTAGTTTGATTAATGTACTAGGATTCCATCCAAACAATACTCGATCTCCAGGCCAAGACAATATCGAGTTTTCCCAAGATCTTTCGTCTCAAATTCTGATTTTAAATATGCAACAATTTCCTTAAGCTTTGTGGGAGTTCCAATGAGGTTCATGTTGTTGACATAAACTGCAACAATTGCAAATCCGAAATATGACTTCTTTATGAACACGCATGGGCATAATTCGTTGTTCACATAACCCTGACTTGTCAAATATTCACTCAGACGGTTATACCACATCTGCCCAGATTGTTTCAATCCGTAGAGTGACCTCCTCAACCTAGTTGAGAGAGTGTTCCATGGTCTAGAACTATTTGAACCTGTCAATGGAAGTCCTTCTGGAACTTTCATGTATATTTTTGTATCTAGATCCCCATAAAGATACATGGTTACCACATTCATAAGCTATATTCAATTTTTCGGAAACTACCAAACTGATTAGGTAGCGAAACATTATAACATCCATTACAGGGGAATACGTCTCCTCGTATTGAGAGAAACCTTGCACTACGAAGCGTGCTTTGTACCACACTATTTCATTCTTTTCATTACGCTTCCTCACAAAAACCCACTTGTAGCCAACGGGCTTCACGCGTGGTGGTGTAGAAACAATAGATCCAAACACTTTACATTTCGCAAGTGAATCGAGTTCGGCCTGGATTGCTTATTTCCAGTTTGACCAATCAGTTCTATGTTGGCATTCATCAACAAAACGTGGTTCAATGTCATCGCTAAGCATAATGTCAGTAACTACTATGTACGTAAATGCATCGTCGACGATCATCTCATTCCTATTCCAAACCTTATCCAATACTACATAGTGGACCAAAATATCGCGATTCTCGGGAGATCGGTTTATCTCCTCTAAGACATCACCATAATCTAGAATAACCTCATGCGTTGGAATAGATGAATGAGTTATGGTCAAATTCAAACTAGGGTCACTAGTTAGTGCTGATTTCCTCTTCCAGGGTTGTGAATCCTTTGAACTAAGAGGTTTGCCACGCTTCAGGGTCGGGGCAGATGATTGGCTAGCCACCAATGTACCGGGCCATGTGGAAGGTACGGCTTCCCAACCTTTGGGGACAGTTTGGCCTTTCCAGGTCAAATGTTAACATACGTAGGTACATCTATCCTTGCATGTGCATTTACAGCGGGTATTTGTGATCTTGTCACCTTAGCTAGATCATTAAAAGCATCTGGTTTGCTTTGAGTAATGCTCTGAAGATCTATAATTCGTCGCATCTCAGTTTCTGACTGAGCAATGCAGGGATCTAAATGAGACACAGTAGGAGTATACCACAACAATTCGCGGCATTTTCTAGGAATGTTAGCATACTTATCTCCATTTAACGATGGGAAAACTATCTTATCAAAGTGTGACAATCCGCAAAATATGCGATAAAGAAATCTCCTATCAAGGGTTCTAAATAGTGAACAATTGATGGCGAATCATAACCAACATAGATTCCCATTTTTTCTTTGATGACCCATTTTGGTACGTAGTGGTGATGTTATTGGCACATAAATGGCGCACCCAAACAACCGTAAATGCGAGACATCAGGCTTATATCCAGTAACCAACTATAACGGTGAATGTGGTTGGGTAACGATGGGCCTCAGGCAGACCAGCATATCTGCGTGCAATACTGTATAGCCCCAAGCAGATACCGGCAGTTTGGTTCTCATAACCAAAGTCCGAGCTATCAATTAAAGGCGCTTTATGAAAGCTTCTGCAAGGCCGTTTTGGGTGTGAACATGAGGTACAGAATGTTCCACATCAATCCCTACTGATATGCAATAATCATCAAAAGTCTGTGACATAAACTCTCCAATGTTATCGAGTCGAATCGACTTGATCGAATAATCAGGGTGGTGAGCCCTTAGCTTAATGATTTGTGCTAGGATTTTAGCAAATACAGCGTTGCATGTGGACAATAGGCAAACATGTGATCATCGTGTCGATGCATCAACCAACACCATAAAATATTTAAATGGTCCACAGTTTGGTTGGATATGTCCACAAATATCCCCTTGAATCCTCTGAAGAAACTTGAGGGGATTGTGAATAATCTTTGTAATCAAGGGTTGAGTATTCAACTTGCCTATAGAACATGCTTTGCATGGCGAGAATCCAACATAGGGAGGTAGCCGATGACCACGAGATGTTTTGAGGATACGGCGCATCATGCCACATCCAGGATGTCCCAAACGATCATGCCAAAGTAGTAAAGTGCTCTGGAACTCAGGCATAAGGTCGGCCACATGGTGGGCTTCTATGCCGCGAATGGTTGTTATGTACAACCCACTCGGGAGACATTCCAACTTCTCGTGAATACGCTTCTGGCCATATTCATACGAAGTGATATAAAGAAATTCAGAACCATTATCTTCAGTGGTTTCAACATGATATTGATTATCTGGAATATCTCTAAAACTCCAAACGTTCTTCCGGAACGTGGAGAATAGAGTGCATCTTTAATTGTTAAGAATGTGTCATTGGATAACATGATACATGCCTTTCCGTATTCTTCAATCAGGTTGGATAGGTCTGAAAGAGTTGTCAAATGTGCTTTCTTGGGTATAAAGTTAGCAAAATAGTGTCGCTCACGCAAAATGGTATACGTGGTAGCACTATCAGCCAGACAACTAACTTCCTTACTAAACATCCTAGAAATAAATTGATTGAATTGATCACGTGCATAAATATAATTTCATTCATTCAATTAAGCAATTCGAGAAATAATATCCATATAATAACAATCCATAATTCAAAAGAAACCAAAACCAAACAAATTATTCCAAAAACTTAGAAAATTGTTCAAAATTAAACCATAAACCTAGAAAAATAAGGGAGAGGGGCCAGCCACTCCTAGTAGGTTATGCCACTAGGGGTAAACACCCTAAAAACATGTCTAATTTATTCGTTCATAGGCACTGACGCCTCCTAAAACTCCGATATCTCCATTGATGTAGTAGCATCTTCCAGATGATGCACATATGCAAAGTTAAACTCATGACGGGAATGATACTTGGCAATAGCCTCGAGGTTAGCTCGGCATATGCATGACCAATGATCTTTTGATCCACAGCGGTAGCAGATATCCATTTCAGTGGAAACCGGTGAAGCGATAACTTTTCCCTTGTTCTTGAAGTTCGAGGCCTTAGGGGCAAAGGGTGGACGCTGCTAGGTCACATTTCCTTCCTTGGGTGGGCCTTGATTTTGTTGACCGTGGGCTTGTGGTGGGGCTTGCCGCCCATTGCCACGGCCACAACTATTTTTTCATCGTTTGTGGCTACTAGAATTGGTCGCATACGCTTCAGGCACAGCATTCGAGCCAATCGGTTGAGCTTGATGATTCTTTATCAAAATTTGTTTTTGTTTTTCAATTATAAGTAGTACAGATATCATATTTGAAAATTTAGTGAACTTCTGTGCCCTATATTGTTGCTGCAGGACAATATTGGTGGCATGGAAGGTCGAATAGGTCTTCTCCAAGAGATCTGATTCGGTTAGTTCCACTTTACAGAACTTTAGTAGTAATCGGATTCGACAAACTTCAGAGTTATATTCATTCACAGAATTAAAGTCTTGGAAGCGAATAAGCTGCCAGTCGTGTCTTGCTTCAGGCAAGTATATGTCTTTCTGGTGATCGAAACGGTCGACTAAAGTAAACCAGAGTGTGCGTGGGTCATCCTTAACGAGGTACTCAGTTTGCAGAGCATCATGGACGTGTCTTTGAATAAAGATCATTGCAGTAGCTTTCTAAGTTTCGTCGATAGGTTTTTCGTCGGTGGGTGCCTCAATGGTGGCTCTGATACCTTTTGCAGTAAGACGGAGCTTCACGTCTTGAACCCACTTCAGGCAGTTTCTTCTAGATACTTTCAGAGCAGTGAAATCAAGCTTGTTCAAGTTCGACATGTCCCTAAACAGAGGGTACAACAAAAACGTGATTAGTCATATGGTAACCCATAGACATATATCGTAGAACATTCGAGTTCTAATAGACATGTATTGATTTAATTTATGCATGAAAGTTACAGGTTTCATGTGGTAAGTTTTGAATGAAAACTACAAGTTTCAAAGGCACTAAATATGAAACTACAAGTTCAATTTAGTTTTTATGAACAATTAGTTCATGAAGGAGAGGTTCTTGCAAGAAACACATAATGCAATATGCTGATTTAAGTGTAGTGAATTTGAGTTTCTTCAAGAACTCAAGTGTGGGAGCTTTATTACTACGAAAGTATGTCAACGGTTCAAAGTATAAAAAAAAATCATTGAATCGATAATATCCAAAAGTGATCTTTAGGTCAATCATTTTGGATTAATTATCAGATTAATGGACTGCAGGTCACTTTTAATTAATTCAATAGATCGAGAATAAATGAGGTCGATCGTAGAAGCAAAATAATGCCAAAAAATAGCATTGGGTTCGAAAAATCATAGCCCAATAGTATATGGGATGGGTGTCGTAAGTAGGGCAAAGCTCTATAAGCAAATGGGCTTGGGTATGGCTACAAAAGCAGCCTATATATGGCTGCAAAAGCAGCCCATATGTGGCTGCAGGCCACAGCTTGAGAGACAGGAGCCCACCAGCAAGCTGCTGGTGTTATTGGGCCGAAACCATATTATGGAAGCAGACCTAGAGGCTTGCAGGTGCGAGAGAAACCCCAACCGTAGCTGGGTTTCAGGTTTAGGCCGTAGGGATTAAGCCGAGCCCCGTAGGCTGGTTGACTAAGACACGGGCCGTGGCAAAGGCTAAGCCCAGTAGCAAGCTGCTAGCATAGGCCAAGATGGAAACACCAGTCCACCATGCACTAGTGTGGGTCAGGGCTACATGTCCGTGGTAAGAAACCAAACCAGGCATAGGGCCTAGTTGTCCACAGTGTGCAGCGAAGCCCAAAGGCTTCGAAAAAGATTCGAGACGTCAAATGACGTCGTCTCAAAGGGAGTCTCCATGCGGCTGGGCTTCAGGCCAACATGGTGGTCCTTGTGGTGGTGCTACGACGGTGGTTCCGCAAAATCCTAAATTCATTTCTTTCTTTTTTTCGAATTTTTTTAGGGTTCGAAAAACCCTAATATGCTTCTAATTTATTTATATGCTTTGACTCACAATTCCATATAGCAATTTAATTGCGTAATGCATGAAACATATATATATATATATATACTGACAAATATATGAAACGTATACAATATATATATATATAAGAAGGAAAATATAAATATAAAAAGGTTCATGTATCATGGGGAATGTTTTCATGCTTCATGAACGTTTCAAATATCTTCCCTTATGTTAAGCGTACCTAATTGGCAGAAAACAAAGAAGAGCCTTTGAATTTTGTGGAAGATAACCTCCTCCTACGATCTGTCAATTCTTCAGCTTATGGCAAGAGTGTGCTAATAACATGTTGTAGGCCTATTTAACTAAGCTATCTAAGGGTTTAGAAAGAGGGGGCCGGCGGTAGCAAGAGGGAGAAGAGAGAGGTTTAATTGTAAGATGTGTGTTCTATTACCCTCATTATGTCTTTATTTATAGTGGTATGATAGGTAAAAACCTTACTCTTTAAGAATTACAACTCTTAATAAGTAATCAACTCTTAATAAGAATACAAGAGATATTCATAAATCCACTAGAATTTACATAATCGCATTTTTATTCTAAATATAACTGCAACACGATCATACCTTTTCTTTTATAAATTTAATTTAAAAAGTTAGTCTCTATAGTATAAACCTTGATCGATGATATTAGCCAGGTAATAAGATATTAAGGTAAGGGGGAAAAGGAGGTTCATGAATCTGCTCAAAGCAAGCTGTACCCGAAAAGCATAAAATATGAGGCTGAAAGATCGGTAGAGCTAAACGACAAATCTAAAAAATGGTTTTATTAAGCATGTTGGTGGGACCCCTACATGTGGGACTTGCGTACACACGGACGATCATGGATCATGGATCATGGATCATGGATCATGGATGAGATTTAGTGGAATTGTAGTCCAAGGCTCCAAGCCTCCAAGGCCAAGTTTTTTCGAAAAATAATTTATTTGAAACAGATTTTACATTTGGCTTTTTAGTTTAATAATAAAATGATACGTGTAAATTATTTTTTTATATAATAATATTATTAAAACGAAACATTATTGAAATTGTAAATTTTTGTTATACAAAATAGTGTAAGTAATAGAAGAATAAAATGAAACAATCAATTCGTATAAGCAAAGTGAGTACTACACATTTTTTTTCCTTTATGAGACACCGTCTTTCAATTTCACATTTGGGTTTTTTTTTTTTTTTTTTTTTTTTTTTTTTTTAACAAACGATATTATCTATATTAAGATAAGAGAATGTAGACTTAACTTCACAGTGAGCTAGTAATAATATAATTCATATTCACCTTTGCGCGAGAATCGAACTTAAAATTTCTCACTTACGAGTGACTGAACCAAATTAAAACTAATGAAAAAAAAGTAAATAAAAATTTGCGTAAGTAAAAACCATTGTACTAATTTCCTTTTATAAATTCTTGATGAATTTTAACGTTCCCAAATTTATTTTGTATAAAGAACAAAAAAACCACACTCAGACTTTACATGCTAAGAGCGGACAAAAGAACCTTGGAGTTTGAAGGACGCACTAATATTGTTGATTATTCTTTTATATAGATTAATAAAGCAATTGTGGCAAGTGGTATTTTACCACGTTGATGGAAAGTTGTTGAATTTTGCATGACAGTGTGGGTTTAAACACTTTTGGTGGTTAATCTAATATTCAATCTAATAAAATATATTATTTGACGGAAAAAAAATAAACATAACAATTGCTATTTCACATATCATAATACATTACATGACACGATGCAACGACTACTACATAATAGGTTATAAGTTCTGGTTTTTACATTTTCAATTTATTCATTATGAATGATTAATATGCAATAAAATCTTTTATCATTTTATTACTTTTGAGAGGGTAGTATTAGGAGTACCTACTATTTTCCCCAACACTTCATTATAGTTTGTACGAAAACTTTGGTTGTGTAACACTAGTTTTTATGTTATCAAAATAGGTTTTAAATTCAAATCTCATTTGTAACATCCCATATCGTCCAAGGGAGTGAATCATGTAAGCCTTATATGTATATTCCCATCTCTACCTAGCACGAGGCCTTTTGGGAGCTCACTGGCTTCGGGTTCCATGGGAACTCCAAAGTTAAGCGAGTAGCACGCGAGAGCAATCCCATGATTGGTGATAAGACCATGAGGGCGTGATCGAGGCCCAAAGCGGACAATATCATGCTACGGTGGACGAACCAGGAATGTTATGGTGGCTCGGGCCGGGATGTGACATCATTGCTGACAAATATTAATGAAAACCTACATATATAGTATAAACACCTTTCCTACCAAGTGGGATATTATCTATATATAAAGCTAGAAGGCTGTTTTGGTGTCCCCAACTTAGACAAAAATAATGAGACCAAACATCCCCTCAACCAAAAATATCCAAAAGCAGCCCAATACAATATATCAAATAATGCAAGGGTAATTTGGTAACTTGATCATCATAAAATATAATATTATAATATAAATAATAAGTGGGGAGAGAGAAAAAAATAAAAAAATAGAAGGATGAGTGAAAGTTGATGGTGCCCACATGAAGGGAAAAAAATATAATAAAAATAAGGAAAATCATAAATGTTGTGTTCGAAACATCTTAAGAGGCACGTAGCGCCGGTGATAAATTAGTACAGTTTGTTTTTTTAATTAGTACCTTACAATAGATTAGCAATAATGTGATTCAATCAGATGTTCGTGAAATATTATTTTCTCTATTTTTAAATATGTTCAAAACATCTTAAGAGGCGTGTAATGCCGGTTATAAAAATATCTTTTTCATATGGATAATAATGTGATTCGCTTGTTATAAAAAAGACCTTTCCCACACAGATAATAATATGATTAAATTAGTTGTCAAATAATTGTTTTTTTTTTTTTAAAAACGATATTTGATCTAAGATTATTCATTTACTTCAAATATTTGACTTTCCTTTTGTCAATTTACGAATATAAATACATTTAAAACGTGTAAATCATGCATAACACGCCGTGATTCAAAAAATGTCTTCTGTACGCACGTGAGCGCATGCATGAAAGCTAGTCTTGTATATAAAGCCAACATAAAAGATGAATAGTGCTTTTAGTGTCACCAAGCTTCAACAAAAATATTTGGACGAAAATACCCCCAAGACAAAAACTTACAAAGGCATCCCAAAATAATGCATCAAATAAGGCAGGGGCATTTTCGTCACTTTAATAGTGTTTTTTTTTTTAAATAATAATAATTATTATTTATTTAAATCAGTACCTCACAATAGGCTAGTAATAATGTGATTCAATTTCTCTATTTTTAAACACCTTCAAAACATCTTAAGAGGCATGTAATGCCAGTTATAAAAAAGGTCTTTCGCACGCAGATAATAATGTAATTAAATAAGTTGTCAAATGATTTTTTTTTTTTAATAAACAATATTATCTACACTAAAGGGGAGGAGGTGGGCTTAGCCTCATAATGGGCTAGCAATAATGTCATTCAATTAGTTGTTTATTAAATATTATTTCTCTATTTTTAAACACATTCAAAACATCTTAAGTGTAACATCCCACATCACCCAGGGAAGTGGATCCTATAAGTCTTATATGTGTATATTCCTATCTTTACCTAGCACGAGGCCTTTTGGGAGCTCACTGGCTTCGGGTTCCATCCGAACTCTGAAGTTAAGCGAGTTGGGGGTGAAAGCACTCACATGATGGGTGACCCACTGGGAAGTTCTCGTGCGAGTTCCCAGAAACAAAACGGTGAAGGCGTGGTCGGGGCCCAAAGTGGACAATATCGTACTACGGTGGAGTCGAACCCAGGATGTGGTGGGGGTCTGGGCCAGGATATGACAATTTGGTATCAGAGCCAATCCTTGCCCGGATGTGTGCCGATGAGGACGTCGGACTCCTAAGGAGGGTGGATTGTAACATCCCATATCGTCCAGGGGAGTGGATCATGTAAGCCTTATATGTGTATATTCTCATCTCTACCTAGCACAAGGCTTTTTGAAAGCTCACTGGCTTCGTGTTCTATCGGAACTCCGAAGTGGAGTGAGTTGGGGGCGAGAGCACTCCCATGATGGGTGACCCACTGGGAAGTTCTCGTGTGAGTTCCCATAAACAAAATCGTGAAGGTGTGGTAGGGGCCCAAAGCTGACAATATCGTGCTACGGTGGAATCGAGCCCGGAATATGGTGGGGGCCCGGGTCGGGATGTGACATTAAGAGGCATGTAATGCTGGTTATAAAAAGTCTTTCGCACGCAGATAATAATGTGATTAAATTAATTGTGAAATGATTTTTTTTTTTTTTTAACAAACGATATTATCTACACTAAGGGTTTTTTTTTGGGGGGGGGTGGGCTTAACCTCACAATAGGCTAGTAATAATGTGATTCAATCAATTGTTTATTAAATATTATTTTCTCTATTCTTATTGTAAATTCTATAAAGACCAATTTTATTATGTGAATTCAGTTATTTTAATTTGTTTATGAGGGGTTTCTTCTAGCATGATAAAAAATTATTTATTTATTTCAAATATTTGACTTTTCTTTTGTCAATTTATGCATATAAATACATTTAAAACGTGTAAGTTGGATGTACCACGTGGTGATTCAAAAAATACCTTCTGCACGCGCGTGCATGAAAGCTAGTATTATTATGCGTGTACATGAAGGCTAGTATTATGTTATGTGCCATCATGCACACACTTTCTCCCGATTTTGGGAATGGATATTGTTATTATGATTAAGATTTGATTATCTGACCATAGAAAGTTATAACCTTATCATATAACCTTGGTTCAGTAGGAAACCAGATGATATGAAAACACACCTTGGTAAACTAATCATTACGCTGTGTTTGATTGACGAATTTTAAATTTTACATGTTTGAAGTCAAATTAGTAAGGAATGAATTACAAAATGTTAGATAGAAATATTTTTCATGAGTAACGACTCATTCAAGGTAGAGATTTACAAATACATCTCGCATGTTTTTTTAATTACCACAACATAATTTCTCATTTATAGCCCATAGCGTTTTTAAAAGCCACCATGACAACCCACCAGATGGTAACTCAAGGCCTTTTCATAACACTATTTAACCGCTACGAAAAATTATATATGATAGAGATTTCACATAATTAATGCTATTTTTTCTGGCATTTTATAGCACTCTTGCAAAAGTGCTATAAACCAGAATGCTATATATGAAAGTTTGTGTTGTAGTGGATGCTCGTGAAGTGCGTTTGTAATTTTCTTTATTTAGTATTTTTTACTAACATGACCTTAATTCTCTAATTACTATTAATCTTTGGGTGAGGGACTTTCGGATTCCAAACAATTTTTGTCAAGTGATGAAAAAAATGGACTGCAAATGTTACACAGAAGAGATTAAAAATGCACCACACGTGTAGATGTATAAGTGCAATAATTTCCTACCTACTTACATTTGCTTAGGAATCCTACAAGATTCATCTGTCATTTTTCTCTGATAGATGGTCAGAACTTCATCTGGGTTCGAAAGTAAAAGCTTTTACTTGGATCGAACATCAAAAAAGTTTGAAAAATAATTTAGTTTAAGTAAAGTAGGTATTTTGCTTCCCATGTTCTTATCCGTTATCTCCATGTATGTCTGGTCACATGCTAACTATCACTAGCCAAACGCAATTGCAGCATATTATGCCTCAGTTTTGTCGCTAACGCTCTTAAATCAAATTAATTAATGAATTTTAATAATATATTAATATGTGGGATGATGGATCCTTGAAGGTACACTGAATGGAGAGAGCTTTTAATCTGTTAAAGTAAACTCAAGGATTATTTAGTTGGTTAACAAACTAAAGAATTGTACTTTTTATTTTTCTTTTATTTAGTGTCCAAATTGAAAGTTCAAAACCAAAGCTGAAACCAAAACTGAAGCCAAAACCAAAGCTGAAACCGAAACCAAAACCAAAACCAGAAACCAAAACAAAAGCTGATTACCTTTCACCCAACCGGGTTCCTTACTCTTTTTACATTTCTTTTTTCCAAATGTGATACGTGTTTACTTCATTTACTTATATTTCTCTACTATTGCAACTATGATCAAGGCAACTTAAGACCATCTCCAACCGAAGGGTCCAGATGGTTGAAAATAACTCAAAAATCGTCTCCAATCGAGGACTAGAACAAGGGGCTCGAAGCTCCACTAGACAAAAAAGGCCAAAGGGTCAACCGGCTGGCCCAACTCAGCCAGCCAGCCAGTCCTGGGCCAAACCAGAATTTTCATTATTCATGTCGGTTATTTCCGACGGCATTGTACTTATTCCTGTCGGTTATATCCGATAGGAATGGTAGATCAAAATTTCAAATACAACGACTAACTGATGTCAGTTACCATTGGATTCAATGTTTTTTTTTTTGGGCCAAATTTTTTTAAGTTGTTGTAGTTTTAGTTTTTAAATTTAATTTGTAATTTTTAAATTTAAGTTGTTATAGTTTTTAAATTTAAATAATAAATTATATTTGACCCTTTGATCATCGGTTGGAGATAGCCTAAGACATGATAAAACTTCGTTTTGGCTCACCCTCTATTCCAAAGTAATTGTTATCTTCCTCCAAATCGTGCCACAATGCTTGAAATATCATCACGAGCGTACAATAGAAAAGATACAAAACATTGTCGATCCTATCTATTATACAAGACGAAATCCTCTTTGGATTATCTTTGTAGGGATCCGAAGATCAATAAATCGTGACCGTTCATCAAACATCATGTGGTCAGTTTTCATTAAGTATTATTTATATTTAATTTTAAATTCAAAATTTAAAATAATTTATAATCGCACGATATCCGATAAATGAATTTGATTGATTGATTTTGTAAATTCCCACAAAAAGAATCTGAAAATGATCTTATTCTCGCCATTCACAGACAAAGAAAACACCAGGCTACACATTTACACTAACAGTGCGAGTCTCAGTAAACAATATTTGCACAGAAAAATCACACTGAGACAAAACTTTTGTAAAATGAAATGAGGAAAAACCGACTTTAATGAAATAAGAATTAATTTAGGTGAGGGCGTATCTGTCTTGCCAATGACTAATATTCAGTCGGTCGGCACCGTTGGACAAATACACTTGAGATATTATGTATTATGCTTCACATACTAGCAACAGCGGCGATGATTGTGCGTAATTTTGGATATCTTATCACAATCTAATCCCATGTGATATGTCAGATTGGAGACGCTTTTTGAAACATATATTACGTGGAATGGGAATCTTTCAGTGTTGGAAGTGACGGTGTTAGGTAAGTAGCGGGGGGAATAGATTGCCAAAGAGATGTTCTAACTTCTAATTGCGTGGCCTTCGGTCTATTGGTGAATCTCTCTCTCGTTATATATATTCCTCTTGGTCTCATTAGATTCAGATTTTTAAGCCATATGAAAGAAATTAAACATAATATAACGGGATAATTAGTTGAAGAAAAATTAAAGTTTTTTTATTAACATGAAAATTTGTTTGAATGTAACGAAGCGTTAAAATTTAGATGAGCAGTTTGATATTGAAAAGATTATATTATAAAAACTTAACTTTTTTACGAGTTTTGATAAAAAAATTAAACCTCAAACAAAAATTTAAGATAAAAAATCAAACTGTTCCTATAAAAAAAAATTTAACATAATTTAATCTTCTTCTAAATCATATAGCCTTCGTTTTATATAAACTAATTTAAAAAAATATATAAATTTTATATAATAAAACAGAAGGCCACTAACAAAATTGGGTTTAAAAAAAATAAAATAAAATAAAAAGGTAAGGTTGGTTTTAATGATGGGCCTGCCCTTTCCTGGCCTCCATAGTCCATACAAAGACACATTAAGTCCAACAAAACAACAAACACAGAGAACGGAGAAAGGACCAACTGAAATGACTATACCTAGCAGTTGCATAGACCTAGTGGGACATGTGAACCTGACATCCATGCCCCACATTTTAGAGGCTATACCTGGACTACCCTACTGCGAATTCTAATAATGTGGGGAAGGTTTGGAAAGCACTGAACCCTCCAATACGTAAAGTTTTTGCGAGTTGCCTTTGCATCCTGTGAATCAATACCAAGAAAGATAACGTTTTATTGTAAAATTAGTAAGTACATGAAAAGTAGTCATGTAAGGTTTTTTTTTTTTTTTTTTTTTTTTTTTTTTTTTTAACACATGAGATTCATATTCTCAATATGCATTTTAATATGTGATGAATTTTTAAGTTTACACGTAAACAACTCAAATTATGTAACATAGAGCATGTTTGGCCATTACCTTTCACACATGGACCAACATGCTCTAATATTAAAGAAGTTAAGGTTTCATCATAAAATCAATTGGGAATATGGGAAGTACCCATCTTGCTTATAAGTTCATGCAAGATTCCTTCTTCATCCTGCATTGGTCCTATGAAGAAATTGAGTTTTCACCATAAAATTAATTAACAATATGGGACATAGCCCAACTCACTTATAAGAGTTACAATTTGTGAATGCTTTAATATTATTCTTCTCACTCGGAGAATATATATATAGTTATACAACCCCAGTCCCAACTAATCTAGGAAATTTACAAAAGAAAGAAATCCTCAGTACAATCAATTACAATATTCACATTCCTATGCTAACATATTCTAACATGTTGTTGCATCAATTTTGAACATGCCCAACTTGCCTACAAGTCTTGCAAGTATCATATTCGACACTGCTTTCATTAAGACATCGACAAGTTGATCTTCAGATTTAACTCTTGGTATTTCAATAATCTTACAGCCTAGCTTCTCCTTGGTGAAGAATCTACTTCTAGATTTTTCATTCGATCATGATGAGCTGGATTAGGTGCGACCCCACATGCAACTTTACAGTCACAGTAGAACTTCATGGCTTCTTTCGGAGATATCCCAAATCCCTCAAGAAAGTCCATAACCAAAGCATTTCAATAGTTCTCAAAGCACTCCCCTATACTCTGCTTCGGCACTTGAGCGAGCAACAACATTCTGGTTCTCAATTCTCCAAGCAACCATATTACCTCCCACAAACGTGAAGTTACCTATCGGCATATGTGTACTTCAACCTTCAAATGACCACTCTTTGAGAATAATATCCCTTTACGTGGAGTTGACTTCACATATCATGAGATTCGCATCAATGCATCCATATGTTGCTTCCTAGGATCATGTATAAATTGACTTATAGGATCATGTATAAATTGACTTACCACACTTAAAGCTTAAGCCAAGTCAGGCCACGTATGAGTCCGATACATTAATCTTCCTACCAACCGTTGGTATCTCTTTTATCGCATGGTGGTTGATCCGGATCAAACCACAACTTCAAGCTTTATTCTTACGGCGTATCAATTGGTTGACAAGTTGAAAATAAAGAGAATATTCCTCTGTGACATATAGAGACCATGCTCAAAACGGGCAACTTCAATACCCAAACAATACTTTAGTGGACCAAGATCTTTCATCTCGAACTCACGTGCCAAATAACTATGCAATAGCTTGTTGCTCCTTAGGATCATCTCTTGTTACTATCATAACATCTACATAGACAATAAGTATTGTAATCTTAGCTTTCTACTTTTTCTTCAAGAACAAAGTATGATCATGGTTACTTTGCTTGTAATCCAATGCTCTCATAGACTTCGTGGATCATCCTAACCATGCTCCCGACGACTTTTAGACCATACAATGATTTCTTTAATCGACACACTTTATTTCAATGTTCAGCCAACTTGTTCGAACTAGGTGGGAGCCTCATGTACACTTCTTTGGTTAACTCTCAATGTAGAAAAACATATTCATATCGACTTGGTGCAGTTGCCAATCAAGATTTGCTGCCAGTTACAAGAGGATTCTAACTGTATTAAGTTTCGCTGCTAGAGCAAATGTATCGTCATAATCAATTCTATATGTCTAAGTGTATCCCTTCGTCACAAGCCTTACCTTGTATCTTTTGATCGATTCGTCTGAATTATATTTCACTATGTAAACCCATAGGCAACCTACAGATTTCTTACAAGCTGGTAAGTCAACGATCTCCCATGTCTCATTCTTTTTAAGTAATTCATCTTTTCGTCCATTGCAACTCTCCACCTTATATCAGCAAAGGCTTCTTGCGAATGGTTAGGAATAGATACAAAAGATAATTGATTCACAAGTGACAAATATGACTTCAATAGCCTATGGCTTGACACATAATTACTCATAGGGTATTTGACTTTACTAGTAAGGTCCGGTTCATATGTAACTTTCGGGATATCGCGTGTAATTCGAGGAGGAAAGTCCTTTTGAGGTAATCGGAGTATCGGACAGCGATTGGTTTGGGGGTCTCATAAACTGCTATGGGGACTTTAGATGGCTGATCAGCAGACTGATCGGTAGTGGACTAATCGGCGGTTGGATCGGTTGTGGACTGATCGACGACTTAGGGTAATGAGCTGATCAGCGGACTAATCGACAATGGTTATTTCAGGAATTGGTTGATTCACTTTACTGTTTGACGTTCACCGCTTAAATCCAAAATTTCACCACATGTTTCCAAGTCAATATTTGAGTGTTGTGGGACTTCAAACGTCTAGACTCCACTTTGTTTCTCTCCATGAAGTTCAAACTTACTCGCAAAGTAAATGGTGGATTCATGAAAGATAACATCCATGGTAATATACATCGTCTGAGTAAGAGGATGATGACACCAATAACCTTTCTGATTAATGACATACCCCTGGTATACCCATCAAAGTGCTTGATACTCAATTTATTTTGTTGGTGCGGATAAAGACGAATAAAAGTAGTAAAACCAAACACATGTGGAGGGAGGTTGGTTGAGGATGACGCTTGGACATGTTAAGTGAGGACTGCACAAGGGGTACGAAAATCGAATGTACTAGACAGAACCGGTTGATCAAGTAGGCAGTGGACGAAAGAGTTTCCCCCCAATACTGCAATGGCGCATGACTCTCCAAGAGTGAACCTCGAACAACCTCAAGGAGATGTCGATTCTTTAGTTTGCCACTCCATTCTGTTGTGGGCGTGTAAGGATATGTAGTATAATGAACAATAACACAATTGGCTAAGTAATTGTTCAATTCGGTATCCCAAATATTCACCTTCATTATCACTGCAAAACACTTGTATTTAAGCTTTGTACTGACATTAAATTATTTTATGGAACCCCAGGAACAATTTATTCACTTCGTCTTTAGTTTTCATAAGATAAATCCGTGTCATTTGGGTACAATCATCAGTAAATGTAACAAACGAATAAGCCCCTCCCAAAGTATTGTGCTTGGAAGGACTCCATACATTAGAATGAATGGTCATAAAAGGATCTAAACTTTTATTCAAACTTGGAGAATACAAAATACGATGGCTTACAAGTACTACACTGAAAGCTAGAAACATCAAACTTCGAAAACAAATTCGAAAATAACTTCTTCAAATAACCAAACGAAGCATGCCAAAGACATGTCATCATGCGACATGGATGCAAAGCACTTTCTTAACAAGTGACATTTTTCCGGCCAAGTTGCTTTTATCAAACGGATTAATTGCCTTTTGAGTACATAAACCTTGATTATGCTTCAGTTTTAGGCAGACAGATCCTCATCACTGCTTTTGGGTTTTATAGCTAGGAGCATCGGGTAAGATATGTCAACGGACTGAAGTTCAAACCAAATCAAGACGAAACTTAAAAGGCATTCCGAAAAAAAAATGAAACATTCATTAAGAGCTTACTTTACATTGGATCAAGTTAAGTTGATCGTGAAAAAAAAGCCCAAACAACAGGCTTGCTAGATATCTTCATTAGACTTGCATATAAGTGCTGCAAAGGGTAATGTTAAGGAGATTAAATGTATAAATCAATTGATGTGGATGTTGATGATTGAATTATTATTTAAATGTAATTAACATGCTTATTTTTTATTGATGACACATCATTTGATTTGCAAATTTATTTTTAAAATTTGACCTCCTTAACGTTACATATGTTGCAAAAAGCCACTCACTTGTTCTATTTTATCACTCAAAATACCCTATTTGAAATTGATTCTAATATATTTTTTAAAAATGGGATGAAGATCCCAGCCCGTTTCTCTCTCTCCCTCCTCCTCCATTCCCCTGTCTTCCTAAGAAGTTTCAGTTTTGATGTTTACTGTGTTAAATATAGATTTGGTGTGGGAAGCCACAGAGAGAGAGAGAGAGAGAGAGAGAGAGAGAGGAAGACAGAAAGGGGAAATAAAAGAGAGGAAGGAAACAAAGGCATCGGATAGGAGAAAAGGAGTTGCCGCCAGGAGGGGTTGTAACTGGTTTATTGTCATCAGTTGGGGTGAGTAGCGTTCTGACTGTTGGTTTGTGTTTTTAGTTTTTCAGTCTTTTTATTTTTATTTTTTAAAACTTAGGGTAGGAGGGATAGTTAGGGAGTAATGGTGGGTGGCAAGTACGGATGGCAAGTAAACCTATTAAATCCAATAACTGTGAATAAGAGCAAGCCCAGCGTTGGGTTTGCCTCGGGGGACAGTGGAGAAAACAAGGGCCCGAGGGCCGGTGGGAGGGCTCCAGTGTGGGCTAGCCCGACCGAAGGTGGAGGCCCGAGCTCCGGGCCCGTGGCGAATTGCCAGCCCAAGAGCCTGAGGGCTATGTGACGTCAGGCTGACGTCAGCCTGGCGTCAGGGAATATTAAATTTTTTTTGTGTCTCGCGCGTGGGGGCGCGTCGCCGACACAAAAATCAAAAGACAGTTACCGTTGGGAAGCCACGTGGCTTCCCACGGTCCGTTAGATCTCAACGGTTACTTAATTTGGATCGTTCGATCTCAACGGTAAAAAAAAAAAAAAGTCAGATTTAATATCCATCGTTCGATCTGAGATCAACGGTGGATATTAATATTCTTTATAAATAAAAAAATAAATGAAAAAATAGTTTTAAAATTAAGAAAAGTTACCGTTGTGACACGTGGCACAATCTGGAGTGTTGGAATTCAAAATTTTTTTTATATCCAACGGCAGAGATTAATTAATTGAATAAAAATTTTAAAAAAAATTGTAAAAAATTCAAAAAAATTCAAAAAAAAAAATCTGAAAAATCTGAAAAAAAATGTAAAAAAATTGTTTTTACTTTTCTATAAATACCTTCTCATTATCATCTACCTTACACAAAAATTTCATATTTTCTCAACTACTTTCAATCACATTCCTTTCTTTGTCTCAAAGTTTGAATCTTTTTTTTTTCAACAAAATGACCACTGGTGCAGGTACGAATTGGTCGCTTATTGAAGATGTTGCGTTGTGTACTAGCTGGGTTGAAGTTACTCATAGTTCGCTTACGGGTAATGAGATGCAGTTGCGAGAGATGTGGAGTCTTATTCATATCAATTTTCTTCAGAAAATTGGTGGGAAAAGAACCACAGAATCGATGTCCAGTCGTTGGAAATTACTTAGCCAATCGTTTAGTACGTGGAGAGACGCCTTGGCACAAGCTAGTAGTAATATTCGAAGTGGGAAAAATTACTCGGATCAGGTAACAATATATTATTTTTTTGATACCCAAATTTACATTATAATTATTTGTTTGTATTATTTATTTGTTTGTATTATTATTTATTGTTTGTATTATTTATTTGTTACGTACAAAATTTATTATTTATTGTTTGCATTATTTATTTGTTACCGTCATAATTTATTATTTATTGTTTGTATTATTTATTTATTATTTATTATTTGTATTATTTATTTGTTACCTACTTACATTATAATTATGTTGTTTATATTATTTATTTGTTACTTATTTTCATTATAATTATTTATTTGTATTATTTATTTGTTACTTATTTTTATTGTGTAGGAACTTCAAGCACAAGCTTGGTACGCTGCCAAAACCAAAAGCAAAAATAAATCATTCAACCGGTGGGAATGTTGGAATATTGTCAAAGATTGTCCTAAATTTAGAGTTGTGCCAGTCGGTCCAGAAGTGCACATGAACAGCACCCCTCTACACTCTACACCCGATCATGTCTCGCATGTTGATGAAGATGATGCAGAAGGAGTGCCCGAAACGCCCCTCCCTGAACAAGCGTCGGGTTCGACCCGTTATCCAATTAGGCCTCAAGGTAAGAAGGCTTCAAAGAGAAAAGGGAGTGCTTCCAAGAATGATTATGCAAAGTTCATGGAAGAACTTACTCGCCAAGGTGAATTGACTTTGGCGAGGGAATTGGCGAAAGATGAGGCTGATAAGGCTAGAGAGGAAGCAAAAGCAGCAGCTGTTGAGAGAGAATTTTATGCAAATAAGAGAGAAAGAGAGCTACTTAGGCAAGAAAGGGAACATGTTAGAGAAGAAAGACGGGCTCAACAAGATCCAATAACCATTCGAATGAGAGGGATTTGAGATTGAAAATTCGAATATTTTACAGCTATGGATAAGAATTGTGAATGTTATTCGGTTATGGTTTCAAATAAGGGTTATAGATAGGGTTCTTTGGTCCATATCCGTTCCCGAATAATACAGTATAGTATTCACACATATTGAAATTATTTAAAAATTTCTTCTGTGTTTCTCCCGTAGTGGTTATTGTATTTGTTTTTCTCATTCCTTTTCTTTTTTCATGGGACTAATATGCCTTAATATGCTATCATATTTGGCTTATCATGAACACTTCTAGAAATTATTGTTATGTTTATTTGGATGTGAATATTTAATGACGGGATTAGTATCTATTAAATTATAAAGTGTTAGTTGAACGAATACATTTTTTTTTATTGACGAAAATGGATATAACCGTTAACCGATAGGGACTCCATTACGGACATGTATAGTTATGGATAATCTAGATAGTTAATTTGCGGTTATGAATATGATTAATTTTCGTAGTTAGGGGGGTGGATATGACATTTTTGTTCCCAAATCGAACGGTTGCCATCACTAATGGGAAGATAGTTTTAGATTAAAAAAAAAAAAAAATAATGGTGGGTGTGATTATAATGTGAGTAAAAAAATAGCACAATGGGGCGTCTAGCAACGCTCTTTGCATATATGTCAAAGTACGCATCAATGCATACGAAATTTTGTTCAAATTAGCGTCTAAATTTTAACGTTCTGACTTCTGAAGTAAATTTATGCATGCAACAATGTATACAATGCCTTGATGCTTTGCAAATTGTAGCTTTTTTATTTGGTCTGAAGTATACAATTATTCATGGTTAGTGTAATCCATTTGGGAATGCAGAAAAATTATAAAACACACGTGTATACCTATATACAGAGATGGATGCACATTTGGACATAGGTGGTCTCATAACCACCTAGAGTTTAGAAAATATACATATAAAGGTCTTTTGAGGATCCTTTGAATGTTTTGTACGGCTCTCTTTGTACCTACTAAGTTTTTGATGTAATACCAGCTAAACATATCTTGACAAGTTGCATGGACAACACTCGACAAATTCTCTCGATACTAAGATTCGAATCCTTGTTCCGCCACTGTATCTACATAAGAAGTGCAAATATTTAAATGAAATATCTGCACTACACAGTAGTGATAGTCTAATCTCCTCTCTAGGGTCAAATAGTATGGCCAAAGCAGAGCTGGTAATCCCAAAATATAAATCCATAAGAGTTCGAACTCGGATTGAGAGCTCTATTTCTTTGCTTGCTTTTTCACTAGACCAACAGTTGGAGTTCGCTACGATTCTTGTTTATGGTCTTCTTTGTTCAGATTTTTCATCATAATAGATTGGCTTTAACTTTGAATAACAGAACATCTTAGATCATAATGTAGAAAAATGTAACCCCTTAGAGCACTTCCACCAGAGGCACATTAGGCCGGTACCCAGTAAAAAAACCAGGCTAGAACTCAGTAAATCCACTCCAGCCCACAAACTTGCCTGGCACCTAGTCCAAGCTGGTCTCCAGGCTAGCCCAAACTTGACTGACCAAGGGACCAACCCCTTTTTTGTTTTGCGCCTAGCGCCTGGCGTTCACATGACCGTGGGCACGAGTACCCGACAACTGTTCAGAGGTAGGGTCTGTGGCGCAGGCGCACTCACATCTCACACGGGGTAGGCGACGTGGCCCACTCTCTGCCGTTGGATTTCCAACGGTAAAAAAAATTGAATTTCAGTTTTGATCTGGATCGTCCAATCAAAGATTAATGGTCCACGTTTTCCCCCAAATCTTATCCGAAATTAAAACTATTTTATTTATTTATTCTTTTATAAAAAAAATTAAATGGGCTGGGTGCCAGCGCATTTTGTAAGGGTGGAGATCGTTTGTGCCTGAGCATTTTTTAGGGGTGGAGATGCTTTGGTTTATTACTATTCATTAGGGTCTATTACTGTTCACTGAGTGGATAAATCGGCTGGGTGCTGGCTCAAAGTCTTTAGGGGTAGAATTGCTCTTAAGAATCTATCCAGTTTGTGTTATTTTTGGTTTCAAATTTAATTTGCAAGTTTAGGACCATACTAGTATCCATGTGGAAGTAGGATTTTCTACCCTCCTAATCTCTCTCCCCTTCCATCCCCCTCTATTTGAACGATTACGGTTAAGCCACGTTAATATTTTTCATTGATTTTTTTTATAGAGATAATAAGACAAAAATCAATATGTGAAGGGATGAAAGAAAAAAGAATGAAAATAGAATGGTAGAGAATCCTACTCCATTCATGTGAACCTCAAAAGTTACGCAACCTGGAAAAGTCTTTCAGTTACCAAATATAATAAAACAAAATATGAACTAAGCCAGTTTCTGTTTCAAGTGCCCCACATGATTCTTGTCTTAATCTCATCTCAATGTTTTAGCTGACACAGCAGTTTGCCTATGTGCAAGATAAAGGAACCACATTCCCTCCTGAGCTTTCCCTCCTGAGCTTGGGAGACTGAGCTTCTTGAGCAAATGATTTGAATCGTTGAAATTTAATCTAACAATTGAAATTATTATAACTTTTAGAGAGATCACCTGTTTGTAACCGTTGAATCAAATTTCAACAATCCAAATCTTTTGTTCGAGAGGCTCAACCTCTTAAACTCAGGAAGGGATCCGATTCCCACGACAAATACTTGTGTGTGGAGTATATGAATGAATATAACACTGATCTCGTGACTAGTTATTTGCGTCATCGGGGTACATTCTGTATGAGTATACGTGACGGAGTGCTATGCTTACACGGATGTATAACGGATGACATGCAACTTTGACCAAAACAAACTTACAAACTAATCAGAACAAGTTTTCGTTCTACAAATGCTTTCGATTTTTAAGATTAAAACAAACCAAACCAACGCCACCAGTTTTCCGGACTAGAAAACCTTGAAAAACATCACTCTGATTATACATGCATATAAAAAATATATAGAGAGATAACTTATGATTTTTGTAACTAGGAGTGCAAAATTCCTAAAACCCAAAACCCTAATTACACACAAAGCACCTTAGAGAGGTTGTTGCATTGTCACAACCAGAGGACTTGTCACGGTGTGCTTCCCATCTGACCAAACTATTGAACCACTCGTCACACTAGTGCTACCAGGAGATAGCTTCACTGCCAAAGCATGAACCCTCACAAGAAAATTCAACTTCTGCCCCACCCTCCTAAACGCGAGCCTCTCCGGCTCCACCGTCACTGTCGTCCCCGCCGGTGGACTGATCCTCACCTGATAGACAGACTTGGGGCCGCCCACGTTCGTGACGGTCCGGATAAAATGCGTATTCATCTTATGCTTCCCGTACTGCTGAAACACCACAGACAATGAAGGGTAATTGAGGTTCCCAGCATGTCCAGCCCGCTTTGCCCCATTGCAATTTGCAAGCTTCCTAGTGACCGTTTGTATGTTCTTAGTGGTATAATTGTAGTTGCACAAGAAATTCACATAATCATAAGAAGTAATGTCATAGACCAATCCAGGGTCCATTGCCTTTTGGGGATGAACATGGCCTGCCCCAAAGTCCATGACTGTTGATGTATTGCCACTGGACTCGTCCAGCATGGTCTCGCCTCTGTTGTCCACGGTGTAAGCCGTGGTCATCAGGGCCGACCTAATAGCAGCTGGACTCCAGTCTGGATGGGCTGCTTTCAACAAAGCAGCCAAACCAGACACGTGTGGACAAGCCATTGATGTCCCAGAGAGTATGTTAAACTCCGTATTTCTCTTATCCGAAGCAACACCGGAAGGTCCAATCTTATCCGGCCAAGCTGCCAGTATATTCAACCCGGGCGCAATCACGTCCGGCTTCAATATCTCTGGTGCTTGCGGGTTCGGCCCGCGGGCAGAAAATGAAGCCACGACAGGAGCGGGACGCACCCGGATTCTGGTCCCTTTAAACACAATTGTAGCCGTAGGTGGCGATTTGGACTTGGATGCAGCTGTGATGTACCTTCTGATTTCGTCTCCGGTGGCGGCACCAACCGCGGTGGCGGGTAACACGTGGCAGTCTGCTACAAGTCCTTCACCGTCGAAAACCCCATTGGCGATTATCATTCCAACCCCTCCAGCTTTCCTCACAACATCGCCCTTCGCAGCTCTTGAATTAATGCCACGGTCGCATACGACGATCTTTCCTTTGACCAAATCTTGACTCAAAGAACCTTCTAGACACAAGGACGAGGAGTAACCGTCGCTGCCTTCGCTATCAGCGTAAACCAGAGGGTACATCCGACCAGCTGCGAGACCCGGCCCGGAATATACACTCATGCCCGGGATTGTTCTTCCGTTTCCGAGCTTCACATCGGCCGGGAAGTCCCGATCAATAGTTCCCGCGCCGACGGTTGTCACCCATGGAGCCACATTGGTGACAGTGAGCCCTCCCGGACCGCCGTTACCGGCGGACGCGGACACGAAGACACCGGCGTCAGAGGCTCCGAACGCGCCGATGGCTATGGCGTCGAGGTAGTACGGGACGACGACGCCACCTACACTGAGGGACACGACGTCGCAGCCGTCGGCGACGGCGGCGTCGAAGGCGGCGAGGATGTCGGAGTCGTAGCAGCCGGCGCTCCAGCAGACCTTGTACGCGGCGAGCCGTGCCTTGGGAGCCATGCCGGCTGCGACTCCCTTGGCGTACCCGAGAGTAGACGCCGGGAAAACGTACCGTCCGGCGGCGATCGAGGCCGTGTGAGTCCCGTGGCCGTCGGAGTCTCTGGGGGATCGGTACTCCGTGGTCTCATTCATCTTCCCGTTAGTGGATTCGAAGCCGGCGGAGAAGAAACGGGCACCGATGAGCTTGCGGTTGCAAAGGTTCGCCGCAAAGTCCTTCCCGGCAACGCAGCTGCCTTTCCATTTGGTGGGGATGGGGCCCAGTTCTCGGTCGTGGAAGGACTGGCGTTCGGGCCAGATTCCGGTGTCGATGACTCCGATGACGAGGTCGGACCCAAAGTCCGACTCCTTGAGAAGTCCTGCCGGGTCCGTGGTTCGGAGGCCGAGGAATTCAGGGGAGCGGGTGGTGTGGATGTGGCGGACTTGCTCTGGAATGAGACTTATGACGTGGCTGAGGGACTGGAGTTGGTTGGCTTGGGAAGGGGAGAGCTTGGCTGAGAAGCCGTGGAAGACGGTGGAGTAAGTGTGGAGAATAGTTGGGGGTTGGGAGGAGGAGGAGAAGAGGGAGGAAAGGGAGGAGGAGTACCAGTCATGGTGGGTTGGGAAAATGGAGGGTTTGGAGTCTGGTTGGACTTGAACAATGAAGGTTTTTCCACCATCATTCTGATTATTATTTTCAGGAGAAGAAGAAGCTGAGAAGTTGGATAGGGAGGAGAGAGAGATGATGAGAGAGAGGAGAAGATGGAGGAGAGAGAAAGCCATTGGAGAGAGAGAGAGTGAGAGTGAAGAGCTCTCTGTGTCTCTGTGCGGTGGTGGGAAAGTTGCTGCTACTTAATAAGTTACGGATGAAACATATTAATGAATATAATAATAAAATAGTTAAGATGAGGGTTTGGGTGGTCGTGACTGGTCAGTCTCGATGTTGATGTGGATACGTGGGTGGTTTTATACTATTTGGTACTTAATTTGCTTAGGCTTCTCCAAAACATTCAAATTCAATTCAATCGAATCGTGTTAGACTGTACTACTATGGAAGAAGTGAGTACTATAATTGTTTGAGATTGTACGCAATCGTGTGTCGTATATCTGATATTACTCTTGTCCCGCGTTATTAATGAGATGCATTATACCTGTTACTGGGTATGATATGCATGGTTATATGCTAAGAATGATAAACCTACTTTTTTTTTTTTTTAATTTTTTTTTATTTCTCACACACTTCTATTAAATTATGTTCTTAGTTTAAATTTGATTTATTTAAATTTAACAACCATAAATAAAAAAAATGTATAAAAAAATTAAAACAATTGTATAAAAATAACTTTTTTTAATATGCAATAATGTATGAATATAATGACAAAAATATTCATATTACGAGAGTAAGGTTTTAAAAAATGTTAGGTGCTAGTCAATCAACGGGTTAGGGCCTAGTGCCTAGGCGGCTAGGCGGGGCTATAGGAACTAGGCAAATTTAAGTAAATTTATTATATATTGTATAAATAAGTATATGTTTATATTTATAAAACATACATAATTATATTAGAATACATAAATCACGTATAACATGACATATAAATTATAAAATATTAGAATATATTGAAAACATGGGCAACAAACATATAATAAGTGTTCATTGAAGTAGTCAACAAGTCTATTACATTTTATTGAAAAATTAAAATACAAAATGAAAATTATTGATTTTCTGTCAAAGTTAGAGTCGCGACCCAAGCAGGGTTAGGCAGACTAGGTGGATGCCTAAGTAGGTCTTGACACACTTTTTTAATTTTCAAACTCCTAAAAACTCATCCTAACGATAAGAGCATCCCCAATGGGGGCTTCATCCTCCATGAGGCTATCACATTTCCAGCCTTGGTGAGAAATTTCATCCCCAACGAGCAGAAAAATGGGGCTAGATCCACCATTAGGACTAACAACTTCCTTTTTTGGGTAGCATAAAATCAAGCTACATCTAGCCCTAAAAAACATTGGGTCCGACAAAAAAGTAGCAACACATGTTAGCAAAATTCTATCACTCTCCCTCCACTTGCAAATACACTTATACTCTCATTTTATTATTTAATTCTTTTTTCTTACTTATTTTTCTTGCACTTTTGCTAATTAATGATTGTTTTAAATTCCATAAGAATTAAAATTTCAAATTGATTTAACGTTCATGGGCATTGATGGGTGAAATTTTCAAATAATTTTTTTTCAAAATTGTATGATACTAATTTACCAATTGGTGCTAGGTAAATTTGTTGTGTTATACGTGAAAATAAAATTATTTCAAAGGGCGAAGTGGTGGTTTGTTTCTTTCAACGAATGAGTTTGAGATAAGAGAATCTAATCCAATGAACGATTCATGCGTGATGAAATCTAACTTTGTCACAATTTGAACTTTTTAGGTTGAAGTGTTCATAAAAAAAATTTAAGATAGCACGTCCAAAAATCAAATTAAGAAAAGCTAACACACAAAAGAAAATCATCACTTAATCAAATTACTACATGAAAAAATGGAAAAATTAGTATCCGGTCCCTAGTTACTAATGTTCATTGGCTAAGACCGTATTTGTGACATCCCATATCGTCCAGGGGAATGATCCTTATATGTATATCTCATCCCTACCTGGCACGAGGCATTTTGGGAGCTCACTGACTTCGGGTTCCGTAGGAACTCCGAAGTTAAGCGAGTAATGCGCGAGAGCATTCCCAGGATGGGTGACCCATCGGGAAGTTCTCGTGTGAGTTCCCAAAAACAAAACCGTGAGGGTGTGCTGGGGGTCCAAAGAGAACAATATCGTGCTACAGTGGAGTCGGGCCTGGGAAGTGGTCCTGCCCAAATGGTATCAGGGCCTAACCCTGGTCGCATGTGTGCCGACGAGGAGGTCGGGCCCCTAAGGGGGGTGGATTGTGACATCCCACGTCGCCCAGGGGAGTGATCCTTATATGTATATTCCCATCCCTACCTAGCACGAGGCCTTTTGGAAGCTCACTGGCTTCGGGTTCCTTTGGAACTTCGAAGTTAAGCGAGTAGCGCGCGAGAGCATTCCCAGGAAGAGTGATCCACTGGGAAGTTCTCATGTAAGTTCCCAGAAATAAAACCGTGAAGGCGTGGTTGGACTCAAAGCGGACAATATCGTGCTACGGTGGAGTCGGGCTATGGAAGTGGTCCCACCCGGGCGGGGATGTGACAGTATTAGTTTTCAAATTATGATTGGAGTCCCTAGCATTAATGTGATAATGAATTTACATGTTTATTACATATTTTAAAAAAATAAAAATTAGTAATTGATTTAGAGTTTTAATACTCACACCTTTATTAAACTCCAAATTAATTTTCAATACAAACATTTCCAAAATAAAATATAAAAAAATTAGAATAAGTTTGTACCATTTAGTTTTTTATAAAAAGATTCTCAACTTTTTAATCTTAAATGTACCCATTCATATAATTTTCAATTTTTGTAATCTTAAATGTACCCATTATTAAATATACCAATTTGTTATATGTAAAATGTAACATTTTTAAAAATATAAAATGTACAAATTATTTATATAAAAATTACCCAATTTTTTAATATAAAACCCATTAAAAATATTAATCCATTTTTAAACTTATATGGGTACATTCTTTTTTTGTTGATTTGAGAATGTATCTATGTCAACTTTAATCGAAGAAATTTACTAATGTTTTATTAAGCCTAATATCTTCTTCTTTTTTTTTTTTGTTTTTTTATGTGTTTTGAAGAATGTATCCATGTTTTGGTACAATAAATTTCTTTTTTTTTTTTTTTGATACTTTTGTTGAATGTACCCATATTTACACACACACACAAAATATAATAGGAAGTATAATTTATATTTTATTATTTTTAATCCGGCAAATTATGGGTTATATTTAAAATCTCATTAATATAAACAAATACAAATTTCAATTTTTATTTTTTAATTTTCAAAATATAGTAACTTACACTATTACATTAATGTCAACGACTTCGATAAAAAACTAAAAACAGACAAGGTTTCAGTCAAATAATATTGATAGTTAGGGGCCGCATCTAAAGTGTTTCTAAATATATATATATATGTATATATATATATATGTATATATATATATATATGTATGTATATATATATATATATGTATGTATATATATATATATGTATGTATATATATATATGTATGTATATATATATATCCATATAGAGCCCGAAAGATATAACCTCTCATTAGGAGAAATTCTTTTATAAAACCTAAAAATTTTCTCGAAGCTCTAAAATTAACTATATCCACTATTTTTCCAACCCCATATAAAACTCCTCATTGCTCTATCCAGCTACCTAACGCGCCTAAACAACGCTAGACCCAGATTTTTACAACGCGTACGAGAGTCATGAGACCGACCGTGTAGTGTGCAGGAGAGAACACGGTTTTGTTAATTATATTAACGTGTGATGTCTTGTATCCAGGGTGTGTTCTTGGATGTGATGTTTTGTTTCAAGTTTTTGCTTAAAAACTCATCTCTTTAGTAAAAAACAAAGGAGAATAAGAGAATCTTATGGATGTTATTGTCGTTACTATGGTTAGTAAAAAATAAAAAAATTAAAAAACAGCTACATTACGAGAGTCACATAATGAGTTAAGTCTTCAATAGTTCGAATTAAACTAAATTATTTAATTTTATATTTATTAGATTGACAAGTAAGTAAAATTAATATTTTCTTAATTTAATCATGAATGTTGGTTTCTCGTATTATTGAATTCAGATTATAGAACAAAAGTTACAAACGTACTTAGAGCATCTCCAAATAATATTGTAAAACAACCAAACTCTATTTTAAAGAGCCAAATTTAAGGAAAAAAAAATCTTGTCCAACTGACTCTATAAAAAAAGTATCTAGTATAGCAAAATGAATAATCACTCTTTAAATTTACAGAACAACTATTCATCAGATTAATATTAGAAAAACAAGAAAACTCATGATAGACACATGAGCAATGAGAAAATGAAGAGAGAAGGTTGTTTTAGAAAATGAGTAAGTTGAGTTTGAATTGTTAATAATAACATATTCAAAATTTTTTAAATAGAAAGTATGGTTAGAGATAAAAAAGTTAAATTAAATAGTTAAAATACTATTTTAATACTGTTCACTTATTAATTTAAAGAAAATTTATAGCTTCTTTTGAAAATGCTCTTAATCTATTAATTTGACTAAAAAATAGTGGTTCAAGAAAAATATTATAAAAAAAGAAGGAAAAAAAAAACAAACCAGAGAGAATAATATTTCTGAAAACAGTTGTCCAAACTTAATGACATCAGCTGCTGTGCATGGAGATGAAAAATTTTTAAAAGAAAAAAAACTTAATATTTCATAAAATCAATTACAAGCTACTTTGTTTAATTAGTTATATAGAAGTTAGAGAATGTTTATTTTATGTAGGAAAATCAGAAAATGTTTCAGCAGTGGAGATCTTGGGCTCTGTTGTCACTGGATCTCCTCAGCATGTGGGTGATGACCTGAAAAAGACAAAATGGAATCTTCAATTAATGAATGAGACACTACCCTATATATATATATTTAAATTTCCTAATATATATGCACACACGCACACCATAAATATAGTATGATGTATTATGGTTGTAGCTAGGGTTTTTGAAAATAAGTGCACCAATATATGTATGCATCCCCATGCCACTGCCAAGGCCCAAAGATCACAGCAAAAGAATCTACACTAAAGTACCCCGGGGGGGGGGACTTACACAACACGGATGTACTGTAAGCGAAATGCGCAAGTTCTTTTTTTTTTTTCACAAACATAATATTATTGGCCATGAACACCGTATTAATTGTATATTAGTATACTATATAAGTTACTCTCGTAGAATAAAGTTTTACATAATACTCGGAGCCACACATTTGTTATCCCATCTAATCAAGTGAAATATAGGTGATACGAATGGTTAAAACTTATCTAAACTATGAGATTTAAACTCAGATGCTGAAAATAAAGCACACATTACTTTAGCCAACGCGGCTATACTTAATTCTGTCATGTGTATAATCATATAAATAATCAAGGGATGTGACATCCACGTAACTTTTTTTACTTCTCTAATACTCTTTTAATTTTTTATCGTCGGATTGAATGAATTGAAGAAAATCAAAAGATAAAAATTATCAAAGAATAAGAAAGAAGTAAAAAAAAAAAAAAAAAAAAATATTGTGTGGATAGCATGTTCTGTAATCAAAGTGCTTTGTTTGTATGTACGGAATTGGGCCCGTGACAATGGTCTGGATACTGGATTATCATGAAACTTTGTATGGGAAGTTGGGATCTTTCAGAAATGTATAATATTTCGAAAGTTGAAACTTGAAACAGTGAAAAGTGAGCGTGCATGTTAAGGTGGGGTACCTGTGTAACTGTGTTGTCATAATCTTCACTATTTAGTTGTGAAATACTGAAATGTGAACGAGGATCTTCTCCGAATCCTTTCGTTGATTTTTTTTTTTTTTTTTTTTTGTGAGGATTCTTCTTGAATTTTTTTTATGAGGATTCTAAAAGTCTTTAAATTATGTTTATTCATCTTAAATTATGCGGTTTAAAATTATTTTAAATATTTTTATTTAAAATTAAACATGAAAAATACTTAATGAAAATTGAGCACACTTTTTACGATAAACGAACACGATTTAAAATTTTTTGAAATCCTCACAAAGAGAATTCGGAGAGGATGCTCATTCGTGAAATGTAATATAGAAAGGGTGAGTGGTCACACGTGTTTATGTTTATGTCTTCACTCGCTTAGTTAATAATGCTAATAAGTTGATTCATTTGATACTTTAGGGTTTAGGGTACACACAGACACACGCATGATTCTATCCATGCCATGCCCACGCACTAACACATATGTACAGCACACGAGTGATTATACGCGTCACTAATTGTCAAATTGTAATTCTAATGCAGTTATAATCACGTACTATATAAATGCAAACACTAACTTTTTTTTTTTTTTTACTACACACTAATATTGAATATTAGGTTTAATCAAGTCAGTTAGAATAATGTGCTAAAAGTTATATCATTTACGCTTAAATTTGACTCCTCATCCCCACAGCTTAAACAAATTTATGTCTTGTTTGGAATGAACGATTGAATTGGAATGGATAAACTATTTTAATGTAGGTTAAAAGAAAAAAAATGAATTTTTTGTGACCAACTTGAAAGTAGGATATGGATTACTCAAGATGAAAAATTACCTATAATTTAGCATTGAATATTTTACTCTCGCAGCTCTCCCCAACTCTCCCTCCCCAAAACCAAACTCTAGGTTTTTTGCAATCTTACCAGCCATCCCCTTGTTCTAGCTTGGGATCGGCGGCAACCACTCTCTTGTTAGACCTAGTCCTCAATCTGTTAGGATTGAGTCTGTTTTGAAGTGTTCCAAATCTGTTTGACTTATTGTTTATCTTGTATTTCTGTTTTGTACGTAGTTGGATAGGTTTAGGTTTGTATAAGTCTCCATGTAAATAGGGATTTGAATCCCTGAGTGTAATCTTCGCATGACTATAAATACATGCAGCCCTAGCTTGAAGGGTATGCAAAAACGTGAACTTGAATATCTGCTGGTCTTGAGTTTGTACATGGTACACAGAGCTCTCTAAGTCCAACGACATCGATCCAATTTTTTTTTCTGCCCACTACCTTCCATTATGTCGTCTGACACCAGCAGCAACAACACCACCACCACCACCATCAATCCAACCATCCCATTTTCCTCCGCCATGACCACCATTGTCAACATCAAACTCGATAGGACTAACTACCCTTTGTGGTTAGCCCAGATTCTCCCCATCTTGAGGAGTCGTGATCTAATGGGGTATGTAGATGGCTCCTGTGTTTGTCCTCCTATGCATCTTCCTGGAAACACTGCAGTCAATCCGTCGTACACTACCTGGATGCAACATGATCAAATGATCCTCAGTTGGATCAATGGCTCGCTCACAGCCTCTGTGCTGTCAACTGTGGCAAGCAAGCGCACGTCTCGAGCAACTTGGGAAGCTTTGGAGCAGCGCTATGCGTCATCCTCTCAGAATCGAATTCTGTTTCTGCGCAACGAACTGTTGCAAACCAAAAAAGGTGACCTTTCAATTGCTGATTTTCTTGACAAGATGAATTCTATTTCTGACAACCTAGCCCTAGCTGGCAAACCAGTTGAAGAGGATGAGCTCGTTCAGATTATTCTCAATAATCTTGGACCTGCTTTTGAAATGACCGTCAATGCCGCACAAGCACGTGATTCCCCTATCACGTATCCCACTCTGGAGTCTCTCCTTCTCACCACTGAGAGAAGGATGGCGAAGCAGACTGTTCAGGTGACAGAAACTGCTCCCGTTAATGCGTATGTGGCTGCAAGAAGACGTGGTGGACGTTTTCGAGGTCCTGGACGAGGCGCTGGACCGTGGTTCTTCTATAAATCAGAGAGGGTTTGTTTCTCGCAACAACAATGCCCAAAGACAACAATCGGCTGCAAGGTCTGTTTCCTGTGGTGGTCGTATAACTTGTCAAATATGTGGGAGAGAAGGGCATCCCGCCCTTGATTGCTATCATCGCATGAATGCAGCCTACGAAGGTCGTATTCCCACCAACCGTCTAACAGCTATGGCTTCATCTCCAACCACACTGAATCGTCAGCAAAATGGCTCCTGGTTACTTGATAATGGGGCAAACGCCCATATTACTCCTGAGATACAGAACCTTGTCAATCCCAAGGAGTATAATGGTAATGAAAACATTGGTGGAGTAGGTAATGATACTGGTCTCTCTATTGCACATTCTGGTTCTACTAAAATCATGACTGACTCTTGCTCATTTAATCTTAACAACATATTACATTGTCCTTCGGCCTCCACCAGTATAATTTCTGCCCATCGTTTTACACTTGACAATAGCTGTTATATACTAATTTTTCCATATTTCTTTCTTGTTAAGGACCTCAAGACCCGGAGGACGCTTTTCCGAGGGAAGTGTGAAACTGGGTTATACCCATTTCCTAATGGCGGTGGATCATCCAATCATCCCGTTCTAGCGTGTTTAGGAGTCCGAGTGTCTGCACAGAAATGGCATGATCGTCTGGGCCATTCTGCGTCTAAAATAATAAAATTTTTAATTTCAAATAATCAAGTGCCAATTAGTGGCACCTCTGCTGTACGCTTCTGTCATTCGTGTCCATTAAGCAAGAGTACCAAATTGCCATTTCAAGTTTCAGAGTCTGTTTCGCAATTCCCTTTAGACCTTTTGCATTCAGATGTTTGGTGTTCACCAGTTGTTTCAAATGAAGGATATCGTTATTATTTATTGTTTGTCGATGATTCTTCAAAATATTCTTGGATATTTCCTATGAAAAATAAGTCTGAGGTGTTCCAAATATTTCTTAAATTCAAAACCAAGGTTGAAAACATGTTTCAGCGTTCTATCAAAATTTTGCAATGTGATGAAGGAGGAGAGTATAAAAGTAATGCTTTTCGAGATTTTTTAGATAAACATGGCATTTCACAAAGGTTTTCTTGTCCCAAACACCCTGAACAAAACGGCCTTGCAGAAAGGAAACATCGTCATATTGTCGAAACTGCCATAGTCATGTTGTCTAATGCTGGTGTTCCCTCCAAATTTTGGCCTGATGCGTGTCAAACAGCCACATATATCATCAATAGGTTGCCTACTCGTGTTCTGTCGAATAAGTCACCTTATGAAAAATTGTTTACAAGAACACCAAAATATGATTTTTTTAAAGTCTTTGGGTGTAGGTGTTTCCCGTGGCTGAGACCCTATACACAACACAAACTTGAGGCTAAGTCAAAATCCTGTGTTTTCTTAGGTTATTCGCTGGATCATCAGGGGTACAAATGTTTGGATGTATCTACACGACGAGTTTATTTGTCTCGCCATGTCCTCTTCGATGAGGACTCTTTTCCATTCAAGGATATCACACTTCGCAAGGAAAGCGTCCATGCCACATGTATTTCTCCTCCATCTGATCTCTTATTTGTTTTCTTTCCTTATCTCCATCTCAATCCCCAGCCATCGAGTCTCCTAGCACTGCCCGACGTCTTCCCCATGACCCTCCGCCCACAAATATAACTCCGTCTGCGTCAACTTCTGTGGATTCCATTGCAAACCCTAGTGTGCCTTCAATTCTACCAAACCCTAATACTCCTCCTGTTCTAAATCCTAGTACTGTGCCTTTAGGAATGCCCAATGAGCAAGAGACCATCAGTGAACCTGAACAGCAACCGGACCTAGTTTGTGCACCTAATCCCGAACATCACATGCAAACACGCTCCAAAGCTGGCATCCAGAAACCTAATCCCAAGTATGCTTTGCATGTCGTCACCAATACTAAAATTGTTGAACCTACGTCCTTTAGTCAAGCCGTGAAACAACAGGAATGGCGAAATGCTATGGTCAAAGAATTTAATGCCTTACAGCGTTTTGGGACGTGGAATATTGTTCCCTACAAACCTCATATGAACTTGCTCCCCAACAAGTGGGTTTACAAGATTAAACGACATGCAGACGGATCCATCGAACGATATAAGGCCCGGCTAGTTGCCAATGGGTTTCATCAGCAACACGGCGTGGATTATGGCGAAACGTTCAGTCCAGTGGTCAAGCACAGTACCATTCGATTAGTACTCAGTCTTGCAGTCTCAAATCGATGGCCAGTTCGTCAACTTGACGTTCAGAATGCCTTTTTACACGGGTATCTAGCGGAGGAGGTGTATATGAGGCAGCCTGTTGGGTTTGTTGATTCCCAATACCCCGATCATGTATGCAAGTTACAACGGAGCTTGTATGATTTGAAACAAGCACCGAGAGCTTGGTTTCAACGTTTCTCGGATTTCCTGCTTCATTTGGGTTTTCAGGAATCTAAGTGTGATTATTCGTTGTTTGTCTTCAAGCAACAATGTGTTTATTTACTTCTGTTGATTTATGTAGATGATATATTGCTTACAGGCAATAATCTACGGCAAATGCATCGTTTAATCCAGCAGCTACGAACATTATTTTCAATGAAAGACTTGGGGCCTCTCCATTATTTTCTTGGTGTGGAAGTCTCTTATTCGCATAATCTGATGCATCTTAGTCAAGCAAAGTATGCATTGGATCTCTTGAAGCGGACCAATTTTCTTGATGCCAAGCCTATTTCAACGCCCGTCTGTGCAGGTCAGAAACTCAGTCTACATGAGGGTGATCCACATCCTGATCCTTACACTTACAGAAGTGTCGTGGGGGCCTTACAGTACCTTACGATCACACGTCATGATCTTTCATATGCCGTTAATCAAGTGTGTCAGTTCATGCATGCTCCTACTACAACCCATTGGACGGCTGTGAAACGAATTTTACGGTATGTTAAATCTACGTACACACAAGGTTTGTTGTACAAACCTGGCAGCATGCAGCTCAGTGCGTTCTCAGATGCTGACTACGCAGGAGATCCTGATACGCGCCATTCTACGGGAGGTTATGGTATATATTTGGGTTCGAACCTCATCTCCTGGAGTTCCAAGAAACAGAAGACGGTCTCACGATCAAGCACCGAGGCTGAGTATAGGCAACTGGCCTATACCGCAGCCAAAATTTCTTGGCTACGTTCTTTGTTTCGTGATTTACAATTGCCTTTTCTTCGTCCGCACCTTTGGTGTGATAACATTTCATCGATAGCTTTGGCATCTAATCCGGTTTTCCATTCCCGCACGAAACACCTCGAGGTTGACTATCATTTCGTACGTGAAAAGGTGGTGCGTGGTGAGCTTCTTGTCAACTTTATTTGTTCACAAGATCAAGTGGCTGATATATTCACCAAAGGTTTGTCGTCATCAAGGTTCAAGACTCTGGTTTCCAAGCTTCCAGTTATGTCTCGTCCTCTCAGCTTGCGGGGGGATGTTAGACCTAGTCCTCAGTCTGTTAGGATTGAGTCTGTTTTGAAGTGTTCCGAATCTGTTTGACTTATTGTTTATCTTGTATTTCTGTTTTGTACGTAGTTGGATAGGTTTAGGTTTGTATAAGTCTCCATGTAAATAGGGATTTGAATCCCTGAGTGTAATCTTCGCATGACTATAAATACATGCAGCCCTAGCTTGAAGGGTATGCAAAAACGTGAACTTGAATATCTGCTGGTCTTGCGTTTGTACATCTCTACCCCTCCTCCGAGCCTCTCTCCCTTCATAACTCTCTACCAACCCCTCCACCTCTATTATTCCATGCAATCCCTCCCCCTTCCCTACGCCTCCCCCTCCCTTGCGTTTCCCCCTTACCTCTCTTAACTTTTATAGCGCTTCCTATCCTCCTCCCTCCCCCATAATTCTTTCCCACCATTTTGTGAGTAGCTTGTCCATGTCTTTGTGCCTCTGCCTAGATCGTAAGCCATGCTCGTTTCAAGGTCATTTCCTTGATTTAGGGCTATATTTGTGGTTAGCGTAGGTTTCGTGGTTGCTGGTGGTTGGTTCCACGTTTATCAACTTGTTTCCATGGCAGTGACGTTCTCCTCAACTGATTTGGTGGCTGCCTGCATCCTTGCACACTCAGATTTGATGGACCCACCGTCTTTGGTGTTCAAATTTAATGGCACCACTGTCTTGTGCATCCACATCAGTTGACTATGCCCCTTTGTGACTTGATCTACTCATGGATGCAGAAAAGCTCACTAGTGCAGTGATGGTGTGGTCCTGGTTTGTGTCCTGATAAGTTGACTGGTGGTCTGTTTTTCGGAGTAGTGTTTGAGTTTTGTTGCCTCGCCTTATGAAACTTGTCGCCGCGTGTTTGTTGTGGTTGGGTGTTGTCTTCGCTTTAAGGGGTTTATTGTAGTTTGTTTCATTGTGCAAATTTACTTCAAATCAATTTGTTGGTCACTGGAGCTAATTTACATGATTTGCAAATTGTGAAGTTCAATGAAATACCACTCTATTGCTTTTTATAAAAAATAAAAAAAGATGAAAAGTCATTATCTTTTACCTTCAAAATGCCTTGAATTTAGAAAATTATCCTATAATTTGTAAAAAAAAACATTCAAAAAATTTATTTTCTTTTGTACACATTATATTATGATAATTTTTTTTTCACCTAGTTGTGTTAAGTTCATACCAAAAAAATTTCCCCTCTCACATAAAATGAAAGTCTACGTAATACGACTTTTTCAAATGTATGATCAGAGACATCATTTCTCTCCCAACAAGCAAACAACATATCATGAATTCGAGGAGTTTTCGTATACCATTACATACATCAATATTTTTCATAAATATTCTATATTTTGGGTGCACCAAACTGAGTTATAATATATTGATGATGAGTTTACTAATTTTTTTTTTTTACTTGTAGCACTTGTCACGTGGTGTCTTATTCACGTGGTAATATGAATATGCAACAATGTTGTGGTATATTATAAATAAATAAAAAAGCGAGAAATTAGGCTATGGTTTTTAGCCACCAATGTTCATTAACTGAAACATTACAGATTTTTAGTTTTTTTTTTTATTTTTTTTATCAAAGTCTCTTAACTTTTTCCGTATCAGACTTTTTTAATAAATAATTTTACATATCAAAGTGCATATGTATTATCACTTTTCGCCATTACAATACTTAAATTATAGTTGGTAAGTAAATTATAGTAAAACTTTTTACAATTTTGAACAAATTATTCCTAGCTAGTCAACAAAATTATCTTATTTTAATTATATATATATATATATATATATATATATATATATATATATATATATATATATATAAAGTTTTCTCCATCTTCAGAACTTATTAAAACATGGTGACCTAGAATTAATTTCTATCCAACAAAAAAACATCGATGGGGAGCTCAATCAAATCTGCCACAAATTTTCATCTACTCACCAATCCACTTTAGGGACTTGGAACCGAAAACTGAAACATGAAACAAATCGAACAATATTGAATAATTCGATTTTTGTAATTTGAAACCAAACCGCAATGTAGAAAAACCGTTTGGTTTGGTTTTGAACATCTAAAATTTCCCTGATATCGAACCTCACCGCACTGCAAAAATTAAGTAAATATTAATTTAAAACAGTATTAGGTGTTGGGTTCTAATTGGTTATTTGGTTGAATCCATCTATTGGTTCCACCTTCACAAGGTTCAAGGTCTTTCCATTTTCAAGCCCGTCCACAAGCTCAAAGGCCTCCTAAATCCTTGAAGAGTAAGTGTCTAAAAAGAAAGGGGAGGGCAAAGGGTTAAATGATGCAAAGTAGTGACTTGAAAGTTGAAACACCAAATTTTTTTTGTTGAATTGCAAGGACAATTTATTTTTTTGTTGTACTACCGAAGCCATAAGGCATTTAGATGTGAAGTTTGTTTGAACTTTAGTTTTAGTCTGTAGATTTAACTTTTTTAATTGGGTTGTACTAAAATAATGTCATAAGGCATTTTGATGTTGAACTTTATTTCAAGTTGAATTTTAGTATGTTGATCATGATTTTTTTTTTTTTTTTTTTTTTTTTTTTTGCAATTGAGTTGTATTAATGGCATAAGGTATTTAGTTTGCAAATGGTTTGAAACTAAAATCAAAACCGTTTCATATAACGTAATTGGAATCTCTGCAGAGAAGCGTAAAGTACGTACATAGGTCTTGTGTATAAATATGAAATAAAAATATATCTACAACACCAAAAGAAAAAAGTAGAACGTGATCAAAATGTTTTTTTTTATTTTTTTATTTTTTTTATTTTTTATTTTTTATATCGAATCAAAATGCTTTTTATATGAACAAAGAATATTTGATTATCTTGTGTTTTCTTTTTTCAAGGAAACCTTTGTACTCTTGGCCTCTCTGCATATTATGCAGTAAAGACATCTGGATATATGAAAGGTAAAGTTTAGCTAATTAATTAAGTTAATTTTTTGTCCCGTTTACCTAATTAAAGTTTGAAGAGACAAATATAAATAATGCCGTTCTTTATTTTTGTAACTAACAATACACGTACGAATTATTGTTGATAATACATGTGATTAAGTGACTGCTTAATTAGTTAAGAAAAAAGGAGTCTCGATCTGCAAAGACTTGCTGTGATTTACTGCTATGAATTGATGATACCTATATAATGCCAATAATTTATGGACCTAGACAATATCTCAGCCAAAACCCTAGCTTGGATGCATTAGTGCTCGTGACGCGATGAGGCAGAACTTTTTGTACAGTTAATTTTCTTGCTTTGGATGTTAGTTCATTTTGTCAACTATGTACACTTTTGACTTTAACCCTACAAGTAAACTTTGCATGAATTCATCATGAACACTATTTAGAAATGATAATTTGGATAAATTCTTGGGGACAAACGTTTGATCTTAGGGAATGATTTTCGCATTTTTTTTTTTTTCGTCATCGGTGTAAACTTGAACATGCAAAAAGAGAGAAAAAAAAGGTGTAGAAGAAACCATTTTTCTGTTCTTATGTTTGTGTTTGAATGCAATTTGGTTTTTCGAACTTATATTGCTATTTACTAGGTGGCAAGATGATCATAATCTAATAATTTATTTTAAGTTGTTAGTGATATTACATTAAGCATGTCTTCAACCATCAGATTTAGGACTGAAAATCCCTCATCCACTACAGTGGATCGCAAATCATGGTAAAAGAACATTTCCAATTTTAGTACTCAACAATTTTCATCATGCGTACCACCATATTTCTCAGATTTCACACTGGCAAACATAACTATGTGAAGTCAGATTAAATTAAACAGCTCAAATACTTGGGAGCTTGATGTGACCGGCTTTCGATTTATTAAGGGAAGAAAGAAAAATTCAGTCGTCTCTTTATTAAAGTTCCCCTGATTTGGACTGGACCATAAAACATGGAATGGGGAAGAAAGAAACCACTTACTTACATAATTATATATTAAACATTCAGTTACAAAAGCAATTATAATGTGTGGATCGATCAATGGGCAGTGAAAATAGGAGAAATTTTTATGTGTACTCGTAACACAATGTGATATAACACGTATTATAATAAAAAATGAACGACATTGTTTATATGTTTTACATTAGAATATATTTCACAATGTCTATCCACTTGTATTATAACATGTGGTATATCACTTTGTGTTCTAGGTACACAAAAATATTTATCTCTAATTAGGTGTCAAACTCCTTTATTAAAACAATAAGGAGCCATTCAAGCGAAAATAATTCAAGAAATATGCACAATTAATGAAATTATAATCTTTAATATTACCCTTAAGTGAGGATTTAGCCCTAATCAATTGAGATCAATGTCTAATGTGGAGCCCCAATCAAAGCTGTAAGTGTGCAAACACGCATGGCCCGACAGTTGTCGATGATCATGATCTTCCATACCATCATTTGACAATTTGGAAAAGAATTATATGATGCCATGGTCTTCTTTCTTTGAGTGGTTTTCCACATATATGATGATTTATGTCCTCTCTTTGGCCACACATCTCCAAGATCCAGATTAAAACTAGCAACAGTGGGACCTTTTGGTGGCTTTGAATTTGAATTCATGCATGGGCCAGAAAGATGGTAGAGAAGGTTCAAATATAAATTTGCTCACCAAACCCTAGAAGAAGCCGGGATTTGGCGAGGGAAAGAGGGAAAAAGAATAGTATGAAAGTGATATTTTGGGAAACAAAGAAATGAAAGAGGCAAAGGTGAGGGAAAATGGAGGCCCCCATAGGGCTGTGAAACATGCATACGTGCATAGAGTTTAAATTAAGATGAGAAACCGAAACAGAGGGGATAGATAGGTGAAGTCGAAGGAAGGTGGGGACGATTGATACACTAGTATTGCTAGTTTCTAATGCAATTATTGAGAGGTTAATTATTAGTCGTAGTAAAATGGGGCCTTCTTTATAGGTTACGTTTCGATTCAAAACTGATGCTTTTCCTTTTTGCCATGGTATTATCTCTTTGCTTTTTGCAAGGGATCCTATTTTTAGACTTTAAGCACGTTTGTAAAGAAAAGGATGGGTTTTATTTCTAGGGTCATGTTTGACAACTGTTTTCGTTTTTGGTTTTTAATTTTTATTTTGTTGTTGGTATTTCATTTTGTGTGTTAGAGTTGACGAATAATTACGAGAGACATGTAGAATAAATGCATAAGAGGAGGTGCACAAAATAAAAATAAAAGAACCATTTTCAGTTGTTTTCACTTTCAAGATTATGTTTTTATTCATTCATTCTTCGTTGTTTCTTCTCTTCCCCTCCATTACTCTTCTTCATCATATACTTTCCTCAATCTCACCACAAAATGTATAGACCAAATATTAATCGAATTGATAATCAACAAACCCTAAGTGATAGTAAAAATAACAACAATGATTCTTTTGATCCAATGCCTAGGCATCATTTCTGAAAGAGAGAAGTTTGTACATATTTCAATCACTTTGTACATTAATACTATGGAATTATTTGCTAACTAGGACTTATCTTGGGGTTTAATTGTGTGATATTATTCTTCTCACCAAGGAGGGAAATATATATTGTACAAGATTGATTTACAAGGGAAGAAACATAAAATAATATCTACCCTAATGATTACAAGGACTCAAACAGGCAATTAAACTAATTACAAAATGTCAACTCTCTCCAACACTCCCCCTTAAGTTGGTGCATAAATGTCGTTCATGCCCAACTTGCCAAGAGAGTTGTAGAACACTTTGACTTGCAACAGCTTTAGTTAAGATGTCCATTAATTGATCATTTGACTTTATGAACGGAAATTGAATAATATTCCCATCCAACTGATGTGAAATATTCTAACACTCAAATTAAAACCCTATGCTTGTAGTATATGAAAGTAGGGATCGTTTTAGGCCGGGGATTAGAAGGGATGCTAATCTACTCAATTTAAACTCTAAATCACTAAACTAGACTCAATAACAAAAAACTAGACTTAGAAACACTCAGCTAGACACTTAAAACTCAAAACACACTAAACAGACTCTAAACAGCACAATACTAACAAATAGACTCAAAACAGACTCTAAGGAGTTATTTTGATGACTTTTAGACTAGTAAGACTCAAAACACTAAATTGGACAGATTCAAACACGTTTCTAACTAATCTAACACACTTAATTAAAGGGGGGATTGCTTTGGACGAAATTAATGTAAAAACAAGCAGATTGTAAACTTAAACTAAGTTGCACGAAATTGGGGTGAATTGATGGGTGATAGGCTAGCTAGAGGGTCCTTTTCCACACATGACACACTTGCATACAAATTGATTTCCAGTTGCTTTTCCAATAAACCATGAACCTCAACGCCCCAGATTAACCGTGAACAACACTAATTAACCCTCAGATTTTCCTTAAGTTATTGAATTGGATGGGATACGCATCGGCAACCAAATTATTCTTCAATAGTCCCCTACATGAACAACATAATAGAGATACAATCAAAGATCATTAAGCTTTGTGAAAATCATAAGCATTGACAAGGCATTCGTAACTATGAACAGCATGATACTCCTGCCAGGAATTTACTTAACACGATCGTGACTAGTAACCTCCACTACTTATAAATATAAGTTCATAACGATTAGGTGAAATTCCCTTATATTTTAGCATCAAATTCATGCATGCAAACTAAGTAGGCCTCTTTAATCAACATACAAGAATAAATTATCAATCAAGCAGTTAAGTAAATTGCATTCACAAGTTATGAAATCACAACTGGAGGTAATCAATTCATATTGCAAATATAATCATGGTTTCAAAGTCTCCTCTAGCTAAAACGAGTTTAGCTCCTCATGTTCACAATTAAACAAAGATAATTAAATTTAAACATTGAAAACAAAGATAGAATACACCTAGAAACGCTCCAACAATCCAATGTCTTGAATGTCAAGCATGACTCCAGGTGGCTCCTCCCTCCTTCCTTGTTGTGGCATAATGGGGATTTTCTGAATTTAGGCTCTTGAGGTGGGGTGGATGGTGTGGTGTGAATTTGTGGTAGAGGGTGGTGCTGAATGATGGGTGCAGCATCATGTATTTATAGGGCAGGGATGCGGCACCAATGTCATGATTGGAGAGGGATTGATATGACACAAATTCATGTAGAAAAAAGATTACACAACCCACTCCAACAAGGATGCAACCTGCGACAGATTCTAGAGTTTCTGGAAGGGATGTTGCGGCACCTTTTTAGGAGAAGAGATAGGCATTCTAGAACCAGGTTTTTATGTGTATTAATCTGAAATTAAGTCCTCTTTGCAGCTGGAATTAAGGTGGAATAAGATTAGGTTAGGATAAGATAAGATAAGGTTGGATAAGGTTTGGATAAGATAAGGTTGTTTGGATAATGTTCCTTCTTTGTAGCTGATTCCTTATCTTCAATACTTCCAAATTTGTTTCTCCAGATATTAAGCACATTCCTAGCCTCTCTTGATCTTCAAATTCGTCCATCCATCTTGCTTCATGCATGTGCTATCCATTCCAAGACCAAAACTGGTCTAAAATGCACCAAAATGCACTTTCTTGCCCTTTTTGCCATTTAAACCTACAAACACACGAAAATAGCTTAAATCACTATAATAAATAGAAACTAACTAACTAAATGCAAAGAAACAAGCTAACAAAGTCACATAAATATGCTCATATCACCAACTTTTCCTTAATGAAGTGTCTATCAGCTTCCACATATTTTGACACACCATGACCCAGAATGGCCACTTGGACTCCGAATCAAGCTGTGCTGGCTAACACCAGGAAGGTGACGAAGCCATAAAGTGTAGTGTAGTGGAATATGTGAATAAATTTAAATCTAAAGTGCCTAAATACAAGAGTGCGCATGTGAGCGGGAATGAACCAATTTCACACGTAATGTCAGAGTATAAGTATAGTACAGTACAGTAGAATAGGGTGAGGATTATACCATCAAAGGTAATCGTCTACACCAAGATTTGCCAATAATTCTTGTCGGTATGAAAGCTTTGATACTAGAACCTGGAGGGGTGAAAAAACAAGGGTGAATGGGCCTGAAAATAAAGTTTTAATAAAAACCCTTGAAAACGCTATAACCCCTCGCAGTAAAACATGTATAGTTTCAAAGATATACATACTACATATAGTATGAAAATACTCATCGTAGCCTGCAAAATATCAAGATATCAATATGACACAATAGTTCATATATAAGTGCATGACGTTAGTAATCGTATACTTTGCTTATATACTTTCGCATAAGCAAACATATCAAACCAAGTGCTCATCGACACATGCTGACACATAAGTTCATGCAAAGTTATTCTGACATGAACAGGACTGGGTGTAATAATGATATACACTTTAATGTTACAATCACGTGAAGACTGGGGCTATTCACAGTTACATACGAGTTGAAGTTGCCTATTGCAACCTGTATAACAGGACTGGCACCTACTTGTATCCAAGGTGAGCATGCGGTGCGGATGTGAACATACACGTGAAAGACTGGCCCTGGCCCTGGGCGAGCACTAACACCGGTGCAGCAAACGATGAGCATAAAACATAAATATAGTCATGCCATAGTGGTTCGATAGTTCTAATCAACATAATATCATTCATAGCCGTATGTATAATCATGGCATCAATAAACATATGCATACCTATGCATCTTATAGGATTTATGATCACTTCGTAATTTTCCGTTATTTTGCTATAAGCATTAATCTAAGCTAGGCATACGTAGTAAAATCTCTTTCAATGTATAAATGAAAACTAAAAAATACGTATATACTATATAAAAGAAAAGACCCACTCACCTGAAGTCCGCATTACAACTCCCTAGCACGAATATCGAGGCATCACGA